>NW_026643194.1:4242162-5656217 GCF_028828495.1 Penicillium riverlandense
ATGATCCACCCGTTCCGCTGGCGCGGACCGCTAGGCCAATCTCAGGCTCGCAATAGTAATAATCTATGGCCCTGAGCCCTCCCCGGCCAGGTCGCCCAGGCTCCAAAGCCCGCGCCGCTGGGTGTTCCGGAGAATGATGTGCAATTAGAGCTCGCCCCATTCCTGGACTGCGAGAGACCCGGGTGACAGTCCAGCCAGCCCATTCCCAATGTGGGTGCGCAGAACAGCCCCGGGGCTGCTACCTAGTTCCTTAGCCACGCTTGCCTGCCTTGCGCTGCCAATGAATCCATTCTTTGAAAGTTATATAACTCGGTTCTTGCTTCCGGTCCTCGATTCATATTTTTCATCATCATCTTCATCTTCTCCAACATCTTACCTGATTGTGGCCATAAAGTTCACTTCCTCTCCAATACTGTCCGTTCAGTCTGAATCTCGCTGCTCTATCTATCCCATTACCAACATGTCGACAGTATGGTACTGCTGCGGCTGCAGCTTCGGTCCTCACAACGGAGACCTCCACGACGCCTGCATCTCGTGCGGCAGAACAAAGTGCTCACTCTGTGACGAAGAGAAACTCTCTCGACGCATGATGGCCTCCTCCTCTCATAGTCTCCAGCATCTCCCTTCTCCGTACGCTGTCGCTGCTTCCTCCCTCGACGGATCCCAGACTTTCTGCTACAAGTCAAAATCCACGCCCTCGTACACAGAGCTATTAGAGGATGAGCCTCGGTTACGGCCACTAGAACGGGGTGCCCTCATCCATCATTCCGCCTCTTCTTCGTCAACTGCTATCCCCGCCGATGGCGTGCAGTCCTGCTCCGACACGTACATGTACATCTGCTGCCAATGTGACGACGGACCCAAAGTCTACAACCACCAGCCCCAGTGCGTGGTCTGTGATCACAATGCGTGCAGCGCGTGCTACTATGTCAAGTGAGGATGCTCCACAGTGTATCTCTGCGAGCTCCCTCAGAAATGGTGAGAGAAACCAACGCTCAGATCGGCATCTAACAGGTCAACTAACAATGGCGCAGCAATTCCGAGACCTCGGATTATGTTACAATGATTGTTTTGTTTTGAGTTTACGCGCCATTTACGACCAGCGGGTATTGGTTTGGGGTAATTTAGCATCGTCAGGCGTCATGTGGTTGATTTGGATTGTTTCTGCGTGATTTTGTGCTCGAGTTGGTAGACCGGAATACTAGAGTGATGTTCGTTCGTTCTATACTTCGGCTTCTCGTTTGGGTTTAGCATCGGTGAGGTAAGCAGGCAAGGCAGGGCTGTATCCTGGTCTGCCTTGGCTTGGCTACACTGTTTCCGATGACTATGACTCTTTTCGTTGCAAAAAGATAATAATCGGATGACTCTTTCTTTCATGACTATTGGAAATACCTCCGACATCATAGGTCAACTCAACGACTTTGTAGTTAGTTAGTTGCCGAAAACTGCGCCCTCTCGGCCTGACCAGGCACGATGTCGCTGGCAACAACGGCACCCACCAAACACCCTGGTAAAACCTGAGGGTACGACTTCCCCCGGTCCAATGATCGGTGCACCGTGCATCCCATCGGTGTGTTCTAGCGCGGGCGTTCGACACTATCACTTGCGCCCCGGTGGAGACCACAAGCCTGTTGCTCCCTCGACCGACTCCAGCGACCGCCCTTTGGCGCTCCCTGCACACCATCCAGCCCTATCATCCGCCTAAATGTAGCGGTCTTGTCTACTTACCCGAGCCCCCGCCACATCCACTTTGCCCTTTCTCTCCGCCCCTTGACCTGCCCTTTAACCTTTGACACCAACTTAGCCTAAGGCGCGTGGCTGTGTGTGAGTGTCTGTTGGTTCTGGGTTCTCCATCGGACCGTGTTCCCCGTATACTACTAGTCAAACGACAGACTACGTCACTCCGTGTGCCGCCATACCCTGTGCCCTGCCGATTTCTGTCTAGTCCGCGGAGCTGTGGTTACGGTTGCCTCTTCACCCACGCCGCGCCGTGACGTGCCGCGCCGTTGACCCGATCATCATCCACTCTTGCGGCGCAATCCTTGGTAGTTAGGTGTCGGGCGCAGGCACGAGACCTGACTGTCCCTGCGCCACATGCAACGCTGGAGATGTACACGAGCTGCCCCCGACCAACAGACGAAGTGAGGCTGGGCGATTACCCGCGCCGCAAACAAATAAGCCGGGTTGTGCTCCGGTGCAATAGAGGGCGAAAGTTGCGATTCGGTGGAGCGCTTGTGTCGGATCCACGCTGAGATCAGTTCGTTTCTGTTCGAGTATGAACTAACTAACGACGGACTTGGATCCGAGTTGTATATAATTGTGACTAAATAACGGCAATCAAACACTCCACTAACTATTAAAACCATAAATCACCAACAGCCACAGTCCCTAGTAGAACTATTATCCGGCCAAGACCATGAAAACGAAACGGTCTCGGTTGAACATCCCCAGTTCTTGGCCCCCGACCGACCGAAGGAATGTTCCTCCTTCCTATACTTAGAAATTTCTCCATATCCTTGTTCCTTGCTTCGACCTCCCTCTCTCTTTTTCAGAATGCTCGTTTTCTATTTCTGTCTCTTTGTCGTGCCTTTAGAATAGAACAACAGATGAAGATCCCGTGCGGGGCCTTCTTCTCGGGGGCCGGCGGCTGGGGTTTTCGATATGTTTGTTGGATAATTGCAGATCCCGGGTGGCCTATTGGCCATGTTCCTACATTGTCGAGTCAGGGTCGAGGTCATTGTTCTCAATCAAGACAGCCGAAGATATTCTTATCAGCCAAGACTGCATACAATCCGGTCAGAAAAGGTGTGGGCCGATATATAAATATCCAGCATCCAGCTGTCGGGTAGACTTCCCTGTTCATCACCAGGACCGAAAACTAGTACGTAGTAGCCGATGGATAAAAAAAGCATTTGTGGTAAAAATAAACATGATATTCACACTATAGAAAAGTGTTGCGTTGCCGACCAACGCGACTTAGTCATACAATCCCCCACGTAAAGTGCAGATTAGCTGGCTGGGATAATGGTCCGTGTCGAACCCTTCTTTCGAGCCAAATTCTGTTACGAACGGCAGCAGGAAATGGTGCAGCAGCGCCAACGCCAATTCTCCATGATAGAAAAAGTGACACAAACCACCCTAAAGTAGATTGCTTGCTCGACAAGACCTTATCGAGGATAGAAATATCCGAGTTTTGTGTCGAAAGAAAGAGAAAAAGGGAAAAAACGCCATGCGGGCTAATGATGCTGGAAAGACAATGGGCAAAAGGTGTTTTCACGACCATCCAGCCAAGAGGAATGTCGCGGGAGGAAATAGTAAAAAAATCCTGAGGGACGAGGAGGCGGAGGGATAAATGAAACCAAAACAAAGATGGTCTTGATCCCGCTTGATCATTCAGTGCCAGGATTGTCATTGGGAGAGGTCCCCGCATGACACAGTTTCCGAAGGCGACTTGGAGTGGCAGCTCACCTGGATGACTTGCAGCAAGTTGAAAGATTGGGTGGCCAAGCAATGTTACATGGGCAAGACGCGCGACGGGTCTTGGAGAAAGCGTCTACGATATGCGGCTATTTCGGCGGCCACGGTGGTGAAATCTTTCACCTTATCACGTCGCATCTCGTTGATGATTTCCTTCAGACCGGCGAGGTAGGTCTCTTTTTCTTCCTCGGTGTTGCCCTCCCGAGCCGCTCCCATTTGGATCAGGATCTTGTCATCTATTGGGGTTAATGGCACTGTGGTCAGCATGCAAACGATGAAAATTGGCCAGAAAGTGCACGAAGAGAGAGAAAAGCTCAAAAGGGGCAGCGAGACAGTAGTCCATTGAACAAAAGAGGCAAAATAGTAAGAGATGTAGCACGGTTTTTCAACTTGTCGACGCACCGCTGAGAGTCATATCCCGGAAATGTTGGAATTCACAGGACCGGTCATTGCAGACACCACCGGAAGCTTCGTATGGACAGAGGTACTTCATAGGATCAATGTCATGGCTGTAAGTTAGCGAACGGTAGCCGTTCGAAACGTCCTCTGCATAATTGGGGTGATAGCGATACGCCTTGAAATTTCGCAGCGGGCTGATGTAGGGAGAAAACCTCTGCTTGGAGTCGGCAGCAGATTCTTCGTTCTGCAGGATGGTTGTTAGTGAATCTTCGCTAGACTCACGGTATTTTCATACTTCAAGAGTGTTAACCTGTGAGCCCGACGCTTGCTTCGAAACTGACACCGGAGGGGCATCGGTCACTGCTTCATCAGCTGGAGACATGTCAATCGAAGACGTTGACCCTGCCGTGCTTTTGACAGACTCGGGAGGGGCAGGGCTGAAAGGAGGACTGTAGGTTTGGCCAGGGGCTTCCTTGACATCGGGTTCTGGTGGCTCATAGCCCTCTGATGCCTCCGATGATTCAAGAGAGTCGCACCGCACACTCTGGTGGGTGTCGGATGCCGCAGAATGTTCTGTGGCAAGGTCGACAGCCGGGGCGGGCGGCTGCTCAGGGAGAACATGGTGCAGAGTATTCGCTTCCACAATCTCCACACCTTCTGGAGTTGCACCTTCAGTGATTGGCGCATCAGCATCAGAGGAAGATTCTTCGTCGGCAGACTCGTCCATGGAAGATCCAGTAGAGTCGGCTACGGAAGAAGACGATTCGGCGACGGAATCCACAGCATAATCCGCTGCAGGCCGGTCGACAAGGACATCTTCTGGAGAAGTTGGAGTGCCGGCAGTGTCATCTTGTTCAAGGGCATGGGCATCCGGAATAATGGTGTCTTGAAAGTGCGAGGTTTGGATTGCTGAAGAGGCCAGCAAGTCGTTAGTAAATGGGGAAACCCCAGGTTAATGGGACTGACGACTGACCTTCCTTTGCCACAATTTCTTGTTCCTTGACTTCAGCTTGTCGGCGAAGTTGCTCCAGATCCGCTAATGACAAGCGAGTGATCTCATCACCAAGATGTTTCAATTCTTTAACTAATAGAAACCGCCCTTCTTTTCCCTTCGTAATTTCAGAGAGAAGTCGATCGGCCTCCTGCCTGCAATGAGACAGGTTGGATTCGGATGACAATATCTCAGCATCTAAATCAGGAAGCCCAGACTCGATTGCTTGCATTCGCAGAATTTTGGACCGCAAGCTGTCGAGCTGTTCGGTTTCCATAGACGCTAGCACCTTGACAGACGAATCACTGAAGGAATCGATTAGGTTCGGACGAGCCGTACTTATGGTGGCAACATCTGCAGCCGGTGTTGTCTTAGGAAGGGGAGCGGTAGAGGTATCGGTGGCTTCGGCTTCGGCGCCGCTCGATTGTCCAGCTGATGATGATGCACCCGAGTCAAAAGACTGAGGTAAGCCAGCTGGGCCAGGAACCAGTCTTGCCTTTTTCCGTTGCTCAAGCTCAGCTATCCGCTTGTGCATAGCTTGAATCTCTAGATCCTTCTTTCGAATGCTCTCCTGGTCAGAGGGCCGAGAGGAATCTTGCGGGGTTGACGTGGAGGTTCTCGTGGGTAAGGAGGCGATGTTCCGTAATGAGGCCAGTAGAGCCTCCGCAGTTGGCATGGGTTCCGAGTCTTGCTCTTGGCTCGAGTCCACATCCATGAGACCTCCCTCATCATCACCATAGAGAGATTCATCGTCACTGATGTCGATGACCAGCCTCTCAGCAGCACCAGCATGCCCCTTGCTTTGGTTCAGATGTTTCTTGGGAGCCGTGACGGGCTCATCAAAATCAGACGCTCGAGGCCGTTTTCGCTGCGTTGCTCGGGCGAGGGGCGTTGAATCAACGGCAACAGTTTGACCTCGAGCTTCGCGATCTGTGTCTTGCGTTGACTCGGCCATGAACAAACCAGGAATTCCAGCAGGGTTGGCTTTGGTTGGTAGAGGAGGTCGAACAGGAAGCGGGTGTTGAATGGTGGATGGGGAAGCACCAGAGGATACGGAGACTTGACTAGCCTCGGTACTTTTCCCAGTATCGGTTTCTGGCCCGCCACTTTGCTGCACCTTTTGTTGACTCTTGAGCAACATCTGTCGTTTCAGCTCCTCTATTCGTTGCCGTGCCAGTTCCGTCTGAGCTTTGTTCTTCACCCTGGAGGGTTCCACTTTGCTTTTGGGACGAGTTTCGCTGGAAGACCCAGTTGCTTCCTTCGGCAAATCTGTCTTGGAGGCACTCGAGTTGGCAGCTTTGGCGGCCTTTTCTGCAAGCATTCGGGCGATGACATGTTTTCTCTCCATGGACGTTTGCCCGTCCGGGCCCTTCGTGGAAGAGCTGGAGGGAGTTGGCACCGCAGGGATTGGTTTGGGTGCAGGGTCTTTCACCTTTGCCGTTCCTGGTCTTGTTGGCAGGGTGTTGGACTGTGGGCCCAGCTGCGTGGTCTTCAGTTTGGTTTGGTCAGACGGGGGTGGCACAACTTTTATTCCGACTTCTTCATAGAGTTGCCTGAGGAGCTTGGGATTAATGCCTTCAGCAACCAACTCATTGTAGCGAATGTTGTGAGGAGCCAAGCTCAGCAATGCGCCCTGCGCCTGCACCCGAAGCTGTGCCACAGATTTGGAGAGTGAAGCGGCAGAAGCGGGTCTTGTATTCGGTGTGTCCAGACTTGGCGTTTCTATCACAGGAACTAGATTTGGATCAGCGGAAACGGACAGGGGTGGATTGTATGCTGCCTGATGTTAGCACGAGAACAAGCACAAAGGTATTCGGGTGGACAGTACGTGATCCACTGCTCCTGCTGGAGTCAGATGAGAATGCCTCGCCTTCCTCGCGGTCTGGAACCCGACGTTCCGCTGATAGCTGTCCCCACCTGGTTCGTTCCCCCGACGGCACGGGGTGGTACGACCCGGATGGTCTTTCGTGTTCCCTCTCACTGACCTCACCCTCCTCACGGTTCGAGTCAAGATGAGTTGATGTCGCTCTCGCGCCACCAGGCAACCCTGCTGATTGAGAGGAAGCATTCTCTGTTGATTGACTTGGAAGAGCGTATTGAGGAGTTGAGGATCCTGTTGGCACCGGGAACGGAGAGAAACCGGCTGGCGGTATCGGCAGAGGGGGAAACGGAGGTACTTGGGACGCGTCGAAGGGAGGCATGAAGGGGAAAGGCGGGAGGAACTGCCCTGAAGCTCCATGAGGGGCAATCCGCGCGTTCGCGTTCACGTTGTGGAGATTGTAGTCGAGTGGGTACCCATTATGGGGAACAGGTGGCTGAGATGATGGAGTATATTCTGAGTTGAGGGTCAAGTCTGGTGGGACCATGACAGGATATGAAGAAGCCCACTCCGGCGCATAGTTGGCGGTGCCATTATACGAAGGGGGTGGTTGGTTGGACATGATGGGTGCGCTGGTCTAGACGAGAGGGAAAAAGATCTCATGCGTATAGATCACAGCACATAGGAAACGAGAGCAAGGCGTCGTAGTCATCTCAAGCGTCCCGCATCATGAGGCCCGCGCGTGGAATAATGACAAGAGCCTGTAGCGGTTGAGTCTGGTATCGCTCCCTACGGTCTCACTTCATGCTTGATGAGGGTATCTCTGTGGACGACCATGGAACACAGTAGGGAGAGAAGGAGACAACGGCAAGCGCGGGGGGAGAGAGTGTGGTGTGAGTGGGTGATTGATTGGTGAACGACAAGACGAATCTCAGCGGGTAAAAAAGAGACAAGCGCCGGGCACGTGATATGACGAGGGGCGCACGGGCCATTGGCGATCGGCGGGAGCCCGAGGAACGCAGAGTAAACAAACACGCACTCACCCTCACCCACTGCAACAGACTGATTATTACGTTGGTCTGGGATACTGCTTGGGATTCTTGATTCACCCCCATTTATTTAACCCTGTTTGCAATCACTCCTGACTTCTCTTTCTCCCCCTCCTCTCCCCTCTCCATCTGGATCTCGGAACAATTTGGGCGATGCGACTGACTGGCATGGCCTAAGGATGTCCCATTGATCTGTCCTCGCCATGCTTCCCTCTCAACTAAATGGCAGCCCCAAGCGTGCCAATCCATTTGCTCGGTCTTCCCCCTCGCCTGCGACTCAGCCAAAACCTACGCGACCCCAGTCTGCCATCATCACGCCGTCGGGTGGACACGAGTCAACAAAAGGACATTTGCGCAATGCATCGGTCTCACATACATCTCCGACGCGATCGTCGGGTCTAGGAAGCCGGGAAAGGTCTAATTCAGCAAAGCTC
Organism: Penicillium riverlandense; assembly: GCF_028828495.1. NCBI lineage: Eukaryota > Fungi > Ascomycota > Eurotiomycetes > Eurotiales > Aspergillaceae > Penicillium > Penicillium riverlandense. Next base: position 4,250,332 of record NW_026643194.1, read on the forward strand.
AATGCCGCATCGGGGACTTTCGCCCCAACTTTTATTAAATCTGAAGAGCTGCGACGAGGAGCGGACCAAATTCGAGGACTTGAGGGCGACAATGACTTTTCCGGCAGCAAATACGTATGGCTCCGGGATCCCGAAAAGGCGTTCGTGCGGGGACTGGTACTAGAAGAAATGGAAGGCGGGCGACTGTTGGTGCAGAGCGATGACGGCCAGGTATGTGACCGAGCTGTCCCCCAGCGTGTTTCCCCACCTGGCGGCTGACACCCCTAGCAGCAACGAGAAGTCGATGCGGACCAAACCGACAAGGTCAATCCCGCCAAATTTGACAAGGCAGATGATATGGCCGAACTCACGCATCTGAACGAGGCCTCTGTGGTCCATAACCTGCATACCAGATACCAGTCGGATTTGATCTACGTGCGTGCATTCTCCATACGGCTATTAGACTAATGTACTGACTTTGTTGGCCGACAGACATATTCGGGCCTGTTCTTGGTGACGATAAATCCATACTGTCCCCTGCCAATCTACACCAATGAGTACGTGAAGATGTACAAAGGCCGTGGCAGAGAAGAGACCAGACCACACATTTTTGCCATGGCAGATGAAGCGTTTCGAAATTTGGTCGAAGAAGGCGAGAACCAAAGCATTCTCGTGACGTGAGTACTGCCACCCACCAACGGATGGTCCGTGGGAACTGATCTCATCTGGGGATGTAGTGGTGAATCCGGAGCCGGTAAAACCGAGAATACGAAAAAGGTCATTCAGTATCTGGCGGCGGTCGCGACTTCAGATACTCCGTATGGCCGGTCAGGGACGAAACAGTTCTCTTCCCTCTCACAACAGATTCTGCGCGCCAACCCCATCCTTGAGGCCTTCGGAAACGCTCAGACCGTCAGGAACCACAACTCGTCTCGCTTCGGTAAATTTATCCGGATTGAGTTCTCCCGATCAGGTCAGATTTCTGGTGCATGGATTGATTGGTATCTTCTCGAGAAATCGCGCGTGGTGAAGCCGAACCCGAACGAGAGAAACTATCACGTTTTCTATCAGCTTCTGCAAGGTGCAGACCGCAAAACGCGCGATGACCTTCTCCTGTCGGACCTTCAAATCGAGGACTTTGCCTACACGAGAGAAGGCAACGACTCGATTGTTGGCGTTTCTGACCGGGATGAATGGAACTCATTGATCGAAGCCTTCCATGTCATGAACTTTTCCGACAATGACCAGCTATGCATTCTCCGCACAATTGCTGCCGTTCTCCATTTAGGGAACGTGTCTATTGGGAAGGAGAGCGTACGCGCAGACCAAGCTGCACTTGGGCCTGATGGATACTCCAGCGTGGAAAAGGCCTGCCAGCTACTGGGCATATCTTCCGAAGATTTTGTGAAAGGCTTACTTCACCCTAAAGTCAAAGCGGGTCGAGAATGGGTGGAGAAGGTTCAGACACCCGAGCAATGCCGCCTGGCTCTCGATGCGTTGTCCAAGGGAATCTACGAGCGTGGTTTTGGAAATTTGGTCTCTCGAATCAACAATCAGCTTGGCCGTGCCATGGCAGCCGACGAGAACTATTTCATTGGTGTTCTGGATATTGCCGGCTTTGAGATTTTCGACAACAATAGTTTTGAACAGCTGTGCATCAACTACACGAACGAGAAGTTACAGCAATTCTTCAACCACCACATGTTTGTTCTGGAGCAAGAAGAATATGCTCGGGAGCAAATTGAGTGGCAGTTCATCGACTTTGGAAAAGATCTCCAACCCACAATCGACTTGATCGAATTGACCAATCCGATTGGTATATTTTCCTGCCTTGACGAGGACAGCGTGATGCCCAAGGCCACAGACAAGTCATTCACCGAAAAGCTCCACTCTTTGTGGGACCGGAAGTCTCGCAAATATCGCGCCTCTCGTCTCAACCAAGGATTCGTCTTGACCCATTACGCCGCGGAAGTGGAATACAACACGCAGGATTGGCTGGAAAAGAACAAAGATCCCTTGAACGACAACATTACCCGTCTTCTCGCAGCTTCGAAAGAGAGGCATGTCGCCAATCTCTTTTCTGATTGTGCAGAGCCCGATGAAGACGGCGGCGACTACCCCCGTAATCGCGTCAAAAAGGGCCTTTTCCGCACAGTGGCTCAACGACACAAGGAGCAACTGTCCAGTCTCATGTCACAGCTGCATTCAACACATCCCCATTTCGTGCGTTGTATACTGCCAAACCACAAGAAGCGCCCGAAAATGCTACATGCTCCGTTGGTGCTAGATCAACTCCGGTGCAATGGTGTCCTCGAGGGGATCCGGATTGCCCGCACAGGTTTCCCCAACCGTCTGCCATTCGCCGAATTCCGACAACGGTACGAAGTTCTTTGTCAAAACATGCCAAAGGGTTATCTGGAAGGCCAGAGCGCAGCTAAGATTATGCTCGAAAAGCTTGGAATGGACCGAGCCTGGTACCGGGTTGGTCGAACTAAGGTTTTCTTCAGAGCTGGAGTTCTGGCGGACCTGGAGGAGAAACGCGATCAGCTCATCCGGAGTATCATGACCCGCTTCCAGTGCCACGCCAGAGGCTTCGTGCAGCGCCGGATTTCGAACAAGCGGCTGTATCGTGCAGAGGCAACAAGGATTATCCAGCAGAATTTCCATGCCTACCTTGCGCTCAAGGGAAGCCCTTGGTGGCAACTCTTCTCCCGCATGAAGCCACTCCTGGGCGATACACGGACAGCAAAGGAAGTCAAGAGACGGGACGACAAAATCCAAGAGCTGGAGGTGAAGATGAAACAGGATCTCGCTGATCGCCAGAAGCTTGATGAGGAGCGACGCCGAACTGAGTTGGAAATCCACAAGATCCAGCAAACCCTAGAAAGCGAGCGGGCTCTCGCCTTGGACAAGGAGGAAATCTTCAAGCGATTGCAGATTCGGGAAGGCGAACTCACAGAGAAGCTGGCAGGCGCCATTGCAGACCAAGAAAGTCTAGAAGAGCAACTGGACGAACTGGTTGAGGCGAAGAAGAAAACCGAAGAGCAGCTTCAGCTCCGGATCACACAACTTGAGCAAGCCGGGCAGATCATTCAGCAATTGGAGTCCAGCAAAAACGATTTGCAATCCCGGCTGGACGAGCTCGACCAAAAGCTTACAGACACCGAAGGCCAATTCACTGGCAAGAATGGTAAAATCCAGGAACTTGACCGGGAAATCAAAATGCTCCAGAGCCATTTGAATTTGAAGGACCGCAAGCTTCAGGACTTGGAGGCTAGACTGCTCAAAACGGATCAAGACCTCGATGTCAAACTTGCCAATACAACCAAGGATCTTGATAAGTCCAAGAAGCAGATCAAAGAGCTTCTAGATGAGAATCGCTCTGTCCGTCAACAACTTTCCGAACTCTCCTCCACTTCCACCGGCTATGAGGATCTTCTGCGGCGCAAAGAAAGTGACTTGGCAGTTCTTCGTAACGATGTGAAGAAGCATGAGGATGAACGCAAGAGTCTCCACTCTGAAAAGACATCTCTTTCGACGCGTCATGACAATATGCAGAGACGCCTCCGCGAAGTGCAAGCTGAGTCTGATGCCATGCGATCGGAAAAGGCACAGCTTCAGCGCGAGGCTGCAGATGTCAAACGACTATTGGAAGAGAAGCGAACCGAAGATGCCGAGGCCGGCGAGAGCAGAAAGCTGCTGGAACAGCAAGTTAAAGATCTCAAGGACCAGCTCTTCAAAGCACAAGCAGACCTCAGCCGTGAACGCCAGTCAAGGGACGATGTACAGATGCTAGCAGAGCACAATTTGGCTCAATTGACCGACAAGTACAACGATCTTAACGATTCCAAGATCGAAATTGAGAAGGAGATGTACATCCAACAAGATTCCCTCCGCCGCGCAACAGAGGCTCGTGTTCATGCCGAGCAAGCCCGCAAAGACTTGCAAGGGGAGTTGATCAAACTCCGTGATCGATTCACCGATGTTGAGAGCTCCCGGTTGAATGCAGAGGTCGAGATCGAGCGCAAGACCATGAAGCAAGCTGACGAGCGCATTGCTAGCCTACGTCGAGACCTTGAGAGCAAGTCAAACCAACTTGACGAGGTTGAAGAGGAGCGGTCCCAGTTGTCAGTCCAGGTCCAGGAATTGACGCAGCTCATTTCGGAATCAGACAACTTCCGCTTCCGCAATGATCAACACAAGGAACGTCTTGAAAGAGAGCTTGTGACTCTGAAGGGCAGACTGACAGCGTCCGAAAATGATAACCGATCTCTCCTCACCAAGATTCAGCAAAAGAATCTCGATCTTGCTCGGTCCAACTCCAAGGCCAGCGATAACAACAAAATGCGTCTGACAAACCTCCAAAAAGAGAAGGCCAAGCTGGACGAAGAGAACAAGAAGCTCAGCCGGCAGCTTGGAGACTCGCAGCTCTCTATTACGTCTCTTGAGAAACAAAAGGAGAAGTTGTCCTTGACCTTGGAAGATCTCAACCACGAGGTCAACCGCGAGCGCAAGACGAGCCGTAACGCCGAAAAAGCTGCTTCCACTGCCAACATTCAGCTCGCAGAGGCAAACCGCAACCTTGAGAATGAACGGCAGCTGCGTGGCCAGGCTCAGGCAAACACGCGACAACTTCAGGGCACTCTCGACAGGGCAAACAGGGAGATTGAGGACCTGCACCGCCAGCTCATCCTCCTGCATAAGGTTTTCGAACCTGAAGCTACCGAAGAATCCACCAAATCATGGGAAGCCGTCAAGCCACACCTTTCTAAGCAGGTCGACATGGCACAGGTTCTTGAAACAGTGCAGAACAAACTCCAAGTGATGGAAGAGAAGTACTCAAGGGCCGAGAGCCAGCTCTCAGAGATGCGCCGCCGTCACTCTGACGAAATGAATGAGCTCGATGCACGCTATTCGTCGTCGAAGCGTGCTCTCCTTGAAGAGATTGACCAGAACGAAGTTGCCAACAACCGCACCCCAAGCCACTTCCGCAAGAATTCTGAAAATGCCCTGAAGAGGTTCTCTAACCCTAGCACGCCCAACCGACGGTACAATGTCTACGAAGGGGTTAATGACTCTGGCCGGTCAGACCGAACGGTTGACACCGTGGGATACCAGAAGCGGATGGATACGGCAGCCGAGATTGAAGAGCTCCAGAATAAGCTTCAGATGACTGAGATGCAGAACAGGCACCTCCAGAGTCAGCTGGAAAGCTCGACACCGATGAGGGATATCTGGCAGGATGAAAGCCCCTCTATTCGCCGTGTGCATCTTCTGGAGCGAGAAAATGGGCGTCTCCACGACCAACTCGATGACTCTGCCAAGAAGGTGTCGGCCCTGGAGCGTAGCATTCGGTCTGGAGAACTCTCCCTCCGTGATGTTCAGGCCAAGTCCCACGAGGAACTGTACGACTTGATCAACTCTCAGGAGCACTCCCGGCGGTCCCTGCTCAAGGTCCACAACGATACCATGTCCGAGTTTGGCGAGGCGAAGACACACTACGAGAAGCTCAAGCGCGCCAAGGCGGCATTGGAGGTTGAACTGCGCGACGCCCGGTCCGAGGCCCAAGAACTCCAGTCAGCGAGAGAACAAGACTCCATCAGCCGCAATCAGCTTCTTCAGGAATTTTCGGACCTGCAGATTCGTCTGGACGCCGAGACATCCAGGTCGGCAGATCTGGAGTCCAGCATGACCTTGTACAAGAGTCGTGCCGACCAGTACTTCAGCAAACTTGAGCAGGCCGAAGTCGCAGTGCTCAAGGCCTCTCGCGCTGAGCAATTCGCCAAGTCCCAAAGCAAAGAGGCCGAGGAGACTTACGCGCAGGTCATGGCAGAACGCAAAGACATGGATGCTCAGATCGAGTACTTACAACAACAAACGCAGTCCCTGGAGGCCCGGATGGAAGACCAAGCTGCCGAGCTTCAGGGCGCCCTGCAGGCCAAACAACGCCTCCAGAATGAGCTGGAAGATTACCGGAACCAGCGCGCCATTGATATCGAGGATAAGGAGACATCGATGGAACAGACCAGAAAGAAATACCAGCGAGAGTTCTCGACAATCAACCACGAACTCGAAGTGGAGCGCGAGCGCCTGCTCAACGTTCGCGGCGAAAACAGTCGTCTGCGTGAGGAGCTCGAGGACCTTCGAAACAAGTGGGACAACGAAGTGCTCAACAGCTCGACCTGGGCCAAGGAGAAGTCCCGTATGGAGATTGCCTTGCAGGACGTCACCACTTCACATGAGGAGGCGGTCAAGGCCCACAGTGAGGCCCAAAGCAAGGTCGTGTCATTGCTGTCACAAGTGCGAACACTCCGCACCACCGTCGATGATACTACCGCGGAGCGCGACTTGCTTCTCAAAGACAAGAAGATGCTGGAGGGCCGGCTGGCCGAGGCTGGTGAACGTCTTCAGGATCTTGCCAAGGGCGAAAGCCCTTCCATGCGCAATGCTGCCAGCATGGACCGTGAGTTGCTTGAGCTCAAGTCTCGCCTCGCTCAGCAGGAGGATGTTTCTGCTGCTGCCGTTGGCAAGATGCGTCGTGCCGATGCTCTCGCGACCGAGATGCAGAAAGAAGTCACTGCCGAACGAGAGACCAACGCACAGCTCTTCAAGGAGAAGGCTGCTCTAGAGAAGAACCTGAAGGAGGCGCAGCTGCGTTGCGTCGACCTCGAAACCAAGAGCTACTCATCCGGTAGTCAGGATGTTCGCTTCCTACACAAACGGATCAAGGAGGTAAGATCCCATTCCTTTCTACGTTGGGTGATGATGAATGTTAACACGACTTCTACTACAGTTGGAGACCCACCTCGAGGAACAGGAGAACAAGCACAGCTCAGAGCAGCGCTCTCTTCGCAACGTCGATCGCACAGTTAAGGACCTACAGTCGCAGATTGACAGACGCGAGAAGATCAACGCCCAGCTCAACGACGATGTCAACAAGGCTCGAGACAAGATTGAACGGCTCCTTCGGAACATCGAAGAGCTGCAGCACAGCGATTCAGAGACGCAATTGCAGGCCCGCCGTGCTGAGCGAGAGCTGCGCGAAGAGCGTGAAAAGGCACTCCGCTTGGAACGTGAACTGGAGGGATGGAAAGCACTGCGTGTTGAGAGGGGCAGCACTGTTAGCCGTGCGCCTCTGGCTGCTCTCAGTGATGTGGGCAGTCGTCGTGGAAGCGGCGCCTACAATGAGCTGCCCCAGCGGAAACCGAGTAATACCAAGGGGTTCCTCTAAGTTTACATGAACTTAGAGGATAATGATCGTTGGACACGAATGGCAGTCATGGAATTCGATGATGGCAAGGCGTATATGTTGCACTGGATGGTTGTTTTTGTCTAGTGGCCGCTGTTCATAGGTGCTTGATTGGCCAAATGTTGTAATGCTAAATTTTGATTTTGCGGCGAAGCGATTTTATGTCTCAATGGGAATGTGTTTGGTAGTGGCTGTTGTTCATTATTGACCTGATATAACCCATAGCTCGTAATGATCTTTCCCGTTAGGTAATTCTCCATACGCGTGAACGGAGACGGTTTCATCTGCAACTTGCCTTCGCCGGGCAGTGTTCTCATTACAATACAAACAACCTCTTTATGAATTAGAATATGGACTTGGGGGCTTCGGGCTTAGATCACTAATACTTGAGAGCATACGGTAGCGAGTCTCAATATTTAGAGTAGACTATAGTGAACCTACCTTATAATAGATTTATAATAAAGCTCGTTGAATCCTGAACAAGATTTATGCACCCTGGAAGCTATTATTGTTATTAGTTACCTAGTCCGCTAATATTCGAAGATAGAAGTCTTCGATCGCAAGCTGTTTGAAGGGCTATGGGTCGATGAAGCCCTCCACCATCGCTAGACGAAGGAACATTTTCTCGAAGCATGTATAGCTACCGCAAAGCCTATATCATACGGGGAATCTGCAGCTTCAGCCGCAAGTTCTTCACAGTATTGTTAGATAAGAGTCTATAGTCGTGGAGTACATAGAAGTGAGACAATCCTACTAGAGCTCCCTACTTACATTTTCCGTATGATAAGCGGACCTCAGCTCGGGATGAGCTGAGCTTAGAATCTTCTAGCCCGCTCGATATCCATGAAGGGGTGGTTAGTTATGGTACCCGATTCCGTTTTGGGCTTGCAGTATTGGGATCGACGCACCTTTAGCAAGTTTTATAGAGAAATATCTAGCACGGATTGAAGCGATTGGATCGCCGTCGCCCTAGCGCACTTCAGATAAATTCGAACACTGACCTTATCGACCGTCATCCACTTATAGCGCTAACGTTCCATCCCTTTGATAATTCCAAGAACTGAAATGGGTCGCTACTTTGATGGCTGCTGCTTTCTATATGATACATGTGCCTTTTGAACGACCTATAACGTATGGTTCCATAATTTATGAGTAGCCTGTGAAGTGGTGTAACGGGTTGCATAAGGGTAGTGTCTACATGTCTCTCTGAATGAGGTCATAAGGAAATGTTTTAAGGTCCGTCTTCTGTAATGCGCTGTTATGCCTCGCCATCTGGATTGCGCCCTGTACATGTATCTTAGTCGAAGGGCCATCGCCAATCAGGATCTATGTTTTGTTAGCGGTATGTTAAGTAAGGCAAGGGATGCGGTCGTAATTACGTCGTCATGTGCTAGGAATAGGGCTAATACAAGGGTCGAATCGCTAATCGGAGAGCGCATCCCTGAAGACGATATGGCCTCCATTAGTGACCTCGCACAAGCAATTTTGTACTGAAGGGCGAGTTGAATAAAGTATGGCCCCTTGTGCGGTAGACATTGCGACAGATGGCGGCATGTCACAAGAAAGAGACCATTCAGAGAGCTAGCATTGGTAGCGGCAAGTTGTATGAACTGTTTGTTTAGGTGCTGTGTACGACTTTCCGGATGGCTAATCTGGCAGCGTTGCAAATTTGAACACGGTACAACATTTGCCATGTCTGTGCTAGGTTAGTCACCGAAAATCTGCTTCTTGGGACGCCCGTGAGAAGTAGCGGACTTGCGAGACATATCGACTTATCCTAACGTGAGAGAGCCCTACTTACAGTAGTCTAGGAGAAAATCTTCGATCGGATTGAGGCGCCTGGCAAAACTTGCGAAGGGGTCTCTCCGGTCAGACCCCAGGAAGCCCAGCGGGCTTGGGATGACGGCTATCGCTGTTTCGGCGGCCGCTGTGGAGAATGGCTGCCTTTCGTCTTCCGAGCCACTTCTAGTTTTGATGGCACGGTACTCAACGAGCCTCTGTCGCCTCGCCTTGGCATGTGCCGCCCGGGCTGCATGCGAGTGAACTAGTCGTTGCTTTTCAGCCGAAGCTACCCCGGGGACCCCGGGTTGGGATGTATGGATGAACTGAAATTCACTTCTTTTGCCGGACATCATGGTTGTAGTTCAGCGTCTGAATGAGGGCCACTAAGAATTCCACCATGAGTTGACGAGATGCAGAGCCATGTAAACCTAAAGCCGACCAGACGTTGCAGGACGAACCTTGGAGCTGAACCGAAGAGGTATGCGACATTTGTAAGCAATGAAGGACATTGTCAAGACTTGCTCTTTCCACATAAAGAATAGTGCCACATCCATCCCCACTCTACTAGCGTGCCTTATTCCTACGTCGATCATCCCTCATAGCACAAATAAACTCAGTGATAGATTGACCCTTTTCTTTCTTGGTACATCGACTACCAGAACTACTTACACTTAACTATAAGTGGATGTGCAGCATTTGTAAGCACTGAAAGACCTTGCCAATACTTGCTCTTTCCAGATAAAGCATCCCCCACTCCTTACCTTTGCTTCGAAACGCCACGGAAATGTCTTTACAAACTGTCTGTGGATCTCTGACCAATGATAACGTAGCTGGGTTTCTTCAGGCTGGTCAAGAAACTGCGCTCTTAGTTAGTAAACCTGTTCTTGAAACGCGAGCAATTTTGCACCGACGAACGGCTCGTGCTGACGGGCAACGAATATCTTAGCAATCAATCATTCAGCGTACTTATATAAAGAAGTGACCAGCCACGCAGAGGGGTGGCCATCTTCTAGAGAGTCTCCCTGCTCACTGTTCCGCTGCACATCTAATACTCATTATGGCGTCCCCTCCTATGAAAAGTTTCGTGTCATTCACCAAGACCTGGCACAATGATACTTACCCGGCCATCTCACCCACCCGCCCGGAGCTTTCGGCAGCTGGGAAAAACGTCGTCATCACGGGCGGCGGCACAGGCATCGGAAAGGCGGCCGCCATCGCCTTCGCCCAGGCCGGTGCCAAATCGGTTTCCATTGTCGGGCGCAGGATCGATCGCCTCCAGACTGCAGGGCAGGCGATCACAGAAGTCAACCCATCGACTCAGGTTGTCTTGCAGACAGGCGATATCACCGACGTCGCGTCTATTAATGCGGCTTTGGGTGCAATCGTGAATAAGGTCGGCAGCAACATTGACATCTTCGTCAGCAACGCAGGCATGCTTCCGAAAGAGGCACCGGTAATTGGCTACCCAGAGGCAGAGTTCCGCCGAAGTTTCGAGATCAACACCATGGGCACTTTCCACGCCCTGCACGCGTTTACCCCGTTGGCGGCCCCTGGCGCAAAGTTCCTGCACACGGCATCTGGCATCAATCACTGGGCCCCTCTCCCGGAAGTGCCAGGAGTGTGGAGCTACGCGGCCACGAAGGGAGCGGCACTGAAGATGGTCGACTACTATGCTTTCGAGCACCCGGACATTCACGTCGCGAGCTTCCATCCAGGCATCGTTGGCACTGAGATCAACCCGAACATCCCCGTCGGGCCAGACACAGGTGAGACCCTTTGTTTATTTTTCCAAGCCATCTGGCAGACCGATGGGTTGCGTAGCCATGCTAACACACCTTGCAGCGGAGTTGCCTGGACACTTTGTTGTGTGGCTTGCGTCGGATGAAGCTGCATTTTTGAGGAACAAATTGACCTGGGCAAACTGGGATGTGGATGAACTCATGGCTCGGGCAGAAGAAATCCGGACGTCAGTCCTGCTAAGGGTCTCTCTGAATGGTGTGGATATGTGATTGAAGCTCTGTTGTCTAACGCCCTGATAGAGTTTTAGACATGTGCAACGTAGTTCACGACCACGAATTTTGGAAGAGGCGACGTTGATTGGTTCCCCTCGAAAGTAGTCTCCCCAATTAGGAAAGGAAGTCTCGTGATGGCCACTGTCTCTTTCTTGTTTCACCTCAACGCGGATCGGCAAGACGGGTTTGACTGACTTGAGGTACAATAAAGAGCACTGCGTTGTGGTTATTCGCCCAAGCAGGCAAAGAACGGAAAGACGCGGTATGGCAAAATTAAAAGACTTGCGTGGAGAACAAGGGATGTTCGTTCAACTCCAAATGGTTACTAGAGCCGCCTCCGTGAGTTAAGCAAAAGGTGATACTGTAACTTGGACATTTTTGAGAATCTTCAAAAATGCTCGCCCCAAGTACGGGCCAGAATATATCACCTCATGTGCCTAGTTAGTTAGTTATTATAGCCGCTTGTAGTCAGCGGTCACGTGAATAACTTTGCGGCTACGACCAGTCCCAGGACGAGTTCTCGTTCTTCACTGCTCACTCCCCCAACCTCGTTCAGCGCCGACACGGCCATTTCTTCACTATGGTAAGCTTCGCCAATTTTACTCGGGTGTTATCCCATTGCCTGAGCTCCCCTGGCTAACGAAAAACCCAACCCGGGTCAAAAAATAGGCTCGTAACAGCGAAAAAGCGCAGTCCATGCTGTTCCGCTTCCGGGCGCAACAAGCTGCGGATATGGGCATCATCGACATCAGTCGCACTCGGCGCCCGAAAGCCATCCAGACAGTCGACAACGTCGCCATGTGCGAGCGGTGGCGCGGGCAGGTCCTCCGCGAAGTGTCCCGCAAGGTATCGCGCATCCAAGAGCAGAGTCTGAGCGACTACCAGATCCGCGACCTCAACGACGAGATCAACAAGCTCATGCGTGAGAAATGGGCATGGGAGATGCAGATTCGGAATCTGGGCGGGCCCAACTACATGCGCGGAACGGGTCGAGTGTACGATGACGAGGGGCGTGAGATCCCCGGCGGTGGCAAGGGTTATCGATACTTTGGTCGGGCGAGGGAGTTGCCTGGTGTTAAGGAAATGTTTGAGGCTGCTGTTCGGGGCAAACGGCCGCCCGAGGAAGAGGATGCGGCGCCCGGAAGGGGTGGTGATATTGCGACTAAGAAGGTCGATGCGAATTACTTTGGCTATGGACTGGACGAGGAGGATGGAACTCTATTGCTGTACGAGAGGCAGAAGGAGAAGGAAGCTGTGGAGCACCTGCGTGGTCAGGGTGACGATGACGTCGAGGATGGATGGGAGTCGTTGCCCGGTGACGCTGGTGATGGCGTGGAATGGCGGCTTCCCACGCTCGAGGAAGTGCAAGAAGAGCTTGTGGATCGGAGGCGACGACGACTGCTGGACAAGATCACTTGAAACCTGCCTGCGATTTCTGTTCTGGCGTTCCGGTGCTTGTGCAAAATAATTCTACCTCCAGCATTGTCATGGCTGATTTCTTGGTGTTTTACAAATTTTCGCAAAATATCATTTCCATATGTATACAATATCAAGGGGTATCATTTGCGTCCGTATCGGAGGAATTCTTGCGGGATCCTCGTCCAGCCTTGAGTGCCTGGGTCATGCTGAGACGGACTGGCTGTGAGGGGTCCTCCAAGCGCCGTTTCTCTGCCTCCAAATCATCAAAGATAAATCGACCCAGCTCGCCCGCACGCCACTTCTGAATAAAATGCATGGCCGCCGAATCCAGAATGGGAACGCCGCCTTTCCCCAGAAGTCCCGTCTGGCGCGCAAACGTATCAAGCAGCGGCACTACCTCGTTCGTCGGTTCAGACCACCGTTTGTACGCTTGCGTATCATGCAGGTTGATTTGATATAACAAGTAATCTGCAAGGGTGACCGGCGATATCACGGAATCCTTGACACAGTTACAGAGCGCGAGTTTGAGCATGTTCTCCGCGTCTGGCACATAAGGCATGAACACACCTGGCGTGTCCACGACATAAACATGCGACCCATGCTCTCGCTCGATGATCTTGACCGGAGTAGCTATCTTGCGAGTGATACCCGGTTGCCCGCCAGTTCTCACGGCCTTGGCCTTGCCGACACCTTGGTTGCGCAGGTTGTTGATAAGCGTCGACTTGCCGACATTTGGCATTCCAACCACCAGGACGCGGCACCCAACGAGTTTATCGGGACCTTCAGCATCGTCCCGGAGATGTTTGAGGATGTTGCTGACGTCCGGACGGGAAGACGAGCTGACAAAGAAGGTGGCGGACTTCGTATCGAACCTCTGGAGTTTTTTCTCAATCTAGAAACGGGAATAGTCAGTCTCAAAAGCTATGCCAGGCATTTACTGGCTGTCACCTACCTGATTCCGTGCAGACGACTTGGGCATGCTGCCAAGATCTCGTTTGGTATAGACAACCAAGCGTCGCTTGTTGCCCAAGGCTTCTTCAAACATGGGATTGACTGAAGTGATGGGCGCGCGGTAATCGCGGCACTCGATAACATAATCAATCGACGAGAGCATGCTTTTCATTTTGGTCAAGCCCGCGCGATGGTGCCCCAAAAAGTAGGACCTGGGGATCGATCCATAATGAGGGAAGACCTGGCGCGGGATGAACTTGGCCGCCATCGCCGGTATGCAGTGGTTAAAAGGGTATATAGCCAGAGAGAAGGTAGGTCATTGTTGATCTATGTATTGGCCAGCCGTCTACCTCAGTCGGCTGCAACTCGACACGCGAAGTGAAGAAGACTGAAAAAGAGCTGGAAATTGCCGCCGGGAATCAGGCGGAACCCAAGGCGGTGAGAACATGTGACTTCGGAGCTTATCATAACGAACGACAGGAACTTGCACATGTGCACTTCAAGATACATGCCATTGGTTGGAAATAGTCAATTTGTGTTCCTGACTGTCCAGACGCTTGTATAAGGGTTGGGGTTACCCGCTGGCTACAACATTGCTCTGTTTGAGTGACTTTGGACCAATCGATAATCTAGATCATGCCGCTAGTATCGGCTTTTCGGCCACCATCAACGCGCATTTCTTCCGTTCGACGGAGATCACCCGCTCGACGACGGAGACTAACTGAAAGAAGTGAACTTGAAGATCTTGACTCGGAGGATCATGTGCAAGACCCCGACGCTCACTCCATCATTACACCGTCGAAGCATACGCCAAAGCCATTTCGCGTCTTGCGAGGCTCCGTGGCTGCTGGGGGACCGCTTCGTCCATTCCGGCTACTGAAGCAAGATATTCTGAATCTACGCCGGCGATACGTCTCAGACTGGACTGTGTTCAATCAATTGGTTTTCGCCAGCGCGATCTATGTCTTCTTTACTAATCTCCTGCCGGGAATCACCTTTGCAAGTGACTTGTATGTCCTGACGGGCCAGAGCTGGGGGACAATTGAAGTTGTCTTCAGCACTGGACTCAACGGAATTATCTTTTCACTGTGAGTGTTTTGTTTCGAAGTCATTTCCGCCAGCAAGTGATTAACCTCCGTGAGACCAGCTTCTCGATCCAGCCTCTCACCATCCTTGGGGTGACGGGGCCGTTCAGTGTCTTGGCAGAGAACATATACTCACTATGCGTCGAATCTTTCAAGGTAATTCTTGAATAATATTTAATTCCAGAAATGCTGATGACCATCGCCTGTTAGATCGATTTCCTGTCATTCATGGCTTGGGCGTTGATCCATTCTGCTTGGCTTCACTATCTCTTAGCCATCATCAATGCCCACGACTGGACCATGCGCTATGTGACGACATTCGCAACTGAGGTCTTTTCGTTGCTGAATTCTATCATTTATTTTCACAAGGCTATCCAGGAGCTTCAGAGAGCGCACGCAACTCTTTCCTTCGCAGCTTTCCTCTACGCCGTGATCGGCGCCTCTGGAACCATGCTTCTTGCCATCTTCCTTTCAACTGCTGAGAGCTGGCGCCCTCTCTTCCATCGCTATGTTAGAGTCGGGCTGAAAGAGTATGCTGCCGCGATCTCAATAATCTTATTCATTGGGTTGCCTCACATAGGCGAACTCGCGCACCTGGATAAGATGACACTGCCAGTATCCAGCTCATTCCGACCAACTTCACCGAACCGGAATATTTTTCTCGTCGAATTCTGGAAACTGCCCGTGCAATGGGTCTTTGCTGCTATTGTTCCAGGGCTGATCATCACGATGCTGTTCTTTTTCGACCATGAAGTCAGCTCCATCATCTGCACCATCGACCGGTATGGGACTCGCAAACCAGGAGGATTTGCTTGGGACATCATTTTGCTAGGAACAACCACCGCTCTTTGTGGAATTCTCGGTATCCCACCAGCCAACGGTCTTCTACCGCAGGCTCCCCTTCATTCGGAGTCTTTGATGCACGCGGAAAAGGAGGAAGTAAGCATCATTGTTGATGGCGAGGAAAAAATTCATACGCATGAAGTCCAGCGTGTTTACGAGCAGCGTTGGTCATCTTTTCTCCACGCTGCAGCGATCATGCTGTTTCTCAGTCCTCCGTTCATGAAAGTTCTTGGCTTGACACCAACCAGTGTCCTGGCAGGACTTTTCCTCTTCATGGGGGAACAGAGTTTGTCGGTGAAGTACGTACCATTGTTATCCCTGCGGATTTGGAGACTAACGTTTCCGCCTAGTCCGATCTTGTATCGCACATTCTACCTCCTTACGCCACCATCGGAACTTCCACCACTACCGGCATCTCTTCGCAAGAAAAGCGCCTCCGATGATTCTGCGGAGGGCACACCATCCTACCTTCCAATCCACCTTTACACTCTTCTTCAGGTCGGAGTTACAGTTTTGATCTTTATTCTTACATTGACGCGAGGAGCACCAGCATTCCCAGTTCTCATCATCGCCCTAGTTCCTTTCCGGCTCATGCTTATGAAGCGCTGGTGGCCGAGAGAGGTTCTTCGCTTTGTCGACGCCTGGGCCTGTCGTGAGGGAACACCAGAAGATGACGAAGACGCAAGAGACAAATCCAGTCCTGGAGAACAAGATTCGAGTGGCGATGGTCTCGCAGGAGCTCTCAGCCAGTATGGGGGAGGGCCTAGAAGTGAATCGCCTATAATTGCGACTAGTGCCTTTTCAAAGCCGTCTGATCACGGTTACGATGTTGCTGATCAAAGAATATGGGGCATGGATCATGACGGTATGAACAATGAGTGGGTTGAACTAAGAAGTCGGGTTCAAACCGATGAAGAGTTAGCCCATAGTTGATAGATGATCATCTCGCTGTCATTCGCTTCTAGGGAGGCTTATGCGTCGACATTCCGTATATAATTAAGCCAGATGAAGACATCGCAGTCGAAATCAAAAACGGCCAGCCAAATGGCCTTGGGATACAACATGATCCTTTGCAAGAAGGACAAGCGTCTCTCTCACTGTCGCGTTCTTGGAATCTTGTATAAGGCCATCGTGGATGTTGAGGCGATTTCTGTGTTTGGTGGCATGATAACGGAGAGATCAACACTGAAGCACCTGTTACAACCGGCGAAGCCCCCCAATCCGAGGCGCCCAGCGAACAATCACAACTGCAGAACGCCGATCGCCCTGCATCCCCGCATCCCCGCTCCCGCCACAGCATGTTCGAATTCTTCCATGCCTTCTTTTAATCCCAGCTCTTATTCCTACGGCCGTGTTTCTAGTTACACATAGCATTGGAAAATTCAGGTTCGAGAACGATTTGGATGACGGTCCCCTAAGCACAATATGCCAAGCTTCTATACATCCGTGTTAGAAAACGCCCTCTTCCTGTGTCAGGGACAGTCCGGACTTCATTCGGCTTGTCTAAATCGCGATGCCTCGATGGTGATCCTAGATCAAGGTACCATGCCTCAGATCTAATGCGATCGAAGCTAATATAACATAGATGCCCATGATTTTGAGCGTCGTTTACAGTCAGAAGCGCCACTGGAGATTAAAAGGACTGGGTTGATTAGTGTAATGTATGTTAGGTCCCCTTTGCTGCTATGCTTGACACTTATAAGACCAAGGTTATTGAGCGAACAAGGCACATTTCCGGGGGACCAGTGGGAGGTCCAGAAGCTATTCAAGATATTTTGGGGCGTAGACCTTGAAGATGTCGCTCTTTTGTCTTCCCCATTGCTCTCTAGCTACCATGGACGATGCGTAGATATTAATGGACACCTATGTCTCGGTGAGTTCTACACCAGGATGTGCAAAAATATCTCAGCCACTGACAAGCCCACCGAAATTTGCTACAATATTAGCGAGAATCTGTCATATACGGCGAACAACACTAGCCCCTTGGAAAGTAGCTCTAGTGTTAGCTCTAGTGGACCGACCGACATGAAGCTTCGTCACCAATACGAGCCTATCTATTTCCGCTATGATTTCCTAACCGGGCACACTCTATATATTCTACCGAAGTCCAAAGGTGATTTACGTGATCTAATTCACGCAATTGGCGAGAGGTTCAAGGGGTCCTCCCAAGAACGCTCACGGGTTGAGGAGCTGCCGGGTAATTTTAAGCAAGAAGAGCCCTTACACCCTCTAATCCTTCACTCAGTGGTCATGTTCTATATCCTTTCTTCCCGAAATGCCGAGCTGGAAAATTTGATCAAATGGTTGCTATGGATCGAGACACAACTCCATCAAGGATCAATTTTTGAAGTGACAGGTTCGGAGCGCTTCTCAAGGTATATTCAGCTGCTACATAAGATGTCGCGGAACTTGATAACCTTAGAGCACAACAATCAACGCGACGCATCGAACATTAACCACCTTCTCCGAGATCACGAGCGCCTTGGACGACTGGCCGAGCTTCATGGAACAGATCTTGACCACACAACGGATCAGAGGGTCCGTGACGATCTGCTTATGCTGCATGATTTGTGCGACGACCGTCATCGCCGGATTATGAATTTACAAAGAAGAACCAACAATTTTGTTACACTTTTGTATAATCTGATCACAGGTCATGACAGCACAATTAATCTCAAGATTGCCACGGAAAGCGCGAAAATTGCCCAAGATGCCCGCAAAGATAGCGTGTCTATGAAGATCATTGCAGGGATGACGCTGCTCTATCTCCCAGCCACTTTTGTATGTAGTCTTTTTGGGACGAACCTGATCGCTTTAGATACTTCGACCGATAATAGCGAGCCTTTGTTTGTCGTCTCCCATCTCTGGTGGCTTTACCTGGCATTCGCAGTGCCTCTGACAGTTTTTACAATGTTCGGATTTTTGCTGTGGCGACGGTTTCGTGAACAGTACCCAGGAAAACGGGCGAGTGAACTAGATGTCTCATAAAGTGCCGTCATTTTGGGGCTTGCACATATTTTTACTTTCCCCTACTTTCCCCTTGTTGGTAATAATCTTTTGATTGGCTCTCATCTGGGCTTGTACATAACAGACGGGCCCTAACACTTTGAGGTTTGCTGTAGCCACAGCTATTCAATAAGGGAAAGATACTATCGGCATGTCTATAATTACGATGTCGAAGTTCACTACTCTTCTTCGGTTCAATGATCTCGGCTTCTCAGATTGGTCGCAAAGAGCTTCAGTCATCGACCATGTCACGGTTCCTTTTTGGCCTATTCGGGTTTGTGGCGCAAAGCAACACTTTCGGTATTGGCGAGAGTATCATCCCAGCAGCATCGGGAGCAGCAGCCAGAATGAACCTACAGACAAAACCCGGACTGTCAGACGGCAGAAGTAGACATGACGGATTTCGATCCAAATTCTCTTGGGCAACTCTATATCAGTCGGAGTTAGTTACTCGGATGAATGGGACATCACAAGTTCATTCGTTGGGCATGAAAATCTTTTTTCAACAAAGGACATCAGAGATTGTTACGGTATGCCACATGGTTACCAAATTAGTTGTTGTTTGGATCCTGCCTTGTTTATTTAGTCCTGCCCAACGGTGAAATTTTAGTGTTCATGTCATTAATATGAATTCAGATTACCAAGAAAAGCTCTCGGCATGTAGATAAACCCCCTGAGCACCAGTTCCCTTGTCGGAGCCGCGTTGTTCGCTGACAGTGGCGACCGTATTTCTGACACTGCTCACTAACGCCAGAGGTCCACAAACTGCAACACCGGTTTCCCCCTTGGCATGATCCAATATATCCCAGAGAAGGGGCTTAAGCTGAGGCCGACCTGATCTGAGAGTAGAAGAAGGGCAAGACAATGGCCTATCTGTTGTCGCCTGTTCCTTTGGGGTAATCGCATCCGAAGTATCCTGGATCCTAGTGCAGCAACACGGTCCTTCAGAAACGCTGCACTGACACCCTGCCTTTTTCTCAAAGACTTCAGATGGTTCGATATCGCACGTAACGAACAATTCAACTTCGATTTCAATTCCAGCGCTGCTTAGGGTTTCCGTTGCTCGTTGTAACTCGTCCGCGACCCACTCTTTGCAGGACGTTTTCTTGATGACCCAGACGAATACCACTCTTCGGACTGGAAGGGACCGATCTCGAGACCTCTGCGCAATATCGAGGAGTATTGGTAATGTAAACGTGACACCGGTTGATCCCGCAATGAGAAGAACAGTGTCGAACGCCGCGAAATCGGAGTGTGACCCACCATACGGGCCGCCGATCATAGAATACAGTCGACCTTCTGTTTGTACCGTTTGTTCCTCGTCTTGAGATGTTTGGGACAGGTCTGTGGAGGATGTCTTAGCTGAGCGTAGTAACCGTCGAGTAAAGCCTCGGCAAGCCCGTAAGATAAAGACAAGATCATTATCATGAGATGAGGGAATCGATAGAATGGTGGCTGGATGTGATTGACCCAGTCCCAATCCAGGAATCGATAAGAACACATGCTGTCCAGGTGTCCAATTTTTGATTCGGGGCGATTTAACCCGAATCTTTGTGACATCGCCAGGCAGCTCGAGTATGACTGCTTTTGCGGGTTTCATGTTGTTAAACGCAAAGAGAAGAGTCCGTAGTAGGCGGTCGAAAATAAAAACGCCGATTCCAATCCAGGCGTATATCCTGGAGGATAGGGCGGTAGAGGGTAAGTGGTAGAAAATGGCCACAACAAGGCCGACGAAAGTGATGATATGTTGAATGACGAAGAACTCATACCGCCAGTTTCGGATAGGAGCCGTTGCGCTGAACACCAACCAAAGGAGGATAATCCAGGTAGCGAATCCTTGATGATTGTTAGCCCGCAAGCATCTTATTTCTTCATTATCACATCCTACCTGTCGGGATACAGCTATCTGTATCGATCTCAAGCTTAAAAACTTTATTCTTCTTCCAGCCGTAGGCTTGAACACCGCCGTGTATGGTAGCGGTTAATAACATAATTCGCGCTACCCATCGGTGCAAGAGGTGCAGTCGCTCATAGGATACACCCACGGCGTATCCAATTAAATTCCGCTTCCCAGCAAGGAGAAGTATGAGTGGGAATTGAGCGATTGTGAGCCATCCTGCGCGGAGACCCTGCGCCTGCCAGTGTTGAGCACCAGGATAGTCAACGTTGTAGAACTGTAGTCCCATGACGTATCCAAAATACACCAGGATGAGCAGGATTGCTCCGAATGTCGGGACCCGCAACCAAGAGTTTGTGGGGGTGAGCTGACGATAGACGACTTCCCGAATCACTGCAGTACAGCCAGCCAGAAGTGATGCGACTGAGTTGGAAGGAGTAGCAGGCCGTGGATGCTTTGCTGCAGCGGCACGTAATCTAGATCTACGTTAGTAGCCAAGCTCTGATCCCCCGTAGACGACACCGACCTCAACTTCAGCAGTCCCCATCGACCCCAATTGACAATTCCCGCCAGCACGACCACGATGACAATCCCGTACCAAAACGATCGAGCTATCGCATAATCAAACTGTTGCAAAACCGAGTCATCTAGAAGTGCATCCAGGAAATCCGAGGCCACCGTATAATTCGACATGTTCAGGCCCGCGTTCGTGAGGTCAGGGCCTCCAGACATGTCTGTATCCATGTCCATCTTGACGGATATGTACAATCCAAGGCTGGAATACGGTAGTGACAGAAGAGAACAGGACGAGTGTAAGA
Source organism: Penicillium riverlandense (assembly GCF_028828495.1). Lineage (NCBI taxonomy): Eukaryota > Fungi > Ascomycota > Eurotiomycetes > Eurotiales > Aspergillaceae > Penicillium > Penicillium riverlandense. The sequence continues at coordinate 4,271,373 of NW_026643194.1, forward strand.
TTATTAATTTATTCGAGATAACTAGTCAACTACCCTCCCCACTATACATGTCTCCACTCGGCCCGCGGCTTCTGTCGAATCACCGGAATTGGCTCTTGTCAAGCTTCTCTTTCTTTCCCGTTTTCGGCTTAGCGTTGAGCACATTTGCGTGAGTTTTTCTTACGCTTCCGCTGCCGGCCCGACTCCATACTATTACGGCGTGCAATAACTAATAGCTCCATGATGTTCCATTTCTTGCTCTCTTTTCCAGGCTTCCCTTCTTTAGTTATTTCGCGTCCACCAGGGACAATATTACCTGAGCGCCTCCTGCAACAAGGGATGATTACTCTCAAACCTATCGCTCCCTGAATATCCCTTTCTCGATTTTGCCTGTCATGGATATGACAGCGGGGACCGCGACCGCCTCAAACATGAAGACGCCGTCGTCAAACACCTCAAACATGGCTTTCAATACGAACAATCTCTCCGCTATGCTTTTCTCCAGTTCGTGGATGCCAACCAGCACCGCTGGCTACGTAGGCACCTGGTTTTTTCTTTTCTTCCTCGCTATTATTTGGCGAGCGCTTGTCGCGACACTGTTCAAGTTGGACGCTTTTTGGGTCGCGCAAAATTCACAATACCTGATTCTTATCAATGGGGGCCAAGAAAAACCAAAGGAAGAAAGTGTCGTTCGAGCATGGCGAGTTTCTGTGAATCTGCCTCGAGCGGCATTGCGCACGATCAGCCAAGGAATTGCATACCTATTGTAAGTTGTTTCTATTCATCTAGACGGATGCCCAGTGAGCCTTTCTGACCTATCCTATCTTGAAGGATGATTGCGGTAATGACTATGAATGTTGGGTTCTTTTTCGCTGTGCTTGTTGGATACTTCATCGGAGAGCTTATCTTTTCCCGTCTCACACGATCGGATTCGTAGCCATTGCTGGGGACCGCTGTACATATGAACAATTCTCATTTGATGCATACCGCTCCGTTATCTTATTTAGAAGCTCGTCCCCTCGGGTCTAACATCCGAGGCATGCTTGGCTGACTGGCCAACCGACTAACCCAGACGTTGGGACTTGTGACCCTCTATGTATTTGGAGTAGAACTTGTGGTCACTGACGCAGCGCATCTAACCTTGATTGAATATGTTTTGACCGACCTAATAATTCTGGAAGCATCTTTTCAACACAGGAAATAGCTTTCTATTCGATCGACCGACCTCAAAATCTGATTCCAAACATTTCTTCATCTTTAGGTATTCAAAATTGAAACCCAGCTTTCAATTCTAATCTACTGACTCTGTTTAATAATAGTGGACACAAGGTTTATCTCTTTGAATACATCAATGCCGGAAATCGGAAGCAATAGCCGCGATGGCGATGCTGCGCGTTTGGTAATTCGCTTCGAGGATTTGAAACGGCAGGATGTCAGTATAGTTGGCGGCAAAAATGCCTCCATTGGGGAGATGATCGGTACTCTAGAGGAGGAAGGAATCGCCGTACCCAAAGGGTTTGCAACGACTTCACGAGCCTATTGGCAGTACGTGAATGAAAATGGAATGCAAGAGAGGATGGCCTCGTTGATCGCAGAATGGCAATCGGGAAAAGCCTCCCTTGCTGACACTGGTCATGACGTTCGTGACCTGTTCCTCCGAGGCACCTGGCCCACGAATATTGCGAATGAAATCACGAACTTCTATCGCGATATGGAGACTAAAACAGGGATCAAGAACCTGAGCGTCGCCGTTCGATCAAGCGCGACAGCAGAGGACTTGCCCGAGGCAAGTTTCGCCGGCCAACAGGAGTCTTATCTGAATATATCTGGCGTGGATGCACTTCTCGACGCTTGTAAGCGGTGCTATTCCTCGCTTTTTACAGATCGTGCCATTGGATATCGTCAGGGCAAAGGGTTCGATCACTTGCGTATCGCGCTCTCTATTGGGATCCAGCGTATGGTTCGCTCTGACCTTAGCGGATCTGGTATCATGTTCTCCATCGATACTGAGAGTGGTTTCGACAAGACTGTTCTCATCAACGCAGCCTGGGGACTGGGGGAGAATGTAGTACAAGGCGCTGTCAACCCTGACGAATACCGAGTCTTCAAACCGCTATTGAATGACACAAATCTCGTTCCAATCATAGGAAAAAAGCGTGGCGACAAGTCAATGAAGATGGTTTACGACAATGAAGGAGATGAGCCAACACGCAACGTACCAACCTCGAGAGCCGAGCAAACTGCGTTTACACTCGAAGACCGGGAAATTCTCCAGTTGAGTAGATGGGGTTGTGCAGTTGAGAAGCACTATGGAACTCCAATGGACATAGAGTGGGCCAAAGATGGCCTCACAAACGAACTGTTCATCGTTCAGGCTCGGGCAGAAACGGTTCAATCGCACCGCGATACTGCGATGTTCAAGACATACGAGGTCAGTAAAAAAGGCCGGCTTCTGGCGTCAGGGTTGTCTATTGGAGACGCGGCAATCTCTGGCCGACTTTGCTTGATCGAAAACAAACAGAACCTTGACAAATTTGTTCCTGGTTCGATTTTGGTAGCGAAGGCAACAGATCCAGATTGGGGTCCCCTCATGAAGCTGGCCGCGGCCATAATCAATGATTGCGCAAGTCATCCAGGTGGCTCGTGAAAAGGGTTGCAGGATTGGCATCTGCGGACAGGCGCCGAGCGATCATCCAGAGTTTGCAGCCTTCTCAGTCAATTCCGGCATTCATTCGATCTCCGTCAGCCCCGATAGCTTCGTGTCAGTGAGGAATGTTATCGCGTCGGGGAAGGGTCAAAAATAGGCATACACCAGCATACAAAATTCTGAATGAAAATATTATCTGAAAGAATGAGGCCAATTTACGAACACTCGGATTAAAATGCAACAGACATGTTCAGATATTTCATGCATAATTGATAGACCAAACCCTGCCTCATTCTTAATTCTTACTTTTCTTCGTAAATATTCGCAAGTCGGTCTTTCAGTTCCCTTATCGATTTCTCTAGGTCCTCCGACTCTGAGGAGCTTAATGGCATCTCAAGCGTCTTGACGATCCCTGTTTTACCCAGGACCACGGGTAAGCTGAAGCAGCAACCCCAGTTGGGCTGAAAATGGCTTATGAGACAAACGCTGCCGTTGTCTGATATGATAGCTTGGCAAATACGGGCGACCAGAGATCCAACTCCAAGAGACATTTTCCCCTTCCCGCGGATCATTTTCTGCTTTCTGTTCTCGCACTCATTCTGAACGTCGTCGCGATTAAGAGCAGTCGGTGGAAGTGCTTTATCAAGAGGGGTATCATCTACCATTGCAGCAGACCATGCCACAACTTGCGAATTTCCGTGGATACCCAGGATGGGGAGGGTTATCGAGCTAGCCGCCATCTATCAGAGTGAGCTGTGTCGCATCCATAGAATCAACACACTGCGCTCACCTTTGCCTTTTCCGCCAATATGCTCGAAACGCGGATAGAATCGAGCCATGTTCCTGAACCTATCACTCGGGATTCGGGTAAACCAGAAATATCGTGAATGAATGATGTGAAGAGATCGACAGGGTTTGCCACAACGAGAATAATCGTGGTTGTCCCAAATGGTTTCATGGAGGTAATAACACTCCGGATGATCGAGAGTTTTTGGTAGGTTCGCTGAACGCTCGTTTCACCTAAGATGAATATGAGACCTTGGTCCAAACAGAATTTCCAGCTATCACTCTGCCTCACCAGCGTAATATTTTGATCCAATAGTGATAAGCACAATGTCGCTTTGTGCTGCCTCCTGGTGGGTGGCAGGTCGTACGCGTGTCTTGCTACCACAGACGTAGCTAACCTCGGAAAGATCGCTAACCTGGGCATTTTTCAGGGTTGCGTTTATATCAACTATGAGCAATTCACTTGTGGCGGACTGAAGGATGAGCACATTGGCAGCTGCAGCCCCTACATCGCCGGCGCCAATGATTGCGACCCGATGATCCAATCTTGAATTGCAACTCGACATTGCGGGAGGTATGAAATCCAGCGTTTGGAGACCATTGAACCTGGTTTATACACGGCGTACATCATGGTAACAAGACGCAATTCGTACGTTATTTCTGTGGATATGGAAGCCAATTTTGGAATTTCCGCTATGCAAACCTTTGGGGGTGGAATTTACGTCAATCGGGCTTAATGGTGACATACATAGTTCCGAGGTCCGACTGTCTCTTACGTAGGTAATGTACATGCATACATAGATTGCCCACCTTCCAATGAGACACCTGAACCTTCTAAAAGTATATGATCGACTGAGTCCGACCAAAGAGTTTAGGGTTAGTAGTACATGTGAGGTCTCCAATTTCTCGAGCGCTAAGGCGTGTGATTTAGAACCAAATTCTCGGTAGCGACTGCAGTCAATGCATCAATTTCAGCTCTACTTTTTTGTCACTTGAATTGGCTTGCACTTTTAGCTCTTAATTTTGTCCTCTTTTGTATAGGAAATTCCCAGATACTACTGGATAGAATTCGATACTTGGTTTATGCTCATTTAGTCATGTGATAGCAACTAACTAGTACCTACTAGGTAAGGTGTGTATATAGTCGCAAGGATGCGGGCCGCTTAGCACGAACGTCTTATCTCCACTCATCCACGTCTCATCCACGTCGTATCCACGTCTAGCCCACCTTCCGACTGCCGTTCCAGCTCGACGTGTATTGAGCCACGGCTTAATAACAGCACCTCGTAAGAGCATCATACAGGACGCTTATATCCTGCGCGGATGCCCGGCCATGGCGCGACAGACAAGGCAAAAAAAGACCAATATCACCAGGAGCAGAACAGGCTGCCATACCTGTCGGCGGCGGCGTGTGAAGGTAGTCCAGACTAACCTCTCAATTCTTTGGTTCCTTGGAAGCTAATATCCGAGGCATCACACAGTGCGATGAAGGCAAGCCGTCCTGCAAAGCGTGCCTCCGGCTAGGCCTGAGCTGCGATGGCTATGGCCACGTGGTGAGATATCGATTCGCCGAGCCCGCCGTACTGGAGCAAGGAGCGACACACTCTTTTGACACCATTGAATGGGCGCCTGTAGCTCTCCCTTGGATCGACGCAGATACATCCGATAGTGGGTCTATACCGGGTGAGGAGAGCATTTCGGATCCTCGGTCTCCAGAGTCATCGAGGAAAGAAGCAATTTTCAGTCAGATGGGACCATCTAGTCGAGGGTCATCACCGAATACTATGATCAGTAATAATATAGAAAACGACACCGGAGACCTGGACCCCGATCGAGCCGATCGAGCCGTGTTTGATTATGGGGCACAGACTGATACTCTGGAGGAATTCTACTTTACCCAGTGGACGACTTCTGTCACTCCAATTCTACCACCTGTCTTTGCCGACCTAACTGTGACCATGCCCGACTTTTTGCCTTTAAGATATGCGGTCCTTGCAGTATCGGCATCGCACCTGGCCCATGTTGAGTCTTCGATACTTTCCGAAAACAACTCGACCTACATTCCTGAACGAACCCATCGATACCGAAGCCTACAGTACTACGGAAGAGGAATCCGCGAGCTCGCAAAATATGTCGATGGTTTTCCGAAGGACACACTTTGTTACCTAGTTGCTACCTCACTTCTTTTCCATTACATCGAGATGGATTCCGGCTCAATAGCTGGCGCGGTCGAACATATCGAGTCGATCAATAGGCTTCATTGCTCTGCCCGGTCGCAAATAGAGCTGGGAACAACCGAGCTTGACAAGAAATTGCTTTGCACCTGGCAAAGCTTGCGGTCCTTATCCATCAACAAGCAGCTCACAGTTGGGTCCGGTCGCATACGGCCTCTGGTAGCAATCCAGCTCCAAGACCTGGCCTCTCCACTTGGGGATGGCGCGACTTCGTACGATTCTATTGCGCAATTGCTATGTGAGACGTTTTCCACTACCCGAACCATCATCCTGGACTGGTGTGTGTGTCGCGGTATCAGCCTAGCCACGGCAGACGAGAAGAAAGCAGCCTTTGAGGCCCTGGTCGAGCATATTGCTCTTCCCGGCGAGCGAAATCGCTCGCCACGTCAATTAGCCGACATCGACGAGTCGTACTGTAGGGCAATTGAGCAACAGCGTGCGCGTCTGGACGACTGGCACTCGCAACTTAATATATCAGATCTCCCCATTGAGTCCTTCACTTCCACCTCTATCGAGCCGGTTCGATATACAGAGGGGGAGTTGCACATTGAACCGCTGCGGTTCCGCACCTACGAAGCAGCGATGAACTATGCATACTATGCCGCAGCGCAGTTCTCCAGCTCTCGACAGACCTTTGACCGAATAACTCAACTTGATGAATTCGAGCTCTCTTCTAGGTTTACACGCGATAGATTCCCGTGGGAAAGCCTGATTCTCCGGATTACCCGCGGTCTCGATCTGGATGACTGTCTGTACAAACATACATTCAAAATAGGAATTCTGTCTTTGTTAATGTTGTGTGCGTCTTTGTGTCCGCATATTGCAGTGGCGAATTGGGCCAATGCCTGGATCGAAAAGTTGGAAGATCACGGCATGGCGGTCGAGGATGGGATGCCCTTGGCCTTGATCAAGCGAATTATGCGCCTAATCACGGTGATGAAACAAGACGGTCATGATATCTACAGGATCTCCATCATGGATAGCGACATCAAGGAGAAGTGGGAGTTTTATCGGAGCGATAATACTTTCCAAGTGGCCATCTGTGCCAAGGATCGATTGAAGAGGGAGCTGTATAACAATGTGGTTTGCTTACCTATTTAGCAGAAGCATTGAGCCATGGATATAATATTCCCCATTATTACTCCAATTCAGGTATTTAGTTATCAAATATGATGGACGAACGCGAACGGTAGATGACGAAAACGATCAAAAATAAATCTGGTAACTATTCTTTGGGTTTCCATAGTCATCCCAGGGTTCTGGTAGTCTGTTTTCTTAGGGTTTTATCTTTCCCCTGGATGGGGATTACATGCTATTCCTGCGCTGGACTAAGGATCAGAGCATACAGACACCTCTCAGGTTTGGTAGTTGTGAACTCCAGATTTAACTATTCTTCTGAGTTGAGAATTCAACCAACTACACGTAGGAGAGCCAGATCGGATAAATTCCCCCCCTTTTTTTTTTTTGTTTGCCAGGTCTCTTGGCAAATCTGCGGGGTAGACCGGTCAGCCAACGCAGTAAGGAGTGGCCGAAACAGGCAACGCGAGAACGAGGATCCGTGCAGCTATTATTTTCATTCCGACCTAGTGATTATTGACAGACCGTCGCGACTCATTCTTATCAATGGCCTGGATGCGCCACTAGTTGCTAGTGTCAATAGCATATTAAAGGCCCGGAAGGTAGCCAAGCTGTTGTGATTTTCATTGCAACTAAGCTGCATCCAACCTCAATCTCCGCTAGTGCACCCCTTCTCAAACACGCGCCCTCGAAATTTGTGTTCTGTCGACCCTTACGAAATGAATGCCTCCGACAACCCAACAGATCCAAAGGATCAGAAGTCGTTCGAGATGAGCGCGCTCGCCACCGACGACGCAGGCACGCAGCGCCTTGGGCTGACCGACACCAAGAACACCCCTGAGGCACAAGAGGACACTGGCCTAGCGGACTTGGACGGCATCAAACGCAATTGGACTCTTCGAGGTTTAATCATTATCTGGGTATCTGCTGCTTTAATGAGTTTTGTCACCAACTTGAACAATACGTCGTCGTCCACTTTCGCGCCGTATGCGGCCAGCAGCTTCAGCTTGGCTCCGCTGGTGGGGACGATTGCTGTGGTGCAGGCAGTGATCGCATCAGGTTTGTCATTTGCCCCATTGATAATAACTACCTAGACTAAGAGAAGTAGTCTCTCTGCAGCCACTCGCGAGGTTTGCCGACGTCTATGGGTACGGGCATTTATTTTGTTACTCTGTGTGGAAAACAAGCACCCTCTAACTCTGAGGCAACAGACGGCCGGAGATGTTCTCGTTTTGCATATTGATGGCAACGCTCGGAGTGATCATGTTATCATCCTCGGCGACTCTTGGAGTCTACGCAGGCGCCCAGGTGTTTTGGGTTATCGGTCTCCAGGGTGGGGTTATATCCATCCTACAGAGAAAAATTTTCAAACTAACTGTCTAGGAATCTCGTTGATGCTTCAAATTCTTGCGGGCGGTACGAGAAGAATCATTATTCCGCGTTGTTTTCCTGCTAAGATATCATAGACTCGAGCGATCTTTACAACCGTGCTCTGATGAACGCAATCCCATACGCTCCATCAATCATCACCACATGGGTAAGTTGGAACAGATCCCATACCACCTTTGTACAAGCTAAGTATTGTAGATTACGGGACCATTTGCATCGTCGGTTCTGAAAATCTCATGGCGGTGGGGATTTGGAATCTTTGCGATTCTGGTTAGTGCTCCAGATACGGAATATCTTGTGTATACCAACTAACTTAGATAGATTCCCATAGTTGGGTCTCCATTATTGGCATCTCTTTACTACAACAAACGAAAGGCGACTAAGCAAAGAAAGGCTGAAGGGACTTACAAGCGTTCGAATCACCTTAGGAATATCGTACGACTAGACCCGGTGGGTCTGATTCTGTTTGCCGCCGGACTCTCCCTGATACTCGTGCCTATTACGCTTGCGGCGTCTTCATCGAGTACCTGGAAAACCACCCATATCATTGTTATGCTAGTGATAGGCGCCGTTAGTCTCGTTGCCTTTGTCGTGTGGGAGATTATGTGGGCGCCATGGCCTATCTTATCCATGAGATTGTTCAAAAGCCGGACAGTCATATTTGGCCTAGCAGGTAAGCTCACAATTATAGTAAAGCCTGCTTATGCTAAACGGGACAGCGTCGTTGATCGACTACACCGCCCTCTATCTTCTCCAAGACTATCTCACAATATATGAACTAGTCGCCGCCGGCTTATCTGTTAAGGCGGCTACAAACGTCGCCGTCCTCGTTCCCTTTGCCGGAGTGCCCGGTCAGTTTGCAGCGGCCTTCCTGGTTAAGTATACGAAGCGATATAAATGGATTACGGTTTCTGGATACGCACTCAACTTGCTCGGACTCGGATTGGCATATAAGTACATCAACGGACACTACCATATGGGTGCGCTGGTTGTCGCCCAATTGATACTGGGATTCGGCCAAGGGGTGATCAACACTATGCAGCTTGGAATGCAAGCTTCAGTGGGCCAGAAAGGTAAGATCCCTGTTCCCAGAATCGAGCTCACTGGTCAAGTGCTTATTCTTGCAGACATGGCCGCGGTTACTGCTTTGTACACTGCGGCGCTCGGGGTGGGTAGTGCCATTGGCGGAGCAGTATCCGGTGGAGTGTGGACTGGTATGTGATATGCCAAATGATCTTTGTCTTAGGCTAACACTGACTTCTCTCCAGCTGTCCTTCCTCGAAGGCTTGGCGAATATCTTCCCAAAGATGCTCTTAGCAAACTCCCGGAAATCGAAGGAGATATTAACCTTGATATGGAATATCCCTGGGGCTCCCCCATCCGTGATGCTATCGGAAAGTCATACACGAGCACATTCCGCCTCATGTTGCTAATCGCACTCATCCTCGAGGCCTTTGCAATTGCATTTGCTGTCTTCATTGAAGATCTCAGTATCAAGGAGGTCGACGATGCCAGAGAGTACAAGGGAATTGTAATCGGAAAGGCCGGTGCGGTGGATGCCTTGAAAGGCAAAGTTCACGCTGGAGAGGATGGAGATCATCGTGCCTCAGTGGCTCCTATGAAAGAAACCACCGAAGTATAACTGTGTGGCTGAATTTGTGATGGTGTTATTCTAAGCACCAGATCAGGGATTCGGTTAATAATAATGGGTTACACTACATCCACTAAGTAAACCAAAGACGACAAAAGCGGACTTACATCTTTTCTAAGCCTTGCCATGCCGATTTGACCCTGGTCCAATTGCCACAGTTATCGCTAGCTGTAGATGCGATGGTTATCGACTTGAGTTAGTTTGATGTTGCCACGTTCATTAGTGTCAACATTCAAATACAATTCATCTTAGATAGAAAGAATGGCAAATATTAAAAAGTTGAGAATCGACTTCGATAGGATCCGACTAACTGTTTTGGAAGTCAACCAGCGTATAATTCGATATCGCTTGGGAGCCCTTTAATGCGGTGGATCCCATTCATAAGATCCGTGGAAGAAAAGCCAAACCCCAATGTATGATTCGATGTCGCTTGCGAATTCCCTAATCTGGATCCACTGAGTCAGTAGATTTTCAGGGAGATTCGCGAAATGACAAAGAGAAAGCAGAAGAAACAGGCGAAAAGTTAAAGATTATTTCAAGATCACCTGCTCTAATGTTCTGAGCCGGCCGAGTGCAACGAGCTATACTAGGTAGGGTAGAGCGAGGCCGAGCCAGGACGATTGCTTGCACCGGCGGTAACCGATTATACTAGTACATTACTAATGCAATAAGAATAGCCGGTCATGACTGATCTCCTGGTGCCTTTTTAGGTGTCCATGCCAACATCGCAAACTTATCTACTAAACCAGCAACATCATGTCTGCGCAAATAACACCTTACGGGAAATGGGCCAGCCCTATCACTGCCGAACACCTCTCTGGAGGCAGTATCAATCTTGAAGGAGTCGAGGCCAATGTAGGTTCCTATTCACATTTAAATTTGCCATTCGGCTAACAGGAAAGCCATCCACTGGACAAATTTGGGCGCTTGAATCTCGTCCTGCGGATGGAGGCAGATCTGTTATTGTTGAGGTACTCGCTTCGGCAAGCAGAGATGTCCTGCCTGCGGGGTACAGCGCAAAGAGCTCGATTCATGAATATGGCGGTGGCGCTTTTGCGATACACCCGAACGGCAAATTGATCTTTACCAATCATCCAACAAATGGTGTGTTCTTGCTTGATCCGCAATCTGGGACAGTTGAGACGATTGTAACTCCCCACGAGTCTGTACGTTTCGGCAATTTCGACGTCTATCCTCCCACGCAAGGATGGATTCTTGCTGTCCAGGAGACGCATAGCAAGGATTCGCTGTTAAGGCCGGTCGTTACGAATACCATTGTTGCTATCCACACAGCCACGGGCGATGTATGTACTGTTGTCCAGGGTGCTGATTTCTATCAACACCCCCAATTCAGTCCGGACGGAACGCAAGTCTGCTGGATTCAGTGGGATCACCCTGACATGCCGTGGACAGGCTCAGTTCTCCATGTAGCCACATGGGAAGCGGGAAAGTTAGTGAATGACACTGTCATATCTGGCCAAGCAGGCGTCGAGAGTATCTGTCAGCCTCGATGGGGCACAGACGGTACTCTGTTCTTCGTCAGCGACAAGACAGGTTACTGGCAGCTATACCGGTTCAACGGCGGTGAAGCACAATTGATTAACCTGAAAGGGCTCGAGTCGGCCGAATTTGGGAGCAGAGAACCGTGCTTGGGCAAGTATGTTCGATTCTAACAGAAGAACGCTACATAGAATGAATGCTTAACTGACAAATGGTTTTAGCTGCACTTATGTTCTGTTGGATAAGAGCACTATTGTTGCATCCGCCACCCAGAATGCGACCTCCAATCTTGTCATGATTGATCTGGAGACCAATTCGTGGAAGGATCTATCCCTGGACCTCGTCGATATCCAGAGAAACGCTTTAGCCCGTGTCTCATCTACAGCGTTTGCTGTCATTGGAAGCACTCGGACAGCTCCTCAAGCTCTCTACCGCGTCGATATCGGTGACAGTATCTCGATCAGTCTGATTCGAGCCACTGTCGAGCAATCGATATCAAGCGCTCTGATTTCTCAGACACACCATATCACGTTCCCTCGAACATACAGCGGAGGTTCTGGCAACGCCCACGCCATGTTCGCGGCACCCAAGAATCCAGCCTTTGAAGCGCCCGCAGGGACACTGCCTCCCTTACTAGTCTGGATGCATGGTGGTCCAACCAGCCACGTTACTCCTGCGCTCGCTCTTAAAACCCAGTATTGGACGTCTCGGGGGTATGCGTATGTGTTGGTTAACCACGTCGGTTCCACAGGCTACGGAAGAGCCTACCGCGAGCTTCTTGACGGCGGATGGGGTGAGGCCGATATTGCCGATGCGGCCAGCTGCGTTGCGTATCTCGCCGAGGAGAAGCTTATCGATGTAAACAGAGTTGGTATCGTGGGGGAGAGTGCCGGTGGTTACGCCGTCCTGCAGGCACTCTATACGCATCCCGATGTTTGGACTGCCGGCATCAGCCTCTATGGGATCAGCAGTCTGCAGGGTTTTGCAGAGATCACGCACAAATTCGAAAGTCAATACATTCTCGGGCTCGTATTAGGCAAAGGCGAGTGGACTAAGGAAGCACGAGAAGAGCTCTATAGAAGACGGAGTGCTCTTTATCATGCGGAGAAGATTCAGGCACCCTTGTTGCTTCTTCAAGGAGACGTCGACACGATTGTGCCGGTGTCCCAAGCGACACAAATGGAGGAGGCAATGAAGAAAGTTGGAAAGACGGCTGAAGTGGTGATATTCAAAGGGGAGGGGCATGGCTGGCATAAAGAAGAGACAATCCGGGCTTCAATGGAGTTGCAGACTGAGTTTTGGAACAAAACTCTACTTTAATTACCCAAATATAGAATAATCTTCTGCATTAAGGCCGAATGAATAGTTACTTGGAAAGACTCTACGTACGTGTCTTCTAAATTAATTGCAATAACATACAGGGACGCTTGATCCATAAGTATGCAATTCAACAAGAATGCAAAACTAAATCAGCAATAAAAGAGAACAACAGCAGTAAGTAGATGTGGAAAGGCATTAAAAAAAAAAAGAGGAAAAGAATACATGCAACAGTCAGGATTCGCTGGTGGTCACCCACCCAACTACTAACTGACCGGCGTGTGGCTTAAGTACGGCTGAGCGGACGGGAAGCCCTGTTCTCCACACCCTGTGGTCGCATGTACTCAGAATGTTATTGAAGGTCATGATATGTACAAAAAGAGTCTTATAGAATTGAAAATCTGAGCTCTACTAGCGGCCTTGGTAGTTCATTGGCCAATAGTGTTGCTCCATCGCTCTTTCTCACCCAAAGCGTCTAGCGCGGAGTCTCACCCTCTGTGTCGGTATTCTTCTCCCCCTTCCGAACATTATCATTGTGATTTTAATTATGGCTGACTATGCGCTGGATTTGCGCTAGAACGGCGGGTCGGAAGGATAAAGGCCATGGATTGCATCCAAATAAAGCTTCTCCCACAAATTCCTTTGAACCATTGTATACGCCATGGCAGCAATCACTGGCAAATCCGCAGAGCTGATGGTAGAACCGGACGCGCTTAAGTCGCCTGAAATGCAGACAGGCGATCACAAGACTCCCCGAAACAACAAAGTGTCTCCACTCAACGAGGATTTTGCCCAGTTGGTGCAAAGTACACTGGACAAGTGGCATATCCAAGGCGTCGCCATTGCCGTCGTTGATGGCGATGAAACATGGTCTGAAGTGCGTCGTCAACACTCTTCTTCCAGAAGCTGTCGATACTGACCAATAAGGGATACGGAATTGCTGATTTGCCGGACACCCCAGTCCGACCTTCGACGCTGTTTTACACGGGCAGCACAACTAAATCATTCACTGCTTCCGCGGCCTCGTTATTAGTCGACGATGACGAGAAATATCCTCACATTAAATGGACGACGCCGCTCAGCGAACTCATCCGTGACGACTTTGTCCTCCAAGACGCGTACGCGACGTCGCATGTTACATTGGAGGACGCACTTTCTAATCGAACAGGCTTGCCCGGGCATATGCTGACATTGGGTCGCGAGGGGACGGTACGCGACGTTGTCCGCAACCTGCGCCATCTGCCGATGGACAAGGAGATTCGAACAAAGTGGCAATACTGCAATGCCATGTTTATCACTGTCGCGCATATGATCGAAGTGGTCACTGGGGAATGGCTGGGCGACTTTCTTCGCAAACACATCTGGCAGCCCTTGGAGATGAATTCGACATTCTTCTCGCTCGAGGATGCACTGCAGTACGTTGCCTTGAATGATGAGGCCACCCTGGCCAAAGCCTATGATTGGGACGAGGCTTCCTCTGAACCCCGGGAGGTTCCCTATTGCGAAGGGACCCTGAGCGGTGCCGGGGCGACTATTTCGACCGTCCTCGATTACGCCAAGTATATCCGCTCAATGATCCGGCAATCTGGTCCGCTATCGAAAGCAGGCTATGCGGCATTGCTTGAGCCCCGTTCTTTTATGCCGAAGATACTCCCGCAGTTCAAGAGACAGATGTTATACACCCTTGGGTTGATGTCGACGACTTATCGTGGCGAATCCGTCATTCTGCACCCCGGTGGCCTTGATGGTATGACGAGTACGATGATCTACTTTCCCGAGCGAGACTGGGGCATCGCAGTGTTCTGCAATGCTGCTGGGCCAGGACGTGAAGTGCTAGCATGGCATCTGATAGATGATCTACTCAACGTCCCAAAAGACGAGCGTGTTGATCTCTTTGATCTGTAATTTCTTTTCCCCGTCGTACCCTTGCCGCACCTTTATCATCAGTACTGATATTCTTTTCAGGACCCAAAAGAAACTTGCCCAAGTCAAAGAGATGCGATCGACCGCTCGGGAACGCCTGTATCCCTCGGTCCCTTTGCCTGGCCGTCCGCACTCACTGTCTTTGCTAGACTACGTGGGCACATATAAGCACCCTGCCTACCCAGATTTGACCATTAGTCTGACACCGGACGACCAGTCAAGCTTCCACATCGCCATGGCGGGAAGCTTGAATTTTCAAATGCACTTGAAGCACGTGTCTGGAGAATTCTTCCTAGCGGAGGTTTTCGAGTGCCTGTGGAGTGTAGATCCGTCGGCCGTAATCAAGGCTGAATTCCACATTAATCCCGAAGGCAAAGCGGCCAGATTTGGGGCTACTCTTGATTACGCTGATATGCCCGACACCTTGATTTGGTTTGATCGTTTTGACAAGGGATAGTATCTGCTATGTATTCGGTGGCAATCTGTAACTTCTAGGCTCATTTCTGGGTATGAATAGATTCGATCTATTGCCGTCTCTAAGCTTTCCTGTATCCCATTGGTAATTGACACACGACCACCATGAACTCGTACTATTGGTCAATCTTAGAGATAAGTCTCGGTTTGTACATAGGAGAATCTTTTGCCCCCTAACAGGCATAATACTGGCATGAATAGAGAATTAAGCAACAGACAGATACTATAGAAAGGAATTACTTGCAAAATAAAGGAGTACGAGAAATTGCTCAGACATGTCCAAAATATCAAGAAATGTTTACCTGCCACGTTGATCAAATTCAGCCAGATTTGGTGGCTGAGGATTGGGCTGGTCTGACGGCAACCAACTCGGGTAGCCAATGAATAGGTCTGTAGGACAGCTCAGCAGGCCTTTGATCGTGAATGTATCCCGGACAAGCACATTGCATGAGTCTCAGTGAGGCTATAAAATAAGGCCGTAAGGCAACAAAATAGGCACGCGATCGTCCTCGGGCCTCCCGGTGCCTGAAAGCGCCGAAGGTACGCCGGAGGTCCGATGGTGGCTTAGTTGTGAGTTATCGTGACCCAATCATCTAACTTGACTTCGAGCCCTTGAACTTGGCAAGGGGTTTCCTTCATTAATAATGCTCTTGCCCTTAACACTATATAAGTGCCAACAGGAACCAACAGAAGGAAGTTGGAATCTCTATCTATCGAATTCATCTTTTTGCACGAACAGCTTCGCAACTGAAATAGATCTGTGATCAAACTCCCTGTTTCTTAATTTATTCATTTTGTGTTTATCTTTCTCTTTCTCTCTTTTCATCGCCTTTTTCCCCCAGGGGCTTTCTAGCATCCAATCGTTGTAATGGTCTCAACAAAGAACATCGTGGTTTTGGGAGGCTCCTACGGCGGTGTTTCCTCCGCTCACTACATCCTGAAACATATTCTGCCAGCTCTCCCTACTATGAGTCCATTCAAAGTCATTCTCATCAGCACCTCTTCGGAGATTCTTTGTCGCCCGGCTTGTCCTCGTGCCATGATATCAGACGAGCTGCTTCCCCAGGCAAAGCTGTTTGTTTCTATCCCGGAAGCTTTTGCGCAGTATCCTGTCCAATCCTTTTCCTTTGAGCAAGGGACAGCAGCCAGGCTAGATCACTCCAACCGGACCATTTCAGTAAAGTCTTCTGATGGCCAAACGGAAAAGACGATAGATTTTTTTGCGCTCGTGATTGCCACTGGTGCATCAACGCCATCGCCTCTCCTTGGTCTTAACCATGACTCAGAATTCCTCCGAAAAGAATGGGCTGCGTTTCGTGAGGCATTAGCGACGGCTAAGAGTGTTGTCATTGCGGGCGGCGGTCCCGCCGGAGTCGAAACTGCCGGCGAACTGGGCGAGTACTTGAACGGTCAGGCAGGCTGGTTCAGTCACAAATTGGAGAATCCCAGAGTACACATCACGGTTGTTACCTCGGGTTCGCAGATTCTCCCTCTCCTCCGGCCCAGTATCGCTCAGAAGGCGGAGAACTATCTTGCTCGCGTTGGAGTGACTGTCATCAAAAACACGAAGGTCACGGATGTCGCGCCAAGGGATGCTGGGACGGCAAATGCTCTGACGACGAACGCGACGGTAACCCTTGCGGATGGGAAGCCCATAAAGGCTGATATTTACATTCCTGCGACGGGAACAACGCCCAACACAGCGTTTGTCGACCAGTCGCTGCTAGAGGCTGACGGACGCGTGCAGACCAACATCTCAACCTTACGTGTCGAGAAAGCTGGCCCACGCGTCTACGCAATTGGCGATGCATCCTCGTATGCACGACCCGCTGTTCATAATATCATGAGCGCTGTACCAGTGCTCTGTGCAAACATCAGGCGGGATTTACTGCTTGATGCCAAAGTGGCAGAAACTTCCGTGGCAGTGGATCGAATCTTCCAGGAAGACACACGAGAGACGCAGTTGGTGCCGATTGGCACAAGTAAAGGTGTGGGAGTAGCCATGGGTTATCAAATACCTAGTTTCCTAGTGCGGCTGATCAAAGGTCGGGACTATTGGTTGTGGACGACAGGAAAATTATGGAATGGGAACCAGTGGGCAAAAGAGACATGAACCAGTCACGGAAAGGCGCAGACGACGAATGTAATTTGTAGTTGAGAGTAGGAGTCCTAGCAAAACCTAAGCGAAAACTAGGCTGTCATACCGTAAAAGGATATAGAATCAAAAGTCACGTCTGTAATCAGTTATCCTGACTTTATTCATCATCCTCAATAGCATTTCTTATTTTGTACTTGTCATTATTAGTTAGTTCCGCCCCCTAAATTGTTGGGAATTCCCCGATTTGTTCATTCGTGATTTCACTTCCATGTTGGAACTTCATGCTACATTTGAATGATACAAATCTAGTCACTAACCACGCCTCAAATTGCTGACGTAGCTAGACATACATAGCCAACGCACCATCAAAAACTTCCGCAGCAATTCAGAGCCATTCGGAAATATTTAGGTCCCAGAATCAGTTCGTTCCGAGTAAAAGTCACCAATGCTAGAAGCTCTCTGTGAAGGTTGAAGGTTTGCTTGAAAGCTCAGCCTCTGAAATGCTTGTCACTCCCCTGGAGGCATCTTTACATTGATTCAGGAACCTGATATTGAAGTCCAAAACACCGGCAACCTGTGTACCCCAAGTACCCATATCCTGAAGATTACAGCTCAAAAATGCTCTAAGACTCCTGCAAAATTTGATATCCAGTTATCCTGGCAGATATCGTCTAAGCAAACCGGCTTCACGTCCTTCACAATAGCCATCCATTCATCTTTGCCAACGGCATTCCACAAAGGACAGCTGTCTGGCGGGGGAAATTGAAGTTCAAGTGCGGTTAGCGCGTAACTAACTGCATTAGCATTACCCTGGCTTCCGTCTCTTATACTAGACCTGCTTGCTTTCCCACAAACCTTGTACAAGGCTATATTAAATCGTTTGATTTCCTCAATGCCCACCCAGACAAATGAAGCCAGGTCATCTTCTTTATATCTGGCGAGGATGTTTGGATAATAGAACATACCCAGCCTTCGACAACTTCGGACAAGTGCTTCGAGTAATCCGAGATCAGCAGGAGAAAGGGAGATTTTTAGATCGATATCGATACCACCCCTGCTGCTGAGGACAAAAGAGAAGATAATATGCAAGAGGATAGCCTGGTATGTAGCTATTGGCCAGACACAGGTGCTGCAAGCTTCGACTACTTCTGAGGCATCCCATTTCTCCTGTTGACTGTAGTCAGTAAACCGGCATATTGTAGGCAAATGTTCGCACGTCGAACCTTTTGATCTCGAATAGCTGAGTTTAGATTACTATGAAGCTCCACTGCTGCCGACTGCGCGGGCTGTCCTCCACTAGCCCACAGGCCTATTGCAACCATCGATTGAACCAGTAAGGGCGTTTCACGGCGCATGTCGAATCCTCCTTTGTGGACAAATGACCAACAGGGGTGGAATGTCTCAAAATAAAGATTGATGCACTGCTCCGTTTTCTCCATATGCTGGAACCGTGTTTGGGCATGTTCCATGCTTGATGCGCGGGGCGTTCGAGATCCGGGAACTTGATTATCTGCTGTACCGGTACGGCCGTTGAAGGAGCACTGAATCTTGCGACGTAGACACCTGTCACATGGTACACCTCCTTCGCACCGAGACTTCCCTGCATGGCAGCTCTCGCAGGCTCGCTGTGCACGCTTGAGAGGCACAATCAAGCTGTGATGCTGACGGACATGACGTCGAAGTGTGTCGCTGATTTCAGATCCTTTAGTCAGAGTGGGTGTTTGCAAGAATGAGTATAATAAGAACCTGGGTACCTTCGTCCGAACTCACGGCCACAGTTAGAACACGAAAAATCCTGCTGCTGAAAGTGCTTTGCTTCATGGCGGTGCAAGTGCTCCTTGCGCCGGTAGTTGGCGTTGCAGCCAGGAAAGTAACATCTGAACGAGTGGCAACTGCGCACAGCCGGAGGGTTCTGAGGGTGGTCTGTTTCATTTCCTAGGCGCATCTTAAGATCGTAAAAACTGGCACTGACAATCTCATCGATGGAGATGGCTCTTCGGCTACATGGAGGTGGTGGATGACGTGTGGAGCTTCCCGCTATTGGTTACTTGTAAAACCATTTTATTAAGCTGTCCGCCGGCCTCCCACCGGCTCCCACCGGCATCCCACTGGTTCCCCACTGGTCTCCCACTTGCCTCCTGTCGGCCGGGCGATGTACGCGCATGGTACAACCAGACTTTACTACAATCCTGGTTCTTTGACTTCTACACCCTCTTTACTAATGATTTTGAATCGCGTCACCAATTAATAATCCTCTGCTATCTCTTCCCCGAGCTCCACAGGGACTGCAAATTCGCGAAATACTAGGCAGGTAACGGGTATATATAAGTTCACATGAAGTAACCCGATTGACAAAGTTACAACACAGTTTCTTTATTTGAATGATATCTTCGTACACTTCACAACCATGACACCTACTCTCCTCATCGTCGGTGCCACAGGTAACACTGGCCGGAGTGTTGCAGAAACCCTCCCGAAGTTGCTTCAATCAAACAACGTTCTGCCTGAGCACCGCATTATTGCTCTTACTCGTTCCTCGGAGAGCCCAGTGGCACAAAATCTTGCCAAACTTCCGGGAGTTGAAGTGATAGAGCAGAACTGGGTTGAAATCAACTCTGACTGGCTCCGTGAGCATCAAGTAACCAGAGTGTTCATCGCATCACACAACGAACCGAATCAATTCGCTGAAGAGTCTACATTCCACGTTGCGGCGCTCAACGCCGGTGTCAAATATGTTGTGCGAATTTCAACAACTGCTGCGAATGTCCGTCCGGATTGTAACGCTTATTATCCTCGTCAACATTGGGCGATCGAGGCTCTCCTGGACTCGCCCGAATTCGCCAACTTGCAGTGGACTTCACTTCAACCCAACGTCTTTTCGCCTTTCTACCTTTCAACCGCCGCGGAATTTGTCAAACAGTACCGTAAAACTGGAAAGCAGGGAACACTTCAAATGATGGCGTCGAAGGATGCACCTGTCGGCATTATCGACCCTGATGACGTTGGAGTCTTTGCCGCTCATCTCTTGTCTCAAAAAGACACCACCGCACACAACAAGGCCAGATATGTCCTTAATGGGCCAGAGGATATTACTGGGAAGCAGATTGTGGACATGGTCGAGCAGCACATTGGCACGCAGGTTGAGGAAGTCAGCTATAAAGACATGTCATTCGTCGACTTGCTCTATGAGCACATTCACGCACCCAAAAATCAGTCAAAGAACGTTATCCTTTCGATTAAGCACGCCGCAGAGACGGCATGGGAAGGAGAATGCTCAGCTTCCACAACCAGCCGAAATGTACTAGAGCTCGCCCCGCCCAAGCGTACACCTGCTGAGGTGCTGGCGGCCCTTTTGAAAGACTAAGGGACTAAATGAACGGTGCATGTGTGGTTTCAAAGTGTCAAATCAACTGCTCCTCCATTTATCCTAGAGCTTAAACTAAGGTGGCATAGCAAACATAAGTAATCAATGAAACATTGAACGTCCCGCAGTGAGATGACTGGATGTGGAAAAACTAAAATCAAGTGCAAAGGGGACTGCGTATCCCATTTCTGTGGCAGCAGAGATAATTTGCTACATTTACCACCCCCCGCTTCCAGTGGGCGAGTGGCACCGACGGCAAGGATCTTGGGAGCCACTACCTAGGTAGTTTTGAGAGTTGCAGCAGACGATATCAGTGCCAGTCACTGTAGAGGTGACAGTGTCTGTAACAGTTGCAGTGTTGAAATTAGTGATTGTCTTTGTTTTGATAATAGTATCCGTAGCAGTGATGCTGTCGGTAGAGGTGATCGTTTTCGTAGCAGTTATGGTAGTAGTTGATGTACACCAGGAGTTCTTTGTCGGAACGCAAACGCAGGAGCTGCCACTTTTATATATTAGCCATTCCCACTGGATCTGATACATTGAGCGATTGGAGACTTACGGCATGTTTTGGCTAAGATCGCTTTTTTTGAACGAACTACTCATGCCGCCATTTTTTTCACACTACCGAAGGTGGATTAGTCCATGCGTCAGAGTAGTCGCTTTATGAGGTGTGTTCTCACGTAGCGCTCGCAAGCCACTTCATCAGAATCTCGGTCGAATAGACCGGATGTTCCAGGAAGCGCAGCGACATAGGCACAGATAGTCAAGAAAGTAAAAAGACGGAAGTTCATTTTGAGAGAGATCTTGTTGACGGATATACCTGCGAGAAAGACTGCGTTTTAGAAAAGTATACAAGAGTGTTTGGCACGATGAAGATACTTTTTGTAGGACACAATGGGGGATTATATAGTTGTTTCTGGCAGATACTTCAGTAACCAGATATCCAATAATAATGGTTTGCTAGTCGGATAATGTAACCCTACTTGAATAACGAGACCCTGTGTTCTTGTTTTATCCACCGTTATTCATGGTAAGGAATATTGTGTTAGACCGCTATTGGCGGACACTATTTCCAGCAGTCAGAAGCTACACTCATAACTCCTTACCTTGAATAGACGCAAATTCTTTGCAAAATACTCAGTCATTCAGTATCTATGAACGACGTTGGAATGCAGATTGTTCATATATTTGCTGAATGGCAGCAAGTGGCATTATATGTGTGACCTGGTACAGTAGTATCCAAAATATTTGGGCTTGGCAAAGCTATTTGTGGTAGGTAACGGTAGAATGTTGGGGAATGTGACAATATAATTTTTACAAGACATAGCTACTTCAATTCGTAAGATTTATCTGCTGAATTTAATGCCTAAATGCGCTAACTTGTGATCTCTTATCGCTTATCCAAGTTCGCATGAACTTGAAAGAGATTTCTACGGTAGATATTAAGAACCTGCGCATACCAACTGTTGGATACCTTACAAGGGGCCTCCGAAACGCCAAAAAAAGAAAAGCTTCGAGGTGATAAGTATTGTTCCCCTCTCGCCTTGGTCGAGTATTTTACTACCCGTAGAATACCCAATGTACCATACATTCAAGTGTTCATCTGCGAACAAGAGCGGGTATATATATACACAAGCTCGGCATAAGTGTGTGGAGTCAGGGGCGGAAGAGAGCCAATTAAAATATACATAGTTACTTATGTAACATCTTTCTCCTCTCTTCGGCTATTTGGACTGTTTCAAAACAGGGCCCGAAGACTGACCTGTGTGAGTAAAGTGGTGAAACTGGTTTCAATCCATCCCCTTCTACCTACCCATTCATGTTGAACGACAGGCTTGATTACTAATCTATATTCGAGGAGCGACAATATTGTCCTTTGTAATCCCCAAGTAAGGAAGTTAGCCAAGCGGTCGAGTCCGAGGCACTGGTCAAAGTCTGCACGGGGATCTGAGGCTGAGGCTAAGAGAGGTGGCTGCGGTAGGAATCTAAGGCTGACTCTGCCGATACATGATTTTGACGAAGGTTGACTAGAAAGGGAGCAGTAATGTAGAGGAAGAACTTTATTCATATAACGCAGATATGTCAAATGAACACATGAGGGCTTTTGTAGTCGGTGTATGTCAAAAGACAAGTGATTTGGAGGAATCGACATCATGAATGAGATTTTACCCCTATCGCATCTCAAACTGTCTGTGCCAAAATTGGTGGATACTGGCAGGGATTATGGGCATGTCCGCACAGAGTCGAGTGAATCTATGCTCTAATGATGCATCAAGTCCCAAGCCGTCCCTTGAATATGGATCGATCGCCAATGCCGGACAGCATTCCCGTATAGCGGCTGTAAAGCAAGATATATCGGGCAAATGAATGAATGATTGGCTGATTGATTGAACCGACATCCGCAAGCAGGGAAATTATTCATTCGGATTATCTGAGGCTATTAAATGTACTGATGAAGCCCTTGTCAGTCTTAATTGATCGCGGCTGGTACTCAGGGTGACTGCCATATTGAGTTTGTGGCGGTTGTGGCGTTGGCTTCAGCGGAGAATATAAATGCCTCGTACAACATGAAAGACTTTGTGACTGCTCATCACTCCTGGAAACCCTAGGATAGCAACAACTCTTCCATTTCCTAAATATTATATCTGTGAATCTTTCAATCATATTACTTGCAAGCAGTTGATTTTAGCACGAATCATGTGAGTTGTCGATAGTGTTGCGTAAAGAAACCACCTAAAACGAATAAAAAGGCGGCTTGCTCGAGGCTAAGCGATTCCACCCTGGAGCCATGTCAGCCAACAAGAATCCAATAGTGGCTGAGGTATTTTCTATATCCTATTATCTTGAAATTTCTTATCTCAAACTAGACAATATGCTCTCCCGCGTGCACCTTTATTAGCAATGGAAAAGATCTTGTCCAATTAGAATTATGATCCTAGATAAGCAAGATACGAACAAATTCGACGAGATGTTAAGCCTTGGGTCTACAAATATCCGAACTGGCCTGAACGTAGAAGAGATTTTGTCGACGTTTTTCAATAGAATACTTTTCATACTTCTACCAAAAAAAGTTTCTTTAGCAATTTGCTTGATATTATGGATACGGAACAGGAAGACGACATCGCCAAAGATGTCTATACAAGCTCTACTGGTGGTGGAGTTTATTCGTCCCGCTTGATGCATGCTCTCAGTTCTTCACAGCAGGGCCGAAATCTGCCTTCCAAGGTGGCTGATATCGAGATGACTTCTGTTTCTGAACAGACGGAGGTAGATGAGAGGGACTTTCGCAAGAAGCAGGTCTTTAGTGGCTGGACATTGGCATGGTATGTATCTAACATTCTCAGTCAAGGCAACCAGCGGCTCACACCACAAAATAACTATAGGCTTTCCTATCAATCTCTTGGTGTCATCTATGGTGATATTGGCACAAGCCCTCTCTATGTGTTCTCCTCGACCTTCTCAAACGAACCAAGTCGAGAGGACATTCTCGGAGCCGTTTCACTTATTATTTGGGCACTCACTATCATGGTGACTATCAAATATGTCTGCATTGTACTCAATGCTGATGACGAGGGTGAGGGAGGTACTTTCGCTGTGTATTCTCTGCTTTCCAGATATGTGCGTAGGCTTTACATACACCCTCCCCTCTATTACGCAGTTGATTCGAATTTACTGACAAATCCTAGGCTAGAATTGTCCGGTTTGACCCTCGACATGCAAATTTGGTGCCAATGCGGAGATTCAACACGAATGACCTCCAAAAGCCAAACAGAGCGACGCGCAATATCATGGAACGAAGCAGGTTTCTGAAATGGATGCTCAAGACAGTCGGAGCATTTGGAGTATCGCTACTCCTTGCTGGTTGGTGTCTTGACCATTAGCCTTTAGCATTTACTGACTTAATAAGATGGCATTCTCACTCCAGCCCAGTCAATTCTTGGGGCGATTCAAGGGTAAGTAAGTGAGGAGACAAATTCCAGAACACTTTACTTTTCCCACGATCAGCTCACAAACTCTAGTATTACTGTTATCAATCCTGATATCTCCTCGTCGACGGTTGTTGGAGTTTCCTGCGCAATCTTGGTTGTAACTTTTCTCATTCAACCCTTTGGCACCAGTAAGATCGCGAGTGCATTTGCCCCAATTGTGATCGTCTGGTTGCTCTTTAATTTGACATTTGGGATTTACGTATGTCTAAATACCAAGTATTATCTTTGCATGCTGTTTCTCTAACTTCGTCATTTTCTTTTCAGAATCTGGTCAAGTATGACGCATTAATCCTGAAGGCTTTCTCTCCGTATTTTGCAGGTTCCTTTTTGGTGCGGAATGGGAGAAACGGATGGTTAAGCCTCGGAGGCATCTTGCTCGCTTTCACGGGCGTTGAAACTCTCTTCGCAGATCTTGGAGCGTTCAGCCAGAGGTAAGCCAGTGGATTGCAGAAAAAAAAATGATGTACTTACCAGATTCACAGAGCAATCCAGATCTCGTGGCTGTTTTTCGTCTACCCATGCCTTCTTGTTTCTGTAAGACCATAAAACTCTGCCTGATAAAGACAACAAGATGCAAGGCTAATATGCATCTTAAAACAGTACATTGGACAAGGGGCTCACATAAGCGTTGTGCCCAGTGCATATGCCAATCCATTCTTCTTCACTGTCCCTCCTGGCATGTTGTACCCCAGCCTTGTAGTGGCAATTTTGGCATGTATTGTCGCAAGCCAAGCTGTGATCACTGGTTCATTCCAGGTACACGAGGTTTTCCACCAGTTTCTTCTGAATTTCGCTGACCTTGGTCCAGCTTCTGTCCCAACTTATGAAATTGTCTTATTTACCCCAGATCAAAATATACCATGTGTCCAAAGTCTTTCACGGACAAGTATATATTCCTCTTGCCAATTGGTTCATGATGATTGGAACAATCATTGTGACGGCTGTATACAATAATGTGCGTCTTAGCAGCCAAGTTGACATTTCTCCGTTAATTGTGACATAGACAACTGCCCTTGGCGAGGCTTATGGAACATGTGTCATTCTTGTCTCTTTCCTTACCACTTGCATGGTTACAGTGGTGGCTCTTATTGTCTGGAGACTGCCAGCATATTTAGTTCTTCCTGTTTTCGTCATAGTTGCTCTCTGGGATGGCATGTTCCTCTCTGCCGCTCTGATCAAGGTTCCTCATGGTGCTTGGTTTACGCTTATGGTGGCTATTGCCCTCACCTGCATATTCAACCTTTGGCGCTATGGGAAAGAAGAGCAGTGGACTGCAGAGGAATCGGACAACGTTCCTCTTTCGAAAACTACTATTCTGCAAAACAACAGCCTTTGCTTGCAGGATGCCTTCGGTGGTTCGATCATTGCTCCAGTCAAAGGTGTGGGGATTTTCTTCGACAAGGCAGGAAGTTCGGTCCATACGCCAACAGTCTTCCTCCATTTTCTTCAGAAATTTAGTGCCGCGCCTGAGATAACCGTGTTTCTTCATCTACGACTTTTATCAGTTCCCTCGGTCGCACCAAATGAGAGATACACTATTAATCGCTGTTTCACCGGACCTGGGAAACAGGTGATTCGGAATTGTTTCCGATTAATAGTGAGGCACGGATATACGGACGAGATCGTCACGGCGGATCTTGGTAACTTGGTTTTTGATTTGATTCGCAGTTACCTGGAAGGTCAGGCCGGTTCTAATGTGCCAAGCGATGAGCCAGAAGAAATGACCGCATTATTCCATGCATGGAGGACCCAGACAATATACATTGTAGGAAAGGAGCAGCTAAAAGTTCTGCCCACAGCCAACATTCTTCGTCGAATCATTCTCTGGGTATTTTTGTGGATGCGGGACTCAAGCAGAACAAAGATCCAGCATCTGAACGTTGAGAGTGATCGACTTGTCGAAATTGGGTTTGTCAAGACTATGTGAAACATAGGCTCTGAAGAAAGGCAGTATATATATATATATACCGTGTTGGCGGAAGCAGCAAGAAGATCCCTTTTTTTACGGGTAAATAGAGCTTTTTTCTGATGGAGCCAAGATACTTTCATCCATTCCAACTTTCGGTAATTTTCCCACCATGAAGCCTTTTTTTTTTTTTTTTTTTTTTTTTTGCAATTTTCTAGTGTCAGAGAGTTAATTCAGGGTCCCTCTATACACACAAAACTTTTTTCTATTCGCAAGTCTTTAACATGTCAAGGATCAGAATCAAGGATAACTAGTTAACTAGCGCTTAGCTTGCTGAGTAAATCTAAAATTAACTCTGCGGCGGCCAGGGTGGGGTTGGCTCCGTGTGATGAGGAGACCCCAGGTCTGTCTTATTTGAGCATCTTCTTCTGTCGTATTGCTCTGCGAAGCAACTATTAAAACCAGCTACTTGTGCTTTAATTACCCTCATCGCATTATTTTCTTCAACAATCTTCTTTCTCCCCTACTTCCCTGCCGCTTGAGTTACCGCACCCAGAGGGCCAGACACGATGGCACAACTCAACCTCCAAATCGATGAAATGGATCCCGAGGTGAAAGAGGTTCACGGCCGCTATTCTGACTTGAAAGCGTTCAATGTCCTTCGGCGTTATCTCGATGCCGCTCAAGGAGAACTGTCTATTGTGCAGGCCACCAAACTGATACATGATATGTTACCTGATATTGCAGATAGAGACGCAGAGTTTCAACACAGTATGTTTAGTCATGTTGTCTTGGACGTGGCTCAGCAGATCCCCTATTCCCATTCGGCCCAGAGTTACCTTGTACAGCTCTTGCAACGTCTACAAGCGTCCAGCAAACTAACTAGGCGGGTGATTAATGAAGAAGAGGTACGTGATAATCAAATATCTCAATATATATATATATGTTAACAGCGGAACCTAGGGGTGGACCCTTTATGCCAATATACATCAACTCTTCTTAATCATACGGGAGCGCTTCGGTCGTAGGTCGTTCCCCCCGAACCCTGAGTATAAGCTGATCATTAGAGCATTTTAGCGGAATTCGAGCCATCTACCTCTGAAGAGGAGCACTCTATCAATAATAACGCTTTCCTAGCTCGTCTCTCATCGGCTGGATTGTTTCATGATCCTTCCTATGCAATCTGGACTCTGCGGTCGAACCTAGAGGAATCTCATTCCGATGAATCCTACAGTGGCCGTATTAGCGGTGCGGCTGTATGGATTCTATGTGCTGGGCAGTGGCTTTTTACTGAGATTGTCGAATGTCCTCGCCTAATGACCCCTGAGGATGAAACTTGCTGGGATGTTGGATCGCTTTACACTGGTCCAATTCTTGGCCTAGTACGATGGAAATTCTGGCATAAGGCCCTCGCTACCGCTATAGAAAGTAGTCGAGCGAGCGACGAATCCCGACGTCTTGCGCAGAAAGCAATCGATTTCATGGACGCTATCGAGCTGGCTAACAAATGGTAGCTTAGCTAGGGAGTATCCGGTTGCATTTTCTATCGCTGCATATTATGAAATATCATCAAGAGAATTCTGCAATACGAATAACGAGCCCCAGGCAATGCAACTCATTCACTTCAGCTGAAGTTCCCCTTTCTCCACAACCAGTTGTACAACCTCGTTATTCAGTCCACCCCAGCCTTTTCGTCCTCTAATAAACCAAAAGAGAAGAGTGAATAGCACAGAGGGAATGAAAATAGGTGCTGCGTAGTTCATGTTGGTTCCAGACACTGGAAGCTCAGATGGGAATGCCAGCCAAACCGTCATATATGCCGTGTAGATCATTGTAAATATGTTGACAGGAAGCCCGAATGCACCTAAGTTCTAATGTCCTAAGGGCGCTGGGTTGCGGCTAAGACGATTTTGCACCAAGTAGCCAATGGCAAGGAAATACGACGCAAAGAGGCCAATAGTGCCGAGAGCCGTAAATGCACCAAAGGCGGCCGAGTCTGCGATATTCAGACATACAAGAACCATGACAATGGCTGATAGAAGCCACACGGCTCGAACTGGGACATTATGACTTCGGTTAATCTAGAATGCAAACGTGAGTACGATGGATCAGAGACAGGGATAGTGGGACAAACATACGCGAAGAACTCGGGTAGAGCGCCATCACGAGCGCATGCCCATGTTAGTCGCGAGATAGATGCAATACTAGCCAAATTGACTAAGGGCGAAATTATGAGAAGCCAACAGACCATTGTAGTTGTAGCCGGTTTAGATCCCGTGGCTTGGATATAGATCTCGATGATAGGGAAATACGAGGCCTATGCGTCCTTAAGAGGACCCATCGTGAAGAGGACGTAGATAACCATGGATAGGCAAGAAGCCCATTGACCACCACTGTATACAACATGGACCGAGGTACCGCATGGGGGCTCGCCGCACCTCCTCACTCATATGGATAGCACCATCAAGCCCTATAATACGAAATGAGCGCGTATTGTTGTGATCATCATGATCTTGACTCACCAACGAACCCCCAGGCAGGGGTCAAGAGACCAATATTCCAAGGAACCTGAGAAATGTAGGCTATCTAACGATCCTTGTTGGATGTACTCATGGCCTGGAAGAATGGATTTCAGCAACCAAAATAAAGGTGCTTGGAAGAAAACATTTAATAGTATGTCAGATAGATATTTTTCACAACCGCTAAGTGATGGTAAATTAGACGCCAAAAATGGCTATCGTTGCGGCCATTTCCAACGATTCCCACGGCAGGTGATCAGGGGCGATCTAAGGGCCTGTCTGGAAGTTCTGAAGGAAGGGCCTTGGATTCTGGAAGTTCCGAAGGAGAAGACTCTGTGATGGGCACCTCATATATCGCCTTCGGCGCTTCCAGTTCTGACATTCGTAATCCCAAGGCGTGATGTGACTCAGAAGCTGAGAGTTCTGCTCGGCGGCCTTTTTGCCGCGAGTGTCGTCGCCTCCACAGGAACCACAGCACGCCCAGTACTAGCGCAATCCCTACAACACCTCCGACAACGCCTCCTGCAATGGCACCGACGTGATTATTATCACTACTCGACGATGATGTCTTCGCTGTTGCTGTCGCGGACGTGCTTAGGCTTGCAGTTTCCACCCCTGTTGTTGGCAAAGACACTGTTGAGGACGGTTGGCCGTGGCAGCTGTCAATGCTGAAATAAACCCACGACGAATTGAAGCAGGACTCCAATGAAGCGATTTCCCGGCCGGCCATTGGGCATGTCTCGGTGCCATCCGGATAGATTGTCACTAGATTAGGTACTTATTGTGAGCTTTTCGCCAACACACAGAAGAATCGGGAATTAAAATACCTGCACAACCTGGATCCTCCTCGGTGACCATGAAACTTCCATATTGACCAGCCTCTCCTAACTGTGAACAGCTACCACTCGGGTAGCCATTTGGTCCCTTCAACTTTTTGAGTGGATGCCGACACTTGTCATCTGTAAAGGTCGAGATCGTTGTCGCCAGTGCGATCTGAGTCGTGCAGCTCGCAAAGAGGGCATAGAGATGCCAGCGGGAAGATTTCATTGCATAATAAGGCGACTCTGTGTGTGTTGCAGGAGTGAGACAAAAAAGCAAGTCAAAGTGGGGGCGCAGGCGTCAGGTAGGACAGCCGTTGTCTCTTATATATCACTAGCCTGTCCATCAATTACCTGAAGGATTGAAACTGCTGCAGCAGGGGTAGGTAGGGTGACTGTGATTGGCCTTCCCCCGCTCAGCGATAGGTTCACCACGTGCTCCGACCTGATGGCAACTAAGGGGTAAGCGCAACGTCACCGAAGTTACATAATCCGAGACTAGCCTTATACTGCTAATGGTATGGAATCAATCGATCAATCAGTCTTGAGAGGCACCAAGTTATATATTGGATCTGGAACGGACAAACCCGCTGTATGCTTTTCTGTTTCTGTCTTGCATGTTATCTATCAGGCTACCAATCTTCAATCAAACTTCTACTGGCTGTTGTGGGCGCAACTTCGCGTTGAATATCCTGTCTTGAGGCTGTCATTATCTGTTCATTGAGTGGGAACCCATGTTTACTGATATTCTTTCATCGTCCATTTGCGACGGGACTCATACTTTGCGGTAGCTGTTTCGAATGCCATACCAGCCGCTTCTAAGTTGTAATAAGCACATACGACCACAGGGTGTGGAGAACAGGGCTTCCCGTCCGCTCAGCCGTACTTAAGCCACACGCCGGTCAGTTAGTAGTTGGGTGGGTGACCACCAGCGAATCCTGACTGTTGTATGTTTTTGTTTTTGTTAGCACTAGTGGACCACAGGACTGACTATATACGCCACTGTTGAACGATTCACCAAGCGAAACACCTGCCCTGCCTGCTTGGAAGCACCGAATATCACGTTCGACCAGACAGGCGGATGCCAATGGCTTCCGTCAGAATGTACCCCAATTCTGAATATCGGTTGGCATACGGAAGCGATTTAGGAAGAAAGTGGTTCCATTGCAATCTTTCCCATCCTCATCTGATTTCAAGAAAAATTGGCTCGATAGCGCCAATATTACACTGTGCAACCACATTCTCCTCCATATTCTAGATATTAAGTTGTCAATAATAACGATGACGACATTGGCAAATCCCAGAAACATGGGGCGGTTAAACCGTATCGACGGCCTGCCTTCCGATGATATGAACAACTTCACAGGCGATCCCACACCGCCACCGACCATGATGACTCCGCTTGGTGCTTCTACTCGTCTCTCCACTAATTTCAGTCCCCAGGAAAACTGATCAGAATGTTCTCCAAGCTAGTAAACCCCAACCCGGACACTCCATCAAAGAATTTAGCTCGGCAATCTTTGATTATAGCAAGGATTATCAAACAGGAATTGCCGGAACTCAACGACTCCCCCACGTTTCGTGGTGGCAATTTTCGAGGGTTTGGCCCCTGCTTATATTTAATTAAGCGGAGCGTAATTGGAAATTCACCGCAGTTAATGTCGCCCCCCAAATGAGGAACCGGATGGGGGGGTTGCGTTTGGGGGACGGGCTATTTAAAGGTAGTAGTCGTTTCCACAAGCTGAGAGGCATCCCATAATCTATTACTTTAATATACACCACTAAGAAGACAGGGGAACTTAGGCTGCCTCCTGGGCACACAGGGAGGCAACCTGAGTGCCGAATGTTTTTCTTCTTGATGGCACTGAAGAGAGGGCCATAGGACTCGAAGTAACATCATAATATTTAGAGAGCCTTTCGGTTTGCTTCGCAGACTGTAAGTGGGATTGCAGGACAGAGGTAGAAGAAGACGCAAAAGAGATCTTATACAAAATCTTCCACCGGGGCTACAAAGTATCGTGGAAGAATTTTGTAAAAAGGCCGATGGAAGTGGTTTCAAAAATTATCAATATCGCTTTCATGCAATTTTGGCTCGCGGAAGAGACGGTGTGACAAATCTTGGTATGTCCTAGCATACATAAGCATGCATGCTCTCTATTCAGACGCCGTCCCTTCAATCCACTTGGTCAAACATATCATTCTCCTGTTTATCACATATTACTGAATAGTACTCGCAATCCTAACAGATATAAACCGCATCGCACCCCCGTTTTACGAGAGCCTTTGAACAAAATGAAAATTGTGCAGAGAAGCGAGAGGTTCAAATTTATCGATGGCGTACTTAGTTTCTCTTATGTCTCGTACTTCATTCAGAAGGATGGCATTCTATATTTGGGTAAATCCAAAGATCGATTTGGGCCCCCGGACTCCCTAGAGCAGCTTGAAGACGTCCAGCAGGTTCAAACCGAGGACCGGGGCCCTGTGGTGAGGACCGCTTGGTCAACGGTGTACGTGAAAACGCCAAACCTCTTCGCATATACTGGTGGATCAGATCTGGAGAAACGAATCTCCTATGAGGTCGAAGCGTGCGAACTCCTTCGACAAAATCCGCACCCGAACATTGCAACCTACTACGGTTGCCAAGAGACTAATGGTCGAGTCTCTGGGCTATGCTTCAAGCAGTATACGTCAACTCTACAGGAAAAAGTCAACCCGGGACATCTAAACAAGAGTATGTTCCGCTCTAGTGAGCGCCAACTTGTCGATAGCAGCGTCAAAGCGAGTCTAAACGGGATTTTGGCGGGTATTCAACACATCCACTCGCTAGGCCTCGTACACAATGATATCAGCCCCGCCAATATCATGTTCGACGAGAATTGCACAGCCGTTATCATCGATTTCGGCAGCTGCCGACCGATTGGGAAGTCGTTGCCCGAAACGGGAGCGGGAAGGACATATGAGTGGTTCAACCCTAGTGTTGACACTTCATTAGAGAAGAACGATCTTGATGCTTTTGAGGAATTGAGAACCTGGTTAATTGGATCATCGAGCGACGGGTTCTTATTTGACCAGTGAGACCATAGGCAGGACGACTTGTTTCGTGCTATTCTCGCTTGCGTCGACCTGCGCCTGTCTACAAAACAAAGCCTGGACAATATTATAAATTGCAGTTTTTCTACAAAATATGATAAGATTGTCTATCTCAGTATGAATCATCGGGTATCTAAATCACCGTACGCCAACCCTTATGCAGGTCTAACCATAGAAGTACCCTAACAAACAAACGCCATACATCGGAGACAAAAAGAATCAAGTACGCCAGCCTTGAACAAATTCATGAAAGCGGTCAATCACAACACCGAAAATAGCATTGGCACTGTCGCCAATAAGCTGCTCGAAATGGCGAATGGCTTCTTCCTCCGACATCTCCAGATGAAAGCGCTCCTTGACCTTGAGGACAGCCTTGTCCGGTTCGACACGGATATCCGGGATATTAGCGTCGACCATGAGACTGAAGAGGTTCAGAATCAGGTTGGCAGACTTGCGCAGCGTTGTGTACGCTGTGTAGCAGTACTGCTTGAATTGGAGGTAGTTTGGTGATGTGGTGCCACCCATGCCTTCAACCATCTCCTTGCCGAGTTTCATCATCGGTGCGAAGGGCTTGGGGTCACGGCCCAAGATGAAGCCGAAGTCTGCATGGAAGAAATGGCCGTCTGGAGCAAGCAGTAAGTTTTCAAGATGGCGGTCGCCCACGCCGAGGATATAGGTGATGACGCAATATCCGGCGCAGGATTTGATGTAGGTGTCCATCGTCTCTTTACGCACGCCGAGAGGCTCGTTTTCGTCTGGATTATTCGTTTTCAGGTATGCGAGGATAGATTTGTATTTGGCCATGGCTGCGGAGAGAGACGTGGAGGGGATGAACTGTGCGGCGCCGACCGTTGAACTGGTGGCAAGCACCCGGTAAGGCGTCAGTTTTAAATCCAAATTTTCTTTCTGAAGAAGTTGATCCATGAGAATGATGATCTGGATGACCAGCTGGTCCTGTCGCATATCGTCGCCAACCTTGAACAACAGTGGATATCGGCGGCCGTCCGTAGTCTTGAGAGTGATGTGCAAAGGAGACAATGTTGACTTGAAGACATTGGATTCTTCGGGGAAACACCCTGCCACGAGAACATCTGGATCCAGGGGGAGCGGTAATGGAGGCTCAATGTGAATCAGGTCATTCTTCGGGTCACGCAGTGATTTCTTTAGCTTTTCGATCTTCTGGGGCCGGGTCTCCCTGGAGAAACGGACATCTTTGGCGATCTTCGACAAAACGGCTATGAATTCTCCCTGCCGCAAGAGTGTCTTGCGATAGTCAGGGTGCACTTTCTCCAGCTCGGTCATGAAATAGTACTCGACTCGTGCAAACAGACGCCGTTGCGTCGATAATGTGCCCGGGCCAGCATCATCGCACTCAACCATCAGGTACCAGTGCAGATAATTTCCCAGCTTGAGGTTATTGGCCGCACGGGTGATCAAGAAATTGGCAAGTGAGGAGTCGTGCGCGGCTTCGTCAACGCTGCCCTCGGCATTTTCTTCGTACTTCAAAGCCTGAACCAACTGCAGCAGATAGAGGAGAAGCTCGTCGTCATCTGCTTTTCGCAGTCGTTCCACAGCATATGACCGCACTGCCGGATTATCAAATGTTGGACCCAGAAGTTCCAGAGCATCGTCCACATCAATTTCGGTCCACTTGGGGAGGATTTCCACAGCCTGCCGGGCCTCTCCCACATCCCGCCAATTAACCGATTTGACGAATTTTGTCAATGCTCTCTTTTCTCGCGTCAAATAGTACCTGAATCTCCAAACAGAATCCTTCTCTTCGGCTGTAAGATCTTGCGTTGGCTCATATGACATAATGATGTTGAGCTCGTCACGAATTTTGGGGTTAGGCTTCAAGTCTCTGTCCATGATACCAGTCCTATGGCTGCGGATCAATCGGCGGTGCTTGTCCTCGCAGGGGTTCCCTGCCTGTCCCACTTCCGGATCATATATCCGAATCACAGCTGTAGCGTCCGCTCCCTCAATTCCCGGACCAAAGCGAACCTCCGGGACCGGTTTCAAGGCAGTGTTTGGATGGGATGGCACATTCTGGGGATAAGACGAAATGGGAGGAGGAGGATACTGGTGATCGGCCCAGGCAATCGGATGATCGAAGCGCGGGAATTCCACGTACAGGACAAAATTCTCGTCGTCCCGTTCATCCTCGTCGGAATCTTCGTCCACCGTCTGGTGTTTTGTGGCTTTCAACCGAATGGCTCGTTTCCGGGCCGCTTCCTCGGCATTCAACTTGAGCTTTTCCAGCTGGCGAAATACCATTTGGTCCATCCAGTCTATCCGTGGAATTTCGCCCATTTCGTGCTTCTTGATCAAAATCTCCACCCGTTCCAGCTCTGTCTCCTCCAGTGACGGCCCCAGCGGATCACGAGCTTTCGGCATGCGTCGCTTCGGCGGCGGTACTGACGGCGTTGTGGTCGATGAACTCCCATCCGCAGCTTTATTGCGATATACCTTGCACTTTTGTCTACCCATCCTCAACTTGCCCTCGCGGTCAAACAGCGGTATGGTCGTTCCGCCAAAGGGGACATCATGAGCCTGGGCTCCGCCACCGGCCAGCGGGGACAGATCCCAAACCGTAATTGCCAGCTGGGAGTTGAGAGGCGCGTCTTTGAGGGACATGGGCATCTGCAGCCATTCGTTCCATGCTCGGTTGGCTTTAAATGCTTTGTACGAGGTCTGGAGAGGCACGCCGAGGGGTTTCGAGTCCGACCATATCTGCACCGTGACGAATAAATCCGAGGCCGGGTTTTGCGTAGAGCCTAGGTGTCGTAGCTCGGGGTTCTTCAGCAGCACTGAATAGGGGATGTGCTTCTGCTTCCCTTCTAGTGAACCACTGTCGGGGTATGTCAGCTGGAGGGGGGGCCTGTAGAGTCGCAGTGGCACATACATCTTGACATGGATGGGGAAGTCCACCTGTGTGGAAACGGCAAAGGTGAATGCCTCCATCCTGTGGTCCTTCCAGCAAAGAGAGCGAAAGAAAGCACAAGCGACCCAGACAGTTCAGATGACGCGGGGGGCTCTGGTCACGTGGGATTGCGCGTAATAGAGACGCGATTTTGACTTTCCATCTTCCTTTTGGTCTTGACATCGTCTGTTCATCCTCCTTATTTTCCAGCTTCTTTTATTCCCTGTCGTTTGGTGTTTGGTATACGCGCGCGGCATCGAGCAATCGTACTTTTGCGTTTGCTTGTTTGTCCTTTTCCCTGTCACCTGCAGGACACGCGCTAGGGTCCGACTTAATCATGGCACGTCTCGCCGGGGGTCAGCTCGACGAACAACCCATTAGTTCAAGCTCCTCCCCATCACCAGGGCGATCTTCTGACAAGGAAAATCCCCGACGAAGTGTCAACAAAAGAACCACGATGCCACCTCCAAGCTCAGCGAACAAACGGCGACGCCTCACTGACCACGACGCGAATATCCAGTCGCAGATGCCAATGTCGCAACGCAACGCCCAGAACAGGTACTACGATCCAGACCAGGATGCGGGCGAGCGAAGGAAAATTCGGAAAGGACTGAGGGACTTGACGCGAGAACTCAACGGTAAATACTCTGTCCCCTTGGCGCGGAGGGCCTCCTCCTGACAGTTCCGATCAAGACTCGCGATCCGAATATATGCAGACCGGAAATGATGGCCTCTACAAGACGGTCACCAAAGCGAACGAGATTTTCGTCGGAGTCAAGCAGACTTCCGACGCGACGATCGACTCTCGCCTCCTAGTCAACGCGGCCGATCTCTCCCATAAAAAGACTGCCCAGCTCGCTCTCGGGGACGCGACGGCCGGTATCGATGTCGATGAATTCGTTTCCAAATGTATCTCGTTCATGCGTCGGGGTGAAGCACCCACTCTCTCTCCGTCCCATGGAACCCAGCGCCGCCGACCACGTCAAAGCCAGAGAGACCCCGATGCGAGCGACGATGAGGATGCGGGAGACGCGATGAATTGGGACTGGCTGGGTCGACACGCCTGTCTACCGTATAGCGCTCGACCGGCCGTGTCGGGGTGGTTGTTGGGCCCATTATCCGTGCAAAAGCGCGCGCGCCAAATGACCCAGCGGCGAGCGCATGAGCGGATCGATCCATCACAGGCCGTGGAGCCCAACGAGCTTAAGCAGCAGGATCTCGGGGATCAAGAAAACGTCAATCTCGCCTTCATGTGCTCGACAATCAACAAACTGCTTGCGGATGTACTGCGGGATCGCAACGAAGCTGCTTCCAACGATATTGCTGCGATGCTGGCTAAGACAGGGCAAACCGAACCCAGTTTCGAGCAGGTCAAGGAGGCGGCTGCAAATCATGGAATTACCGACGATGGCGGCTTAAATCTCTTCCATGTTTGCATCAATCCTCGTTCTTTCGGGCAAAGTGTCGAAAATTTGTTCTACATCAGCTTCCTTGTTCGCGATGGGAATATCGGTCTGCAGGTGGACAGTCGCCAAATTCCGAGTCTTCGTGAGTAGCCGTGCGCCCTTGAGGTTTCTTTTTTTTTTTTTTTTTTTTTTTTTTTTTTTTTTGAAATGCTGACCGTGATCCTGACAGACTCCTCGGATCCCTGGTTACCCAGTGAGGCTCAAAAGCAAGGCATTAAAAAACAGCAGGCCATCTTCAGTCTAGATTTCGAGACATGGCAAGAGCTTGTTGACGCGTTTGATATCAAAAAATGCATCATCCCTCATCGCGATGAAATAGAAGCGGAGACCAACCAGGCCTGGTCTGGTTAGCTCTCACAACAAGATAATAATCTCACATATGATACCCTTTGATTTTGTCTTTTTCCAGCGCTTTATCGCATAGAAACTTGTCGCATTGAATGAAACTTGCATTTTATGAGCCAGAAAAGGACAATAATTATTGTCACATCTACTGTGTATATATTTTGCCCCATACTAGACTGAGTCTGGGCCGAGGCCAATCGATAAGCTCCATGGTTACATCACTCGCCGCCCCAAGCTTCCGCAGCTCAACCTGACCATTCCACCTCCCAACCTCCTGCTAGCCCCCAAGACGAGTGTCTCACGCCTCGACTGATCTTTGCGCTTTTTTTTATTCGTGTCTTGCTGAGTTAGGGTAGTCAGCACGCTACACAAAGACGACCATCTGCGGCGCGAATCCGAGACAAACAACGCCAGGGAGCTTTCCAGTGAAGAAAAAGAGCGCAAGAGCGCCACACCCACCGAAAATGCCGCAGCTCTTCCCCTCGAACCCCTCCGCGGCAATGGTGATTCGCCAAGTAACGCCGGACATCGTTACTATGAGTCTCCCATTTGCGCGCTTTGGAATCCTGCGCTTCGGCGGCCGAGGGACGCTGGGTGAGTACATCGTGCATTGCACCGACCCTTACAGGAGAAGGACGCGTGAAACCACGTCGATGTCAAACCCCAGCATGGTTGGCTGTTCTGCATATGCTTTGCCCCTTGCCATGCTGCGATCTGCCAAGCTAACCTTGTCCTTGCATGTGTCTCAGTCAAGCTCTCCACGGGCTCCCTCGCCGTGTTCTCGCCCGTCAACCTAACCCCCGAAGTCCGCGAAAAGGTGGACTCGCTGGGCGGGAATGTCAAGTACATTGCCGCACCGGATCTGCAGCACCATCTTCACATCACGGCGTGGAAGAAGGCATTCCCGCAAGCGGAAATCCTGGCGCCGGAGGGCTTGTGGGAGAAACGGCAGTCGAATCCCGAATTAAAGGACACCACCCCTCCGTTCCAGCACGTGTTTAAGCAGCAAGACGGTGGATCGTCGAAGTCGATCTCGGAGGAGTTCGACGCCGAGTTTGATAACGAGTACGTCTCCGGACACGGGTCGCGGGAGCTCGTGTTTCTGCATAAGCCCTCCAAGACCGTTATCGAGGCCGATATGCTATTCAACCTCCCCGCCAAGGAACAATACTCCCAGAGCGCAGAAGGGACCAAGCCGAACCTTTTGACGCGGCTGGTACTCCCGATGCTGGCGACGGCGCCGCCCGCGACGGGCCAGAGAAGGTTTGCATGGTGGATTCTCTCGTCGAAGGACCGAGCGGCATTCACCCAGTCCGTGAGACGGATCGAGAAGTGGGACTTTGACCGGTTGATTCCGTGCCATGGGGACGTGATCGAGACGGGCGCTAAGGGTGTGTGGCGCGACGTCATGGCGTGGTTCCTGGGAGACAAGAAAAGTGCTTAGTTAGGCTGTTTCACCTCTGTACTGTTAGGCACCTCTTGTAGCAGTGCCTTCCCTATCCTTGCGGTCGACCATAATACATACAGACTGTATCTAGGTACATACATGCATACACGCTCGTTGCCTTCCAGTGGATCTCGAGTCTGCGATTCATAGTGCACACACGCGCAGTCCCCCACGGGATCGGCTTGTCTTTACTTGGTGCCTAATGCCAAATGGCCCAGTTCCACGTCATAGGGCTGATGCCGGTCAGATGATTTGCTGAATCAGCGCAAGAGCGTTCCTTGCTGGGCAGAGAGAGAGAGAGAGAGAGAGAAAGTATAATAACAATAATCATGAGCTGGCAGAAATTAATTAAAGTGCCAATCAACCAGTGGTCGGCACTGCACATGTCACCACTAGACGCCGATCAGTGGGTCCGGATAGATTAAAGCCCGCGTAGTGTCGTCAATAGTCTAGGCTGGTTATCGTGATGATTCCTCGAGAATAACAATAATAGAGGCTGTGGACAGTGCAGGCCACTTACTCGGCAGCTGAAAATAATAACTCGAGCAATAACAACATCAATAATAATAATATAATAATAACAAACCATTCAGACTGGGCACTCCCTCTCTCTCCTTACTCCCTGCTCCGAACCATCATCCAGCCACGCATCAGTGGCGGTCAGTCAACGCGGCGTCGATCAGTTAGTTTCCCGACTAGCCTGCACCCGGAGGGAGGGGGGGATCTGACGACATGACATGGAACTTGCCTGCTGGCCCCAGGATGATCCGGACTGTTCGGCCCTTGCGTGCAAGCTTGCTGGACTGGCCGG
This sequence comes from Penicillium riverlandense, assembly GCF_028828495.1. Lineage (NCBI taxonomy): Eukaryota > Fungi > Ascomycota > Eurotiomycetes > Eurotiales > Aspergillaceae > Penicillium > Penicillium riverlandense. Next base: position 4,311,126 of record NW_026643194.1, read on the forward strand.
GCTTGTGCGACGGGCCTCTCTCTGTCTGGCGCTCTTATATACCTGCGCTGGATCCCCCGGCGCCAGATTTGTTTTGCTAACCTTCCATATACCTCCTTTTTGTCCTCTCCCCTCCTCCTCCCTGCCTACTACCGACTAGCTTCTGCTCAGCACATCACCGCTAATTGCCGTCGCCATGCCTGTGGTCTCGCGCCTTGTGTCGATGATCCTCCGCGTTGGGGAGATTGCCTTTGCGGCGGTATGTTGACGCCACTATTGCCTTGCCATACTCTCTCTCACACAGTACTGTTACTGTAGGTCGTCGCGGGTATCATCGGCCACTACCTCGCCTCCTTCTCCGACATCCACCCCTGGCCGCAGGCAAGGTGGATCTACACCGAAGTCATCGCTGGCATATCCATACTCCTGGCCCTGATATGGCTGATTCCCTTCTCGTCGGGCTTTTTCTCGTGGCCACGTAAGCGCAACCACCACTGCCCTTCTTCTTCGCTTTTTTATCTTTTTCTGACCTGGCACAAAAACAGTGGACGTGATCATCTCCTTCGCCTGGTTCGCCGCTTTCGGGATCCTCGTCAACGCGATCCAGCAGCTTCCCTGCGGCGGCATCTGGCACTGGAACGGCTTCCTGCACGACTCTGTCTGTGGGCGCTGGAAGGCCGCTGAGGCGATGAGCTTTGTGTCTGCTATTCTCTGGCTGGTCTCGGCTCTGGTGGTAAGTTTCTTTCTTGAGTGCAACTGTAGACAACGCGCTAATGATGGGCATAGGGGATCTGGTTTACCTTCCGTGTTCGCAAGGATGCTGGCGCTGCGCCCGGAACGTAAGTGATTTATACATATCCTGTCTCTGCCCGTGTCTTTGGCTAGTGCTAACATATTCTATCCTTTAGCACCCATCGTCGCTGGGGCCGCTCTCCTGCCCCTGCCGTGTAAAGGACGAAGAACGCGCGGGAGAACATGTTCATCAAACCGCTGCCGTCGGCCCGCGCTCGTCCCATGGCTTGACTGGGTGAATGATGCATCGTTTTCATGACTTGGTGGAGTGTCGCATTTCTGCTGCCGATCTAGCGTGGTTGGAGGAGGCACACGAATCACGACTTATGCTGATACCCTTGGAGGACTAGGTACCTAATTTGGGGTTGCGGGTGTTATTTGTTAGTCGCTTGTTGAATGTCATCAGTTAGTTATTAATGCATTGCATATTTCAACACATGTTCCTTGGCTCTGGAGTGGAGAAAAACGTGTCGGCTCGATCAATCCACGGCTGTGGCGCGATGACTAAGAGCAAAAACGGCCCCTTCGAGGTTGATGATAGTCGTTTTTAACTGTTGCTTTCCTTCCTTCCAGGTCGCTCGTTTGTGTATAGTTTATTCTTATTTTGATCCCGCGCAGAAAATAATGACCGCTGGCGAAGCCTCCGCCAGGTCCTCTGCCGAGAAACTGCGGCAAGAGTACCCGTTGCAGGACTTCCGGTACCGAGACGATGAGACGCGCGAGGCCGAGTCCGACAATGATCTCGAGCACGGGCCGTTACTGCCTACCGCTGGCCTAGATGGCACCGCAGAATCGGTCGCTGACGACAATGACAAGCAAAACGAACCGCGTAGATCGCGCCCAGGGCTCTGTCCCTGGCTGCGCGGTCCCACGCCACCCCACGTTCACCACATCCAGCCCTGGCTACCACAGTGGCAGGCCGCGCCAGCGCGGATGATTGACCAGTGGCTCCCGCGCAGAAATGCCAAAATTGCTTTGCTTCTCGGCGGATTGATCTTCTGGATTGTCGTGTTTTTCTCCAGCTTGAAATCCTCTGTGGCCGAGCAGGAGATTCCGGGGTACGGGCAGCCCGTCAAGCTGTCGTGTCACGATCGCCTGTGGTATGTTTGTTTTAGTTTCCGACTAAATTGACTTGAGCGTCGACTAATTCTCATCAGGTTCAATGCTACCAACTGCGGGCTGAATGGTGACCTCTGCCAACCCTTTGATCAGGAGGGTTTTGCCTTCCGCTGTCCTGCTGGCTGCTCCCAGGCCATCCTACTTGAGCCATACAACGTCGGCGAGCAGGAACTCAATTATCGACCTCTGGTGATCGGTGGCTCTGGCGAGTCCTCACGGAGTAGTGGCAACTACCGCGGCGACTCGTCGATTTGTGTATCGGCGCTGCACGGCGGACTGGTGGACGATGCGTCTGGGGGATGTGCCATTCTGCGCCGCACAGGCGCGCATAGCAATTTCCAGTCTGTGGAGCGCAACGGCATTGAAAGTATTGGGTTTCCTTCCAGTTTCCCCATGTCTTTCGTGCTCACTCGCGAGACCACCTCGTCCGGCTCAAGCGAGGCCACGATGGCCGAGTGCTCGGATATCAGGTGGTCACTGTTCACCTTCTCGGTGGTCCTAACCACAATTCTATCCCTAAGCGTGGTATCGGCGCCTGCATTCTTCACATCGATTTTCTTCATCGTCTGGTTTCAAGTCGCCATGTCGTCGGACCCGCCGTCGTCCCCAAACTATTACGAGCTGGTCTCTGCGGCCCTCGGCCGGTTCCTGCCCGGTGCATTCGTCGGCTTCGCACTGTACTACTTCTTCGTGCGGCACACGCTGCGTGACCTCGATGCGCACTGGGATAAAACCGTGCTGTGGCTAGGCGGGTGCTGGGTCGGTGCGCTAAACACGGACACCTTCGACCGCATCCCGATCTCGCGCCTGACGCCCCATGACCTCCAACAGCAACCCGGCGCAATTACCGCGCTGATTATCATCGTCTGCTCGCTTGTCGCCATCGCCATCGGCCAAGCAGTCGCATTCTGGCGCGAGGGACGCTTCCCGAAAATGTTCCGTCTCTATGTCCTTCTCATCGCGATCGTGCTCCTCCTCATCGCTGTCCCGCACATGAACCTGCGCATCCACCACTACATCCTATCTCTACTTCTCCTCCCGGGCACAACCTTACAAACACGACCAAGCCTCTTGTACCAAGGCATCCTAGTCGGTCTCTTCATCAACGGCATCGCCCGCTGGGGATTCGACTCCATCCTCCAAACACCCGGTGCTCTCCTCGACGGCGCGCGGCTGGGCACCACGCCACCTGACATCGGCTCGCCGATTCAACCATATGACGATAATAACACCATAATCTTCAATTTCCCGCTGCTGAATCCGCGCGTCAATGGCCTCAGCGTGCTAATCAACGACGTTGAGCGTTTCCATGCCCTTCGTCCGAAGGGGGACACTTCCGTTCCTGAATTCGAATGGACCCGCCAGCACGAGGGTGAGCCTGAGTTCTTCCGCTTCGGGTTTATCCGTATCAATGCTCTGGGCGGGGTTTGGTATGAGGATTTCTCGGATGCGGCTGTTTGGGATGTGGATGGGAGTTGGGTGCCGCCGTTGTCGAGGTTGAATGAGACAGTACCTGCTGCTAACGAGACACACCTCCGTTAAGTAGTGTCTCCTGCAACCAGATATTACGCCTACCTTCCAGGACTGTCTTTGTCTTTTTTGCATAGTGGTTCCTAAACCCTCGGTGCTTGTACAGATGGGGTTGCTGTCAATAGTTATAGAAGTCTTAGTTTATCATCCTATCATCACTCTGCAGCGTTAGAACAATACATGTCTGTCTATTGAGTCGTGTTTCATTTATCCAGGTTCCCAGTCATTGTCTCTATCGATGCTGCGGTCCTCATAGGTATCTACTTAACTACTAATCTAACCTCTTAGCTACATGGGCACAACGCAACCCCTGGCATGGTAAGCCCTTCGTCTGGTTTCCCCTCTTTTCCCTCCCTCTTCCTGCTCCCTCTGTCGAGCCGCACTCTGCTTTTCCTTCTTATCACAGCTTTTCATCTTCTCTTCCTTGACAGACTTCCACTCAATGAAAATCACCCCGGGAACGGTCAAGCAAATCAATGCCAGAGCCAGGTAATATACATCAACAATTGCATCACTATACGCACTCTTCACACCCTCAGCATACTTCTCCGGCACGACATGGAGGATCCCCAGCGCACCATCCTTCAAGACAACGTCCGGGTCTAGAGCCGGCACATCCCTAGACAGGCTCCGCGCCAGTCAACTGGTGAACATGTTCTGCGCGATCGACAACGCCAAAATGCCGCCGAGCACTTGCGTGAAGCTCCGCACCACCAGTCCCGTGGCCACTGCCAAGTCTGAAAAACGGTCTGGACCGCTGTGTAGGGCTCAGCCGTTGGAACGTCAGGCCAACACCAATGCCATACAGGATTTGATATGGGATCCATGCCGAATAACGGGCCACAGCACGTCAAGAAGAAAAGATGTGGGAGACATCTAGTCATGCGCTTGGCTTGACACTGTCCTGTATTATCTGACAAGGCAGTCATATTTTGTCCTCAACTAACTTCTTCACAAATTTAACACGACTTTCCCTGTCAGATGACCACCTTGCAACTTCTCGAAAGCCTTCATGTAATCTTCGAGTCTGTACTCACTATCCACGACTGCCCTGCATTCGCCCCTCTCGAGTAGCCCAGAGATCTCTCTCAATTGTGAACTATCCGCTTCCACGATGAAGAAAAGTCCATTAACTTCCTTTTCAACGCCAGGGTGGGGCTTTTTGGTATGCGGTGGTGTAACAATGCTGATGAGGAGACCACGTTCCTTGACGCACATCAATGCTTGCTCCAGACCGGCTTCGCCAACACCATCTATCACCACGTCAAACTTGTCACAACCCCTGCTGTCGACCCAGACCGACAGATCTTTATGTTTCCTGTAATCCACAGCCTCGTGAGCACCCAAAGACTTGACAAATTCGAGATTCGCTGGCCCGCACGTGCCAATAATTTCTCCAATACCCGCTAGTCGTGCCAGCTGGATCGCCCAAATCCCGACTCCTCCAGAAGCAGCAGTGATAAGAATCCGTTTGGTGGCATTTTTTGCTGTATCTCCTCCTGGTAATGCAAAACCGCCATGCACGAAAAGGGCTTGCCAAGCAGTTAAAGCCGATAGAGGGACGGTGGCGGCCTGGGACCAGGAGATATTCTTTGGCTTATGTCCAAGTTCGCGAGTTAACGCAAGGGAGTATTGGCGGGCATTCCCCTGACGGTCAAAAGATGTTCTGGCGTAAACCTCAGAGCCAACGGGAAAAGGAGATCCCGCTGGAGCGGATATAACAGATCCTGAAACCTCATAGCCAGGGATTGCAGGTGAACATGAAACAGGCTCAGGCCACCTCAGTTCTCCATTAGTCAAAGCAACCGCCTTAACAAGAACAAGGTGCTCCTCGGAGCTATTGGCCCCCGGAACGGGCAAGTCCTCTATACGAAGACAATAAGTATCAGTATCGTGGATTAGAGCAGGTGCTCTGGCCGGTGTTTCGATTTGGTGAGCCATGATGATTGGAAGACCAATTGTTTGATGACGTGGTATCTCTGGCAGGAACAGTACAAGAACCGCTCCGAACTTGATGGGGGAAACTGGTTGTTACTAAGCAAAGAATTCACTGATAGGTTATATAGCACTGAACTGGGTGGGAAATCCGTCTGAATTTATTCACGGGCTTGTCAAAATCAACCCTAAGTACCAGATCAATTGCCAAGTTCTGTCCCCACTTCATTTGTCATGATTTGTCATTATTCGTCACGACTTGTCATGATCTGCTGTGCTCTGTGGTGTTGTAGATCAATCTGAGATAGTATAGGCTAGTAATCCTCTCGGGAGGAGGCAACACGACGAGATCAAGCGGAACCAATCCCGAAAGACCAAAATACGAATTTGTCCTGTCTTCATTATCACTCGGCACATTCTGAGCTTGCGGGAAATATGCTATTAGTTTTGGTTGAGTACATGCGTTGGTCATCGTTCAAATCAAAGGAGGGTATCTGTTACTCCCCCTTGCTTAAAGTATTCATCATCATTCATGCCGGAAATTTCTGTCAAAAAGTGTCCTTTCCCTCTCTCTAAGAGTAGCGTTCTGTTTATAAAGCAAACCAATTGAACATGAGTTTTTAATGTTTTATATCAGCCATAGACAAAATTATTTGGAAGGAGAGCACAAAAGAATTTGAATCAAGAGCGGGGATATGTGTTCATTTTGTCTATGCTGCTAGGGTCATACTGAATTGCGAAGTCTCTCTAAACTTAGGGGCAACAGTTCATATATTACGGAATTCGATTAGAGAAGGAAATGGTAGGAAGTCCTATGAAAATATCTTTCCATAGTGAGATGTGCCTAGGCTTACTCGTATGGCGCCATAACTTTGTTTTCGAGCACCCTGGCAGGAGCCTCCTCCCCCAAGACAGTAGTATGGGACCATGGTTTCAACTCTGTCTCCTTGCGGAGAGTAGCAGCAAAGCAGCGGCTCCAGCCCTGTCGCGGAAAATGCCGGGAGATGTCTTCAATGGTCGATGGATGGACAAGTTCGGTATGAGCGCCGATGTTATCTAGTTCTCGTTAGTTTCTGGACGGGAAAAAAGGGGACCCAATACTCCAGCTCGGAATCGTGTCAACTTACCCAGGACAGTGGCCAGCTGCAGCAATTGCCCTACGGCCGTGATTTGTCCTTTATCACGAAAGTCTTGATGGCGAATAATAGCTTCAGCAACACTCTCTGCAAGTTCACGAGAAGCGGTCGCCTCTGGTGCAGATGTATTCGAGGTCTCTTGTAAGACACTCAACGCCAGCAAGCCGCCATGGAATTCGAAACTTAATTTTGTTTTGGTGATATTTTCTTCCGTAGAACCGATATCATGCAGCAGACACGTAAGGAAGTAGGTCTCGTCTGTGAATTCCCAAGAAGGAAACAGGTGCTTCTTTATCGCAAGCCCATAATGGTAAACACGAAGAGAATGGTTGTATGTGGGTACAGGGAGGTGGGATTGCGCGTATCTCTTGATGCGTTTCGAGAGCACTGTATCCGGGAAAGGGACCTCTGAAACCGGAATAAAGGGCGCAGCAGTCGATGTCGTAACTGAGAACAGTAAAGAAGATGCGGACGCAGGGACGGCGGTAAACCCATAAACTGACACATAGTCAGGGGTGATATCAGTCGCCTCATAAGCAGGAGTCATTTCGGTCGATTCAAATGTAGGAATAATCTCACTAGATTCAAATGGATGATGTTCAAGTCAGTCAAGATGATGACCGGCAACATTGAGGTTTTTAGACTTCTACACAGTGAGCATATTGAAACCAAACTGAGCTTGGCCTAGATTCCGATGCTGACAAATGTATATTTAATAGGGGCCGCAACATGATAATTCCGAGGGCATTATTTCCTAAGGGCTGTGGTGGCAACTCTTGGAGGAGGTCCTCACGTCCCGCTCAACCTTATTTAGACAGGCCCCACCGCAGACAACTGCCATTCTCGGACCAGCCATGTGATCACATAAGCACTATGTAACAGTTATTTAATTACACCCGGTTGAAGATTTACAACTACCCAAGTTACAGTAGAATTAGAGTTCGCCTATTGCGAATAACAGTGACCTGAAATCGACTAGCACATTTCGGATTTAAACTTTCTTGGAATCAATTTGTAAGAGTTGAGGGATATAGATGTAATCGATCTTGAGAAGGTTGAATTGTAACAAACCAAATAGACAAAGGTTTTATTCTTCCCCACCCTCCCTGGTAAATATTCAGACAGCATTCTGAGTTCCCTGGTTCGAACAAATGTGGTCGAGGCGTATACAGCTTCACATGATAGAAGAGCCCTCTTGTTGGGGGGGAAGCATCATCCCAAGCGCTGTATACCGCAGTTTCCGACTCGAGTTATGACAAATGATTACAGTGCCGGGCTAAGGTCACTGACGTACTTTCTAAGACAATCTAATTACGCACATAGTAATAACCACGGTGGCCAGAGGTCTGTGCGACCGACTTTATAAAAAGCGCCTGTTGCCCAGTTGGTCAAAAAATTCCTGCGATATTTCAGCCTCGCACGATTCGCATATGCTCAAACTAGCGGCGCACTGCAACTAGAGCTTTTACAGATTATCGTGGAATTAAGGATCTCTCCCTGCCTACAGGACACGCCATGTCGATTCAAAATAAAGCCGAGACGTCAAATCATCCAAATAAACTTTTACTTCTCGAGGTAGCTCGTCACTTCTTAGCTGAGGTTGAGAATCGTCCGTCAACCCCAGTTCAGGATATCACATTGCCAGATTTCAATTTACTAAACCAGCTTGTTGCAGGACGCCTGGCCGGGAACTTGAAAACTACCTGAATACACGATACGGCCCCGGAAATCATTATTATAATCGCTTTGCCTCGCTCATTCGACAAGGAATTGAGAATAATGAAGAATGGGTTGCAGTGGATGAGCTGGATGGGCCGCGATATCGACGCAGCAGGCTTTGTGGCCCCTCGGCCGAGACCCGGTTCCTTAGCATTACGACAGTTTATATGAACAGCCAAAAGGAATACTCGGGGCAATACCATCAGCACCCCTACGGCGAAATCAACTGTGTGATCCCGCTCGATTCCGGCGCTGAGTTAAAAGGGATGTCAGGTTGGCAACGGGCTGGGTGGACATCTCCTGGTCCTGGAACACATCACTATCCTGAGGTCAGGAATGGTGCATTGGTAGCGTTGTTCTTTCTTCCGGCAGGTAGGATTTCCTATGACGCTAGGCCGGACATGCCTCAGCCACATTGCGTTTGAACCACGTTTGAACCAGGGATCGAACAGTCCAGTTACCAGTTGCTAGAGCACGAAGCAGTTGGAATTGTTGCGACAGACAGCGCATGTTGATTAAGAATAGGTTGGATTTGATTGAAGAAAAGCCTCGAACTTATTTCAAGTTATTCAGTGAGGATCTGCCCTACCCGGAAAATCTTCATTAAAGCCCGACTATGGGTGTGATGCATAGGAGTACAAATCACCTAAGTCGAGTTTCCTCTCTTCAAAATATGTCTTAGACATTTGGACGAAACTCTATACTTAAAGATTCTTCTAGGAAGAAAGAGTTGAAGCATTAGCTGAGATTCGTGCACGTGCTGATGGCAACTTGATATGAAATGAGCTGCTACTTTTTCATTCATTGTATTAAATGGTATCGATGAGCTGCTCACTAACGCATCCTAATTTTCTCAAATACGGACGCCCTTATACAAGCAGTATAGCCAGATCGAGAATCTTGTCCATAATGGCTGCCACCAAAACTCAACGGAATGCTCAGCTCATCATCCAACGGAAGCTAAATGAGAAGCCAGACGCGATTTGAGGAACCGATACCAAATATCCAATTCGTCCAAATTCCGCGATCTTTTTGCAGCCAGTGGTCCTGAAGAATAATCGCGGCATTGATTACATTCACGCAGTGTGTTTCCAACCAGAACTTCTCTAAACATTCACTGAGAAATGCCCTCTGACTTCCTGAGCTGCACTCTAGGCCTGCGATAAAAATGGGCCAGAGGGCACATTTAAAGAAATCAAGAGCGCTGCGCAGAGAACCGAGAATACTAAGTAGATCGTCGACCAGATCAAAGTTCAAAGGAGGAGACTCTTGCATAAGGGTACGTAGCAATCGCTGACCATAAATGAGAGCACCGATTCTGTAAGCTTCCGACAAAGTGTATATGGCGTTTTCGCACGAAGGGCGGCCCTCCGGCTGTGAAAGGCTAAATGCCCAGTGACGTGAATCGAAACTTTGAATTAGTTCCAATGTTGAAGTGATATAGTCTCTGTGGGCCTGCACGGAGGCTGCTTCGATTGGCTCGGGTCTGCAGATGATGTCTCTTTCAGCGGATAGAAACCCAATTCCCCGAGCCAAAATCCCTGGACAACCAACAAATACTTGGTCCAGAGACTCCTCTGTCTTTTCGGGACGATTAAATAAATTACTCTTTGGACCCCAGCCTGATCCACGGCCCGAAAAGGTGGCCCCTAGAACCTCGATCCTTGAAACAAATTACCGGTGAGTTTTGGGTGCGAATTTTGGGCTAGAAGAGCTCACATATGAATTTGCTTTAAGATGTATTCCATTACCCCGGTCACTATTTTGTCGCTATTTGCTTTCTTTGTGTCTAAGAGGGCACGATTGGAGGCAATAAAGGTTTTCGCACCCTCCAAATGAGTCTCCCAGCTGTCGTTCCCGGATTCGTAGAGGTCAAGAATAATCAACAGAAAAATGCTGGCCAAGGTGATGCCGACATCAGACTGATCTGGATTCCGCAAAGAGAAAGATATCTCCTCTATGGCTTGGTGTTTGAACAGCAATGCGGTATGGTTTGCGTGGTGAAAGCCGGGAAATTTTCCGCCTGCCGGAGTGGAGAAAGCTTGAAAAGTATTCGCAAAGTGGCGAGCGGCGAGAGCGAGCATTGCTTTTTGCAGCGAGATATGTTGTAAACACAAAGGGATCAGCTGTCTGAATGGATTTTCCTGGCTGTCACGTATCATGAGTAGCTTGCAAATACGTTCATGATCTGATTAAGGCGTCAGTATCTTCTACTATTGTTTATTTCTTCCTCTCTTTCGTCTCAGAGATGACCCACAATAAACGATGTAACAGTGGCTGGTAGGATTCAGGTCTTTAAAAATCGGATCTTGCATCTCATTGGGCAGGCTTGTTTGGCCGTCTGTACGGCCTTTCATGTTAGCAACTGACGGGTTAAAGGATTTTGATGATGGCAGCCGTTTAATATCAAACAAATCGCAAGAACCGCAATAGCGAGAAATCTTACCAACGAATTTGAGGTGTTGAGGCTTAGTAGAGGTAGTCGCCGGCGACCCACCGAATGACCGGCCCTGCATCTTGCCGCGGATGGCTACACCTTGAACCCACCGGATTGGTCTTTTGTCGAGACAGTCCAACCCGGCATTCTGACACTTCAAACAAGGAATACCGCACTTATCGCACTGGACGCGGCGCCTGCGGCATGTCCAACATTCCTCGTGGGCGGCGTTTGCCATCCTGAATTGCTGTAAGGTGACAAAATCTATGACCAGGAATGAAGTAAGAGTCGGCGATTTCTCTCCTCCGAGTCACCAAAAGGCCCGTGTGAGGTGTCGGAATAGGTGGAAAACCGGAGCAGGGTATAGTAACTTCCAAGTTATGTCCGCCAAGATTCGTCATTCATGTACTGTACTGTACTTCGCTACGTTTCCGTTGGTTCAAGTTGCAATCCTACGCACAGGGATCCCAGGATTGACGCGGATTGATTGACGGAGGCCCACAAGCCCAAAAGGAACAAGCGGCTGGAATAGGAGAGAACTAGACGAACGGAAAATCCCGCTGCTGGCAGCCGTATCGGTACTAGGATGGCAGTGGTTGGACGGAAGTGGAATAGTGACACTATCCAGAAATCAATAAAAGTTGATGAGGTTCATTCATTAAGAAGATGGATGCTAAAACTAGGATATTCCGCCCGACTCACACCGCGATTAATAGGAGAGGCAGTGGCCAACATTTGTCATCCACAATTCTCGTTTCCTACAAAGTCGGATCCACGTGACGAGTAAAGCTGGGTTAAGCCAAGTACCAAAAAACTTGCCAGAAAAGCGGCCAACACATTTTGACGGTATTTTATCCTACTACATCGTTCCACTTGATAGTACTGTCTGTTTCGATACCACAATCCTCACTGAATCTCAAGATTGTCAAGCCAGTCCAAGAAAGATTCCTCCAGAATTACCCAAGGGAATAAAGGCACTCGTGCTAGCTAACTTTAACATCGACTTTTCTTTCTGAAGAAATCATGGCTTTTGGCGGTCTTCTGAATAAGAGAATTGGCCAAAGACAGCAATGCGTGACGGGAGACGAAGAGATACTTTGAAAAAGGTCTCTTAACCTGGTATTAAATTGAACACAAGGGAGGCAACAAAGATCAAAGCTCCAGCGCACCAATCATTTACTCATAAGGTGCCATTAAGCTGTTGCTAAGCACTTTTGTTGGGAAATCCTCCTCACCTAGGGTGGTCGTATGTGACCAAGGCTTCAGCTCATTCTCCCTTCGGATGGATGAAGAAAAGCAGCGACTCCAGTTCTTGCGTGGGAAGTGCCGAGAGACGTCTTCGATGGTTTGAGAATGTACGTGCTCACTGTACGCACCAGTATTGTCTGTTTCTCTTTAGTTTCGCACTTAGAAGCGTAGCTTGAGCCTTATTTACCGAAAATGGTGGCCAGCTGTAGCAATTGCCCGACGGCCGTGAGTTTGCCTCTGTCACATAGATCTTGGTGTCGAATGATAGCTTCAGCCACACTCTCGGCTTGGTCTCGGGGAGCAATATCCCCGAACGACGGGGTGGAAGCCTCTTGCAAAACTTCCAAAGCCAACAAACCCCCATAGAACTCGAAGCTCAATTTAGTTCTGGTTAAATTCTCCTCGGTAGTACCGACGTCATGCAGCACACAGGCAAGAAAATATGTCTCGTCCGTAAAACTCCAAAATGGAAACAGGTGCCGCTTTATCGCCAGACCGTAGTGATAAACGCGGAGGGAGTGATTGTAAGTGGGCTCCGGGAGATGTCTCTGGGCATATGCACTGATGCGGCGAGAGAGCCCTGTATCTGGAACAGGGGTCTCTGCGACCGATATAAAGGGGGCGGGAGATGTAGGCTTAGCAGCTGAAAGTACTTGGGCTGCCGATGCTGCCACCGGAGTAAGCCCGTATAGCGACTCAGAACCAGATGCCATCGATACTGTCAGAGAGTTGCTTGGATTCAAAACGAGGTCTTTTGGGGAATGTCTGAACTCTTATCTGTGCGAGGGTTCTTTGCTTTTTATAGAGTAAATCACTGGCCGGACCAGGCTCCTGACAAAAGCTCAAAACGACAAGAACCTGTCTTGTGACTTCCAAATTTTTATTTGAAACCCTATGTACTGGCTCGTCTGGCTTTATTTTCTTTCAACATCGTTTTTTCAACTTTCTTTTCTTACGTATTTTTCTATGCTTGTACGCATCGATGAGACCCACTCGAAGCAACTTCCCTTTTTGGCGACTAACGATCGTTCCAACGAACCTTATTTTCCCGATCTACAGACAGGCCTTCTCCGAAGACCCTCCCTACCAAGGTATGCTAAAGTGACTGGTGGGAAATCCTGACTTGTGGAATGGGCCGCGGATGGGTTGGAACTCGATCAGAGACTCTCTGACTTACTAATAATCACAACCCTCAAAAATTTCCGCAATTTATAATAGCCATTTGGATGAGAGCGGGGCCGGTGTTAGAAACATGCCGTTATACCCGAAGCCTCTAGTTTCCGGCCGAGGTACAGCGGTCGTGACCCATTACAAAAGAAGCTTGTAACCATGACGATGCTAAGATAAATCACTCGCGAATTTAGGAAATATTCGGATCAGCAGCCTCAGTATCTATAACCAATTCATAACGACTCGGAGCTATTACCATGAGAACCTTTTGTGAATTGAATGACTCGAATCTAATGCGTATACGAGAACGAACCAACGTACGACCTGACCGGAGATGTTAGGCCACCCTCGTGAGGCAGAAACCAAACCACATATAACGCTTACATGCGTCCACTATAGATCAGGCTAATTCTGTAGCAGAGTACGGTCTCTGTCAGATACAGTAGCAACAATGCATTTACCACGTCCGATATAACTTCTATTCATAAGAAGGTACGTTTCCGGTGCTTGCGCTAGAACACCCGCGTAGCGAGGTATTTCGACCCCCGTACTGCCCTTCGCATTTGTGAATAAAGCGCTCGCACCATCCCTACATAAACTGCGCTTCTATTATACTTTTTTTTTTTTTTTTGAAGTTAAACCTTGCAGAACTATAGATATAAACATCCCCATCCCATTCACACATTTTTAGTAACTGACGCGATAGCATGCCTTACTTAATTGCCTCATGCGGTCGAGGAGCCGGAGGAACTCTTCATTATGCGCATTGAAACTGGTGGCGGCCGCTCCTTATACCCGCTACTGTCGTAAGCTGAATGAAGTATACCCCTACTGCACCCGTGATGCCAGTGGTTAACGCGCGCTGATTCTCTTGCGCCCAGATCGTGCCTTGCCATCCTCTACCGTAGGCTCTGAGATCTAGGAAATAATGGTCCGTAAGCGGTTTGGGCGCTAAGTGGTAACGATGCAGCCTGGGCGAAAGTGAATGCGGTTGGTTTAAGTGCAACTGCGTCCTCTTTGACGGTGGTTTCCAGCCCATGTGACGTTACGGCCTATGCGTGGCATGCCGATGGAGAACCTTGGAGCCCAGTTTGAATTTGTTGCTGTCGGGAGTAATGGCCTCGCACACGATCCTAGTGAGATGGTTGCCGGGGTTGGGCGTCATCGTGGGCGAAAGTCTCGGGCCAAGTTACCATGTCATGAATGATGATGGTGGTGGCTTTGACAAGAACGAGAAGCTCTCTGGGCTTAAAAGGTCTTGGGATAGACACATCGTGATCCAGATATAGGACCGTGCATAGAGCAGGATTGGAGGGCGAATAAGGTGTAGACTTGAATGGAGGGTAACCGACGCGAATGGCTAGCATGGCGTCCGGTAATATTAATTGCGTTGCAACAGCGCATGCGATGAGAAATCGACGTGAGTGACGGTTACAATTTTGGATAATGCGTTCTTCCGCGCGGCAAGTTGCTGTTCATGCCTCCAATGCTTGCATTTGGCTATGGGTTTTGAAGTCGAGACTTTTCGCAGTCTTTCATTCCTTGGACGATATCCCGTGCTTACTTAGAGTCAGAATCAATTTATAAGCACTAGCTTATAAAAATAGTGTAGTGTAACACAGTATTCAAAGACAAGATTTGGGCCGGAAGGGCCGATGTAATTGACTGACCAAATGCAAGAGTAAGCTCCGCGGTCATTTTTCTTTCTCAATCGCATCACGACGGCTTTTCAAAACAGATGCGTAGTTCCCTCTGTATCCTGTTTTTTCCATCTATTCCTTAACGCTTTTCACTCTGGTTGGCAGAATTTCGTCCAACAGCTGATAATCTCTCTTCGTTAGATTATCTTTCCGGGTATTCCAAATCTCGGAATAATTCTCCCGCACGGTCATGAATGAACCGTTATCATAGCCGGCGGAGTAACCCAGTATGACATCTTGGTCCGGCCAAATGCCAAGCTGAAAGTATTCGGCCAAAGTGACATCTTTGTAGATTGCACTTGTGCCCGTCACTATAGTGAAGTCTGCCGCGAGGTTTTTCCACGCAATATCCTCTGTGCCGACATGTAATTCCAGACCGTTGTTCCTCGCGGGATTGTCAAGCATCCATCGGACATACTGTCCATAGTCCTCAAGTTATATTAATGGACACTTTCCATTTCCTAGAGGCGCTGCGAAGACCATCGTGGCGTGGTCGTTCGGGTCTGGCAAAGGTCGCATGAACTCAGAGATATCCTCCATGTATGGGCAAGATGTCAGAATAGACCACGCCTTCAGAAGGCAGAGTGCCGAGTACGCCACTTAGCTCCGATGTGGTCGTTCTTCGGTTTCAGCGCCTGTGCTATATAATCTACTGTTGGGTGTGTCATAATTCTGTATTAGGATTGGCGGCAATATAGACCGTGGGACTGTTTAGATAAGCCGTTTTGAATCAGTGGGTTTCTCGTTTAGCTTCCCTTTAAACATGTGCTTAGTTGTCTGACTTCCGAGGCGGCTAGGCAAGGGAGTGGTAGGAGATAGTACAATACTTACCGCCTCTTATTAAACAGAGTCCTACCGCAGCAATAGGGCCATTCTATTGTTATAGGTTAGCAAATCACAACCTTTAGCAGAAGTCTGTTCTAGTAAGAGTACGATGACTTCAACTTTCTATTCCTCCTGCTCCCCGTCATAGTACCCCAAAGCTCTAGGGGAAGTTTCCCTCATTGATATCCTCAGTACGTTCAAAGCAAGGCAAATGTCCGATCCGAGGAGATCAGGGTGGCTTATTTCCTCCAATTAGTAATAGCTAAAGTGACCTACGCAGGTCGACAAAGGATGTTGCCACGGCGTGGATTAGTCGCTGACTGCCGACTACGGGGCCAGGGTAGAGTATTTCTGTGATCTGTTGGCATGGCGTCGCTGAAAAGGAGGTTGCGTTCTATGCCTGTTCCGGCAGTGCAAAGGATAGAACGTAGAGATGAGGAACTGTCACCTCTCAGACAAGTTCAAGAAATCATGTCGATCACTGAGAAGTTCGGAGGATAATGCGGGAGTCGTTGTAGCGACGTGGGAAACCGTCGTCGCCTTGATCTGGACTTCTAGGAACATTAGCAGGCAGCAGAGCGGTTACCCTCGGAGCAGGCAAAGGGCCAGGAGCACGATGAGAAATTGAAGGGGCTTGTTGGAGGACTGGGGTGAGTGGTCTTGTTGCTCAGTGATCAGGGAGCCGATCGCAACCCGAAGGGGCAGCTTGGGCCCTTACCGTAACCAATACTACAATACAATGCCGTACCTAAGTAAAATCGCTAGAGGTAGGTTCAGTTTCAAAATCACGAAAAGCAGGTGAATACAAATAGTCAATGGCGGGCTACTCGTTTTCTAGATAGACCGAGAACCAAAGGCCGACATGAAACTATTAGTCTACATTGAGCATAGTTAAGTATTCGTGATGGCATTCTGGTTTTAAAATAGATCCCATCGTACTACAGGACCCACTTTTTCCGCCCATAGTGCCAACTAAGACCCTAATGCCATCGGGGGTCCGATGGCGCAGCTACTAAGGTATAAGTGTTTCACGGACTCGATGATCTGCGCGGTGAGGCCGAGGCAGCGACGACGGCTGTGGGGCAGGCAGAGTGAAGGGATTTGGATCTGAGCGATTGAGTTTGGAGTTGTCTAGACGTGTATATAGAAAGATACCCATAATCAAGAACAATAATGAACCATATTGTATCACCTGCGGTTTTTTTAAAATATAATTTCGGACCTGTAGTTTCACGATCCTGCGTAAGAGTCTTCATATAGTAGTGGATAGTACGAACTCATTGCCCTTGCTTTCTTCGCACAGACTACTATAATTTAGCCGACACAAACGTACAATCACAGAGGTTGAAAACGAAATAGTAAAATCCGAACTAATGAGCAAAATATCAAAATCTCTGACGACCCTCAACATTGAACATCAAGATTGCCTTTCATCTCGCGGACACCCTCGTCGTAACCCTAAGTGCTAGTCCTGACACTGGTAGTCTGTTTTATTGCGCAAATGTCTGGTTTATCCATGATGCCATTGCTTGGAATTGCTCCCCGGGTGGAAATTTCCAGAGAAAGTCCGTGATCGGCTCGACGTGGAACTCTCGAGGAACGAGGCTAATGCTCACCTCGGAATATTCAGCCTATTATTAAGGCAAAAGGTTAGACAACACAGGGAAGATAACAAAGGGTGACTATACCTTGAGCTTCTTTGCAAAAGATACGATTGAATCCAAAAGCACTTCGTCCCCTCCCACTCCAAGAAAGATCCTCGCAACAGGAAGGTCCTTCCACCAGCCCGTTGGCGCCAGCGTAGGGTGACTATACTCATCTGATGTAAAATCGCCCATCACTGCTTGCGCCCAGAGGCCAAGGGATTTTGCTGATACGACATCCCGAGCTGCATTCTCTTTGTAGCTCTCGAAATGAGTCCGGAAGTCAATCCAGGGAGACAGCAGCATAGCGCCACCGAGGTTTTCACTGAGCGACAAGGCGGCCACGCTACCTTCAAGTTTAGGATGAGCGAGATGCGACAAAACCGCTAGAGCAAGATGGGCGCCCGAAGAATCGCCTTGGAGTACGATGTCGGATGGTCGTTTCCCCAACGTCTCGATGGCATATCGTAGAAGGGAAACAGCCTGCTCTAATTGGCGGGGCCATTGAGCACCTGGAGCCAGATCATAGATAAGAAAGAGCACGCCTATATCTTTGCCGTGGTCCTTGAGGTCGGCGAAGAGGGCCTCAACGTGGCTAAAGTGGTTTGGTAGCGCGGGGATGCAGTAGCCACCGCCAGGAATATAGATGATGAGTTTATCAGCCTCTGGGTTACCTAGCCAGAATGCTTGGGTGCCATCTAGAAGCTTCAGAATGTTGGGTATGCCATTGTGTTGTTGCATGTGGTCTTCGTAAGATTTTAGAACAGAGTCTGCTGGAAGGACATATCTGCAGGTAGACTGGTCATTGTTTGCATCTTAAACTGAGACAAAATTTGCCTAAAAGCAGAATGGAACTCACTGGATCTGCTCTATAGAAAGATTGTCGAAGAGTGTGCGCACCGAAGAGATCGCTACATGTTTGAAAGCTGTGGCACCTCCCTCCTGGCCTCTCAAAGGCGCGGTGACAGTAGACCAAACCCCAGAGCCAACTAGATGGAAAAGAAGTCTTCATGAGGAAATGTGTTCGTTCGCGTGTTAAATTTTTGAATGATTGACGACCTACGGGACCTGGCCACTGCATACCCTAGTCCCAACCACATGCCCGCCATGGGAGCGATTGCTTGTCGGCTAGCGTCAAAGAAGAGTCAGACCAATCTTCATCTACTTGGAAGAATCAGGGGGGAAAAATGAAAATGAAGAAAATTGTCCAAAAAAGTGTAATAGGGGGGAGGGGCCTGTTTTACGTCGTAAAATATCCGAACGTTCGGCGGAAGCGGTAGGTTGGGGCTAATTTAAATGCCCTGCCCATCCCTACCTTAACCTCTAACTTAGTCCGAATTATTGCAGATTCGAACGTGCTCAGTCAGTAGTGTGCCAGCCAACGTCTGAGCGCATGGGGGCCAGTACATATACAAGGAATTTAGTCTCGGCCATATCTCGCCGGCTTCCAGATTGGGGATGTGCCGAGCGCTATAATTCTGGGGCCATTAATGGCATCCTATGTAACAGGTAGCGCACGCAATGGCGAAAGACCAGGAGTTGGTAACCCTAGAAATGGACGCCACTTGACGTGCAAATCTTCTTTTAAAGTCCCAGATCCCAGTTATCACCAAGGTCGGCCACGAAGGAAGGCTGCATTATTAAATCAGGATGAAGCGTCCAAATCTCCGCAGCAGGCTCAAAGTCAAGGCTTGTCTCTGTCAAAGGGACTGATAACCCCGACTCCATTTGTGCAGAGTTATGTTCCATCAAATTCGCCTTTGACGCTGATGGTCCGTTTGTCCCAGGTCCACCATTGCCCGGCGCCGGTGGTAGGCCATGATCAGAAATATCTTGCTGTGAAGAACTGGCTCGAGTCCTACGGTCAAGGACAATAGTGCCAAAGTAAGGAATATCAACCTTGATGTGGCTGGGTTGTTCTCCATTAGATTGACCTTCGGGAGAGACAGGCTGTATTGGATTCTTCCCCGTCGCGACTCGTTTCAGTGTCTGTAAAACACTGAGACCGCGAGTTGCAACTTTATCAGGAGTGCTTCCTTTTGTCAATTCTTCCAGAATCTGTATGACTCGTCCAACAGCCTCAAGGTCGTCTGGGGACTGATTTGTTCGACCATTTGGTCCCAGTACACTTATCATAAGCGTTACTGCAGCAGTGAAAGCCTGGAAATCGAGGGATTTGCAGCAGAAGCTGTCTGCAGTGAGGCGTCGGATTGCGGTGTAGCTGGTGATCATGTGTCTGGAGGCTTGAAGACAGCTCTGTCGACTATAGTCATAACGGCCCTGGCTGCCTGTCTCCAAGAGAAAAGGCAGGTGTAGCCACGCCATAAGCTGGTAGTACCATAGCTGGGTCATGAGTTTGGCATAGTATTGGGCTCTTTCCGCAGATTTGCCAGCGGTGGAAAGTGTATATTCTTCTACCATTGGAGGATCGATCGTCCCTAGCTTTGAATCGATGGTCTGGGTCATTCGCACCATGATTGGGGTGACGGTTGGAAAGTTCTGATTTCGCTCGATTATTGACCCGGCCACTCGGCAAAGAAGGTCCATGGAAGATGAATTCGGCACATCACTTAGGTTATCTTCTTGCCGCTCCAATGCCGCATCGCCAATGCCATGGTACATTCCGAGCATGAGCGAAAGATATCGGTCTGCATAGATGATGTGCTTCCAGATACTCCTGGCGCGATGCAGAGATTCGCTATTCTCTGAACCGGCTAGCAACGGACGATGGAGCCCGATGATCTGAGCGACATCTAGAGCACGGCGATAGGATAGCCATGCACTCCTTAGCTTCCCATCATTATTGTAAAAGATTCCCTGAAGAACCAAACACTCAAGCCCGTTGATGTTACTAACCATGGCTTCGTCGGAGCAGACAGATGTAACAACTAAGTTGATGTACTGCTCGATGAGCTTGGTTGGATGGCAGGGAAGTTCCAAAAAGCTCGTGTCATAGTTAGGTGGAAGTTGTTGCAGACTAATCGCGGTCCACATGAGAGTGGTAGCAATCACAACCGGGTGGCTATTTGAAAGGTCCGCCACTGGGATAGAAAGCAATGACGTTTCGTAGTCTTGGAAGCACTGCGCGCGGACTAGCCACCAGCAACTGCTGGTTTCTGCTAGCTTTTCCAATGTGTCTTGGGAAGGCAATGCTACGAAAAGGGTGCGGCTCAGTCTTTTCCAGTCCCGGTTTGCCGCCCAATACAAGGATATGTTAGGCACTGTCGTTACATCTTGTCGTCGAAAACCTAGCTATACGATATTCAGCTCAGTGAATTGTATAGAAAGTACATAGATCGTACCACCTCATTGTCAAAAAGAGATAAGACTGGGGCATTTTCATGAGCAGGAGTTGCAGCCGTCGGACTTGAAACAGGGCCATTATTGTCACCCGCGGCTCGGGGAAACGACTGATCGGTATCGCCATCGTAACGCTGCATAAATCTCTCCAAGAGCGATTCCACTCGAGCCAATCGGTCATTCAAAGATGCACGATCTGATTCGCGGGGATTTTCAGGTTTTGGCAAATCCTGGGTGCGACAGAGCAAACCCCGAACCAGACACTCTCTGCAGCTACGGTCACCATCAGAAGCAAAATGACAGCGCACCTTGCGGTGTTTACCTGGATTGAGGTAAGCTGAGTGTCTGGTTAAATGCCTAATTTTCACATACATTCCCAGCAACTGCGGGTCCCCTTGCGGATCTTCTTTCGCGGAGGCTGCTGATCCTCGGATAAAGGCATGATGATGATAGCGTGGCTGCAGTTACATGGATTCATACCACAATAAGACAGGTACTGAAGAGGCTCAAGCTCTCGTGTCTATGGATGGTCGTTCCGGCTATTTGGCGGAAGAGAGGTGCTGGGGTTGAGACTGTGGGCCCCAAATCGCTTGTGGGCGGACCTCAAAGGCTGTTGCTCCGTCCGCCGGCTCGGCGGAAGAAGAAAGCGATCTGCATCAGCAACCAAAAAAAAAGAAAAAGAAAGAAAGAAACCCAGTTCTCCTTTCTAGATATTTGTGAACAGCCTATTCCATGAATTTCCAATCTCGAGGTACTGAGAGCAGCAAGTCTAATAACATTGGGGCACATGGCGCCGTCAGCTGCAATATCCACAACCTCCACCATTCTAGACGAGTCTGATGAACAAAAAGTTCCAGAGATAGCCAAGGGGCAAATTGAGATGTCCGAGGAAAAGGAGGACCCGGCGTCGCCTGCAGACACAGGCTCGGACGGAGTCACACTACTCATGACGGTCGTGGCTTTGGCGCTAAGCATGTTCCTCGTAAAGATACCCCGAATTCTTCATTGTTTTCGGCTGCTAACTTGTCGTTGTACTCAACAGGTTTCGCTTGACATGGTAATTCTTCGATCCTGCTATGCAGCCATGTTTTACTAAATCAATAGCAATCCTGACAATTGATTCCTCACTTAGACCATCGTCGCAACGGCTGTCCCGAGTATTACAAGTGATTTCGGTGGCATCGAGCTTGTGGGCTGGTACGGATCGGCATTTTTTATCACTCTGGGAGGATTCCAAGCTACCTGGGGCAAGACATACAAATACTTTCCGCTCAAGCTTTCATTTCTCTTCTCGATCATTCTCTTCGAGCTCGGGAGCTTGGTTTGTGGTGAGTGCATTCTATACAAACAAGACGCGAATCCCTAATGGTTTGTATAGGAGTCGCACCCAGTAGTTTGGCATTAATTGTCGGACGAGCGATCACAGGCATTGGAGGCGCCGGTATTTCCTCTGGTGCATTCACCATCATTGCTTTATCTGCACCTCCAAAACAACGACCAGTGTACATTGGGATTCTGGGAGCCTCCTATGGAGTCGCGGCTGCTATCGGCCCTCTAATAGGCGGCGCTTTCACTAGCAACGTTACATGGCGATGGTGCTTCTACATCAACCTTCCCATCGGTGGGGTTGCCGGAGTGATCATTCTCTTCTTCTACCGACCCCCTTCCCCATCGCATTTCCTTCAGGAGCCTTTGCGAGAGAAGCTTCTACAATTGGACCTTCCTGGCACTGCACTTCTTATCGGTGCCATGATTTGTTATGTTTTTGCTCTTCAGTGGGGAGGAATCACACGTCCCTGGAGTGACTCCGCTGTGGTAGGGACTTTGGTAGGGTTTGGGGTCCTATTAGTCACCTATGCTGTCGTGCAGTGGGTGCAAAAGGAACGTGCAGCAATGGTCGGTCGCCTTTTCAAACGGAACGTGGTGATCTCAATGATCTATATTGATTTACTAGCGGGGACGTTCTTTTTGCTAGTCTACTATCTGCCTATTTATTTCCAGGTTGTGTCCGGTGTCTCCGCAGCTGAAAGCGGTATCCGGAACCTGCCGTTGATTCTGGCGCAGAGTGTGGCCACTGTTGCGTCAGGGCTTGCCCTGAGTAAGGTGGCATATCCTCAACCTTTCCTTCTAGCTGGGGCAGCGCTCACGGCCATTGGATCCGGTTTGTTATACACACTGAACATCAATTCCGGTGCCAGCAAATGGATCGGATATCAAATATTAGCCGGCATCGGTATTGGATGGTGTTTCCAGGTGCCGGTTGTGACTGCGCAGTCTGCAGTACCCCCAGAAGACTTGCCTTCTACAACAGCCATGGTTTTAAGTAAGTGCAATTCCATCGATTTTTCCAAATGCATGATTGACTCATTGAAGCTGTTCAAACCATGGGAGGCTCGGTTTTCGTATCTGCTGGCCAGTCTGTCCTCGATAACGTACTTCTAAAAATGCTACGCAAATCTCCCGGCATTGTCGCCACAAAAGTGGTCATGACTGGTGCGACTGATTTGCGCAAAACCTTTGATTTGACACAGATACCGGCTATCCTAGGAGCGTACATGAAGGGCATTCAGGCAGCCTTTCTAATTGCAATTGTCGCATCTAGTCTGGCCACCGTGGTTAGTCTGGGGAGTCGATGGAGAAAACTTGCTAGTGCTAGTGCAACAGCAGCTGCATAATCGACTCAACCAATAACTATGAAGATGTCCATTCATCAGACCAGCCCATACGACCATGGGGCGTGGATGCCAGAAAACGCGTAGGGAAAACAAGCAATATGATTCCCTCTTTTATCAGGAAATAGGTAGAATGTAACTCTAAATATAGAGTGGATAGGCTTATCGATAACCTCCACCTCACCAACTTCCTTCCTTGCCATCCACCAGTTGACCCTTCATCATCACCATCATGTCTGATTTCGAACGGAAAGGTATATGAAGAATAATAACGACTGTATGCGGCCGATGTCGAGTGGTTCTATGTGGCCGGATAGATCGGAGAACGGAACGTTGTGTCGATATCGACCCTTGAATTATTGTGGTTGCATACCGAACGGGAGCTATCGGACGGATGGTGGACCCACCCGCGGGCCCTCCCGAGCTCCTTGCCACCACGAACACGTCGAGAACAGCAGCGTAGTCCTAATATAATCTAGGAGTGTAGAAATCGAACTCAGGGGTGTACTTTTCCAACGTCTCTAAAACAATAATAGTTGACGACAATAACGTGCGTTATGAGCGAGCGAAACGACAAGTTGCAAATACGCCATCACCTATGTCCACAAAATTAATTCCAGTTGTCCAAGGAGACTACGACTCATCTCTTACCGTCTACTTGTTGAACGAGTGTCCTTATATATCCCTCCGCAGATTACCATGTCGAATATTATCTCGTGGTATTTGTCCCTCGCAGTTGATACGGGTACTTTGTAACATTCTATGACGTGCCACCGGCCCTGTTTGGGTCCACGTCTGTTTAGGACTCGCCGAGGGGTTTGATTGGCGTTTGTTTTCCATTTCCGGTCCACTTAGAGAAAAAGTAGCCCCAGAAAACTCGCCATTCCCATTAACATGGGCAAGTAAGGAGATGGGATAGAAGCAGCATCTAGATATTTCTGTCAGAGATATAATTTCCAAGTCTCACACGCAAATAATGACTTACTATCGAGGCACACTTGGCCCCATACGTCCACAGCGTCGTAGAGCTTCCATATCCCAGCCCGCGAACCATTATTCAGACCCTCTTTCCTCATCTTCTGGCAATTTTCATCATTAACGCACGAGGTATTGGACGATCCAATAGCCAACGAATAATTCCTATAGCTCGAAAATGTACACAAACAATGTATATCGGAGCTGCTAGTGCTTACAAAAGCATCTTGGCCACACTCACTCGCCAAGTATTTTTCGTAGACTCCAAGAAGACATGGCTGGAGACACGAGGGGCAGCTTTGCACGTATTCGCTATAGGATTTGGGGAAGTGGGCGACGGCACATGTGGCGGCAATACTAAGGATTATCAGAGAGAGACCCGTTTTCATGTTGGATATGTGTGCGTGAAGGCGAGAGAGGAGAGCGAGGGAAAGTGAGAAAGAAGATGATCCTATGTACCCCGCACGGATACAAGATCAGTGATCATGTGGAAAGAACGGGGCTCGCCCCATTGTTTCTGGGGCGGATGAGTCCCTCGAAAACATAGGGCAGTGATTTGCAAGGGTCAGCGCGCGAAACAGGGATGAAACACTCGTCATTTATAACTTAGTCCGTTGCAATTATTACCTATTAAATAAGTTATATTATTATTAGTAATAATAACTATTTGACTGCTACTCCGCGTTTCTTAGATATTGTATCTGTGTAAATCTGGCTAGTTCTTAAACTAACTCTCAAGATAGACTATGCCCGCGAATAGGATCATTAGGGGCATCAACCATCTATCTACTGCAATGCATTCGACTATGGTCACTGTTTCCGCAATCCCACCTGTTGGTATAGGCCTTGTACGATCCCTATGCCGAGTTGTGACGCGCTATGATTTTCCCTAGCCTAGTTAGAAGCTAGTTTCTTCAAAATTGTAGATATTCTTTAGCCTAATTTTGTACTACTATAGCACCACATCTAGGCGATAGAAAAAATCCTCAATATAGGGTAATCGCTCTACATCTGATCGCTCTGCTTCTATGATTTTCTGGGTAGTTAGAACGTAGTTATTAGGGTGGCGTTTTAGAAATCTATAGGCCTAATTGTGTCCGACGCGTCGCGTAGAACCACTCCGCACTAGTATCTCGTTTGCTGTACCCCCAACCTCTCCTGGAGTTAGTAGAAGATTTGCACGATAAAGTAGATCTATCCAGCTAATCAATGCCTACTCTTAATATTTATCAAGGCATTTGTTGGTGGCCTAGCGCGCCGAAAGAGATGTATGACCATGAACGCGTCGTACAAGTCGTTGGTAATCAACGCCAAATTCCCGCGCGACCGCTGCGATTGTAGGCTTCCCACGATCATAGTAGGCTTTCAAAGCCTTCTGGATGAGCTCCTCGTCTTTATGGGATTTTTGGGGCATTGTGGTGTAGATAATAATAGGAAGAAGTTGGTGGGTGGAAGAAAAATTTTCATTATGATGGGATTTCATTATGATGGGGAGGACCCACAACGGCGCAGCGTTGGGGGTCTGACTTTAGGGGGCGATTATATTGTGGAGGCGCTTGCTAAAAAATCCTTCGGGGAGGTGCTAACGAAAGATCTTATCGAGCCGCTCAATATGACTCGCACCAAACCAGTACCTCGCTCGGTGTCATCCCGCTTTCGTAGGGCGAATATTGGTGGGATTTTAATATTAGCGAAGAGGGACCGTAAGTAGCTTTTCCTCCCCCACCGATTCTGGTTAGAGAATTCACATTTTTTAGTGTCGGTGGCATCTATTCATCCTCAAAGGACATGGCCACTTGGGGTAGTACCATTCTCAATAGCAAACTTCTTCCTGATTGAATCACAAAACGCTGGATGAAACCGCTCACTCACACATCATCTTTGGATTACGCTGTGGGGGTTCCATGGGAGATTTTGTCATTCGGGCAACAAACGCGCGATTGACCTCTACACTAAATCAGGAGACATCGGCACATACTCATCTGTGCTAGCCTTAGACCCCGATCACCGTGTTGGCGTTGTAGTCCCCGGGGCTGGTAGCAATACACATGTATCTCTTTTCCTCGCAGCAGATCTCGTTTCTGCAAGCCTGCTCCCCGCACTTGAACAAGCCGCCGAGAACCAGGTTCACAACTCTGCCATAATGCAACATGACGATAAATAAATCGGAAAATTGCTAGATCTACGCTGGGTCTAGATTATTTGAAAGTCCATGTTCGCTTTATTTGATGCGTTGTTTCGTCCTTGTCGGGGATATCTGAGTTCCCCTCTCCCTCACCAAAACTCCCGATGGGGAAATCGGGCCATTGTAACTTGACAATGCAACATGGCTCTAAGCGAACCGAGGGAAACTCTCTATACTTGAGGAGAAAGAAATAGAAAGACTTTTGGCCCCTTTATGTTAGCATACTATGACTGTTTATTTGTCGGGCATATTTACTCTTCCCTTCGCTTGCTGCGAAGCTCCAACAAGGATTCGGATTAAATCAATTAGCCGATCTAAATACTCTTTGCTGGAAGGAAGAAATAAAGCAAGGCGATTGATTTATCTCTTTATGTGATCCGCATCGCCACTTACCGTCGATCTCCATACACATCCAAATAATCCAGTCAGGAAGCCATGAACTTGTACAGTTCGGTTTTATTGCTTCTTGGTAGTCGTGGTGCTGCTGCTGCCGTAGCGACGAAAAGTGGTGATACACATGTCCTCTCAGCGACTGCTCCCTACACGGCAGGACCTGCAGTGCTTTCGCCATTCGTATGCTTCTCTATTGAATTCGTCTACTTTCCAGATTTCGCAGGTATGTTTTATCCTAAAATCTATCTTTTTATTCAATACTAATCCCATGTAGGGAACAAAACACAGCCCAATTCTTTCTCAAATCAACTCCTCGACAATCTAGCCGATCTCCAGGGAGCCAAGCCGCATATCAGAGTTGGCGGCAATACACAGTATGATTGCTCTTTCTATCTTGTCCGAATATACTTCTAACCTCGGCACGACAGGGACTACGCGCTCTACAACTCATCCTTGGACGTCGCTGTCAATGGAACATACATCCCTTCCAAATCTACGGATTATCCCTACATCATCTACATAGGACCCTCTTACTTTGAGTCCTACACAACATGGCCAAACACCAAATTCTCACATGGATTCAACCTAGGAAAGAATAGTTCTCATGATATACAGCTGGAAATGGACAGTGTCCCGCTAGTCTGCGAAGCCCTCAGCCACGGAAACCTGCTCTTATGGGAGCTAGGAAATGAGCCCGACGACTTTAAGAATGCAATACAAGGACCCGTCAGGCCACCTTGGTGGAACGAGACAGATTACGTCAATCAATGGCTAAATCGAACCGCTGCCCTTAAAAAGCAGATGGAAATTCACTGTCCCAAGCTGGCTCAGACGAAATACATGGCGCCTTCATTTGGAGGAATCGATGGCGCTCTGAAGGCGCTTACCACCTGGCAAGATGGTTTGAATGATGCTAAGAATATTGCTTTCAATTCTGAGCACAAGTGAGCATCTCCTCTTCCGCTGCTTAATGTGACAAGGCTTTGAAGAACTGATCATTGGCATTATATAGTTACATGGGAGGAGCCGATGAGCCAGGCGTCACGCTTCAGAAGACATTGATGAACCATACAGCAGTGGTCGAGAATGCCGCAGAGCATATCAATCTCATGCACACTCTCGACGCCCAGAATCTCACCACCGGCATCCCCTATATCCTAGGAGAAACCAACTCGCTCTACAACGAAGGCCGGGAAGGACTATCCAACTCTTTCGGAGCCGCTCTCTGGGGTGTGGACTGGAATCTGTACTGTGCATCTCAAGGCATCCGCCGAATATACATGCACCAAGGAACGGACTATCGGTACGCGTCTTGGCAGCCCGTTGGAACTAACAAGACCACAATCGGGACAAAGGCCCCTTACTACGGGAATGCCATGGTGGCTGCCATGACCCGGGGCGGAGACGATGTTCAAATTCTCAATATCCCGCTCAGTCAGGATACCGAGTCTGCTTATGCGGCGTATGTCGGCGGCAACCTGGCGCGGCTTGCTGTGGTCAATATGGCAGAATATAATTATACTTCTGGCACTACCTCAGGCGATGCTGCTGATCGTCCATCGGGTAAGTATTCGTTTAAATTGCCTGCTCGGATTGCATCTGGGTACGTGTCGGTGCAACGCCTTATGGCTAATGGGAGTAATGCTGTCACGGGGGTTACCTGGGATGGTTACTCGTATAATTACGAGTTGAAGGACGGGAAACCGGTTCGAATGAACAATGTCACCAGCGACGAGAGGCTCAAGGTTGGGCCCGATGGAATGGTTGTGGTTGATGTGCCTTATTCCAGTGCTGCTCTTTTGAACTTGGAAGGAGGCATGTAAAATCATATTCTTCATCATTATTATACAGTGCAAATCGCCTTAATCCGCCCCAATTATTTTCACCGCGGCTTTGGTCTTCACCATCTGGGTCTCTCCTGCAATAGTTACATTTGTGTTGAACCTGAGTTCATGAGTATGCTTGATGGTGTATGTTGTGAAATCCGGGGAAATCGTTTTTGGAGTCCAGGTGAGCATCTTGTCATCGCTAAATAAACCGCCATTAGAACGGAGGGAAAGACGTAGCATGGTGCCAATATTAATTGCCTTGTTGTCCTCTCCTGTTGATATCACCAACGGAGTCTTGAGCTGCTTGAATGCATCTTCCAGGTCCAGGTCGGCAGACCATGACTGTTTAGCTGACTCTGCCTTGGAAAGATTGAAATCGTGCAGCGCAAGGACTGTGGTATGGTGCTTAATATGCAATCTGATCCAATTTATTCGAACCGTCCGTGGAATGTCCCTGATGGAGGCAGTCGTGTTTGAGAGCGAAGGAACAATGTTCAATATAATCGGGATAGGGTCCCGGTTGTTAAGTTGGATGACGGTGGGTAAAGAGACGACAATCCTATATTGAAACATGGGCACCTTACTCGAGCCAAGAAGTTTCTGGGTCCTTTGTCTCAGTGACAAGTCGGCATCCTCCATCCCCGGAAGCAGACGTTGGCTTTGCATAAACGTTTCTGGAGAGGAGAACTTCATGAATTCGAGCGGGCCCGCCTCCTGGGTCGGATGTCGTATTCGGAGGGGTAAAGTTGCATTGACAACCTTGTGGGAAGCGCCAACAGTATAGTGCAATCTGGCATGAAGAGCATACTCAATGAGGCTCTCTGAGGAGCGGTCCTTCCCATGTGACTCAAAGGACCCCGGTAAGGGGTGACCCTGTGTTAGCGGTAGGAAGCTCTTTTTGCTCATATAGTCCTGCCTCGCAAAGGTCTGGGAGGGGATCTGTATTGAGAAAGGCCAGCTGAGAGCATTTTCTCCTCCGTGAGGAAGGTGCAAAGGGCCGTTGAAAATGACGCCTCCCGTCTGTTCCAGCAAGTCCCAGTCGTCGATATAGCGACGCTGGGTGGTCTTTGCAGACGGTGGTGAGATTGTGGTTCTTATATTCCCTGTCAGCCACAGCTTCAAGGTGGCCTTGGGCGTGACGACCGGCGTGTCGCGGATTAGGTGGCCGATGAGCCGGTCACCGGCCGCGAATTTCCAACGCGGGGGCGCAGCGAGTTCGAACTTCAAGTCCGGACTGCCTTGGCACGGGGGATCAAGCATTTTTGGCTCGTTGTTCACGATAAGAGGTGTGGAGCTGAAGCTTGTGTGGGGTACAATTGAATGTGAGCATGGGTGTGGGGAGATATACACATCAGGGTGGCAAAAAGGGGCCAAAGCACCGAAGTAGGTCACGTTGCTGTGGTAGACGAGTCAGCTCGAGGGGTAGTTAATTAAGGGTATTACGTATTGTGATCGATTACTAGTATCTACAATGAACTATTAAACCGATGCCTCGTTTCCTCATCGGAACAAAACCTATCATCAAAGAAAAGTCAAAAAGATTTTAACATCTAATATGCATGACAGACAATTCTATCCAGGGACATCACACAGAATAAGAACAACGCCCAAGGCTGACAAAGACGAAACGTTTGAACTCCAGGTGAAATGCAGATAAATGACAGAAAGCTCATTTCGAAGCTATCAAGGCTGATAGCAGTGGAAAATCAATCAACCGTTGTCTCGTTATGTGGGAGGGTCGTAGAATTTGCAGAAACCGCCAGGTCAAGTGAGGACAGGGCGATGGTGTTGTTGGCTTGAATATTGATGGCCGCGGCATACATGCACCGCCAGCTATGTTCTGAATCGCTAGGCCCCGGAATCCGGCTCTTCGTATCACAATCCGCATGGAAGACCATCTTTGTTCCGTCAGGAGAAACTGTTGCCCCACCCGGCGATCGAAGATCAAAATCACCCGTTTCAAAAAGTGGCCGAGTGGCTCGTGTGTAGGGTCCTCTGATCGAGCTCGCATGGGCATATTTCACATCGTACCATAGCGACGTGTAGCAGTGAGAGGAGTAGAAGAGAAAGTAGGTGCCGTCCTCTCTGCGGATGATATTGGGGGCCTCAACAAGCGGGCCATCGCTGGGTATAATGTCAAGAATGATTTCCGGTGGCCCCCTCTTGGTGATGCCATTGCTCTCCATCTCTTGGAGCATAATCGGGACGGAGACTATGGGCGGCAAGCTATTGCCACAGTAACCCCCGTGGCCCACGCTGTTTCCATCGGCCTTGTAAGTGACATACAATTTGCCGTCGACATCTCTAAATGGTGAAGGATCGATAGCTCCGCCGTGTTTGTGTGGGCAGGCCAACGGCTCCTTTTCGGGGATGTATGGACCCAGTGGGTCATCGCCTTGCGAAACTGCAACTCCGACACAGTGTTGTTTGTGATAGTGCTTTTCTTGTCCAGCGTAGTAGAGAAGAAACTTTCCATCGTCCTACAAATGTCATTAGAATATAGTCGAATTATTTCCGGCAAGTTTACATACCCGTTGGATCACATCGGGTGCCCAGTGATTGATTCCGCGCTCCCATTCGCCCACGCCTGGCATCGCATCGTAGCCGTGGTGAAGAGTCCAGTTGATAAAGTTGGTTGATGTGGCCACGGGGACATGAACAGAAGTCGGGTCGTCTCTCATGGGGTTCGTCCCGTACGCATACCAGGTGCCATTGTGGTGGATGAGACCCGGATCGGGGAAATCAAAGACCCCAAAGACGGGACGGTTCTCGGCGATGTGATATGTGGGATCAACGGGCCGGCCACTGTAGTGGTAGTCGACGGGATTTCGGGTGAGGGCAATGGGCAGAGCGATGACTAGCGAGAGAAGCACGGCTGCCAGAATCCCAAGAGCGCTCAGGATAATCCGATCTCGTCGATTCCGTGGTGGCCAGAGGAGACATTGTCTTTTCACTTGTTCGGCTTTGGCTGACGGCTCTGCATTGAATGTGGCCTGGGAGCTCCTCTCGCTGTCAAACACCTCCCTCACCGAGGTAGCGTGCGAATAAGCGAGGTCTTTTTTCGGACTGTCCGCCATCGCTTAATTGTGCCACGGGAGACCTTTTGGGCAATTCACTGAGTATCCCACAGCTCTAACCCCTAGACTGGTCAGCAATATGCCTCAGAAGGCTGGAGGAAGATGAGTTGCAAAGTTGGAAGAAGTGTCATGGTGGTTGGTGTGGGTGTATGTATGAGTTGTAGGGCTCTGAAATGGTGCAATCCAGATGGACAGCTCCACGTCGCGTGCTTAGATATTTATTTATGCCGAATAGCGGGAGGGGCAGGGTGGCAAGGAACTTAGGCAGCAGGGGATACAAAAATGAGACCCTAAAAAACTCAGAGTCTAGATCACATCAGCACGTGCTCCGATTATACCATTATTCGTCCGACCCGGGTGAACTAGGAAATACCCCCGAGCTTGGCGAGAGGTCACCTGCGATCAAAACTTTTTTGTTTCTGACTACCATCACAAAGACTGCCCGGCACAATCGGACAATAATCAACCGAGAAAGGAATGAGTCTCCTGCAAACAAGCTTTTGCAAGGGCCCGGGTGGAGCCAGTCATGGCGAATGGTGGCCTGTCTGTCCCACCTCTAGCAATGATCGCCCTGCATGCCAGTTATGTATTATGGTTCCTACGTCTATCCCTATCACTTTGTTCCTTGAAGCTACATACCAATTCCGATTATGCGGGTGCCTAAGGTGTCAGCTAGATAGGTCTTCCCTATTTGAGGGCGACATGTTCCGACTTAGGAATATCCGTTGGTCCGTAAATGTAAGGATGGTTCTCTGGATGGCCTTCTAACCAACCGCCCACGTCAGTCTATCTGACCGACTGCATTGTGGTGGAAATGACGCAAATTTCATGCGGCCTTGTTGCTGGCAGCTTAAGGTTGCGAGGGTCACACCGAGCAGGTAAAAACCCGGTCTAATCTTGAAGCAGGTTTGGATGGAGCCTTTTCCCTGCCAGGTACAGATTTGAAAGTACTAGTTCACGCCTCAGGATATCAAAAAACTGGAGATACTCAGTGTCGATCGTTTAGCTAGACGACTTGAAGGTGAGAGCGCAAGGTTCTTATGAAGCATTGGGGCTTCAAGGGCTTCAGGGGTGTTTCAGAACCCCTTTTTATAACGCCGATGTGTGAGTGTCCGAGCATGCTATTATTATTGATGGTTGGATGAATCTCAGCTATATGGCTGTATCTGGAGTGAGATTCCCATCAATAGCCGGGACTCACTTTGAGGTTGGATAATCAATTAGGTTATGTACCTGTCTAGGACTTTGGTTCTTCGCCACCGAGGGCAACATAAATATTTATGAAACGAAATAATTGCTGAGAGACTTGTATAGCATACCATCTCGCCGGCAGATAATCTCGAAAATCCTTGTCTTTATTATGACATCTCCATAAGTTAATCATTCTGTTTCAAAACCCTGTCGACTAAGAACACTGCTATCAAATATGGCTAGCTCGTTAGGGTTGTTTCCTGGGTATGGGTCTGCTCTCTTCCATCATTATTATTTAACTGTTAGCCGTGAAAGCGAGACGCTAGGCCCTGCGTCGGACATGTTACATGGAACAGGGTAAGCGCGCTAGCGCTCCATGATCAGGCGAATGATAGGGCGATAGAGGAACACAGTCTCCAGTGTGATGATACTAGCCGTGATGGGCCAACTGATGTGGAGAGGATCAGGAGAAAAGTAAAAAATGAAGAATCGCCAGAGAGAAGAATAATATTCCGATACTCACTACTCACACCTACTTGACCGACTTATACTTGGCGGTGTCCAATCCGGCGACTGAAATACCGCGAGAGCCACGTGAGCCCCTACACAAGTCAGCGCAATCCCCGGATCAACGTACGCAATCTTTCTGTTCCACTCGACCGCCTTTGAGGACGCTGGACGGCCTTGGCCTCTTTCTTGCCTCTGCTCTGATTCATCATCCCACCCTGAGCAGCAATTCCGGCGGTGGTCTCCATTGGCCCACTACCACTACCGTTGCGCCCTGTTGGGTCTCCTTTTCTGTTTGCGGATCTCCGACCGGCAATCCGAGGTCGCATCTCAGCTACACCTCACCCACCCATTCAAATCCCCTGCAAATGCAGACATGTCCCTCTCATGATACCCCTGACCTGAGATTCGACCACACGACCACCAAGGACTCATCCGTGATCAATCCGCCGCGTTCCTAGTCTTCGCTTGGCGGAAGAAACCTGCGGAGGAAACTCGGTCTGCGGATTTTAGAATACTCAAGCGCACGCGCTTTTTGAACCAACCCCGTTGCCAACCATGCCTACCTTCCGCAAGACATTGCTTGCCGCCGTCTGCCTCATCGCCTTCATCGTCATCCTCCGAGCGTCCCGATCCTCCGACCTCCCCAACGCCCGGGGCTTTCGGCCCGTCGAGAAAATCTTCGAAGAGAAGGAGAATGCGAAAGCGCATCCAGAGACACAAGAGAAGAAATCCAAAGAACAGCAGCAGCAGCAACATCTGGGCGCTTCGGTGACAGCGCCGCTACGTGATCGCCTCCGCTACCAGTTCCCCTACGACCTCGAACCCAGTTTCCCGGCGTATATCTGGCAGACATGGAAATACCAACCATCATCATACTGGTTTGCAGAAGAGCTGCGCGTCCCAGAGGCTAGCTGGACGGAAATGAACCCCGGGTTCGTGCACGAGGTCATTTCCGATGACACGCAGCGCGATCTAATCAAATACCTGTATGGGATGATTCCGGATGTGTTCGAGGCGTACGACTCCATGCCACTTGCCGTCTTAAAGGCGGACTTCTTCCGCTATCTGATACTGCTGGCCCGCGGCGGCATCTACAGCGACATCGACACCCACGCTATCCAGCCCGTCATCCACTGGCTGCCCGAAAAGCTCGACAAGTCCACTGTAGGCCTTGTCGTCGGTATCGAGGCCGATCCAGACCGCGAGGACTGGGCCGATTGGTACTCGCGCCGCCTGCAGTTCTGCCAGTGGACCATCATGTCCAAACCGGGGCATCCGATTTTGCGCGATATCATCGTGCACATCACCGAGCACGCGCTGCGGATGAAGAGAGCTGGCATTTTGAAAAAAGGCAAGATGGACAAGACTGTCGTCGAGTTCACGGGCCCGGGCGCCTGGACTGATGCCGTCTTCCGCTACTTCAATAACCCGGAATATTTCAACATTCAGCCCGGCGATAAAAATATCACGTACGAGGACTTCACGCAGCAGGTCGATTACCGCAAGGTCGGCGATACCCTCATTTTGCCAATTACCAGCTTCAGCCCGGGCGTCGGCCAGATGGGTGCCGAGGATATTGATCATCCTATGGCCTTTGTGAAGCATGATTTCGGAGGTAAGAGTACTCGGCGTGTTGTTTTCACATATGGTATTAACATTCATGCTTCCAGGGATATGGAAAACAGACCCCTCGCTTTAAATAATACAACCCCCTATTCGCAACCTACCACTACCATTATCCCCGCCATAATGAAGACAGTCCGTTCTCATCACAATGAAATTGGCCGCTTCGATGCCTGTTCGGCCCCCATCAAGCTACGACCTGCTATCACTTCAGCAATGGAAGCGGCCTCCCTGCTTGACAGAGGCACTGCCTTTTTCGGCGAGGCTGCTCGCGCTATCGGCCGAACCATCCCGTCCGCGGGGCTCCTGCCTTGCCCGTCCGGCCCACCTCAGACGAATTGAGGTGCACACCGATATGCATATACAGACCAGATCGGTCTTTCGTCCATGTGTACATATGGCTGACCGTTCGATTTCTTGTGCCATACCTTATGGGATACTTAGATTTCGGAAAACCTTTACACAAATCGAGAAGAACGGAGAGGATGGTAGGATGATACATAGATAGAAAGCTGTTGAGGAGAGTGGAAAATGTCACGTCACGGTTATCATGAATCCAAGCCACGTACCGAAAATATCAAATATTGATTGATCGGAGAGCGAGCACGTAGACAAAAATAACATCCAGTTCCAAAGGCAAATTCGAAGAAAGTGTTGATACAGTCTCCCTTCCGGGTTATGCAAAATGGTCCAGCCTATGTCCATAACATATGGAAAAGCAGCTCGAGCAGCAAGTACAGATAATAGTTAACATACACATCGGAGTAGCAAGGCATATCGCCAACGACACCATACATAAACAGCGAAAAATAAAAATAAAAATAAAAATAAAAATAAATAAACAAATCAAGATCAACAAAAATGCTATGTTCAGATCAAGATCAAACAAAGTGAGTATGTACGTGACCGGTGGTGTTGGTCAATCGAGAACAGAGAACAGAAAACATCATCACATCGTAATCGGGCTGGAACCAGAACCAGTTTTCGAAAACTGGAAGACAACCACGATGGTACATATGTATCATAATCGACAGCAAGCAAACCAAAAGAGTATGCATCTCTACCAAGCACAATACTATGTCTTGGGAGAAAGAGCTGCGAGTAAGGCGACGCCAAGAATTAAATGGGAGTATGTATTTCAAAGAAGCAAGAAGTGAGTGCCGCAAGCGAGGCGGGTAGGGTACCTTAGTGTCCTGCCAAAATCGTAGAGGAGAGAGGGGTGTGTTTAAGTGTATGAGTCCGATTGGCCGATGTTGGGGGCGTGGGGGTGGGCGGGGAGGGGATAGGTGTACCCAGGGCACCCGGAGGATTTCAAAGTCTCCTGCTCATCCGGGAGATTCTCTGTCGGGGTAGAGATAGATGGCAGCAAGCGAGACTTTCCTCCAAATACCAAACTCAGAAATCACTGAACAGTGAATCATACTTCTTTCTTAGATCGTCGGTATAGATATTCTGACCCCGACAATCTGGCGGATCGGGATATTCCTCGAAGTTACTAGTATCCGCCGGGTGCGTCACCCGGGGGAGAATAGGGCCTTTGACACGGCGGTAGAACAGATCGTCCCAGACAATGTCTTGGAAAAACGGATGCGCGCGGACTCTCGCAGAGCCGCCGGAGATATGGCCCAGCCGTTCGGACGGGTTAGTCTTGCAGAGGAGCGAGACAATATTCTGCGCCGAGGCGGGCATATTTGGCGGGAAGCGCAGGCGCCCTTCCACGATCTGCTCGTAGATGCGCATGGGATTCTGATCCCAGAATGGAGGCTGGCCGACCAGGAACTCGTAGATCAAAATGCCCAGCGCCCACCAGTCTACTGCAAGTCCGTGACCGCTGTTATGAATGACTTCGGGGGCGAGGTACTCCGGCGTGCCGCACAGGGTGTATGTCTCGCGGTTTCCGACTTGCTTCGCAAACCCGAAATCGACGAGTCGGAGGTGGCCGTCGGCATCCAACAGAATGTTCTCTGGCTTGAGATCACGGTAGGCAATGCCGTGGGCTTCGTGCAGGTATTCGATCGTCATCGTGATCTCGGCGGCATAGAATGTCGAGGTCTCTAGGTCGAAGCGCCGTGCGCGTCGGAGATAGCTGAAGATCTCACCTCCAGGGCAGTAATCCAGCTTGTCGACGGTTAGCTTGCCTGTCCGACCTGGCAGCACTGGGGCCAGGAAACGTACCAGCATGTAGAGACTCTGGTCATCAGAGAAGGAAGCGTTCAGGGTTGTGATGAAAGGATGTCCGACCACTGCGGCTAGGGTTTTTCGTTCGTTGCGCACATGTTCCACCTGCTTCAGTTTGATCACTGGTCCTGTATGAGCATGTTGTCTTATCTTGAGTCTCTATACAAGGTAAATAACTCACCATCGGCCTTGCGCAGTATCTTCAGAGCGTATACTTTATTCTTGTCCGAATCCTTTTGCTCTTTCGGTTTCGCGAGCCAGACCCGCGCAAAAGTCCCTAGAAAAGGGTCGCGGAGTTAGCCGGTTGCAAGCGTTGGTAGAAAGAAAGACCAGACTCACCAGTGCCGAGGGTCTTCATCAGCCCAAAATCGCTGAGTTGGAGGTCTCGGGACGAGAGGGTGATCTGCTTCTCTTCGGCGCGCTCGGTGATGAGGAACGGGTTCGCCGATCGCGGTGAGGAGCGGATGGACTCGACCAGCTGTTTGCCTCGCTCATGGAGGCCGTCTGGCCGCATGTCGATGCGGGGATTGACTGTGGTGCCCGGCACCTCAGGAGTGTGTGTGGCAGGAGGATGTTGAACAGTTCCGGTCGCCATTGAAATGGCAGCGATCACTATGGCCCGGCCGGCGGGTCAGGAGAACCAAACAGAAAAGAACAGAAAGCAAGCCACAATCCCAATCGCAGCCGTCACCGACAATACGTTCGGGACTCAAAAATGGGAACAAGGCAGAGAAACTAATAATGCGCAACGTGTTTTGTTATATCACAGGCCAGGCGAAGCGGGCTCTGACGTTATCGCATGGGGGCGGGGCTGCACTATGCTGATCTGAACCAACAGCGGCCGAACGGAGCAATACGGAGAGGCAGATTCTAATGCTAGAGTTGGGAGCAACCGATTTGGTCCGAGAGGTAGGGAGTAAACGCTATTTATTATACATGGTCTCCTTGTTCTCACTCCAGTCAGCACCAGATCTGGACGCCCTGACGCAGTCGAGGGACATGGCGCCGGTTGGGCCCCCAGCACCATCACCACCGCCTGAAACGGGCGAATGATACTGCGCCACTAGGGTCGTGGTCGCAGAAGCAATTATAGAGCGCGCGCGCTCAGGACTTCGAGTTCAAGATCAAGCCGACAATCAACCTAGTGGTCCGTGTTAGCAGACTGCGCAGAAGCGAATCAAGAAAGAAAGAAGGCATACCCGTAAAGGCCCAGAACTTCGCCGAAAATCAGAATCAGAATCATTCCCACGTACACCCGTGATTGTTGCATGTATGCCCGCACGCCCTAGAGAATTCATCGCGGTTAGAGAGACAGTCGTCGTCGACAGCGGGGGGAGCACTCGTACCGCATCACCGACGATTCCAATCGTATATCCAGCGGCCACGCCTGCGAGGCCGACGGACAGTCCCGCCGCAAGATGCATGAATCCCCTATCCCGCGCTCGTCAGCTTGTTCCGTCCCAGCCACTGTCCAACGCAACTTACGTGTACAAGCTCATGTTCGAGTCGGGGTTCACCGCTCCGGCGATGAGCACGGCGATGACGAGACCGTAGACGGCGATGATACCGGACATGACCACGGGGATGAGCGACTGCAGCCGTGTTGTCTCCGGTTAGCGAACCCTGTCCCACCGTACTGGAGCAATCAACTTGCCTTCATGATCAAGTCCGGCCGGAATGTTCCCACACCTGCAATCCCGATGCCCGACTTGGCTGTGCCATATGCTGCTCCCACGCCTGTAAGGATTGTAAGCTTTCTGATCGGGGTATGTTCTGTGTTTATCGTTGTCGCGAGGTCAATCACGTACACCCGAAGATCATCTTCGGAGATAGCGGTTAGCAGGACGGTTGATCGAAGCAGGATGTCACTCAGCTTACTGCAGAGGCAATGCCAGCCTAGGAGAGAGTCTGTTAGCTTCACGGTCCCGTCCAGGTTTAGAGAAACGGAGACAGGCCACTCACAAAGGAGAAGAACGGCGCGAACTTTGGCGCGAGGTCGCTGTCGGCCATGTTGTCGGTGCTCTCAGAGACAAATCAGAAAAGAAGGGGGAGTGAGGGGGGGAAAGAGAAAGGAAGGGAAGAGGTGAAGTCAGTCGCAGTAGTGAAGGTGTCAGTTTCGGGATGGCCGTAACTGATGATTCGGTAGCCAGCACTCCGTTCTGCTCGAAAAGCGGTATGGTCCGGGTATTACCACATTTTCTCATAATGAAGGCGAATCAATACACCTTCCATACACCTTCCGTACGATTACCGCCTACACGATCACTCGCCCATCTCCCTCCCTCTCTCTCTTTCTCCTGGGCTTCAACATTCAAACTAACTCCCCTCCTTTGCCCCCCCCACACAACACACAACCACCAACTCCTATCTCCCTCACCCCCAACACCCCCGGGTATCTCTCTACTGCCGTTACCGACAGGAGCATGCTGAGGGTATGATCCTACGAGGAGCCCTGGTTTTGCTGCGCTCTCGGCTCCTGGCGCTCATCATTCCCGCTTGATTTTGATCTCGCCTCTTCCAACTCCACCCCCAACAACCAAGGACGACCGATGGCATGGTGATTGTTTTGCTCAAAGACATTTCGGATCCTGCTTCTTACTTGGCCTTTTCATTGTCTGCCGCGTGATTGTGGCAATTCCCGACTCTTTTTCTTCGTTGGCGACAATCTTGATCCGGACTCTTGCGACGCCCTGAACGCTCTCTACGACCAACGCGGATACCCCCTTTTGGCGTCTTTTCTGCTTTTCGCATCTCAGCCTAGCCCTCTCCTCCGATCTCGCAACCTCTTGGCTTGCAGTCATTTGCCTTTTTTTTTTTTTTTTTTTTTTTTTGTGAACATGGCGGACTTGGGGGGCCAGCGCAGCCGGAACCACCGGCCCTACGCTCATGCCTCTCCCGTACAGAGAGATGCTGCGTACGCCGATATCTTTGGCAGCGCTCCACCACAGAGTCGCTCGCACACAATGAATGCGCAGACACCGCACTTCTCCCAGGCTCGGGCTCACACAATGTCCTCGCAAGTCGCCCAACCTCACTTCCAGCGACCGCCGCCGCCGCCAACACGCCAGGTGCCAAACGGATACCCGCCTGCGCCGCCAGCGCCACCAAACGGCTATGCTCCGGGACCCCCTAACGGCTACTACCAGGCATACAATCCCAGCACAGTGACGATGTCCTCGCAGCAACCTCCGCGACCGTACCCGCCACGCGCCTACCCTCGCCCGCAACGCATGGACTCCAGACCAGTTCCGACGTCGCAATACCAGGACCCGAGGGACATGCATCGGCCAATGCCTCCTCCCGCTTTGAACTCCGATGCCGCAAGGTCGAGGTCGATGGCAAAATTGGGAGGTCCGTCTCCGTCGTACCCGGCTCCGCCTAGCAACTTCAACCACACCTCTGCTATTGCCTCGCGGCGAGAACCGTATCAGGCGGGGCAACCGATAACTCAGTTGGGGCGGTTGGTTCCGGAAAAGCATGGCAACGAGCGTGCCATGTCCATGACCACGTATGCGTCGGATAGAGAGCATGCCCACATGCTGAACAGCGGACGGTCCATACCGCCCAGGCGGCCACCATCTGGCCACGAGCAACCGGGGATGGGTAGATTTGATGCGGAGCTGCCGCCAATTCCCGATCCCTATGCCAAGTCCCGCCCACCGAGCGATGCGTCGATTAAGTCCCGCACAATGTCCATGGCATCAACTGCCGTGCCCGATCGCACCATGAGTGTCCAGAGCCAGACCACACAGAGATCCAATGGACAGGGAACACTCGCTTCTAATGGCTCGCAAAGCAAGAAAGTCCCCGTGGTCTATCCTGCGCTACTTTCTCGTGTGGCCGATATTTTCCGCGAAAAAATATCTCTTACCGAGCGCCAAAAGAACGGATTGTCCTATCAAAACGCTTTTTCTGGGTCCGACGCAGTTGATCTGATTGGTACCATCATCAGGACGAATGATCGCAACCTTGCCCTGCTGCTAGGCCGTGCGCTTGATGCCCAGAAGTTCTTCCACGATGTTACCTATGACCACCGTCTTCGAGATGCTCCCGGCGAGGTTTATCAATTTAAAGAAACGATGGGTGAGGAGACAGCTGGCTCGGAGGTCAACGGCGTGTTCACCCTCATGACCGAATGTTACTCTCCAACCTGCAGCCGGGATAGTCTCTGCTATTCCATTGCCTGTCCGCGACGGCTGGAGCAGCAGGCACGCTTGAATCTGAAGCCTCAGCCGATACTGAGATCTACTGGCTCGAAGGGTAGCCTGCATATTGATGACGATGACGACAATGACAACCAAAAGCTGTGGATCAACTCGGTGCCCAAGGAAATCTCGGATGCGGTGGAGGACCATGAGAAGAAACGCCAGGAAATCATCTTCGAGATCATGTACACGGAACGCGACTTCGTCAAGGACTTGGAATATCTGCGGGACTTCTGGATGCGGCCCCTGCGCAGTGGGACCGCCACTATTAATTCCCCCATCCCGGAACATCGACGCGAAAAGTTTATTCGCACTGTGTTTGGGAATTGCTTGGAAGTATTGAAGGTCAACAGCGGTCTCTGCGAGGCATTGAACGCGCGGCAAAAGGAAAGCCATGTCGTCAAGTCCGTTGGTGATATCTTCCTCCAACATGTGCCCCGCTTCGATCCATTCATCAAGTATGGTGCAAACCAGCTTTATGGAAAATACGAGTTCGAGAAGGAGAAATCGTCCAACCCGCCCTTTGCCAAATTCGTCGAGGACACCGAGCGCCTCAAAGAATCTCGCAAGTTGGAATTGAACGGTTACCTGACCAAACCGACTACTCGTCTCGCCCGATACCCGCTTCTGCTAGAATCAGTCTTGAAGAACACTGCTGACGACAACCCCGACAAGGAAGACATTCCCAAGGCCGTGAAAATGATCAAGAGTTTCTTGTCACGAGTCAATACCGAGAGTGGAAAGGCCGAAAACCACTTTAACTTGGTGCAGTTGAACGCCGCATTGAAGTTCAACCCCGGCGATTATGTGGACTTGAAGCTTACGGAAGAGAACCGCCAAATGCTCACGAAGATGGCATTCAAGAAGACTACCGCTGATAGTTCTGAGGTCACAGCATATCTCTTTGACCACGCTGTGCTACTGGTCCGGATCAAAGTGGTGAATAAGCGTGAGGAGTACCGGGTATACAAGAAGCCCATTCCTTTGGAGCTCTTGGTGATCGCGCAGATGGATGAAGTCATCCCCCGGCTGGGAATTGCGAAGCGACCTTCGTCCGGTCTTCTAGCCAACCGAGCTGTTATCAATCCGCCACCTGCCAAGGACGGACAGCTCCCGATCACGTTCCGACATCTTGGCAAAGGAGGGTACGAGCAGACTCTCTATGCCACAACACCTGCCCAGCGGCGCAAGTTCATCGAATTGGTGGAGGACCAACAGAGGAAGCTCTGGGAGCGTAACAGCAACTTCTATAACAAGACCATTCTGTCCCAGAATTTCTTCACAGCTATCAACCGCGTGAACTGCCTTGTACCGATTGATGGTGGTCGGAAATTGGTCCACGGAACGGACAGCGGTATCTACGTCTCAGACCGTTGGCCCAAAGATAAGACCGCCAAACCGAAGAGGGTACTGGAAGCAAGCCAGGTCACTCAGATTGATATTCTGGAGGAGTATCAACTACTCCTGGTGTTGGCAAACAAGACCCTCTCCTCGTATCCCATGGAGGCTCTCAACTCAACGGAAGGCCAGAACTCCGTCGCCAAACGCCCTAAGAAGATCCAGGGCCATGCGAACTTTTTCAAGACCGGCATCGGTTTAGGTCGTCACCTGGTGTGCTCGGTCAAGACTTCCGCTTTGTCAAGTACCATCAAGGTTTACGAGCCCATGGACAATTTGGCCAACGGCAAGAAGAAGTCGGCAGTCAGCAAGATGTTCCAAAGTGGTCAGGACACACTCAAGCCGTTCAAGGAGTACTATATCCCTGCTGAGTCCTCTTCGATTCATTTCCTGCGGTCTACGCTCTGTGTCGGTTGCGCTCGTGGTTTCGAGGTGGTCAGTCTCGAGACAACAGAGACCCAGTCGCTTCTGGATCAGGCCGATACATCACTCGACTTCGTTGCACGGAAAGAGAACGTCAAGCCGATCCACATCGAGCGTCTGAATGGAGAGTTCCTTCTCAACTACAGTGACTTTTCCTTCTTCGTGAACCGCAATGGCTGGCGCGCCCGTCCAGACTGGAAGATCTCTTGGGAGGGTACGCCGAACGCATTTGCGCTTTCGTACCCGTACATCCTGGCGTTTGAACCCAACTTTGTTGAGATTCGACACGTCGAAACCAGCGAACTCATTCACATCATGACCGGGAAGAACATTCGCATGTTGCATTCTTCCACCAGAGAGGTAAGCTTTTCTGTCTTTGTCACTTACATCCAAGTGCTAACTTTTTGAAAAAAAAAAATAGATCATCTACGGCTACGAAGACGAAGCCGGCGAGGACGTGGTTGCCAGCTTGGACTTCTGGAGCAAACAACCAAACCAAATCTGAAGTGCCGCAGTGGCGTAGCATTCAGTGAAACCCTCCCTCCGGTTCCCCCGCCTTGGGACTGTCTCCTAAGGAGACCTCGGATTGAAAAGAGAAAGCGGAGACGAAAGCAGGGAGGAACACAAGAGCCGCTTTGCTTTTTGCCCTTCATGAAAAAACACCCTTTTTAATACTGTTTTGAACCTTTCTTCACCGTCCATATTCCTATTCCACGCCGAGCGTATCATCTCTTCGACTGCCCGCGCGCCTTATCTCTCTCCTTCCTCCATCCGTCTCGCCACCCAATCTCCGTCGCCTAGGGGTTTCTCTTCCCTTCTTCTCTTCCCACCATTCTCATTTCCTCCCTCTGTACAATGGAGCGCAAATACCACTTCATGCGTGTCATGTCTGCTTTTTGTTCTTATTTTATTCTTGTCTTCTCCTTTGTGTGTGTGTGTGTGTGCTTGCTCATTGCCTTGCGCCTCTCTCGTCTTGCTTGTTCTCTTCCCTTTCGTCTGCAGCATCGCTTGCCTCCCTTCACCCTAACCATTTTTTCTATTCTCTTCTGTCTGTACCTAGGCACTGTTGCAATTCGAGGTATCTATCCGCTTTTACTTTATTTTAAACAGGCACGCAATGCAATGCCGCTATGTGGGATGATTGGGTGTGCCGGATGTGTTGTAGTTCTTGTGTATGTGTATATGGGTGGATAGGGTCTTGTTACCCGAAAGGACCTTGATGCGAAAACGCCGGGTTTCGTAAAGATAATGGTATGTAACCCAGTTATACAATTACGTAGGACATGCTTTCAGTGGGATAAACAAATGCGAATGCAAGTGCGACAAGTACTGTCTGCCAGTACTCAGTCCTTAACGTATCAGTAATGAAGCCCACACAACCGAAGATATATATTTCTCCACAAAGTATCTACATCGACGCAAACCCCC
Source organism: Penicillium riverlandense (assembly GCF_028828495.1). Taxonomy (NCBI): domain Eukaryota; kingdom Fungi; phylum Ascomycota; class Eurotiomycetes; order Eurotiales; family Aspergillaceae; genus Penicillium; species Penicillium riverlandense. The sequence goes on from NW_026643194.1 coordinate 4,355,746, forward strand.
CTTAAAAAACCAACTAAAGCAAAAGGAGAGAGAGAAAAGGTGCACAGTCAAATTCCGAAAGACTGCCGGGAAGTAGTCAGGGTACTTTTTCTTCCTCATTTACTAGTAGCGGGCTAGGAAGACAGACGAGAAAGATATAAGGAACAGACAAAGGGGGCGGGGGAGAGGATGGATAGAGAGAGAGAAGCATTAGCGAAAAGAGACAAAAAGACAAAAGACAAGGCAAGTAGGAGAAGAGGGAATCTTGCTGCGCTGCGACTTTGGACATGGTACCAGGGATGAAACAGGAGATAGTAATCGACACAAGAGAGAGAGAGAGAGAGGGAGATAGAGAGGATAGGAAACTGGGGGATGATGTAAGTCACTGGCGACGATGTTGCCATTGTCATTGCCAGAGACAGACTTCACAACAAGGCCGAAAGGAAACACAGAGATCAAGGTCGTAGTACTTGAACCTGCGTTTTTGCCCCAACTTCCTTCCACCGGAGACAGGAAGGTGTGGGTGGGTTTTCTATATTCGTCCGTTCCCCAAGAAAGAAAAGAAGGAGAGAAGAAAAAAAAAGCTATTAACGTGAATAAACAGTCAATATTATCCCCATAAACAGAAACGAGCATTGTGCCACGAAGTCCATGATGTTGGCACAAACGGTATCACATTGCGAACCGGCGCCCCGCTGAATGAGCCGCATCGACAACAACAGGGTATATCTAGGCCTCTACATGGGCTTCGCTGACATTGCCCTGGCTTGCCTCGCGGGCCATGCGAGCCTCGATCTCTCTGAGCTGGCTCTCGCGGGCCAGCAGCTCCTGCCGCTTCTCGGCAATCTCGCGCTGTACCTTGAGCTCGATCTCGCGCAGCTTCTCCTCCTCGCGGCGGAGCTGCTCCTCCTTGAGGCGCACGGATTGCGAAGCAAGGTCTTCGGGGTTCATGCTGGAGTCTTGGCCCCTGTTCAGTGGGTTAGCTAGGGTTTCTATTTGGGGAGATGTAGGGAACACATACGAAGTACCGTCCACGCTCTTGCTGAGCTTCTCGGTACGGTAGTTCTCGTAGAGGAAGTCGTGCGTGATCTCCTTCAGATCAGCCAAGTGGCTGTGCAGCAGAGCGCTGCGGATGGCCAGGAAGTCCGAGTGCCGGGGGTTCTCAACCTCGACCACACCCCATGGGTACTGCCGGGCGCGCACTTTTCGGTTGTCGATCTCGACAAAGTCCTCTGAGCCGACAATGGCGAACGGCATCAGGCCACGGAGCTCGGCGTTCTCCTCCACGGTGTCCTCGTCATCCTCCTCGATATCATAGGGGAAGTTGTAGACGGGGATGCGGTAGTGTTCAATGTCCTCCATGATCAGCTTCTTGGACTCGGCCAGTTCGGCGGGGGTGAGCGAGTCGGCCTTTCCGATGACGGGGATGACGTTGACACGCGGAGACAGACGCTTCATCAATTCGATGTCGAGTTCGCGCAGGCCGTGGCCCGTGGGCGTGATGAAGTACATCATGACATGCACTCGGTTGTCCCTGAATCGCGGGTTACGCTTGATCCGCGACTCCTCCGCCAGAATGTCATCGTATTGGCGCTCGAGATAACCGACAATCTCACCGAAGCTGGATGAAAAACATTAGTCAGGGAGGAGCGCTGAATGGGGGGTGATGGGAGTAGCGTACCTCGCCTCATTGTCAATCTGGTCACCAAAGCCGGGGGTATCGACAATGGTCAGGGAGATGCGAGTGCCCTCCTCATCCAATTCCAACTCTGTCATCCGCAAATCAGCATTGGCCCACTATGTGAGACCAGAATCCACTCACCGACGGTGACGGGCTTGATGCGGACACCTTCCTCGATGTGGGCATGGTCAGGATCGTCGGCCTCCTTGCTCTCCAGGACCTGCTTGCCACAGAGGGTGTTGACAAAGGTTGTGCGCCCTAGAGGGTGGTTGTGTCAGCAACAATTGGCGGCATGAACACCTGGAGAGGCATACCGGTTCCGCTGGCACCGCACACCATCAAACAAAACTGAATTCCCTTCTTGACATTCTTCTTGCGGCGAATCTTGATCTAGAAAGGAGGCAGCGTTAGCATTTTTGTGGATGCGGCGGCCGTCACTTTTTTTTTTTGTTGGGCGGGTGTTCGAGGGGATGGAAGCATGGAGCGAGTGGAGGGCCGAAAAAAGGGGAAGAGCATACCGCATTGAGAGCCGACGACATGGTGGGCTAGACAAGGAGGAAAAGGGGATGAAGGACAGAAATGAAAGTCGCAGGTAGAGGAGGAGTGGACGGACACAGAAGGGAAGGAGGGTGTGAAACTCGAAGCTCTCTCCTGAGTTGAGTTAGGGGGGGAAAGAGCGAGTGTTGCCCCCTTTCCCTTTCCATCGGGCCAATCACGGGACTGCGTGCACGCCCACACGACTATAGTTCATGCTCTAGAGTTAACCCGAATAATTGATCAGGATGCAACAAATACGACCATTGGCACTTCGATTCACCAACACTTCTCACCCTCGCTCTCTAATTCATGCGCCGCAGTGTTCGTCCGTTGCGCGGCTCAGGGGTTGACCAGTGGCCCACATACTAGTCATTATGTAATTCTCCTGCCTCAGGCATCCACAGCTCGCCCGGGGGAAGCTTATCCGCTTATCGCCGTAGCTGGGGAACATCCACCATTCTACTGTTTCTTCCTCACGAAGATGCCCACCTGCCATGGACACCCGCCAGGTCATCGATGAGTCAGTCGGGCCCTACTCCCTGTCTGCCACCTTCAACCATGACACCAGTTGCTTCTCTGTCGGCCTGGACACGGGCTTCTGCGGTAAGAGATGGGCTCACACCGACCTCCGACGGAACTAACCAACAACACACCCCAGTGTTCAACTCAGACCCATGCGAACTCAAGGTCTCCAGAGGTGAGACAAACACCCCAGCCCGGTGACACCCCTTGCTGATAAGTTCTCTGTGGAATTCTGCGATAGACTTCAATGCAGGCATCGGCGTCGCCGAAATGCTCGGCCAGTCCAACTACTTGGCCATCGTGGGCGGAGGACGGAATCCCAAGTTCCCCCAGAACAAGGTGCGCGCGGCAGACGGTCCGATAACATCACCTCAATACTCACTATAAACCATTCTCGCTACAGCTGGTGATCTGGGATGATGCAAAGCAAAAAGCGGCTATCACACTCGAGTTTCGCACCTCGGTCCTGGGAGTCCGGCTCTCCAAATCCCGCATCGTGGTTGCGCTGCTGAACAGCGTGCACGTCTTCGCCTTTTCCAATCCGCCGCAGAAGCTGTCCGTGTTCGAGACGACGGATAACCCGTCGGGGCTGGCTTGTTTGGGACGAAAACTGCTCGCCTTTCCGGGTCGGTCCGCCGGTCAGGTGCAGATGATCGAGCTGGAGACGGGCAATATCAGCATCATCCCCGCCCACAGCTCACCACTACGGGCGATGGCGTTGAGTCCCGACGGCGAGCTGCTGGCCACGGCGAGCGAAGTGGGGACGCTGATTCGAATCTTTGCGACGGCCAACTGCACCAAACTGGCCGAGTTACGACGGGGCGTGGACCACGCGGTGATATTCTCTCTGGCATTCTCCCCATCTAATACATTACTGGCTGTGACGTCCGACAAATCAACCCTGCATATCTTCGATCTGCCCCATCCCCATCCCACCCCGCGCCGCAGCCAGTCGCCGGCATCGCAGTCCGAGGAGACGGCCAGCCACAAATGGGGAATCCTAGGGAGAATTCCTCTGCTGCCCCGAATGTTCTCTGACGTATATTCCTTTGCCCAGGCGCATTTTGAGATCGGCGATGAGCCGGCCACTCCGGGGTCCCCCTACGTGCCACCGCTCGGATCGTCGATGGGCCGATCCCCCAAGGGCGTCATCGGCTGGCTGAATGATCAGACCCTGTTGGTGATTAGCGCGGGCCGAGAAGGGCGCTGGGAGAAGTTTGCTCTTCGGGAAGGCGAGGAAGGAAAGAGAGATTGTGTGCGGGAAGGCTGGAAGCGATATCTCGGCGGTGGGTGACTATAGTAGAGAGCATGCGGCCACCATAATTTAGATGCAATAATGAATCCAACGATATTCTTTCAGCGATGGCGGTCATGTCGGTCCCGGTCACCACTCCGATGCCTGCGCGACTCGGGCGAGCGCGATCTCCCCGGCGTCCGATCTCTGTATTTCTCGTCCCGGTCGTGCTCGCGGTGCCGCGATCGCTTCTCTTTAGCCGGAGACCGGTCCTCTCGGTGTCTGCGCTCGCGAGAACGAGACCGATGCCGACGATGATGGCGGCTCGATCGCTCTCTGCTGTCGTCCCGGCGGCGAGAGGACTTCTTCTCGCTGCTCTTCCACAGCTCAATGGCGCGCGCAACCTCCTCCTTCTTCTCCTCGATGAGGAATTCCTTCATGGGATCTTCCTCGTCATGGTCACGGATCAACGCCTCGAGCTCCCTCTCCTCCTTGAGCATGGGCCGTATCGCTTTTGTGTCGCTCGTCCGTCTCTTCCTCTGGCGGCCATGCCGGTCTTTGTCTCGGTCCTCACTGGCCGTCGCATCGCCCATCAGCTTGGCGACGTTGTCCTCCTCTTCCTCCTCATCTTTGCGCTTGTACCGCGCATGGTCTACCCGGAGCATCCGACCGAGAACCGTCGCGCCGCCCAGGTTGTCCACGGCTAGATCGGTGCTGCGCTGGTCCTCATATTTGAGAAATGCGAAGCCCTTGCTTTTGCCCGTCTCCTTGTCGCGGATCAGGTTGATGTGCACTGGTTCGCCGTATTGAGAGAATATGGTCACGATGTCGCCCTCTGACAGGTCAAATGGGAGCCCGCCGATGTAGATGTAAGCTGTATCGCGGTAGTCGGCGTGCCATGATGCTTCGGGAGGTCTGTTGTAGGAAAGTAGGAGAGTCAGTAACCCTTCATGAGGTACCAGGGGGACAGTCCGGTATAGAACTTACACGGCATTCTCCAGCTCGCGCTTGTTCAGCGCCTGAGTCTGGCGGATGGAGTTCATGGTGGTGGTGTTGCAGAAGGGGAAAACGGGCAAAGAAAGAAAGTCAGTTGGGTCCCACCCGCACGCCGCCCATGTTTACTGAACTTGACCGTGTTAACAACTCCTGACCCGACATTATTGGGTCTGGCACCAACCTATTTATTTTTTTCAAGGGCTTTCACGATCCCACCAAGTGGTGTCTATCGCGTTGAGCATCTCGCGCCCTCCACCTCCCGCACTCTTTACATCACCCGATTCGATTCCCCTGACCCGATCGCTGCATCCTTCCTAGCAACCCAACCTCCCCGACACGGCACCGCATTTTCGCGCCCGCCCCGTCGACGACCCTGCGGCTTGTCCCCGGCGCTTGGAATGGTTGATGCCCGACCGAGGCATGGCGGGACTTGACCAGACGATGTCGTCCAGCCCGAATCGCGGTTCGAAATCGGCGGCCAACAGCAACAACAACAACAGTCGGCCAACCAGCAAAGATGGCTCCAAAAAGAACATTTGGTCTTCTCTGCTGGATGGCGTCGCTAACGGAAAGCGCTTGCCGGAGAAAAACCTTTTGATTCTCGGTGCGTACATCTCCTGACCAGAGGCTATCCATCCCCTGTCTTCTCTGTCCGGACTTGGGAGCTGATTTGATTGATCGTCTTGACTGCAGGAGGAACACCGGACAGCCAGAGAGAGTTTCTAGAGACTCTTTCAGCAGATACATCGGCCGACCCCAGCTTGGTGAATGATAAGCGCAGAGGCAAGACGCCGCCGATTGCCAACCAGTTTGCGCTGGGATACACATATCGAGATGTTCTCGACGCCGATAGAGAAGGTATATTTACGGCAATTTTTTTTTTTTTTTTTTTTTTTTTTTTTTTGGACTTGGAGCTCTGCTAACTCTCGCCTATATCAAGACACTCTGGCGCGTGTCTCGGCGTACCTCCTATCCGAACCTTCTCTGTCATTCGCACCTCTCCTCAAACCGCTCTTGACTCCCCAATCCGTGCCAGAAACGCTGGTGGTAATTCTTATGGACTGGTCAGACCCGTGGACATGGATCCGACGACTACGGGAGTGGGTCCGTCTGCTTCGTTCGGTGCTGGTTTCTGTGGACGACGAGACCAAAATTGCCATGGAGGAGACGATGACGGAGTGGCGTGATCGTAAGAGAGGTATGGACGCCAGTGCTGCTGCGGCAGCAAGTTCGGGAGGTCCTGTCACGATACCCTTGGGACCGGGCGAATGGGACGAAGGGCTTGGACTTCCCATGTGTGTTGTCTGTCAAGGAGTATGTGGCACTGCACAATTCGAGTTGTAAGGATGGTTGCTCATTGTTTCCTGCAGGCCGACAAAATCGAGAAGTTGGAGAAAGACCACGGGTGGCATGAAGAGGAGTTTGACTTCATTCTCCAGTTCCTGCGAACAATCTTATTGAAGCGTGAGTTCTCCTACCAGTATGGCAGCAGATATGACTAGTTCTAATCCGTGACAGACGGCGCATCTCTCATTTATACGACACCTTTCCTTGCAAACTCACTCCAGAGTCTGATCCATTCGTCGCTGGGTATACATTCTCTTTTGAAGAGACAGTCATTAAAACACAATGTCATCGACCGTGACAAGATTCTCGTCCCTGCCAACTGGGACTCATGGGGCAAGATCCGGATTATTCGGGAAGGATTCGACATGGAAGGCGTGTCGACGGCATGGTCGATTGAAATCCAAGATGCCCCCGAGCCACTCGATTTCGCGCAGCCTGTCGAGAACACCGCGCAAGGCGAGAATACCGCAGCTGAGGAGGACGGCAGCAGCGCCGTGACGGTGTTCGAGCAGACGATCCAAGATCCCCGCCGGGACAGGACGGTCGCCCACCCCAGCGGCAACGCCAATGGCGACTCCGTGGAAATCGAGACGTCCGACATGCAGAATTTTCTCTCCAAGCAACTCGAGAAGCTTGAGCAGCTCAAGGCCGAGGATGAAAAGGACCGCGCGAATCAGCAAACTCCGCAGCTGGAAATGTCGCCGATGGACGACCAGGGCCGGGTCAACGAGCACATCGGGCCCGTGCAGTTCAACATGGGAGGCATCCAGGTGGACGCGGATGATATGCTGAAGAAGCTGAGGGTGAGTACCATCTTTATTCATCTGCCAGGCCCCGCTAACTCTGTCCCTCTCTATCTAGGACCGCGAAGCTAGTCGATCTCAACGGAAGGAAGGGGCCCCGACCAGTCCAGGCGACGAGAAAGCGCACAACCAGGCGCTGGCCAACTTCTTCGCCGGTCTGGTCAAGAAACCTGGCAGCAGTCCTCGCGGCAGTCCGTCCACGTGAGGAAGGGGGAAGAGGACATTCTCTGTATTTTAGTTGATCTCGAGTACATAATCATTTGGGAAATCCAGGCTTTCGGGGCTAGACACGGTGATACCAATCAATCAATTCTATTTTGTTTTATAGTTGAAACGGTTGGGTTAAGATTAAGGTTGCAGGCATGTGACGGCCCTCGGTTTCGTTCCACCTCAACTTCACTTGCCACTCACTTCGTTGCTAAGTAGTTACTACTGCGACAAATGCTCAACAATAAGCAAAATGGCTCCCTCACATTCATCACCGCCAGCTAGCGGGTCTACCGGCTTCTTCCAGCAGCCACCGCGCCTAACAAACGCCTTCGACGAAGACGAGGCCTTCAAGCGGATCTTCACCTGTAGCTATTCCCCATGCCCCACGCCCCTTTGGAACTCACTCCCTTCCCCCAGATGCTAACCAAACAATACAGTCTACCTCCCTCCACCTCTACAACAAACCCTCAAACCCGAAATTTCCAGCTTCGGAGCCCGCGTGCTAGATCGCCGCGTGCTCGCCCATCTAGCAGACGCAGAGCGCAACCCACCCTACCTACGCACATGGGACAGTTTCGGGCATCGTGTCGACGAGCTTGTCACCTCGGAAGGATGGCGTGCACTCTCGGCGATAGGTATCTCAGAGGGTATGGTTGCCATCGCCTACGAGAACCGGTATGGCCCGCATAGCCGGGTTTATCAGTTCCTGAAGTACCATCTCTGGAGTGGAAGTAGTGCCATCGTGACCTGTCCGTCCGCGATGGCGGACGGGGCGGCGAGATTACTGTCCAGACAGCTTGCGAAGACTTCTTCAGATCAGCACGCTCAAGCTCTGGGTTCTACAGAGAGACAGGTCTTCGAGACCGCTTTCCGCCATCTCATATCCCGAGACCCGAAAAGCGCATGGACGAGCGGGCAATGGATGACGGAACGCCCTGGTGGTAGCGATGTCCGCAACACAGAGACGCAGGCTACCTACACGCCCGGCTTCAGCGTATCCGACAGCCACCTCGACACAGACAGCCAACCCCTCGGACCGTGGTCCATCTCCGGCTTCAAATGGTTCAGCTCAGCAACAGACTCACAGATGTCAGTGATGCTGGCAAAACTCCCCGACGGCACACTATCAGCCTTCTTCGCGCCCATGCGCCGCCAGAACCGACAAACCGGCGAGCCCGAGCTCAACGGTGTCCAGATCCAGCGGCTCAAATCTAAACTCGGCACCCGCGCCCTCCCAACGGCCGAACTGGCCCTGTCGCGCATGCGCGCGTACATGATCGGTGCCCCGGGCGCGGGGGTCAAGGAAATCAGCACCATCCTCAATATCACGCGCGTGCATAATATCGTCTCCGCGGTGGGACTCTGGGGCCGCGGACTAGCGATCTCGCGCGGATTTGCGCGTGTGCGTTCCTCTGGGGGAAGACTACTCCTCGACACGCCGGCGCATGTGCGCACGCTGGCGCAGCAGCATGTCGAGTATAGGGCTATGATGCATCTTTCATTCCTGGTCGTGTTACTACTCGGCGTGTCAGAGAATGGGGGTGTAACGGCGCAGCTCGACGCGCCCGTCCTGGGGAATTCATCTCCAAAAATGGCAGCCCATCTGCTCAGGCTGGTCACCCCGGTCGCGAAAGCTACTACTGCGCGCGCGGCGATTGCCGGGTTAGCAGAGTGCGTGGAGTCTATGGGTGGTGTTGGATACTTGGAGAATGAAGATGCGGAGTTGAATATCGCGCGGCTGTATCGCGATGCTAACGTGCTGAGTATTTGGGAGGGTACGACAAATGTCATGGCTGATGATGTGGTGCGCGTGCTCAAAGCCCGAGACGGCCCGCAGGTGCTCGAGAGTCTGGATCAGTGGATTCAGGGCATTGCCTCTGTTGGTTCGGCTTCGTCCGTGTCCACGTCCGCGTCGAAGACACTCCGTGCTGCGTCCACCAGTCTGAAAGCACATGTCCTCGCCCAGTCGGCGGATAATCTCCGGCTGAATAGCCGTGCCTTACTTTCCAGGCTGGGCTGGCTTGTCTGTGGTGCGTTACTTGTGGCAGATGCGGCGAGGGATGGCGACCTGGTTGCTTGGGAGGTGGTGGCTCGGTGGATGCAGAGGAAAGAGACGGCGTTGTATGGGTTTGAGTTTTTGGAGGATGGACAGTCTCTTCCGAGTCTTGCTGGTGGTGACGAAGAGTCTGCTCGGGGTGTGGACATGGATCGCCGGATTGTCTTTGGGGAGTCAGTTCAGCTGTCGCAGCGGGCGAAGATGTGAGTTGATGCGAGTTTGATATAGGGTTGGAAGGGCTGTATAACTATAGCCTACATTGTAGGTAGACATATCAATTGTTTTTCTTGTCATATCAGTGACGGTAAACCTGCCGCCTCCGATAGCGATTGACTCTGCGATCACTGGATAAGCCACTCACTGAGCACTCAGAGCTGGCCCTAGGGCTCTAATACACTACCACTACGGGCAAGCATTTTCGCGTGCCCTGCCATGGACCACGACTAGATCGGCGCGCCATAGCGCAGAGTGAAGACACTCACCGTCGGCCTGAGTATAACTCCGAATTAGATATTGAGCAAATGGTCTATATTATGCTAGGGTTCCTAGTGATATTCTAGATGTGAATAAGTGTGTATTTGGTAATGTAGCTAAGGAAGGTGCGTAAATGGCCCAAAGGTGTGAAAGGCAAAGCAGAAAAGTACGGGAAGGTGATCGTCCACCTCCGACAACAAGGCCCCGCTATAGCACTATTCCTAACATAAACCTACGCTTGACCGCATCATCAAACAGGTGGCTCGCCTTGAACGACTGGGAGCGGCTCTGTCTCGGGAACTGACATTGTCTTCCAGGCTTCGTGGTCAACAACCATGTAATCGTCGACTTCCTTCAATGTTCGCGAGAAATCGCTCACACCATGTCCCAGATTGCCCGGCTTTCCAGCGAACGAAAACCACTGCTCCGTAATACCAGTATCAGCACCAGTCCCTTCGACAATAGTCTCGTTCCAGTAGTACATGCTCGATGCATTCTGTCTTGTCGCCAGAGTCTCTATTCCAGTTGATGTCCCGGTGAGATAAGGTAAGGTATTGACTCCAAATGCAACCAGGCTCCGATCAATCAGAGTGTAGACAGAGGAGAGTGAAGCGAGCGACGGGGCAATAATGTAGGCACTGAATAGATTTATGGGGTAATGGTAGGTATTGGTGGCCTCCGAGAAGGAGTTGGAAAAGCTTCCGGTGGACATCATGGCAAGGGATTGGTTGTAAGCCTCTGAGGACATGTTTTGAACGTTCGAAAATGACAGATCTTGTGTCCACGATGCCAGCCTTGGGCCTGTGGATGTGTGGACGGTGGAAGAAATTGAGAGTTTCCGGCTCGCTGTAAGAGAGAAGTAGAATGACGAGTTTGTGGTTGTTCCGTTTATCGTCGTCGTAGTCAGTCTAGGGGAAAATGAGAACAACGGGTCAGAAACATGACTCTCAATCATCTGCAAAATCTTAGTATAAAGCCATTCAGATCAAAGAAGTTGTACGTACGCTTCCCGTGGTTTGTTTTCCTTTCTTGTCAAGCCAGACAAACACGGACCCAGTGACGTACCAATTCTCTCCAATTGTGCCGACGTGACCTTTAATAGAGCTATCATACCCAACAACTTTGAGACCGAATGTATGGGCATGGCCATCACAGAGCAATGGGAGCCAAGGAGTAACGTCTACTTCAAAAGATGGCGAGTCGTATGCATCGATGCCTGCGATGGGTCTCCACAGACCCGGATCAACACCACCGGTGAAGAGAACGGGAAATGGCCACGAGACACCAGCAAGATTCCCATCAATAAGCAATTCAATCTCGCGGAAGGGACTAAATCCATAAAGCCACCCTGGATTACTCGGGAATGTATCGATGTATTCAGATGGGACATTGGTGTACCAAAACTCCTCAGCGCCATTTCCCGAGGCAAGTATAGACACGACGGCGCTTTTGGCGTTTCGAGGAAAGGTGATGGACACGGTGCCATTGTCTTCAGGAAGGGACATGACTGATGAAATGTTCTGCGAGGAAGCCAAATTTGTTATGGGATACACCAGATGGGCCGGGTCCAGGTCGATGTAACGGTCATTGAAATACAGGACTTCTAATGTCACGTTGAATGCACCTGTGTATAATTCTGAGTAGACATTGTCGAGATCAAAGATTATCTTCTGCTCGCGCCGAATCAGAGTGTCGAAGATAGTCATGTCTTTCTGGTAGTTCCAGTAAATGTCATAGCCACCAGGCATCGCAGTGGAGGTTCGCCATATTTCGGTATCTCCAAAGAAAAGCAGAGCAAGGCGGTCATATTGTCGACCAGATGATGTTATGGAGATATTAAAGATAGTGGTGGTAAACTCGCAGTCTTTGGGCGGGGTGTACGTGCCTAAAAGGAAAAGGTAAGCTCATGCATGTCACACAGCGACGTTAAATGATCATCAATTGAGATTTCAGCTACTCACCGACGTAAGGCACGCCATAGCTATTCGCAAAGACGTGGCTGAAAATAGTCTGAGTGCAGCTGGGATTATCGTAGTTCTTGCGGGGGGGAACTTGAGCCTGGACAACCTCCAAGGCTCTACTACCCTCTGATTTTCTTTTCACGCCATCTGCTGGCGAGAATGCGACAGTCGAACTTAGAAAGGCCAAAGCCAGAAGCATGGCCTCAGCGGAAGAGGCCCTCATGTTGTGTGCCGAGTTGGATTGGTTTACCGACTATTAACCGGCACCATTGAAATATATAAAGCTTTGTTCGGGCAAGAGAGATTCGGCCGCGTATGTCAACGTTATCGCTGCGCACGATACAGATGGCCGTTACGGGTAGTACTATCCTGAGGTATTGTTCATGAAACTTTGAAAGACCCACACTGGGGGAATTTGGTCTGGTCGAGACTCGATCAAGCATTTGGGGTTGCATGATATCTACACATGCACGCAGCAAATCCGTTTAATACGGCCCTGCGAGGACAATAGAAAATAGATCGATTGGACATAATTTCTTCATACCATATGATCAATACACCTGGACGGCTGACACTGAGCGATTAGTAGGAACCAGGCCACCTTGATAGCTTACGCGACCTGCTTGTTTACTTCAGACTTAAGATGCACCTCCGCGCGAGGTGACATTATAATGCACCAGCCAGCTGCCAGGGAATTCTCAAGAGGCGTCCCCAATCTGCCGATATGCTTAGCCCCAAATTCTGTCCTTATCTGACTACGACGTGAGGGGTGAAATGAAATGACCGGGTTCCGGCACGGATTCGGACTTGGGGGCGTGACACCCATGGTCCCCGCAGATCATCAACCTACCCCTTCCCGATATAAGCAACACCAAACTGGTACCATTTTCTAACGTCATCTTAAATTATATGTAACTACGGATCCCTTCCTGATTACCTAGGCGTACAGGGGTTGAAGATATCGCGTCGACTGCTGTAAGAGCGGAAAATCCATCGGCAAAACGCAAGCGCGCTAGAGTACGCGCTAAAAATCGGCTATATCGATTTCTTAAGTACCGCCTGTAGTTAGTTATCTGACTATTTTACGGTCTAGATTCAGTGACTAATAGCAACCTGATTCCTAAAGCCGCCGGTACACCTGTCGGTGAAATAGCGATGCAATTTCAATATCATCCTCAACTCAAAACTTTTATAGGACTCTTTCTTCTACCTCATCCTTGTTTTACACGGCACAGAACACAAAAGAGTGTCGGTAGAAGATCTATTAGACCAATCATTCCTTTCGTATCACGTAATAATTTGGGCCAATTATCTTCTGGCCGCAAAGACGTCATGCATAGTCTTGATGATGGGCTGCTCTGAAGAGCGCGATCTGTCAAGGATGATATTACCGTGTGGCGTCGAAAGCTGCCGTTTTTGGCGCCTAATTTACCGTCACCTAGAGCCAGCCATGACCCAAAACCTATGCATATTGTGAATAGACACTGAGCAACCACCCTCCACAATAAAACACTCTCTCACCAATTCTCCCACACGGCATGAGGCAACACCTTCCTCATGATAGCCCAATGCTCCAACGCGCCCCGATCATGAAACTTATACAATCTACCCACCTCCTTCTGCACAAGCAACGCTCTCCCGCCCTTAGGAACAGCCGCGAACATGTCAGGGTCGAGCTCATGTTTCGGCACGAGATACGACTCGCGCGACTTGCTGCGCAGGAAATCCGCCTCCACAGGTTCGCGGAAGCGCAGCGGGGTTCTGGTGCTCTTCTTGCAGAATAGGACCATGTTCGTGAAGTTGGGGTTCTCTGCATCAGGCCCGCCGGGTGCTTCCTCGCGGAAGATGCGGCAGCTTGGGAATACGGACCGGATGGTGCGGACTATTAGACCGCTTGGGTAGAGGGTAAGGTCGCCGGCGTAGTTCTGGGCATTTGGGTTAGTATATAGAGAAGACGGAGGTTGGGTCGTTGGTGGAGGTATTGGGACAGGCTTACGATGGCGATGACTCCGTCATCTCTGAGCAGCGAGTTCAGCTCTTCCAGAAACTCGAAGGTGAATAGCTCGGCGGGCTCGGCGCCGCCGGTGAACACGTCGTGCACAATATAATCGTATTTCTGGGCCTTTGACTGGGCACGCTTGACGAATTTCGTAGCGTCCTCGATGGCAGCGATGTGGTTGGAAGGCAGGTTGAAATATTGCGTGGCGAATTTGTACACGACAGGGTCGAGCTCGACGATGGTCGTGTCGACGCCATGCTTCATTAGGGCGGCAGGCGTTGTGCCGATTCCCAGGCCGCTGTTCGAAGCCTTTTGTCAATTATCTCCCTTTGCAAATAAGATGAAATCGGGGGAATATCATACATCACCAGCGCTTTACTGGCTGCGTCCACGCGCGATGCAGCGTGCTCCGGCTCAACCAGTCGAACAGCCTCGAGCATGGCAAAGACCGCGTAAATAGGATCTTCCACTTCAGGCCGGTAGCCCGGCACCATCTTGGTCCACTGTCCGCCGAGGAGGCTGTGGTCACAGCGCATGACGCGGAAACCATCCTGGTGGTTCTCCAAAACGGAGATGTACCCAGTGTATGAGTCCTGGCGTGCAAGCAAGGAGTAACCTTCAGTATTCAGGACTGAGTTAACAGCGGAGATTCCGCCAATATGGACGTTTGAAGTCATCGTGAAGAGTAGTGATGGAAGTGCCAAAAGCAGCAACTTCGACGGGACCAACGCGGCATAGCCCGCAGCAATGAGAAACTGCATGCCGGTGCGAGTAAAAAGAAACGTGAACCCAATGGCCCTAGACACAAAAGCCTTGGCGAAGTGCTCGCCGATGGAGTAGATGAAATACGAGCCCAGCAGCGGGACATGTTCGGCAACCAAATCCCCCTGCGCCTCCAGATGAAGCGACGCCTGGATCTGCTTGCCGGCAACCGCAACTGTCAGAAAGACCAGCGGGTAATACCCGAACAGCTCGGTGACTGCAGGACCAGCGGGGTTTCCTAGCAGCGAGCTCTGCTGCATGACAAAGTACTGCAGGGTTGGGATCCAGAACGCCAGCACTGGAAGCAGGTAGCCCGCTAGACGGCCGATGCGTCGCTGCACCTGGTCTTTCAGGAACCATCCTGCTCCGGCGAAGATGGCTACGCCGTAGCTGTGGAAGATGTGCGCTGGCACGCTGCCATACACTGGGGAGAGCACCAGTAGCGACACGGGAGAATAGAATGCCAGGAGGACGAGTAGTCCTACGCCGGCACCAAGGCGCGGGAGGTCGACTCGCTGGAGGAATTGATCAACAGGCATATTGACGCGCGATTTTGGGAGCAGCGCGTCTGTTGAGGATAGTTAGCATGTAGCTAGAGAATTGTAGCATGTAGAATAGAATGAATCGGCCGAGTTAAGATCTTACATGTCCAAGAGAAGGTGTGCCAGGATAAGGAGCAAAAAAAAAAGAGCTATGACCTAGTTTGGAGCTTTTGCTTTTGCCGCCGCCTTCCGCGTTCCTCAACTTCTTCTGACGACATCACTCCAATAATATTCTCCATTAATATTCCAACAACCACCATGCCCCATTTCCCCATGGACACCGGCTTCAAGTCGTCCTCGCCGGAATCCTCCCGCGACAACACTCACCGGCTCTCCATCCAGACGAAAAACCGCCGAAAGCGGTATCTGGACCTACATCCCGAGTACTTCTCGACGGAGCTCGAGCTAGCCGGTCCGCGTGCTCTCTCTCTCTTTTTCTCGCGCATATCACAGCAACAACAAGACACAACAATCATAACTACCGTCTTTCTAGATGCTAATGCTAACACATACCCTCCCAATCAACAGACCCCCTCCTCTACGACCGCCTAATCCGACGCTTCCAAACCCCGCAAGAAAGAGAGGAATCCGGACGCGCGAAGGGATTCTCAGGTGTCCTTCAGGCAGATCTGGCCCGGTCCGAGGCGAAGATGGATGCGCTGGCGCACCCAGATCCCAACGCCATGCTGAGCTACGCGCGAGGTCCGGATGGGGAGATCCTCGCCGAGGACCGCGATGAGATCCCCGGCAGCAAGGAGGAGGGCGAGAAGCAGTGGCGCTGGGAGATGGAGCTACGGTTTCTGCGCGGCGATGATTCGGATTTTGAGTATGGGGCTGTGGATGAGGATGAGGATTTGGATGATTGGTCGGAGACGCAGGAGAAATATTTTGAAGAGGAGGAGCCGGAGTGGGTGGTTGGGGATGATAATGCTGGGGGGAGGATGGGGAGAGAGAGCTGAAAGGTGAGACGGGGGTTCAGGATTTTTGACTTCTTGGGCGGGCTGGCTGCTTTGGTGCTGGTCGCCGGGCTGAATTGATGATACGACGATACGATACTAAAATGATCAATTGCATCTACATCCATAACCATCCTTTGGTGGACTATTTACAGCTCATGCTTGTTTATATACACACGGTCATTGCTCCAGCAACCGCTTGACGGCCATCTCCTTCAGCTTGAACTTCTGAATCTTCCCACTCGCCGTCTTGGGGAAGGGCTCCGACGGTCCCAGGAAGAAGACATACTTGGGAACTACCAGGCGGGTCAGCAAGGTTCTTCCTCGGTGACATGTCTAACTTACCAAGATGGCTACTCAACTTCTCGCGCACCCATTGCTGGATATCCTCCGTGCGGACGGCACTCGAGCCATGGTCCCGCGCAATCACAAACGCGGCGACGACCTCGCCGTATCTCTCATCAGGAACTCCGACGACAGACACGTCGGCGATCCCTTCGTGGGCAAGCAGGCAGTTCTCGATCTCGAGCGGGTGGATGTTCTCGCCGCCACGGATGATCAGGTCTTTGATCCGGCCGGTGATGCTGATGTAGCCATCCGGGGACATGGAAGCTTCGTCGCCGGTCTATTTCACGAAAGATCAGCATTGTCCAAACGGAGGGAGATGTTCAACGTACATGCATCCAGACCTTCCCTGTCTCATCTGGGATCATCACCTCCAGTGTCTTCGCGGAGTCGTCCCAGTACTCCTTCATAAGCAGGTATCCGCTAACGGCCAGC
Source organism: Penicillium riverlandense (assembly GCF_028828495.1). NCBI lineage: Eukaryota > Fungi > Ascomycota > Eurotiomycetes > Eurotiales > Aspergillaceae > Penicillium > Penicillium riverlandense. The sequence continues at coordinate 4,372,585 of NW_026643194.1, forward strand.
TCCCCCCGTGTCTCAATGGGAAGGATCTGGCTCTTATCCGTCGCGCTAACGATCTTAGCCTCCACATGAGGCATGAGTCTCCCCACTGAATTGATCCGCTTGTCAATCGGATCATCGGTCGTGGTCATCGCCGAGACCGGGCTGGTCTCCGTCATGCCATAGCAGATAGTCAGCTCGGTGAGATTGAGCACACGGTGCAACTTCTTCATCAGCTCCGCGGGGATACTGCTTCCCGCTGCAATCCCCGTGCGCAGATGCTGGAAGCCCTCGTCAGCGACCTCGCCTTCTTCGATCAGACCGAGTTCTTCGAGGAACATGGTCGGCACGCCGTACAGCGCAGTGCATTGTTCTTCCTGAACTGCTTTCAGGGCAGCGCGGGCGTTGAATGACTCCGTTGGGAAGACGATCGCGGAGCCGTGCGTGGCTGTCGCCATGTATCCTAGGATGCAGCCGAAGCAATGAAACAGTGGTGGCGGGCAGCAGACGATATCGTTCGGAGTGAGGAGCATTCGATCACCGATCTGGGCGCCGTTGTTCAGGATTGATCGGTGGCTGAGGCATGCAGCCTTGGGCATGGCTGTTGTTCCGGAGGTGAATTGGATGTTGACGATGTCATGCGGTGAGAGGTCCTGTGGTGGCAGTGGGTTCCCGTCTGCCGTCAGTTGAGACGTGACCGAGGAGAACGGCGTGAGACTTTTATATGACAAGAGGTCTACACGGCCCGCGGAATTGTCCACTGTGATAATGTTTTTCAACGAAGGAACCACGGCCGACTGCAGCTTTGGCTGGGACAGATCCTCGACCAAGCTTTTCAGCAGCGGGAGGTTGCTGCGGGGATCTTTTCGGGGCAGATTGGCCTCGGCGCTGATGATCAGATGGCTGGCTTCTAAGTGGCTGAGTGCCGAAACCACCTGGGTAGCATTGAAAGACGGGTTGATCGGGACCTGAAGTATGGTGTTAATGCTATCATCTATCTCAAGTACTGGGTTGCTTACCAAGATAGCGCCGAGTTTGAATAACGCGTACGTAGCCTGCCCATAATGATGAATATCGTGCTGGCGATATGCGTAGAATTGGACAGACATACCACGGCGAACTCCATAGAATTCCCCAACATAACCCCAACCCGTTCTCCTTTGCGAACACCAACCGACTCCAGACCGCGGGCGAGGGCATTACTTCTAAAGTCGAGCGAAGCATAGGTCACTCTATCATTCTGGTGCTTCGAGACAACGCTAAACAAGTGATCAATGTCCTATTCTTACACCCGTTAAAAGGGGGAGTTATCTCACGCTGTTCGGTCTCCGCATTGAGCAACGATCTTGGCAAAGTGTTCCCCAACTGTCGATTCGATCAAGGGGGGCTGTGTACATCGGAGGTTTGTTAGTTTTGCATTGAACTCATTTCGGCTTGTTGTCAGGGGGGGAAGAAAGAAGGGTTTACATGTGATGGGCCCCGGGCATAGCTCTCTGTCAACAGGCCCCTTCGGACCTGGTGTTTGGCTCGGATTCGAGTTGGACGGGTGATACCAGAAAGGAGACGCGTCCGGGGGGCGGCTTTCCCCAGCAGTCCGTAGTAAGAGCCAGGCATGTTTGTTTTCGAAGCGGAGGAGAGGTAGGGTGTTACCGAAGCTGCATGACTTGCGTGCCAGGACGGTGGTGATAGACTTTCGGGATAGGATAATGTGGTAGGAATAATCAATATGGACTGTCCAGTCAAGGGTGACTGCAGTGAGCGAAGAATAGAAAGAGTGAAAGGAAAGTGACGAAGTACGAAGTTCGCTGGGGAGCTTTCCCCGCACCCGGGATGGATGCGGGGCCGGACAGCCAACCTAGGCTATTATGAAAGAGAGTGGAAAGATGAACACAATGGGATATAGGCTAGGCCTATCAGGAATAGTATAAACAATTAGTTGGTTAGGGGAAAGCACTCTACGGTGGGGTAGAGTTTGCATAAATTATCCCAACGATTGATGTGTGGTTCGTCTAGAGATTTTTCTCTCTTGTTTATTAGGTCCTAGAATGGATTACGGATATCGAATGGTTGTGTTAGGTGAAATGATGTGCACGTACAGGATTGGGCGTACCTGCAGAAACATGTAGGATGGAAATATATTTTGCATCATAGCTGTATTGTGACAGTCGATTGATGATGCATTAGCAAATTTGAATGTTTCCTTGTACGCTAGCTGTTCATATTGAACGTCTAGAACTACACATGTATGTACTCGTTAACTCCATAGGTAACGATGTAGCTGGCACATCGCTAAATCCTGCACGCATTGCTTATCTGCGGATTCGTCATGTGGTGGGGAAGATCGACTCCCGCATTTCTTCGCGACGGGCTCATTTCTTCCCCTTCCACCGACCTTCGGCCTGCCATGTCCTGCTAACCATCGGTCGCACACTCCTTCGAATGCCGAAGTCTGACAGCCCACCATGGACAAAGAACCGCCCGAGGAGGCCATCGCCAACTTCGTCAGCTTCACGAGCACCACGCGCGAGCAGGCCATCAGCTTCCTCAAGGTACAACTAAGCGACCCCAGAACTCTCTCCCAGTCCCACGCAGACACTGACCCAGTCGTTCTACCACAGGCAAACTACCTCGACTCCCAAAAAGCCATCAACGCCTACTTTGAAGATCCCACAGGTCCTCACCCAAAGGTACGTACCTTCTGTTGACGCCCTGGAGCTCCATGCCCTCGGCATTCGCGCTGACAGACAGCTGCCACACAGACGAGTGGCTACTTTCATGAAAACCCCTTACCCTGTATGTTTTCCTGTCTTTTGGCGACTTGCGCAGTGGCTGACCCTCTCCCTCCAGCTTTCGAATTCCCTCCGCACGACAATGCCCCCCGTCCCCCAGTGACCGTTCCTCCTTCTCGTCCTCCGTCCCGAGCGAATACGCATGATACTCCAGATGGCACTGGCTACCAAGCAGGCTACCAAGCACCGACAGAGAGTACTGCGCAAGGTACTACGGGTGAGGAAGCCCAAACAACCACCGGGGAGGAAGCGCTTGCTGATCTGAGGCCACAGATTCTGGGCAGGGATTGAGTCTGGCCGAGCGAGAAGAAAACGAACTTCAGCGGGCTGTCGCCATGTCTCTTAACCAGGGAATGGGCGAGCAAGAGACTGGGGTGGTGACGTCGACCGGCGAATCGCACTTTGGCAAGGCCACACGGGACCACTACGACGAGGGGGCATGGGCGATGACCCTGTTCAACACGTCCTCCCATGAAGTCATCATCAGCCCGGACCCCGAAGACAGGAAAAAAGTCGACGACGAGCCTGCTTTCATCCGGCCGTCTCAGGACAATCTCTACCTGGGCGGGTTCCTGACTATTCTCCACAGCATCCCCCTCGCCCGCGAAGCTCTCCTTCTACGAAACAAGGTCTTGTTTGACTATGGACACGACGCGCAGTGGTGGAATGGCCAATCGATCAATCTTCCCAAGATTGTGACCATCCACGAAGCCAAGGATGGCGACGATGGCTGGGACGACATCATCTATGAAACCCAACGGTTGATGGCTTTCTTGGATTCCACCAAGCGCGCTTTCGGCAGCGCCGACGCCCTGTCAAACCTGAAAAGCATCTTTTCCACCTCGGCCGACTCGGAGGAGTCCGTCACTCGGTTCCTCGAAGCATGGCACGGGGCAGCTGTTCGAGCAGACCCTGACAACCAGATGGCCTCTACGTTCTTGTCACACGCATACAAACAAGACCCCTATGACTATGAAGAACCTCAATCCAAAGAGCTCTTCACCTTCGCGCCTCCTGTCGAGAATTACCATCGCCAGACGGCAGGCCAGACTCTCTACGACGTCTTCGACTACGCGATGTGGAGTGACACACCCGGACAAGCCCTGGATGATGTCTGGCTGGAGCATGTCGCAGACGTTCTCACAATCAAGCTTGATGCTACCGGAGACGCGACGTCAGTGGGGATCAAGATCCCAGCTGTTTTTTACCCGGATCGATATCTGAGCGGTTGCCGAGAGCTGGCCCGTGAGTACCGGACCAAGCGACTGCAGATGGAGGAAGACCTGTTGGAAGTGGAGCGACGCATCGATCACTACACCCACCCAAAGACGATTGAGGGTAATGTGACATACGTGGACCTCTTTGAGCAAACTGCGGAGGCGGCGCCTATTGCTGTACCAAAATACTGGCCGAAGAATGCCGACGGTAGTGAACGCAAGCCCCCATTGACCATGGAGCGCGCAGAGTGGATTGCGGCGGAACTGCGAAAGAAAATTGCCTGGGTCGAAGGAAAGCTGAAAAGTAAGGATTTTCCGAGAGAGCGTGTACGCTTAACCTGCTAATGCGATGTGCAGACCTGGATACCCGCAAACAGAGTGCACAGGAAGCTCTTCGCAATTACTCCAAGACACTCACGGAGCCTTCCGACTCTCCCACCCAACCCCCGGTCCACAAATACACCCTCCGAGGCGTGTGCACCGAACCGCATGTGACCTATGTCCTGCGGCGCAACAATCCCCGCGTGTCTGGAGACGCGATGGATGTCGACAGCGAGTACCAATGGTGGCGGATCAGCTTTTCCGCAGAGGATGGCAAGACCAAACAGGCCGAGAAACGGGCAGCGCAAGGCGACCACAATGCCTCACAGCACGGCAGCGACGTGGTCGGCTATACCGCTAAGCGAGTCCGTGAGGTCGAAGTCCTCCATGCGGCGCGTGAAGAGTGGAGGAATGCACTTCTGGTGTACGCGAGCGAGAACGCCATGCGCGTGCCAGAAGAGCCCGCTTTTTCACAGCTTCGGGTAAGATTTTCTTGTGATGTGATAAACTTTGCGAAGCTAATCCGGCAACAGAGCTTCATTGACAAAGACAACGAGGCATTCGCGGCGGAATTCGAGCAGGCCTCGGCGGATCCGATTGACAGTGACTGGCCGGGGACTGCGGACTGGGATGCACCGCAGAATAATGCCCAGAGCCAGTCTGCTTCTCAAAAAGGCCAGCAGGTAAATGTTTCCACCGAAGAGGTGGGCCACCGTCAGCAAGAGATGCAGGAAAAACCCGGGTCTAGTTTACTGGGTGCTACATCCACGGCGGATTCGGGCTGGCAGGAGGTGACGCGAGATGAGAACATGACGGAGCCGGAGTAGACGCATGATGCCCACACGATATGAGCGACGAGGGAACGAGCATGCCATGACACAAAAGATGCATCGAGTTTACTAGATCCGATAGTTAATGATACTGTCCGATGTTGTTGTTGATCAAGCCCAGTGGTGGAGTGTCCCCACCTATTTTTATTTGGCGTGTTTGCACCCACCCTCCTTATCATCCATCCTCCTACATAACTAAACCCCAAGTCATTCCCTTCACCACCATGGCCGACACCGACGCCATAGCCGGCGCCACCATTGAGCTCCTCGAGGCGCGTCTCCGCCGTCTGTCCTACCTCCTCACCGGCGCCAGCGACTACACGGGCGTGCCCACCACCCCAGACCGACCAGACTCTCTCGACGAGACGGTCTCCCGCCGCGTCGCCCGCCTGGACCGCGAGCTTGAGAAACTTAGCAGAAGCGTTCCTGCGGTGCGCGATGTGCTCCAACTCCGTATGTCTCCTGCTTTCCCTCGGATCTATACTCCCACTAACAGCGCGGCGCAGACTCCCGCTTCCCGGACCTCTTCCAAACTACCACCACCTCCTCAACCTCGCAGCAAATCCCAGAAGGCCTAACACCCCAGACCATCACATCAATCATCCTCTCTTATGCAACCGCCTTCCCCGAAACTGCCTCGCGGCTCACATCGCTCAACGACCTCCCCATCCCCGACGCAGAGAGCTCCGCGTCGCTCATCGCGCTGCAGCCGCAGCTCGACAGTCTCGCGCGCAAGCAGGTGGAGCAGGCGGCCTCTATCTCGGAGCTAAGGGTCAGAACTGCTCGCGTGCTGCAGCGCTGGTATGAGGTCGGCGTTGTGGGGAGTGGGGAGTGTTGGGCTGAGTGGGAGGGTAGGCTAGAGGGGGTGGAGAGGGAGGTTAGGAGGCTGGAGGTTGTTAGGGGAGGGAGAGAGAATGAGGGTTAGATTGATTCTTCCTGTTTGGTTGTCGGTCTGTCGAGTCTGACCTTGTTTTTTGTCTGGGGATTATGTACATACACATGTACGATGGTGTTGGTGGCGTCTTCTGTTGACTGGCTAGTCTCCGCCTCGACACTAATTCCGTTGTCATTGCATCGCACGCAGCCTTGTCGGGGTTGAATGTTGTCATTATGATTATTATTGTCCTTTCAAGTCGCATTCCGGGTGGAGGCATGGAATGTCGGTTGATGTTTTCCTGTCCGGGTGCATGCTAACGTACCTTTATGTATGTATATTTACGATTGGCTGATTTTTCCGTATAATTCAACTACATAAAGTCGGTCAACCTACGCCGTTACATCAACCGTCGTAGTAGTGGAGCTGGTCCGCAATAACAATTCGGCGTGCCCAGAGGTGGCTCGTGTGCCCTCGGACTAACTTTTTAGCCTCGATATTAATAGATCGGCCCACTGGAGAGGAGTCTTCCACCGGATGGAAGAGAGTAAAAGAGGCTTCTCAGGGATTCCTGTGGTCGAGAATAATTGATCGAGCACCATCCTCATCGTCAACTACAACCATCATACCTAGTCGACAGCCATCGGTATACTTGCCCCCATACCCTGCCCCTGGAATGTGATTGGGGCCGGATCCACCCGTGCCTGGGCCCTACCGTCCTCCTTTTCCGTTTTCCGCCTTGTTGGCTTTTCTCTCTCTCACTCTCTCTCCTCTTTCCCCTTCTCCTTCATCAATATTATCTATTATTCGCTCTTTTCGCTCTTTTTCTTTCTTGCCCAGCCTGGTGCTGCGAACTGTCTTCTCTGGTAAGTCTCACACGCAAGTCTGGGGTATTCTTCCTGATCCTTCCCCTTCCCCCTTTGTCTCCTGGCTTAGGCCCCCTCTTCCCTGAGCCTCTGTTTCGCTTCTCTCCACGGGGCGCGACCGTGGTTCTTGGACCCCACGACTACTTTTTTTCGACTTTTCGTTTCGACTGACATTTTCATCAAGCTACGTACTCTCCTTAACAAATCCTGTCGCCATCGAACTCCCTGCCAATCATCTGGGGGATCACTGTCCTGCTATATATCACCTGCACGCCCGACTCGTCTGCAGACTCCCCAGCGACATCGAGCCGGTCCTCATCCGTCCATCCCCTGCGTGAACCTCGTTCATGGTGACTTATACCGAAAAATATTCTCCCAACCCCTCAGGCAAAATGGCCGGATTCCGCCCGAGCAATATTCTCGGTGATCCGTTCGCCCTCGCGACCCTCTCCATCTCCGTCCTGGCATGGCTCATCGCCTTCATCTCGTCCATCATTGGCGATATCGACATCCCCAAATATCCTAACTTCTCGTGGTGGGCCAACTCGTACATGTTCTGCGTGATAATCGGGTTGATCATCGTGTTTGGAACGGATACGGCCCACATCTATGGCGTTGCTGTATGTGTTGACTGGGCGTCCCCCCGCATTGTTGTGATTGGTATAACTAAACGCATCTAGATTGTCGGTTACCTTGCGTGCGGCCTCGTCCTGACCTCATTGAGCGCCAACAATCTGGTCTATGGGAGCGCGGGATCATGGCAAGCCGCTGGAGCTGGTTTTATTCTCCTCTCCATGGTGATCATCGTGTGGATCTTCTACTTCGGCTCAACCCCCCAGGCTTCGCACCGTGGCTTCATCGACTCCTTCGCTCTGAACAAGGAACACCCGGGCTCCTACCGCGACAGCCGCCCAATGTCCGCCCCGTTCACCGCCCGCCCGGAGACCATGGCCACCAGCAACACCCCTCAGATGTACACATCCGCCCAGCTGAGCGGCTTCGAGACCTCGTCGCCCATGTCCGGCTACCCTGGCGGCGCGCCCGGCGCTGAGCAACGCGAGTCAACTGTCTCTCGCTTCGGCGCCACCAGCGCCAGCCCAGGGCCCAATGCGACCGCCCCGGATGTTGGCAGCGAAGTGCCTCAGCCCACCGACTACCCTTATCGCGCCAAGGCCATCTACTCGTATGACGCCAATCCGGAGGACGCCAACGAGATCAGCTTCGGCAAGCACGAGATCCTCGAAGTATCCGACGTGAGCGGCCGATGGTGGCAGGCGAGGAAATCCAACGGAGACACCGGCATCGCGCCCTCAAACTACCTGATCCTCCTGTGATCGTGCAGTTTGTTGTGTTCCTGATGCCCGCTCCATCCCCCCTCATCTCGGGGCTCCCTCCTCTCTGTCGCAAAATCGGTTCCTCATCTCCCCTTGATACCCTTTGGAATCTGATCTCGATGTATGTGTGTGCTGTTGGTGTTGTTGTCTCCTCCCCTATTTAACGTGACGTCTTGATGGCCTCCCTTGTTCTTGTTGTCATATACGGTCCCTTGCTCCCTCTCTATCTCTATCTCTTTGTCTTTTGGAACGTATTTAGTTTGGATGGAATTAGTTATTTATTGTCCTCTCACAAGCGGGTGCCTTGCCCGTGGTATTTTCTTTGATGTGCTTTTGCGTGCTGGTTCAGGTTTCATTCGTTATTGTTGGGGTTCGGCTCGGACCCTCTGACAGAGTGAATACTACATGGAAAGGAAGATCTTAAATATTTCAGGACTGGATCTGCTGTCTCTGCTCTGCGTATCATTTGGGTGTTGTAGTTGGTTACTGGATGTCTTCACTCTCTCAAGTGGAGCGGGTGCCCAGTTCTAGACCGTGGTGAAGAGATTTCGTTCCTGGTCTCGCCCACAACAGGCCTTGCAGCGGAGTTCCACATTCATCATTCCACTCCACTTGTACCACTGCCGATCTACAACATCTCAAGAGATCTGATTATGTATATGCAGGTATGTACAGTATATGTACATACTTTACATACCTTAACCACGTGGGGGATATGCGTCGGAGAATTTATTGTATTTTATACTTGAAATCAAAACCTTCTTCCCACACATCCAATAATCCCCACTCTTCAAAGATTAGTCTTCGAAGTAATCCCATCCCAATCATCACAAAGCCTCGCCCTCTCAGTGCAACTACTACGATTATACCTAAACCCATCAGGCCCAGGCAGCCGCAGAGGCAACTCCCTGCCCACGCATCTACAGCGTTTATTCAAAAAGATAGCTATCTTTCAATAGGATGAGTTTAGGTTTTAGTATACGTACTCTCCTGTAATAAGACATAGTATAGTAAATTTCCACCGATCCAATGGATCAGAAAGATAGACCACGAAGCACCAAGAAAAAGAAGGTGTAGTAGACAGAGTGCATATAGCTTGCAAGCTTGCATCCTCGATCCTTGAAAGGTTATTTACATCTGCGCCGGTTCAATTGCCTTCACAAACTTCGCCGTCACACCCCGGATATATTTGTCCTCCATCAACTTTTGAATAATGGGCTGCGCATTATGTTCATGGAAGGCTTTTTGCCCGGTATATCGCTCAAAGAAATGAAAAATAGTCGGGTCATCACCATCTCGGGCAAGGCAATAATAGATGATGCCCGGTTCGGCCTCGGAGAGTCGGGTGGTCTTGGCGTAGACGACTTCTAACGCGTCTGCGTGCTCTGGGTAGGCATAGACTGTGCCGAAGATGCAAAATTCGTCGTCAGGTAGAGTGGGCAGTTCGGTTAAGAAGTCTTCTTCCGGTACGCGTCGGGGAGCCATTTTGTTCGGTGGCGTTGATTGGGAATTTGTAGGAAGTAAAAAATAGACTGATTGACTGATGGATAGATGATCTGTCGATCTCTTGGGATTGTCAGAGAAAGAGGGAGAGAAAGAGGTGGGGAAAAGAAAGAGTGAGCGGGGGAACGAACAGCTGGCTAAATCCATTATACTCTTTAGCTGTTTGATTGGCTCGATTTGCATTAGAGCGAAAGTTCTACTAGCCACCATGGACTTCTCTATACCAACCAACGCGAAGTAAAATAGGCGGGATTTCCCGCCTAAAAAAGGTCAAGGCGGTCGGGTTGCAGGCGTGCCGCATGGATCTCCAGCACAGACAAGTTCCTGTATGCCTAAAACGGAAATAGGGCCCGACTCTTAGTTCAAGCGACATGCCCGACAGCCTCAACAGATGTCGCGTGGACGGCCAAAAATACCCGCGTCCGTCGCGTAACGGATGTCCTAATCAATTATTCCAGCCATTTTCTGTGGCGACACGGGGCCGCAAAGAGATGGAAGGCAATATCTCCCCGATCCAATGATAGCTCGAAATCGATTTGCCGGAGGGCTGATTGATATTCCGTCTGCCTGCGTTCAGCGCCGTCAATAATATATGGGACGGCAATTCCGACGATACTTCCTTCTTCTCTGCATATTTCGCCACTACGTCCGTACTTTTCTGCCCTCACAAACTCACTGCCGTTCTTAATATGAATGCTCTTGCTCTCAATGGGAGCGACAACCCTTTGCCTCAGCTGTTTGCCAACGATGGCCCATTAGCACCAGAGAGTGTAACCCGTCTTAAACCGTCCTCACCAGACGAGCCCGTTGAGGACCTCCTCGCTCGCCTACACAGAGATGGATACCTGTTTGTCAAACAGCTTCTGCCCCGAGCCGACGTGTTGAAGGCGCGAGAGGAGTATTTCAAGTTCATGTCTCCCACTGGCGTCCTCAAGCCAGGTTCTGTGCCCGTCGATGGTATTTACGATAGCTCAAAGGACACCTCTGCCTTCCCCGGCATCGGCGCCGGCTCAACTGGACAGAACTCTCGCCCTGGCGCGGAGCAGGCCCAGCTATTCGTCGACCTGGCAATACAGGCACATCGGGAGGAGTGGTATACGGAGACATTTTGCCGGAACCCTATCCTGACAGCATTCGTTGCTCGTCTGACTGGCTGGGGCGACAAGACGTTGCTCTTTCAGCGCAGCCTGCTGCGCAACAATATCCCCGGCACGCAGGCCATCGGCGTCCACTATGACCAGATCTTCCTGCGCTGGGGCGACTTGTCGAACCTGACGGCGTGGTGTCCCATGGGAGACATCAGCGTCGATGGCGGGGCCCTGATCTACCTGGAGGGCAGTCAGGAGCTGGGCGAGCAGTTTGAGAAGGACTTCATGGAAAGAGCTAGGAAGGAAGGCTTCTCGGAGACGGAGACCAACAATGCGTTCAACCGCAACATGCTGTCCAACGGACTGCTTTCCAACGATCCGGCTGAGTTTGGGCGTAAATATGGGAAGCGGTGGATGGCGTCCGACTACGAGGCTGGAGATGTGGTGCTCCATTTACCTTATATGGTGAGTCTCGGCAGCAGAGCAGCCAGCTTGAGTGAGCAGCACTGATATTTGGTAGCTCCATGCATCGACCATCAATTATAGCCCCGACAATGTCATCAGACTGGCAACCGATATTCGATTCTGCGACAGTTCCAGACCCTATGATAAGAGATGGTGTCACTTTTTTGATGTGAAGTGAGTGATTTCAAGACATCTTTGCGCAAGAGTATGTTTTTCCAGTTTCGCTAACAGCTATTAACCAGCGACGGTGTATGATCACACCTAAAACCGGGTCCAGATAGGGATTAATCTTCAAACGTTTAGACGCCATCTCATTCAAACAGAAGGGTATTTCCTTTTTCAACCAGCACCGTTCCAAACCTGCTTCAGTGTTTTCGCAATAGGCGCCGTAGGCCACCCTCGCTTATCCTCTGTAAACTCCAGCAAAAAGCACAGCCGCTCCCGATCCTTGTGGTCATCAAAACAGTCTCCACACAAAGCAATCGCCATGCAGGCAATCAAGATGGCCGCAGGGCTCGAGGGGTTCGACAATCCCACACCACACATGAACCAGACGCGCTGTCGCGCCTTTTTCCTTACGTCCTGCATCGCCATGCGATGCGCCGGGTCGTTCCTATCGAGCACAATTCTGGCGAGAGAGAAGAACTGCGCCGCTATGATCTGGTCTTCAGTGGCATAGCGAATATCTGGAAAATCGCTACATCCGTCTCTACAAAAAAAAGGCTGCGGGACACTGTCTGAAGCTCGACGGTTTGACTCGAGAAGATCATAATGCAGTGATCGTGGGCCGTCTCCGTATGCGAACAGAATTGCCTCTGCGCAGTGGAGGGTCGCTGAACAGGCTAGGGAATACCTGTCGCCTGGCTGGACGGCCTGCATCTTGCGAAAGAGCTGCAGGTCCAGACGGATAGATCGGTGGTCTCTTAGTGACATGTAAATCTCCTGTCGAAGACAGGCCCAGTACGCTGCCTGGCGCAGCCCCGAGTCCATGCCAACGCGCTCCTGCGCGCGGGCCAGTGACTGGGCGCCGAGAAGATGACCCTGCGGGTCTGCTCCCATGACAGGCACGTCTATCTCTTCCAGGAGCCGTAGAATCACTACGATAATGAGGAGCGTCTCGTCGAAGACGGACGGTCCGTCGTTGAGTGCGGGTATCAGAGTCCGCAGACAGTCATTATAGTGCCGGTCCGCGACTGTGGGATCGAAGGTGCTGATGCGGCTGAGATGGCGCGCGGACAGGGCGAAGACGGCGCTCAGGAGAGTACTGCATGTGCGGACGCGCTGGGGCACGACGGTTGCGAAGTGGCGCTCCTTGTCACAGAAGTCGAACTAGCGTGGGCAAATTATTAAGGACTTCAACTAGGCATCATGCGGTCTCACTTACAAATAATGATACCTGGTTGATAAAGTGTTGTAGGAGAGTCGCCTCTTCGGGGTCTTGCAATGGCCAGGTTGGCGGATCCAGGTAAATGCGCCTCACGGGGTTCGGCAGATGGGTACCAGCATCTATAATGGTTACATCTTCCCGGATGGAGTGAGCTGTCTGAAACCCAGATTGCACATTGCCTCCAAATGGGTGCAGAGGCACGTCACGCGAAGCAGGTTCGGTCTGAGCTCGGGAAGTAGATACCGGGGTTTGGGATAGCGAAGCGGAAAGAGAAGGCGGGGAAGATGACGCCGGGTTCTCCCCAACTGGAGTCGACCAGGTGGCTTTCTTGCCAAAGAATGTCGGAGCTGCAGTCGTGTTCATATGCGCATTCTTTCCTCCTCGGTCAGCACGGGCAGAATCAGCGCTGGACCCGGCACCAGACGACTCTGCGACGTTGACGAAATTAACCACTCCTGATTTGGTGTCAGTCCACGACTATTGAGAGAAAAGCTTCGCACCCACCCTTCGCAGGCAGAGGGAGCCACGTTTGGCTAGACGAGAACGAGCGCTCGACCCCATGGCGAGAAGCCTTGTAGAACTGGCGGGGCGGCTCGCGCACGCAGTCACGCCCGGCCCGGACACATCGACCACAGCGAGGAAGCCGTCCGTCACCTGGTACAGACTATATCAGCCAGGGCCTTGCCTGGCAAGCACAGTGACCACATAGAGATACTGCTAAGGACCCTACATTTGTAATGGCAGCGCCGACATGCCGTACTGTTTCGACGGTCAGAGGCACATCTTTTTCCATGCTGCTGGGCTAGGAGAACTCACCAACTCATATTTAGCGAATGGAAAAATGCCTGCATATTGATCGTCATCACAGGCCCACCGCGAAGGATCGATGCGATGAACACAGTCAGGGCGAGCTGCCGTTTTAAAACCAATTGTCGTGCTTTTCCCCGCGTTGTGGAATTGTGGAGCTCTGTGGGGTAGGTATAAGCATTTGGAAGGATGGAATTGCCGAGACTACGAATTACCTCTTTGACCCGAACACAACTAAGCCTTGACAACTTGAATATAACGTTGGGATCCGGGCATTGCCTGGATGAATCCAAATTCGACCACCAGAATTGCCTAGGAACACAGATGCAGAGCGACGTAAACAGGCGGTCGGGAGAAGAAGGTCGAGACAGGTCAGCGTCGTAGAGAGAAGTGTAACGGACCCAGACACCATGGAATTTGCCTAGAGGGCGAAGAAACATCTATTGTATCTAGTCCTGAGCAGTTTCAAACCAGCATGCCTGTTGAAGTTATGCAATTAAGATCGATTCTTGCGAGGGCCGTGCAAAGCCGCTCGCCAATAAACTACAGTAGTATAACTATTATTCGACCATAAAAGTTTTCGCTGAATTCGGGTGAGAGAGGCTAGTCAGAGACTTTCAGATGTGCATGAACAACTCGTGCGCGACTAGACTCGATCTTCCCTCATTCGGTGCTCCGCCTCCTAGACCCCTTTTTAGCCGCTCGGGATCTGACGTGGCATGGCAGTCAAGATCGCCGGTGTGATAAGGAGGTTCAAGAAGAACATCTCACGATTAGTCTCAGTACACTGCAAGAAATTCGAGAATTTTGTCGAATGTACATTTGCTTATTGAGAATTGCCGGTATATTACATCGAACATCCACCAGTCTTCCATGGGAGCATAAGTTACTTTACTGTGAGGAGCGTCAGCATTTTGCACAGCCATGCCAAGGCCGCTAACTCGCTCGCATTTTATTCTTATTCTCGAGTCACCCCTCGAATTTCCTTGGTAAAAATAATTTTCAGCACTACCATGCTTCAAAACAGCAATATAAGTCACTCCACTCTGCCTGTTCATCAGTGGAACGAAGGTATGTTATCAGCACCCTGTCAATCCACAATAGCGCTGATGGCGCAGACCACGGTTGGCGAAAACAGGATGTGTGCCTGGAAGATCTACGTACAGATAGTCCATCAAGTCCACCACGAATGATCTCGGAAGACACGAAAGTCTTCATCGTGTGCGTTGAATTTTGGTATTCTCTATATCCAAATCAAACAACTAACTTCACAAGAGTTCCGAGCGAATATCATGTCCGCGCAAGTCAGCAATCTCGGCAGTTGTTCATAGATAGCTTTCGCATGCCTCATGTATGGTGGTCCGATCATATCCATAATGCGAACGGATATTTTGGCTGTGAGACGACTCGTGATGCGGGCAACATCACCGGCTTCAGTAAGTTCTTTAGATGTGTATAGAAAGAAAGCGTGCTAAGAAAACTAGACACATGGGCGTACTTCGAAGTCAAGCATTTAACTAAGGATCTGAAGTACCATTGGTCTACTGTCAGACTTTTCACGCGATGGCTACCCTCAACCAATCAGACTGGCATTCTCCTGTTCGATTCAACCGAAGATATATGGAACTCGCTGTTGACCCCCGACCTAGATCGGCTCAAAGACCCATTCTGGGTGTACTCGTGCGTTTTAGAAGAGGTTTCTCGTCTAGAAGAACGCGCTGTATGGAATATCCGCGATCAGGTTCGAGAACTCGAGAAAGCGCCCCCGCCATCAGGTTGGAAGCCACAGCCCAACTATCGGCAATTACATGATATTGCTCGGCATTCAATACATGTTACTGAGTCCCTTGAAGTGACAGTGCAGAATGTTGAGCATATTGTTAGACAGCATGAAATTTTTGTCAACACATGGACAGATTGTCAAGCGGAGACAACTCATCTGGAAATGTCAAGGCGATTAGCATTTTTTCAGAGCTACATTGGCAGTATACGACTCCGCTCAGTATCAAATGAGAAGCGCCTGCAGAATGAAATCCAGCTAGCATTCAATATCGTCGCTCAGCATGATGCAGGCCTTACAGTTGACATAAGCCGCGCTGCACGTTCAGACAGCGCGACAATGAAGACTCTTGCGTTTGTTACCCTTACGTTTCTACCTCCAACCTTCATCTCCGCAATTTTCAGTATGTCATTCTTCAATTACGACACCGGTTCAGGCTGGAGTGTCTCTAACAAGATCTGGATATACTGGGCGATCGCCATTCCAACCACTGTTGCAACAGCTCTTGTGTGGAACTGCTGGCCCAAGTACTTCCCCGGTGATACTGAGAACGTCCATTATAAAGAGGCCAAAACCGTATTGTCGAAAAGTGGTGGAGGTGATTTTGTTAACCATGAACGTATGCAGTGTTAAAATCATAGTCATTAGTTAGAGTGTTTCAGGCTCAAGTCCTATTTCGACAATATACTCTAGTTCCATATCCCATCCGAGCAGCACGAGAGATTTGACCTTTGTTCTAATTGGGGAGGTAGGCAGGCAACTGTTTCCCGGCCATAGTGAAGGACCCAGACTCGACTCTACCAAATGTTAACCACCTCCATGGCGTTGAGTATAGGTGTAACTGTTGCACTCAATTCAGATAGCCTCAATTTTTTGTCAGCGCGGCACCGGACACTTTGCTAAGTATTAGCTAAGTGGGTAGCTGACACGGAGCATGAAATGATTGGAGTTCAAGGTGATCTTCGAACACCCAGCCCCTTGGCTCCTGCACATAGCCACAACGCGATGTTATAGAGCTAGACCTAAAATGTGAAAGAGAGGCAAACATTCTAGATTCTGCAATAATATATATTGCACAAGCTTGCTCTTCGGGTATCAGCAATAAACCAATAGCGCTGAAACTGATGCTTTGTTCCGAAGGCCGAACGTGGGCATGAGAGGTCCCTCCTTTGGCTGGCGCCTGGCTGTTACAATCCCTGCAACCGCCAACTAACCAAGTGGCAGTAGCTTGCAGACGGACCTCCAGCCACCTCCAATTAACCAATCAGCCAAGACTAGAATAGACGAATCAGAAGACGAAAACGAGAGCCTGATTTTTGGCCACTCAAGGCATGAGGCTGATTATGAAGTAACCCCATCGCACTCCCAGGGGCTGCTGTAGCTGCCTGATGCGTGGTCAATTTTCTCGTTTATCCTACCAAACGCAAAGAAAACCTGGCCGGCAATACTTGCGATAATCGCCATTTACCAGACCTCTTTCCTACTATTCACCAGTCTCTACCCCTGCAGATCTTTACACGCCGAGCCAAGTTGTGGCTCCTAAGTCGTCGCCAGATGGATATCTCTCCGAGAGGAGAACATACTGAGAGCTTATCTCACTTGCCAAAACGACAAAAGATGTTCCACCATGGCGATTCGCCCTCCCCGCGACGCGATCAATACACCATCGCCTGGATATGCGCGCTGCCTATTGAGATGGCAGCGGCTCAAGCCGTGTTAGATGAGATTCACGAATCTCTGCCTATCCATGCAGACGACAGCAACACTTACGTACTGGGAAGCATCAAGGGACACAATGTCGTTATTGCGTGTTTACCGTCAGACCAGTATGGAATAATTAACGCGGCAAACGTCGTGACAAATACGAGGCGAACGTTCACCGCAATCCGAGTGGGTTTGATGGTCGGGATTGGTGGTGGCGTGCCGGGTAAGGTTGATGTACGATTGGGTGACATCGTTGTCGGAAGCAGGGTGATGCAAACCGATCTTGGAAAAATCGTCAGAGACGGCAAGTTGGAGCATACAGGGATCCCTAGGCTTCCTCACCAATTGCTTGGGACAGTCGTGTCTACCCTCCGTGCGAAACACGAACTGGGGCCGAGTCGAGTCCCATCTATCCTACAGCAGAAGCTAGAAGAATATGGGTACGGTCATCCGAGATCACCAGATCGTCTCTTCCTCGCGGCGTATCATCACGAAGGTTCAGCGGTCAATTGTGACGAATGCGACCATTCAAAGCTGGTGCCACGAACCGCAAGGATGTCGGATGATCCAATGGTTCATTACGGTGCGGTCGCTTCAGGGAGCCAAGTCATGAAAAACGGCGTTATCCGGGACGAAGTTGCTAGACAACTGAATGTCATATGCTTCGAAATGGAGGCTGCTGGCCTGATGGATATTCTACCTTGTCTACCAATCCGGGGGATCTGCGACTACGCTGATTCTCATAAGAGCAAAGAATGGCAAAAATATGCTGCAGCAACTGCAGCCGCATACGCAAGGGAGTTGCTCGAAGAACTACCTGTGATCGAAGCGTATGGAAAAGAGGCAGACGTACTCAATCCTGGTAAGTAAGCTTGGTCGTCTTGAGAATTACTTGGGCTCATTCTCACACCAAATATGTAGATCATTGTCCATCGCAAGAACGGGCGAGCTTTCTAGATTCTCTCAAGTTCGAGCAAATTGATGCTCGTAAATCAAGCATTGAGACGGCTCACGCCAAAACATGTCGATGGTTCCACAGTCATCCTGACTACAAAGCGTGGCTGGATCCAGCAAAATTGACGCAACATCATGGTTTTCTATGGATTAGTGGTAAGCCCGGTGCTGGCAAGTCAACAATCATGAAGTTCGCATACTTGAGCATGAGGAACAAGGCCCGCCACAATAATGCCATCAGTGCCTCCTATTTCTTCAACGCTCGTGGCGAACTGTTGGAAAAGTCAATTTCCGGGATGTATCGATCATTGCTGCTTCAGCTGCTTCAAGGATTCCCTGACTTACAGACGGTTTTGGACGATCCCGAGCTCGTTTCCCAATGCCAGAATGCCTGCCCTTCCTTGAATGTTCTCAAGGACCTCCTTTTCAACGCGGTGTCTGCTCTCGGTCAACGCTCGTTTACCTGCTTCGTCGATGCGCTCGACGAGTGTGATGAACAACAAGTCGTGGACATGATCCAGTACTTTGAGGACCTTGCAGAACACTCCGTGACCAAAGGGGTGCCGCTCCGAATCTGCTTCTCTAGTCGACATTATCCCTACATTACCATTCAACGGGGAATTCGACTTACACTAGAGCATCAGCCGGGTCATGCGGAAGACTTGGAGGCTTATGTCTCGAGCCGCCTCCGAATCGAAGACACTGCGCTTTTCGAAGAGCTACGACCCCAAATTCTCGGTAAAGCTGATGGTGTTTTCATGTGGGTCGTACTAGTTGTCGATATTCTCAACAAAGAGTATCGTAGAGGTGCAATGGCCCTGAGAAGGAGACTCGCAGAAATCCCAAGTCATTTGAGCGACCTGTTCAAAGACATCTTGAGACGTGACAATGAGAATATGGAAGAACTTCTGCTTTGTATTCTCTGGATACTTTGCGCAAAGCGGCCTTTGCAACCGAAGGAGTTCTATCATGCTCTCTGGTCTGGTTTGACATCGCAGGGTATGGTTGATTACGTCGATAGCGAAATCCCAGATGTCTCAGTCCCAGCTACAAGTGGCAGCGTCTCCCGATGTCATAGATATGTTATTAGCTGCTCAAAGGGACTTGCTGAGGTCACAAAATCCGAGCGGCCATCAGTTCAATTCATTCACGAGTCTGTTCGAGACTTCTTTATCAAAGACAACGGTCTGCATGAGTTGTGGCCCGAACTTGGGTTCAACTGGGAAAGTCTAAGCCATGAGAAACTCAAACATTGTTGCAACATCTATATGACTCATACCGTTGTGCGAACATTTGTTAGCCACCAGCTGTCGGAGCCAAAATCGAATAGTCGGACGGAAATTTCGAACAAGTACCCGTTTCTGGAGTATGCCTGTCAGCATATCCTCTACCATGCCAACGCTGCGGCCAAAGTGGTTCCTCAAGACGATTTTCTGTCTTTCTTTGATATTCCCCACTGGGTCAGTATCCACAATCTCTTCGAAAAGTTCAAGATTCGCAAATATAGCCGAGAAGCAAACCTCTTCTACATCCTCGCAGAAAGAGGACTCCCCGAGCTCATCCGTACAAGGCTTAAAGAGGACCCAGACATCGATGTTCTTGGGGAGAGATATAGGTACCCGCTATTTGCTGCTTTAGCCAGTGGTAACAGAGACACTGTTGCGGCTCTTTTGAACTCGTCTTCGAACATTTATGACGGAGTCGACATTATGGAGGGCCTCAACTATAGGCAAGCCTTGAAGGAATATAAAAATCGAACACCGCTATCTTGGGCTGCTCAGGACGGTCGGGCAGTGATTGTTAAGTTACTTCTCCGAACAAGAACGACCGTCAATGGGGTGGATAGAGGAGGTCAAACGCCTCTTTCACTAGCCTCAGGACTTGGCCACGAAGTCGTGGTGAAGCTTCTTATCGACCAAGGAGCAGATGTCAACGCGAACAATAAAAATGGATCGACACCACTTTCATGGGCCTCAGAGAAGGGCTATGAGGTTATAGCGAGGCTTCTTATCGACCAAGGGGCAGAAGTCAACGCTAGTGACAATTCTAGACGGACACCGCTTTCTTGGGCCTCAGAGATGGGCTATGAGGTTATAGCGAGGCTTCTTATCGACCAAGGAGCAGATATCAACGCTAGTGACCATTGGGGACGGACACCGCTTTCTCGGGCCTCAATGAATGGCCATGAGACTGTAGCGAGGCTTCTTATCGACCAAGGAGCGGATGTCAACACGAACGATGAATCTGGATTGACATCACTATCATGGGCCGCAATGAATGGCCATGAGGCTGTAGCGAGGCTTCTTATCGACCAAGGAGCGGATGTCAACGCGAACGGTGAATCTAGATCGATACCACTTTCATGGGCCTCAATTAATGGCCATGAGACTGTAGCGAGGCTTCTTATCGACCAAGGAGCGGATGTCAACACGAACGATGAATCTGGATTGACATCACTATCATGGGCCGCAATGAATGGCCATGAGGCTGTAGCGAGGCTTCTTATCGACCAAGGAGCGGATGTCAATGCGAACGATGAATGTGGATCGACACCACTTTTATGGGCCTCAACGTATGGCTATGAAGCTATGGCGAGGCTTCTTGTCGACCAAGGAGCGGATGTCAACGCGAACGATGAAGTTGGATTGACACCACTTTCATGGGCCTCAGAGAAGGGCTATGAGGTTATAGCGAGGCTTCTTATCGACCAAGGGGCAGAAGTCAACGCTAGTGACCATTGGGGACGGACACCGCTTTCTCGGGCCTCAGAGAAGGGCTATGAGGTTATAGCGAGGCTTCTTATCGACCAAGGGGCAGAAGTCAACGCTAGTGACCATTCTAGACGGACACCGCTTTCTTGGGCCTCAGAGAAGGGCTATGAGGTTATAGCGAGGCTTCTTATCGACCAAGGAGCAGATATCAACGCTAGTGACCATTGGGGACGGACACCGCTTTCTCGGGCCGTATTGAATGACCACGAGGTCGTAACGAGGCTTCTTATCGACCATGGGGCAGATGTCAATGCCGCTGGCATAAACCATGGCCTCTACAACAAAACCTGAACACCGTTTCTTCCATTCGAAAGAGATACAATAATCCAAGGGCCTGCTTGTTAAATTTTTCTTCCGGTTACGAGTCAAGCTTAACCACAACCGCAGTTCAATTCTTGAGTCTAAAAAAAAAACTCTGAGTTTTCAGCAATAATGCTGCCCAACTATCCTGTTCTACCATCCATAGTAATGGAGGCAGAGGCGGAAACAGACAGACTCTTGCTTGTTGCTGAGATCCAAATCCATGGTTCGTACCACCTGGTGAAAATAAACTAATCCACAGAGATGTAAAGTTTTTCATAATTATTGGTATTATACTAGAAGCTACCCCAAGCTTGTGACTACTCAGAGCTCATCTTTCTTCCCATCAGCCTGCTGCCTCAAGCGCAGCATCACCACACCGTGGGCTTTCGCATGCACCGTGATTTTACCGCCAGGTTGCACGGCCCCGACATGGGTGCCCATCAGCGCCGTGCTATTCGACGGCGGTGTCTGCGCGTAGACTTCTCTGGGTGAGCCACCGTGGATAGTCATGTTGAACGGAATTGTCGCGTTGCCGGCAATGATACCCGCAGCCCTGGTGTTCGACATGCGGTTCGCCCACAAGTCGTAAATGTCCCACGCCTCCTGAATCTGCGACGCGGTGCCACCCACACCGCTCTCCCAGAAGATCTCCTTGAGCGTGGCGTTCATCTCGCGGTCCTTTGTGCCCGCGTTGAGGAACAGAACCAGCTGGTCGCCGCCTGAGAGAGGGCCCGTGAAGAGCTGGATCTCGCCCTGGCCGAAGACGTCGGTGTCGTCGACGTAGTAGCGCCACCGGCGGGTCGCGGATGAGCCAGCCGAATCCTGCGAGACGGCTAGCACGGCCGTGTTCTGCAGGATTGATAGTGTGCGGCCGTCAATCTTCGCAAAGACATTGGTCATGATCATGGGCGACTTCATGGCTGCCCAAAGGGAGAAGTGCGTAATGTACTCCTCGTCCGTCATTGCACCATTGCCAACCTCTGTTACAGGAGAAGTTAGCTTCCAAGTTTCTTTCTGAAGGGATGGAAGTTGCGATTGTGAGACCTACGGAGGAGATCCAAGTCATTCCAAGCTCCGGGGAAGGCCTTGGAGGGGAAGTAAACGACCTTGTTCAGGACGTTCATCAAGGAACAGTAAAAGCCGGGAACCTTGCAGTCCAGTCCCTCCTTCTCGACGCAAGGGCACTGCGGATCATCCCGGTCAAAAGTGTCTATCAGGTCTCCAGCGATACGCCATGAGTTGGCAATGGTGGGACCAAAGAGCCACGGGCCATCAACACCCCAGTTGCACATGCTGTACAGAATGGGCCGGCCGGTCTTGTTGAGAGCCATGCTCATGGCATTGTAGCGGTCAAAAGACAGCTTCTCCGTGCCCTCCTGGCCCTCGTTGAAGCAATTGTCGTACTTGAGGTAGTCGATGCCCCATTCAGCCCAGACAGCGGCGTCCTTGTCCTCGTATCCAAGAGAGCCGGCGTAGCGTGCGCAGGTTAGGGTGCCGGCGCTGGAGTAGATGCCAATCTTCATTCCAAGGTCGTGGATCTGGTCTGCGAGGCCTTTAATGCCGTCGGGGAACTTGGTCATGTTGGGTTGCAGGTAGCCGGTGGCGTTGCGGCCATCGGACCAGCAGTCGTCCAGGATGATGTATTCGTAGCCAATGTCCTTGAAGCCGTACTTCGCGATCTGCCTGGCCGTGTCCATGATGACACTGGCGTCGAGATCGCAGCCAAAGGAGCTCCAGGTGTTCTGTTTGAAGAGGTGTTAGCCCAGCCACTCATAGGTCGGCCGATTATCGTGGTCCAGATGTCGAGACATACCCATCCCATTTGGGGAGTGAGGGCGAGGCCATTGTCTGACGCAGAGACAGTTCCAATGTTGACGATGGCAGCCAACACGACCCCACCGAGTTCCAATCGCACCATGCTGGGATGAAAATCCGTGTGATGGGCCTTTAGCTTGTTTGATCCCTATTCTGGTTCTGGAATTGACATGCAAACCAGCTCTTGAACGCAAGGCGAGGGGCGATCGACATCACGCAAAAAGTGCGACCTCACTCACATATTAATAGGCGGGCCGCCAGTCACCCAGCAGAGCTCAACAGCAGTGAGTCCCGCAGCTGATGCCACTCGGGGCATTACTTGCTCGCAAAGCATCGTTAGTCGGATGGATTTTTGGTGATCTTGGCCTCCCCGCACATCGAGTCGGCCCCATATTCCCATTTAGGGAAGATGCGGAGAAGCAGATGCGTACTCAAGCCCCGATCTAGAGGACTAGGAAATTGACTACAGTTCTTCAATCGGCTTTCATCTGCCAAGGCGGGTATTTCCCTGGCCTGAAGCGGTAACTGGCTACGACTCTGCCAGAGGACTCAGCAGCCGGCATACAGTATTGATGCGTTCCATCTGTAGTATGCCCTAGCTAATATCGCGGTCAGACTTAATTTGGCTGGAGGGGACGAAGCAAATTCTGAGGCATCCGGGCCTGGCGAAGTATATGAGGGCCGCTTCCTCCCCCAGTGAAATCAGTACTTCATGGTCCCGGATGATTTGAGCCAAAAGTTTCATTTTCTGAGGCCCTCTGTCCTCCAAGTGATAAGCAACTATCGCTTCCATCAGGTCACTCTTCCAGCGTCCTCAAGATGAAGCCCATTGGCAACATCTACGCCATCGCCGCCGTCGCGATTGTTGGCGGTGGCCTGTTTGGTTTTGACATCTCCTCCATGTCTGCCATGTAAGTCCTGCAGCAGGTAATAGCTGCCCTCCCCCCGACATCATACTGACCACCACGCCCTTCCAGCATCTCCACACAGCAATTTCTCTGCTACTTCAACCAGTACCCCGAGACATACGATCCGACCAAAGACGTTCAGCAGTGTGCTGGCCCTAGGCCAGATGTCCAGGGCGGCATCGTTGCATCCATGGCCGGGGGCTCGTTCCTCGGCGCGGTCATCTCTGGTTCCCTGTCTGACATTTTCGGCCGCAAGACGTCTATTCAGGTTGGCTCCGTCATCTGGTACGCCCTTAGTCCACCTTCTATCTTGTTGTTGTGCTAACCACCAGCTTAGGTGTGTCGGCTCAGTCCTGGTCTGCGCCGCGCAGAACATCCCCATGCTCATCGTCGGCCGCATCATCAACGGCATCTCCGTCGGAATATGCTCCGCCCAGGTCCCCGTCTACATCACCGAGATTGCACCTCCCACCAAACGTGGCCGCCTCGTCGGCGCCCAACAGTGGGCTATTACTTGGGGCATCCTCATCATGTACTACATCTCTTATGGGTGCTCCTTCATAGGCACCCACGAGCACCCACCATCGCCCACCGCGTTCAGGATCCCCTGGGGCCTGCAGATGATCCCCGCCATCTTCCTGTTCTTTGCCATGTTCCTGCTTCCCGAGTCGCCGCGCTGGCTGGCCAAAAAGGACAGGTGGGAGGAGGCCGAGGATGTCATTGCTCTGGTGCATGCCAAGGGCGATAAGACGCACGCCTTTGTCGTCTCAGAGATGCAAGAGATCAAGGACTTCTGCCAGTTTGAGAGAGAGAACGCCGATGTGACCTGGCTAGAGCTAGTCAAGCCCAACATGATCTGGCGGACGCATATTGCCATATTCACCCAGTTCTGGTCTCAGCTAACCGGCATGAACGTCATCATGTACTATGTTACCTACGTCTTCGCCATGGTAAGCTGCTTCCCATTCAAATCGCGACCTCCAACGACGCGCTTTGTGCTGACCATTTTTCTCTAGGCCGGCCTCTCTGGAAATGCCGGGCTCATCGCATCATCAATCAACTACGTGATCAATGTCTGCATGACAATTCCAGCTCTCCTGTTCATTGACCGCATTGGTCGACGCCCTGCTCTTGTAGGTGGTGCAATATCCCTGTCCATCTGGTGGTATGCCACGGCCGGTATTCTCGCTACCTACGGCCATGCTGCCCCGCCAGGAGGTCTGCACCATGTCTCTGCCGAGTCGTGGGTGATCTCTGGGCACGCGTCAAAGGCCGTCATTGCTGCATCGTATCTCATTGTAGCCTCATTTGCCCCAACCTGGGGCCCCGTGTCGTGGACATACCCGCCCGAGCTGTTCCCTCTTCGCCTCCGTGCCAAGGGCGTGTCCATCTCTACTGCAGCCTGCTGGGCCATGAATTTTGCGCTTGGATACTTCACTCCACCAGCGTTTGTCAATATTGCTTGGAAAACCTACCTTGGTCAGTGCATATCCAACGATATAGCCCCTACTTGCTCTCGTGTCGGAACCCTGCCTAACATTGTCTTAGTTTTTGGTGTCTTTTGCACTGTCATGGCAATTCACTCTTTCCTGTGCTTCCCTGAGACAGCCGGCAAGCCGCTGGAAGAGGTCGAGGAGATCTTTGCTCTCAACACTCCAGCCTGGAAGACAAAGGGCGGCTTCGCTCAAGGGCGAGAGATGGAGAAGGGTGAGCGCGCTACTGAGAAGCAGTTGCAGTTTGCGATGCACAAGGAGGACGCGTAGGTCTGAGAGTGGCGGCCTGTTCGAGCTAACCAGAAACCTGGCTAAGTGATGGGCGCAAGGAGCTCAGGGGAAGTCAGACAAGGAGAGAGATCACGAAGGGGAAAGGCTATCTACTTTCAGTCAGGTTTTATTCAGTCCGACATAGCCCCATGAGCATGTCGAAGCATAATGTTTGTTACCTAAGCATTCTGTCGCGCTGCCCCACGCACGTGGAGATTGTGGCTGTCAGTCAGGCCCCCAGCCCCTACTAGAGGCCCCCCCAAACTTTTATCTATGCCCCATCAGACGGGTTATCTTGCCCTTCACTCTGGGATGAATCCATCCGTCAAACCAGCACCCCTAACTATGAGTCGTTTCTGAAAGTGCTCAATTCTGGCCGAGTAGGCCGCATCTCCAAGCCGCCTGGCTTTCTTCAAGTCTCGCATTTCCTTTCCTTTCTCCACCCGTTGGAGTCAACCACCAACATTTCTACAATGCCCGCTACAGTTGCGCAGATTCTCGCGCCTTACGAAGACCAACCGGAGCTCGTGGAGCGTATAGCATGGCGAACGGTACACCCTCCCATTACCATAATTGAGCCCAACCCAGAATGGCCGCACCGGTTCGAAGACGTCAAAGAGCGGATTCAAAAGGCCTTGGGGCCCTTGATCTTGGATATCGCTCATTCCGGCTCTACCAGTGTTCCTGGCCTACCAGCTAAAGACATTATCGATGTTGATCTGTCACTGAAAGATGCAACGGATGAGGCATCCTATGTGAAGCCTCTGGAAGAGGCAGGCTTCCGGTTCCTCCTCCGCGAGCCGCGATGGCACCAGCACCGGTTTTTCGTGGAGAATTGGCCCAAAGCCTATCACGTCAATCTCCACGTGTGGGGCCCCGACTCGCCCGAGGTTGTCCGACATCGTATCTTTCGCGAATGGTTACTCAAAACGCCAGCCGATATAGAACTGTATGCCAAAGTGAAACGCGAAGCGGCTGAAGAGACGGCTTTAGCTGGAGATTCGATGATGGAATATACCAAACGGAAAGATAAAACGATCCAAGAGATCCTAGAAAGAGCATTCCGTGATTTGGGCTACATTGAATGAGACTTTTGGATGATTTAATTGGTGTTGTCGGAATTGAAGATGAGCATGGGAGCTTGCAAGTCATTAACCGCTGTCCGCTTAACGTTGCCCTTACCCCACACACCTCGTGTCTCTAAACAAAACAAACAGTAAAGCATTGTTTGAGTTTTGCAATGTCTGTAGTTAGGTCAAGTCTGCTTCTTTCACTGAAATGGACAGCTTAGCACCAGCAGCATTGAATCCATTCCAGCTCTGGAGCCGGATTGGCTTGAGCACCACTTACTCCCCGAGATTCTGCATACGATTGTAGAGAAGCCGGACCTCTACCTCGATGAGAAGGCATGATTGGGACCGCATAGCAGTCCATATTCGAAACGCTGTGCGATGACCGCGTTGAAAAAACGAACGAGCTGAGAGACTGTCAAAGACAGTTTATCGCTTTCGCGTCATGCAGCGAAAACTACGCGAGACTAAAGTGCCGACCCATGATTTAAGTTGCAGCCCAGCTGACGTGCTTCGATTCAACGTCAAGAAATCCAAAAGAATAGGGCGGGAATAGGGAGAATGTGTGGAAGAGATAGAAAATAGACTTATTACAAACGGAGGTAGCCTGTTGGTATAGTACATGTGAATATGGACTTGAATTACGTACGCCGAGTCCAATTTTGGTTTTGAATGAATGCATCAAGATCCAGTATCAGATTCTTCAATGATTGTCGAAAATTTGCGTAGAACCTGCTTCAATGCAGGCCTGCGAATGGGTTTGCTGTTTCAATTAGCACTAAGTCAAAAATGGATAAGGATGCATTTACTAACCTTATGAACATGTCCATCCCCGAGTCCATACAGTCCTTGATGTTGCTTTCTTCCGCGAATGCACTCAAGGCGACAATGGGGGCTGAGTAGCCCATCTGTCGGATAAGGCGTGTGCTTTGAAGACCATCAAGATTCGGCATCTACAATAATGAGCATCATTAATGACGACAGACATCGCCGTGAAAAACTTACTTGGATGTCCATGAAAATAAGATCAAAGACCTCGCCTTTATCCATGTGAGATTTAACGGTGTCATATGCTTCCTGGCCGTCTTTGACAATTGTCACATCGTAAACCTCTTCAAGCGCAAGCATCCTGGTCAGGGTTAGCAATAAATTCCATCCCATTGCTTGTAGGCATTTAGAACATACCGTCTCACGACTTCCTGGTTCACAGTGTTGTCTTCAGCCACCAATACTTGAATCTTATTGGACTCGTTTCCCTTGCTGGTTGGCACCTGACTAGGAGGAATGTTGTTTGAATTTGAAGCAGGAGACGAAGGAACGGTAGGGGCGAAGAAAGGTTGGCTAAAGCCAACCAAGCGTGGTTGAATTTCCGACTTCTCAAACCCTGGAGCAGGCGCATGGGTCTCATTCCTCACTGAGCCGTGATTCGAGGGCGTTCGTGCAGTGTGGGAGAAATCTTCCAAAGACAGCACACTCGGGGTTCGAGACCCTGGAATGCTAGATGTCCGCAAACTTGGTGTCAACTCTTTGACAAAGCCCAGTGGAATTCTCAATGTGAAACGAGAGCCTTTGCCCTCCTCGCTGTCCAGCAAAATATCACCACCCATGATACGGGACAATTGAGCACAAATGCTGAGCCCCAGGCCAGTTCCGCCGTATTTGCGATTTAGCCCCAGGTCACCTTGAACGAATGGATCAAAGATCCGTCGATGTAAGTTGGCGGGTATGCCTGGTCCATTATCCTGGACTTCAAATTCAAATGTGACTTGACGAAGGTTGGGTTGGGTGGTTCTCAGTGGTTCAAGATGATTCTCAGTTCCACCGGCTGTGTCTGGAACAGAGGAGCCTAGGCTTGACGCGGTCTGCGGTCGTAATCGATGATCATTGCGAGACCAACCTATCGGGGTAACCTGGTTATCAAGCCCGGGGGCTTCTTCGAGAAGTCGAATCCGTACTTCCACCTTTCCCTTCTCGGGTGTGAACTTGAGACTGTTGCTAACCAGGTTGATCATCACTTGGAGGATGCGATGTTGATCACCCCACAAAACCATATCGGCTAGTCTGCCCGGTTGTACTGAGCTAGAACTTGCGTGTGCCAGGTCGAGTGATCGCTCACGGCACAAAGTACCTCTGGGCTCAGTGATCCCAGCGGAGACGAAGTTGACGCTAAAGTCGATTTGCTTCTCATGAACCTGATTTTGGAAGATAATGGCCAGTTGGGATCGGATATCGGACATTTTGAACTCTCTCTTCTCAATCGTGATAGCCTGGTCGATTTGATTCTTGCTGAAGGTGAGCAAATCGTTCAACAGATGCAATAGGAGATCACCTGATTGATAGACCACTTGAAGTGATTTCTTAATTCGAGACAGATCGTCCTCCCCCATGCATACCGCGCACATGCCAAGGATTCCATTCAGGGGAGTTTTGAGCTCGTGGGAAATGTTGGCTATGAAGAGTGTTTTGCTTTCATTGGCAGTCTCTGCGGCCAGCTTCGCCTTCTCAAGCTCTCGGGTCCGCTCGGCTACCCGCTCCTCTAGTCGGTTATACTGAATGGTCAACTCGTCCGACATCTCATTGAATGTTTTGGTGAGTTCCGTGAGCTCGTCTGTTACGCAATGCTTGTGCTCCTTGACCCTGCCTGGGATTTGGAAATTACGAGAAGTCGGGACCGTGCTAATGCTGGCCGAACTGTTGAGTCTTGCAAGCAGGCGTGGCAGGCGCTTTACCCACGTGGCAGGCGACCCTTTCTCGTTCAAATGTTCCTCGATAGCTTCGAATGTCTCCGTGTGATCGTCTTCGGTATCCAGTCCGGCTCTCTGTAACTCGCGCATCGAAAGGGGCGCGATCTCGGGCTCGACTGATTTCTTTGCGGCTTCACGCAGCCTCCGAATAGGAGCAACCGCCCAGTGGGTCAAGATAGGAACGATGACGATTATCGCGCCTGCAGTGCCAAAGACACAAGCAAGAATAATCTTGCGGAGTCGAACAACAGGTGCGAATGCTTCAGAGTGCGTTTCCTCCACGAGAAGAATCCACTCTACAAGTGAGTTTTGGGGACGGGCGGCGCCGACAGCAACATCGAACCCTTTTTCGTTTACAGTTGACAGCCGGCTGATTGACTTGGTCACGTCATTATATGGCTGGGTCATGACTTTGAGGACCATTGGGTATGAAGAGAGGACAAATGGTGTATCCGTCGATACGCCAGCGTGTCTACTAACTTGATCAGGTAGCGGAGTGGGCTCGAAGATATAATGCACTTGTGCTTGAGCAAGGGCCGCTGCGTCGGGCGCGGATGTGGCTGTTGCGGGTTGACTAGTAGAAGCGAAGGTGTTTTCTAGCCGATCAGGGCCAATGAGGAGGACCTGTCCGCTGGTCCCGAGCCCATCTCGTGAACTCACGACGCTCTGTAGGCTGGCTGCGCTCGCGACCACACTGGATGTCGTTAGTATATACGACGCATCAACCCTTCGACGGTCCTTAACAGTAAATCAGCTACTCACGTCATATATCCCAGGAGATCAGAGTCCGAGGTGTTATTAACAATAGGCAGGGTCAAGGAAAGGAGCGAGAAGGAGGAGTTGACTTTCAGGGGACCCAAAACCAGTGCGGCATTCAAACCAAGGGGAAAGTCACTGAAGGCATATGCGGTAATAGAACCGTTGTCGCCCGTAGTTACATATGTCAGGTTCGGATACAGCGAAGGAGGATAGCCGAGGCCATCATCTCCCAGCATCACCGAGCTGCCATTCGCGGCCACATATGGAAGGGTGATGTTCGGAGCGGTATCGCTGGTGACGTTGAGTAATGCTTCGACGCCTCCTTGTCCGTCCTTTGAATAAATTTTGGCCTGATATAGACTCAAGTCTCCCCGCGTCCCCAATGCCGATTGCACGTCAGCGATGGAATCCACCCAGTTCGAATCCGATCTGTTTCCCGCATAGTACCGTTTCAAGGCTGACTGGATGAGTATTCTCGTCGCGATGGTCTTGCTGGTGGTTTCGAGGAGGTTCAGGTTGGAGGCGACCTGACTGGCCTTGATGGTCGCAACGAGTTCAAGGCTCTGTGATCTGTCGCTAGGTTAGGTCCTAGTTAAGAATGTGAAGAGCCCGAATCATCACGTACTCAATCCCCACTACAAAATCATAGGTGGTGAACCACTAAGCAGATCATTAGTCGATCTACTGGGTCATAGGGAAAAGTGAGAGCTTACCGTTGCAATCGCGAGTGCAGCGACACCCAAGATAGCCGTCAACAGCACCAGCACCCCTAGCTGCACGGCAATTGGAATGCGCATCTGGTCACAGCCATGCGACCGAGCCTATAAAGCACAAAGGCCTTCTGGTCCGATAAAAATCCCTAGACGGAGCGATTCAAGATAGATGAATCCACCGGCCTCAAAGAGGGCTCGAGATGCATGCCTGATTGATTGCCAAGTCAGGGCGCTGAAAGGGAACAGGGTTCGCAGAACTGCGTAACACCTACATAAGTTTCGCAACGAGGATAGCCTCCTAATTTCCTCTTTCGAGGTTTTAGGGTTTTCGAAACGATCTCAAGTCATGAAAAGAATTCATTGAAAGGAACGAAATGGAACTAAATGAGATGGAACTCGGGCTTGGCACGTAAGACAAGGGGAAGCGAACGAGAGTCTAGACAGGACTAGATGCATCGAGTGGCGGGCCGAGAGTGCATTAAAAATTTTGCCAATAAGTGTCAAACGGTGTCCGCGAAGGCGAAATTAGGCAAGGCCGAGACTTAAAGCGCCATTAACCTGCTTTTAACCTATTTCGTCGGTCTTTTTCTGCGAAAACCGTTGGCTTTGCAAATCCCCTAGGGCCAAGGTGAAAATTGCCGACGGGCTCACTCCCACGATTGGCCGCAATGAACTTCTGTGGCATTGCTCGCTCTTTGACGTCTCAGATTATGTAGTTGATTGGCTATAGTAGCTATTTAGGACATTAATTATTCAATCAAGAGGATAAAAAGCAGAGAGGAAACTGATTTCGATCCATCCTGTAATCAATCTATCAACCATGGAAATTGCCGCCGATCAGAGCTAGAATTCTGCCTTAGGCAGTTGTTAGACTAGAGGTACAACATGTATGGTTAGCCCAAGGACGCCGCCCCAATTTTAGCGCGTATACGATGCGTCCCCCTTTATTGTTTTTATTTACTCAACATTTTTCCTTTGCCATTTTTTTGCTAAAAGGGTCACGTGTTTCTAGTTCAAACTAGGCACTACAGGACTACTACTTTGGGCTCTGAGAGCCATTCTCTATGCTGTCAGGCCTGACAGCATTCGTGAATAGCGGCTGTATATAAAGCAAGCTACATCGGGCAAATGAACTATTGCTTGATTGATTGATTGATGTCAAACACGAACGGAATATTCTTCAGGCTCAGAACGAAGAACTGCATGTGGAGGTGCAAGCACTGCGGATGCAGATCGATGGCCTCCGATCGACGCCTCGGCAACGCGAGGAGCCGCAGTGGCAGCAAGTGCGCCTAACATGGAACCTCCGGTGAGCGCTCAGCAACGAGAAAAGGATCACAGTCGTGTTCAAATCGGCAATCGGCTATCTGTGATTGAAACGCAAGACAGCGGCAGAAACGCCAGGAACACCTTCAGAGAGCTTTAGATTCATTGTTGGGGTGGTTTTCTAAATGCCGAGTTTTTCAACCTTTGCTATGACTTTATTTCATGCAGCCTGTAGTCTTCATTGTAATTGGAACCATCTATGATCTGGCCAACATCGTCGTGACTTGCTATTAGATAGTATCAATTTTGTGTTAGTCGAACTCTTTTCCTCGGTGGCTCTCAATCGTACGTACCGCGCCCGCGTGCTACTGGTCAAACGAGAAATCAAAACGAATACTCCGACCACATGTTCTAACAAACGCCGGAAACAATGATCGCCGCTTGGACATATATAGTCGTGCCGACATATCCGGGGTAACTAGGAGAATCCTTCGCAAAATGCGGAGTACGGTCTCAAAATATCGCCGAAGCCTTCGCATTATTACCCGACCCCGCTCTCGACCCCAGAGAAGGTGAGGTTCGAGGTTTACTACTGAATCTCCCGCTATATGTAGACAACTAAACCTGCGCGAGCCCTGGTTATGGTCAGCGATATTCATACCCCTGCTCACTACTTCTCCGTTCGCTCTCAAACTTGGCAATATGGCATCCTGGAGTCTCAAGTCATGTTTTGAACAATTTATTTCTGCTATAGAAACATCTCTTAACGGCAACAATGAGTTCAAGGCCGCTACCCTTGCACACGATGTTAAATTCTCCATTCTCTCATCGGACACTAACGAAAATCTCCTCGTGTCTATCCGGTCCAGCGTCGCTCGCATCCAGTTCGGTCGTTCCACAGTTGCCGAATTCACCTTATCAGCAAGGTCACAGGATTGGCATGAATTCTTTGCACTGGAGCCGAAACCATCCTATCAATCATACTGGGGCATTCTGCGTGTTTTTGGAAGCGAGTCTGGCGTTGGCATTTCAGGCGATATCGCTGCATTTAGCAAGAGCGTCAGCGTATGGCGTATCGTCCTTGAAACCGCTCGGGGAATCCTGCACAATCAGCCAGTACTAGCAATGGATGAAGATGTTGACGAAGGCATCGTGGAGGAGGATAGCATCGTGGGAAAATACACATGGCTCAAACTTTCTGCCTTTGGTCAAACCAAGATATTTTATGAGTGCTCGGGACATGGACCGAAGCATATCTTGTGGCTACATACAGCTGGTGCCGACTCCCGGCAATTCCATGAATTGATGAACAACAAGAACCTTCAAGAGCGGTACACCATGTATGCTTTCGACATGCCAGCCCATGGCAGGTCGTCTCCCGGCTGCAAACAAGTTCCGCAGGGCTATACAAATAGTGAGGAAGTATATATCGAAGTCATACATCAGATGATGAAAAAGTTGCATCTGACGCAGCCCATTGTTTCTGGTGCTAGTATGGCCGGTCACATTTGTCTTGCGGTCGCTTTGCGAGCCCGAGAAATGGGAGTAGGTGGCGTTATCCCTGTTGAAGCTGCCGAATATCTGCCGCTGGTACAACCTCCTTATGAGCTAGGTGGTCACTTCAACGAATCGATCATCAATCCAGAACGCGTGTGTGGGATGACGGCCCCAACTTCAACGAAGGCACGTAAACAGCTCATATGGTGGATATATTCATCTCAGGCCGCACGGGTGTTTCAAGGAGATTTGCAATTTTACTTCAAAGGCTGGGACGGCAGAAACCGGCTGGAACACATCGACACTTCAAAATGTCCCGTGTATATGCTTACTGGCGAGTATGACTATAGCTGTACACCGGAAGTAAGTGCAGCAGCGGCAGCAAAGATTCCGGGTGCTCAGTTTGAGATGATGGATCGTATGGGCCATTTCCCGATGACAGAAGACCCAGAGCAATTTTTGGTCTACTTAAACAGGGCTTTGAATTTTATCGAGAAATCTCGAACTGGCTAGTGGTGATGAAAAGTTTAATATATCCTAAAGATTACTGAGTTAGAATATAGGAATAACCATTCAAATATCAGGCAGTTTAAAAATGTGGAAGACTGTAGCTTGACTTTCACATGTGCAAGTTTGAAATAAGTTTACTTATTTATACCATGGATACAGTGCCCACAATTATAACGCCGATTTATGCATTTCAAAACACCGAAACGCCGGTGCAATTCATGGCACAAGGCTCCGCAGGCTGTGTAGATGGACAAGATAAAAACGGTAGGTCACCGAGACGACTTGTTTTCAAACTATACCCGCATTTTCCCCCGCATTTTGTAATTATTTGCAGCTTCTGGTTGGTGTTCATCAGTGTTACGGATATACCCAGGAATACTTTTGCCGTGGACGGCATTTTAAATCGCTCAGAGTATGAATAAGGATTCCAAGCATCCTTCCTGTCATAAGCACTGATATCCCTATAAAAGCTGGTTCTTAGTTCGAACCAAGCCGACGAGTTGCTGATCTCAAAATATTTCACAATTCCCTTAACTGCTTTCAATCGCATATTATAAGCATTATGAGTGAAATCAAAAAAGAAAAGTGTGGGGATATTCTCCATGCAGTCAAAACGGCAGGGATTGTTCTTTTACCGGCTTTCGAGGTTCTGTTATAGATACCTCTCAACCTCACTGTATTCCTTTCAGTACCTAAAATCCTCTTTTTAAAAAGAATTAAAGCAAAGGAAATAATTTCATTAATCAATCCCCTCGGAAATCTTTGGAGAGTAGTGAATTGCTTGCATGGTTCTCTATGCCGGAGTTATCAGTGCTAGAAATTGGAATGTTTCGTTCTATATTCAAGGTTCTGAAGTTGTAATATTCTCACTAAAGATCGAAAACTAGGCTAGGCATTACTGCGCATACACATTGCCAATAATCAATGGGCATCGATCAAGTAGGCATACTGACTAAATCGTCGCCGTTGAGGGGAACCTTGAACTTCTCGAGCAGACGCTTAGCCGCCTTTTCGCCGGTGGCAAACGCACCGTGAACACATCCCTGACCTACGCGAGTTAGATGCTCGCCTGCAAACTGCAGGACGCTGTGGCGATTGTTTTCAAGTGCCGCAATTATGAGGTGTGGATTATCGCCGACTTTCTCGCAGGAATAGGTACCAAAGCCAGCTAGCGGGTCCTGAGTCCACTGCGTGCATTCCATCTTGATTAGGCGTGGAAGGGCTTTGTAGGGCTCAGTGCGGATGAGCTTGAACAGCGGCTCGAAGAATCTGTACCGCTTCTTCGGGTCGGTCATGGCTTCTATCCGCTGGGTCAGCGGCTCGGCGATCTGCACGCAGAGCTCCCTGCGGTCGGCGACTAGCATCAGATTGACCGTCACCGTTGGATAGTTGAGTATGTTGTCCTCCGCCGTTTCGCGGCTGCTGGACGATCTGGGCGAGGAGCCCAAGAAGTCGGCGACATCCTCATCGAGCTCGGGCGGGGAGGGATAATAGATGATCTGGTCATTGTCTTTTGACCAGAATACCTCACTAAATTCGAAGAATATCTTCCCCAGCGCGCCGTAGCTGAGCCGAGAAAAGCCATGCTGGATTTCGTCCGGCAACGGCGGGTCGAATGTGAGGAGTTTATGATGGAGGGCGCCCAGCGGCACGGTCACGATCACTGCGTCACCCGTCACCGTCTTACTGCAGCCTGCAGCATCCTCGCACTCCACCTGGACAGCATCCTGTCCCTGTGCGTTATCGCACCAGGCCACGCGGGTTACGCGATGGTTCAGCTGCAGTGCATGCGGGCTCTCGAGTAGCCGCCCGGCGGTCCAGTCGACAATTCGATCGTAGCCGCCCTTCATGTATAGGTTGCGCTCAGTGATAAAATACTGGAGATATTTGCACGAGGCTTCAGCCGTACCCGTAGCGATCCACTGTTCAATCTCGCGGACAGCCTGCGGCGCCCACAGCCGCTCATCTTGGGTTATCAGCTCATGCCGACTGATGAACTCCTGCATGAAATCGTCGACGCTGCGGTCTTCCGCGTCTGGATGGGCTTTGTAATACCAGTCGACGTAGTCCGCGAACTCGTCGGCGACCTTTTTGGCCTTGAACTGGGCGCCGGCACGACCCTGCGCTGTGTAGTACAGCGGGGTGCCATCGTCGTAGTAGTATTCGATCCCGAGGGCGCGAATAAGTTTGACGAGCGGATTCTGCGACGTTTCATGCATCCACGCCGCACCTAGAGACGTTTAGTCGCCTCGCTACAGGGGGTTGGAGTAGGGAGGGAGAAGAGGAGCAAAGTCCAGCAACCGAGAGTTCTGACACAGCGTCAAGCGTGATATCCAAAGGGCCCATCGCAAGCCCGGCGGTCAGTACCGACTCGTGTGTCCAAGGCACACATACCTAAGTCCCACGTCGTCTGGCCTCCGTTGCGCGTCGTGCAGATGCGACCGCCGATGCGGTCTCGCGCTTCCAGGACGACAACGTCAACTCCGTGGCGCTGCAAAGTCGAGGCGGCACGCAAGCCGGAGATGCCGGCGCCGATGACGATGATGCGCTTCTTCTTCTTTTCCTCCTGGACAGGCTGTGGCTCTGGCGCTGGCGTGACGGTTGGGCTGCTTTGGATAGTGTTGCGCAGCATCTCAGCCAGGCCAGAGCCACAATTACTTGGTTTACTCCGACTGGAGGATATCACGGAGGCATAGGCAAAGCTCTGAGACATCTTGAGTTGGCAGGTAGACATCTATGTGTACTTTGGCGGCAGTAGAGGCTGCTATCGATGTGTTGCAAGGGCTTGTACAGCAGTAGTTGCAGTGGTGAAGTGGTGGTCGTAGGATAGAGCCTCGGAAGGTATAAGTAGGGCTGTCCCTGC
Organism: Penicillium riverlandense; assembly: GCF_028828495.1. Classification (NCBI taxonomy): domain Eukaryota; kingdom Fungi; phylum Ascomycota; class Eurotiomycetes; order Eurotiales; family Aspergillaceae; genus Penicillium; species Penicillium riverlandense. Next base: position 4,409,462 of record NW_026643194.1, read on the forward strand.
TGACACTAGACCAAAGCAGTATGTCCATCCTTATAGTAGTGATCATTTCTGGTCTAGTGACTGCACCACGGGTCAAATGGTGGTGGAGTTTTACCTCAGGGGATTATGTCAAAACGCTATGCCGCTAGACCAAAAGCACCATGGGCCCAACTAGCTAATGCAGCCATTTTCATGTTCGACAGATTGTTAACTACCCTAATTCCCCGGGTCCCTCGATATTTCCCCGGGTTCGTTTCACTCCCCCGCCATATTATGTCTTGCCCCCACACGACTAATACCCAATGAGAAAGAACGAAGGGAACTGCCAAATGCTTGTCAGTGCTTGTCAGTGCTTGTTATTTATCCCACAGGATGGAAAGTAGTCCTGCTTGGGCTTGGGCCTCCATGTCCCTCACTTTAGCCGCTTCTCGGGCGCAAATAGGGGGTCCGAAACAGAATGTCCAACCGGGTGAAGATAAGGCTAAGCCTATGATAATGGACGGTCTGGGTGCACAGACACCTTCCTGGTATGTTTTGGGCCACTCTGGCGAAACTTTCTTCCTTTGTTATGTCGGCAGTTGATGCCACCACCGATAACAAGTGCAGAAGTTGTCGGTAGGTAATATTCTAGATCTTGATGAATTATTATTAACATATATCAAGAAATTATTACCCACTCTCTTCCTAGGTATATGGTGGTCAGCTCACAATGGCTACCGAGAACCTGGAGAACTTGGCGGGCACTCGCATCCTCTTTACCAGTGACGAGCATCTGAAGCTAACCCCGGAGCCGACCAAATCACCCAATGACCCGCTCAACTGGTCACCAGCGCGCAAATACTGGCATGCCGCGCTCGTGCTGTTTATTGTCGGCTTCACGGCGGCCACGTCCAACGACGTAGCAGCTGCCCAGTATGGTATGAACAGCCAACTAGGCATTTCGTGGACCCTGATGAATACGTCGGCCGGCATCCTCTTTATCGGCATCGGCTACGGCACGCTGCTGACCTCGCCCATTCCCTCGCTGTATGGCCGCCGTATGATGTACATCGTGTGTCTGCTCTCGTCCCTGATCGGATGTACCTGGCTGGCGCGTACAATGGGCCCAAATGACGCTCTGTGGAACCAGCTCTTCATTGGCGCCTCCGAGGCGTGTGCTGAGGCCACAGCGCAGCTGTCGCTTTCGGATCTCTTCTTCGAGCAGCAGCGTGGCTCCGTCATGGGTCTCTATGTGCTGGCCACCAGTATCGGCACCTATCTAGGCCCATTGCTGGCCGGCTTCATTGCCAATAGCGTCGGCTGGCGCTGGGTCGGCTGGTTCGCCCTCATAATCTCCTTCGGGACCCTCATCGTTTTCTATTTTACTTTCGAGGAGACTACATTTGACCGCAAAGTTTATCTGCGCGGAGATATCCCCGTGACCGATACCACATCACGTTCCTTACCAACTGCAGAAGAGGTGATATCAGCTAGTAAAGAGCATACACCTGTATGCGCCACATCGCTGAGCGATGTGGACGACAACGGCAGCAGCGAGGCGCCCAAATCATACTGGCAGCGGATCGCCCTCGTTACACCATCGCCACTTCTGCGTGGCACCGGCTTCGTTCAATACTGGAAAACCATGTGGCATATCCTGCGCGTCTTCAGTTTCCCTGGCGTCTGGTACTCAGGCCTGCAATGGGGTGCACAGGACGCGTGGCTCACCTTCTATCTCACTGTCGAGGACAACGATTGGGTTATGCCACCGTGGAACTACTCGCCGAATGGTGCCGCCATGATGAATATCCCGACGTTGATCGGCGCTATAATCGGCTGTTGCTATGGCGGCTGGTTTTCGGACAAGTTTGTGGAGTGGTATGCACGGCGAAACAACAACCTCTTCGAAGCCGAGCATCGTCTGTGGCTCATGTATCCGGCCGCCTTCGTCGGGTCGGCGGGTCTAATGCTCTTCGGCATAGGCACTGACATGGGCATGAACTGGCCCGCGCCGTACGTCGGGCTCGGCATGATTGGATTTGGCTGGGGCTGCGCCGGAGACTTGTCTCTGGCCTATTTGCAGGATGCTTATCCCGAGATGGTCCTCGAGGGCATGGTTGGTGTGTCGGTCATAAACAACTCAATTGGATGTATCTTTACCTTCTGTGCCGGTAAGTCTTTCTCACTCCACAGCATTTGTGACAGCCTTTCTTACATTTGGTGAATACAGGGATCTGGTTAGACGTACAGAGCACTAAAATGGTGTTTGTCGAGATTGGCATCCTCAGCTTTGTGTTTATGATGACCACAGTTCCGATGATGATCTGGGGCAAAGCCGCGCGCCGCTGGACACGCACGCGATATGAGAATTTCGTAACTCGTCGCGATGGTAATTGATAGGATTTTCTTCATGGCATCAGGAGCTCCCTTGTCCTATCTTTCTCCGTGGACTCCCGGTCAATAACGCCACGAGCAATACAACCATTCCTCCATTTTCTGTTCGATCTTACCTTTATAGGCAACCTGCAATTTGGTGTTATATATTTTACCGCCACCTTTTAATTCTTTTTACTACCGGGGGCCATGTTCGGATATTGTAAATATACGCTGACATTGTTGAATACGAAGCGGTTGGCTGCCTACTCTTTTGAGGAATCGTAGTACAATTATCTAGATCGTTGTGAGATTGATAACCATTTCTCGGAGCTCCAACATGTTTCAACTCTCTTAATAGTGGAACCAAATCTGAGTAGCTATCGGCATTTGGACTCCTCTAAACTACACACGGATCCACAATGCAGGAACGGTAGACCCTGATCAATCTTTGGTTAGCGTGATGCTGAGAAGCTGTCTATGCCGAATGGAGCAAGTCCACGCGAATTCCCCAAAGGCTCGTTTCCTCCTCACTCGGCATTTCAACAAACACTCATTTCCAAGGGATCTTGATTGATACGAAATAGCTGGCCATTGTTCTAAAATATAACTCATATTCTAGGGTTCGAACGTCCGTATGCCCATCGTCTTGACGAAATAAAGCAGCATATCCTCCATGGACCGAAAAACTCATGTCGCTGTCATAGGCGCCGGACTGGCGGGGCTGCGATGTGCTGATCTCTTGATCCAGAACGGCGCCCGTGTTACCATCTTTGAGGCGAGGGATAGGATGGGTGGCAGAGTTCGTCGAGAAATCCCTTGTCGGATGACTGTACTGACGGTTGCGTTATCAGATCGTTCAAGAAAAGATTGGAGAACATCTCGTTGACCTGTATGCCATGGCGTTATGTCTTTGCGATCAACAATTCTAATTCTCTCATTGCGTAGCGGGGCCAATTGGATCCATTGCACCAGAACAAATCCCATGATCGAACTGGCCGAACTGACCAAAACCCATCTCGAGGACTGGGATGGCGTCCAGGCGACCTTGGGGCCGAACGGAAAGCTCATAGACGAGCAGACGGACGATAAAATCTCCAAGTTCGTATGGGGGACCATCAATGATGCCTTCGCATACAGCGAGAAGTACGGTGACAGCATTCCCCCCGAACGCAGCTTGCTGGATTACTTCTCCGAGAAGGTGGAACAGACCAACTTCACAGCCGCGGAGAAGGCGCTTTGTCTGGAATCGTGCAAGCTGTGGGGGACATATATGGGAGAGCCAGTGTGGCGACAGAGCCTGAAGTTTTTCAAACTCGAGCAATGTATCGATGGAAGTACGTCAAGTTGCACCTTGCCCCTAAAGGATGGGCTGACGTGTTTCCACGCACAGCCAATCTCTTTGTGACCGCCACCTTCAAGACTATCCTTGATGCCGTTGCCCGCACCGCGAAGCAACACGCCGACATCCACCTCAGCGAACCCGTTACCAGAATCGACGCACAGCCGCGACAATCACTCACCTCCCGGTCTCCGATCACCGTCACAACCTCCGCCAATAAAACTTACACCTTCGATGAAATCGTTGTCACTAGTCCCCTGGGCTGGCTCAAAAAGAACAAATCGATGTTCAGTCCCGCGCTGACCCCCCGTTTATCCGCAGCAATTGACAACATCTCCTACGGCCGCCTGGAAAAAGTATATGTGACTTTTCCGCGGGCATGGTGGCACAGTGAGAGAACCAACTTCCAAGCCATTGTCAACGGCTACCCACCCTTCACCCAATTCCTCGAACCCGACCCAAAATATATCTCGAGCACCGTACGCCCAGCCAACATCCCTTGGAACCAAGAATGTCTTTCTCTGGCCGCCCTGGGCAAGGACTTCGCCCACCCAACCCTCCTCTTTTACACCTACGGCGATTGCGGGAGCTACGTCCTCTCGCAAATTAAAGACCTACCCAAACATTCGCAGCAGTACAATGCCTTCTTAGACGCCTTTGTTCGACCATGCTATTCCCTGCTCCCAGAGTTCTCCACCTCCGATCCAGACTGCGTGCCAACTGCGTTCCTTGCGACGGAGTGGCAGAATGACCCCTGGGCTGGGAATGGGTCTTACTGCAATTTCCAGGTCGGAGTTCTGGAAGCAGACAAGGATATCGAGGTTATGAGGGAAGGCATGGGGAAAGAGAGGGGCGTGTGGTTTGCTGGTGAGCATACCTCGCCTTTTGAGGGTCTGGGAACTACGACTGGCGCCTATTGGAGTGGTGATCGAGCCGCAGGGCAGGTATGTGAGGCGTTGGGTTTGAGCGGAAAGGTAGTCGGGACTGGTCAGACTGTACCGAGGGTGTCACACTTGTAAATAGAGATCCTCAGATTCTACGGCTGCGGATGTTAACTTATGTATGTAAAATTTACGTATGCACCTATACGTACCGGATTTCCCCCTGGCAGGTGGGCTTTCCTCTCTAGACTGCCATTGCTTTAATGAGGGCGCTCATGGTCTGGCTCACTGAGTAGATTTCAGCACACACACAGACTCAGTTATCTTGCTCATGTTAGTCACGTGCATCGTGACTACTGCTCTGTGAGCGCTCACTAAGCGCTTATTGGATGTTCACTGATCACTCAGTGACGCTTAGTGCCCAATTAGTGAGCATCTCTAGTTTACTCATTCCACGCTAAGTCTATCCCTAAAAGGGTATACTACCCCTATGGGGCTATTTATCATGTGATAGGTAGTCTGTTGATAGCCCTAGTCCTACCCTCATTTTCTTGAACACTTCATCCCAGCAAGAAAATACACTAGAACCAGATGGTGTAGGAAGAGTAGAGACACCCTATCTATCTTGGGATGATGCAATTTCAGACAAGCCTTTGTTTTCTAATATAAAAGCGGCTTAAGTTCAAAATCTCGGGTATAAAATCAGGCAATCGTCTACTAATACGTATTCAAACACCTTCCACTTAATCATTCGACCTCATATGTAACGGGCCAGGGCCGCTGTCTAATCACATGCAAGCACGCAACCCACGCCTATTGTTTAACAATTTCGCGCACCTAGATAGTTCTTCTCTCTACGGTTTTAGTAAATTGCAATCGGCCTCTCCAGTTGCCATTCCAACTCGACTCAGCCCTTACACTCGGGGTGTCTTTTCGGGTCGAGGAACGCTCTAGCTTCGGGTAGTCGATAACCTAGCCATAGTTCCTAATTCGTTCTATTTAGTTCGTTCTATTCGGTTCGATTCGTTGTAGGTCCGCCTTCTTAGCGCCTATTCGGGATTCGTTGTTCGGTTCGGTGTTTAGCGTTATCATAGCTTTCGCGGCGGGTTCTGCAGCCTTGTAGTAGCTTGCGCACTTGGGTCTTAATCAGTCGAAAGAGGTATCGGGCACTAAGCGAGCTGGGATAGCGTTCTTTGATGAAGTCGCGTCCGTACAGCTGTGCAGCGATGGTAGAAAAGAATGTGATGAACTTAGATCTTACGTGACCGGGTGCTAGGTCAAGAAAGAAAACGATAAAGAATTCAATATGAGAGCTATGGTCGACGGGAGATCCAAGTTGGGGAAGGGAAGAAGAGGCAGAGGAAGAGCCTCTACTTATCTACAACAGTCTATGTCCTGTGTCACTTGTCGAACCCGTTCCTCACGCGTAGTCCCGTAGTCAATTGCTCTTGCATCATGTCGGAGTTACTAGGGTCGGGGGGTCTGCATTGTGGATGCCGGCATAACGGGTTCCCGAGACAGCAGTCCCGTCATCCTAGTCGTAGCTGGTCACATTTTCCCCAACAACACCAAAAATAACCCAACTTCGACAGCTTATAACTCGACAGTCGTACAAATCAATAAAGTTCTGTTTGAAGATTTAGAATCAGCTAGTCACAATACCATGCTCTAGTATTTTATTCAGTTCAAAAATGTTGATGTGGCTGTTAGTCGAAATCGGATTTTTCCTAATGGTTCCAATATATGCTTGCGGAATATGCGCTGGAAGGGACCCTCTTGAAGAGGTCAATATCCTTATTACAATTCGATGGGCTATCCGAGATTGGAATTTTGACGTGTCAGAGAAGACAATTATCAACTGCTTCTATAGGGCATTCTCTATAGAAACAAGAGTTGGCACAAGTCAATTACCATCATCGCCTATGGATGACATCGTACAGGGAATTGCTCACTTGGAGCAAGGGTCTTATATCCATAATGCTATGGATATTGAGAATTTCCTGAATCCTGAAGGGGAGCTAGTTCAAGATGATTCTAAGAGTGCTGAAGAGCTAGTTCTCTCCCAAATCCAGGGACCAACTAGTATTCAGGATATTGATGAGGATGAGGATGAGGATGAGGATGATGAGGATAGGGGTGAGGCTATCGCAAGAGTTTCGATTTCGCAGGGAATAGAGGCAATTCGAAAGTCCAGATTTCATAAAGAGCAGGCCGAAGAGGGATATATTGAAGTTATTCAGGTTTCGAATCGCTGGAGAGTAAATATATGGCGAAAGAGGTCAATTCTAGGCATCAGGGGTTATTCGAAGCTGGTTTGGGTAGTAAATATATATTTTATGCGCGCACTTTGAAGCAAAGAATTCTTCGATTTAACGAATCCAGCTGGCTCCCAGAATTAATTCGCTATATCGAGGTATTACTGTACCTCTGTAGGAACAAACCGGTTTTAGCCGGCAAAACTAAGCCACCCCTATACCGATCTTGATGTGCGACTCGACTTCTTAGCATTCTTGACTAGCAGAGACTTGTTCTCCTCTCTCATCTAGCGCAATCACAATCTCCATGAGGCTCCCAAAGCACCCAGATACGATATTCTCCTCTCGACGTATGTCTTTATTAGCACAGATTTCCTCGATATCTACTTCGAGTCCCCGAGGATCATGGGTAAAAACAAGGTGGGCCTCTTCTTTCTCCCAATGACTCCACTCCACGCCATACTCAGTAAGCTCCTCATTCCTAAGTCGATCAATGACGATAAACAGGGTGTAGAACAATGGTAGTAACCGATAGTTTGAATGGAGGACATAAGGACTGCTCGCCACAGACTGGGCCCAAGGCAACTGATTCGCATGGTCCTGGGCATCTTGCGGGTCCAACACAATCTGCCGATTCCGGACCTGATCACATAACGTTTGATGCACCTGAGCGAGCTCGGAGACGACGTTAGGAATATCAGGGTGGCAGCAGTCAACAAACTTGCCGAAGAAGCTACCCCAACAGACGCGAGTCTTTTCACCCCGAAACCACCGGGCATCTATGAAATCGAACAGAGTATAACGATTAGGCCGCTGGAGCTCGACGGAGCTGTAGACTGCGCAGGATTTCCAGCAAAAGTCATGGCAGTCTCTGAGACTCATTCGCTCCAGCTTGGTCGGGTCGAGCTCGAAGGGATTATCGACCCATACGTATTGCTGTTTGTTTCCATTGGTCCGTTCGTCGTCTAGGCGGACTACTTGTCTCCTGGACAGTTGGGCAGAACTCTGTCGTGAGCTCCGTTAGATTTTGGTACATTTATATCAGCGGGCGCGTCTCACTCCTTTAATAAAGCCTCTGGTGCGCGGCCAGATCGCGTCGAGGGATATCTGCTCCGCCATTAGGAACCTGTAAAGACTTGATACTTGTACGGTGCCACTCCAATAACCGCTTGACCCAGAACTGGCTCACTTAATGACTGTGAACTTTGTAGCCAAGGGCACATTCAAGTCAAGCGATATGTGGGTGGAGTTGGTGGGGTGCACTTGGCTAGGTCCCACTCAAACTGAGTTCTCAGGTGACCCTTCGTAACAGAAAGGACGCCTTATCATAGACAAATCCTTAATAACTTTGTCGACACATTAGCCTGAGGATAATGGCCTCTTCCACAGTTGACACGGCCTCCGAGTTCCAAAGACCCGCAAAGTATATAGCCAACACTCAATTCGGGCACTATCTAGTAACAACATTGGGAGCGAAACGACAAGAATAGAGTACAGTGGTAATTTACCAGGCACATAACCAACACCACTCTGCCAATGAAGGTATTCTACCTGACTATTCTACTTATCATTTATAGCTGATAGCAGGAGAATTTTACCACTTCCATGACGTTTTCCATGACGTGGCTAAATGGCGGCCGTGGACCCATAAAACTAGGGGCTGTTGGCGAGGTGCACACAATCATGAAGGATTCCGGCCGGCAAGTTAACTAATCCTTGACAGTAGATAGTTAACTATGCTCAGGTCGGGCTCAGTAAGCGAATCAGGGCGATCAGTGAGTAGATCAGGCCGCTCAGCGCCGTGCTCAGTTCTACTCAGGGAGCAAGCAGTGAGCACTAATACGGAAAGAGCAAGCCAAGGATTGCCAGGCATTATCCGGTACATATGCAAAAGCTTCTGCTCTTCTATACTCGAAAGTCTGATGATTTTAGCCAAAGTCTATTTTAGAAAGTTCCTGTGTTCTGAATGTGATGGAGGCTTTAGTAAGAGCACAAAAGACTTAAGTTGAGGAAGTTAGAAGGTTCAGATCAACAAGAAAAGGTCATAAAACTGCTTCTAGCTACTGAACCACAAACTCAATTTTAGCGAGAGCTAGCTGAGTGATACAGGAGAAAGGATGAATGATTAAAGGCCCATGAGGGGTCCGGTACTGCAGAAGAAGGGAGTGATCGAACGAACCAGGAATCTAGTCTCCCTGTCCACCTATTGAGCTACCTAAAGCTCAGCACTAAGGTGAAGCTTCCTTGAACTAGACCCCACATACACCTTCTTTGGATGGTTGCTGATAAACCAGTCCTGAGTGACAACATTCCAGTTGCTTAGATCCCGACGGGTAAGCTTGGCAGAGAATTCTCCCGTCTCGCCCGGCTTGAGGAACAACTTATCGAAGCCGCGCAACTGAACCTTGGGGTCCTTGGGTCCTCCAAGGCTGATGTACAGCTGCGGGACCTCCGCGCCTGCGACGGAACCCGTGTTTTTGATGGAGGCTGTCACAGTATACAGCTCCTCATAGAGAAGTGGGTTACCACCAGGCCCGCCACCGGCGGGCAATAGAGGCTGAGACTTTCCATCATTGGCATGCGGAGGCAGGAACTTGGAGGCAGGCTGGAGGTCGCTCGTGCCCGCAATCTTGGCGGGGTCGCTGCTGGTGAAGTAGGGGTAGATGTAGTACATCACGTTTTTCCAGGTGCTGGGGAACAGGTAATCGGACAAATGTTTGCTGAAGGTGCCGAAGGTAGGCGCATGGTTGGTCTTGCCTGAAGCCGGTACATACGGAGGCACCCTGTTAATCTTGACCCGAATGTTGGAGTATTCGAACGTAGTGTAGCTGAGGCCAAAACCGAACTCGAAAGTGGGCGTGATGTCGGCCTTGTCCAGAGCGCGGTAGTCAATGAAGACACCCTCGGTGAAGTCGATCTGCGGTGCCAGCTCCCCGTTGTTTGGTTCGTACAGGACGTCGGGCAGCTGAGTGCGATCACTCACCCAACTAAATGGGCTCTTGCCTGACGGGTTGACGTCTCCGTAGAGGACATCCACGATAGCGTTGCCAGATTGATCGCCCGGGATACCGGCCCAGACAATAGCGGATACGTTCGGGTTGTGGTACCAGTCATCGACCACCACAGGGCCAACAGAGTGGATCACCACAACGGTCTTGTCGCACAGAGCCGACACATTCTTGATCAGGTCGTCACCGCTGTGCCAAAGGGTCAGATTGTTGCGGTCACCTGCATTCCCGCCAACGGTAATATAGCCCTCGCCCGAGTCAGCGTTTACAAAGACAATGGATACAGTCCCGGCTTGTGAAACCAAATCCGGGATGGCGTTTAGGCCATTGCCTTGTTGCGTGTTAGAGTCGTCGGTTGTGTAGTCGTCGAAGATGCTCTGGTACGCCGAACCTTCTTGGATGGCCCGGGCCTGGATGGCGGCATCAGGTGTGACGAGGTAGGCGAAGTTGGCAGTGCCGGAGCCCCAGGCCATGCCCAGAGTGCCGCTATCGCAACCCCGATCGCTGCAACCGTTGGGACCATCCAGATTCGGGCCGGCATCGGATCCGATCACTGCGACCTGCTTTACCTTCCTCAGGGGAAGGATGCCGTTATTCTTCAACAGCACGGAGCCTTCCGCAGCAACTTGCCGGGCCACCTTCGCATGGTCGCCACGCACATCAACGTGCCAATTGATCTGTTGGTGGCCTTCATCAGCGGCAAAATGGAGGGGGCCCTCTGTCGCAAAGGACCACGAGTCAAAGTTGACCGGTACTTGGTTCTCAATAGTACGGCCAACCTTGAAGTAGGCAGCCATGATCCGCATGGCCATATCGTCGATCCGCCACTCGGGAACGGTGCCGTTAACCACAGCCAACGTCAGGTTCGCACCCCAAAAGCTCAGACCCGAGTCAAACGCAGTGTCTCCCGGCATCGTCATATCCAGACCAGCCGCAGCACTCGCGACGCCAGTAAGCTGACCAGTCCAGTCGCTCATAACGAAGCCCTGGAACCCGAGCTCGTTCTTTAGCAAGCCGTTGAGCACCTTCGAATTCTGGCATGCGTACGAGTTGTTGATCTGGTTGTATGAGCACATAACTGAGCCAACACCGGCGCGGACGGCATCAGCAAAGGGCCAAAGGTACAGCTCGTGCATGGTCTGGTCATCAATGTTGGACGAGTACGATGCAACGACTCCATCCTGACCGGCGCTCCGGAAATGCTCCTGCTCGTAACCGATAAAGTGCTTAACACATGCAATCACGCCGGCGTCCTGGATACCCTTGATGGTCTCGGCAACCCCAACACCTGTGAGGACTGGATCCGGCGAAAATCCCTCCCAGTTCCGACCGCCCTCAGGGACGCGGCCTATCGGGCCACAAACCGGGCCGAGTTGGACAGTGCTGCCTTTCCCATGATGTTCCTGGCCCATCGCCAGACCACGGGCGTATATGAGGGCACGATCCCACGTGGCAGCTGCGGTCAGTCCTCCAGGAAATACCGTGTTGTAGTCGGTTAGACGGATGCCAACTGGAGAGTCCTGGGTGCAGAAGCCATTGAAACCCAGTCTGGGCACAGACCCAGTATTTCCGACGCACTGATCGCTCTCCCAACTAAATAATCAGATTCAGCGTTCGTCCAGTCATAACAAAGATGCGATGTAGTTAGAACTCTCTACTCACCCAGTGCCAGTTGTCAGATTGACCTTCTCCATCAGCGTCAACTGGGAGACAAATGATTTGGCCTTCTCATAGGCCTCTTTCCAGCCCACCTCCTCGGGATTCATCCAAGGCGACGGGTAGCTAGGTGGTGATGGGGGCATGGGCAGCTTATTCCTCTTGTTGAGTGGCTGTCACAGCAAGGAAAGAGTTTGGTGTTAATGAACGTTTCTTTTGCATTTTCTTATAGGATTGGCATGGCCCAATTCATGGGTTCACGTACATCAGTGCCATGTTGACCACGAGAGCTAACATGCGCGACCACGGAGTCGCAGCTCGCTAGGACGGCAACAGCGACGGTGGTCACCTTCATGCTTAAGGACAGTAAGTGTCTATCCTGAGATAAGCTGACGAGCGCTTCGAAGGACTGAAGATGGTCGGTGCCTCTTGAAAAGAGGAGCGAGCTCTGGCGTAAAGATCTTGTCGACAGGCCCCGGGCAGCTGAAGACGTTGCTTCTTATATGAAATGTAATCCATCTCGATCAAATTTGGGAGTCGGTCGGCATTTGCTCCGTATTACTTCCGCTAGCCCTTGAAACTTCTCGGTAGCCTTTGAGCCAATATTCTGGCGGCTGGAGAGGGGCATAGAGTGGGGACCGCAATGGGGTCTCCTTCCCCGGTCCTCCTCATGTTTGCATGTTGTAGTAGTGTCTTTGCGCTTGCAGTAGCGCCACCCTAATGCATTAAAGGGCCCGAATATGTACAGGGTACAGGGGTTAGATTTGCCACTAGCTGACTCCACAAACAAAAGCCTAATGTCCGGCTTTCCTAGGCCATCCTTTGCGGGATGCTTCTATAATTTGGCCGTCTTCTCTTTTATGGATAATTCAAGACACCAACGGTCGCGGACATACACTCAGCATTAAGTATATCTAAACTTGCTAGAGTATCCCAATATAAACCCTACCATGATCCCGTTATTGTCTGATGTTACGTGCAGACTGTCCTTATTAGCCGTTGCCTGAGCAGTCCTTTGATCCTGATCTGAGCCGCCTGGTGGCCAAAAGCCACCACCTGTTGCCGAGTCCTGTGTGATGGCTCACGAAATTAAGAGAGAAATAAACAGAAAATCATATGTGATTAAGTGGTCCGAAAGCTTGTTCCCTGCTAGGTAGTTGCTTGGTTTGCGGGGAATTAAGGCCGATGCTAGTCCCAAGTGGGCCAACTCCGACCATTTTCCGGGTCGTGTTTCAGTCAACAGGGGCGCGAGGAGCCGACATTCCGCGGAGGAGTGAATCCAGGGCCTAGCCGTTCTGTCCTCCCTTCACTCTCACAAACACTATAATAATAAAAATCCTCTCTTCGATCAACAGGAGCCTAGGGCAGAGATTAGCAGATCCAGAAGTCGGTGACAGAGTCCTCCATGCATGGAGCTGCGCTTATGGTGCCGACGCGGAGCTGTCAACAATCTTGGAAACAAAGCGCCGGGTCAATGCATAGGCTAATTACCTTCCTTTCAGGGGTTGGGCTTCCCCGCGACCTCCAGGGTAGGACAGCCATGTCTGGGGAAGGCGGGACCTAGAACGCACACCGCATCCAATAGACCGAGCCCGGAAATTGCCCTATAGGAAACAACGGATTCTCGGCACATTATCCTTTTGACAAGTGTAACCGTAACAGAGAAACGTGCAAAATTGTTGCACTAATGGCTATCAAACCGATATTATCCCGAGATTCCAAGCTAAACTACTAATAGCAGTAGTATGTAGTGATAGAATTCACTTGCTCGATCTAGCTTGCTTACATGCATGCTGCTATGCGAGGCTGCTATCTAGCGCGGTTCGAAGCGAACAAGTGTCCACGCCATGAAGACTGAGCCCCGAACTCTAGGCTTGCCTCCCCGAGCCCATTGCCGAAAGCCTCGCTCCCGATACCACCTCCGCTTCGGCCATCGCCACTACATGTGCGTGCTACCATGACATCCTCAGTAGCCTTAACAGACATAGCTCCAAGTCGGCTCATTTGGACATCCTCAGAACTACCATCTGTCTGTTCCGGAACCAGACTTTCCTCGCCTCCAGAACCTTTCCGTCCTAGTTCAGTTCGAATCGGACGCACGCCGTGATTTCGTATCTCCGATTGACTCACTGTCCAAATACCGCGCGATTCTCCTGCCGACTCTCGTACGGTGGCTCAGAGAACTCCAAAACCGCGGTTTCCTAATGAGCAAATTGGCCCCATCTAAATGCGCTTCTAGAAGTCGGCTGTGATCTCCAACGGAGGAAACCAGCATCACCCAAAGCTAGCAATAAGTTGGACACCGAAAGAATGCAGAATGTGACAAGTGGAAGCACTGACGGGAATGACCAAGTCCTTATGCATCTTAAGCTGGCGAGTTCTTATGGCTGCGATTATCGCGAGGGCTTCATTCCGCAGAAGCCTTTCCTTCGGTTCGCCTGGGTTCACCCCGTTATTGATAGCGATTCTGGCATGAGGCTAACTCATCTTGCACGCCATGAATCTACGGCAGACCACTCTGGTTCTCTTCGTGGCACAGGGTGTTGGAATAGTAGTTGTGAAAGATTTCGCGGGTGATTGCAAGATGGGTCGTCAGCTAACCTTTTGTTTCAATAAACGGATTCAAAAGCATAAAACATACCCGCAACTGGTCCAGCTCTTCACCAGATGTGGCAAAGCTTTCCCCTGCGAGTCGTTCCCTTTCTGGATCCGTCTAGGAGCGCTCAATTTTCCCAGATGGCTAGGGAGGTGTAGCAACTGGCCCGTTCGTGACAGAACTGCGTGCCTTCAAGCCTCCTTCGCCCACAGCTGATGATGGGTCCCTACTCCTTGATTGCTTCAAGAGCTGAGTCGCCTTATCAAATTCACAGTCGATCGGGAGTTTGTCGATGCAGCTCTCTGAAACTAGATAGAAAAACTTGTCGCCGACATCGTTGCATTGATGGGTCTCTTAAACTTGGATGCTTGGCCAAAATTCGGGATTCAGAAACATATTCGTATGGTTGTGGACCTGGGTGAATAGTGTATCGGGGACATTGATAGCCTGGCATTGCAAAGCATCTTCGTTATCCCTACTAAGACCTAGGCGAAATATGTCGCGAATACCAACTCTGTCTAAATCCGTTGTGCCATGACACCCCGAGGTAGAAATGCTGTAAGAGAATGCTTAGGAGCAAGTGGTAGGTGTGGAGAGATGGAGGTATACTACTCTTTCTTGTCATCGGACAACAAACCATACGGCAATAAGACACCCCGACTGCACTTCTTTATTGTTCAGATATCCAGCTTTAATCCGTTGGAACCAATTGGCCGACCAGGGCTGAGAACAGGAGAAGCCTGGGCCACGGAGAGACGATCTGGTCAAGAAAAGAAGAAGCCATCAAGTTGGAAAAAAGAGACAGAATTGATCCTAGAAAAACCGAACAGATGAACGCCTAAAGTGCATACATATAGACAGTATAATAATGGCTATTCATATTTGGAGAGTGAAAGATAGCTACACTCGGTCTCAGCTAAACTACAATGCACCCTCAACTTCGTTCCAGCAGTTCCCCATCGCAACGGCTTTAAAGCAATCGCTCCCAACGAAAAAGTACTTTCTGTCGGCTCTGTTGCAATTTGAGAGAGGTCCGTTATAATCCATACATATCTCTGGATCAAAATGTGAAGCACAACGCCCACTATACTCGTCTGTTGAAGAATCATAATTGATCCCATACGCTTTACTGCAGTTCTCACCGCCGTGGTTTGCAGCGCAGCCGTTGTTTTTTGCGAAGGGATTCTCCCCGTTATCGTCGTTATTCGGGTTCGACTCGCCACCTGAACCAGCCGTAGGCTCTGGTGCGGCAGAACCGTATTGGCGCTTCTTGACTGGGGAGTGGGCATGATGGTGGTCTAGGGAACGGCGTCCAAAGTCATAGACGCGAGTATTATCAATCTGACGGACAGGATGATTCCGTTTCGCGAGGAATATCGTCCCGTCTTGGATGATATTGTTGGCGACGCCACGGACATGCGACGTCTGTTTCCGACCCAGAATCGCGTAGTCACCATCTAGGGCGTCGTGCTCGAATTCCCCAAGATGGTTCGCCTCCACCATAAGTCCATTGTGGTCTAGTAGCGCAGAGGCCACGGGAAAGTAGATGCGCAGCTCTGCTGCATACGAGTCGTAGAAGTGAGACGGGAAGTCTTCTTGCAGGGCATAGGCATTAGTGTAATAGTGCTTTTCAAACAAATCAATATCCTCGACTGGGATCTTGATTGTCTGATACCCGATCAGCTTGACACTCTGGTTGTGATACTGGTAGTTCTGGCCGAGGATGTAGCGTTCCTCGTAGGCTTCTAGTTCTCGCTTGACAACGGTATGGGATGGTCGTTGCGCTGCTAGGGCTGTCGTAGCCCCAGCTAGCAACACAGGGAGGTATAGGAGGCGCATTTTAGCAAAAGAGGATGTTGTGTTTTCAATGCAGAGGATGAGGATTATCTGAACCTTTTTAACTCACGAGTAGATTCTCAGAGGGACTTTTGGTTTTTTATATATGTTGTATTCGACCGCTATTCATTGATTTATTCACAATTGGCAGAGGCTGAGTTCGCAGCATGATCTGCAGAAAATACGAACGGTGCTGACTATAATTAGAGCCTACCTTAGTGGACGGTAGCCATCATGAAAAGTTAAAGTGGCTGGCATCTCGTATAGCCACACCCGTATCACCAACCCGTATTCATGCAGCAGGCTCAGCCCGAAGGGACTGACTTTTAGATGAGGAACTAGATCGGCCATTCCTCATGGGTTTATTTCCATCTTCAAACGTCCACATTCCGCGAGGCGTAGGGCAATATGTGAATACGGACGTCTGATCTTCTCCGAGCAAGGCGAATGTTCCCACCGCGTCGTATTACGAATTATACTGGGAACCCTCTAACAACGTGCGCTACTACTGTATAAGTGACATATACATTCGTTAATGGCTTAGATCTAGGTGGGTAAACACCGGCCTCTTAACCCAGGCTCTGTACTTTTTGCCATCCCGAGCGTCTAACAATTGCCAACAATCAGGTAGCTCGTCGATTCAATAATTCTTAAAGAACCATGATTACGCTTCGTGTCAAGGTGATGTAATAGCAGTGAGACACAGAGACCTTTGAATCCTACATGGCTCTCTTCCGTTGCCCAGGAAGCGAAATGACGTCGACTCGGCCGCTTGCATGAGGATATTGCCCTTATACGAGGGTAGCGGCCACGAGCGAGGCTGTACGCAAAGGTCTTCCAGTGATTGAGAATTACTGGCTGGATACTGCGGTCAGCGATACGACCACGAGGAAACTAATTCGAGAGACCTGACTCGTAAATGCGCACCTTGTGGCTTTTCCACCTTCTTGATGGAAGCTTTGCGTGTATGTACAATGTCCTCCCGCTTTCTTAGCTAATTACGTTAATAGAATACTTAGAACCGTTGCATGATGAACCATGTGGTGAACACTATCTCGAGCGAGGGGGCTTGGAAGATGACTGGTTCATAGCCAATCTGCATTCTCAACAGAAGACAATGTCCTCCCACGTTTCTCGCTGAGTGCACTAATATAATCCTCAGCACCATTGTACGGAGGGTATGCTGTCTTTGCCATAATAATTATTTGATGTTTACTAACCTAAGTTTAGACCGATACCATTATGAAGGGGGTGACGATCGCTTCTGGACTCTGATTCAAGTGCTGCGTTGTGGCAAACATATCTCTTCATTTCGACGAGCACATAGAAAATCGCATACCACGCAGGACTAGCCAATGCAATATTTTTTGCCAGCTCTTCTTTTGCCTCTGCTGTGTATTGCCGTTCAAAATGACCCGTGAATGATCCTTTCTAGTCTGTCTAGACGCAGTACAATTTTAGCTGCTCGCACTGCATCGAAAATAGTTTAAAATACATTACTAAGTATTCGATCACACAACATATAAAGCTTCGCACGTCTGAATCCTAGGATGTTAGGCCTTTGTTCCTTTGTTTTCAAGAAATTAGGGTCCTTCAGGCAAGAAACAGGGTATTTAATCTACCACATGTAATACGGTATAGGGGGTGTAGTGCGAGTAGCCAGGTCTAGACGTCCCAGGGTTTATTGGTTGTGGAAGTATGCGGAGGCTTCGGAGGCAGGAAGGGTTTTGCACCGAGTGCCTGGGTCTTGACAACTCAAACGTGGTGCGTTTTATAGCGCTAGGCTAAAATTGCCAACGATCGAATTTCTGCTCTAAATGGTCAATTGCTGTCCAAAATCCGGTATACGTCGGGTTCATAGTTATACACTAGTTACTTATGCATTGGAAGTTGATGGCATCGTAGGACCTCGGCCCCTCATCCCCTCATCCCCACCGAGGGAACAATGATTGATCGCTTCTTTCACAATGCCCACTTTGTTAGTCACTGGCTTCTCCATCGACTGACCAAAACAGTGCTAGTTCCACTCTGCCAAGCGCACGTCACAAAGAAGATTGATAATTATCTGGCAGAGTCACACTCTAGCACCGAACATTCAGACAGACAAACAACCATAATGCGGAGTGTTAATTGGGCTCTTATCACAGTGCTGCTGCAGACTTGATGACACCCCTAAGTTGTTGGCATTCTATCCCACCCTGATTCGTCACTCCTCCCCCGGTCTAGGTCAGGTCTCGGGTTCACCGCTGCATTGCTTGCTAGCTATATCTCATCCTGGCTCGACATTATCGCACTTCTCCTACCTACTAGGCATCTAGTTTTCAGGCTCCAGACCACGGGGAACGTCGGTATTATTTCTTTCGTTGCTGCTGCTTCCAACCCCGCTCGCGACATTGTTTTCTGCTCTGACTGGCTGCGGAAGTCGTATTTGGCCGTTCATGTGCCGCACGGTGCATAGCAAAATCGACTGCAGCTGCGTTCTGAGCGTTGGCTGTGCGTGGCCGTGAAGGTTTTGAACGTTGGGTCGGGTATAAATATCGGAAGTTTGTTGAGAGACTATAGAAGTATTGTTCTGCTCTTTGAACCATCGAGACTTGCATCTCATCGCCATGTCCGACGCAGGCGAGGTCACAGTGGCGTCTAACGTCCTAGGTACCATCGGCACCGTTCTCTGGTGTATCCAGCTGGTGCCTCAGATTTGGTACAATTGGAAACGCAAGAAGACAGATGGGTTTCCAGCAACTATGATGTTTCTTTGGGCAATCTGTATGTTGGTCTTCTTGTTGTATCCAAGAATAAGATAAAACAAGTGCTGATGCTGATGTCCGTGTCTTGTGCAGGCTCCGTTCCTATGGGTGCATATCTGATTCTGCAGGTGAGATCGTGACTCGGAAGACAGAGATGCATACCACCCGGGGCTGACTTTCTTTTTCTGATGGCACAGCAAGTGAATATCCCGCTGCAGATCCAGCCTCAGATATTTGGCTTTTTTTCCCTGATTAGTTGGGGTCAGATATTGTACTACAATCAGTGGGTTCTGTCTGGCGGCAAGTGAGGACTTCCTGCTAATCATTTGGCAATAGTAACTATAGCCGGGTCAAGGCAGTCTTGACATGTGCCGCCACGGTCGTGTTGTTTGGTGGCTTGGAGGCTCTGTTGATCCTCACTTTGCGAGTGTGTACTTCTCCTTGATGTGAGATATCAGCAATGCTCATCGTCGCTCGCAGATTCCATACAACAACGGCGTGCGATGGCCGGATCTCGTTGTTGGAGTCGTCGCAGCCATCTTACTTAGTGCGGGCTTGTTACCTCCGTATTTTGAGCTGTGGAAGAGACATGGGCGCGTGATCGGGTTCAGTGAGTGTGATCATCCCGGGATGAGATGGACATGGAAACCCTAACGCAGCTCGGCCAGATTGGGTGTTCTTGGGCATTGACACGATGGGCGGGCTCTTCTCCCTATTCGCTTTAGGTATGATTGATGCCTTGAGACATGATCGATCGCCATACATGATCGATCGCCATGTGCCTGACTGACCTACTTTCAGCGGCGCAAGGGACCTTTGACATTCTGGCTGGGGTGTTGTATATCATTGTGTAGGTTGGCCTATCCTGATAGAGTCGCATGCCAACTAACAACTGCCCACAGCGTGGTCCTTGAACTGGGTATCTATATTAGCCACATCATCTGGCGTTTCCGATACCGCCGTCTTCGGAGGGAGGCCAAGGCTGCTGGGAAGAGTATTGATGATCTGTTGGAATTGCAGAGAAATAACACGGAAGAAAGGCAGGACCCGGAGAAGGGCCTAGGTGTCGGGAATGCAGACAATGGGCAGACAGAATGAAGTTGAGACAGAAGGTATACCAGTCAATAATAGTCCTAGGTTATACTTAGTGTCGGATAGGTGCATGAATGGATCGTCAACTACTTCCCCTCTTCTTCTTCTTCCTCTTCTTCTTCGTGCTTCCTTGGTTTCTTTTCTCGTCTTTTCTGTTTATTTCTCTTGTTTCCTTCGTCGTTCATCTTGCGTTCCGCGCCCGCAGGGCTGTTTACTCAAGCCCTACATTCGAGACATCGGTCTCTGTCCCCAAATACCAGGATAGCTAAGAGTTGGTCAGCCCCTGACCCTGGCCCTGACCCCTCTAGCTACTAGCTCCAGCCCTCCTTTCCTCCCTGGTAGCTGTGGTGGACAATGCATGCGGTGATGTGACCAGGACCATCATTCTCATCATGCCCGACCGACGGCTGGCGCGTCTGAAGGCCAAGTTTCTACGCCGATCATCGTTATCGCCCAAACCGGGCAACGGGGTGGACCCGCGTGGTGTCCACCACCCCATTTCTTCTCCCTGTCCTCCGCGCCTCTACGACTCCGCCAGCGACAAGTCCCCTTACAGCATCGTCTCCCGCTGCTCAGGCAACTTCGATCCTGCCGACCACGACGACGCTCCGTCGCCGCTCGCCCAGGAAGGTGCTGACACCAGGAGCCCGCAGCCTCCGTCGACCGGCTCGCCACCGCCCGGAGAGCTTCAGTTTTCTCGCAACCATCGCGCGTGTACCCCTCCGCCGACCGAGCCCACGAGATCGTCGTTACACACCCCTCTCACCGTCGACGTTCCGTCTCCCCGTGACACCCCTCCGCTGCTGACGCCCCAAACTTCCGAGGATACTCCCTTCCAGCCGGTACACTGCGAAGTTCGGACACCAACGCCAGTCGAGACTCCGATCTCCCCAACAACTCTACACACCGTCCTCGAGACCCCTGTAGACGACCGTCGCCCTTCTGCGTCCTGGTCTTTGTCTGACAGACGTCCCAGCCTTGCCGTCCGTCGGCAATCCCTGCTTCCTGCATCGCACCACCACTTGATCAACGGGCTGTTGGGGCGAGATTCCATCTCCTCACAAGGTGGCCAGAGTAGTAGACAGGCTCCGTCCGCCCCTGCCGAGATGGTGCAGCGCCGGGTTTGGGTCAAGCGGCCGGGTGGCTCGGCCACCCTGGTCCCGTGCTTGGAGGACGCGGTAGTGGACGAGCTGCGCGACCAGGTGATCATGAAATACTCCAATTCGCTCGGTAAGAGCTTTGATTCTCCGGATATTGTGATCAGAATCGCCCCGAGGGAAGGCTCCAATCGACAAGCCCATCCAGAGCGGCTGCTCAGCCCGGAGGAATCTTTGGCCACAGTTCTCGACACATACTATCCCGGAGGTCAGGCAATCGAAGAGGCGTTGGTCATCGATGCGCCAGCGCGTCGAACCCCGAAACCGTCGCCGCGCCATTCGATCTATCATCACCACCATTCCGAGCCCGGCGAACATGGCGACTACTTCCCTCTCATGCCTGTGAACGCCAATGGACAAACGCCGCCTGCACACCCAGCGAGTTCGGGAGGTGGTCCCAATGCACCGTCCATCTCCATCCTTAATACTGGCGTACCCCCTCCCCTGCCATCCCCGGGGACCCGGGGGTCCCGGCACCACCGTCGACCTCCGCTCACGCGGCACACTACAAATTCACCAACCCTACTTGAAGGGGCTCCCGTGGCGGGTATGTGTGCCGACCAATATGCAGAATGATCACTGACTTTCTTAGATATTGGCGTCTCTCCTCATAGTCAACCTCCCTCGGCACCGCCGGCCCCGACTGTCCCAACACCACCCGCAGTACCGGCTGAACCTTCACAGCTGAAGACGCACACTCCGCCAGCACCGATGGTATCGCCGCGTTTACGCAAAGGAAAGGTCTCCCCGTCACCCGCTACGGTTTTTGGTGGCCTAATCGACGGCACCGTGCCTCCCATCAATGTCCTAATCGTGGAGGACAACATCATCAATCAGCGGCTGCTTGAGGCGTTTATGAAACGATTGAGTGTGCGTTGGAAGTGCGCAGCGAATGGAGAAGAGGCGGTGCGGAAATGGCGACAGGGTGGATTCCATTTGGTTTTGATGGACATCCAGCTGCCGGTTATGAATGGGTTAGACGCGACGAAGGAGATCCGACGGCTGGAGCGGTTAAATGGAATTGGGGTCTTTTCCAAGACGGCCTCTGGGCGCTCCAGCGCATCAAGCACCAACGCTGCATCTCCGGACGAGAAACGACCAGGTCTGCAGCGTTCTCTCAGTGAGGATGACATGCTGCCTGATCTCTCGCAGTTCCGGAGTCCGGTGATTATTGTCGCGTTGACGGCCAGCAGTTTGCAAAGTGACCGCCATGAGGCACTGGCTGCTGGCTGTAATGATTTCTTGACAAAACCCGTCGGTTTCCCATGGCTTCGGCAAAAGATGACAGAGTGGGGTTGCATGCAGGCCTTGATCGATTTTGAGGGCTGGCGCAAATGGCGCGGGTTCGTCGACTCGCCTGTGTCTTCGTCGCCCTCCGCCGACAGCGCGGTGAGCCCGATGCAGACAGGCGATAATAAGCAGATCAGCCTAGACCCAAGGTCTCCATCGGCTCTGCGCACTACTACTGCCGCCAACAAAACATCCAAAAGACCCCATGGACCACGCCCTAGCCTACCTGATGCCGCAGAGATCATGCGCGAAGACTCCTGGGGCAGCGGCAGTGGCGACACAGATTCGCCCTCCAGTCCGAACCTAACGCCTGCAGATTCAATCGTTCCTGCTCCGGTCGATGAGCCCTCTCCGAATGGTCAGTGATCTAGGAACCACCCACTCTTTTCTTTGCATACGGCCACTACCGATCTCTCCATATGTTTCGACTATCTGTCTCTCCACTTGGATACCCCGCATGGCAACACTGTCCTTCTGAATAATTCTCCGGTCTGCATCAGTGCCATCAGACCTTTCTTGCATTAACTTTTTCAACGTTTTTTGACCGCATGCGCATCTGCCCTTTTCTCTCTGTTTGCTCGTGTCTTTTGGCATGGTGTTCCTGAATGTTTACGTGCATATACATGGAGTGGGCATCATCTCGTACACGACTTTTGAGATGTCCGAATATTTGATTGTCTAAACTTGGGCCTTGTCTTGGCCTTTGGCCTACATTTTTTGTATTATCGAGCAGTAATCTTAGTACTGTATGAATGCATCTATATCTGACCTATAGTTCAGTACCTTTTCCTTCATGACCAGGGAATTATATCTAACGATCTATCGTACATGATCCAACACCTTCAGTGTTTCTCAATGCCCCTCAGCTCCGAGTACTCGGGCAGTTTCCAACCACCCCGATCCGCCGCAGAAAACTTGGAGATAATGTCTGGAATCTTCAGGCAACAAATCATCCACGTAAAGTAGCATCGTATGCGAATCGCCCACTGCGACATGGGCATGGCAATATGCACCAATCCCTGATAAAGCGTCTGCATCTCATTGACAAACGGCCTGAGTACGGCATCATAGCTTGCCAGCGCACCGCCCAGATCCCCAGGATGTCGCGTAATCTCTCCTGCGAGGACATACGCCCCAACAAAGCTAGCCGTGGTCCCCATCCCCGTCAACGGAGACGGACAATAACCCGCATCGCCCAGAAGAACCACTCGTCCCTTATGCCAAGTCTCCGTTTTCACCTGAACCAGCTCCTGGCAGTAGAAATCATCCGCAGACTTCATCCCCTCCACAAACCGCTCCGTCTCCCATCCAGCACCGCGAAGAATTCTCTCCCACACTTCCTTCTGCTGCTCAACCGGCGCGCGCGGCAGACTGCCAAGCTCATTGGCATCGTCCCGCTTGGACACAAGCACCTGCGTCGAGCCACTATTGCACCGCCTGAAAATAGCTCGTCCCTCCGTCGCGGCATATACGCTCGCCATCTTATCATCCGTTTCCCTGCGCGGGATCTTCCAGTACGCCGCACACGCCCCGATACGGCGATATGGCTCCGGTGCGTTAGGCGGGAGGATGGCCTTGCGAACGCGCGAGCCCTGTCCATCCGCCCCGACGAGGAGGTCATAGTCATCCACGGCGCCGTCCGAGAAATAAACTGTCACCTTCTGATCATTTTGCTGGAAGCGCTCAACGCTCTTTCCAAAGAGATACTCCACGCCCGCGTGGTCCTTCGTTGCATCGTAGAGAATCCGCACGAGATCCCCGCGCATGATCTCATATTCAGAGGTTAAGCTCTGCGCGCCCTGCCCGCTCTTGTTGGCGAGAATCGTGCCCCATGATTTCCCTGCCGAGTCCACGAATCGCATGCCCTCTTCATCGACGAGCTTGTCGCGCACGTTCTCTAATAGCCCCATGCGCTTGACCACGTCGATCCCTTGCGCGCGCAGGTCGATTTGTGCGCCTGTTGCTCGTAGTGTGGAGTATCGCTCTACCACTGTCACACGGTGGCCCAGCCGCGTGAGCCAGTAGACAAGTGCTGGGCCGGCACAGCCACTTCCACAGATGAGGACTTTTAGTGGGGGTGTCATTTTGGTGGTGGTTTGTGAATTAGGCATGTCTGTAGGGAAGGGAAACCGGTGCAGGAGGGGAAGAAAGAAGGCATGGTGGGTGGAATTGAGGGGTCTTTATAACTTTGGACTCTGCTTGTGTTTCAGGCCAGCTGTGATGCAACTGACCATGCGTCTCATCCCTGGTTCAAACAGTGTGCACTGGGCGTAGGGCTTGTTGATGATCGGGGCCTAAATCTCACGCTCGGACCCTGAATGATAGACATCCACCACTTTCGAAGTCGGAGGTCGGCGTGTTGTTTCCCGATAATTATAGAACGTGAACTACTAGGCATCAACACCTTGAACAGTGCATTTGGCAACAGAAGTATATCAATCG
Organism: Penicillium riverlandense; assembly: GCF_028828495.1. NCBI lineage: Eukaryota > Fungi > Ascomycota > Eurotiomycetes > Eurotiales > Aspergillaceae > Penicillium > Penicillium riverlandense. The sequence continues at coordinate 4,434,095 of NW_026643194.1, forward strand.
CAATGCCTCTCTTTCACTCCGACACTGACAGAGCAATAATCTGGACGTATCTATCTGTTCCTGTCTCTCCTTGTTGTTTTTCCCGACGCGCATAGTAAAGAAATATAAATTTCGTATGTTATATGCAAGGCAAGTACATTCAAATGAGGTCCCGTTTCCGCAGCAGCAAAGTTAAAGACATCCATCTCTATACGCCTGCACCACCCAGAGCCAACCAAGCAGTCGATCAAGCGCTTTAGCCCCAAACTCCCAAGACCTAGCAATAGAGCACGTCGTCAGGCATCTTCAATCAAGGTTTTTTACGTCATCGGTCGCAAGGCCCGCTAGTACGAACACATAAAGCAATTGGCCGGGTAGAGAGAGCGTTTCATGCTGTCTGTCAAGAGCTTATAATTACGTTATTGGTACAGTGGTGTGCCAAACGTCTGAACCATCTATTTGCTTAGACGGTAGTTGGAGGGTTTCAGACTTTTGGAACACCACTGTACTCATATTATGTAAGCATTGAGGACGGCTTTGTTCGTATTCGAGTTGGATTATTCGAAGGAATATTCGTAAAGTCATTATTCGTGTGCATACCTACATTAAAGGGCACAAGTTGGACGTGCAGCGATGGATATGATCACTCGGCGTTGAAGCGTCATGAGCTGTTTCGGCTCAAGCGGCATCTCACACCGCAACACACAAGCTTTCGGGCATGGTTCCCCGGAGATAAAGCCGGACTTTGACATACGGCAGCCCCAAGCTTGGAACAGAATCCCCGAAATTATGTCATTGGCCTTGAATGAATATTATTGCCCACCATAGCAGTCGGTGTCCAGGGGACGTGCTTAGAAATGAATTAGCCACCTTTTCCACCTGCCGGCCTGTGCAGGCATCAATTTCTTCATCCTCGCCCATTCGTGATGGCAGTTATCACTCGCATATTGTCCTACGCGGTCAATAAGCCGTATCGATCTAAAGATATTCGTCACGAACCCCACCCTTACCTCAACGAAGATGGATATGTCGACTTCGCGCCCGGCGACATCGAGAATCCTCGCAACTGGTCGATGGCTCGCCGTGTTACCATCACTATATCTGCCGTTCTACTCGTCGTGAATGCGACATTCGCCTCAAGCTCCCCCAGTGGCTGTTTTGGCTCCATCTCCGAAGAGTTCGGTGTGTCCATGGAGGTAGCAGGGCTCACAATCACACTTTTCCTGCTCGGTTACTGCGCCGGTCCTCTAATCTTCGCTCCGCTCAGCGAGTTCTACGGCCGTCGGTGGATTTTCTACATTAGTTTCACGCTTTACCTCGCGTTTAACTTCTTATGTGCTTTCGCGCCCAATATTGGCGCCCTGCTAGTGGGCAGGTTCCTCACAGGAACTTTTGTGTCTGCTCCTTTGAGCAATGCCCCAGGGGTCCTCGCGGATCTATGGAATCCGTTACAACGCGCCAACGCCATGGCTGGCTTCTCTGCAATGGTTTACGTTGGACCAGCTCTTGGACCCGTTATCGCAGGCTTTCTCGAGCTAAAGAAGGATTGGCGCTGGAGCTTTTATGTGCTTCTCTGGCTTGGTGGGCTAACGGCTATCGTGATGTTGACCATCCCGGAGACATACGCACCGACAGTTTTGTATAACAAAGCAAAGCGAATTCGGAAGGCAAAGATTCCTGGGTACGAGAATGTGAAGGCTCAAGTCGAGACCAGTGATCGGACGCTTGTTGGTATCTATAAGGTGGCGCTAACACGGCCATGGATTATCCTTTTCGACCCGATTTCTCTACTATGCGCCATCTACATGGCTGTCGTCTATACATTGCTCTACATGCTTTTTAGCATTTACCCCATTGTGTTCCAAGAAAAGCGCGGGTGGAACTCGGGCGTGGGCGAGTTGCCTTTGATTGGTACAGTTGTTGGGGCGCTGGTCGGTGGCCTCATTGTTTTAGTCGACACTCGGTTCCGCCAGCGACAGGTTGAGAAGGGTGAGAAGAAAATGGAAGACACCGTTCCTGAAGATCGATTAATCCTAGCGATGATTGGTGGCATTGGCTTTCCTGCAACCATGTTCTGGTTTGCCTGGTCGGCTGAATATAAGTGGGTATTATGATCCCTGACTTGCGAGAGTGCGAAGAGACTGACTTTCTCGAAGCTATGTCCACTGGATCGTTCCCACTCTCGCTGGGTGCTTTCTCGCGAGCGCCTTGCTTCTCATATTTGTTGCATATATAAACTACCTTGTGGATTGTTATCAGATGTACGCTGCCTCTGCCATTGCTGCAAACACCATTGCCCGCTCGGCCTGCGGCGCTGCTGCACCGCTTTTCACCAACCAAATGTTCTCCGCATTGGGTGTTGGAGGTGGCGGAAGTCTCATCGGTGGGGTCGCTGCCCTGTTAGCGTGCATTCCTTTCCTCTTCTACAAGTATGGAAAGCAGATCAGAACCCGAAGCCGATTTGCGCAGGCCCTGGATGATCGCACGCAAGAAAAATCGGACGAGGAGGCTAGTCCACAAGATGAGGCTATCCAAAGCCCTGTGTCGCAGCCCAGTGAGAGCGAAAGCTCCGTGTCGCAATTTAGTGAGAGTGACGAAGTAGAGAGAGGGGAGAGTATTCAGAAAACTCAGGATTAAAGCAACCACGTTCTTGGGATACGCCCTTCCGCTAATTCAATACCATCGTGTACTATAATAGAGGCACAAAAAGCATTAGAACTTCAAATTCAGAAATTTAACAGCAATACTTCGTCTATCATGGGACTAAATGACTGTTCAAGCCCGATCTCGGCTGATGTCTGGGGAGTTTCCACTGCCACCGGCCCAAAACTCTGCACTTGTACCAATCACGTTTTCATTTATCCCTGGGACCCCAGAATTGTCAGGCCCCCCAGTGAGACTGCTTAACAGTGTCCAGTACCAGGCGTCATTGAGACAAGGGTCTTGTGCATTTGGAGCACTGTTGTTCCGAAGTTTGTTATATTTTTCGACTGCCGTCTCTACCCGGTCGTCAATCAAGTCCTTGGGCGTCTCAATAGTCCATGGCAGCTTAGGCAATCCCAGGATCATGGATATTGTCCCCTGCACCAGAGGCGGAAGCGACTCGGCTCGTGGCAGTCGGCCGCTCGCCAAGCTCTGATCAATACACGTTGATAGTAAGAGGTAAGCTCGGGGGTACTTCAGAAAGGCCTCAATCCAGCCCTTGATTTTCAGTCGTTTGAAGGAAGGAACCGTTCCGCCATGTTGATTTTCGTCACCTGTAGAGTGAGAACCTAAGCATCCAGGGTCTTGGTTCGTCGATGTCGCATTCTGTGGCGCTCCATTTTCGAGAAAGAGATTCTTCGTGATTGTATACGCAAGGTTCAGTATCTCATTTGTGCCCTCAGAAAAGAAGTCTGTCACGTCGTACGCTTTTCGAGATTGAGTGACGACTCCTGAGCAGTGGTCGAGTGCGCGCCCTCGTTCGAGCATCTCCGAATACGAGGACGACAATTTGACATCTATCGCTGCTAGGACCATGGGAGTCCCGCAATACGCTAATCTGTATCGTTTCGTAAGATCAGGCAACCTACCATGTCTATAAAGCCAACAAATCGAAGTACTTACACACTCAGTGGGATGTTTTCTGTGTAGTCCTTGGAGGCAAAATATGCCATTGTTTGGGTCATTTGAGACACGGAACTCTGCAGCTCTTTTGCTATAGCTAAGAGCATCGTAGCAGACTTGTCCCGTAGAAGCTCACGATGCGTTTCGAGAAGGAGAGTTTCATGATGAGCGAGCGCCATGCGGGCGGTCCTAAATGGAAACGGTAATTAGTAAATTCACAATTCAAGTTCTCAATTCCTGTCATTCAGCCAGGCCATTTGGGCTTACTGGTAATGCATCATTGTCAGATGAGTGAGTACATCAATGGTCTCTTGCTGCGAGAGGTCCGTTGGATGCAAAGACGTTTGGAACTCTTTCTTCCACCGCGCAAGGTTGCTCTTTATTGTTTGAATCCTATCGAGACTTGCATGAAGTTCTTCGGACGGCAGGCATGGAACAAAACCGTCTGATGATGAGAAAGCGATCGATATGACGTCTGTCAAAATAATTGCCAGTCGACATTGCGCTTGGAATATCTTCAAAGACTCGCGCTTAGTCTTGGGCTCATATACTGCAGAAAACATGATCTCATCCGAAAAGTCCTCTTCCTCCAAATAGCCAATTCTTGGAGTGAAATTAGCTGAAATAAACTGAGGCCGACGATGCCGTCCGAGCCACAATATTCTGTCGCGCACAAAGACGGACCACCACAGCCGCTTTTTGGAAACATTCTTTGGGTCGTTATCTAGAATATTTGTATCGATTCGCAACATCATGGCGTTTTGAATCGCACATAGATTCCATGTCATTGTTGCCTGCGGGTCTTCCGCCGTGGTGTGAAATGTAAGCAGCATAGAACCTTGAGCCCTGGCTAAGGGATCATTTTCGAAGCCTGTGTCATACAGGACCTGTTTAAATACGCACAGGACGTTTTTAGCCAATCCATGAACTGCATCATATTAAGCGAGGGGTAATAGGAGTTCTTTAGAACCAATTGCGAACTATAATGTGATGAACTTCTCATGACTCACCTTGGCGCGATTGTAAAGTATCTTTCTGGCAGCACAAATGTCGATAAAGCCGCATTGTTGGATGACACCAATGGGTACAAACTAGGTTATCCATGAGGTTTCGAAAAAAAAAAAAAAAAGATCGGATACACCAGCGGAATACGTACCGCACAGCTAGCAAGTAGCATTGCTTGAAACACGAAAAGAGAAATTTTTGGTGAACCAATTGGACTGTCGTTAGACTGGAGGTATATATTCCAGAACTGCGACTCATCCAATATGGGAAGGCAGGGGTGCAAAAGTAAGAAGTACTTTCCAAGGAACACATCGATGGCAGGCTTCGGTGGTATCTCCAGACAGCCATTTGTTGCCAAAATATGTACTTCACTCATTGGGAGAGTAGATAAACCCTCTAAGTCCAGGAAGTTCTGTCCAGGAACGGCAAAGCCAGCATTACCTAACATCATTTGAGATGGGTCCACGCTAAAGGGACCAGGCAGGTTGGCTGAATGGGGCATTTCAAGGGGTAGATCTGTTCCCACCTGCGCCGGCATATCAGGATAGCCCAAGTCCTGCAGCAGAGTCTCGGCTTGAGGAGTCGACTCGTTCTCACTGGATGCCGGGGGAGTCACACGCTGGTGGCCTTCCGCTCCTGTCGATTTTGGAGGCGAGCATTCGCCATCGTCTTTTTGAAGTTTTTTGAAGCGTGCAGTGGTGTTAGGGCGCAAAGTACAATCGTCCCTTTCATCCAGCTTGCAGTTTGTGCAGGGAAATCCGGTAAGTGCTGCATCGCATCGTACTTTACGCCAGTGACAGTGATAGCAAGCCGCAGCTGCCCTCCGAATGCGCCTCTCGGGTGGTCGAGACACTTTGTTTTGATACATTTAGGGGGGAATGATTTTCTGGATTGAGCTCGATGAGGGCAACAAATGAACGATTGTTGAATGATGGTTTTTATCAGCCAAGAAATCTCCTAGGGGAGTTGATAGACAGGAATCTCTCCCGGGGGTTCATTGTGATACCCCACAATATTCCTAATGTGTGCACAGACACTTCCCCAGAACGCCGCACTCTTCCAGCGAGAGAATCAGGGACTAGTTCAATAATAGTCACGTTAGGATATTGCATCAGATGCAAATAATCTCGGAAATGCCAGTTCCCCGCACGTTGGATGCTTTCCTCGGACCGCTCTTCCCGACATCCTAAAGTGGCAAGTGGGGCGGGCTTCTTTGCCCGTGTTCTCGGTACGTTCACGAGGCTCGCGTGCATTGGGAAAGGGTTTCGTTATAAAAGTCAGCCGAGGCGGAAAAAGCCAATTCTTCAGAAATTGTGTCAATTCAAGACCAACTTGCTCTGGCGCCAATTGTGTTAAGTGAAGTAGGCACTCAGATGAGTCCGCAATCCTTTTTCTTCCATCTCTACTATATCGCGAAGCTCAGGTCCGTGTTTTCAGGATTTCTAATTCAAGGCCAATGGAAGATACGACAGCTACCCAACTTTGCCAACACAACCGCAGTCCCGGGAAGATTAATCATGAAATTGATCTCGAAGCTGCCAACGGAATGCAGCCAGTTGACTTTCATGAATATCTCTGGAGGGGTTTCAGAAGCCGATTTCAAAGCTCTTTCAATTTTGCGCTTTCTATAATTGTGTTTCTCAATATTGCCTTTAGGTATAGTAGGTCTGCTGCAAGGTAGCCTATACTGGTTCCAATTTTCCATGGCGCGACATTATCTTCTTCATTATGATACACATGTTAATAATTTTCATAGTGAGTGAAGCTTTACAGCATTTTCCGCTCTTCTCAATCCATCGGAAACTTTTCCTTTCCGGCGATATTTAGCAGCCTATAATTAATCATGGGACCTGAGGGTTTTCAATACTAATCTTCTACATGCTTATATCCCAATTAGGAGGATAACACGAAAACTCATAATATGAAAGAAAGTCTCCAGTCTCCTATTTGATGGTAGAAAAATATAAAGTATACAAGACCACACAAGAAGAATTGAACGGGGGAAAACAATGAGAGCAAATAACAGAGAAGATCACTCAAGGCATGTCAACACCGGTAGGCCATATTTCTAGGTATCTCGCAATCGACGGCGCATGTCTCTCATGTAATATTTCATAGGTATGGTGCGAATGAACCTTGGGATGATTGGGTAGGCAACCTTGGCTCCAAGCATCACTGATTTATAGAATGTGCGCCGAGTGCTGCTCGTTTTCAAGCCGTATCCTTCGCGGATACGGTCGGGAAGCATCTGTGCTGTCATTATGCGGACGATCGGGAGACCCATCCGCAAGGGCAAAAGCAAATGCTTGTTGTAAAGAAGATCCTTTGCAATACTTTGTGCGTGAGGTGTGATCTCCAGCCCAGCCACCGTAGTATCCCAGTATCGCCAGAAAGCCTTCCGGTTCTTTGGCCACTTCTCCGGTGGCACGCGAAGAGACACGGCCAGGACCGAAAATTCTTGGTATATATGATTTGCCTTTTTTCGGGTCCATCTCCCCATAGATCTCTTCATACATGTAAATTCCGCTGGCATAGAGAGTAGCGGCAACCCACATCTGGAGCTCGGGGTCATCTGCAGAATAGTCGGTCCCTTGCACTTCTGCATGAGCTCGGTTTACCATTGTAATAACCGCTTTCTTCTCCTCTTTTGTGCCGTATGCCATGCAGTAGACAAATGTGAGGGTAGTCCGAAGTCGACGCAACGGGCTGTAGGCAAAGCTGCTATGGTTGTCTACACCCTTAGCGACTCCTGGCATCGCAACCTGTAACAAGATTGCTGCAGCCCCCGCCGCTAGCAGGATGCCTTCACGAACAACCTTCTGCACCTCTTGGGAATTCTGCAGAGAATTGAGCAGGTTGTCATCGGGGACAACACCCAGATCCTTTTGCTCAACAAATTTTGACTGCCAGGGCTCCGGAGTGTTCGGTCGGTGGGTCTGCGATGATTCTTGAAGATCGACTGTCACCGTGCTGGGCTTCTCGGTCATCTCGCTCATAGTTACCAGTTAAAAAAATATTGTTTTGAAAGTTTAGTGATTCAGGGTGGGGAGACTGACTCGTTCATGGGCTCAGTGTACAAAAGTCTTAAGTAGGGCCCGGCAGCAAGCTGGAGTCGTAGCTCACCTCATCGGATCGTAAATTACAAAAAAAAAGATTTATAAGTTTCTGAGGGGTTGCCGCGGTGGACGGTCCGAGGGGAATGTTCAAAGTGACTACTCCGAGGCGGCGCAGACCCTCCCGCGGTAGCATACGATATTGCATAAGTCCTGCTATGGTAGCGAAGGAGCGAATTTATCGATCCCCGTATTGCGTATAGCAAAAGTGGAGCCAACACATGCAGCCTTCTGCGAAGCGACTATCTCATGGCCTTTTGGGTTAATGGGATCTGGGGTACCCCGCATGGCTAGTATGTAGACACCTAACCGAAGGACTCTATGAAAGTTTTACTTTCTCGATTGTTCTGAGACATATAACAATAAATGCGCTTTTAGAAAACCTCCAAAACTCTCTCGGTCTTTAGGTACTTCATTCTTCCTTTCAGCCACAGAGAAGACAATACAACTAAACGGTCGACTCTTTGAGAATTTGTCAATTATGCCTATTGGAGAATCTCATAGACCCTTCGATGGTATAGGTGCCCGCAAATTGTCTGTGGATTCAGCGTCATCGGGTGGAGATGACGAACTTGCTAAGGAACCTCGAGCTTCCGGTGCTGGAATACACATAGGACCAAAATCCAGGGATTCAGCTAAGCCCCGGGGATTCTGGGCTAGGAGATGGAAGCACTTCAAACGGTACTGGCTCTGCTATGGACTACTTGGAGTTATCTTTCTAGCAATATTTCTGCCCGTCTTGTGAGTCATTCTCGTCCTTGGTACGATTTATAGAGTGAGACTCCTGGCTAACTGTCTCTCAGCTTTCTTGTCATTCTTCCGGCTATCGCACAGAGACTGGTGGACAATGCCAGCATCCCAATTCATTCAGCAGAGGTCATTAGACCAACCCCGGATACTATCACATTTTCTCTTGCTGCGACTCTCGACGTTCCACTTGGGCTGAGTGTGGAGATAGATCAATTCAATTTGAGCTTGTTTAATCGCGATGTCAAGCCAATGCAGCCATATGTGATAGTCCCGCTAGGGCCAATTCGTCTCAAAGGGAACTCAGCTGTGGATGTTTCTCAGCAAACAACGAGAATCCTAGATGAGGATCAGTTTACGAAATTTCTATCAGAAGCCGTTTACTCCAAGGAATTTACTCTATCAGCCTACGGGAGGACGACTGCCCACTTGGGGAAACTGAAAATACCGTTGAAACTGGATAAAGATATTAAACTGAATGGTACAGCATTTACTATCCCTTTATCCGACTACATACTTTGCCCTACTAACTTTAACCTTATAGGTCTTGATAAGCTGAGTGGTTTTGCCATCAATTCAGCCAGACTGGCTCTTCCAGCCGAGGACGATGGGACTAATCTACTCGGAAGCGCAACAATACCAAATTACTCCGTGGTCACATTTGCTTTGGTATTATCACTGTGCATGTGCGTCTTTGTTTATCGGACTTGCGAGCTGATTATCTGGACAGGGGAATGTCACCCTCGATCTGAAGGTTGGCGACCTCGTATTGGGAACTGGAACGATCAACAATGTATTCTTGAAGCCTGGAAACAACACAGTTCCATTACTTGGAGCATTGGACATCAGCAATGCCATTAGCCATCTTGGAGAGCTTCTCGAAGCAGAATCAAGCTCTCTCAGTGAAGGGCAGTTATTGCTCTCAGCGTCCGGAAAGTCGACAATTTATGACGGACTACACATACCCTATTTTCAGCAGGTATTAAATCACCTAACTGTGACCGCAAATGTGCCAATTCTCAAGGTGCTATTTGGCAGCATCGGTCAGCTGGTATCATCAAATCCTGGGGTAATGCAGAATGTAACGAGTGCACTTGACGGCCTCGATTTATCGAGTGGTCCCAATATGTACTCTACAAAGGGTCACATGAGAACGACTTGAGAGGACTATTAATTCTTTTAATATTTCTATGAGAGGAAAGGACTGTTTGGACCCGTTATTTTACAGTATTTTAGCTTTGTCTACGAAATATAGCATCTGAAGCCGAATTACCATTTAAACATGTACTAGACCTTACACGATTCCCATCTAGATAACTAGTAAGCATATGTTATGGGATTACTATCTAACCGCGAAACGATTTTCCTCCTGTCATCATCATGTTACATTTCCTACATGCGTTGGGGGCCAGGCTACGGGAACTACATGCTATTTCCCAACCGATCGCAGTGCATGCTTCATGTGACGGAGGTCCCTTCAACACATACCGTCTTAATCAATTAATCTTTCTCTCTTCTGGATCAGCGGGGTATCGTATGCAGGGACTAGGTCAGATCCTTTGTACCCCATTTTTCTCCACAGATCTCTCCCCAATACCCCGCTAGCGGTCCGAGGCAAGGCTAACCGAGCTTTACCTAGTTTATTTTGTGGATGGATCATGGCACTTTTAGCTTCCGGATATTAATCTAGATTGGAAGCAAGAGACGGATCGAATAGGAAAAGAACCGAATGCTGATTGACCTTGTCTCGGACCACTCATCTCAGCCGATTGGTTGCTATGACCAGGCTAGCGTAACGGTGCTATAACTACACCGGTGATCTTTGCACTAGCTCCTAAAGTATTATAGTTTTCTAGAGAAAATATCAAACCGATACGGTCGGTTAACCTAACTGGACATCATAAGCGAGTCTTTGAATGATCATCATAACATAACGAAGAAAATCATGGTGCTTCTGGTCCTCGGTAAACCTTCAGGAGAGGACAGACTCAACCAATCCCATAGCTTTAATAAATGCTGTAACTTCCCTACTTGCCCTTTATGCCCTCAGGCGTTTCCCACGCGAACTGCTCTCAAACTGCCAGTCCAGAGCCATTGAAAATGAGAATCTCTCTTACCCTGATCCCGCTGCTGGCTGCAGGCATTGCTGCCTTCCCATCAAGCCAAAAGGAAGTCACGACAACGACATCCACCCTCGACAATATTGGTGCGGTTGCAACAGACACTGCCAATGAGTCTGCTAATAATGAGCATGGTCTCCTTGGAGAGGTGAAAACGGCCCACGACGCTCCTAAACTCCCGGGGGAAGGTGTCATCTCTTCAATTGTAAACAAGGCCACACAAGCAATTCCAGATGAAGGTCCCGACACAACGACGACTTCATTGAATACATTGACCACGACTGAGTCTAGTTCAAGTCCTCAGTCACATCCAACCGTCTCTAGCTCATCTGGTGACAATGGAGCCTTTGGAAGCCTTGGAGATGCCTTATCTGGTATTTTGGGCAATAGCGGGTCGGATGAATCGGTGCAGTCCATGTTATCCGAAGCAGAATCCATTATGAAGAACATTGGCAGCCTATTTACTCCGACTTTTGTTAAAGATGCCGGTGGTTTGGTCAGTCAGGCCTCGAGCTTTTTCGATGACGGAACTATGAAGGATACCAAAGCAATGATCAGCACCATTGCAGGGCTCAAGCCATTACTTTCCTCATCAAATGGAGACGATTTTTGGTCTATCTTTCAGAACGGCACTTTTCTTCATGACATCGACAACATCATCCAGGATATCATTGCTCTTCCGCCGATCATAGAGGAGATCGCCAAAATTTTGACAAGTGACGATATGAAAGACTTCCTCAAAGCTTTCCCGTCTATTCTTGATGGTATTATGCCCATTTTGAATCCGGAATTGCTGAAAGCAATTGAGTCCCTTATCACAACAAATGTGACACCGCAGTTTGTCAACGACTTGTCATCAATACTCAGTGCCGTGCGACCGCTTGTTCACGATCTTCAGCCAGCCCTAGGAAACGACACAATACAAACTCTCTCAAATCTTGTCAAAACCATCGTTTCCCCCGATTTCATCAATGAAATTGACAGTCTCCTGAATAAATTGCCGCCAATACTGAAAGAAATCATGCCCCTTCTTGGCTCGGATGTCATAAACCCACTCATCAACCTTCTCAAAGAGATTTTAACGCCAGATCTCATAAAGGAACTCGCTTCATTGATTGATGACTTGCCAACTCTTCTAAAAGACGTCCTGTCTTTAGTCAAGCCACTAGAAGAGCTGATCACCGAAATTCTGACACCGGAATTTATCAGTGAAATCAAGCCCATCCTAAAGAGTCTACCCTCAATCATCAATGATCTGTTGCCTCTTGTAAAGCCGCTGGAAGATGTTTTGAAGAGTCTTTTGACGAAGGAATTTATCGATGACATCCGCACCTTGCTCAAAGATTTGCCCCCTATTTTACATGATTTCTTGCCTCTCTTGAGCTCAAACATCATTCAACCGATTGGCAACCTCTTGAAAGATATCCTTACACCCGAGTTTATCAAAGAGGTTGGGTCACTCATCAGTGCATTACCCCCAATCATCAAGCAGATAGTTCCTCTTCTCGACCCACTTGAGGGTCTGATCAAGGACGTCTTGACACCTCAGCTTCTGAAAGACGTCACGTCGTTATTGAAACAACTTCCTGGAATGCTGAGCGATCTGCTGCCACTGGTTCCAAAGGTCGTGGAGCTTATCAAAGACATTCTCACCCCTGACGTGATTAATACACTTGGTCAAGCAATTGATGGACTACCCGGTCTTCTTGAAGCTGTTTTGCCCCTCTTGCCGGCAGCTGAAAATCTCATCAAAGAAATCTTGACCCCTGCTTTCATTCAGGACATCAAGTCGTTGCTTGGGCAAGTACCGGGCCTTCTCAACACCCTTCTTCCTCTCATCCCATCGATTGAAGACTTGATCAAGAAGGTTGTCACTCCAGATTTGATTCATGTCCTTGAATCAGTCATCAATGCAGTGCCAGGACTTGTGAATCGACTGCTACCACTAGTACCAGCACTTGAAGACTTGATCGTTGACATTTTCACACCCAGCTTCATCAGTGAGATTAAGAAGGTTCTTGCTGCAGTGCCAGGACTTGTGAATCGACTGCTACCACTAGTACCAGCACTTGAAAACTTGATCGTTGACATTTTCACACCCAACTTCATCAGTGAGATTGAGAAGATTCTTGCTGCAGTGCCAGGGCTTGTGAATCGACTGCTACCACTAGTACCAGCACTTGAAGACTTGATCGTTGACATTTTCACACCCAGCTTCATCAGTGAGATTAAGAAGGTTCTTGCTGCAGTGCCAGGGATATTAAATGCTCTGCTGCCACTGATTCCACCAATTGAAAATCTCATTCCCAAGATTCTGACAAAGGACCTTATCTCCTCTCTTGGATCTGTGCTCCAAGCTGTCCCTTCAATTATTCAGGATATACTCCCTCTGTTGAATGGCAATCTTATCAAGTCGTTGGTTGACATGGTTACTGCGCTTCTTACGCCACAATTTATCAAGGATGTGGAAACAGTGCTCAGTGCAGCCCCACATTTGCTTCATAGCGTGGTTCCAGTCTTTGGAGATGACCTGCTTTCTCCAGTGGAGAATTTGCTGTCTACGATATTCACGGCCGATGTGGTTCAAGATGTGGGTGAGTTGATTGGAACTTTGCCGCCTCTTCTCAATGATATGTTGCCGTTGTTCCACAAGGACATCATCGTGCCAGGAGAAAACATTGCCAAAGATCTCTTAAAACCAACGCTCATGAATGACATTGGAACGGTCCTCAATACCGTTCCAGACATTGTACAGAGCTTGCTGTCTGTCATATCTAGCAATGCGGTTACATCGATCCTTGGTGCGGTGCCAAACCTTTTGAATGACCTTCTCCCATTGCTAAATGGTGATTACATTTCAAAACTTATAAACGACCTGGTCAGCATCCTGACTCCCGAATTTATTAATGATGTCGGGAAAGTCCTGGCTTCAATACCGGGCCTCGCAAAGGCTGTTCTGCCAATCTTCACGGGCAATATTCTGACAACACTCGTACAAAACTTGATTCCTTTAGTGAAGGCTGTGGTTGCGGTAGGTCAGCTGTTATCAAACCATCCTTCCCTAACTAACTGGGCATTTCACAGCTGCTGCCCTTGGTGACGTCTCTTCTGGGCTCTTTGGGACAAAGTATAGGTGGCTCATAAGTAGCATTGGTCCGAAGGTATGAAAGAGTATGGAACCTGATATTTGGCTGGTATATGAGAGAGCAGGTTTATGTGCTGGTTTAATGTCGAAACGTCTCTTTTTTCAGGACCAAATGTCCATAATGATAGCTTAATGAAGTTTTCTTCCTAATCGATTGCCAATCAAAGAGAGATAATCAATATAAGCTCACACATACCCCCTATGAACTATCTACAATTAATTTTTTTTCATAAAAACCCAATCCAACTTGGGAAGACACGATGATAGAAAACAGACAGTTTTTGCCCTCTGATTTTTGCCCGGCACCAGTTTTGTTTGTATGCACTGAATCAACAGCCTGTCCTCGGCACACATTCAGTTCAGAGCTCCCCACCACAAGGTCCGAGGGGAGTGGCAACCCCGTTGATCCTGACTGGCTATATACACCTGCATCAGTGGTCCGAGGCTTTTGAACCCTAATTCAGCTATACGGCTTCATTTTTCATACGTCACATGCCATATAAGCGATCCTCGCCTGGATTATGAGATTAGGTAGTATTCACGTTTGTCTTTCTTTTTCTAAGCCAGCTTGTCCATCTATACCCCGCGGTCCGGTAAACCACGGACCGTGGGGATATTGCTATTGTAAACGGTATTGGGATGATATCACAATCCCGGTATGCCATTCCAGGTATATATGTGTGGTTTCTTGATGCATTCTAATTGTGTAGACTTCAATTCGAAGTTTTGTTTCCTATCTGCCCTTTCTCATGATACAACATTTGCAGTCATGGGCCGGAATAATATATGTTCGTCTAACTCGAATGACTCGCTTGTTGCCCTAACACAGAAGCATGATTGCCCTCCATGTATCTCGGAATTAGCGTTGAAGGATCTCAAAATCGTTGCAAGAGAAAGCATCACCTTCGCTGGAGGTCCTGCTGCAATCCTACTTCAAATCGCACATCCCCAGGTTGGCCAGGGGGTAGCGGACCATAGTACATTCAGGACAAGAGCCATCAGCCGTGCAGAGTATACCCAGATGTACATTTACTGCATGATCTTCGGATCTCCCCCAGAGAAAGCGGCGATGAAGGCATACGTTGACAAAGCACATTCGCGCGTCGTGGGCGGCAATGAAAAGGTTTCCTATAATGCCAAAGATCCTGAACTCCAACTCTGGGTTGCTGCGACAATCTACGCCTCTATGGTTGGCATATACGAGCTGATCTACGGTCCACTCTCTACAGCCAGAGCCGAGAGGGTCTACCAAGCGTTTTCGATCATGGGTACTTCTCTTCAAGTCCCGCAGGAAATGTGGCCTAAGGACCTAAAGGCTTTTGAAGTTTACTGGAACGATATGGTAAATAATAGGTTGCACGTCACTCCTGAGGCAAGGGGGGTCTTGAGAGATATCTTCCATCCTACTAGGAACCTGCCCATGTGGGCGCGGCCGATCGCCGTTGTCGCCATGCCGTTTGTGCGTCGAGTTACAGTGGAACAGTTACCGCCTAGTGTCCGTGATCAGTTCTTCCTCGAGTCTACGAAGTCGTCGAGGGCGGTTTCGCGGGTCTTCATTTCAGGCATGTCTGGCGTGTATCCTTTCATGCCTCTTTTTGTGCGCCAATTTCAAAAAACCTATATGATGAAAGTTATCAGGCGCCGTATGCGAAAGCGGGACGGCCAACTTATCAAGCCTTGAGCTGATAACTTGTTCTCCTCGTTCTACATTTCAATCTCTATTGTGGGTTGTTTTGACTTTTGGAAAAATTGTGATTCCAAGATTGATGCGGCTGTTGTTTTCTGTATGCCATGCAATGTATCCTGATTTAATACTTGAATAAATCCACCCGACACTTTGCCATGGCAGAAGATTATAAATCTTGGTTGACAAGTATCTAACTCAGCACAAAAATCTTCTGATTGGCCAACTCACAATCTTTGCGCTAATTATAATTGTGAAACTTTGACGTCTAATCATTTAGGCTCCCAGTTTGCAAGTTGAACCCCCAAAATAGGAAATATTTACTGTACGTTTTTGGGACAGAGGAAGGCAGTTTCATGTTGGATTTAGTATTAAAATAGCTTTGTCTTCGGGTGTTGGTTCTGTATATGTTGCTATTCTTGGTAGGGGAGTAGGGAGGTCAAAAAAAAAAAAGGAGTGGACGAAATATATATATATACCCGGCATTTGGGGACGGATATATTGCCTCTAGAATACGCTCAGAAGGGGAGCGGCATGAGGTCAAGGCCATTGTCGGATGTGGAAACCATTATTTCACAGCTGTCTGAGATGCGGGGATTTGCAGGCAAACTTCCGTCTAACTCTAAATATATGCACATGTTTGTTTCTACATAGAATAATTTTTAACAGTCAAGATGCCTTCCTTTTAGATATCCTCCGACGCTTGGCCGAGTCTCTAGCAGTGGTTACACTGGAGTGCGCCCGCTTCGCTCTAGATTTTTTGTAACTGCTCTGATAATACGACTGCTAGATAGATTTTTAGAATGAAGTTCCTCTAGATTCGGATACAGAGTCCTGAACCACGAATCGTACTAGTCATGTAAGTACATACAAGAAATGGAAGAAATGCCCTAGGGATTGTATAGATGTGCTGATTACAGAGAAAAAGGCATTTTCGAAATGCTGTAGATCGAGAAGATGTCTCATAGTCATTCATTGCAGGCCACATCACAGTGGTATCTTCTGTAGGTCTGTATAGATTGACAAAACTCCATCTACATATACAAGTACAAGTACAGGCGGACGCATCCAACCAAAGTCCAACTTTAGCTTCCAGGCCAGGATAAATCACGCCCCCACACGCGTCGGAATCTTAATGATACCGCGCTTCCGATCCTCAGAAGGTACTCCATACCTCCGACCAGGAGCGAGGTGACCCTTGCCGTGAGGACCAGTAGTCTCCTTGCTAACGACAGCATCATGGAAGCGATACTCAAAGCGCGAGTCCACGGGCTCGACCTTGGTGGTGCGGTCCTCGCGGCGCGCCTGGGCGCGTTCGCGACGCTTCTGCTCCAATTCATCCTGCTTCTTGATCCGCTGGGCCTGGCGCTCTGCGCGCTCCCGGCGGGCGAGAGGTTCGTTGATGCGATCGATCTCGAAGTTGACTAGTTGTGGGTGCGGGATGCGCACATCTGCGGGCTGCAGCACCTGGCGGGCGTTGTCGCCCTTGCCGACCCATTCAATTGAGTTGGGCTTCTCCATTATGCCATCGGCTAGGTCGGATGGGTGCGAGATCTTAGCGGCTGTTTCATGGTCCATTGCCGGAGCGCCGGAGAAGACCCGGCCGGCGTCTACGCGGGTGAATTTTCGCGACTCAGGCACCGGGTAGAAGATCTGGGCGCCGGTCGATGGGTGGGTGGGGAGGTCGTTGATGGGCTCGTGGTAAGTTTGTCGCTCGCCATCTTGGGCGAGGGGTGTGACCGGGACCATTTCGTGGATTGCCCGTGCATAGGGCAGGGCTAGTGGTTTCCCCTGATTTGAAAGCCAGTCAGTCATTGTCACCAGATTATCAACATAGCGAAACAAATTCCGAACGGTGACAGCAATTTTCAGCAACAAAGGGAGTTTTAACCAGTCAGGCAGTAATGCCCGATGTCTTCAAGACTAATCGATTTTGTTGTGTCTCATCATATGAAAGGGAATGGATGATCCCCGGGGGCGGGAAGAAAAAGAACCCAGAAAAGTGCATACCTGAGCTCTTTGCCTCTTCTCCAATTCGACTAATCTCACCACAGCCGCCACTCGATTCATATCAATCCCCATATCGACACTAACAGCGCGAATACTTTTTTTCTGCTGCGTGACACGCGCATAGATCTCATTGCGCAGCTCCTCGCTCAAGACGGGTTCACTGAAAAAAGTAGGATTATTGGGGAATGGGAGTTTCGAGCCGCCATCGCTTATGACGTTTCTGACCACGCCGGTCACGTAGTTGGTCTCGCCGGGGACGTGGTGTTTCAGTGTGGCTCCCGTAGTGTTGAGCCATGCGAACATTTCTCGGCGCAGCTTGGTGTGCTGTGCTGGTGTGCTTGAGAATTGGCGGGAGGGGAGAAGGGAGGAGTGGGAGGCTGGAGACGAGGAAGAGGAAGAAAGATAGGGGAGGAGGGTGTTGGACACACGCCTGCTTTGTATCCGGGGTGGCATCTTGAAGGAATTGTGGCAGTAATGATCTGAAAAGGAGTGAAGAAAAAAGAGAAGAGGAAATGAGCAATCAAGTACAAAGAGATATCATCACCATTGACCCAGTTGGAGAAGAGATGGGTTTGGTGGCCGCGAGGTGGACGAGGTGTTTGGGAAGTGCAGGGGAACCGCGGAGGAAGAAGTTTTTCCATTACATCACGTGACAACAAAGCCCTTAGCATTATGTACGAAATAACTACATCCAGTCTACAACCGATTTCTGAGCATGATTTCTGTTGCAGCAGTCCATTTGTGTATAAAGTACAGATAGAAGCAACTGTATCACTATCAGTGAAACTAAGCAAGATGGGAGATTTGGTAAAAGATCAAGTGATAGCAGCTAACACAGCAGAAAGCCATCGAGCAGAGCAATGCAAGCTAGTCCCCAAGCAAATGCGCAAATTGGAAACCAAACATGAGAGCCGGACGCCGTCTTCCCTGTCGCTAGGAGAAATACATGATGTTTTTTTATGGCGGCAAAGACCATACCGAGAAACGCCAGCGACAATGTCGAATGAGGACCACGGAATCCAGTAGCTCATGCCAGTAGGGGAGAGAAGGAAAAGAAAAAGATATTAAAGCCGACATTAGACCATTCTTCCGTACTCGCAAACAGGATAAGACAAAACACAAGATCCATTCCAGCCCGCGCGTGACAATGCAACAATAATAAGGATCCTGCAGATGGATGTAAAAAAGAAGGGGGAATCACAGTAGAACAACAGGGAGGATCAAAGACCCCAGGCTGGCCGGGCACAACGACGCGTCCTGCCACAGACCTAGGATGTAGGCGTGTGAAGAAAGAATGAGCGAGCAAGACAAGAACAAAAATAAAAATAAACACAAGGGTATGAGGGTGACAAAACGCGAACACAGAACCGATCGCACTGCTCGAGCGCATCGAACAGATAGGAATACAAACTTGTCATGACCTGAAATGCAAATCCTCCCAAGCGAATAGAAGGCAAACCGTGAAAAGAGCGCCCGGGTTCCCATGCAAAAAGACAAAGAGCCAAAAAACAAACACATCCATAAGATCAAAAGAAGAAAAACAATACTCCCGAGAGGTATGCAGCCGCCGAATGCTGATCTAGCTCGTGAATAGAAAAGGAAAGTCCCCAATGCGCCTGATACCCCAGTTCGTCAAAACATGCCGGACATTATCGATGATATAATGCTTCTGGAAGACAAGGGGTTTAGCGACCCATCATGTAGTCGGGGTAGAAGGAATTGTAGCCATTCATATTCGGCCCCGCGTTGTTGCCGGCTCCGCCTCCAGGAGGAGGCGGCGGCGACATCATCATCGAGTTCACCCCGTTGGTCCGGATTCCTAAGCCCGAGTTAGGGTTGAACGAGCCGTTGCCCACCATGCCTGCGTGGGGATTGCCAGGTGGATGCATGGCTCCTCCGCCGTTGCGCACTTGCATCGGCACGTTGAGGCCGGGAGGAGCAGCGAGGCCAGGGGGCGGGCCGTTCACAGCGGAGAACATGTGGTTGTGCATGCCTCCCAGACTGCTACCGCCAGGAACGGCGCCCGGCGCAGACAGAGGATTGGCAGCGCTCATGCTGCCGGGTTGACCCGAGCGCACACCCAGCGGGTTCTTCGAGAAGCTCAGGCGAATACCAGTCTTGACGCTATTGGACAACTTGTAGCCGTACAGTTCGTTGAGTGCCTTGCTTGCCATGGCCACCTCATCGAATTCCACAAAACACATGGGGCCATTCTGCTTGTTGCGGAAGCAGAGTCGCTTGTAGCCACGCTGCTTTGAGAAGAGCGCCTTGAGCTCCTCCTCCGACGTATCGGGTGGCAAGTTCCCCACATAGAGTGTGTTGCAGGGCGGATTCAGATCGTTCGGGTTTGCAGCGGGGAGGCTGTGGCGCGGAGTGTGCTGGGCACCGTATGGATAGCCATGACCACCACCGACAGGGGCTTGGTTGGCCGACGGCGGATAGCCGGAAGAACCGCTTCCCATGCGCGAGGAGTGACCACCTGGGGCATAGCCGGGGAGAGGTGGCGAAGACATATTGGTCGACAGGGACATGTTGGCAAAACGACCAGCCGGAATCTGAGGGTTTGTGGAGCGGCGCGGGGCGGCAGCCGACGCAGAGTGACCATTCTCTGCGTAACCAACTGGATCCTTGAGCAGCT
The DNA here is from genome assembly GCF_028828495.1 of Penicillium riverlandense. Classification (NCBI taxonomy): domain Eukaryota; kingdom Fungi; phylum Ascomycota; class Eurotiomycetes; order Eurotiales; family Aspergillaceae; genus Penicillium; species Penicillium riverlandense. The sequence continues at coordinate 4,454,142 of NW_026643194.1, forward strand.
CTCCGGTTTCCTCGTCCGGATCTTCATCGATCATGGACTTTCCTGTGACGCGGGGCAGATCACCAACGCCGTTCCCGATCGGAGACTGCGGAGAGAAAAGACTGTGGAGGCGCGATCCGGACTCTGAGGCCGGGGGCAAGCCTTCGCCGATCGCCTGGGAAGACGGATTGGCGGCTGAGAGGCGCTCGAGGCTCTGGAAGGTACCGTTGAATCGGGACGACTGACGCGACACAGGGCCAGTGGACGGAACGCTACCCAGAAGCCCGCGATTGGCTGTGTGATCGATCGTGTTGCGACGCGTGTTCGACCCCACGGGGCCTGGATACATCTCCACGATCATGGTCGCGTCGTTCTTCGAGTTTGGCTTCCCATCAAGAAGAGCCCTTGCTTCTTCGGCGGCGGGCAAAGTGTTGAAGCGCGCGATCGCGCTCAAAAATCCATTATCCTCTGGCAGGTCCAGCGACACAAAGTCGGCATCGACGAAATCCTTTGCGAATAGAAGCATGCTGCGCAGTGCTTCGCGGCTTGTGTTGCGCGGCAGCTTGCGCATCAGGATCGCGCCTCCGCTATTGGCGCGAACCAGGCCGTTGAGGCTGCGGTCGGCGTCGTTCAGGCGCATACTGTTGTCCAACGAGGCCGACGGACCGAGAGGAGAGAACGGGTAGGAAAAGGAGTTGCTTAGCGATGTGGGCGCTTGCGACGCATTCGGGCTATACACGTCGGTCGACATCGCATGCTGAGCCGTCAAAGGCGCCTCAGAGAGTGACTGGTGCGGTGGCGACGAGCCCGATGACACGGATTCAGTGCGCTGCGTAGTTCCAAAAGAGCCTGGACTCGTGCGAGTGGATTGGTTGGAGCTGCCGCTCATCCCTCACAAAGTGGTGTCTTTCACAAGACCTAGGGTGCGTGACTGTGCAAAGAACGATGGCTCTACAATCCTCCCAAAGAGTCAGCGATGGGAGTCGCACCGGAGCGTGGTGATCGCGAACAGAGATCTCGAGTCAGACGTGATGCGAAAACGCGACGGGTGAAAATGAACGGTTCAGTCGGATGGTACAGGCGTGAGACGATCGCTCATCAGATGCGACACGTCTAAAAACTGGATTTTTTTCGCGCGCTGAGGATTTGGTAGATGGACGGATGCAGTCTGCGCGGGAGGCGAATGCGACTGAGTGGGTGATTATTGGGGGGGGGGACGGGGAGTGGTTTTATGGAGAAGAGAGATGAAGAGTCGCGTCGAGCAGAGGATGCCGGGGATGCCGGGGATGGAGAGATGGCAGAGAAAAGGACGCGGATGGGGGGAGGAGTCGATGCGAAGGAGTGGGAAGAGAGAGAGATGAGAGGGTGAGGGAGGCAGAAGGGGGGAAGAAAAGCAGGCCGGAACGGTCGCAACAACCCACGGTACGCTTGTTCTGCGACGCGCGAGCCATAGACTGGTATAGCGTGGTACAGTATTAGGGGGCGATACTTGTGCCGAGCATACTAGACTCGGCCGGGGCGGAGGTACCTAGGGGGCAATATGACCGTATAATACCGGTCACGAATACACACGAGGGTGCCGTTTTCAGAGCACTGGGCGTGCCCCAACCATCCGCTACTAAGGGTCCCCCGTACATGGCAGCCGCTGTGGCAGACCCTATGCAAGAATGTACCAATATGTACACAACGTGCATTCCTCGAGTCTGCCAAAAGAACGACGTCAATGGCGCCTATACCCAGAGCCACGGAGACGGGGGCGATAAAACGGACGTGCAGCAGTTCATCCGTCAGTCACGATCGAGATACAGCATAGTTCCTAGTAGCTTCATCTCTCTTTAAGGAGAGAGAGACAGGAGTCACTCAGCCCGACCCATGGAAGCGCAAACTCTACACCGGCGATCCTCCAGTGCGGGCCAATAGACCTGTGGACTGGGTGGGCGGCGTCATGGCCTGGACTTGATCGAGGCATTCGGCGGGCTCTGGGGTTGGTATGGTTGGGCCGTGCCCACAAGCGCCTTTGTTCGGGGGACACACTGGGTTCCCGCCCAAACGGGCTTAGGCCTGGCCCCGACCAGTCATAGGCGTGTCACTGATTATTACTAGTGTAGTGCCTGACTAGGCACATGCGAGGTACGGATATGCCTCAGGTACGATACCGTAACTACTATAGGCAGAAGGCAGAAAGCACCAAAAGAAAAAAAGAAAGAAAAAACATGTATAGTTCAGCATCTAATATACAGGGCCTGCCGAAAGTCATAGTAAACGCCAGAAATGCCAATAGAGAATCATAACGCAGAGACAGAGCCTCGGCAGCGATCAGCATGCAGTAGAGCCGCAGTAGAACCCCAGTAGAAGCTGCGATATTCCCGACCGACGATCCACCCGTCCTCAAACATCCATGCGCTGCCCTCCACTCCACTCAGACAGACAGACAAGACAATCAAGCCTTGTTATGGGTAATCGGCTTCGGCTCAACCAAACCAGCCTAGATAGGAAACCACCCGAGTCAGCCAAGATTCCCAAAACGATGCAGGACAAGAACTCCATCATGATCAAAGGACAACACCCAAAGGGCCAGCTCTCATCACGCCGGCATCGTTGATCCAGCCAACACTTCACTTACCATGCTCAGGAGTTTCCACACAGGATCGCTGGGCTGCGCGCCTACACCTAGCCAATACTTTGTGCGTGACCGGTCAAGCGCAACTTCCTTGAATGCGCGTGCGTTGGCATTCTCATTGTACAGGTTCGTCGGCTGTTTCGGCACGGGGTTGTAGGTGCCGATGACTTCGAGGGGTTTCGCGCCACGGGCGGATCTAAGGCGGAGGCACGTCAGTTTGCAATTCATATGATTTTGAGGCGGGAAAAGGAATTGAAGGATCTAGATCATTGGCGCAGCAGCAGCCGGGCCGTTGATGATGATGATGATGATGATGATAGCCAGGGTAATCAAAAAAAGCGTACCGTGCTTGCGCAACCACGATGTTGTAGAATGGGTTGTGTTTGCTGCCGAAGCGAGACAGCCGAATCCGGAGGACCATGTTGGCGAATGCCCCGTGCTGAGGCTGAAGAGAAGGCAGTGGGATGGAGGTGGTGATGGTATTCGCGACGCCGCAAACTCGCCGAGTTGGAAAGGAAAGTTCGGCGGAGAATGGTTGATCCGATAATGCTGAATGCGGGTTAGCGCGGTTCGGGGCTCGGATATGATGCAATTGTATACAACCTCACTCGAGCTGTTTCAACTATCTGCATGTTCCGCTCGGTATTGACTCCACGGTTATCTATTCCTGCCGTTCGTCACTACGCCAAGACAGCAACCATGTCATTGAAGGTAGGCATGTTGCAACGCACTAGATACACCGGAAAGTAACATTGGCCAGGCCATTTCAGCTAAAGATGCCGCTTCCCTGGACAAGGATCTTATGGATATGGGCGGCTGGTCCTTGGACCAGTTGATGGAGCTTGCGGGCCTGTCTGTGTCGCAAGCCGGTGAGTCCTTGGGTAGACACAACTCAAGCCATATCAATAGCTGATTGCAGTCATATCGCAACGACAGTATGGAAAGTCCATCCGCCGAGCAAGGGCAAGAACATCCTCGTCGTGTGTGGACCAGGCAACAACGGTATGAGATTTACGATTTCTCCCTTATCAAGTCTAATACTACCCATCCAGGCGGAGACGGCCTCGTAGCAGCACGCCACCTAGCGCAGTACGGCTACACACCAAGTGTGTACTATCCCAAAGAAGGCAAAAACGAGCTGTACCAGCGCCTGAAAACACAACTGCACAATCTCTCCGTTCCGTTCACCACCGACTTCGCCAGCGCGCTCAGCTCCACGACCTTCCTCGTCGACGCCATCTTCGGCTTCTCCTTCGGCGGGCCCCTCCGTGCTCCCTTCGGGGAGATCGTCTCGCAGATCGAGGCCTCGTCCGTCCCTGTGTTGAGCGTTGACGCGCCCAGCTCGTGGGATATACAGAGCGGACCGCCGAAGGAGGGACCGGGGGCTAAGTTCGTGCCGCAGGCGCTGATTAGTTTGACCGCGCCGAAGCCGTGTGTTAAGTACTACCGTGGACGGCATTTTATTGGGGGGAGGTTCTTGACGAAGTCTATCGCGGACAAATATGGGCTGGATTGTCCGCAATATCCCGGGATTGAGCAGGTGTTGGAGATTGGGGTTGATGCGGAGGGGAGACTGTAATCGTTGCGAGTATTACGGAGAGAAATAAAAACCAAAGGATTTGCCAAATGGCTGACTTGCTTGCATTTATCATGGTGTGCTGTGTATCTTGTCTATGCGCGAACCCATTTCTTGTTCTGACTTACAACGCACCGCGTATCTCGTCCACGATGCCCTTGATGCGTGGCTCCTTGCCCGAACCAGACGTCGACACTTTCGTGAGGATCGAGCTGACTTCGTACACTTCCTTGGCGGCGCTCTGGACTTCAGTGCCCAGGGCCTGGATCAGGGTGCCTATCGCGACAAGCCCGCGGTATATGGCCTCGGAATCCTTCTCCGCAGCAACAATCTTGGTCAATTCCTCCAGAAGGACGAGGCCACGCTCGGCAGATTCAGATGTAAGGTCCCTGCCTTCCGAGGTGAGATAGACGGCAAAGTTGATGTACAGTGTCGTGACGGCGATGGTGAGGTTGCGGTTGGGAGCGCTCGCGCTCTCGACCAGGGCGGATTTCACAGCAGTCAGGATCTGGTCGAACCGAGTCATGGCGAGGTTACGGCCTGCAGTGACTTCGAATAGGTTCGCGAATGTGCGGATGGTGAGCATCGCGTTGTTGATATTCAGAGGCGAGTCGAGCACCCCGCTTGACAAAAGGCCCGTTACAAGGTCCTGGCCCCGGTATTCAAAGGTTGCAGTGAATGGCGTTGCGGCTGCTAATAGACGCAGCAGATCCAGTCCGGGCAGTCGGTTCGCAGCAGGCCACGACGTTGCGATCTTGAAAACCAAAGGTACTCCAGTCTCCACTGCCGCCGAGTCTTTCAGGCGCTGGGAAGATTCCACCTGGCCACAAAGAGCAACAACCACTTCCATCTCCGTGGGATCCAAGGCAATGTCCTTGGATCCTTCGGAGACGAGCTTCTCGTTTAGCTCTTGGAGCTTCTTGGCGATAACTTTGAGGTTAGCCGTCCGAATTGACAGATATGTCCTTTGAGGCAGAACTTTAGGACGGGACTCCGGAACAGGTGGTGCGGCAGTCTCTGCTTCTCCAGGACGATAGCGTCGATCCGACCCCCAAGGATCTGCCGCTACGGGCTCAGATGACTGTCCAATGCTCGCGCCCTGGGTATTTTGCGTGATGAAGTTTGCAACCTGATCGAGGTAGCCCATGGGAAGCTCATTATCCTGAATGAATTTGGTGGCCGCCTCGTATGGGTTCTGAGAGAGGTTGTAGGGGAGCTTTAGTGGTGGCTTTCCATCCTCGATGTCCACATCAAAGACAAAATCGTAGTCCTGTCCGAGGTATTCCGTTTTGCGTCCACTGCTCCCAACCGAATCCACTACCGTACCGACGGCAATCCATTCTTGTGTGGCGGACGACCATGTGTGCGCCGTCACACTTCCATCCGCTTCTCGGATCATTTGGACCTGGCCCTCCTTCGTCCCCGACTTTTGCTTGAGAAAATCTGGGCCGGGTAGTTGCTCTTTGTTGACTTTCCCAACCTGCTGCTCCGGAATAGCCGATTCTTTTACGGTTTGCTCAAACTGCTGCATGACCTCCGCGACCGCATGACGTTCGGGGTTTCTGCTGAAGACTCGAGCGATGCGGTCACTGGCACCTGTGACAATATCACCGGTCTCATTGCAGACCGCAACACTCCACACTGAGATGGCCGGGTGGGTGATGGTTTGCACGCATTGCGTCCCTTGCCACACTCTCACAGTCCGATCCTCTCCCGAGCTGACCAGCTCTCCCGAAGGGAGCGAGGCGAGCGAGTAGATGAAGCTCTCATGGCCATGCAAAGAGGCAACGAGTTCTCCATTCAAAGTGAAGAGGCGAATGACCCCGTCGTTACTGGCCGAGGCAAACTGAGCCCCCGTGGGATTCGATGCAGGGAGTCGGCATAAAGCTCGGACAACGTCGTTGGAGTTCTTGATAGTCTTACGCAGAGTGCCCGAAGTGCTGAATATCCTAATGTTTTGGTCCGCGCAACCTGCAGTGACATTAGTATGTCAGGCCAGACACATAGAAGATCAAGGGAGCAAACCGGTTATGACGGTATCCTTGTCGTAAGCCAACACGGCCCATACACTGCCGCCGTGACCATCCAGTACAACGTCGCACTCCCATTTCCCCACCTTCCAGAGCCTCGCGGTGGAGTCCCAGCTACCACTGACAATCCAGCCACCGTCCGTGGATACATCGAGCGCACAGACGTTGTGGGCGTGGCCCAGCAACATCGCATCCGCATTGTCATCTGCCGCTTTACTCGGCTGCCGAGCCTCAATGATTGTATCCTGGCCACCAGCAAGAACAAGCCCTTCGGGGAACTCTGGGGTCGGTGGAAGATATGCTAGACTGTTGATGAACGCGGAGCCGTGAGCGGTGATGGTGTAATCATAGGTGGGGGGAGGGGTTGACACCAGCTTCCAGAGCCGGACGGTCGCATCTCGAGAGGCTGAAAAGACGGCATTGGCATTGGGGAAGGCCACGGCGCGAACCTAGGATAGAGGATCAATCAGTCAAGGGAAAGCGTTGGTGATCTGTAGCGACTTACATCATCGCCGTGGCCCTCAAGAGTTGCGGAGAGCTTGAAGTCAGGCATACATACAACTGTCGGGCAGAGAAAGAGAGAGAGAGAGAGTGAGGGACAAGGATTAGTAGCAAGGAATTGCAAAGAATGAATCTGAGCTCTGATGCTCTTCTTGGTGATGTTGTTGTCGTTTGTTCTCGGCGTCTGGTTCCCCGCCAAAGCGTATCATCTCACGTGGGCGGTCAGGATTCGATCTACAACGGTTCGAGAACTTACAGGGCTACATACTGTAACTTCTATGGTGAGGACATAAGAATGTTATGACGATGCTCGATTAGGGAGTCTATAATGAGATACCCATTATTTGGCTTTGTTTGTAGCTAGTACACAATCGGATATAGAAACCAATCCAAACAGACAATCTAAGTATCTAACGTTGTTTCTTTGCTTCTTCTTCTCCTATACAATATCGATCATTTATGGTCCACCACAGGTAACCGGATACCTATCCACATGTCCTTGGGCAGGCATCTGGCGATGAAACCGAGTATCTAGTGAGTGAGCTTATAGTTATAGTCGCCGTCTCACGTGCTCCGCACTCGATGACATAAGCCGCGGCACCATGATAGAGACTCGGCTTTGCGACTGACTGTGTGTGTGTGTGTGTGTGTGTGCATCAGAGTCACTTCCCCTCCTTGCCTGGGGATTTTTCGAGCCTCGTCGATCCTTTGGTCCCCTTTGACTTGATGACTTGACGACCCTGACGAATCTCCTATGTACTTTTGCGACGATTGATCACGCCTGAATTTTGCTGTCTCATGGAGTAATCCCAGATCCCATCATCCTGATCCCACCATGTCTTCCGGTACGCTGGACTGATCCCCCACCAGGGAAACATGTTTGTGGCTAATCCGCTCAACTAGATATCCCCAAGGTCGTCCCGCTGACCTGTCATGGACACTCGCGTCCTGTGACGCATCTCAGCTTCTCCTCCACCGTCGAGGATGATCAGTACTACTTAATCTCAGCGTGCAAAGGTAAAGCTGATTACCATTCTAAATGAAACGTGGGGCTGACACGCTTTCTAGACAACAATCCCATGCTCCGGGATGGCATCACAGGCGACTGGTGCGTGTCCACTATGTTCTCAAGCTTTCAATAGCAGCTAACGTAGCCATTCCAGGATCGGAACTTTTCTCGGCCACAAGGGCGCAGTCTGGCAGGCGCGTCTCTCATCCGATGCCACCATCGCCGCCACCGCGGCAGCCGATTTCTCCGCGTAGGTTTTTCCCCATGCCAAACATCCCCATATCTAAGACTGACAACTCCCACAGAAAAGTCTGGGACACTTTTACAGGCGAATGCCTGCACACGCTACAGCACGCACACATTGTGCGGTCTGTAGCCTTCCCCATCCAAGCCAACCCACAGGTGCTAGCCACAGGCGGCGCCGAAAAGAAGCTACGGATCTTCGACCTCACGCGCAGCAGCACAGTAGCAGGAAGCGGCGGCAGCAACAGTAACGGTTCATCGCCACCACCATCAGCAGCACCTACTACATCTTCATCCTCGGGCACCGGCGAGGACCTAGCAAGCTTTGAGATCGGGCCTGGCGTGCACGGCGGCACGATCAGGTCCATCATCTGGAACCAGGACTACAACATCGTAACAACAGCAGCGGAGGACCGCAAGGTGCGCTGGTGGGACCTGCGCTCGCGCCACCCGGTGCTAGAGTATGCCGTTGAAGGCCAGATTGGAAGCTGCGAACTGAACAATCTGGCGGCGAGACCTAATGACCCGGGGATCTTGACTGTCGCTGCGGGGAAGAGTGTTTACCTGTTTGATGGCGTGCAGCCGGGCCGGTTGCTAAAGAAGGTCGATTTCGGGTATGAGGTTGCCAGCGCTGCTGTTAATAGCGAGAGCGGCCGCTTGGTTACTGGCAGTGCGAGCGATACCTGGGCTCGGGTTTATGACTTAAACACAGATGAGGAGCTTGGTATGTCTTTTACTTTGCCCTTCCGTTGTTATCATTGCTTCGTTCTAATAATCCGCAGAGGTTCAAAAGGGCCATCATGGCCCCATTTGGTCTGTCAGCTTCTCCCCCGATGGCAAGATCTATGGCACAGGCAGCGAAGACGGCACCATCAAACTGTGGAAGGCCTGCCGGGAGCCGTACGGCCTGTGGCGATAGTCGTCCCGATGTGATATCCAGTCTCAACTGTGCACAGCGGGGATACTTTCTGCAAGACTGCCTCTTCTAATTGCTCTCTACCTATTCCGTACAACAGGCGGCGGTTCTTGCGAATGCATCTGTATGGAAACGTGGGTATTTCATACCCCGTGGGTACCTCTTTTAGCGGCATCTAGCAATATTGTCCTATCCTGAGAAAATGAGAACCCAGAAATAAACACCTCAACTCGCCATGATATACATTCAAGCACGAAATAGAAAGGGAGAAATCAGATGCAAAAGATCCCAATGGCAATTTCATGAGGTAGATAAAATTACAAAAGATCCCCAACAGTTCAAGCGATTCCGTCGAAGAGCGAAACAGAATGAAATGAGATTGGACATCGTTAAACAGATGACTGGGACTCTCAACGGTAAAAACCTCCCAATATCAAAAACGGGCACATTCCTATGCGCCACCAAGCTCCAGTCAAGCCGTTTTTCTTTGCTCGTATTCTTACTCGATCATATCGATGTCGTCGTCCGCAACCGCAGGGGCAGCAGCAGGGGCCGCAGCCGGAGCGGCCTGTTCCTGACCAGGCTGCTTATCAGCCTCACCGGCGCCCTCCTTAGCACCACCCCAGTAGTCCTCCATCTCCTGGTCGAGTTCCTCCTGCGTCTTGCGAGGACGACCATTTGCCGTGCGCCGGCCCTCATCGTTCCGAGACCGGTTGTCGCGACCCCCGCGCCGAGCACCGCCTGCGCGGCGGGCAGGAGAGCGGCGGCCCCCGGGGACGTAGCGGTCAATGTTATCGGGAGCAGGCTTGGAGACGTCGCTGCGGCCGGAGCGGCCTCCGCCACGGCGACGACGGCGATCTTCGGTGTCGGATCCAGGGCTCAGGCTGCGTGAATCTCTTGGGCGCTCGACGCGGTCGAAGAGGCTGGACTTTGGGCGATCGGCATTGCGACGGCCGGGCACAAGCGTCAGACGGATCGGCTGGCCCTTTGCATTGGCTCCGTCGAACTCGCGGACGGAGGTGTGTGCGTCTTTCAGGCGGTCGTATGTCACATAGGCAATGCCTTGAGAGCGGCCGGCGCGGTCGTAGGAAAGAGACAGGTTGGATACGGGTCCGATTTGGGAGAACAAGTCCTGTTTTCTTGTTAAGCGGCGGTTTATTTTATAACATGCAGAATCTGGCGCGTACCTCGAGATCGCTCTCGGTGATGTCGTAGTGAAGGTTTTCCACGCGAACTTTCGTAAGAGTAGATCCACTGGGATGTAATTAGCATCGCAGACCATATATATGCATGCTGTCATTGCGAGCTTCATACCGATCAGGCGATGCAGAGTGACGTTCACGGCCACGGCGACCACCACGGGACGGGCGAGCTGGGAGAGCTGTCAGGAAGGGATGCAAAGAACCGTCTAATAACCTCGCATACCATCATCGTCATACTTGTCATGTACCCAGTCGCTAGAGATTCATCGCAACGCGTCAGTGCCCATCCAATCTAGTAGCCAAGTGGTTTGGGTCCAGGAAAGGTATAATTACAGATTCAGATCGACGCGGTCTTGAGAATAAGGCTGTTGCGATCCAAGTGAGCGGTTAGCTCCAAGTCAGATAGTTGAGGTGTATTCAATGTTGCGTTTTGTGCAATTCTTAGCCGCGGCCATGGTCGTTCGCAAGCCTCAGAGGATCCAGAGAGCAGGCGAAGAACGAAGTGGTGTCACGGCGCAAGAGGAAGATTCGAAGGAGGAAGAGGAGGGCGGACCTAGAGAGGACAAATATTAGCCACCTATGGTTCAAAGCAAGTGTTGGGATCGAAACCCGAGGAGACGCAATCATACCTTTCTGATGCCATCGCCACGGTCACGCCGACGGCCCTGGCCGCGCCGAGCACCACTGGAGGGGCGATTCTGTTTCTGCTATAGATCAGTTAGTACATCTGTTTCATGACAATCGCCTGAGCTGCGAGCAGCATTGCGAGGATGGGGCTGGCTGGGCCTTACTGGATCTTCGGCAATGATCTCATCCAAGCTGCGATCCATCTTGGAGGCTGTGGGAGAAGGGATTGACAAAGTGAAAATGAAATGCGACACGAAAATGTTCTGGTTAATGTCTGTTCTGGCCGCAGAGAATGGGGATGTTGGTGGAAGGAGTCGCAGAGGCAAAGGCCAGGCAAACCGGGGATCGGTATCTGACCATCACGTGATGATATGCCCTACAAACAGAGGCGAAGTATGAACACAATCAACCATTGGAAACAGAACATCAGGTATCAATTCACTCAATGCACCGACTCATACAAAAGTTAACTCCTCCCAGTACGATCCTTGAAACACCCGCAACAAGGCAATGAAACCCCATCCCAAAATGGACCGCCAACGCTGTGCAAAATCAAACTAACGGCAGCCTCACTAATTTCCGTTCCTCTTGTTCTCCTCTATCATCTTTTCCATAAAACTGATGTAGTCAAACTTGGCTAAATCCCGATCCTCAAGGAGATCAGGGCCTTCATGCTGAGGCATGGTCTTGACCAGGTGCTCAATCACCTCGTCGGGGATGAGCGAGTGACGCAGGTCAAGCTCAGTCACGTAGGGCTGAATCATGTCATGTCAGTATTCCACATATAAAAGAGGGTAGAGGGCCATACCTTGCCATCAGCCACTTCCTTGAAACTCTGGAAGACTTGCTCCGCCGTGTTTTGGTCCTCGGTCACGCTGACCATAAACCGAATGAACTGTTCGAAGCTGACTCCTGCATTCTGTGCCAGCCGACTCGACCCACAGACCTCCAGGTACACTTCGTGCATCTCATCTTCATCATAAACCAAACCCAGACTAGCCAGCGCCGCAGAGAACTCCAGTTCTTGTAAGGTGTTTGAAGCATCCCGGTCAAAGTGGCGGAAGACCGATTCGAACTCCTCCAGTTGAATGGGAGTCAGATTGGTCATGTTTCGAGCAACCGTTTGGTTCTCTAGGAATGCAAGCTTCTTAGAGATGCTGGATTTGACGAGACTCAGCTCGTAAGACAGCTCGTCCAGCGTGTAGGTGGTGAAATCGTTCTCCTCGATATTCGCCTCTGTGCATTGCTCATCCAGGTCTGCGATTGAGTCGAGGAACGCGTCGAGAGGTGGCAAGTTATCATTCAATTTCTTGACATGGTTTAGCTGGTCCTCGACATCGCCATCCAGCCCGGAAATGGCTAGCGACAAGGTCTTCAGTGTGAGGGCAAAGTCGTTGGCTTTATCAGCAAAGGTTCGACGCAGATTGTTCTTGATATCGCGGATGGTCTCGTTGATCAACTGGCTGCGTTTATGCTCGTCGTGGGTCAGACGCTCCCACTCCTGGTCGCAGATCTCCAGACTCAGCTCGCGCGGTGGTTCGTAGGGACGCAGCCGATAGGTCCCCAGCTTGGTCTTGATATTGCCCAGCAAAGCGGCCAGGTCTGACTTTTCGGCAACCCACTGACGTTTCTCGTTCCGCTTGTACAGCGCGAACTGGTTGGCCTGCTCCTTGACATCCTTGTAGGTCCCTTCAAATGAAGCATTCTTCCACCCCTCGCGCTGGGCACGAATCACCCGCAGCAACTCCTTCACCCGGCGCTCGTACGAGTTTTCCATCTCCCACGCTCCGTGCATATTGTTGACAAACTTCTCCACCCGCCGCCCGGCATTTTCCACTTTCTCCAGCTGCGAAAAGGCATGGAACCAGTAGGCAATATATGTCATGAGTGAGCGTTCATCGGGCCGAGGCACGTCGCATACATCGTCCACATCCAGCAGGTCCGGGATACCGATCTCGTTGGCCGCAATATCAAACGCCAGCTGCATGTTTCCGCGGTGGTCCTTTTTGTCCAGGGTATCATAGTCGATCAGGTCTGGACGGTGGATATCAAGCAGGGCACAGAATGCCAATCCGTCATTCCAGCTGGAAGAGAAGTCCCGCACCTCGACATCTTCGTAGCATGCAGTCTTCCTCTGGCACCAGAGCAGCAACCCTTCCTTGGCGGTCAGGCCCTCGGCGTTGATGTCGCTGATAGTAAACCGGAGAATCAGCGTCCAGATCAGACCCAGCACGATCTTCCGATTGCCGTCGACTATATCCTCGGCGCCGATGTTGGTCATTTGGATCTTGCGCGACTTGATGAAGTCGAGGCTCTTGTTGACATTTTCGAATTTCTGCACGCGCAGTTTCGGCTTGGAGGCATATCGGCCCAGCGACTCCCCGCCCAGGATCTCGAGCAGGTGAATGAGTATGACCTTGTGAGGGGTGGTAGGTATGTTAGGATGGTGTTTATTGCCGGCCGGGGGTGGGGACACTCACTCCATCGGAGAGATCAGTGATCAGATTCTCGATGGCTATGTCGCGTGCCTTCAGCTTGTTGTTCAGCCTGGTAGAATTCGTCAGTCCATAGAGGGGTTGGGAGGAAGGGGAAGGGAGGGAGGGGATGCTACGGACCATTTAGTGAAGGTCTTTTCCTGTACATTGACCCATGACTTCTCGACCGTCAACATGGTGGCTGAATCAGGGCGGCATTCAGAGTGGGCGAGTCAATGACCAGCAGAGTAGTCCGAAGGCAAGAGGTGGAGTGTCAGAGGAAGAAGGATTTCTTTGACCGACTGATTGATTATCGGATAAAGGATGGGAAGGATTAAGGCCAGGGGCGGGGAGCAAAACCCCAAGTCACCTGGGCAACCAGACTAAGGATACGCGGATCGCTCCGTATACTTCCAGTTGTCGGTCAGGAGAGTTCGCACTGCTCTACTAGCCCAATATGATGAGATTTCCATCAGATGTATGATCGAACTATGTTTACTCTCCTGAACCATGGCGCACCTCCCAGCGTCCGTCCTCGATGATCGGCTCCAGACAGGGTGATCAGTCACCACCACGACATATGCCTCACTCGATACCATGTACTTCTTTTTAATTCTAGACCCTTGATCGCATGGAATAGCACACTGCTTAATAAATCATTCATTCCACCACTCTCTCTTTCTCTCTCTCCCCCCGATTAATAAGCAGATGATATCATCCGCCCGGAGCGGGGCGAGGGGTCAAAAAGAGCATTTATTCTGGCGTGACTGCGACTCTTGCTCTTCTTCTTCTGTCCAACCCGCCCACCACAATGTCCTCCTACAGAATCACCGACCGCCTCGCCCTCCCCAATTCCAGCGTGCGCATCCCGCGCCTGGGATTCGGCGTCTACAAGTCGCCGATCCACCAATGTATCGCCTCGTGCCACACGGCGCTGGACGCAGGCTACCGACACATCGACACGGCGCAGTTCTACGGCAACGAGGATGAAGTCGGCGAAGCTCTGCGCACCCACGATATCGCACGCAGCGAGGTCTTTGTCACCACCAAGATCCTCAGTCCAGCGGGCTCGCCCGAGGCGACCTACGATAAACTGCTGGCGAGCGTGGAGAAGATCGGAGGCCCCGGCGGATACGTCGATCTGTTTCTGATTCATAGCTCCAAATCTGGGTCTGCGGGCCGCAAGCAGCTGTGGCAGGCATTGGAGAAGTTGTTGGAGGAAGGGAAGACGAAGAGTATTGGGGTCAGCAATTTCGGGGTGCAACATATTGAGGAGATGCGGTCGTATGCCAAGGTCTGGCCGCCACATGTGAATCAGATTGAGGTTGGTTCTTCTTCTTCTTCTTCTCTTTTCTCTATGGAATGAAAACTAACTACGATGCCTATCGCGCAGCTCCACCCATGGTGCCAGCAACGAACCATTGATCAATACTGCAAGCAGCACGGGATCGTCGTCGAGGCTTACTCACCCATCGTGCGCAACTATAAAGCCAACGACCCGACGCTGGTGGAGGTGTCGAAGAAATACAGCCGCACAACACAGCAGGTGCTGATCCGCTACGCGCTGCAGAAGGGCTGGGTGCCACTGCCGAAGACGGACCACCCAGACCGCATCGTCTCGAACGCAGATGTCTTCGGTTTCAATATCAGCGAGGAGGACATGGTGGTCTTGGATTCGCTCGACCAGGGCAGCGCGGGAGCCATTGTGGAGGCGGTGGTCAACGAGTGAGCACCGCAACGGGATCAACCCAGGAGGACGGATTGACTCTAGTGGGGAAAAAGACACCAGTCCACCTTCAATAATCTGGCGGCTGCATCAGAAAGGCGTTCACCGATTGCAGCGTCGACCGAGACGGATTCACGTCATGCTTCGATGACACGATCCATGCCAGACGTTGTCGGATGAACTGTTTGCCTATACTGCGTGTCTTGGGAGACGCATCGAAATTCCCTTTGTTTATATATCAGCTGTTCGTTCTAGCGTTATAATGTGGTTATTTCCCGCAGGAAATGAAGGATTCAATGTACCATCATCATCATAGAACAGACAGAGGATGGCTAGCAGCGCACCCGCCGCCAGATCCTTGCCCGTATCACAGGTCACCAGCAACGAGCGTGCCGGATCAGGCCCCAGCTGCGCGCTGACAAAGTCACGGACTTTGTCCAGGGACTTGCGCAGATCGCGACTCCCCAGCTTCGCGGACGCGCAGCCCAGATTCAGACGTTTGGGATTCCCCTCGACGGCTACGGGGATGCCATTACAATCAATCACGAGATCGTACCGACGAACCCCTTCGGTATCAGTATCAATATCATTCGCGCCGATGTAGAGGTTGCAGGTTGGGACAATGAGCGTCGCATCGGTAGCAGCATTTTGTCGTTGATGCTCGGCCACCAGCTCCGCAATCAGATCAGGCAGATCCTCCTCCGCGGTTCGTTTCAGGATCGCCTGATTTCCCCAGAAGACGGGCGGTGTCAATCCATGCGCCCATCCCTCGCTGTCATCGCCGGCACCTTGGATATAACCGCCCTCGGACATCTCTGCGCCATGCACGCGCTTGGAGGCGGAGCAGAGGACTAGAAGGTGATAGGCATTGCCTGTTTGGAGATCTGTCGGGTAGAAATATGCTCGATTCGCCCAGGCAATCCGGATCGGTTTGCCGAGCTGTTGGCGGAGGTGGTTGAGGTCGAGTTTGAGGTCCTGTATTGATTATCAGCTGGGAACGATGACAATTGAAAATCAAAAATGAAGTAACAAAACAAACCGTGAGAGAATCTACAAATCCATCAATCCGACTCTCGATCTGCGACTCCTCGGAAACTCCAAGGTAATTCGGCGGCAATTGCACGGGGTGATACGCTGGTTGGGACGGGAACATGGCTCGATTCAGCACGGCGCACCAAATGGGGATTGTTTTCGACAGGGCATCGGGCATGACTGGCACACAATTGATTGTCAGCTTCCTTGATTCATTAAATTCAATGCACCGACAGTGGCCCACTTTAGACACAGCACATACGTTTGCCTCGACGGGTAGAATCAACGATTACACAGCTGCAGCGACGAAAGAAATATGCAATTGCTCGTCAGCTTCCAACTTATTTTCTTGTTTCTTTTAAGCCTTAGCTATTATGGACGGAGCTGACGAACCCCCCATGCTCCCTAACCAAGGGCAACAACTGCAGATTTAGTCTCCGGAAGCTAAAATCCCACTGACCGGCGTGGCCATCTGTGCTCTTGAAATAAGCACTCCCGGACTTGGCCGCCGGCGGAATATACCAGCTGCCGCAGCGCTCGTTGGCAACCAGCGGCAAAGCGTAGTGGTCCGCTACTTCCTGCACGAACGCCGCGTCCGTCTCGATGGACTGTAGCCGGTTGGAGACGGATAGCGCCGAGCGGCGTAGTGAGGAGAGTGTCTGCGAGATGGATTGCTGGGCAGAGGGAAAATGTAGCGCCTCTAGTGTCGGGAATGAGTCCGACATGTTCTGAAAGCGCCAAGTATGTGCTATCGGCGCACGAGACGTCCCGGCCACGGATATTATTGGGCTGACTCCCTCCCTACCTAACCCCTGGCTTTGTTTGCGAATGGGATTCCGGTGAGAGAGAGAGGGGTGTTTCTTCGGTCTGGTTCCGGAGCGTAATCCTCCGCCTGTCGAATGTACGAGAACAAGAGTAAGTGTTGTTCGCGAAAATGATGCTGCGGGCTTGCCGGAGCGGCCAATCAAAGATAACCTGGTGGGGGGCGGGAGAAAATCAGTGCCTACGGTGTGCAACATGGGATTAGACATTAAGGATACACAAGGCAGACTAGATGCGAAAAAGTTAGGGTTGCATCCGACTCACACTCACTGGTAGAAAGAAGACAACGGTCTTGTCTCTGGGCTGCATGGGTGGAGCTGGGTCACAGACTAGAGATTTAGGATTCAAAATTTTAAAACTAAGTAACTATAGTTATGCTAAAGCCGGGATGAGATAGGTGGCTCTGCCACCGTTTCCGGTCTATACTCCTTTGTCACTAGGATTGTCGGGGTGGCTTGCGTTTACCTAGTAGTCTACACTAACGGAGCCAGGGGCGGACGAATGGAGCGGTACTAGAGCGTGGTTGGATACCACGATACAATAATCTCCGGGTGAGTGATATTGCAGCGACAAGAACACGGGACCTGAGCCCGTGCCGGACAAGTTTGCCCAGCCGTTGACATTCTGGCCATCTTTCCACATTGGCGATGCTGTAGTAGAACCGTAGATGGTCAGCTGATATCGAAGATGGGTTCTTGCAAGTCTGATGACTGGCCATGAAGTGATTGTTTCTTTGGACTAGGACCATCCACACATCGTCAATTAAATGGGACTACCTATACCACCTACCTGTTCCTTCTGCGACTTTCTATGGGGAGTGAAGGGGGGCACCTTCCCCGTTTGGTGGAACTCTAACCCAAACAAGGAAAGCGCAGCTGACTACACCGTGTCTGCACGGGCCACCCTTGATTGGTCTGCCGGTGGCTGAAGTACCGGGTACTTCTCTTTGGGTGGGCATTTGTATGCCAGCCGGTGTAACAGTACCTCTCGGCCCCGACGTCAGTCGATGATCTCAGCCGCCATAATGCCAGTCGCGCAAGAACCGGGCCTGCCCGCTCCCTTACTCGGACCCTCCCTTACTCGGACCCAGTAATCTACTTAAGGCAGGCACGCACTCACTCAGTCATCCCTTCTACCCTTCCTGTTCCTCAATTGCTACCCTCCCCTCCTTCACGCTCCCCCTGCCCTTCCAATTCTCGTACACAACCACCAACACCATGCCTAAGGTGCGTTCGGCAATGCTGTCACTCATTGACCCCACCAACTAACCCAACCCTGCAGATCACGGAAATCTTCTTCGACTGCGACAACACCCTCGTGTTGTCGGAGGAGCTGGCCTTCGAAGCCTGCGCCGACCTGGCCAATGAGATCCTCGAGAAGCACAACATTCCCGATCGCTACACGGGCGAGCAGCTGATCAAGGACTTTGTCGGCCAGAACTTCCGCGGCATGATGGTCTCGCTGCAGGCCAAATACCACTTTGAGATGGGCAAGGACGAGCTGGAGTTCTACGTCACCAAGGAAGAGGACCAGGTCATCGCCAAGCTGGAGGCCCGGGCCCAACCCTGCGTCGGCGCTACCGAGGTCCTCGAGAAACTCTTCGCCGACAAGACATACGGTCTCGCCGTGGTGTCGTCGTCTGCGCTGCGTCGCGTGCGCGCATCTATCAAGAAGGTCCACCAGGACCAGTACTTTGAAGAGGACAAAGTCTTCAGCGCGGCTAGCTCGCTCCCCAAGCCGACTTCCAAGCCCGACCCGGCCATCTACCTGCACGCCCTTGAGTATGTCAAGAAGACTCCCGGCGAGACCGTCGCCGTCGAGGACAGCAAGTCCGGCGCCTTGTCGGCTATCCGCGCCGGCATTCCCGTCATCGGGTATGTGGGCAGCTACAAGGGCGAAGACATGCAAAAGGAGATGGCCAGCCGTCTGACTGACCTGGGAGTCAAGACCATCATGACCCACTGGTCCCAGTTTGAGAAGTGCATGGCCGATATCGAGAATTCCCCGGCCAGTCCCAGCCGGCAAACGTCCCTCTAAGTGTTCCCCCTTTCCTCTTGAATTTCTTTACACACACATGATGTCATGACAGCGAGCGAATGGTTGTTTCGGATTCCTTTGCGCGTACGAATTCTATCTTACTTTCTGTGGAAGGGATCTCTTCCAGTTCTCGCGAATTGGGGGATTTCTTGTCCTCTCGCCCCGGACTCTGTCTGCTGCGGCTCTTTTTCTTTTCGTTCGGCATGGAGCTGTATGCATTACTATGTAGTATCTTTGGCTTTTCCGTATAGACAGGCCCTTTAACGAGGCTGGCTTGCAGAGATAGTACAATAAACTGAGATTTCTCAATCCGTGTCGGTCTGTAAAGTATAGATCTTGAGCGATAAGATAAGGGCTAGCCCCCGTCATTCTGGCCCCCTCTCTTTCCTCCGCCTCGGACCTCTTTCTTGACTAGTTGTTTGACTACCTACTACTCTGATTGCAACATACACGGTTCTCCTTGAGTAACTACATTCCTTGATTAATATGGCACACCCCAGCGAGGCCAAGTCCAAGATCCTGGCGCGGGGACCGTTGGTATGTCCGCCTGTTATGATGCACACTTCCCCTCCTGTCTTCACTATCCAAAGTAGTATATGTGTCACAACACAAGTTGTTCCGTCACTGACATAGATCCCAAAATCAGGAAAACAGTGAAGCAAAATGGGCTCGGCTCGTCAAGACCACCTACTGTGATCCTTTAGGCGTAGAGCGAACTTGGGAGTCAGCCGAACGCCAGGTAAGAAGAAATCCGGGTTCATCTATTTCTGCCTCACTTTTCTTTCGAACTATTCGCTTTTGCGGGTTTTTTTTTCCTACCCTCTTTCGGTGTTTTGCAGATCTGTGATGTGATATGCCCTGCCCCATTTAGACCCGTGCAGGATTGATTGATCTTGTCTTTTCGGGGTAATACTACTTTCCAACTATAGCTGCCCAAGTGCCCAAAGCTGTCTACCTGATACACAGCTAGCCGCTGACAACGAATGCCGTTGGGCCAACTCGCCCGAGAGAGAGCATAAGCTTACAAGCGGGGCTTCTACAATTCTCGTGTTGGCCCAGCAATAATCCATCATCATCATATAAAGTTTGGAGTCTCAATTGGCTGCCCGAAAGGACAAGACCCATCTCTCTGCCCACAGCACAGCCCCCGAAGCAACCAATCTCATGATGGAGTTCTCTAATCAGCTCCCATGACTGAGACTAACTAACTCGCCTCGTCTCACCAGACCCGCCCGGCGGACTGTGCCATTGATGGCGTCGGAATTGTCACAATCCTCAACAAACCCACTGGCGCCGAGCTCCTCCTGCAGAAACAATACCGGCCCCCCATCGACAAGATCGTCATCGAAGTCCCCGCTGGTCTGATCGACGCGGGCGAGACGCCTGAGGAATGTGCCGTGCGCGAGCTGAAAGAGGAGACGGGTTATGTTGGTGAGGCGGAGCAGGTTAGTCCGATTATGTACAATGGTGCGTTAGGTCTACGTCCCCCGTGGGTAACTACATCATGCTTGCTGACTCTGAGCGATTTCTTTTTCTTGCATTGTTAGATCCCGGTTTCTGTACCACGAACTTGAATATGGTCCATGTCCGGGTGGATATGTCTCTGGCCGAGAACCAGGATCCGAAGCCCGAGCTCGAGGATAATGAGTTTATTGAGTGTTTCAGCGTTCCGTTGGCTACTTTGTTCGAGGAGTTGAAGAGGCTGGAGAAGGAGGGCTATGCTATTGACGCGCGGGTGGGTACGCTGGCGGAGGGAATAGAGCTGGCGAAGAAGTTGAAGATGTGAAATTTTGATCGGACAGGTGCGATATCCGCTATGACTAGCAAGCAGAAAAGAATTCTGTGGATTTCAATAAGAAATATCAAGTAAACATGATGATACTACATACATTCCCCTATCTTCTTGCGTCTAAATCTTCCCATCCTGCTTCAATCCCATGTAAAGCGCCCAAGCCGCCAGGGTCTTCCCATCTCTCAAACCCGCCTTCCACAGATCCTCCAAGGACACAACCTTCAGCGTGATCTTCTCGCCATGCTGTCTCAGCCCCGTCAACTTCCCCTGCAACCCCTCAATCTCCGCGCGCGGCATCCGCTTCTGGCACAGAAACAAAGGAATAAACTCGTCGCTACCTCCGGGGGAAGGATACACAGCTCGCTGGAGCGTCTCGCCATTATCAGGCTCTGGGACGCCCTGCAGCGCTAGAGAGGTCATATCGATGAGTTCGCTCTGCGTGACAGATAGCCCCGTCTCTTCTTGGATTTCTTTCGCTGCGCCGCCCGCAAATGTCCCGCTGTCGTCTAGCATCCCTGCTGGGATCTCAGGGAATGCGAGTGAGCCTGCGGGGATGCGAGGTTGGATTGTCAGAATGACGCGCTTGCCGGCCTCTTGCGAGGTGGGGATATCATCTGGTTGGAGGATGAGCTGGAAGGTTGTGTGAGTCCCATACATACACCGACAGAGATAAATTGATGAAAAGAGAGACATACTAGCATGCCCACACTCCCCCCTCGCAGAAACACACTTCCCGGCAGAGACTCGCCGTGACTATTCGACACGTCCGCCTTGAGTTTCACGAATCCTAACCGGCCGCCGCCAAACCGGTCAATTGACTGGATATCGATCTGCCGGAGGACAAATGGATCATGGTGGAACTCGTGTGTTGGGTGGTGCTGTCGAGCTAATGAGCGCTGCAGCGTCTCGATCCATATTTTGAACGCGGGAAACGACAGAAGGTCCTCTTGCGAGAGATCGGGCGTGCTCTTGATTGGGATCTGAGCCCCGGGAACTGTGAAGGTTGACATCACCGCTCGGTCTAGTCGCGTCGCTGGTCGGAAGCTGAAATGCTGCGCTGCTAGACGAAGTCGGGGGATCATGGATTGAGACTGGGATATGCTGGTTGCTCAAAGCCTTTGAATACTTCCGAGTGGTTTCTGTATCTTCTGGACTATAGCTGGATTGGCGTTGCGCGTTGAAAGGGTGTTGTTTTGGCGTCGCGATAGAGATGACGTCGATCGCGACCGTCATTTCTGATCTATATCCTTCACCACCAATATTTACTATGGTACTTTTCTTGTTGATATCCCTTCATTACCATCCATTTCTATCACGTATATACCTTTTAAAATCTCTCCTTCTTTCTCTACCTTTTCTTTCTGGCAGATCTATCTCATAAACTTACTAGTCAGTCCAACTACTTACTAGCCTAGTCAACGGCCATTCTGGGAATCAGAAATCACCAGGGTCAACTTATTTCCCCGACGTTGCCGCTTCAATATCATCTCCTATCATAGAATTTTCATTACCGCGATAACCATGGTCAACTGGCAGCTGCTCTCTCCGCCGGTCACGCCCTCACCTTCTCCCAGGTGATAAACTAGCCCGCTCGGCCCTATTGAGGGGAGGGGCAGACTTCCAGAAAGGGTCTAGCATATTCCCGAAATATAGCACGTAACTAGTGGCATTGTAGATGCGTTCACCTGCCTTAGAGCAAGTCCAACGCCAATCACATTCCCTGGAAAGGGCATGGACTACGAGACAGATTCAACTAGTCATGACGTCCCGCCAACTAATCCTGTTGTGGGGAACGGGAAACAGAAATGCAGGGCCAAATTTTTCTCGGTGGCTTCTCGCGTGCTCTAGAACAACGCGAAGCCCCCTCCCTACTTGACACCCGGGTGAACATGCAAGCTAGTGACGGGATCACCCCCACCTCAACAACGCTCGGTCGGCGTCATCAGAGATAGTCTGGTGCACTACTGTACGTGAAATAAATTACTCATGTGGAACTTTTAAATGGTTGGAGACAGTGGTGATTACAGAGTGTATGGTCTGTGTTGTCTTTTTTGTCTGCGTGAAGCGAATTAAGTATCGTACCTTTGGACCCAAGAGACTTTTCTCCGCAATCCAGGAATCTCCCTTGCTCGTGGAAGCAAGGATACGAATCCTCTGTCGATCGCAACTGCGAGGTACTACTCACCTACTACGCAAAAGCAAAGACCTTCATTATCGAAGGGTTGCCTTAAATTCAGGATGCGAACCGGGCCCGCAAGCAATGGTGAGACAAATGCAACACAATCGATCTCCGATGCCCCTGCAGGCAGACTTTACCTCGTGCGTCACAATTTAATCATTGCACCAGGGTATTATCAATCTAAAAAGACAATCCCACAAATAATAATATGCAGGTCAGAGAGACGTAATACTAAGGAGCTCTATAAGTTAGGCAACAGCCCCAAACACAGTATAATCCTCCGAAGCCATGATCAACCATGCACTGACCGAATAGCACCCGGACTTCCCGATTCAACGTATTACGGCGCGGAGGTATTTCCCCAAACCTGCACGATTGATTCCGCACCATCGCGATTGGCTGGGCCGGGTGACTGGCGCTCAAGATTGCCACGTGAAGTATAGAGGGCAATGCTATAGACCTCTTCAGGGTGTGATGTTGGTGGGACTACACGAAACAGCTCAGCGTTGGCGCCCACATCAGCCACGGCTGCATTGAAGGGGTTTGACAAATGCCATCACGCTGCGCATAGTAAATAATACACTCAAATTTCTCCCCATGGTTGGTTGCCTAGGTTGAAGTTGGTGTGGAGCAGATGCCCGGGTGGATCGAAAAGATACAACTAAAAAGTTCGAGACCGTTGTTTATTCCAGGGCTGGCTGCTGTCATGGCCAAATTCGTATTTCCGAGATGATCATATCAGTAACTTTGTCACGTTGTATAGACAGATCTGCAGACTGCCAAATGTGACATGGACATGGAGATTGCAGGACTCCAATCATTTACCCGCGGACGACTCTGTATCTTATTATCTGCATGTTGGATGCCGTGTTTGGGTCCTAGACGAGCCATGTGTTCACCCATCACCTGCAGTTTATTGGCAGCATTAGCCCCATCTATGCCTCGTGATGGCACTGCCTCGAGCACAATGAGGTGCGTAGGGAGCAATAGGCACACGCTGAGGTGTTTGACCCCAGATGGAAGGGGGCGGGCTCACTGGACTATCCTATCAGATCGAAACTCTGTTCGCCATCGGCGTGATGCTCCAGTGAAAGCCACTGATCTAATTTTTCCAAGGCGAGTTCCACGGCACTGCAGAGATCGTCAAACAATTGATCCAAGGGATAGATCGGAAGAGAAAGAGGGGCGATCCTGTCGGCCCACCCAGGTACTTGGGAAGTCTCAAAGGATTGGGGCTTGTTTTTCCATTGGCTTCAGCCACAGCTTAGGGTCGGTAGCCTGGATGGGGTTGAAAGAGCGGTCACGGCCGGAAAACAAGCAGGCGCATATAGCCGCGCAAGGTTCAGCAAGGGAGAGCCCCCCCCCAAAATCAAGACCACTTCCCGAACACCAAAGATGCAAAAGTGACGAAGTGATTGAGACATGGGGCGGTAGTATTGAAAAGTGTTGGCAGCGCTTACGCTGCTCTGCAACTGAACACGAGGCCCTGTGGATAGGCGCGAAACAACCATGGGCATGCGTGACAAGTCTGAGCTATCCGCTGGGGGCTGAAGTGTCATTGTGCAGGCAGCCAACAATAGCATTCCGTGGCATCCACGACGAGCGTGTCCAAGTGTTGGGAGTAGACAAACGAGTCAAGATTCGATGGGGTTGTAGTCGCGAATATTTCGAACTGACAACTACGGGTGGACGGTGCACTCAAAAAGGCAACCAGCCCCTGGCACATCACACGGACGCCCATTCCACAGGGCCTTTTAGCTCGGTGGACCGTTGCCTCGTCCCTGTTTAAAAGCGCCCCCTCTTCCCTAGTAGTCGTTTCCCCAACTGCAATAATCAGGGACGCCGAATTTCTATACTTCAAGACAAAGAAAACTGTGTGTTCACCCCCGGACGTTCCCGCCATTTCTCACACTCTTCCTTTCTCCCTCCCCCCCCAACCACCAACGGCCTGTCAGCTTATACAGTAGTCTAGATGGCATCATGTTTGAAATAGAGGATGGGTGATAATCCTCCATATTTCCGGACGGAGACAAGGCCAGCTCGGCGCGCCTTCCGCAAACACGGCGTCGCCGGAGACTCCAGCGTCCTCCGGACGCCTGAAACATTTCGTGGCGAAGTTTCGCCCAGGCAAGTTCTATCTCTCCGCCTGCTTTTTTCTCACCTAATCATTTTCCAGGAGATCGATGGGACTATTACTATCGGAAGGACTCGCCCCAAAATCTTCTATGGCCAACCGGGCTTGTCATTCGGCCAGTCCCCCGCTCTCCAGTGGCCGGGCAAATTCCACTAGTGTCCTGATGGACGATTGTACTCTGGATACGATCAGTAGTCGAAGCGCACGAGCCGTTAAGGGCTCACCACGCGCATATGCAGCGTTAACCGCGCAATTTCGCCGCCAGGGCAGCTTTCGAGCTTCACCGAGGCGGCGGAGGCTTTCTGCAAGTTCTCCTCGGCAATTAAGCTCCTACATTGTGTCTTCTGGCGCGAAGGGGTGGAGTTCCGAGAAGGACGTGACCTCTGGGATCCTTACTGAGATGGACGTAGCGCAAGATGCATGCGATGACCCTTCGCAGCCGCCGCAACCGACTCACCCACCTGCTGCTCTCGAAAATGGGAATTCACAGGATGGAAGTGCACTTTCGGGAAATACCGAGCAGGCTACCCAAAAGGGCCAAGATGCAGTTGATAGTGAGACCAACACGCCCTTTGAAATGTTTCGACAGCCGGAAATCAATCCAATCACGGAGGACCAATTGATCGGTGAAGTTCGGCAGATCTATACCGGGCTGGTTGCGGTGGAAAAGAAGTGCATTGAGCTCGACAAACAAGTATTAGAATCCATGACCGTTCTGACATCCCAACAATGGCAAGCGATGATCGCCGTCCATCGAAGTTTGCTGTATGAGCACCACGACTTCTTTCTTGCCTCCCAGCACCCATCGGCGAGTCCAGTCGTGAAGCGATTAGCGGAGAAATATGCCATGCCCGCTCGAATGTGGCGCTACGGCATCCACTCCTTCCTCGAACTCTTGCGCCACAAGCTCCAGGACTCCCTGGAGTACATGCTCTCGTTCATCTATATCGCCTATTCGATGATGACGCTGTTGCTAGAGACCGTGCCTACCTACAAGGAGAATTGGATCGAATGCCTCGGTGATCTGGCACGGTATCGCATGGCCGTTGAAGATACTGACATGCGCGATCGCGAGGTCTGGGCTAGTGTATCGCGATACTGGTACAGCAAGGACTCTGACAGAAACCCCGAGGTTGGCCGGATTCAGCATCACCTCGCAGTACTCGCACGTCCAGACATGCTCATGCAGCTGTTTTACTACACCAAGGCCATGGTCAGCGTCCAACCATTTCCTTATGCCAAGGATAGCGCCCTTCTGCTCTTCAATCCATTACTGAATGAACAAGCATCTCAGAAACGCACGATGATTACAGCATTCGTTGCAGCACATGGAGCTCTTTTCACTGGTCGACCAACTGAGCAATTCGTCGCCCTAGGAAATGAGTTTTTGTCATTACTTCGCAAGGATATTGGACGTCTGGGCCAACAGGGCCAACAAGGTGTCTATATTACTTCCTGTAATCTAGCCGCAATATTTCAATATGGCGATTCCGAAGTGGCCATTGCAAAAGCGTTCTCTCAACAACAACACGCTAGTCTTACAGAGGCTTATACCTCTGCACAAGAGCAATGGAGATCTAGCACAACAGCTTCTAGCCCTCCAACAATTGACTCTCCCACGACCATGGGAGCCTCTCTCACATCACACACCCTCTCCATTATTATCAGCCAAATCGGGGATCCAAACATGTACCCGAGTATCCACATTTCCCTGGCTTTTCTCTGGTGCTTATCACTTCACCCCTCCGCGATGCGACGCTATGAACAACTGATCCCGTGGACGGGGATCTCCACTTTCCTAAACTCTCTGATCCGCCCCGACATCGACATTTCAAAGATCGAAAGCGGATCATTCCCCCATCTCGACGATGGAGTCACCCACCAACTCGCCGAAGACTATCAGATCCGCGGTCAAGTATGGAGCCGACTATACTACCCAAAGGGATTCTTCGAAGATGCCCCCGATGAGGACGAGAGGCCAACCATTGAGGAACCGTCTGCAGTTATTCCAAGGAAACACCGGTGTCTCTGGCTAGGTGTCCGGCTTGCAACGGTTCGTTCTTGACTTTAAAGAAAGAGGAACACTTGGCTAATTGACGATAATAGTTCGGCCGCTGGCTCTCGTACGATTCTACTACCCCGCGCTTCACAGCAACTCCCCTGGCTCTAGTATCCGCACCGATCGCGGAATCTTGTGGCAGTCTCACCAGCACACCACAAGACTCGACCACCACCGAGAAATCACCACCCGATGATGTTGAGATGCACGGAGTCTGAGGGATGGTCATTCCACTATGAGCTTTTGCCCGTTTGGAGAATAGCATGTGATTGAATTTGCATGCGGATGATTTCTCATCATGGGAGCGCTTCAGGAGCTACAACGTAGTTTGTGGTGGACCTTTCCCTTTCTCTTGTGTATCTCTCCATGAATTCAGACCTGATACAGCATCCCACTAAGTACAGACGGGATCTCTAGATGGAGAATCCTCTTTATTCTCAATAAACAATCCTATACATGGACCATCCCGTAATGCAGAGGACGCCGAAGGAACTTCCCTGGATCCCTGGATCAAGAGGCCACATCTAGTGGAGTGTTTTATCCCCGTTATTTGGAGTCCAGGTTGCATCCATTAGGCCACCAGGGATATAGCTTTTTAAGGCCCACCCGCTTCGGAAAGCAATGGATCTCTTCTTTCCCTCGTACCTGGATGGTTTCCTAGCATTAATGTTCCGACGGACAGTAATTGGTCATATTGAGGGGTGGGATTTATCTGTATTGCAAGCACTGAGAGAGAAGATGGAGTAGAAGGAAGAGCTGAAGTGAGTGTCGGTAATTTATGCTCTTGGATTGGATTCATATTTATTTCACCCAGCCTAGCAATTCTCACCTGGCCTGATCCCAAACACATTTGTAGAAGCTGAGATTCGACCGGGAATTATACTACTAGAGTACTATTCAGTGCCCGCAACTCAATAGTAACTCGCTCATAAACACCACAGTATGCATTCATCATGCGACAAAAATGCTATAACCATCTAACCCTTGCCAGCCCCTCACTGGGAGCCACGGATAAAGGCCGGATCTTGAATACTCCCACCCGCAGCATTCAGGCCGGCAACAGGCTGACGAAAGCTGAAGCCAACAAAGTGGCCCTGCTGGGTCTGCGAGAGAATGGGATCATCGTTCCACGAGTCCTGCGCGGGCTCGTCGATGAAAACAGATGCGAAATTGTCTGTGTCAATGGCACTGGCCTGTGTATCGTGTTAGCTTGCAAATCTCGAGTCTTGAATATGTTATTGTACAGGGATAGGACATGGGTTGTGTGCGTACCACGTTCGGCTTGAAGGTCGGTTCGTATTTCCGCTGCAGCAGCTTTCTCCAGTCAATTGCATGGAAGAACGGATGAGCTTTTATTTCTGGCGCGCCGTTGGCCCCGAGCCGGTTGGCTGGGTTGCGACTGAGAAGTTTCGTGAGTAGATCCTTGGCCACGGGTGGGACGACGTCCGAGCCGGGGAAAGAGAGTGGCTCCATTAGGATCTTGCGGTACATCTCGTTGATGTTTTCGTCGTAGAAGGGTGGTAGGCCAGTGAGCATTTCGTATAGAAGCACGCCGAGCGTCCACCAGTCCACTGTCTTGTTGTACCCTTTTCCGAGAAGGAGTTCTGGTGCGAGATACTCCGGTGTGCCGCAGAATGTATTCGTACTGTCTTCGTCTTTCATTTCGAGCTTGCAGAGCCCGAAATCGCATAGTGCGATGTGGCCTTGATAGTCCAACAGGATGTTCTCGGGTTTGAGATCGCGGTAAATCACGTTGAAGCCGTGAAGGCATTCGAGGGCGCAGAGGAGCTCGGCGGTGTAGAAGCGCGCGCGGTTGATGTCGAAGCGGCCTTCCTGCGAGAGATGGTGGAACAGCTCTCCGCCGTTCACAAAGGCCAGCACAAAGTATAGTTTCTCGGGAGATTGGAAGGTGAACTTGAGCGGCACAATGAACGGGTTGTTGATCTGCGCCAGCACAGACCGTTCGGCGAGGGTGTGGATGACTTCGCGTTGGGAGATGATCTTGGCTTTGCGGATGGTCTTGAGCGCGTAGATGCGGTTGGTATCTATCTTGCGCACTTGCATGACTTTGCCGAAGCTGCCCTTCCCGATCACCTTGAGCAGATCGAAGTCGTCGATGCTCAGCTTGCCGGGTTGGTTCTCCACGTACTCGACGCCGAGCTGGAGCTTGCCTGTTCCATGTTGCATATCGACCCACTCCACTCCACTGTATCCAGTGCTCCGCGACCCATTATTATTCCCCGTGTCAAATCGCGGTTGGAGGCGAAGGACCCCGAGACAGATATCCTGTGTTCGTCCCGTTCCTCGAGACGCGCTTGGGTTCCGGATGAACACGTGCACGGTGAGCTCGGCGGCGCGGGAGACGTCGAATTTATACTGCGTGTTGGAGCCGGCCCAGAGTGGGTTCTCGCAAGTTCCATCGACGGAGTTGATGAATACTTGGACCTTTTCGAAATCCACCAGAGCGTACGGCATGTATCTGGCAAACTCGCGGTCCCGGAGTGAGGGCGTTCCCTGGCTGCCATGAGCTAATAAGCGGCGAGTCCGATCGAGGAGAGAGGGATTGCGGTATTGTTCGGGTAGTGAGAGTCCCCGGGCTTCGTAGAGGGTGATGACGAGGATGCCCGGTTTGAGAGCTGCTGGAGCTGGGGCCCCGGACATGGCTGTGGTGGTCGCTGTGGAGAGCACGCGAGTCTTCCCCGGGGAGATGACACACTCCAGCCCTCAAGTGGATCACACCGGTATTTGCATGCGTTGAAATTGAGGGCGGGTGTCTGGCATTGGGGATCTTACGTGGCTGAGAGGCGCAGCGTGAGCAGGGAGATTGTCGAGGCGTGGGCAACTCTCGAGTTATGGCTCAGCCACCTTTCGGGGGGCGTTCATTCCACGACATGTTCGGGTGTCGAATCCGAGGTAAGTAATGCGAGTATCGAATTGAGGGTCCGTCGTCCGGTTTATCATTTATCGTTCTCGTTCTTTCGTGTTGCTCTCACTTATGTAGAGCTCCACTACGGTCTAGGTGAGTGCATGGTGAGTGTACCACTAGAAATATATATATTGGACACCCAGCGTATACCTGACCCAGCGTTTACCTGAAGACGAAACCGATCTCTCTACATAGGTAGTTATAAACGACAACTAATCAACCAACTAACTATTGGAAGCACACCCAACTATTGGTAGAATACCACCTAACCCGGCTCTCCACTCTGGAGTTGCATTGCCGTTAGGTACCGATAAGGCCAAGCTGGCGATTATCAACATCCCCCCTTCCCCAACTTTCCCCTCTCTGCTTTGCTCCTTCATTATTATTCATGGCGGTTCCTTAACCGTATCACTCTTTCCATTGGGCCACTCTTTATCTCTGGCCAGTCTCCATCATTTGGCCCACATCCACCATGGCGAGCTCATGGGCCGTCTGCCACCAATGCGCCCAGCTCGTGTCAGGAGTGCCAGCGCATATCCTACTAGCGGCGCTCTCAGCGACAGCTATAGGACTGTTTGTCCTGGTAAGCCCATTTCCCACCACTTCCCTTCGTATGTCTCTAACAGGTCGCTAACTGCTCTCTTGTTTGCCTGGAATACAGTTCTTTCTCTTTCTATCCTTCGTCGCTCCCGTTCCACGAAAACCCCTGCCAGAGGAGGAAAAGTACACGACCCTCGCGAAAGATGGAGCTGTCACCGAACCACAATCGCTACCATGCTGGGTCAAAGCTCTAGACGCCGAGAAACAGAAGCACCCGCAAGCCAACCCCATCGCGATGGAACCCGCCGAGCTGTTCGTGTCGGTGGTGGTCCCGGCTTACAACGAGGAAGATCGCCTGACGGGCATGCTCGAAGAGGCTGTAGATTACCTAGAACGCATGTACGGGAAGCTAGCCGGTGAAGGAGACAGCAGCGCGGGCGCTGTAGCAACGCGATCGATGCGAAAACGCAAGTCGAACGGACATGCCCCAAACGGTCACGCCACGGGCTCGGCGGCGGATCGGGGCTGGGAGATCTTGATTGTCTCCGACGGGTCTACGGATCATACGGAGGAGGTGGCCTTTGGGTTCGCGCGCGACCATCAATTATCACTGCATCCCAAGGGCTACGCGGGGCCGTGGACTCCCCAGGCGCGCGAGGGCGTCCCAATCCCTCCTGGAACCATTCGCATGGTCAATCTAACGCATAATCGGGGCAAGGGCGGCGCCGTCACGCATGGAATGCGGCATGTTCGGGGCCGGTACGTCGTGTTTGCCGATGCGGATGGGGCTAGCAAGTTCACCGATCTTGGGAAGCTCGTCACGGCTTGCCAGGAGATCGAGGATACAGAGGGCCGTGGCGTGGCTGTCGGATCGCGGGCGCACATGGTGGGCAGCGAGGCAGTGGTGAAGGTAAGACAAGAAAAGAGTCCGGACTGGGAAAAATCGAACTAGGAGGAGCTGACATCGGCTGAAATATAGCGTTCCAAGCTTCGCAATTTCCTCATGCATTCCTTCCATCTGATCCTGTGGCTTATGACGCCGCCTCGGACAGCCATGATCAAGGACACGCAGTGCGGGTTCAAGCTGTTCTCGCGGCCCGCGCTGCCATATATCGTGCCATATATGCACTCCGAAGGCTGGATCTTCGATGTGGAGATGCTGATGCTGGCCGAGTTTGCGCACATTCCGGTGGCCGAGGTGCCCGTAGGTTGGCGAGAGGTCAAGGGGAGCAAGTTGAATGTGCTGTGGGACAGCGTCGGCATGGCCTGGGGATTGGCCGTGCTGCGGGCAGCGTGGTCTCTTGGCGTCTACAAGACTTGAACGGCGGGCTCAATCGGTGGATGCAGTAGTTAGTGGTCCAGACTTGGTAGTGACAAGTGTAACTGTATTTGGAAGGGTATATCGTTTCCCAATAGGGGAGTGCCCCGAAGCGACAGTCAGGTTGTAGAACCCTTGATACATACCTACATCCGCATGACGATCCCAGGGGAGGCCGTACTTATTTCATCTTGATTAGCATCAACAACTGACGGACACGGAAGGGGTATTCTCCACAGGCTGCCGTTTCACCCGGCAGAAGGAATCCCTCGTTGAATTCTATCGATCCTTTCCGGTGTTTCCCCGTTGGGACAACTCGTTATGTTATTGCATATCGTCGTGCGGAGAGGTTAGCGCCCTATTATCACACATACGTGATATGCTCATCCAACCCCCGCCCCCCGGGGGCCGTGTTTCAACCTGGTCCAGACCAGAGCGAGGGGTTAACCACTCGATAAGTACAAAACACCACCGGCGAAGGATTCGAATACTAAGAATTAGATCGCCGTCAGAACAGGTCCGTTCCGGCCTTCGCGTCGCAACGGTGGAGTTGCAGGAAGCGGTCCCCTGGTGTTTTCGCCCCAATTTGGCCGGCCTCGACCCTCTGTCGAACCGTCGTCATGGGCGTTAGCTGTTGACAAGTGGATTATTAGGCGATGCTCCCATATTAATTGGGTAACAGACTAAATTACTACATCCTGTTTTCCTTAACTGTGTAGAGATGAATAGGACTCCACTGGAGTTATCCACGCTGCCACCCCAATCATACCACCACCCATGCCACTTTTATGCTGCATATCTATTTCCACGGCTGAAGCAAGCTGCGGCCCTAACAAGGGAGTGCGTAGATTACAACACCAAATGCCCGTGTGGGTAACGCAGCAGGTGGCAAGCAAGTGCCGATCTTCCAACCTCGTGGATGATAAAGGACACAAAGGATTGCCGGGCTATCCTCAATCAGACCGACATCTGCTATGTACGCAGGTAGTTTCACCCACCCCTGGTTCCCAGTGCACCCAATCAAGCATAGATATTCCACGCCCTCCACCTCAGGATTTGACTTGCATGATCAACAAATTTCTCCGGCAGGGTATTCGAGCCTTCAGTGCCCCAGTGGGGGCCGGTCTCTACTATGAGTCGCCGGTACTGGCTTCGTCGTCTGCGGCCCCAAATTGGTGCTTATCCAAATGTAATTTAGCGCAGAGGGAGGGACCGCTGCCATGTGGACGACGGAGTCGATGATGCAGAACAAGCGCCATGTGGGAGAAAGGAATGGTGGCCCATGTGTTCACGACGTTGACGGGCGTTGGCTGTCGATCCTCCTGGTTGAACATATATAGTAGCTCCTGAACGGTCGAATCCTTCGAGGGATTCGAATTGGAAAACCGTCCCCGCCCAGACTTTTGATATCTACTAGCTTTGTCTTCCTTTCTCTCTCATTCGTTTGATACCCAGCTCGCCATTGCGTTGTGGTAGATCACCCGGGTGCTTGCCATTGAGAGTCATATTGAGCCTCAGGATTATTGCCCTTTATTATTTTCTATTGCTGTGCTCAAGAACCACCAAAATGCCCGCGGAGAACCCGTCCTTCAAGTCTCATGGCTCGCGCTTCCTTCAACTGCCCATGGAGCTGCGGCTGAAGATCTACGAATACGCCCTCACTGTGCCCAATGAGTATATGGACCAGCCGTTGATGGTAGTCCATGATCGAGGCAATGTCTTCACCTCGCGCGGCCGATTCAGGGCCCTGAACATGTGTCCCAGCTGGGTGAACGAGGACGGCACCGCGCGTAACATGATGGCCGTCAACCGCCAGCTCCACGCCGAGACCGAGGACTACCTGTACTCGAAACACACGCTGTTCTTCCGCAACTCTGTCGACCTAGATAAGCTAGGCTCATTCCTCGACACGCTGAGCGACACCGCGCGCCGTTGCATCCGTAGCGTCGGCTTTGAGGTCTTCTTCTTCGTACATACCCAGATCGGAGTTCCCAAGCGCACCATCAAACAGTACGAGAAGGCCGGACAGATGCTCGCCTCGCGGCTGCCCAGTCTCAAAAATATTCTCTTCTACCTCGACCGGCGCTTCTACTACCCTTCCGCCTGCGTCGGCGGCGGCGAGCTCGCTGCCCGCGGCGTCCTCGACCTTGCCACTCGGTTCGGGCCCCTACGCAAGGAACTCAGCTTCTACCCGCTGCCGACCGGCCACCAGCATCTCGCCGATGAGATCCAGAACTTGCCGCTGTGGAGGGACGCCGCCCCCATCGTCCCTAACTACCCGCCCATCCCGGAGCCGCCGTCTGCGCTGGAGCCGAGAGATTACGGCTGCGTCGACAAGGTCCGCAAGGATGTCAGCAAGAGTGTCCGCAAGGATTCCCTCGTGTATCGACAGTTGTCGTCGCTGGTGTGGTGAATGTGGAGACGAATCTGAGGTTTAGGGTTTTGGCTTAATTATTTTTGACGCTTGACACATTGGCCTGGACCAGCCACGCACCCTGCAGAATGACGTCGGAGGTGATGACCCTCCCGGGGATCCCCGTATGATGATGAAACTGGGGAGATATTAGGGCATACATGGATATTTGATGGTGCATATTATATGCCCACGGACAGGCTAGGCCCTGGTGGGATCATTTGGCGCAGGGCTTCCGGCATTGGGCATTGGGGCAAAACGGCGTTTTGGATTATGCATGATTTGTTTACACGGGGTATTGGATATATATATGAGTACAAGACGATAGAGGGTTGACCGAGCTCTCACAACCAAATGGACTCCCGTGTATACTCCTCTCTACATGCTTCTGACGTCATTACCCGTGACCTGTCAATCACCTGTTTCTTCATCCGTCGCTTTCACAACTTTCGGTTTTCATCCTTGTCTTTCCTCTTATCTTCATCCCCTGGTGATAGTGATCTTAACATAGTAGTACCTTATCAGGTATTATTATGACCGCCTGCCTGGCTGGTACTGTGGAAAGCGCCCAGCCTCGGCTCGCCTTAACTTGACCAACTCAAAAATTGCACCTGAATTCCCACGCTTTCCCCGCGATTCATCACCATCATCATCATCATCATCTTCTTCGTCCAAATGTTGCCCTAATGCGGCCCTGCCTAACCTGTCCAACTCCATCATCCCGCCAGTTGCTGGTGACCGCGTGGCAGCTCACTCTTCCCGCAAATGCTGCTGACAGCTAACAACACGCGCCGTGATTGACCGCTTTGGTTCCTGCTGGATCGGACTCCACTGCCGGTCTCGACCTTCTCGTGTCTGCTGAGAGACACTCACCGTTGCTGCCCCCATTATTCTTTATATTTTTACTCTCTGCTATCTTCTGCCTCGGCAGGATCTACCGTCGCTACCGCGTGATCAGCTCGATAAATTTATTCTAATCGCACATCTCCCCACGGGCGGGCCGTTGTGCGACCCTTCAACATGAAATCCTCCGTGCGAACACTTCCCGAAGGCCATGGCAGTCTCTACAAGGAAGTACGCTTCTCTCCGACAGCGACACCAATACGCCGCGCGAGATCGGTAGCCAGCAGCAACCCCTCCACGAGCGCACAATTCTCAAATAACCCCCCCACCTATCCCGCCTTCGAAGCGTCCTACATGGACCAGTCGCGAGCTCTCCTCGAGAGCCAGCGTGCGAACTTCGAGGGAGAGAGGGCGCTCTTTGCGCAGGAAAGACAGCTGTGGGAGAAGGAGCGGAGGGTCCTGAGGTCGAGGATTGCTGAATTGGAGTCGTTGCTTAAGGGCCAAGGGGTTCCGGTGACTACATCGACCTCTCCTCGGCCGGTGTTTGGCACACCATATTATAATGGGACGACAGGAACACTAGAAGGCGGTCTGGCCCTCACGTCGGCGCAGGTGTGGGAAGGATCGAGCCCTGGCGGCCGACCAACCCGGGTGTTCTTAGAAGCAGAGGTCGCAGACCCAAGCCACCTGCCGCCGATCCTTGAAGGGACAAGTAACAATCCACCCTCCCTTGATGCGGCACTCTCTTCGCAGTTCCGTGCCAGTGATCTCTCTGGCTCGAACGCCGTCCCAGTGCCGATCGAAAAGCTTGACAGCAGGCTAGACGGGATTACGCTCAAGTCGACCGCGTTGCCACCTGGGGTCGTGGCGCGGGTGATCACTCCGCCGTCCCCATCGCCCCTTGAAACTACGTCTTCGCCTGCGACCGCCCTTTCCCCGGGTTCTGCAAGGTCGAGCATCGAGCATCGAAACAGTCTCAAATTGAAGCTCTCCGAGCTAGGTCCTCCCAATGAGAACTTGGTGAGGGACGCCGGCCACACTCCAATGGCAGTCATCGAGGGCGACCTCAGCCAGCGAACCACGCAAGAAGCTTCGCCTACTGAGAAGCCTGAAGAGGAGGAACTCTTAGAGGGCGAGGAGGACCCGCTTGCGCCCACGGTCACCAATGCCACGCAGCCTGTAGAGAATTCGGACTCTTATTTCCCCGATCTGCCTGACGACCCGGCCCTCAAAGGGCCGCTTGGTCTCACCAATGACGAAAAGGAGGATAGCAGCTTCCTCACCGAACTCGATCAAAAACTCCTGGATCAGGCGAGGCGGATTCTCTCCACTTCGTCAGGGTCGAGTGGTGACGCGAATGAAACTGATCCGGAAGACTTTGCCAGCCAGGGCGAGGCGGATCCGGAGATCAAGTTCAAGAACTCAACTAATTTTGGCACTGCCTTCGGACGATCGAGCTGCGGTGAAATCTAAAACAATTCATTTCTTCGGACCTAAGTGATCTATCGATCTTGGGCGCGTTTTCCTTTCTGCCTGATTCCCCTATGCGTCCGTCACGCGATAATGAGATACACTTTTTCTTTCTCAATACCCAATTGTTTTCTTGCTGTTTTGAATAATAGGGGGGATTTACCCCTGCAACTTCCTGTTGTCGTTGATATTGGAAAATGCCTTGCGTGTGATGTGTATGCAGTTGCAGTGGATCTAACCCAGCGCACCAATCCGATTGCGCCAGTCTCCTACCGTGGGGATCTTGGTGTCCGATAGTCCCGCGATCTCCCTTGCATCTTCCACCGCACTCCACGTGGAATTACTTTACTTCTCGCCCTAGTTTGCACCGCGCAGATCCGGGCCCTAAATCCAACAATGAACGCGTCCATGCTAATCCCCGTTGAGGCTCGTGCATAGGCTTCGGATCTTCGCCTACCTAGTCAAGCCTCTTTCTTCCCATGCACAACACAGGAGTACATACATCCCGAGATGATGCCTCTCACGCCGCCTGTCCTCCTGGTATCCTTGCCGATCCGCGAACCCTTGTGGCTGCTATATAGGAGAGCCACCAAGGACTAGCCTGTTGCCTTGCAGCATCCTGGATCCAGGCTAGGCCCTTGGATGGTCACGTATGGCTTCTTCTTGTGATACGTAGTTCGTCCGAAAGAAAAAAGTACATAAAGGCCCTCGAGTTCGGCCCCCTCCAACTCTTCTTTATCTTCATCACATTCAGCATTCCACCATCCACAGACAGTCACTCGTTCTTCTGTCCTTTGCCTTGATCTATTCTTGGAGCTCGCTCCCCATCAACGCTCTTTTACTCACGCACACTTTTGATTTATATCATTCATTCCATTCCTTTGCTCACCCGCCATTCCATTCCGATACCATGTCTCCTAACATGAACCGCTCGGCGCTCTTGTGCCTTCTTCTGGCCGTTGGCCCCGCCACTGTCCTGTCCGCTCCTCAGGTAAGAACCGAGCATCTCAGTGTATATACAACACGAACTAAATTCCAGACCCAGGGCTTGGCCATGCCTGGCTCTACCGGCTCTAGCGGCATCCTGCCCGGCCTGGGTGACACTGGCAACACCACCCCGACGACTGGCAACACCGAAGAAGACGCCGGCAGCGGCTTCAGCGTCGGCATCCCCGGCGGCCCAGGCGTGCACTTCGGCGCCGGCGTCCACAAGGTCCAGCATGGGCCCTGCGGCCCTGGCTACAGTGAGGCCAAGCACGCCGGCAGTGGCTTCCGCGTTGGAATCCCCGGCGGCCCGGGCGTTGCTTTCGGCGCCCACGCCGATGAGGCTCACCAGGCCGTCCCCTGCGCGGAGCCTTCGCCTGTGGTTGTTACTCCGCCCGTGGTTGTTACTCCCATCGTCATCCCCTCCACCACCCCCGCGCCGGTCTATGTCGCACCCCCCGCGCCTGTCCACTCCACCCCGTTGATCTCACACCCTGCGCCCTCTGCTAAGCCCTCCATGCCTGTGTACAACGCCGGGTCGTCGCTTGTGCCGGGCTCTGGGGTCCTAGCTGTCGCCCTTCCCATCATTCTGGGCCTGTTCTAAATAATACTGAACAGTTCAAATAAAACATAACATGGCGTGGTTGGCTCTCGTGGAGAGAAAGGACCTTTTCCTTTGTCTGATGCTTGATGCTTGATTGTTTGTGACGATATCATGTTGTTGTCTTGTCGACATATGATTTCTTTCTTGACTTGTCCCTTTTTTGTTAAAGGGTTGTGTTTGTTTGTGACTTCTCACTTCCCTTTTTCTTCTGTCTACTTTTTCTTTTAATGTTCGCCGCGATGTCTCGCTGGTCGACTACAGATACCTGTTCCGAGTCCGTGTATGAGGGCTATGCTTATTGGGAGAAGGTTGAATCATTGAAATACGGCGTCCGGGCGTGCGTGTGCACATTCGGTTTTGGTTTACTTTACATTTTTTTGCATTCGTTAGGTTTAAATGTTCTTCATCAGCCTATTGACAAATCATCTTCGATGTTTACATACAACAAAGTAGTGAATCATCTCCTGCGCTTCCCTTTTTGTCTTCCTTGCCAGTCGAACACAGCCTCGAACATAGCCTCGAAATGAAGGCCAAGCCGCGATGCACTTCGGAGGAGGGTCTAAATGGCATCCGAGACGCTTACGGAGTAGTATTCTGGTGTTTTCAGTGGTGCACACAAAGAAGGGATTGCACTTGCTCGTATTCGAATGATTATTTTTGTAGTTCCACTCGTATTATCCCGCGATCGCCATATAAGCGGCTGGGGTCCGGCCCTGGGGGCTAGGGTATACTGTACCTATCATTGGCTGCGATAGCCTCTATCCATGCCATTTCTCGTATTGTCTCGCCAAGCCAACGTCGATCATTTACACGAGCCTCGAACTACGCTTATTCTAATCTTCCACACTGGAAATGAATGACCTTGGCACTCGGAGACGGAGGAATTCACGACTAGACCTCCGCAGTATATATATACATTGAACTGTCCTCACCCACGCCTCCGTTGTCAAGCTCTTTCTTTGAAAAATCCCACTGGATTACCTATACCTACTATCAGTGTCAATTGTTCTTATATCAGATCATCCCCACTCAGCCAATATGCAAAGCCTCCTTTCCCTCTTCGCGATCGTGTCACTCACATCCGCCACGGGCGTCAGTCCACTCTTTCCCCGTCAAAGCGGCAGTTACGTGCCCTGCTCCCAGCAGGTGGGAGTGACGGCTTGTGGCAGCGAATATTACTGCATCCCTGACAGTTATACATGTTGCCCTGATGGCTCAGGCGGCTGCCCACCCACAGAGTACTGCGGCGTCGGAAGCAATGGGGAATATGGTTGCTGTCCAAATGGAGAGACCTGCACTGGAGATGGCGGCGCTTCGACTGGACTGGGCGTTGCAAGCCAGACTGCGCCTGCTGCACCACCGTCCTCATATGGTCCTGCTCCTGAACCAACATCCACGCCTTATGTTCCACCTCCATCCTCGCCATCCTCGCCATCCTCGCCATCCTCCCCATCCTGGCCAGATTCGCCAGCTCCTATTTCTACCGATGGTGCGTCTACAAACCAGTTGGCCTTGAGTGAGATGTCAATCCTCGGTTCCTTTTTGATCGGGTTACTTCCTGCGTTCCTGGGCTAGGATTTGAGAGCATTTTATCCTAGCATGAGTGATCTATTGCGTTGTCTGCGCCTCTCTCTTGATGATTTTATCTCTTATCCCCAATGTGTCTACAAATGTCTGTTTGAATGATGGTGAATTCACCTGTTCGATGTAGCCTACTCTACTGTCCTATACCCACCGCTGGTCAGAGCTGAAACAGATCCTCTTCATAATATGTACTTTCCTCTCAGGACATCGTTGCGTATTCCTAGTAACCATCGCGGGCTTCCATGATTTGTCCGTAAGAACCAGATGACGTGTTGCTAGGGAACATACTATATTTCTAAACAATCTGAACATACATACTTTGAGGGCGTACCATCACCAGAGACTTGTCGGTGAATAAGATGAGGGGTAGACACTAAGATACGTCAAACAATATTCCTGTCTATCCCTCGCGTCAAACCCGGGGAAGACGATCTCCCGCATTCTGGGTGGTTTGACGCTGATCGACGGACGCGGGGGATATGATATGCACGAAGGAATAGTGCCATGTCGTGTTCTTACAATGTGACAGGTCCATGCAGCAAGTAGAGGGGCTTTATACTGACTGTGCTTTACTTCAATAATTCTGGCAGCAAGTCTTTCGAGTAACATGACAGGAAAGTGGGCAGGCTGTGCAACACCGAAGATAGATAGTGGGAGTGTTGCCACGCAGTAATCAAAAGAAAAGAGAAAAACAAACAGCAGCCAGAATAATAGCAAGATCAACGCCAGGTCATGTCATGTCATATCATGCATATCGATCACATCCCTTTCCCAAAATCCAAATCTCCAACTGTAAATCCAAATACCAAAGGAAAGAAAAGTCTTATACTCCCATGGTGAAATCATGCTCAATGCCGGGAGTCACGCTGGCGATGAACTTGAGGAAGACAACCAGATACTGATCCACGCGGATAGCGACCTGCTCCTCTTCGTCACGCTGGAGAACCTCCCACTCATCGCCACCAGGCTGGGTCTGTTGTTGCTCGCCAAGCGACAAGGCATTCGTGTCATCGACTAGACCCTCCAAACCGCTACTCCCCGCCGCACGCAAGACGCGATCCGCCTCTTCGCGCGACTGGGTCTGCTTCAGCTTTTCCCGACGAAGCTTGAGCGCCGCGTCTGCGCGATCGAGGAGCGTTTTCATGACGGAGGCGTGCCGGCATGGGTGGACGGTGGCCATCTTCACGCTACCGTCGAACCAGGGGAAGTCTTCTAGCGTCACGGTCTTGTCCTTGTAGTCGCCGACAATGTCTTCCATCATCAGGTGTGGTGGGAGGGGTTCCGATGGTGACAGGTACCCGGACAGATAGAGGCGCGGCGTGCGGTAGAAGTTTGAGTATGTGATGTAGAGGGTGTAGGTGCGAAGGGGTCTAGAAGAGCGTGCATGCCTCAGTGAGAGAAGAGATGGGATGGGATGAAATGGGAGGTAACTTACTGCGTCGTGCCCGAGCCTCCAGCGGGTTCCCGGATGATGGCCTCATCGTCATCGTCATCATCTTCCATATCAGGGATCTCGTCCTCATCCTCCTGCTCGCCCAGATTCCCGGACTCGTTGATGGTGCGCACATCCCGGATATTCGCCGCCTGGTCCCCAGCCAGATCACGCCCGCCGCCTGTTCGGAGCCAGCCGTCTTCATCGCCACCAGTGGCACCTTCTTCCCCTTCTACCCCACCGGAGAGCATGTCCCGCACGATCTCATCGTCGTGGCCGGCATCGCCCGCGAAGTTGTCGTTCAGCCGCCGGTGGCACGGCACCCCGCGCGTTACGAGGAACTGTTTCCCCGCGGGCAGGTAGGATACTCGCTTGGCTTCAGAGGAGGCGTCGGCCCAGGACCAGGTGGGGAACTTGTAGACGAGGTAGTCGCCTGCCAGGACGAACTCTTCTGGGGTGATTTGGCCGGTCGACCGGAAGGTGGAGGTGCGTGAGACTGGGGCTAGACGGTCTCGCCAGGTGGATAGTGTGGAATGCAGGATATTCATGATGATGGTGGTGTAAGAGTGTAGGAATAACTCATCAATGTGGGAGTTGACAAAAGACAAAAGAAGGTGGAACTTGAACTAGAGGGGGAGCTCACGCGGGGCGATCATGTGCTTGCTTATCAGTGACATAACCAGAGTAAACGCGTAACTATATGTAGTATGGTATCATGTCTATTATGTCCGTTATTTCTCTTATGTCTATTACTTATTATGTCTATTAGGAGTTGTATTTCTCTCGATCTATCTTTCGATCTCCTCCGACGTCGTGTTGGCAAGAGTATACAATTCACTCTCAAGTAGGGTCTAGTTGACCTTGGGGTCAGATGGCTCCATGGGAACAATGACAAGATTAGCAAAAACACGAACCAAGTTCCCAACCCCCCTTTATTTGTTAAGGATGGCGTACGTTTGAAACCCAGAGAAAGAGAAGTCTTAGATCCATTTTTGGCGCCGGATTTACAGTAACCTAACGTGGTGATGAAGTATGTGTAGTGTGTAGTATGGTATCATGTCTATTATGCCTATTATTCTATTATGTCTATTAGGAGTTAGATTTCCTGATTTCAGATTCCACCTCTTCAACCACCATCGGAATGCCCTGATCCCGCCATCGCTCCTTCTCCGAGCGCATAAAGCCCTCTGTACTCTTCATAGCCACAACCAGAAACCCAAGCTCTTCACGATCCACATCAAAAACCTCCCACCACTCGCCATCGACCAGCTTCACGCCTTCTTCACGCGAAGCCAGATAGATCGCCGCCACCGCCAATGCATTCGGCTGATGCGTGACGTACAGTAGTTGCGGCGAGAGCAGCGAGGCGTTCAGATGCTGGATCACCCGCCGGGACACGGCCGGCCGCGCTGCGCCCAGCGTTTGGAGGTAGGTCAGTGCGATAGTATGTGGTAGCGCGACATGGGTGTCGAAGCCCAGGGTGCGGAGGATGACGGATTCGATGCGTAGGAGGACCAGGCGCGCGGACTGGTAGCCGCCTTCGGAGAGAATGTAGGTTTCTGGTGCGGGTGGTTGGGCTGGGGCCCCGCGCGGATTCACGAACCAGAGCGGGGAGGCATCGCGGGAGAGGAGAAGGTGGTAGACGTTGAGTACGGAGCGCGGGGAGGCTGGTTGGAAGGAAAGCTTGGCTGAGAGGTAGAGGGCGGCGGCGGAGACATCCTGGAATCGGGCGTTAGCGGGAATACTAGATCGATAAGAAGATCATGTTTTACCTTGACGGAGTAAATGCGCAGACTGCCTCCGTCTGCTCCCAGCCAGAACCGGGTGAAGGTCACGATTGCTTGGGCGATGACGTCCTGCGACAGGCGCAACAGCACGCCGGCGGTTTGGGTGAGCTGGGCCCCGGCGCAGCGGACGGAGGT
The DNA here is from genome assembly GCF_028828495.1 of Penicillium riverlandense. Lineage (NCBI taxonomy): Eukaryota > Fungi > Ascomycota > Eurotiomycetes > Eurotiales > Aspergillaceae > Penicillium > Penicillium riverlandense. The sequence continues at coordinate 4,497,136 of NW_026643194.1, forward strand.
CTCGAGGTCGGAGGGAACTCCATCGAGAGACGATGATGAATTGGAAAGTTGATCCGGGGTGGCGAGGGCGTTGGATAGATGCTTCAGCCCTGTGGTGGGTGCCATGATGCTGGTCGGTAAAAAGAGAACGTGGGAGTTGCTTGAATGTGGAGTCTTTCTTCAGCCACCACGATTTCATCGTTGATCCCCGTAAGCTGGTTCCAGCCTCTCCATTATTTTTGTTTTTTCTACCCTCGCATCTCCCAGATCGACCGTATTGTACATATTTGTCCATCTTTCGTACATTCCAAGATTGTGTCACACATTCCCCTTCTCTCACGCAGGATGGCCGCCCCTTCGTCTCCTCGGCCTGTCAGCCTACATTCCGATGAAGCTCCCCGGCAGCCTTGCCCAACCGCCCCTGTTCCCTCCTTGGCCCCAGAGTCGATCCCTTCTGGCCCTTCTCCAGATAGTGCCCGTTATTTCCAGAGTCCCCCGTCTCGACACCGTCGAGTAAACACCGAATACATTCCCCGAGCACCTCTATTCGAACAGGGACTGGACGCGTCCCGGGAAGATCAATCCGCCCACAGCCCATTCCCACCACTGTCCTGGACAGACACCCTCAACAAACGGAAAGCGAGAGTTTTGTCGGATTGGTTTCAGGGGAAATCCGAGTCGGTGGACTTGGGGAACAGCAAGCTGCGCGCCGAGGGGATCACACCGGACCGGACCACAACCATGGACGCTACCCGTCTCACCCCGAGCTCCACGCTATCTCGAAAGAAGTCGGTCTCTCCTACGCGTCGGTTCTCATTCTTTGGCCTGCGCCGACAATCAGAAGTCAAGCCAGGACTCCCCGCGCCCGTGGACGATGAATTCCTCAACCTCGATATTGACGAGGCCCTCGCGCCAGACACGAACCCGGCGAGCAGCGAGGCCGCATTAGACTCCCTGCGGGACCAGGCCGACTCGGTGATCCGGCGGATGCAGGAGGCATACAAGCAGCGCACGCTCGCCTTGCACCAGGGCCTCATCGACAAGAACGAGAAGCAGGACGAGCTCGTCGAGTCTCGCGCGCTGGTCGAGCACTTGAGGGTGCAGCTGGATGGGATGGCCTCCAAGGCCTTGGAGCAGGAGAAAGCCATGCAGGCCATGGCGGAGGAACTGGAGGAGGAGAGACTTCTCCGGCAACAACAAGACCAACAACAAGACGCCACGCCGAGCACTACCCGGACGCGGACACAGTCCACCGACGACGACATTCCTTCCATCGCCCTTCAAACCCCTCAGCGCGGCGGGAAACGCGCCAGCCACGGTACCTTCACGAGCGACTCTGGGTTTGAGTCGGGGGACAATGAGAGTGTCGCCGACAGCATCTTCTCTCAACGCGAGGGGATCGACTCCCCGCCTTCTACGCTGGTGGCACCGTCGCCGAATATGTCGCAGATTGCTCTGCCTATACCTAAACCTGTCACATCCGCGGCTGCACCAGCTCCGGCACCAGCACCATCACCCACCCCAGCACCCACACGCGCCTCGGCTTACGACCGCGTGAAAGGATTTGCCTCGACGCGACTCGGGAATTTGTCTGGCTATTCATCCCAGTGTGGCATTTGTCATGGCGTTCCAGTTTCCGAGGCCTGGAGTGTCATGGGCGTGCTCAAGGATGAGAACCGGGGTCTGAAGATGCGGTTAGGCGAACTCGAGCTGGTGATTGACGACTGTTTGAGTATGGTTGGGCCCTGAGCAGGACTCGGAGTATACCCGGTAGTTATAGCATACATCCTCGTTATCAACTAATGAATAGAGTGCATTTTGGTCATCACTATACTACATAGATCGTAGTGTGGGGATAGCTCCTTTCCCAGTTCGTTAGGGCACCTGGCCCCCGACTCTGGACTTGCACCCGAGTCTGTCTGTCGGGAGAATGGTAGTCAATCGGATTAGTCCCTGGTCATTCTTCCCTCTGTTCATGATCATCGATTGTGTTGAGTCAAATAGGAGTCAATAGTTCCCTAGTTAACTAATCATTGTGTGTCCAGAGGGCAGGCGAACAAGTGTCCTTAGCGCCGACCGGAAAAAGTGGCCAGCGAACAACTTCCCTTCTCTTCCTCTCTCTTCCCCCCAACTCTTCCCCAACCTTTCCCTCCCACATTCCCTTTCTTCTCCTTCCCTTCCCTTCAATTCCTTCCTCTCCTTTTGCTGGTATCTCCAGCATCTTCCTCCCCTTTTTTTTCTTGTTTGTCGCATTGAGGGAGGACTGTCACCATGAGCGGCCGTGAGTTCCCCCAGCCCTGTTGTCGCACCCACCGCACACGCGATCGCGACCATTCATCAATTGGGGCCCAGCTCAATGCTAACAACACCCACTAGTTCGCTTCCTTGACTTGATCAAGCCCTTCACGCCCCTCCTTCCGGAGGTGGCAGCTCCTGAGACCAAGGTGCCCTTCAACCAGAAGTTGATGTGGACGGGCGTACGTTGTGTTTTCTGGCGCGGAAAAATACTCGCGGGACTGACGCATTGCAGTTGACTCTCCTGATTTTCTTGGTCATGAGCCAGATGCCGCTATATGGCATTGTTTCCTCCGACACCTCCGACCCCCTGTACTGGCTTCGGATGATGCTGGCCTCCAACCGGGGTACCCTGATGGAGCTGGGTATCACCCCTATCATCTCCTCCGGCATGGTGTTCCAGGTAGGTCATCACCAACCTCATGAGCCGGCATGTACTTATATCCTGTTTCTTGCTAGCTCCTTGCCGGTACCCACCTCATCGATGTCAACCTGGACCTCAAGACCGACCGTGAGCTGTACCAGACTGCCCAGAAGCTGTTTGCCATCATCATATCCTTCGGCCAGGCCTGCGTCTACGTCCTGACTGGCCTCTACGGCCAGCCCAGTGACCTGGGTGCTGGTATCTGTGTTCTCCTGATCGTTCAGCTGGTGGTGGCTGGTTTGGTGGCCATCCTCCTGGATGAGCTGCTCCAGAAAGGCTACGGTCTCGGCAGCGGTATCTCGCTCTTCATTGCCACCAATATCTGCGAGTCGATTGTCTGGAAGGCCTTCTCCCCCACGACCATCAACACCGGCCGTGGCCCCGAGTTCGAGGGCGCCATCATCGCCCTGTTCCACCTGCTGCTGACCTGGCCCGACAAGCAGCGTGCCCTGTACGAGGCCTTCTACCGCCAGAACCTGCCCAACGTGATGAACCTGCTGGCAACCCTGGCTGTCTTCGCCGCGGTCATCTACCTGCAGGGCTTCCGTGTTGAGATCCCCGTCAAGTCCTCGCGCCAGCGTGGCATGCGCGGCTCTTACCCCGTCCGCCTCTTCTACACCTCGAACATGCCGATCATGCTCCAGTCCGCTCTGTCCTCCAACGTCTTCCTGATCAGCCAGATGCTGTACTCGCGCTTCTCGGACAACCTGCTGGTGAAGCTTCTCGGAGTCTGGGAGCCCCGTGAGGGTTCTGCCCAGCTCTACGCTTCGTCGGGCATTGCCTACTACATGTCGCCCCCGCTGAACTTCAAGGAGGCCATCCTGGACCCCATCCACACGGCCATCTACCTCAGCTTCATGCTGGTTGCCTGTGCGCTGTTCTCCAAGACCTGGATTGAGGTCTCGGGCTCCGCTCCCCGTGACGTGGCCAAGCAGCTCAAGGATCAGGGCCTGGTCATGTCCGGCCACCGTGAGCAGAGCATGTACAAGGAGCTCAAGCGCATTATTCCCACAGCTGCCGCCTTCGGCGGTGCCTGCATTGGTGCTTTGTCTGTTGCCTCCGACCTCCTCGGAGCTCTGGGTAGCGGCACGGGTATCCTGCTCGCTGTCACGTAAGTCTCTCCCCTCCATCTTCTAGACCCATACACTAACTGTCCTTCCAGCATCATCTACGGATACTTCGAAATTGCTGCCCGCGAGGGTGACATCGGCTCGGGCCTGAAGGGTCTGGTGCCCGGCAGCTAAACGGATCACAAAACCTGCTTCTATTTCCACAAGCAGCATTTCGAGGAGACTGTTCCCTTGCAGTTCCCTCGCAATGTCTTCGTTTAGTGTTTGTTTTTTCGTTGCTTCGTCCTTTAACTTTTTCCTCCCGCTCTTCGCTTGACTGATGCCGTTTGGGCTGACCGGATTGGTATTGGTATGCTGTTTGTTTGTTGGCTAGCCGTGAGAATGATGATGTTCTCCGGCTGGTGGATTAGCATTGGCGCCAACAACACGTCCACACGCTCTTCCCTGCATTTTCGGCGGACCGGTGTATGAGTACTTCGCACGGGCAAGTGGTACTGTGTGGTTGGTGGTGAAGGCGAGGGTCTGGTGGGAGGCAGGCGTTCAGCTCAGGTCTCTTGTTCCCGCTAGGTTCGAGAGCGCCCTGTTCAACAGGGAGTCCTGTAATCATATATTTTCAAAAAGCCAAATAAATCTACTTTGCCGTGATTCTGTCCTTTAGCCGGTGATGGGTAGGTATACATAGCTATGCTTCTTATTGTCAGTAAATGCTTTCTTTCTATATGCCAAATGTCTCCCTTCAGCCCGTATCCTAAAGCCTACCCGGATATTCTCCTCCAGATCCAGATCAAGTCCGGTAATCCCCATTGATAGTCACATATTCATGACTGAAATCACAAAACCAATAGACCGCATCCTCGCCACCACACCCAGCAGCACCCATCTCCCCCCACCAAGATCAACCTCGATCTCCAAGTCCTCATTCTGGAGAATAGCACTCGCGCGCTCCTCATCCACCACCTCAGGCTCCCCACCAACCAGCAACCGGAGCGGAGGACTGCCATCAACAGGCCGGAAACTAACAGACGTCCGCTCAGGCACGACAACCCCATCGCGCACGCCCTGCGTGTATCCAACCGCGCACAGAATCCGGCCCCAGTTGGCGTCGCGGCCGTACAGCGCTGTTTTGACAAGCGGGCTGCGGGCGATGGTGGAGGCGATTGCGCGAGCGGAGTCGTAGTCTGGGCTGTTGCGCACGCGCACGGTTACGAACTTGGTCGCGCCTTCACCGTCGCGGACGACGAGTTGGGAGAGTTCTTGTGCGAAGGAGGTGAATACTTCCTGGAGGGCGCTGTAGTCGGCGCTTGGTTGTGCAGAGGGTGATGCGGGTGCTTGGACGGTCTTGCCGCCGGCAGCGCCGTTGGCTAGCACGGCGACGGTGTCGTTCGTGCTCGTATCGCCGTCGATGGAGATCGAGTTGAAGGAGCGCGAGACTGCATGTTTCAGGAGGGACTGCAGTGCCGTGGGCGAGACGGCTGCGTCAGTGCAGAGCACGCCTAGCAAAGTGGCCATGTTCGGGTGGATCATCCCTGCGCCTTTGGTCATGCCTGCTAGGCGGTAGGTGCGCTCTGGCGCGGAGGGGAGCGTGAACGTGCGCGAGACCAGCTTCGGGAAGGTGTCTGTTGTGCAGATGGCGCGCGCGGTGGTCAGCCAGGCCTCGTGGGTGGAGGCGAGGTTGGCGTGGGCTGTGGGGATGCGGTCCAGGATCTTGGAGATGGGGAGTCTATAAATCAAAGTCAGTCCGTCAATCGTCCTCTCTTTCTTCCTTTGAGGAAGTATAGAACCCACCGCTGTCCAATGACGCCCGTACTCATCACCAACGAACTATCTCCTTCAACCCCACTACACTCATCCACCTTCCTCCCCATCGAGACCGCATCCTCCAACCCTCCCTTCCCTGTAACCGCATTCGCGCACCCAGAATTGATAACCACAGCCCTGATGCCCTCTCCCTTCCGACTGCGCAGCGTCTCCCGACTAACCTGCACCGGCGCCGCCTGGAACTTGTTGGTAGTGAACACCGCCGCAGCGGAACAGGGCGTCTCGGAGGCAATGAGCGCCAGGTCCGGGAAGCGGGTGTTGGATGCCTTGACGCCGACGTGAGTGCCGGAGACCAAGAAGCCTTGTGGGTAGGTGCCAGTTGTGGGGATGTAGCGCTGCTTCGAGGCTGGGATGGCCATGTCGGCTGGTGCGGAGTAGCTCCGTACTTGGGTTTTGATGAGGCGGGTGAAGGAGGCTGCCATTGTGGCAGAGGAGGGGTGGCAGGCCATTTTTGAGGGAGAAGAAGAACCGCTGGGGGTTCAATGGCGGCTTTATGCCCGGCGGAGGAGGAATTGGTGAGTCACGAGGGAAGCGAGAATTGAATGGATGGAGAGATTGCGGCTTATCTGATGGAGAGGGTCACGTGGATCTCAGTCTATTCGTCCTTGGTTAACACGCTCGATTCCCGTGGATTCTGAGAATAGCCGAATATAATATTTACTATGGTAAATAATCATCGACTATACCCTTATAGCGGACGAACACATTTGAAGCTGATGTTGCGGCTGATTATTAGTGGAGTCGGAGAAACCAATCGGTTCGTTGATCAAGCAACACATCAACACAACTTGACTTGAGTAACTCACCTGAACGAACTGCACCCTGTCTGGCACATTCTTCTTCCCGAATCGATCGCTCCACCAGTCCACCCTGCACTGGCCAGATCAGCTCTGAGACGCCTGCCAGGCACCGCCGCCCCTTGCGTCGCTCCCCCTACACACATTCTCCGGATCGGACTGATGGTATTGTTGACTCCCTCTCCTTCTGACCTTTCTGTCCTCTGACTCGCCCGTCACCATGAAGCGTAAACGTTCAGATTCCGGTCTAGAAGAGGACCACCCGGCCGCCTCAACCCCGAAGAGGCCGCGGCGGTCCGCTCTGGTGCCGGCCAATGGCGCCCTGAACGGCGCGCCTAACGGCGATGCCCCCTACGAACTCCCACCATCGCAAGGACAGTCGACACCCAAGAAGGCCAATGGGGTAGCAGCGACGCCATTAAAAGAGTCTGGCCTGAAGACGCCTACCCACAAATCCAAGGCCCGCGGACTGTTTGCTACGCCTACAAAACCAAAGTCTGCCAACGCCGCTCCGACGCCCTCCCGTGTTAGGAATGCAGACCGATCTGCAAAGAAGAAGAGCGCACGGGTCCTGTTTGAGCCGGACGAGGATGGAGAATGGGATGGTTCGGAGCGGCTTGCAGAGGAGATTCTTCAGGACGACGATGACGAGCCAGAGGCAGACCAGGCCGTGGAGAGCGTGGAAGCCGGAGAAGAGACGGCAGAACAGCCACCCGAAAAGGAGAAAAAGGGCCCGAAGCGTCGCGCTGGACGACCCAAGGGCGCAAAGAATAAACGGTCCCCAACGCCCGAGGGCGAGCTGCCGGCCCATGAGCGGTATTTCTTCCAGAACCGGGCTGGTCCCATGAAGACGTCCAACACGACACTCAACAAAGTGCCGCTGTTGACACACGAGGAGTATTTTGAGAAACTGAGACAGTACCGCGATCCTTGCAGGGATGAAAAGGACTATCTACGTGCGCTGCACCACCGGTCCTTCCCGCAGTGGGCGTTCGAGTTCGAGGAAGGGTTTAATATCTGCTTGTTTGGATATGGATCGAAGAGAAAACTTGTGCAGCAGTTCGCCGACTGGATATATCAACGTGGCGCCAGGTCTACTCCGGCTATCGTCATTGTCAATGGCTACACACCCGGCATAGCGATCCGGTCGATATTCGCAACCATCGCCTCCGCCGTCATGGGCGATGACCTGCCTTCCAAGCTCGGTGCCCAACCAACCGAGGTACTGGAGCTGCTCCAATCGGCGCTCAAGTCCCGTCCGGCAGAAGACCCGGTGACTGTGCTGATCAACTCGGTCGACGCGCCACCGCTACGGCGCGCAACGAACCAAGCCCTCCTCGCGCGTCTGGCCGCCACCCCGGGCATCCGCATTCTCGTCACGGCCGACACGCCCAACTTCCCGCTCATGTGGGACATCAGCCTGCGCGACCAGTTCAACCTCGTCTTCCACGACTGCACGACGTTCGCCCCCTTCACCACAGAAACCGACGTCGTCGAAGAAGTCCATGCCCTGCTAGGCCGAAAGGGTCGCCGCGTCGGCGGCAAAGAGGGTGTTGGCTTCGTGCTGAAGAGTCTCCCGGAGAATGCCCGGAACCTATACCGCCTCCTACTAACCGAGTTGCTCTCGGTGATTGACGAAGACGGGCACCAATCGGACGACGAGTCTCCCACTGATGCTGCAGCAGACATCAAGCAACACAACGAGACAGGTATCGAGTTCCGCATGCTCTACCAGAAAGCGACAGAGGAGTTCATCGCCTCGTCCGAGATGATGTTCCGGACACTGTTGAAGGAGTTCCACGATCACCAGATGATCACGTCGCGCATGGATGCGAGCGGCATGGAGATCCTGGGCGTGCCCCTGTCCCGCGACGAGATGGAGGGCGTGCTGGAGGATCTGGTTCTGGCCTAGGACGAGCAGGACTGGACTACCGACAAGAGAATTTCATGATACCCCTGTAATTTTATCCACTTCCTCTACCTATATTATACTTATATTATCCCTCTTCCGCACCTAAAACTGCGCAAACGCAGCCAGTGCCATCACCGTCCCGAAACTCATCTTGAACGGCCGGTGTTCCGACATCGCGCGCCGCAGGTCGACCTTCTTGACGTACTTTTGCATGCGGTTGATGGGGAGGATATTGTACCCTTTGGAGGCAGCCCACTGTTAAGTAGTTACGACGTTAGTTTCAAGTCAGCAAATCACGCACCACCTTCCCTCTCCGTCCGGGCTGGTGGTGATTACCTCTACAAGAACAATCCCCATCCCCAGCACAACAACCAACACCCTCGAAAATGCACGTAGTCCAACACCCGCCACCAGCCCCAACACGCTCCCCAAACTAACCTGCCGCATCGTCTGCGCGGACAAGAATCCCGCAAAGATAGATGACCGGCTCGTAGTCTGTGTGGTGCCCTGCTTCTGCAGGATGGGATCGTTGGCATGTACGGCCCAACCGTTGTCCGGGTTTGTCTGCGTGTCCGGCCGGGAGTACGGCGCGGTGTACTGGCATTGCATCGGTGCGGCGCGGAAGGGGGAGTATGGGTGGAGGTGTAAGGTTGTTGCGGCGGAGAGACCGATAGTGAGACCGAGGCCGAGGCGGGCGATTGAAGGGAGAGGCATTCTGTTAGGGCGGTTTGTTTGACTGATTCAATTGATCGATGGAAGGGGAATGGGGTAGGGGAAAGGAGAGCTTCTATCCCCTGTAGTTCGATCAAGAAAGCGTGACGTCATTTGACCATTGCCAATGTTATTACATAAGTACCTTGATATAATCACGGAGGAACTATAATCCCAGAACAGTACCGTACACCGTTCCGCCATTTTCGAAGCGGGAAACTCGACGGGAAACTCCAAATCGGAGGAACGATAATGAGGGCTCCGACCCTGATTGGCGGCAGAAAATATTGGCGGGGAAGTTTAATGTTTCCTCAGTTATCCTTGCCAGGTTGACTCACTTTTGCTCTTTTCTTCATCTTCACTTTACTCTTTCGTTCCTTTCTTCCGTTCTTCCTCCCTCTCCCTTCCCTTCTTCCTTTATCTCCATCACAATGGCTGCTACCAATGGCACCCCCGCCAACGACTTCACCGTCAAGGCCGGCCTAGCCCAGATGTTGAAGGGTGGCGTGATCATGGACGTGGTCAATGCCGAGCAGGTGGGTGACTCAATGCCGTGGATGGAATCTCCAGACTAACAGCGTGACTCTCTCCAGGCCCGCATTGCTGAAGAAGCCGGTGCCGCCGCCGTCATGGCGCTCGAGCGGGTCCCGGCCGATATCCGCGTCCAGGGCGGCGTGGCGCGCATGTCGGACCCTAGCATGATCAAGGAGATCATGGAGGCTGTGACCATCCCCGTGATGGCCAAGGCTCGCATTGGCCACTTTGTTGAGTGTCAGGTGGGTGATCCTCAGAGTGGAAGTGAAGGGTTAAAGATCAAAGACAAAAGACTAACACGGCGGGCACCGACACAGATCCTCGAGTCCATCGGCGTCGACTACATCGACGAGTCAGAGGTACTCACCCCGGCCGACGACGTCTACCACGTCAGCAAGAGCGGCTTCAAAGCCCCCTTCGTCTGCGGATGCCGCAACCTTGGCGAAGCACTCCGCCGCATCTCCGAAGGCGCGGCCATGATCCGCACAAAGGGCGAAGCGGGCACCGGCGATGTCGTCGAAGCGGTGAAGCACATGCGCACCGTGAATGCGCAGATCTCCCGCGCGCGCGGCATCCTGCTTGCGAGCCAGGACCCAGAGCCCGAGCTGCGCGCCTTTGCGCGCGAGATCGAGGCCCCCTACGAACTTGTCCGCGAGTGTGCGGAGAAGGGCCGGCTGCCGGTGGTTAACTTTGCTGCTGGTGGTGTGGCTACCCCGGCTGATGCGGCGCTGATGATGCAGCTGGGCTGCGATGGGGTGTTTGTGGGATCGGGGATTTTCAAGTCGGGCGATGCGAAGAAGCGCGCTAGGGCGATTGTCCAGGCTGTTACGCACTACAAGGATCCCAAGGTGCTGGCGGAGGTTAGCCAGGGGTTGGGTGAGGCCATGGTCGGTATTAATGTGAAGTCGATGGCTGAGGGCGATAAGCTGGCGGGTCGCGGTTGGTAGACTTAAAAAGTTCACGGGTTCTTTGTATATGAGATGTGAATGGCATTACACTGTATGTAGATACTATGCCCGGAGTTCGTGTCCCTTCCGAGTCCCTTCCTTGTATATGCGATGTGAAGGGCAGTGCCCGCCTCCAAATACCAGGCCCTCGCCGTTCTCGCTGGCGGATATACTGTATCTACTCTCCCCGGAGTTCAGGTCCTTCACCGGGACCTGATAGGCCTCGAACGCCGAGATCCATACACCGAGATCGACGGATCGCCGAAGGCGGGAGTGGGCGATCACCGGAGCACGCTTGTGTATGATAGATACATGTATTAATGCCTGAGGCTGAAATGACCCCTATCTTATCAGCGAGTGGAGAGCTCTGTCCTCCCCTAGGTTCCATCACATCAACAACAACATCCACTCATATAGGCATGATGGCCACCCCCAACTCCCAATCCACAAACAGCATCTCCCAACCAACAACCTCCTTCCCCTTTCTCCCACCAGGAGATGACACAAAAACAACGACAGACTCTCACAGTCACAATGACGAAACCACCACCCCAACCACATCCAACAACAAGACAACGGATAACATCCACCAAACCCTAACGGCCCTCCTAACCCACCTCCCCACCCAAGCAACAGCCCTCCTCTCCACAACCCTCAGCCTCTGGGAACGCTACCCGCGCCTATCAACCTTCCTCCTAAGCCAAACCCTCTGCGCAACCTTCCCGCTCCTCCTCTTTGTCGTCGGCGCCACCGTGACAACGCTAACCGCCGCAATGATCGCGCTGATCGTCTTCGTCGACCTGTCGCAGCTGATCCTGATTCCGTCGCTGCTTCTGTCTTCGGTTTTTGCGACGGTGCTCTGGGCGTGGGGTTGGGCTGTGTTTTTTGGGGGGAGGTGGGTGCTTAGGCTTTGTTCTGGGGAAGAAAATGAGGGGCAGGATGGGGGAAGGGTTGAGTGGTGGGGGGGGAGGGGGGATGATGAGGAGGGTAGGGATAAGGAGAAGGAGAAGGAGAAGGGGAGGGACTATGTGAAGGAGTTTAAGGAGAAGGTTGAGCGCGAGGAGAAGGACAGGAAAATGCAAAGAGAGAAAGAAAAGGAGAAGGGTGGTTCTGTTGATCTTGCTGCTGGGACGCTCAAGAGTGAGCTGGAGGGTGTCCCGGAGAAAGATGTCGGCAAGCCGAGTGAGAAGTAAAGGACTGGATTTATATTTTATGAATTAATATCGATTCTCCTATAGTCGTTACGAAATTACTCTCAGAGACGAACTGCTCATCATTAATCATTACTTTCCAAGACTTTCCAAGTAATGGATGGAATATTCGTTTTCAAATAGTTGTGTTGTTTGTTAAAGCCGAGTTTTCTAGCTTCTCTCTCTAGGCTCAAATACATACATTGTATATCGAGATACTGCAGTGTAGATTTGTGCTACCGCGGGGCATAACGGCCTAACGCGTTGAATCATGGCTCATAGGAAGGATATGTCCCTGAAATTGGAACGCGTGGTCGTGCATGGATCGCGAAAGCTCTTCGAGTTATCGACTCCAGCGACCATGGCAAATGGAAGAAATTCAGCGGCCCGATGAGGTGAGTGCTTAGGTGTCCGCGTCCACCACCCTAACAGCTAGAACGCCTTTCTCTTACACTTCGTCAATACAACTCACTTCGGCTGGTTTCCTCCCCTTCTCGATCTCGCTCCTTCTCTGGTTTTTGTCGTCTCTTGTACCTCCCTTGACGTGTCCGTGCCGATCAGTTCCTGATCTCAACGTCGGGTCTGGCCGTAAGTGTCAATGTGAGCCGTTTTAAAAGACACATTCGAACATAAACTGTCAAACAATTTTTACATGCTCTTTATCAAGAGGTGGTGAAAGGCGCTTGAACATATAATATATACTTTCGAATCGGTACGTGAATAATGCAGCATGATATGGCTCGGTTTAAGAACCCTTATCCCCGCGTTGCAGCACAAAATTGGAGTATGCACATTGTTTTCTACTCTCACCCGGAATGTTTGGAGTATCTTACTTACTTTTATCACATTTCTGCAGCTCCCAGCATACCAATCCTCGTCCGAAAGTAAACCAGGGGAGCACAAGATTTCATACTGCCATCATATAAATCCCTCCCACCTATCCTTCGCGTCCGATACTTCATCGAGCATATTGAATCAGATCCAACGCGGCCCAGTAAGGTCGCTCTATGCAACTACGTATTTCAGTCAACATACCAGACAGCGATGTACAATCAGACAACGTTACAATGGACGACATTCCCACTCTGAACCGAAACCTTGTGGCTGAGCCACATACCGAATCCTTGCAGCTAGGCCTTCCGACCCTGGTACAACAAAATGCTGGGGTTACAACGACAGCACATACAAGAGCGGATTTCGGGTACAAGAAGGTCAGGCACTACTTGGTGCTTCAAGACTTAGTTCGTGTATCATTCTGATCTACTTATTCGGCCCGACCGTCTATATCAAGCTCTCGTACGTTACCTGACCGACAGGCGCTCTACCCAAATAAGTAGATCCTTAACAATCAACAAACATGTCCAAGTTTTCCACTTATATAATCCTTCTCTACGGTACATGAAAACTGCTACCAATAGCTCTCTACAATCTATACTTACTTGGTCGACGTTAGGTATCATCACCGCCGTTTCTGCCAACCTGTCGACCAAGGACTCTAATATCTTGAAGTGTACGGAATGGTGCATCGAAAATAATCTTGACCTGCATACGAAAGGCCCCTGTTATCAATGCGGCCCTTTGAAGAGGGTTGCCTCGAACCTGCTTTGCAACGGTAAATGCGTGGATTCTTCTACAGATCCAGACAACTGTGGGAAATGTGGAAACCAAGTGAGCATAATACTCCTATCGAGACTGATCTATATGCCATTGTCCACCTTTGCTAATTTGAAAATTGCCACGCAGTGTACGGATGGGCAGACGTGCGTGTCGGGTGCCTGCGGATGTCCAAACGGACAGTCACTATGTGGCACCGGCTCTGCCGCCGTATGTGTAGGTTATAATCCCGAGGCGATGGCGGTCCTTCCTTTTATCTCTATCTCTGACTGTTGTCCAACCGATAGTGTGAGGATGGCCAAACATGCACCGGCAACGGCATTTGCACGACATTCCAATCATGCTCAGCTATTACTACGGTCTGTGGGGAGAGTACTGACGATCCGTGTACGAGCCCCAGTACAGCCACCTGTCAGTGCCTTACTACATCAGAGGGTCCTTTATGCGTTGACATAAACGTTTCTTGTGCCGGTCAACCTGTGTGCTCTGACAGTTCAGATTGTGAGCCTGGTTACGTGTGTACTACGACCCCCTGCTGTGCCTCAACAATCTGTCTCGACGCTACGACGTGTGCGCTTCCAGACACTCCAGCAAGGATTTTCGGGAGGGTGTAATGGGCCAGGGCAGCCTTAGAATCACCTTTCAACACATGACCCAACCCCCTTCTCCCTGAGCTACTTTCCTCTTTCGTCAATTGTAATCGGCCTCACTGTTTTGAATCAAGTAGTCTCAGCTCTTCACAGATATATACACGATAAATTGAACCAAAATGCTACAATCGAGAAAAAGAGATTATAGGCAGGGAATATAAATGAATTTGAGGCCGGCTATTACTTCTCCGTAGACAGACAATTATCATAGATTCGAAAATTCAGGCTCAGAAGATAGCTTGCAGAATTTGCGACTGCTACAAAAAGAGTATCCAGTACTCTTCCTTCCCCTACTCCTCTTCCTGATGCTGCCGCTTCACTATATTTGAGACAATTACGGAGCCTATTGACATAATGTAGATATTTGAACTCAATGCTCTGAAGATCCTAGCTATTGAGATGAAGGTTGGATATCTGCTTTGGTGTCTACTCTACCCTATTGAACTATCGACTTGTTCACGAGGCATCGACTGAGAACAAAGAGGAGCAAGGCGGTCGACACAACAATAAGTAGTTGATGCCATATAATCCAGGTATGAGAGCGCTAGGAGTATTGTGACGCATCTTTCACTTGACAAACACCCGTCGAAATCGTTAATGCTGTTACTAGTTGGTGACGGACTGCGTGGCAGATCCAGCGCCGCTCCAGCTCTCGACAGCAATAACCTGGAAGTCCATCGTGCCCAGCTCCAGCCCGACTCCGGCCCACGCATCAAAATGGTTTTGCACAGTAACAGTACCGCTACTAGCCGACCCGCTTCGGATAGAGATGTACTGGTTGAAGGTTGAGGTGCCTTCGATAGAGGGCTCGTTGACTCTCTGATTCTCCCAGATGGTGTAGGTCGCACCGTCGCTCTCGAGTGTTCCCAGTTGCGTGCCGCTTTGGTCCATGTCGACCTCGGCATCGATGATGTAGTACTCCACAAGAGGGTTGGTGGTCCAGCCGTAAACGGAGAGAGATGCGAGTCCGCTGCTGACCGTAAAGTCACCGCTGTGTGTAATGGCACTGCCAAACAGTTAGTGAACGAGAATAGAGAGAAGTGGTAGTAGTGTTTCGTACGCGCCACTTCCGGGGTTCCATCCCACGCCAACGACAAAGTCTTCGGTGACATCCCAGTCGACCGAGAATGTGTTTGTCCCGGGCGAGTAGTTGACCGTGCCACCCGTCGTGTAGTCCTGGTTGTAATTCGTATCGGATCGCCTGGTGAGGTTACGACGGGCGAGGGGGTGATCGGGACCCATGACGAAGTTCATGGCACCACGCTTCTGGAAGGTGTTGGTGGCAGAGGCAGTCGGAGCGGCAAGCGAGGCGGTAATGGCCGAAAGCCCCAAGGCAAGGCTGAAGAAGCAAACCATGATGATTTACGGGGATGTTTGGTTAGCTAAGGATTGTGGTGGTGAATAGTCGAAAACTTTGGCGGAAGAGTCAGGCATTTTATACATACGTGCCGAAAGCGAAATGTTGCTCTGCTTAGGGAAGACCCCGAGAGACTTCTCACGAGCATCCCCATGAGGTTGCAACCACACATGTCACCTAGGAGCTGTGGGGTTCCGTTCAGGCTAAACATTGATCTCCAACACTTTAGATGGCACATCGGGTGCATCTGACTTAGCTGTTCAATTCGCTGCAGGTAACTATTAGACAATACCACCAGACGGTGATGCCGTCCTTCCTATCCTCTGAAACATAATCCTTGCATCGCCTATTCTGGTGTGAGCGGTGCCACAGGGGAATTACTAGACACGGCAAGTGATCATCGTGCATCAAAAGAGCTGATCTTAGTGTTTTTCTCTCTAGGCAGAATGGGTCCAGCGGATAAATAGTGAAGGGAATGTAGTTATTCAGTGACAGCCAGGCTTCCAAGTGTTAGGAGTTCAACAATTCTCCCGGATGGATAACTCCTCACCCATGTTCAGGGAGGTCTGCTTCGTCCTCAACTATGTATTCCCCTATCTGGTATCTCGCGAATGGTCCCACCTACAGTGTGGGGACGAACTTTCGAACCCCGTCGATTTTTAACGCCCGCACTAGTCAAATATGGAAACACAGTATTTAATCAACAACCCATTACATTTAACTTCCCCTAATATCTCGTGTACCAAGCACCAGCCTAAATCACAGCATGAAAAACATGGCGAGGCATTGTCTCTGATATTCTTCGGATGAGGAGACGTATGAACCTGGGGCGATGTCGCTATCGGCCATTATATGTACATGGTGTGCAGTCGCGAAACACCTGTATTCAGCCTATTTGTCAACGCACCAATAGACTCATATATAGCTTTAATATAACGGAGAAGTGTAGATACCCGTCCCGTAGTAAATTAGTCGGGCCTCCACCACCAGGCGGGTACCCCACTTTTCGGATCGCACCCAAATCTTAATTTCGTAAAGCAGGGCAAAGTAAAATTATGATGGTACATGCAAGCTAATCATCGATCGTCTTCATCGACGGAACCATTGCAACATCCTGGCCATCCAAGACTGTAATCGGGTATTATCACGTTATTATCCACTGGCATTTTAGATTCCGACGATGCCAGGAAAGAACGGTGGACGAGTGTGCGGCGCTTGTCCTAAACGGCCTTTTGCGGATTATTTCCCTAAACGAATATAATAATGTGATGCTCAGTGTTTCTACGGCTGTTTTCACGAGGGTACAAGTATCCACGAACATGGCACAAATAGAAAAGATCGCTGAGCAGTACGAATCAGCGAAGAAGAAAGAGCTTGCTAAGGAGACCATCATAGCGCTATCTCTCGTAGTGTCTTTTCTGGTGGAGGTTAATGCAATTTTCGAAGGTCTAGAAGGGTTGCTAGCCTCATTAGAATGGCTAGCGATCCGAGTATGCTCACGGATAGCATTTACGACATTGCAACCTCTCCCGATGCAAAAGATGATATTATAGATATTTTTGGTACCTGCCTCCTAGGCGAAGTGCGTACTATTAAGGAGTTTAGCGAAGTGGCAGAGCTTCGACGGGGTCTCTCCGAAGACGATATTGCAAAAATTAGACCGGAATAGGAAGAGGCTAAAATAGAGATAGATTAATTAATCTATATATATTGTTAGTGAATCAGGGTCCCTATTTCAGATTCGTTTGTCAATCGATCAAATTTTTCGTTACCTTAGAATTTTAGCAATATATGGAGCTTACCTAACTACTCCGCTATCGAAAAGCAATAATCTATAACTATTACTAGACTTAGTCGGTGGCAGACATCCGGAACTGCCCGCTCTAGCTTATTATTAATGTGCTCTCCATAGTCCAAAGTAGGATCCCGCCGATATCCTAAGTAATGCGGCAATAAGCTACAAAGTAGGAGTTTAGCATCACAAGGGCGGCCGCGGAGGAGATACCTTAGGTCCTCGACTTCGACTATGAGAATGATCGCCCGCGACGGACGACCGCCCCATCGCTAGAAGTGTGGTAAAATCTGCAAACTAGCATTAGTGAGGAAGAACACACTAAGACGATAGAAGAACAAGATCTTATTCTAAAGGAAAGGTAGGATTATCTGTTACGATCTAAGAGCCTAAGGCAGGGTTTGATGCCTAAAGGTGGTATAAATAACCTATGAATGAGGTGTTTGCAGAAGGAAGTTGATGGAAGTTTCCTCCTTATACAAAAGGGTCATATACTAGTAGATAGCTTTCTCTCTTTTCTTTTCCCCAGACTTAGTTGCTTCGTTGAATACTCAGGCAGTGTTCCCTACTAATCCTCTTGGCTATAACATTACCTATGGAATAAACTTAGTGGTACCACCGCTCGAGCAGAGGTGTACACCCTAAAAGCCCTTCCATCGAGACAGTAACGGGCCCCGAGCTCTCATATCTCGGTTTCCTACCCTTGGCTAACGATGATATTTTGGGAGAAATGTTACTATTTCCTTAATAGTATATAGAAGTTCATATCCTACCATATTTACGATTCCAGATTTCGATTGTAGATTTCTCTTGAGCATTAAACTCCAATAATTTAATATACTGTAGTCGATCTAGTATATAAAATAGTTTTGCTACCATCCTATGTGGTCTTGTTCCTAATCAACACCCTAAAAGTTTCGTATATAGTATTAATAACTATTATATCCTCTATAAGGTATATAGGAGAAGTAAACATAATTGTTATAAAGAAAGACTCAGTACATTCAACGAGACACTTAAGTATGAGGAAAAGAAGAGAAAAGAATCTATCTAAGTAAGGAGTCATCATTCAAGAATGAGCTTTTGTAATGGCATCAGTCATCCTCATCGTATCTAAAAAACCGACCTCTTTCGCGAAGATACTGTCCGCTAACCCCACGCATATATTTTGTATTCGGTGGTGACGGTGGATTTATTTCCGGTGGGGGACGAAAGCCCTCCTCTGCCGTATGTGAATGATTACACATCTCTATACATAGGCGAAACATTATCGCTACCCGTATAGCTGGATTGTTGTCCCCGAGATGGCGTGTGCTGATCGTATATTTGATGTCTTGCTTCTCTGCCTCAGTGAATTCTCTGTGGAAATTCTGAGGACGAAAGGCATGGCCTTTTCGCTGGGATTCTTCTGCGAGGTCGAGGAAGGCCCTGACTCTGTCCTCGTCAGAGACATAGACCAGTTGCACTGGCTCGTCACCTAACAGTCCAAAAAGACCTGTCCAGGCGACATATCTGTTACTGGCGTGTATGATAATTGTCCTGACTACGACAATCCAGCTAGGCATCCTCTTGAGAGCGTCCTTCTCGTACTCCTCAATGAACCGGAGGTTTCGGAGCATGAAAGAGCCCCCGCGGGCCACACTGGCCGCGTGCCAGGCAAGGTAAAAGAACGAGCTACCACGGGAAGAAAACTCCGGGCTCCCAGGCTCCCAGTTCAAGTGTATAATATCTCGTAAGGGGTCGATAGGATGCCGTGTTTTCATCGCGAATAGTCAAGAGGCTCCTTTTGGGACCTCTGTTTCCGAGACCATAGAGCGACTTTGCAAAGCCACAGAGCGAGACTCGCGGCAGACACGAGAGATGAGTGGTGGGAGTCCATTCAAAGTTGAGGTCAAGGTGAGTCCACATGGTAATGGAGGTCCTATAGCTTGCGTGGACATGTCCAGCTCCACAACGCGATGTGGGAGAGAGTAGCTCCAGATCATAAGACGCAGCTCAGCGGGTAGGTCCGGGAAGCGAGGGAACGTCAAGGCCTCCTCAGGAAGCAATGTGGTTTCGCCCATGGTTGCTTGATGTCGGCTATGGTGGTTGACTAGGTTTAGTCAAAGGGGGAAGCGGGCGCCGGAGTAGGCGACAGCGGCCGGCCAAAGACACCATAAGGCTATGTGTCCTTAAACGTACCGAGGAACACAGCCAAAACAGCGAGAGGCACAAAGAATGTGTAAGAGATAAAAGACAATCGGCTGTCTCGTTTTATGTTACTCACCAATGTGTTATCGTATTGCTTAACATGGCTATGGTAATGCGCATAATTTTTTTTCCCTTCCGGTATACGCTTCTGAATGAGGACTACATGTTCTTGAGGATGATTCCTTACGTATGTATTCTTTTAGGGTTCTTCTCTTTCCTCGGTCTTTGGCTTTCTTCCCTGTGCCATTTGGTATGGAGAGACTATCTGGGACGATCGTTGGCCTCCGTGGGAATTATTCGCGTTCGGACCCTACTTAGGCCACACGGCCTGGTCCTGCCAGACCCCTCAGTCCTGCAATACCATCTGGTTCTGCAACACTATCTAATCCACTTTTGCCTACGGATTTTGCGGGTCTTCGCTAGGGAAAAACAGCACATGATATACCTCAATTGATTGTCTGCGAGATATTCTTTGTCTCACTCCTCATTGGGTCTTAACGTGGTTTGCTCTCAGGTATTAGATCAAATTCGCCTTCCAATATATTTTCTGCTCTAGATACTGGTAAATGCCATGGTAAAATATGAACGCAGAAATGTCGGGACCATTAGTCGCTGCAATATGAGTCTTGCCTTGCTGGCGGAGATCTACGATCACCGTCCACGTTAAGTATTTTCTGATTTGCGGAAGAGGTGGAGTAGGATCTACTACCGAGTCGGGCTGCTCAAATCATATCCTCTTCAGCCGCGCAACCCCGCCGCTTCTCCTCGCCTAGATTTTGAATGCACTCAGCCAGGTCATTTTTCCATCGTCAAATATTTAGGATATCTTCTCACAATCACACTCGCCGTCTGTCCTATACTTCCACACTAGGCTATATACTCCACGTTGAACAATATGCCCGTCACAATCACTACAACCAGTCTCCCTCCACGTCGATGGGAGAAACGAAAGATAGAAACGGCCGAAGATTTGTTCAAGGAATCGTGTCAGAGAGAGAATCGTCGCAGTCGAGGGGTGTTGCAGAGCTCTTTTTCCCCTAGCCTTTTTAATAGGTGCCATGTCTCTGCGTCACAGCACGGCTTCGTCTGGGCCGTGATTCACGCCTATAGTTATCATCACAACCTGACCATCCGACCGGAAGACGTGTGGTTTTCTATTCTCACACAGTTGAGCTTCTTCGTCAATGCACACGCAGAGGCACTGCGATCATTCTTTGTGGCACATAAAGGGCAGAAAGAGTTGGAAGTCACTGGTGCCGGAAATATCAAGTCGGCAGATTTTGGTGCTCTTGCCGTTGAAATGACTAGGCTTATTGAAAAGAACGTGGTGGATCCGGAATTGCGTAACTGGATTATGCCCGAGTTTAGCACTACAACTGAAGTCGACAGTGTTGTCGCGGCTGTCCTGATGATGGGTGCGATGCAGAAGTACTTCTCGTTCACCATGTCCCTTATGTGTGGCATTCCTTCCGTCACCTTGCTGGGAGAGCGGGAAGACTGGGCATACATGGTGAAGAAACTTGACAAGCTGCACCAACTTGGCGATCAGCCCGCGCGATTCTCTCAGCTTCTTCGGCCGATCCTAAATCACTTCGTCTTGTCCTTTGATAGACCAGAGTCCCCTCAGGTGAAAGATTTCTGGAGCAAATGTGCACACAAGTTACGCGGAAGTGGAACCTGCACGATATCTGGCTGGATTACAACCTTCTGCTTCTGGGATGTTGAGGGGCAGCTGTTGTCTTGGGCGCATCCGGTCCATCATGTCTCTTCTCCCGAGTTTGAGGCACAAAACACGGACTTCGGATTGGATGATGTTTTGTCGAGAGGAGTTGACACAGACGTCATCCCATCCGGCTACGCCTCCGTCCCAATTACTGTCAATGACAATGGGGTTACTCACAAAACTACGATGCTAGCAGGGCTGGTCGGCATTCAAGCCACCTCAAGCGGGGCGATGCTAGACGGCACTCCACATTACGGGGGTTTCCAAATGTACCAATGGACGTCAAACGTTACAGTGGAACCGATCATTTCTAGTCCTAATCCCGCAACCGAGGAACCAGGGCTTGATTCCATCCAGCCCTTATCGGGTTGGTGGATGTACGAAAATGAAACCAATGAGGACGCCGAGAAACGTGCCGTTCATATCCAGAAGCTGAAGGATGAGATAGCCAAGAGCGAGGATTCCGACAACGGTGTGGATTCCGAACTATACCGCAAATATCATCACCTCTTGGCGTTCTGACAGATCCACATGCAACCCATGGTGCACTCTGCCAAAACAATTCCTATGCATTGGGCAGAATATAGCTGAGGAATGCATGACTACTCCGCTTGATCTGCAGGTTGGGGGCGTGCCCTGCAATTCTGGTGAAACGACAGTCTCCTGAAGAATGCGAGGACGCTCCTTTCTTTTGCTTCCTCGCGCTACGTCTTGTACCTAGAGTCGACTATAGCTGTTCTTAATATTGATCTTTCATCTCGAGACGCTATCCACCTCTACGCCTACGTGAGACCCTCACACCTTCCTCGGTTTTTGATCCCCTGGGAGCTGATTTGACTGACCCTAGGAGATATTCTGGCTCCGAGGAACATCTATGTGAGGGTCTAGGAACCCTAAGGTAGTCAATAGAGGTCTAGGTGGCTCTAGGTGGCCGTTGTCATGTTATGCGCATGCAGAGTGCTGCACCGCAGGTGGCGGATGCTGCCCTTTTGACGCGCCCTGCACATTCGTTATGGGCCAGCCTAGATGCGATGAGCCCTGCTACGGTCCCGACTGCGGAAATTGTCTTTGCTGCCAAATAGGATATATGTGTCCAACGGATGTTTGCGGGTTTTGTACCCACGACGGCGGTTTCGCTATGCCGACTGTACCGCCATTACTTTCATCCAGTCCCAGTGAACCAGTCGCTACATCTGCGCCCCCATCGGTCACCCCGGAACCTTCAAGCCAAGGTGGTAGTTTTGACGCATCCTCAGAGCCATCAAACAGTCCAATAGGGGCGGTGCCGACGGAGTCATTCCCAGAAAGTCCATCCTCCATCGGAGCGGCGGTTCCAACTCGTCATCATGAAGCGGCCAGCTTGGTATCTCCAGGAAAAGACTCGTGGATGGCATGGGTGTTGGCGTGGGTTATTGGAATCCCATTCATCGCGTAAAGCCAATGAAGCAATTATGGTTATGGATGATGTCAAGTCATCAGCTCACCTTTTAACATCGTGGCTGCGAGTGAAAGAAGAGATAGTCATCTGTGCAGTCTCTATTAATAGGGAACCATATCTAAAGTGAAGCACTAGCTATGATCGGAATGCCTCACGCATGACTTTAAGACTCAATATAATGAATCGAAGTACACTCCTGCATCTATAGGTAGCAGGTAGAGTGTCGAGCTATACAAGCCTCCCAGAAAGAAGATACATACCATTAAATGGGCGGCTAGCCGCGTTGCATTCTTTCTTCGCGCAGAAAGCTGGCACGACGTGACACGCCTATCTTTTCTTCCCTTTTTTGACAGACTTCCATTCGATACCGAGTGTACTGACTACTGCCAGACATGTAAGACCTAATGCAATATAGAAAACGTCGACAAGAGCCCCATTATAGGCAACTAGGGCCTGATCTCGAAATTTTGCTGGGACCGCATTAATGAGGCCTAGCGCACCACTACCCAGGGTCTTTTTGGGGTCAAATCCCGGTACTCGTGTGGCCATGTTGTAGGCCAGTCGGTCACGGAACACATTTTGCGCAATGGATAGGATGACGATACCCCCGAATTGCTGTGCGAAGCTCAACATAACCAGTGCCGTGGGCACCATGGAGTCTTGAAGTACGGTCTGGACGGCGATGTAGGGCGGTTGGAAAGCTAGACCGATGCCGATCCCGTAGAGGATCTGATAAGAGATCCACTTTCCAGAACCGGTATCAGGCTGGAGTGTAGTTATGAGCCCGCTTCCAACAGCCATGAGAACGCCCCCGAGCATCAAAACCGGATTGTAGTAGCCTATATAAGTCGTCAAAGGACCGCCGACTAGTGCGGCAATCGCCAATGTCACGGCCAAGGGTAGGTACATGAGACCAGATCCAAGTGTGCTTGCGCCGCGCACTGCTTGGAAGTAAAATGGTAACTGGTCACGAGTCAGCACTGCACTTTACTAGTGCAAATGGGGCGGACTGCGGCTTACGTAGTACGCAATCACCGAAAGGTGCGCAAAATTGCAAAAGGTGATGAGGCTAGCAAAGGCGACAGACCGCTGACGCAGCATCTTCAGTGGGACCATGCTGTCGTCACCAGCCCTGTACTCCACGATCAGGAATATAGCAAGGAGCACCGCAGCCACTGCGAGCAGGAGGATGATTCGCCAATTGGCCCATGAGTATGCCGTTCCAGCCCGCTCCAAAGCCAGTACCAAGCATAGAGTCATCGGTACGTTTATGGTGAAGCCTGCCCAGTCGATGCGCTTCAGTCTCTCCTTGCAGCTGAGATGTGAATTTTCGGGTAGACGAATGTGACCGATGCTAAAGAAGACCATTACAATAATGGCAACGCCAATCGGGATGATGATATAGAAGCTGACCCTCCACGTCGAGTAATGGGCTATGCTTCCACTGATGAAAGGACCAAAGGCCAGGGCAATACATTCTACGCCGCCGGCGATTGCAGAATAGATAGGCCGGTGCTTGAGTGAGGTTGTATGTGCGACAATACTAGACACGATGAATTAATTTACACCAGCTCATCCAGATTAAGGTATATCATTCAAGTGCTCACATGTTCATTCCCGCTAATATGCCCGCTGCTCCCAGTCCACTCAGTGCGCGCCCAACGATGAATGCTGGGGACGTTGGAGCTGTGGCAGATAGTACTGAGCCAATAACGAAGACAAACAATGACACCATGTAGAGTGTTTTCATCGAATAAAAAGAGTACAGTTGTCCATAAATCAACATTGTTGCAGATTGTGCGAGCAAGCTTTTTGGAAAATGTCAGTCGGGTAACCTCATCTTACCCCTGTCCTGGGAAACCTACTATGCTATTTGATACCACCCAACGTCATTGAGAGCGTGAAACTGATCGGTGATGACTGGGGTCAATGTCGCGATACAGCTGGTATCCTACAGCTGAACGTCAGCTTGGAAATCTCTCTTGCGACAGATTGGCACGCACATAACCAATGAAGAAACTTCCAAGAAGGATGCATGTAAACAAAAGCGCGAATCTGATCCCCTTGGGGCCGTGTATGTTTTCCGGCTTCTTGTCGGCTTGTGAGGCCGCAGATCCGGATTCTGCACCAGTCCTAGTATGTTCCTGCGAGCAAGTGAACGGTTGACCAGCCTCATCAAATTCACCGGCATGCTGTAGCTCCATCCCAAACGCATCTGTCGACGTCTTCGAGACCATTTTCAGTGCTCATACGTTATGGTGACTAGGGAGAAAGTGTGCGGTATAGTCACTAAGAAGACACTTTATCGTTGTACGTAGGCTGGCTGTAGAATACCGTGGGTTTTATACTGTACGGAAAGCACGGAAACATGGCGGCGCAGCGTTTGGAGCGTTGCTCGGGTATACCCGCATTCCGAGTCCGAACCCTGCACTAAATTCCCAACAGTGGTAAGACTTAGGAAGTAGTTTCTAAAGGTACGGAGGTCCGACATCCTGCTCGGAGTTGTCATGGCTTTGGAGATATCGGCGGAGGAGTCTATGCCGACAATCTAGATTCGAGAATTGACGTCGGAGCACTAAGCCGTATGTGGATTAGTACTCCGACAATAACTCCGACGTCACAGCCAGCACATTTAATTCTCAACAAGGTGATAGGTCTTTTGCAATCCTCTTCCGCACGCAAAGTCTTCCAAATTTGTATTGCCGGCAGTGGAATCTAGCCACCTCTCGTCATGACCGACAGAGTTCGCCGCAATGGCCAGCCTTCGTCGTGTGAGCCTTGCCGACGGTCGAAGCTTCGTTGCGATCATGCAAGGCCGCATTGTACTCGTTGTGTACGCCGCAATTTTCAAGGACAGTGCTATTACCACCCATCACCGATGACACGAGGTACAGACTCCTATACTGAAATGTTGCTGTAAGCAACCCTCTCTTCACCTAGATATTGAGCTTCAATGAACATAATGTCAACTCCTCAGCACACCGCAAAGTGCGAGACAGATTGACAATCCCACTACCTCGTCAGTCTGCGCGTTATCTCCGCCATCTGAAAAACCGCCATCTGATGACTATGACCGGGGGACTGGGCTGGTAACCATGCATAATTCTTTGATGCCGTTCGCAGACTTTAACGGCAGGCAACCGCACCGCACGTTTGCATACTTGACACGAACAAGCGTATTTACACCTAAACGGTCATATCCGGTGACACCAGCTGCTATTTCAGAAGGTGTAGAAGTTCTGCGTTCCCTCCTTGAATTCAACGCGGAATTCCCTGAAATTTTCCGGGACCAGTGCGAAAACGATGCATTTGAATTATGTGGCTCACTTCTTTTCAAAGCAGCATGGCGAGCCTCGCAAAGTACCCTACGGCACCTAGGGGCTAGGCCCCCTTTGGATCAACTGACAAGCACAGCTCTGGCAATATTCGAACAGACTACGTGCTCGCTCGAGCTTCCTATATCTGCGGAGAATGATGCTCTCGAGCTGGCCCTTTCTGGACATCGCTTGCGCTGGGAGACCATTGGCATGTGTTTCGTACGCATTGGGTTAGTCAGCGCAACTGTGAGGACCAACGGTCAAGTCTTCCATGGCGATGGACAATCAAATTTTGACCGCCAAAAGACTATGCTTAGGGCATATGACGCTTCTATGCAAACTAGGGCATTCTGCGATCAAATAGAGCAGACGAACGACTTGACGTTGTGGCTATTGACATCTGTATCCACCCTTGCCACTTGGTGCTTTGGGGACGATTCTTCTCGTGCTTGGCGCTTAATGGGCGACTTATCATCAGCTATAGCAGCTCTTGGCTTCCATAAAGGGTTCAAAGGCGAAGAATCAGGACCCCCATATTTGGTAGAGCTTCGCAAAAGAGTCATAGCTCTTGCTCATGAGCATGACAAGGAGCTAGCAACCTTCGTTGGTCGGCCGCCCCGTCTTAGTCGAAAGTATTACGCAGTGGATCTACCACTTGACTTGCCAGATTCAGTTATAACTGGACCTGTCGAGCAATTTGAAGCTGCTAGGTCCAAACTTGACGAGAACGGCTGGAGTGGAGACGTTATGGTTAATCCAGTTTCCCGTCTTCGAGCGATTCTTCTACTAAGCATGATCCGTGAAGAGGTCTTGGAGCTATCACTTGGTCCACCAATGCCGAATATCGCCCAACAAGCTAGGTGATTCTCAGCTCGTTCCGTATAGCCGAAACCAAAGATTTAGATGTTGACCCTTTCACTAGACAAATCTTATCGAAATTGACTTCTACTTGGGAATCAATCCCTCACAAAGAATACGAACAGTCAATGTGTGACACTATGCTACCGAGTGCTATCTGGGTGGTTATAGGTCCTCGGCTTGAATGCCTTTATAGCAAGTTCCTTCTCTATAAGCTGCTCATTAGTCAAAACCAGGGCAATCGCGATAAGATGATCCGGACGTCGCAAGAAATCCTCCATTTGGCGCTGTCGCTTTTGAAAAAGAACGACGTGATAGCTACGCCAAATCTGGAGGGAATGGTGAGTTGCGAAATTGTTTCCCTACTCAAAAACCGGAGACTGATGTTAATCATAGATGGTGTTTTACGCATTACCATGCGCGAGCGTTCTTATCTTAGAGCTATTTCGACAGAATCGCCAGCCCCATCGGTCTGCGACGCTCAATCGATCGACTTTAATTCAGGACATAAGCGTGCTCATCTCGTGCTGTGACTCGCTAGCCATATCTGGACAGAGCAACTATCAGATCTGCAAGCAAGCTCAGACGGTTTTCTCGCGATGCCTAGACCAAATTTTGAATCCAACTGCGGTATCTTCTCAAGGCCTTACGAGCGAGCCTGGAGGGCCAGCAGTACAAGAACCGTTCTCTTTAGGTTCGATGGACTTCGGTTTGACAGAGCTATATCCCCAAGACCCAGAATGGTCCACGTGGCTCGAGTCTTTCGACTTATACGAAACATGAGGATGACGTGGGTCACCGACACTATTAGATAGTGAGATAGCTTCCTGTGTCTCTCTCCCCTTTCTCCACCGGAGTGTTACCAATACAAGCCTATTGCCCTTTCTTCTCCCGTTCTTCAGATCTAGTATGAGAAGGCGAGTAAAGTCTGAGGCTCTAGGGCAGTAAGCGCCTCACCCCTTGTATGCTTCACAGCCACATTTTGATGAGATGAAGTATGCTGCGCGAGTCATGCGAGGACCTCAGTCCGAGTTGAGTTGCTTTGAAATATCACGTTTGGTGATTTGATACGCTCGATGTCCCTGCCCCCATTGAGCGGGACTGGAGGCCCATTTGACAGACTAATTTAGGGTCGGGCGCGGGATGGAGGTCCAGTGTTATGCAGTGAATGTATCGAATCAGATTTAGGCTCGTATTGAGACTAGGGCGTAGATACAGACGTCGTGACGAGGTCGGACTCCAGCGCGAGGCTTGACTAAACCTCTTATCCGGGCTTATAAGAACTATGACGACAAATTCGATTTCTTGTAGTCTACCCCAACGCTCGTCTCACAGCTATTGAACCTCAGACTATCCAAAATAGCTTTGCAGCTACTGGAACAGTCCGATGTCAGCCGGAGAGAGTGTTTTCTCAGCTTAGTATTCAGCTTAAGACGCCTACCCCCAGGAAACCCCGGAAGCTCATAACAAATTTCACCCCAGAGACGCCGCAAAACGCAAGGCCTTACCAGTAGAGTGCAAATCACTATGACTTGAATACCTAAAACATGACGGCAACCTTAATGTCAGAATCGGACCGGCAGCCGTCACAAAAGAGAGTAGCAGACTTTTTGAAGTTACTTTATTTTGTTCTTTCAAACAGAGATTTGCTACACGTGTATCGGGGTGTTTTCCGATTAACTAGGTAAATAAGCGAGGATAAGGGACAGGAATAATCCGTATAGCAAGAATAGATGATCTTAGGGTTGGGTCGAGCGTCCTAGAGCCTGAATGTCTCTCTCTAACTTCTTAACACGCTTACCTAGTATCCACACCTATAAATTGATTAGCTTATTTTTGGACTGGTAGTATTGACCACTCACATCAAACATCAAAGTCAGCATAGTGATGATTATGTAGAGAAGTCTATAGAAAAGAGCGTCTCGGAAAGCACCATATCGAAGTTGTTGCAAGCGAATATAGTGATAAACTTAGAGAGTACGCTGAGGGCTGGAAACCAGCGGATGGTGAAGGTCTAGATGTGAGGACGGATGGTGATGGTAGTGAGGATAAAATACGCAGAAGCTACTATTCTAGAAACGGAACACCAACATCATCCACAACCAAATCTATGAAATGGGTTTAATTCTTTAATTATTAATTGGGACCTCCTAGGGTGTGTTGTGATATTTATCCTCCCTAAACATCACCTCCGGCCCAAGAAACCCACCGCCGCACACACTCATCCACCCGCCGCAGGGCATCCTTGCACGCCTCGATCTCGAACCACTCACGGTGTTCCTTCCCACACTCCGCACACGGACCCAGGTCGCGTACGCGCAGATCTGCGAGTTCGATGTGGATCAGGCGTTCGACGCGGTGGACGTGCGGGACTTTTCTCCCGGACGTCAATGTCAATGTTTCTGACGATGTAGGGCGCTGCTGCGGGTGATTATGTCTAGATGGAGATAGCCACGCCGAAGAGGGGGACTGCTGTGGTGTCGGTGTTGTCGTTGATGTTGATGGGCTATATGGGTAGTATCGGATAAGCGTCAGGTCGTTGGAGCACTGACGCGTCCATTCGGTTAATCTGCGGTGCACGTTGATTGCGCGCCCGATTTTCAATCGTACTGTGCCCGGTGCTGTTGCGGTCGGGTTGCTGCTTAGGGCGTTGAGATCCTGTGCTACGCGGATAGCATCGCTGATGCTTCGGCGTTGGGCTGGTCTGCTACTATTTGGGACTGGGAGGAGCAGGGACGATGCAATCTCTCGTGGTGGTGGACGAGGTGAAGTGCTGCCGGCATTGCGTGTAGTGCTTGGAGGAGTCACCCAGAACATGTAGATGTAGCCCTCTTCGTCGGTGGCGGAGATGGGCTTGGCGAGTTCGGTGAGAAGCAGAGATGTCGTTTGGGGAGAGAGGCTGGGTGGGATCCAGGAAAGGAGGGACTGGGTCTGTGGAGTTGGTGATAGTCCGGTCCCAGATGAGGAAGGGCGCGAATGCTGGGGAGTCGGCGACAGCGAAGCATGCATACGCTGTGGGACTGAGTTAGGCCTCGACCCTTGTTGATAGAGATTCTGAGGCGCGGACGCCGGTCGACGGGCCGGACGAACCTGTTGCAGCTGAACTGGCCTTGTAACCGGCTGGGGAATTCGACGATCCATGTCTTCATCGTCGACAATTTCAAAGCAGCAAAAGGTCCTCTTGGGAGGTGGACGATGCTTCTCTTTCACTCGAACAACATCTGCCCTTTTGCGACCATGGCAATGTCTTTGCTGAGCTGTAGGCTGTCCATGTTGGCCTGAAACTTCAAGTACGCCCAGCCGATCCAGTAGCGTATCGACGCTGGATCTGGGCTCGGGCTCAGGCTGGAGACTCGGATCGGCCCATGTCGATGCCGATGCGACAGCCTGATCTTTATGCTGCCAGCAATACAAATTCGTGTCATACAATGGGCATCCATTCCATGAATTCGCGTGGTTTTGTGAAGCTAGAGAGCGGCGACAAGGCCGGCCACTCGTGGTGATCCCTCTACAGGTCGTTGCCGGGTTGCGCGAATCCGAGCGAGGGAGTAGAGACTCTGGCGTGTTGGCGATATGCGGCATCGTCCGGAAGGGAGAGGATGCGGAGGGAAGGAGTGTCAGCCTGCACGAATTTCATCATGAAGCACCTCTGGAATGTGTGTAAAATATTTAATGTGTCAGGCGATGTCCATCTCATCGGTGTGGGTATCTCTACCCGGTGCTATTTTTGTGTACACCGCCACCGAGGCGGTGCAGGTGGTCAGCTTGGATATCATAGTAATTTCGTTGCGCAGCATTATTGTCCTAATCTACGGAAAGAGGCCCGTTCGCGCGTGATTCACTTGTAAGATGAAGTGCAACGCACCATATGCCAATTGCAAATAGATACCTTGCAGACCCAACCAAAAAGTCCCATTTCATAGATCCGCAACTCCACTCCATCTATGCATTCCCAGCACCATATCCCAATCTACCGCGCATAGTCGTAGCTCAACCCCCGACATTTCAACCAAAAGGACCGCACAAGATCCAGCGACTGCTGTCGGGCTCCTCGAGCAACAAAGAGAGACTCGAGGAAGCGTGATTTTTCCTTCGGCTCTAGAAGCGGAACCTGCTGCCCGTTTGCATCAACGACATGGGCGTCGATTGCATCTAGTGCGGCTGTGAGGCTTGGACGTGCTATGGCCATGTGCTTGAATATCCCACGCCGAAGGACATCGGTTAGAGACACCAGATCTGAGCGTGCGCAACGGCCTGCTATTTGCTGGATAAGGGTGTGGCATAGAGAAGGCACGAATTGCTCAAGCACTTGCTGTAGCACGATTGTATCCTCTGAGGCGCTGGGGCGGAGAACTAAGAGGTTAGCCCAGAATGTGGAGGCGGATCGAATGGGAAGAGGTTCCGGTCGCGAGAGGGCATGCAGTGTGAAATTGATCAGAACGGCGAGAATTGGTGGTCGCTGCGAGCCCGGGTCTTCACTCGGGGATGGTAGCGGGGTTGTAAGTGAGAACAGAACTGGATAGTATTTAGGCAACAGGCGCTCGAGAAAGTCAATCCCCGCGTTGGCCGTTTCTGGGTCGTAGAGATCCGGGGTTTCCAGCATGGTGTAGAACAGTTGCGTCACATGGGCAATCAGTGCCGCGGCTTCGTCCCGGATCTGCAGTGAATGCGAGCCGTGGGACGCCAGAAATGAGGATGCGGTGGCCATGATGATATCTGTGCCGGAGATACCGAGTGGGAAGCTCTTGATGAAGTCGACAGTCATGGAAGGAGGAAACACAAACGGGCCGGACTTCTCGGTATAGCCAGCCCTTAGAATCTCGCACGCGGCTTCGATGATGCTGATATCGACCGGAAAGTCGACAATGAGCAGTCTCATGGCCTCCATGATTAGGCGTTGAACCTCGGTGCCTGGTCCAGAACTCCAGAACGATTCGTCTTCAGGTACTTCGTCATCCGTGAGCTCTATTTCGGTGGATTGAAACCCTTTCCCAACGCTGGCGATGCAGCTGAGAACAAGGTCGCCCCGAGCGCGAGCAGACTCATAGGCAGAAGTATTACCTTCTTCCCTTGCCGTGTGGGCTTCCTGAACCAGAAGCCGCAAAATTCGCTCCAGGGGCTGTACCTTGTCCTGGTTTTGAGGCAAGGCGTAAATGATAGCTGCAATTCCCTGTAGAACTCTGGGCATTGTGTTGACCGTCGCTGTTGGCTTGACTCGAAATTGATCTAGTTGGTCCAGGAATACCGGAATGTCTCCGACCAGGGCTTGAGAGCACGATCTTGCGAGGGTTTGAATAGACCGTGATGCTGCCTGAGCACATGGTTCAAAGTTGAGAGACTCGAACAAAATGGTTAAAACACCTGGGAGCAAAGGGGTGTGTCGTTTGAAATAAGATTCGTATTTCCCAATTGCATCCACCAATGTCTGGCGAGCTTTGAGTGGGATGGCTGCTCCAGCATTTGTGAAGACCTGGGTAAGTGTGTTACCCCCAAAAATGGCATCCAAACATTCATCAGCATGTCCATTCTCATCCACCGCTTCTGATAAGTATGTGAGGCAGAACATGGCCGTCTCAAAGCTTCGCCAGTTCTGGTTGCTAAGGTTGGATGTTGCACTCTCTTGGAAGACTCGGATGAGATCAACGCCGAGGAATTGATAGACCGACAGTAAATAGTCGCAGCCCTCGGACCGGAAAACGTTGAATTCACTCCGCTCTTCATCCGTCCAGCCCTGGAGGTGCTCCGTATCTGGATATAGAAGCTTATTAAATAAGCCTAGCACGACTGCGGCCAGCTGATCTTTCACGGCTGCGAATAGAGGATCATCAGATTCGAGCTTGTCTGGCAGATATTCAGCGGTCTCGTTCCAAAATTCGAGCACTCGAGGTGTTGCCATCTCCTCTGTTGCGGCATATCCAGGGCTCTTGAAAACATTGTGGAGAATTTCCAAGAGCTGGCTATTTGGAGGAGACAGGTGTTCCCGAAAAAGATCCAGATCCAAGTAGTAAGCAAAGGCCACCAGGAGATCGATAAGTGTCAGATAGTTCCCGTCTTCTTCTTCATCGGACAATCTTCTTGCACTGATGCTCTCGATGAGAATTTGCGAAAGCCGAGTTTTAGACTTGCTGTCAAGGGACACAAGCCGGCTCTCCATGACCGAGGTCAAGATGGACACTGCGCTGTCTCTCAGATCAGGTAATCTGACGGCTTCAATAATGTCATGGGCACATGACGTTTTGATGTGAGAGACCTCGTCTGGTATGTCTTGTGTTGTTGGGGATGGATGGTTTCCATGTACAACAAGCCAGGTCTGTGCCGCCATCAATACTCGGGTCTTGCAGCAAATGTGATGGTAAATCTGATCTTACCTTCCAAGAATTCATAGCCTCTGTGCCCAAGTCCGGGACAGTGGCTTGCTGTGATATCTGCCGCAAGACATACTGGGAAAGAAGAAACGCATCCCGGGTATTATGGGCAACACGCACAGAAACCGACATCCCTCTGCGGTCGCGCATAATATCCGGATCCCCTTCTGCAATAACATCTTGATCATACTTGTCCCCACCCAGCCGCATGGTTTCCTCTGCCAGGTGATTCGAGAAGAACAGCAAGGCAATGATTTGTTTCTGGGAAAGAGCCGGGATCACCGTGTTTTGGAAGTCCAATGACCCGCAGTCGTCCTCAGAAACATACCCTCCGTTGGCAAGACTGGCTGCAAGCTGCAATACGGCCCGTTTCCACGGCGTAGCCGGTTGCATGAAGAGAGCCACTAAGCTGGAGGCCAGCTTCCTGATCACCATGGCCTGCTCAACTTCATTGACCAATGTAACAAAATGGTTGACCAGGTGCTGCATGGCCTCTAGTGCCGCATCTTCTTTGATTTCTTTGCTGAAATAGAGTCAGTGACTTTGGAAATTCCCACCAGATGCGAGTCCTTACCCGGAGACATTGATTTTCACTGTAAAAGTGAGAGCACCGATGAAACGGTGGTGGGTGGAAGGCTCCCGAAGAAGCACATCCGCGATCATCCACCCATGCTCGCCCTTCTGGAGTTGCTGCAGACGCGCCTGGATTTCATTGACCTTGGAGGGGTTGCGCTGGTTGGCGGGATCGTAGAGCTCCGTCACGAGCTGAGACGGTGGTTAGCAAGCTGGAGGGCACGATTGAAAAGTAAAACACATACCAGGTGAGCCTCTTTCGCAGACTCCATGGCTCCCAAGCCTGTCTCCACGAAGAGACCAGGAACTCCGGACGGTCAAAGGAGGGAACAAACAGATGGTTATCATCACGTGCTGATAGAGGGGGTGGCAGAATTGGAGGGCGGTGAAGCAGTCCAACGAAGAAGTTGTAGTAGCACAGAGAGAGAATAAGAAGATAGTAATTCTTTACTTAATTCAAATCATAGACAATACCATTATTATCCATGTTTTGTGCGTGATAATCATCAAAATCCCTAGATAAGCCGGGCCAGTGCAAACATGGCAACTGTGGGGACCCGCGGTTTCAACCGGAGATCGTTACCGGACCACCAACACATCCGCTAACTGATTGCGCTGCTACCCTTCCTCCGTCCCTCCCCTCTTCCTTTTGGTCGCTTAGTTATCGCATCGAACTCCTCTTCTCCTTCCCGCTCGTGCGGTGTCCATGCTCTTCACCCAATCCATCCGCTTTTGTGGGACACCCTTTCGTTCGCTGCAACGGCCACTTTCGCACGCTCGATTCTTTTCTGTCCTCGGTCCACGATACTCGGTCGAGATGGGGACCGTGGATACCACTGATCGCCTGACCAGGCTGAGGAAGCTGATGCAGGAGAACAAGGTGGATGTGTACAGTACGCCATCATTCAATCCCGTGGACGACGTGTCGAGACTCATGTTCGCATCCAACAGTTGTTCCCTCCGAGGATAGCCATCAATCCGAGTACATTGCGCCGTGTGATGCCCGTCGAGGTCAGCGATCCGTCCACTTTCTCCCTGTCTGCACTCTCAGCTTACCACTGCCCTTGCAGAGTTCATCTCTGGTTTCTCGGGCTCCGCCGGTACCGCGATCATCTCCCTGACCAAGGCCGCCCTATCTACGGATGGACGGTACTTCAACCAGGCCGCGAAGCAATTGGACAGCAATTGGGAGCTGCTTAAGCGTGGAATTGAAGGGGTTCCTACTTGGCAGGAATGGTACGGATCAATTGACCTAAATGATAGGTCTGGCGCTGAAGCTGAATGTGTTTAGGACAACGGAACAGGCTCAGGGCGGCAAGGCAGTGGGTGTTGATCCGTCTTTGATCACAGCCTGTACGTTGGCTTTGCCTGTGCATATATGAACCATGGTGCTAATATCTATAGCTGGCGCGCGCAAACTCGCCGAGACTCTTGAGAAGAACGGATCGTCGCTCGTGGGTATCCAGCAAAACCTGGTCGATTCGGTCTGGGGCAAGGACCGCCCGCCACGCCCCAGTGAGAAGGTGCGGGTGCACCCCAACAAATATGCCGGCAAGTCCTTCCAGGACAAGGTGGCCGACCTTCGCAAGGAGTTAGAAACCAAGAAAAAAGGCGCCTTCTTTATTTGTAGGGAAAACCGTTCTTTTTTCCCCACCAGAATTGCTGACGAATGACAGCTATGCTCGATGAGATTGCCTGGTTGTTCAACCTGCGAGGAAGCGAGTAAGCGCCGTGTCTCCTGATGGTATATTCAAAATTGACCATTCCTAGCATTCCCTACAACCCGGTGTTTTTCTCATATGCCGTGGTCACGCCCACCACTGCGGAGCTCTATGTCGAAGATGACAAGCTGACACCAGAGGTCAAGGCTCATCTCGGCAAGGATGTGATCGTCAAGCCGTATGACTCCATCTATGCGGACGCGAAATCCTTGAGCGAAGCTCGAAGCAAGTCCAGTGGCAATGCCGAAGCCCCGTTCAAATTTCTGCTTTCAAACAAAGCTTCCTGGGCTCTTAGTCTCAATTTGGGAGGCGAGGAGCAGGTCGAGGAGGCCCGCAGCCCGATCGCCGATGCCAAAGCCGTCAAGAATGACACTGAGCTGGACGGCATGCGGGCGTGTCACATTCGGGATGGCGCCTCCCTGACCGAGTACTTTGCTTGGCTTGAGAACGAACTGGTCAACAAGAAGACGACCCTGGACGAAGTCGACGCTGCAGACAAGCTCGAACAGATCCGCTCCAAGAAGGATCTATTCGCCGGTCTTTCGTTCGACACCATCTCTTCTACGGGCCCTAACGGTGCGGTTATCCACTACAAACCTGAGAAGGGAAGCTGCTCTGTCATTGACCCCAAGGCCATCTATCTCTGCGACTCTGGCTGCCAGTACCTGGATGGAACCACTGACACCACGCGGACGCACCACTTTGGTCAGCCGACGGAGTTCGAGAAGCGAGCATTCACTTTGGTGCTCAAGGGTATGATTGGCATCGACACTGCGGTGTTCCCCAAGGGTACCAGTGGATTTGCCATTGATGTTTTGGCCCGTCAGTTCCTGTGGAAGGAAGGCCTTGACTTTCTCCACGGTACAGGGCACGGAATTGGGTCTTATCTGGTAAGCACGCCGAGCTCGATCCTGCACGATACGTCCTGCTAATCCCGGTCAGAACGTCCACGAGGGACCCATGGGTATCGGCACTCGTGTGCAGTACACTGAAGTGCCCATTGCTGCTGGAAACGTCATCTCGGATGGTTCGTCAGCCTCCCTCTGTACATCCCCATCAATGCTAATTGTGGCTCTAGAACCCGGATACTACGAGGACGGCAAGTTTGGCATTCGAATTGAGAGTAAGAGCCCGAACCAACCCCAACTTGCTATATGTGCTGATATATCTGTTGTTAGATGTCGTTTTGTGCAAGGAGGTCAACCCGCCCAACAAGTTCGGCGACAAGCAATGGCTGGGCTTCGAACACGTTACGATGACGCCGATCGGTCGCAAGCTGATCGAGCCGTCGCTGCTGAGCGATGCTGAGCTCAAGTGGGTGAACGACTACCACGCCGAGATTTGGGACAAGACGCACCACTTCTTTACGGAGGACGAGCTGACGACCAAGTGGCTGGAGCGTGAGACCAAGCCTATCTCTAAGTAGACCTGAGAATTAAAGTGCTAGTATGAGAGAGAATAGGATAGAAAGAAGATATGCTCGGCATGATTCTAGGGCTTTTTGTGGAATCCGTGTACAGTAGAATGTAGGTAAGTGGAATGAATGAATGTTAGAGAGGAAGCTCGTGTGGAGCCCCGACTTCATCCCGCCCCGACTGCCTGCCTTCCCTCCATCACTACCGCCAACACAACAACACAACACCATCAACCACAACCACAACCACTCCATCGCTGCTCACAAGCATCCTGCAATTGCGCGAACAAGAATGCTCGCTGTTCTTGTCCGCCCCTCGTTGCGCGAAATCCACTGGGCCTAAAGCCAGACCTCTACCTCCCCTCCCCTCCGATTGCGCCTCCACGGCCCCTTGGTCGCACCGCACCAGCGTGTCCTCAGCAGCATAACCTTCTGGACTCGACCACTTGAAGCCGTTTGGAATGAGCGGCCGATACGGATACGGCGACACCGGCCGGTACGACCGCGGCGATGGCGGCTACGGCGGTAGCAATCTCGGTGTGAACGGGTACAGCGGAGCAGGAGGAGCAAGCAGGGATCGCCGTCCTGGTGGCTACGGTGGTTTCTACGGCGAGTCGCCTTCGCCGCGCTCTGTGTCACCCAATCCGTCTCCAGAGCGGCGGCGCGATCAAGGAGATCGGGACGGGCAACAACAATCATCATCGTCCAATTCGCGGTCGCGCACAAGGAATGGAGATGCAGAGAACAGATATCAGGGCTCCAGACCTGATCGTCCGAAGGAGGCGCCGCGGTACCCGGAAAGCAAGAATCGAGATAGGAATGGGTCTAATGCCTTGAAAGTGGATGAAAATCTTGGGGAGCTGCAATCAGTTGAATGTCCGTCGCGAAACGTTTCCTTGGAAGAGACATTTTTGCTGATATGTTTATGATATATAGCCGTCCTGCAGTCGATCCAGCGCGAGTGGGATTTCATGACGGATACCGAGTGCATACCGGTGCATGTGGCTTTGAGTCTGATGGACATGAGTACACTGGGCAAGGCGGACCGCGAGCCGGACTTCCTCCGGATGCATAATCGGATCCAGAGGACTTTGAAGGCGATTGTCAATGGTAGGTGACTGAACAGTGATTGTAACGGGCTAGAGGCTGACATGACGGGTCATAGAACATCACCAGGGATTCAACAGCTCCATCGGAACATACCATAAAATCCAATCGAGTATTACAAGCTCCCAGGGCCGAGTTCGTGACCTGCGACAATCCCTGGAGGAGGCAAAGTCCGGTTTACTGTCCACGAAGCCGGAGCTCAAGGGGCTGGCAACATCCTCACAGAACTACGATGATATCATTCAGTTGTTCTGCCATATCGAGGAAATCCAATCCCTGCCTGAGAAGCTAGAGGCTCACATATCCGACAAGCGATTCCTCGCTGCGGTGGATGTGCTTCACACTGGCCTGCGATTGCTCCGCCGCTCTGAATTGGACAACCTTGGTGCCTTGGCAGATGTCCGTGCGTTCTTCAGCAATCAAGAAATATCACTCACAGATATCTTGATTGAAGAATTGCATGATCACCTGTACCTGAAGTCTCCGTACTGCACAGATCGATGGAAACCACCAAGCCCAGAGGGAGACATCAGCTCATTCAGTTGGACCGGCAACCGCTCTTGGGAACGACCAGTATACACTTTTCTGGCAAAGTTGGATGCGTCAACACCCATGGTCGAAGATGCTTCGCGGAATCCCGAGGCCGACACATTCTCATATATTCACTTGTTGATCGAAGCCTTGAACAAAATGGGCCATCTTGATGTAGCGATTGATCGGATTGAACAGCGTCTTCCGGTTGAATTGTTCGCGGTGGTCGACAAAACGAACGCAGATGTTGATGCTCGCTATCCCAGCCCGGCCAAAGGGTTTCCATCTCGAGACAACTTCCTCAAGACCAGTCTACCCACCGAGGCCATCGAAAAGCGAGGCCACGTGCTGGCAGAATTTCTATGGGCGCTGTACGCCAAGTTCGAGGCCATTGCTGAGGGCCATCGGGTCATTCACGATGTGGTCGCGGCTATTGTGCAACGTGAGGGTCTCACCACCGGCGATGCCCTTGCTGGAGGGTTCAAGGAGTTGTGGAAACTATACCAAAGCGAGGTAAGAGACCCTTCTTTTTCCCTTGTAAATATTACTAATTATATCTGCAAGATCCGATCTCTCATGCACGACTATCTTGCAACTGATGGCGAGACTTCTTATCGTTCTCGGAACGAGGAAGCCGACGCTCGGCGGCAGCTCTACTCCGGTCGAGATAAAACAAAGGTAGAAGATTTATATGGTTTTTCGATTTGACAGTAGCTGACGAAAAGGTGTATCGCAGAAAATGTTCAAGTTATCTGATATTGATCAGAATTCAGAGATGAAGGCTGAGCAGGACGAGCTGGATGAGATTCTAAAGTCCTCTGTACCTGGAATGGTCTCCAAAACAAGACAGAAATCCTCCACAAACGACTCTGCCCAATCCAGACAGGGCAACTCCGGAACTGGCCACAAGATCCTAATCGAACCAAGTGTCTTCAATATGGGTCTGCTACTACCGCCTTCGCTTTCTTTCATCCAACGCTTGAAGGATATTGTTCCGGTCAACTCGGACATCTCCATGAACACGCTGACCTCTTTCCTGGACGACTTCATGGTCAACGTCTTCCACCCTCAGCTGGATGAGACTGTGACGGACTTGTGTACGCTCAGCTTTATCGCAGCTGATGCGTTTACGGAAGACCCTCAGTGGGCCAAGGTGTCTCCTCGTCCCATTTTCAGGGTCAGTTTTCTCACAACAACGTTCTTTGCATTGTCTAATTTGACTATTTGGCAGGGCACGGTCAAATTCATGTCCATCATACGGGAATTTAGCAAGATGTTATCGAGCATTCCGCACGACCAGTCTTTCACACAGCTTCTCATTGACCAGATTGTGACATATTATGACAAGTGTTTCGGATGGTATAAAGGTAAGAATGTTCCGATTATTTCCCCTGAAATCTCAGGCTCATCTGTCCTTAGCAATGGTTACGAAAGTCTCGACTCGGAATCAGGGAGGTGGAGTCCGACTCAAGGCTGCAGCGCAGTTTGTGGAGTCCGGAGATGTTCGTGACACAGTCAATGAGCTGTGGAAAGGAGCCACAACAAACAAGCAGGCCTTGCTTGATAAGGTAAGCCCTGAACCTTCGTCAATAATGGCCTGAACTAACAAGAGCAGGAAATTGAGCTTCTTCTCAAACGGACTAATCAGGTGCCTCTGGAACCGTACGACATCATATCCGACCCCAAAACAGTCGTTGCTCTTTCACTCCTGTACAACAGCATGGTAAGAGAATTGTGTGTATTCGTGTCTAAGCGGCCACTAACATTCGCATTATAGAAATGGCTCGGCAGTCATCTCACCAAAATTCGGTTGGTGATGGACCCGGCAGCGGAGGCTGACTCGTCGCCATCTCTGACTGCGAGCGGACGACCGTCGCGACGGTGGACCTTATTCGGAGCGATGAGACCTAAGCGTGACAGTATTAACCAGCCCGTTTTTCTTCCACTCAACCAAGAGACGGCGGTGGCCTTTGACCGAACCCTGCAGTCCTTGCACGGTCTTGGTTCTACCGCAATTCTGACATTGCACGTTGACATCCGGTGTGGAATCATCCACATGCTAACAAGAACAATGTCTGGCCCGAATCCCCCTACTATCCGAAATTCCGAGCCCCAAACCCCATCCCCCAGCTCAAACGAAGCCTGGTGGCACATCCTCATGAACCAGCCGACGGCCGCGTCACCGACCATCCTCGAGCTGAACAACGACCTCATCGCCTTCGACACAAACGTCTCGCTATACCTCGGTTCCCCAGAGCGCTGGTTCATCACCTCCGGCCTAGCACGGTTCATTGATCACGTCTTCGTCGCCTGCACGCGCTACATCGGGGCCATGAATGAGAACGGCGCCTTACGTCTCCAGCTCGATGTGCTGGTCCTCCAACAGAACCTGAAGAACATCATTATCGACCCGACAGCAGCGGACGAGAACGACTCCTCGCACGAGATCGTCGCCTTGCCGCGCAGCGCTAAGTTCCTGGACTGGTTCCTTGAGGGTGCGGAGAAGACTATCGACAACGCCAAGTATGAGAAGGAGGAGTTTGCCGCTCAGGGCGACAAGGCCCTTGCGGCCGGGAACGGCGAACCTTTCAGCTACGATGAGCTTCGCGTGCTCGTCGACCTCTGCTTCTCGGAGATCCTGCGCGGGCCCCGCGGTGCGGACAACCGTGAGGATTTCATGGCGGCGAAGAAGGCTAGCGGGGATGCGATGTTGAGTTTGAGTGAGATTATGTGGGATGCCCGGTAATAGTGTGGTTGGCATGCATTTTTGGTGATTTTAGTAGTATTTACTCCTAGATAAGAGCAGGTAACTAGCGAATCTCTCCGAAATTATTATTTTTCTCCTCTGCATCATCTCTCCCATTGATTCGGGAATTAGGTCAGTCCTGGTAATATTTCCCTTGATTAAACTGCTAAATTAAGCCACCACTAACAACCCCAAGCCCTACTCCACGCGTGTTTCAGAATGGCGCGGGACTCGTCTCTGCCCTTCCGTCAGCAAAGAGTCGTAGCCCTCGCTTTCTGCTTGTCGTTTATTTTTCTTCTCCTTCTTTCTCTTCGCTGTTTCCAGACCGTTCGTTCCTTTCTCTTGCTATCAGGCAGTGCCTTGGCTATTCCATTTCCATACTTAAGTCTGCGATTCGATATCCGGACGTCCTTTCATTTCTTTTCTTGAGACAGTTTACGCTGTTGATTTTTCTTCTTCTTTTGAACATATTCTCAACAGATACCCTACCTAGTCTAGGTTAGGTCTGTCATTGTACAATCTACACCCACCCACCCACACCAGCCGACCCTTTTCGTTTCAAATAACAAGGACAAGATACGAGAACTACGAGAAGGACCAGATGAAATATCTCCGTCTACCATTCACCGGCACCGCCGCTCTCCTCGGCATCGCCGCCACTGCGTCTGCATCTGTCGCTTCGCGCCTTCAACCCAACGATGCAGGACAGTGTCCGTCAGGATATATGATTGTCGTTAACACCATCGCTGTCGAGGTGACGCTGACACCATCTTCGTCTTCGTCGGTTCCGACTACTACTACCCAGTCCACGACTACTACCACGACCACTACCACTGAGGCCGTTGTTCCGTCGTCGACGGTGACGGTTCAGTCGACTAGGACGAAGACGCTTACCCTTCTTGATATTTTGACTACTACTTCTGAGGCTGATGATGCTGCTGCTGCTGCTTCTACCACCACTACTACCACTGCTGCTGCCGTTACGGCCGCCGTTCCTGCTGTTGACAATGCAGCCAGCGAGCAGTCCACAACTACCTCGGAGACATCCCCTGCCGCTGCAACAACCATCGCCTCTTCATCTTCTTCCTCTCCAGGCTCTTCCGCTGGAGGCAACCCCGGCGAAGCCACATACTACACTGGCGATGTCTCCAGCGGCACATGCTCGTTCACGGGGTACACGCTGCCGAGCGACATCTTCGGCGCTGCGCTATCGGTCCACAGATGGAATGATGCAGCGCACTGCGGAGCGTGTGTGTCTATCCAAGGACGGGGTGGTAATTCGATTAAGGCTATGGTATGTGAAGACCAGTTTATGCATTCATTATTCCCTCCCCCCACCAACCAAAAACCTAACCCGCAAACAAACCAACCCAATCCCAGACTGACCAATACCCCATAGATCGTCGACCAATGTCCCTCCTGCGCAGAAAACCACATCGACCTATTCAGCAACGCCTTCTCAACCCTCTCGGACCTAGCAGCGGGCGTAATCGACATAACCTGGTCCTACACATCCTGCGACGTATCCGGCCCGCTATCCCTACACTCGAAAGACGGCTCATCGGCCTACTGGTTCGCGATGCAGGTTGTGAACACCAATGAGCCCGTCACGCAGCTGGAGGTTAGTACTGATAACGGGGCCTCGTGGACGGACACCACGCGTACGTATTATAATTACTTTGAGAAGGATGGTGGGTTTGGGACGGAGACTGTTGATGTGAGGGTTACGGGCCGTTCGGGGAAGAAGGTTGTTGTTAAGGACGTTGGGTGTGGATCTGGGGAAGTGGTACAGGCGGAGGAGAACTTTTGAGACATGTTTTGATGATGAGTGGGGTGATGGGGAGAGCAGGGGTTGGTTCTTGGTTTTGTAGTCTAGTGCTTGGATTCGTTGTTCACGTCTACTCTACTAGTGAAACAATGCCTAGGATAGCAACCGTCAAGTGCCACCAGCACTACGGCAAGAGGGCAGGGGAATAAGAAAGAATAATCATCAAATTATACCGCAGCTCCAGAGCCTCAAAGGGCAATTCCCATCCCGACCTTAGATTTCGCCGCCCAGTCCATTAAAGATGAAAAATAACGATAAA
Source organism: Penicillium riverlandense (assembly GCF_028828495.1). Taxonomy (NCBI): domain Eukaryota; kingdom Fungi; phylum Ascomycota; class Eurotiomycetes; order Eurotiales; family Aspergillaceae; genus Penicillium; species Penicillium riverlandense. The sequence goes on from NW_026643194.1 coordinate 4,540,296, forward strand.
GAAACGTGGTAGCATACAAACACAAAAAGGATAACGGGGAAGAGAAGACGCCAGACGGCCAAGGCACCTGTTGGGAATCACGCGGGTGCTGGGAAGGATCACAAACACAGATCTCTGGTGGGAGATACACTGTATCGTTGATGATAGCGTCAAGGGAATTGAGGAAGGAAGGAAAAATCGAAGAGAGGAGTCTCAACCAGTGAAAAAGAAAGAAAAAAAGGAAAGAAAAGAAAAGAAAAGAAGCAACCACGCGCAAAAACAAGAGAAGTGAGGGTATGTTCCGGTGTCAATCTTAACCTCCAGGGAAAAAACAACGGTCGTGGCACATGCAGAAAGGAAAACCATTCTAGTCCATCTCCAGCGTCTCGAGTTCCTTTGCTTCCTCGTAGTCATCAAAGTCCAGGCCGGCCTCGCGGCAGCGCGACAGCCACTTCATGGCAATGGCATTGCGACGACCGACCTCGGCCTTGAGCTTCGAGTTGGAGGTGCTGATCTCGGTGATGGCATGGTTGGCCGTCAGACTGTGCTGCTCGAACCGCTCGTCCATGCTTTTCTTCTCTTCCTGCAGCTGGCAGATGTACTCGATGGCACGCTGCAGAATGGCACCCTTGTTCTTGTCGCAGTTCGGCACAAGACGGGCAATCTGGTTGATCCCTTCATTGATTGCCTCACGGCGTCGGCGCTCCACTGGTTCTCTGGATCAGCACTGGCATAGAATAGTGTGGTGATAGATCCCTGTCTTACCTTCCTTGTGGTTGTTCTTGCGGATCTGGTGCCACTCGGGCGAGCCGACATTCGGCTTCTGGTTCATGCTCTGAGCCTCACGGGCAGCATACACCGCAGCAGCGGTAGAGTTGTGGTTGTGGCCACCACCCATGGGGGTCTGGTTCATTTCATCGAACGACAGGCCAGAGGTGAGGTTGTTGGCATCAAACGGGGTATCCGGGGGAGGCGGGTACTTGTGTTGCGGAGTGTGTGCCGCCAACGCCGCTTTGGCATTAGCAGTCAGGGCATTGTCATCCGACATGCCATTTTGGGGACCAACATGCTGAAGGATCTGCTGGTCGATGTTGAGGTCCGAGCTATGCTCGTAGTTCAGGGAGCCATGGCCGAAGTTGGGCTGGTTCTCGCCAGGCATGCTGCCATTGCTGCCGTGGGAGGAGCGGTTGAGGCGCTGAGGGTCCGGGCCTAGGCTGTCAGAGCCGTCGCGCTTGCGCTTGTGAGTGTTATCGGGGCTATTCATGGTGGGGTTGGACATCAGTCGTTCTGCTTAGGATCAGAGTTAGCCATCCGGTGCCGACTGGAGAGTAACGGCATCGAAAGAAATAAGAGAGTGAAGGACAATCATGGGTCAGTGAATATCAGATAGCCCCGGTGGAGCATCTGCAGTCACTCCCCACGTAAACAGAGACGCGTGGTGCAGACGCGCTTGCCAGGCCTCTTGCGACCGCACAGTGGGATTCAGCTCATCCGAACTGACGCCCCCTGACCATCACAAGCGCACTGAAATCCCGTCTACGGGATAGCAATCATAGTCAAGATGTTCACCGAGTGTATACACCCCGACGACATCAGATACGCGTCATTCGCGATCGGTCGGGGGATAACACAGGGGCAGCGACATCATCAGGGGGCGCAAGACAGGCCGGGACTCAAGGCAGGCGCGCAGCGACCGCGTCGTCGCGCACAACTTGTGGGATGGGGATGAACAACGGGATGAGGAAGGCGTACCTTGGGATGATCGCTTTATCACCTGACAGGAAGTCACCTGCTCAAACAACAAGAAGTCACGTTGTTTGCGCGAGCCGAATTGGGCAAGTCGAACGTGAAAATCAGAAAAGGCGGGAGATTGTTCGGGGACAAGTGGCCGTAGAAAAAACGATAGCCAACGCCCAAAACGGGGATAAATTGTAAAGAAGGGATGCTTGACCGGGGGGGAGATGTAGAGTGCAAGAGTCGAGTCGAGAGGGACTGCTCACGTGGCGAGGAGCGCAGTCGAGGACGGGCGAGGGTGTGCGGGGAGGCAGATAGACCAGTCGCGCACAATCATCAGGTGACGGGCCGATCGCCGGATGGGGGGCATCCAGGTGGAGTATATAATCGCGCAGTCTACGGGCGAACTACTGGTACAGATGCAAGCAATGACAATCATCTCTCATCACCGTGGATAATAATAGATAGGACTATCCTCCATAGTATCAAGTCAGGTGCAACGATCCCGTGCCCCTCCTGTTGCTGCTCGATTTGATTGGCCCGCCCCAGCCAAGGGGGGTAGGCCCAGGTCACGTGGTGAGGGCTGCACGACAATGAAGATGGCGGATCCCACATGTCTAGACACTCTCTAGCCTGTGATCTAGACTCTCGCGGTGGGCGCTAACCGGCGAAAGGGTTGCATCCTCATGGGAGGCGGGTCATGCGACGGGATGTCATCGACGCAGAAATTAAGGTGGGTGTCTGAGCGTCTGAAGAAGCCGATCGGGGCGATCAAGGTGCATGTATGCCATCGCGGGTGTCTGCATACCGTCACATGGATCCTGGGGATCGACCAAGGTGGCAACGTCTGGTTCCGTGATGCGCGCCGTCGCGCCGGACGGTAGCGGGATCTGCGGCCGGGGTGGGGGATAATATGTATGTACATATTATCATGTCGAAAGGAGAGATTGGGAGACGAAGCAGGAGGGGGTGGGATCACAAGTGACCATAACCATCATTGTAGTCTTCCCTGAATTTGCACGCTTCGGCCTCAACCAAGACATGAAAAACAAGGCATCAGCATCCACTGCGTCCAGGGTGGGTGGGTCTGACGCGTCGGGAAGACGCCTCAGACGGACGCCTTTCGCAGCCCAAATACCATTTGGGGGTCTGCCGTGGTATCCGCGAAACAAATGCCCTCCTCCGCCGCGCCCAGCAGGTCCCAGCAGAGGATCTTCGCATCCAACGGTGCCTCTGCTGCAACGTTTGTCTCAGCTGCCTTCTTCTCTCCCCGTGATCCAGGCGCAGGCCGTGGCTCTGGCTCCCCACCATCTTCGGGCACGGGACGCTGCGTGATGGCGATGATGGCGCTCGTCCCCGCATAGCGCGCTGGGGACTTGCCTTCCGCCACGGGAGGCTCCTCGCCCGCGCGGTTGGCGAATACAATAATGGTTTGCTTGTTGGCGTCTAGTTCCACTTCCTCGTGCTGCATTCTTTTGTTGAGGAGCGGCCAGAACCGCTGGATCCAGTAGTTGAACGTATCCATCTCGGGCTCGCCATTTAGCGCATCCAGTTCTTCGCCACTCAACGTGGTCAGCCAGGCCATAGACAAGACCACGAGCTGGGACTTGGAGTCGAGCACGCGGTGCGCAAATTCCCATTTTGTCCATGGAGCTTCGAACTTGTATGGATTAATATCCATGCAGATGCCAAATGAAGTAGCAACCTGCTTGGACCCGAACGACAGCGCGTGGAATCCCCGCTCCACATTGCCCTCTGCAGCCCAGGTCTCGTCAGTAAAATACAAGAAGCTCTTCCGATAGTTTAAAACGAAACCTCCGTTCTCATCAAGCACAAGAAGCGAGTTGTAGCATGTTGTTTCGTTGGTTGCTGGCGTCTTTTCGATCTCGGGATACCCCACACAGACTTTGCACTGTAGTCGCTTGGCCGTCTCGCGAGCCCAGGATGCACTTGGACCGTCACCAACTGGTTCGAGATATGGCTTGATCTCTTCTAGTGACGGGAAGTTGTAGCCTGGCAAGACATTCGTCATTCTGATTTTTTGTCTCTATCAATCAAAAAGAGCAGATCGCATACCTGTCAAGGCCAACTCGGGCAGCACCAGGATATCGGGTCTCAAAAGCTCAATACCAATTCCAGCCCCGAGCTTTTCCCCATCCAGCGAGATGGTCTTGCCGCTTTTCAGAAGAGCATTGGCTCTCTCGATGTTTCCTTGGACATCACCCAGCCTCGGGGCAAATTGCAGGGTCGCTATTCTCATCTCTGGAGATTGCGAGGCTGAAAAGGTTCTCACACTCCACGGAGTACAAGGCAGAATGCACAGTCTTGCAAGGTGATGGTGGTTGCCAAATGCTGGAGATGTATGACGATGAAGTCGCAAGATCGTGGGCCCAAGATGGACGAATCTCTGCGCTACTGTTGCCAGGATGGTGGTGTGTATGATAATATGGCAAGACTTCTGATCCTGTTTAACACAGATGATGTAGAGTTTTCAATTCAGTCGAGAATTGAGCGGAAATGGATCGAGGGAGTTGATGCGTTGGCGATGTGGAGGGGAGTGCGGCTGTTGATGCCTGAGGATGCAACAGTCGCTGCAAATCGCCGTGTTTACTTTTACTGCTCAACACAATTATGTCACAATCAATGGTTTGGTAGGTATTTTCGCAAAAAAAGTATCATACACAATATGTACCAGGCACACTTCCCCAACACCATACAATGTAAAGCTGATGATCTCTAACAAACGCCCTTCGAACCAAATGCAAGATGAACCTCACTAAAGGTAGTAAACCGATCAATCGCAAACCAATTCATCATCCATCATCCATGACAACTATCTGCTCTGTGTAAACTTCGGGTTGCTATCGGCTGTGAAGTTCAAAGGCTTGTATGCCAACCCGTGTCCACCAGTTGCTCGAATTCGCTGCTCGGTACGCGACATAGTCCTGCCCAGGCCCAAGGGGGTATCGGGAGCGTAGGCGACATTGTAACTCTGGGAGAAGGCCTGCGGAGGCGAGGCACTGCGGGCAAAATGCAGCGAGGAGACGCTGCTGCTAGGGCTGAAGGAGGATCCTCGTGGTTCGCCGTATTCTGACCAGCCGTCAGAAAGCTTTGGGCCGCTCCTCAATGATTCAGCGGCGATCCGTGCAGCAGAAAGAAGCATTTCGTCTTCATCCACCTGAGTGGACTTGGGCCTGGCTTCCTCGGTTTCCTCCTCGCTGGGCCGCTTGCGTTCCGTCAAGGCCTTGACCCGTTCCAGGATAGGAAGAGTCGGCAGGGGTTTGACGGAGGAGCGTGCCATCGAAAACTTGGCGGGCGGAGAAGATCCTTTTCCTTCTGATACCTTAGCAGCCTTGGAGCCTGGACCATTCTCAGTCGGCCCCGTTTCAATCGGCTCTTCATACATCCGTTTCCGACTGGGCGCCTGTGTGTATCGTCGTCTCATCGCAGCTCTGTTCAAGAGGTCCACCCAAGCACGGTGTCGTTCTTCACTCATATCATGAGCTAAAGAATGAATAAATTAGTCTCTGGTGAGGGGATGATCGACATGTAGGAGTGCTTACAGGTAGGTAGACTCGCGGAAATTGGCGAGGCTCTCGATTCGGAAGGTGGTTCAGGCGTGGTAGTTGACTCGACATGCATTGTTTGTTCAGGAGTACCATCGGGTTTGGTGGTGATGGATTCGGTCGTAACAGTCTGTGATGGCAGTAGAGGACCATCGACATTGTTCGCCGCAGGGGTGTCGTTTAGTGCAGTGGTCTTTGACTTGCTCACTTCAGTCGAACCATCAAGGCTTTCCGGTGAGAGGCTCGACTCCTGTTGCACTGCGGGAGTGCTTCCGGACAGATCCAAGGGCGTTGCTGGTTGGAAGAGTGTTCCAAAGGCAGGAGTTGCTGGCGCAGTGTCGAAAACCTTTGGTGCTTGTTTGGGCTCAGAGAATACAGGCCGTGCAGGCTCCGCCACCGAAGGACCTTGAGCAGGTTTCTCTTCGTCCGTCGTAGAAGGCTGAGGAGATGCGAACAGGGGAGCTTGGGAGACTCCGCCAAAAGACGGTGCTTTCACAGAGCTGAAGAGACTAGCCGACTGCTGGCTGGAGCCAGGTGTTACTCCGGCTGAGGGACCAGTTTGTTCGGGCTGGGAGGCAGATGGAGGAGACGAAAAGTTGAACAAAGAGGTTGGTTGAGAGGTAGTAGGAAAACCGAACTGCCCGGAGAGAGTGGTCGAGGTACTGGTCTCCTTCTGCTCGACTGAAGCAGCAGAGGCCGGCAGGGTAGGGAATAGGGAAGACGCCTGCTCCGCTGTTGACTCTGTCGCATACTCAACTTGCTGGAGTGGGGATGGTGCCTTGGGAGGCGTGAAAGGTGAGAACGAAGCCGTAAAAGGCTTCGAAGCCACAGAAGGGGTCTGCTGGACAGTTGGTGTCGATACAGTGGCTGTGGGAGGCGTTAAAGCCGAGAGCGAAGCCGCGAAAGGATTCGAAGTTACAAGTGGCGTCTGCTGGATAGTCGACGTCGATACAGAGGATGCTTCTTGTTGACTTGGCCCTGGCGCCTTGAAGGACGATAATGAAGCCGTAAACGGGTTGGGCGCTGCAGATGGCTTTGCAGTGCTGGTGAAACTGCTATCAGAAAAGATCGATGATGGCTGCTGAGTAGGTGTCGCAGTGGCGGGATTTTCTTTCTCGGCTGGCTCAGGCTCCTTTGAAATCGCCAATGGTGATGGCAAAGGAGCGAAGGGGCTCGATGTCGTGGATGATAGAGTAGCAAAAGGGTTTGGAGATGCTGAAGATGATGCCGGGGGGTTACTAGTCATAGTGGCCCCAGAGAAGAGCGAACCGAACATCTTAGGAGGTTCAGAAGGCTGGAAAGGGTTTTGGGACTGCGAAGGAGTGGAAGAAGGTGGCTGCGAGGCACCTCCAAAAATGTTGCCGAAACTGGACGGTGTGGGAGACTCCGGACGGACATTCTCCAGGAGAGACGCGTTTGGTTCAACGACAGGGGCCGGTGTCGTATTGTCCTCATCGCTGACAAAAAGCGAATCATCCTGTGTAGGAGTCTGGGATTTAGCGGTGAATGGCGTGGTTATCTGTTCAGGCAGGCTAGAACGGTCGAGCATGCCCATCCTCGCTGCCTCCCGAATCTTCAAACCAAGGACGATGGCAACCAAGGTTCTCCCACCCCGTTTTGATTCCACAAATGTGTCGGAAAAGACATGCTCAGAAGATGGTTGGAAGCCTGGAGATGTGTTAATTTTGGATCCTAAAAACGTTCCAGTCAGAAGATAGCACATACCGACAGAGTCAACAGGGCGGTTGCCCCAATTGAGATAGAGATCTCCCTCCGCATTCTCAGCCAGCTCCAGGTCTTGTTCTTCGCAAAATTTGATCGTCTGGTCATCGTCGTCAAAGTGTAGCACCTTGGTAAGTTCCTCCACAGTCCATTCTTCATTTTTGTGCTGCTGCGAAGCGGGTGAACGACAATAGGCTTTCCAGATCGCGCGAATGGCAGTCTGCCGCATGTGATTGAAGTATATTTCAGCCACACATGCCATCAGGTAGGATACGCTTGGAGAATTGATCAAGTTGAAAAAGCGAGCGTAAAATCCCTGTGCGATGGCATTTGGCCGACGCGCATCCAGAGCACCCTGGTACTCCCATGTGTTCGAGGCGGCCGCGAAGATCTCCAGGGCGACTTGAACGCGTGGGGAGTTCAGCATGGCGGCCGGCCACTTCTGAACACGAGCTTCAAGGTCAGGTCGTTGATCGTGAATGGAGAAGATGATGTAGTAGGCGCGGAATTCATCTTCATTCCGAAAGGCAATGCGGCCGCGATTGTCGTCGTAGTAGTACATGAGCGACAGCATGGTGTTGTTCAGTTGCTCGCGTTCCTGGTGACGGTCAAACGGCTCCTCATTCGCCGGATTGGTGAGAAGGTGGAGAGACATGATGTGGAATCGGGCAATCCGTTCCAGGCAAGTGACCGCTGTTCGAACGTCGGCCTCCTGGGTGAGTTGCTGGACCGAGAAGTCGTTGCGAATGGACCGCGTACGATCCCAGACATATTTGTGGATTATGCCAAGAGGCTCACTTCCACCAAGGATATGCCGAGTGAGATAGTTTGTGGCTTGGAGTAGTGTCTTTGGTGTTCGAATATCCGAAGGGAGTTGCTCGTCATACCCAGCAGCCGATCGTCGAAAACGTTTGAGCATTTTCGTTTCCATATTCTGCAGAGACCCCGTCGACGGGTGAAGAAACTAGGTGGCAATGTAAGCGCATCGTTAAACTAGCCCAAATGCGCATCGAAGGTACCTTTTCGCTTTTGTCGACCATCTTCTGCACAATGCGTTCCACGCTCTCGAATTCGGGACACATGCTGGTGCAAGTGCCAATGGGGGTGATGGCTTGATTCAACGAGGTGGGCTGGTTGGGGTCCGCCATCTGTCCGTCCTTGATGGCCTTCTGTCGTTGTTTCGCCCGGTCGACTTTGAGCTGTAGTATTTGTGAGACCGTCCGTCACGCACGGCCGCAAGTTTGCTAGGGAGGGGTTTGCTGACCTGCTCGTAGCGCTCTTGGTAATGATTTAGGACCGAAGCATCCTCCACAGGCACGGATCCTCCTGTTCCTCCACCCATGCTGTTCGCTTGCAACGATTTAGGCGTACCATTGGCGCCATTGGACGTCGTGATGCTATTGGTGACACCGGGAAAGGAAGGCTTTTGCTGCGCAGGCTGTCCGCCAAAGAGGGTAGAGAACGATTTCTTCTGGTTCAACTGAGCGAACGGCGAATTAACCGAACCTGACGTAGATTGCCCAGTAACAGTGTGCGATGTGCTGGTGGTCGACTCAGAAACAGCAGCGCCGCGGCCTCGAGCCGCGCGCGTACCGGATCCTCGCCCACGGCCACGAAACTTCGATTGCTGCGGGGTATTGGAAGTCTTGGTCTGAAAGGGCGCCGAGCGCGCATTGAGTGTGCTGCCGCGCCCGCGTCCAGGCGTGCCTGTCGCCCCGGCTCTCTGGCCACGGCCAGCAAACGGGTTGAACGGGGTGGCCATCCTGTCCGCGGCAGCGGAAGAGAGTGGACAGGCCGCCTCCTTCCGTTCTAACACTCCACCTTGCAAAATACCTTCAGTGCGTGTTGTCCTTGGGTTGTTTCCGATGGCAAAATTCCGAACGGGAATGGGTCCGGATGACGGGATTGAAGGTAGAGAGATCTGAAGCGCTGTTTGATCGAAAACAATTCGCCGAGGCGAAGATAGAAAAGTCAGCCCATGCTGTTTAAACCAGGCAGCTCGTGTTTCCAACGGGTCGCAGTGACGAAGGGTGGGAGGAGGGGAAAGGAGAGGTCGAGGACGAGCAAGAACAGAGCGGAGAGGGAAAGCAAAATCGAGCACGGAATGAGATGAGGCAATTGCAGTACCTGGAACGTAATCGGGGGCAGTTACTCTTCGATGCGAACGGAGAAATTCCTGCGGATGAGTTCTTTCAGAGTCGGCGTTGGTCGCGTTGCGACTGTTAGGGGCGGTCGAGACGCACGAGACGCACGTCAGGTGACGGTAACGACGCGCCCGGTCGTGTTGGAAGCGACAAGGAGATAGGCGAAGCGCGACTGGGATGGATGACCACCATCCACTGGAGACGGGTGAGATGCGGGTGGTTGAAAGCGACGTTGTTGAAGGGAACGACGATGTTAGGCTGGTTCGAGCTTACGGGCTCCACTTATGGTTAGCCGCGCGCCAGCGCTTATTGTTGGACTATGCAATGGAAAATTGAAGTGACAATAGGACCATTTCTACGAATCATAAGGAAAAAGACATTCCCAGAAACAAATTCGTTGTCATAAATATCTACTAGACAATAATTTATCCACAAAGCCTACTCGGAGGATCCCGAGAAAAGCATGTATATGTTCAACAAGAAGAGGATACAAACAGGACTCCCAACGAAAGACAAGTAAACAGCGAGCTGTCTTTACTTCAGAGGCTGAAGATCAAGGACATACCACCGTCAAGCAATAATAAAAAGCAATCAAAAGGGAAGGCCTCCCAAGGTATTTTGAAAGGAAGAAGAAGAAGAGGGGAAAAAAGAAAGAAGAATCTGCCCAGCACCTCTTTACGACACCGTCCGTTTTTTATCCCGCACAGAGAAACAAAAAACTCCCCGACCCAGGCCGCTGTATGAGCGCAAAAGCTTGTCGAGTTAATCAGAGCCATCAGTCATATATATTCGTAAGATCCATGCCACATTTTCGGAGTCGCTTCGTTCATTGCCTGTCAATCGGGCTCAGCCCGTCCGTTGACGTATTTTCTTTCTCTTTTTTTTTTTTTTTTTTTTGTGGTTCGTTTTCACGCCTGATGAGACAGCGGCAGCCCGTGGGGATGCCCTAGGGAGCCCGTACGGAAGGGCAGCGCTCTTTGGTCCATGGGAGCATGAGCGTGATGCGACGACATGTCGTGCAGTTGGGCAGGCGAGGCCATGGACATGTGGTAGGGCATTGCCGGTGGGGGAAGTGCATGGCCGGAGCCCGGTGTCCCATAGTCGATGGGGCTGAAAATGTTCTGGCGGAAAGTCGGTGTCGTCCACGAATCATACTGGCCGGTGCGCTGAAGCTCAGGCGTGGAATTTGGGAAGGGATTGGAGGCAGGATAGTCGAAGACAGATGTCTCGTGCGGGCTGATCATCTCCGCACTCACCGGAGTGCTGAGCATGGCCTGGGACGAGAAGGAGTCCGCGTAATGGGGAGGCGTGGTGTAGAAGGCACGATCTTGTCGGCCAGCGCTCTCGAAATTTAGCGGCTCTGGGACAGAGAAGAGATGGCGGTCACTACCCGGGATATGACGAGATGACATGGTATCAATTTGTGTTGCGAGCGGTGCAGATACCTGCTCGACCGATGACGCCGGCGTCAACAGCCCTTCTTCGACATGCTCTGGCTCTTCGATGGCGGAAGAGGGAGCCTCGCCGGACTCGTCATCTTCATCACCCTTGGGGCTAGGTCCACGGTTCATGACATAGACAACCATGTTGGCATCTGAGCACAGATTAGTCTAGGCTCATGGCGAGCAACCGCGTTGTACATACCAACTTCACCGCGCTCAAAGCGCTCCTCCATCTTTCGCACCCGGAGGATCTCATAGATGATTTCGACATGCGAAGGGTGCTTCAGGCTGCGCTTGGTGTCGCCGGCGACTTCCTTCAATTTGTCGGCAGTAATACCATGGTTGCCGAGCTTGCGGACAATGTGAAGCAGAAGCTCAATGCGATCTATCTTTACGTTAGACTGCGCCGAGTTGCGGGTAGAAAGGGGAAGACATACACTCTTTCCTCAAGTGGTCGGGCTCCTTGTGCATAACACCCGGGGGCCACCATTCGGGCTTGGTCTTCTCAGGATCGCCCGTTGTTCCGGGAGCCGATCCTGGTGGAGGCTTACCTCCGTTATAAGGGTGCCTCACCTGCTTGCGAGGTTCGATGAACTTGATAAAGGCCTTGGCAACCATGCGGCAATTGAGCTGCTGGAAGTGCTTGAGTGCGCCCTCGTAGTATCCGAGGACCTTTTGGGTGTCACCGATGCGAAGGGGAACCATCTCTGACGATCCATGAGAGGGAAAGTCCTCATTATCGGATGCCTGCTCAGGCAGACGGTCATCAGAGGGAGAGGAGCTGTGGAAATCTCCCTTGCGGCGCCTAACCCGACGAGGTGATGCTTCCAAGGTGCCTGTTTGAGCAGTCATGTTAGCCAGAGACTCTGAAACAGTGAGACTCCTGGGGTTGCACTTACGGCGAACAGGCTGTTGGTAACCAATTCGTTCACCGAGGATTTCTAGGAAATTCTGGCGGACCTCTGGGGTGAAGACGGTCGAGTTCTGCTCCTTGATGGAGGCAGACTCGTCAACCTTCAACTTGCCCTCATGATCGAGGTAGATGAGAGCGTAGTGAGCATAGGGAAGACGAAATGATGGGCGCGAAGAAGCCATCATGGGCTGCAAGTGTTGGGTGGTTAGTTTCAGTAGTTCAGAGCGTGTCCTCAAGGCAGACTCACTGGAGCAACGTCCCAGCCAGGTGGGCCGTCCTGGAGGGCAGAGGCAGACCGCTTCATGCCTGCTGCGGGAGATGATTTACTGAAAACCATATTGGTGCTGGACCAGAAGAGATGCTCGTTGGCGATCTCTAGATCTGTGGCAGGACTGAAATGGATGGAGAGGCGATAATCATCAACCAAGGCGATACGGCCTCGAGAAAAACGCCGTTCTCTTTATAGAACAGAGATCCACTGGCGGGGGATGGAGCAGGTTTAGACTTGCTCTGGTGTACTTTGCAATGCCTAATGGCTGGTAGTCAGCATTCTGATACTCGGCGGCTTCCCAGGGACGACGGCCCGTTGCGACAAACGGGACGGGACGCGGGGGTCACATACAAGGCTGGACAGGGAGACTGCAGCGAGATGGATATTCGCAACCGACGACAGCAATGCAGGAACAAGAGAGAGAGAGAGCGCTCCACTGGTTTGTGATCCCAAAATCCTAGTAGGTGGTACAAAGTCGGGATGGAATAGTTGGATACGCAATTGCCCCAAACAAAGAGGAACCAGAACAGCGGGTCAGATGGAGGGACAAGAATTTAAGAGGATGGACCAGGGAGGAGAGGGGATGGGATCTGGGATTTAAAATAGAGATCGAATCTAGGCCGGGTAGAACAAAAGCACAACCCAGAAAACACTGTGCCACCGCCAGCATGGGTGATCCTTGAGCTTCCTGATCGAAATGCAGCATCATGCAGCCCGACTGGCTTGTCCCGATCGAGCATTGATCCCTGTTCGACTATTTTGCAGATCTTACTTGACATTACAGTTTGACAAGTCCTGCTGGGTCCCTAGTGTCATAAACCCCACCGACCGGGGCGGACGGCTTCCGGAACGCCATGGACTGTCACTTGCTCTAGACTGTCCCTTGATCATCTCGCATCAAGCGCCTCCATTGGCCCACATAGTCCGCATAGTTCCTCGGCTTTCTTTTCTACCGGGATGGTTTCGTTGTTTGGGGGGTGTTGTTTAACCCTAGGAGGAGGGCAAACTCGCCTCTCCGCTGCTTGACGGCATCTGCAATCTGTAGCCTACATAGACTAGACAGTCAGGCACAGCCATTTTTCTTTTTTTAAAAAAAATATATTTATCCTTGGCCGCACAGGCCCTGCCTTGCGTCCGGAAAGGACCCACGGCCACGCCGTGTGGATAAATGTGGGTGCTATTCTTGCCATCGCAGATCGGTCCTCAGCATTCGGAGATTCCATATGATGAGAGGCATTGATTCGTCTCTGGGCGGATAATCTGGGGGAGGGTACTCCGCCGCATATTGCTATCACTGGCCCCAGCCATTCTTCGTGATCGGATCTGGCCGTAATGTGCCCCGGCGCTAGTTTGCAGTGGCCACCACCAATGAGACTCGCCTGGCGCCCCCCTGAGCGACTGAGCGAATCAAAGCGGGTGCGCGGCCCATGATCCTGGATCCTGGTATAATCTCAAGATAGAAGTGGCTATAAGGCTTTCTTCAGCTTCTGTCAGTTAACTGGTCATGCCGATCAGCGCTCTCAGAGCCTCTAACATGACAGACCCCGGGGTTTCAGCTGATCCAGGAGCAACTAACTACCCCATTGAACCCCTGAGGTCAGACCTCCCGAGGAATATAGACGAGGAGATAGAAAAAGTACAAGCAAATCAGAAGACATCGGGCGTAAGCGATGGACACTAGCTACGGAGCGAGTATCCGTAGGCGCGAATAGATAGAAGAAAAGGAGAAGGCAGTGCGCTCTAACACAGATCGAGACGCCTGAATCAATTCGCCTTCTGGCGGATCAGAAGCCGGGTCACCAATGGATCGAGTCCCTCATCCAAGGCCGAGTTAGCCGCCGTACCTTTGCTCTGCACTGATCCACCTTCCGCTGCCCGGCTGACAACAATTTCGCCGAGGTCAAAGCGAATACTGCCCCTGGGTCTGTGCTGGATGAAAGAGTCCCGGCAAAATGAAACCCAGACCCAAGAGACTGTCACCGCGTTAATCTCCCGTCCCGGGGTGAGGCTGGGTTGGAGGCTTGCGAGGGTAGCAAGGCAACTGGCCCAACGCCACATCGGGAACACTAGTCAAAATGTGATGTCGACATGCACCCGCCAGACACCGGATGTCTGGTATCAGCGAACCTTGTGTCCGTCTGATCGCGAGGCTAGCCCCTCCTGAAGTTCGTGCATGCGACGCTATACCTCTGAAAGACGATCAGTAGACCCATGGTAATGATTTAGGGTTAGGTTGCGGGTGCAGGGCAGATCGCGTTTGAGTATTTGTCATTGTCAAGAATTTCCGATCAGGATCCATTCTATACTCCGCATAACCGGACTAATTATCCAACAAACACACTAACAACGACGGTCTGACACCGGACCATGCCATATCCAATGGGGCCAATCCTCCTTGTTTGACATTTCTTTGTGTTCGACCGTTCTTGCCGCCCCGAATTGCTTTTTCGGGTATTATTGTAAGTGTCAGGCCCGCCGTTGGGATATGACAGCGGCCCAACAAACAAATTAAACAACGGAGACGTGGATGGTCCATCATATTTACGCCATACCACCAGCGGGGTGAAAGGGCGATCATTTGCTTTTCAAGTAAGCCCACGGGGATTAAACTGATTTGCTTCCAATAGTAGTGAACCGTGCATTCCGCTCTGACCCCTGCCACACTATTGTTATTAAAGAGCGCAAGCAAGCAAGCAAAGAACTGCAACGTGGTATGGTTCAAGCTTCTCGAGGCCACGACCGCTACAGGGGGCTATGACAGGGCCTGGCAGCTAGATGGCAGGGTTGGTCTGCATGTACCCATGCAGAGAAGCGCAATACAGTCCAGGAAGAATACCGTTGTGGTTCCCGACAATCCCAATAAACACTTGATGGCAGGGCTTGGCGACCGGGTTCGAAGTGGATCGTCGTGGGCAAACACAGGGTTGCAGATGGCCGTCGCCCATAACAGCACCAGTTATTACCCGGTCGGCCGCTTTTGCCGCCATGGACAGAAAATAGAAGGGATCGCGGAGAAGTTCGGAGATCAAAGTCACCCTGAAACTCGAGAATGCAGCTTGGCGTTGAAGAATAGCATGTTATAGTGCCCTATAGTTCCTCCAAGCTATATTCCAAATAGGCGTTATGACAGGTGAGCATTGACACTTGGGTGATATGGTATGTGGGGGCCGGAGCCCCCTATTTCCTTGGTAATGTCTGAAACTGCTGCATAAAATCCTCAATTGGGTAAACTGAGAAATTTCAATTTCGCCGTGGATCTGCAAGCGGTGTCTATGCCCGAGTCACTCTCCACTTCTGGAACGCTCGAGAATTTGCAGGTTGATCATACTCTGTGGGGACTGTATACATAAAGCAGGGCCAGGTACTTTGGGAGAATTGCTTCATCAATTTTTTGTCATAATATTAGAACTCGTATTGATCGAGAGACGGCTGGCGAGGCCGACGTCTGTTCGCAAGACATTCGCCAGAAACCAATAGTGTACGCAATTTTCTACGGCGCACTGGCATCAACAGTCAAAAGTACGGAGGGCGGGTTGCTCTCATGACCAATCGATCGGATGGTTAGGGGGGGGAAGAAGGCAGAGAAGGGAAACATGCCAATGTTCTCGTCGTATTCCACCAAATGTCATATACTTTATTTGAATCTTCGGGATATCAAAGCGCAAGCCAGTGCACAGTCCAATGGGGGGGCGAACAGCTGCAGGCACGATCGATCAATGACGCACAGCGATCGAACGCTCATCGGACCGACAAACACTGGCATTGCGTCATGCAGCCGCCCTTGTTCGGGGGATGGAGCAGCCGAACCCGTAAGTGTCTAGCCGAGGGCCAGGGGTTCAGGGTTCATGGTCACCTGGGCTGATGCGCGTAGTGGTAGTCCCAGCTCACGCTTGTACTTTGGTTCTAGGGACTGTGGTTGGCTGACGAGCAGGGCTTCAAGCCTAGACCCCGCCCCAGTCTTGGGGGGGCGGCCCGGGGATGGCGGTCCGGCAGACTAAAGCTGTCAACCTCCACTTAGGGCATAGTGTCATGGGGTCCGGTCCCAATGGGAAGGTCAAGGTTGGCAATCATTCGAAAGACTGGCCAGGCACCATTTGGATGGCGAGCTGTTTCAGTTAGCGATTGGAGGCGTTTGGCCGATTGACCGTATATGGAGGAGGGGAACGATGTAAAGGGGCAAGAACAATGAGTTAGTTGTCTTCCAGAAAAAGCGTCGTTGTGTTGCGTTGGGCCTGGGACGGGCCGAGTATGTACCGCATGTCTCGCCTTTTGGGTAGTAAGCCCTAACCTAACGACAGGACCTCTCCACACTTGGTCACTACCCGCTCCCTTCCCGGCGCTGGTGCTTGCATGCAGTCTTGCCGCCATAGTGGAGTGGCCTGCTTCGGAATCTACATAGTCGTACAGCAGCAGATGCAAGATTGGTTTGCAGTTCTTCAAGGCAAAGGCACGGCGTTCCTAGAGGCCAATGACAGCCTGAAGGATGCTGCTAGTCTCGCACAGCATACCTTCTTTCAACAAAATACCCGATAGCTACAAATACCACCTTCCAGACGGGCCTCTCGGCGCCGCATTGTCCGCTCTTGCCAAAAATTCGATATAACATCAATATGATTAATTCTCTACTGTAATTCAGCAAGTCGTTCTCGTCCTTGTCCCATTGCATTTCGATGTGGGGTCTCTCGTCAAGTGGAGCCAGAGTCCAAGGATCGCCTGGCCTAGTAGATCTAAGGCAACCAATAGCTCCAACTTTGTGGTGCCTCGCACAGAGAACAGCGGAATCTTTTTCCGATAGTAACGTGGCCATTAATTTGCTCGCATCGTGTGTTGCACGTCAACCACGCGAGTCGGAGTATTAAACATCAAATCGATACTCATTTCCACCAAATCGAAATTGGCAGAGACAACTGAAAAAGGAACGGTTTGTGATAAAATCATGCCCTGCACATCAGCGAGGATCACTTACCCAGCTACCAGGATACGATCGATGGGGGTGTGGCTTGACTCGTCCCGGGGCAGTGGGCGCCCTGAGCACACCGCCACATTTACACTTTGACCTCGCCTTCTCACGAACCACCCAGCTAGCGTTGCAGCTGATCTCACAGGGATAAGTTTTGTGATATCCTGCCTTTCCCAGAACCCCTATTTGCCGGTCAGAAATAACGTGGCCCATCACTGGCAATGATATCGCGGTCGCATGCATGGACTCAGTGTTGGAGAAGTGCTGCGGGCCAGGGCGTGAACGGATCCCCCCACCTGGCCCGCTCACGGCGCGAACGAGAGGTTCCCCGGCCCAATACCATGCAGGCCCAGAAACTCTGGAGAACTCCAAGCACGGAGATATTCCCTAAAATAGCGACCCTCGATCGTCCCTGGCGGAGATCCTGCGTCCGTGCTCTCGATCCATGTGGCTGAAACTATCTTCTTCTTGTCATTCTGCTTGAATAGATCGTCCGGGTGCAGACAATGCGTCCATCTTTTTCTGATATCTACCCCTCTCAGCCCAATGGGCGTCTGTTCCGGTCGTGGAATATCTGCTTTGTCTTTTCTATTCCCGGGAATAGCCGCTCCTCGCGGTCGATCTGTGGCTGGGGCTTACTATGGGGAGTGGATGTGGCCTAAGCAGCCATAGACTTTACATCCATCCACCCACCCCTCTTTCCTCGTCTTTTTCTTCCCTATCAGACGTGGAGATATCTAAGGTGGGGTGGCCCTCTCATCGGGAACCACTTCAGGTAAACGGCGAACTGTTCGACGCAAGGCACTGCCAGCGACACACCAACGGAAAAGAGATCAGACTTTCTTCCCTGCAGCCCCCCGGTCGGCGATCAGGACCCTATCCCCTCTTCTGCTCGTTCTCCGACGCCCGGGTCCAAGCGCCGGGTCACATCCGCGCACCTCCCCGACCCACCGTCCTGGTTCAGAGAGATCCGGAAGATGCAAGTCAGTGTACAGACAACTTTGAGATCAGATCCTGTACTGAAAATGTGTACAGCAGATTCTTGCAGGAGATAGTGGATTATGATGCAGCTCTGCAAACTACGATCTTGCCGTGCTCCTCTCTTACCAGGGCTGAGCGGGTCCTCCATCTAACCCGCATCGCAATCTGATCTAAGAAGAACAGAAGTGCGCTGCTGACAGACGTGGATCATATCTTGCCCTCCTTCGATTGGTTCGGCTCGGGCCATGCAGATTTTGGATCTCGCGTTCCACCTGCTTACTTTAGCCATGTACTGTACTACCGGGCTGGTGTGCAACCCACACAGCAGGCGAAATCTGATCTGAAGATCGCTTAGGCAAGAGCCTGGCAGGGGTGTTATACACCAGAAGAATTAGCGTTTTGCTGTCTGCAAACTGTCGCGGATCATGCATCTACCCTTTACTGATATCACAGCCCTGCACCGGTTGGCGCGGGCGAGTTGAAGGGATGTCAAAAGTCAAACGTAAAACAAGGTTCTTAGAAGGTTTTTAGAAGGTTTTGTCCGGCCACCATGCTTTTCGGACATGCTCGGGGGTGTGACATTCGACTAGACACCCAAGATGATCAACTCTATCCCGGAATCCTGTTTATGCAAGACCGGATGATGGGGTGGGCGGGGATAGGGAGGGGAGGTTCCAGCGGGAGGGGTTCCAGCCAAGGAAGATTCCAGCCACCTGGTACCAAGATAATGTGCCATGATCTCGCCCGGGATGTAGGACGATCGGATCCAGAGCCTGGGCCATCTGGTCTGATCTGAGAGGGATTATTGTGGTGTGATTGGTTCATCGAATGACAATGACCGTATTCTCCATGACGGCTGGACGGATTGCAATAATTCCCCGGCCCGCACCTTCCTTGAAGGTTACTCTGCCGTAACTAGTCGACGTCGTCCTCGAATCGAGCGGCGGGAGGGGAACTCGAGCCTCCTTTTCTATCCCCTCCCGTTACATGCACTCCCTTGCATAGAGAGCTGAAACGAATATTACCCCAGAGATTGCATCCGCGGTCCAATCACCTCAATCGTAGAGCACAGATGGGGAAAGTATGTAAGTCACATTGTAAGTCTCAATGCGGCTTCCTGCCATGCGAGATCTGATAGTTTGGACTTGTATATTCTACTTCCCTACCCCTTGGAGACCTCAGGTACGATGCACTCCGATCGTCATTCGGAGCTGAAGGCAAACGTTATCTCCCATTCTCCTCGACAATGTCATCTCGCTGGGTCTGTGCTCCTGGGGGAGGGGGGCTGGACTGTACATTGCAGGACGCATGTACAGTGCACTCCAGGCCACACAATATGCGTGGCAAATGCTCCGCATACTTTTTTCCAGCAAGGAGTGAATACACCGGTGTGGCCACTATTTGATTCACACATATGCCACGATGTCGACATGCTGAGCTAATCTTGCCTTTCGGGTCCAGCAAAGACGGGGTTAGAGTGGCGGATTTGGACGTGATTGAGCTAAGGCCTAGGGTACGCACATGGCTGCCTACTTCAGAGCAGCCATATCCAACTACGCCTGAAATGACCCTCCTTGCTTAGCGAAAACAGTGTCCAGATTGTCAGACGCGAGTGACTCTGCAGTTGAACAGGCGGTGTCGACGGTAACCGCGAACAGACGTTGTGGCAGCGTTCACCGCTACAAAAGTAACGGTTCGATGCCCAACGGCCAAAGATGAAAGCTGTCACCGCCACGTTCCCTCAGCAGTTGCAGAAACAGAAACGGGGATTGAAAAGAGTCAAGAAAACCCCTGATGTCATTCTGTATATGCAGTCTAGATTCCTGCCTCGAGGTTTCTTTTCTAACTACACTGTATGTGGTATGTATAATATCCAAAACAAACAACTCACTGTACAATCTCAATCAGAACAATGAAAACAAACTTTAAAGACTTTTTTCTTTTCTCGCGCAAATAGCCCATCCATGCGGCATTGATTTGAGGAAGCCTGAAACACCGGAGGTTCCGTGGGGCGACATTTTATTGAGTAATCATTTTCTCCTCCTGCTTTTCTTTTTCGTCGCCTTTGATCCAGGGGATCCCCTGCAGTTGCGTTCAACAACTTTTCCTTGACATGCGCTGAGTATGCACAGACGCCCGCGCCACGCCCAGGCACCTGAAAACGGTCAGAGCAGAGGCGTGGTCCAGACAGGCAGCGTTGAAATTGAACAATCAGGATCCATGGTTGGCCCCGGGCACCTCGTGACCTCCGGGCCACTCATGTTGGAGTGTTGGGACCTCAATCATCAACGGGCTGGCTGAGTACTCCTGTCATATCCTCGAACACGCGAGGAGCGACCGAATCACTACCGCTGATTGGATGTTACGCAATGTGCGGAGAGGCGATCAGGCCGTCGCTGTCAAGCAAGCCAGCTTCCTTGGCGAGCTCGTAAAAGCGTCCGCCTCGCTTGATCAGCTCCGCCGGCGTGTCAAATTCCGCCACTCGACCCTTGTCCAGCACGACGATTCGATCAGAGTCGATGATCGTATTGATACGGTGCGCAATCGTGATGATGGTGCGGTCTTGGAAGATGCTGCTGCGCAGGGTCCGCTGAAGCAACGCGTCCGTCTCCACGTCAACAGCCGCCTAAAATTGACCGTTGTTGTTAGCCAAATTTGCCACACTGGAGCGAGAAGGGGAAATCTTACGGTTGCCTCGTCTAGCACCAGGATATTACTGGGTGTTAACAGTGCCCGTGCAAGGGACACCAGCTGGCGTTGACCTTGACTCAAGTTGGACCCTGTTATGCTTCAGGTCAGAAAACCGGTTTCCAAGTGGACAGAACATCAAGGTATTCACTAACCTCCCTCTTGGATCTGAGCATCCAGTTGGCCCTCCATACCGGAGACGTGCTCCTTCAATCTCGCATGGTCTGGGAGTTTCAATTTTGTTAGGAAATCTTTCACCTCATGGAAAACACATTCAACGTACCTAGCACGCTCCAGAGTTCGGTGTCGTCGTGAACATGACGAGGATCCAAATTATCGCGCAGAGTACCCTCAAACATAGCCGGATCTTGAGGAATAATGGCTAGGCGACCACGGAGGTCAAACAAGCCAATTGTACTCACGTCAAGGCCGTCAATACTGTAACCAGATTAGCACTAGATTATAGGTTTGGCAATTTCATCGAGGCTTACCTGATGCTACCACTGTCGGCTTCAATGATCCGGAACAAAGCCAGCGTAAGAGAGCTCTTTCCAGCACCCGTCCGACCAACAACACCGATCTTTTCGTGTGGCTTGATGTCAAGATCGATATTCTTGAGCACCAGATCCAATCCAGGACGATACCGCGTGCTGTAGTCCTTGAAAGAGACAGCACCCTGTCCCGGCCAGCCGATGGCAGGGCGGCGCTTGAAGATCACCTCTGGTGCTTCGCTGGGGAGGCTTGCGTACTCGAGCACTCGCTCGACGGACACGATGTTAGTCTCGACCTCCACAGTCTGGCGGACGATCCAATTCAGAGACTGCGTGATCTGGAGCGCATAAGACATGGCCAGACCGACCATGCCAGGGGAAAGACGGCTGCCAGTTGCCACAGAGGTGATGGAAAGCGCGGCGGAGGCCAGGATGATAACGGAGCCGATGAATTCAAGGCGAACCGCGAGCCACCGGTTAGCGCTGATGGAGGGAAAATATGCCCGTAGGTTGGCATCCATACGCCACTCATTTTCAAGCGCGAAACGGTTCTCCTGTCGATAGGCACGAATGGTCGAGATACCACCCAATGATTCCTGGAAGTGGGCATAGATCGGACTCCGAGTGACGCTATCAAGACGCTTCAACTCGCGCGAGGTTCTCAAGTAGTATTTCTGGTAGCTCAGGTAAACCCAGCTCAGCGGAATGACCAGGATTAAAAAGGCGGGAGTCGAGGTAGCAATGACGACCATCGTGAAGATAGCGCGAGCAGAGTTGGCAAAGAGCATGTTGAACGTGCGAGCAAGCACCTCATCAACTCGGTAGATATCGCTGGAGAACCGGTTGAGAATCCGACCAGACGGCGTTGTCTCAAAGAAGCTCATGGGAGAGCGGAAGATGGCGAATGCCATGCGCTCATGCAGTTTACGAGATGCCTCGATCGAGCAGAAAATCCACAGTATGAGGTTCTGGAAAATAACCAAGACGGACGCGCCCAGACCGAAGGCGAGATAGATGCCAATGAACTTACCCACGTCATCATTGGTCCCATGCGCTTCGTTCCACTCAGTCCAGTTCTTCAGCCAGTAGTTAGCAAGCACTTGAGACGTTTGCCCAGCCAGAAGGGCAAACAAGTAGAAGGTAACTGCAACAAGGTTGCTTTCCTTGGCGTACTCGCCGTACACGCTCCATTTGACCTTGCCCTGTTGCGATGTTTCTTGGGTTTGCTTGCTCTTGAGGATGTTCTCCTCATCTCCCAATTTGCGTCTGGGGCCATGCCAGCTCGCAGTGCTTGCACGTCGAAGAGTAACGGTGCTGGTGCGTCGACGAGCATCAGCAGCCGTCCGAATGGGAACGAGAGACCCGGGTTGCTCCACATCTTCATCGGAAGCGTCATCTCCGTTTCCAATCACGGTCGTCGAATCCGAACTGTCCACCGGGCTAGCGAGACCATCCTCTGAACCGCTGGCATCGCCCTCATCCTCCGGCTCAACCATTGTAGTACGGACAAGATTGGCGATTTCGCCCTTCATGGCCAGCAGCTGTTCGTACGTGCCCTTCTCGATGATGGTCTTGTCGCGCAACAACCCAATAAAGTCTGCCTCTTTCAAAACAGTGATGGCATTGGTCGCGAGAATTCTGGTCTTGCCGTTAAGAAGACCGCCGGATCCAAGCACTTTGTTGATGATATGACGGCCGACATGCTGATCCACTGCCGAGAGGACATCGTCAAGAAGATAAACGTCAGCCCGAGCATAGACAGCCCGAGCGAGTGTCAGTCGCGCTTTCTGTCCTCCTGAAAGTGAGATGCCTCGCTCGCCGACCTCTGTCAAATCTCCATCAGGCATGATCTTGAAGTCATCGAGAAGAGCACAGGCCTCAACAGTGAGGTCATAGAAAGACGGGTCCCATCGGTGGCCAAAGACAATATTCTCTCGAATGCTGGCGTTCATCACCCACGGTGATTGTGCAACATATGCAATACGGCCCCGGACAACCACTTCACCGCGCGTCTTCCACAGATCACCGAGTAATGCTTGGAGCAGCGAAGACTTGCCGGACCCAACGCGACCGACGATACAACTGAGCTCGCCCTTGCGCGCGCTCAGGTCGATGTTCTTGAGAACATCTTCACCTGAATAGCGATTCCAGGTGAATGAAGCGTCGCGAATACGAACGGACTCATCACCCGTATGCTTCACAGAGTCTTGGAAGAGAACAGAGTCGGTCTGCAACTCCTCCGCAGTGAAATACTCTGTCAGCCGCTTCACAGCGACCGAAGACTCAATGATTGACGTGATCACCATGGGCAGGATTGAGAGCGGGAAAGTGAGCAAATTGAAAAGGGTCAGAGCCGGAAAGACGATATCGGTGGTCAAGGGGCGATCACTGGTCAGAACGAAGACCGTAAAGGTTGAGCAAGACACCAAGAAAGGCGTAGACTGCCACGTGAAGTTAGCAATGGACTGCGTGGCACCGATTTTCCTTAGAGTGTTGAGTTCTAGATCGTTTCGAATATGGCTAAGCTTGTTCATGAAGGCGGTGTTCCAAGCGTAAAGTTTGATGCTCTTGATGTTATTCAGAATCTCGGTCATCAATCTTGTCCTTGAGTCCTTGTTCTTCATCTGGACAATCTGGAGTTTTTTCATCAACCGCGCAATGACGCCATTCAGCGGAATCATGAGGATCATGACTCCGACCCCGGCAAACATGCTCACGCCAACGAGCTGGTAGAGGGACACCATGCACAGTACGATCTGGAACGGAGCTGACAATAGTTGAGTACCAAACTGTGTCAAATCCGCCAGGCGCTGTTGGTCAACAGCCATATGGTTGACAATGTCGCCAGTCGTCTTTGATAGGCGGCCCTCATTAGACAGCCGCAATGACTTGGCATAGATGAGAGCGGTCAAAGCCGATTTGACTCGCATACCAGTGTCAAAGGCTCGCTGGAAGTATTGATGGAGACACATCGTCTGACAGATCGAGACGAGGAACATGGCCAGGGCAATTGCAACACCTCTCATCACCGGTTGTGGATCCGGGTAGCGATACGAATCGATGAAGCTGATCAGAAGCCGAAGGAGCTGTGGTTGAACGAAGGCGAGCATATCGCTCCCCGATTTGATCATTGCACCACGGGCGTAGGGACCGCCGAATGCACGGAAAAGCGCAATCCATAAAGAGGGCTTCTTCCGCTTCAGCTCATCCTCCCATGTCGCTTTCAAATCGCCACCGGTGACGCGGGTGGTATCACGACGCCGGAGATTCCACAGATCATCTTGGGTCAAGAAGTTTGTGTATCCGAACTTCATCATGGGCGTCATCCAGCTGAAGGTGAGGACGGAGAAAATGTCCGCATAGTTGTAAGGACATTCATCTTCATCGCCCAGGGCGTCATAGGCGCTTTGCTTCTTGGGAACAAAGTATTCCAGCACAAATTCGAGAAGCGCCAGCCCCAAACTGACGTTGATGCAGACAAAGTATGGGAGGTGGTGGAGGTACTCCTTCCGATCCACCTGCGAACGCAGCTTGATAGCGTAGGCGATGATGAAGAAGACCCAGTAGAACAGCACGACCCCATTGGGCTGTCGGCTGCGCCAATGTTCAAAGTATTGCACTGCATAGATCACACCGAGCGAGGCGATCGTCACGATGGAGGACCAGAAGCGGAAGTCGGCCCAAAAGGTCGTTGGCTGTCGCTCGACTTGAATAGCGGCTTGCAGGGCGGTGGCGAAGATCAGAGTACCGAGTACAGTCTACATTATTTCCCGCCTGTCATCAGCAACATGAACACTTTCGAAGTACAGGAATGCACTGACCAGCTTGGCATAGAAATGCCAGTTCTTGGACACTGGCTGGGGAATGCGTTTCCGCAACAACAGCCACAGCGCTCCGGCACCAGATATCAAGCCCCAGACCGCCACGAGGGCCACGATCACGTCAAGAAAGCATGGCGTCAGGTCAAACCTCGATGAGCTAAGGGGGCCCCAGCCCTCGGGATCGGAGCAGAAGGGCTGTCGCTGGCGGGGTCCGAGTGCCGATCCATGGCGCGAATGCTCGAGGAATCCTGAGTGGAGACCCTCGAGCACCACCTGGGAACTGCCATCCAACATTTTCCGAAGCAGCCAGTCGGTCCTTGGGCGCAGAAGGATGAGGGAAGAAAGGTTCGAGATGCTGCTCTGGGATGGCGGATGGGCTGACTAACGGCCTTAGCTCCGAGCCAGAAACCGAAGCCGGGGGCCTTAACCGCATTGAGCGACGCTTAGAAATCAAGACACCGCCAGAGGTGAGCTAGGAGAGTTGCAACTACGATAGTGACAATGAGCATATTCCGACACGACAAGGCTTGTGTCACGGAGTACATGGTATGAACAAGGGGGGGAATCGAAAACTGGTCTACATGAATGCAGCCCGGTAAAGGTACCTATTTCGTCATACAGATATCAACTAGATGTCCATTATTATCAGGGACCCCACGGCCATAAAAGCTCCTAGTCTAGTGCATCAAGTACATATGGTCGGTCGTAATTTCAGGAAAAGAAAGCTCATATTCTAGGGAAGAAAGGCCTTGATGAAGGTGAAGGTTGGTAGCCGGGTGACGAATAGCTGGTGGCCGCGATACAGGGAGTTGTTGCACTTCTGTCCCAAATCTGTCGGAGACACAGCCGCGCAGCTGCATGTAGTTAACACCATTTCTTTGGGATCTTGGACACTCCACGGGCCGAAAGCCGATCATATTGCCCATGTCCCGTTGTAATAGGACTAGGCGGAATATGACTGGCAGCGCGTTCTACCCAACCGCGGCGCTGAGGTGGCCACTAGTAGACAGCTTCACCAATTGCTTCGGGCCTAATGGTTCGTAAGGCGGGCCAACTGTGAGTTCCCAGTCCTTCACATCGGACCACTTCTCGTAGGGCTCTAGGGACACCAGGCAGATGGGTGACCCTACTGCCCACATATATAGCATTACAGTTTTGTCTGCCATCATGTACATCAGATATTGTAATCGATATATGAAAACCGGGTGAAGTACTCACGATCTTCGTCGCATACTTCTATATGGACAGAGAAGGAGGGAGATCGACGAATAGAGAACAGGACGACAACTGCTGTCTGATGGCTAGAATTAGCCCACCACCATTGGGCATCAGCGCGAAGATGGTTCGGCGACTCGGTAAGGCCGACTTCAACCACTAGAGGTGGCTACACCGGTGTGCCTTGGAACGAAGTCGAAAAGTTTTGGGCATCAAGTCTGTTGCAGACACGGTGCAGTCCACCCTGGTGATCCTGCTCTGGTCCTTGGTTTGAGTGTCAACTCTTTCCCCATGGCGGGTAGGCTCAGCAGCCTCCCTGTTTTCCGTTGTTGATCAGAATCGACTTCTCCAGTACACGCGTGAGGGATCGATCTTTGTTTTGGCTCCTTGGAAAAGTAAGAAGGACACAACTGAAGAGGAGCCATATGTGGTGAGATATATATAGAGAGAGATGGAGAGAAGAGGGTGGATCAGAGTGGTGTGGAGGAGGGAAGAAGAGGAAGCTGGGGGTTTGCCACAGATATATATGTTGGCCGGGACAGATGTTTGCCTGTATGACCACGACGATAACCATGGATTGTCTGCTATCCGCTGTTCATGATTCTAGTTTGCCAATCATTCAAACAACGAATTCCTTGAGTCAGAATGACCATTCACGATGGAGAGGCTGAGCCAATATGAGTCGAGGCACGCACTCTATATGCAGGGCATGGGGTGGGGCATCAGGGGCCGAGAACAAAATGGGTTTCAGACTAGGGGAAAAAGCCAAAGAGTTAAAAATGGAAAGTGAGGAAAATGAGTCTAATGTCTACAAGTAATATTGCTGTCTGCCTCGCCTATAAATCCCTGCTATCTTCTCCCCTCTCCCTTCAACGTCCCACCAATTTTCAGCACCACTCCCTGCGCCATTAATGGCGTCTTCGCGTCTTTCTATTCCTTCTCCTATCGAGCGTAGGTTCCTTACCTAATGTAGACCTCGCTTTCTGAGTCTAGGACTATCCCTCCAATGCATATGTTATACAAAGATAGTCCTCTTAACTTAAAAAATGTTTTAAATGCTAGGAAGAGACATTCGGAAAATAGAGCTAATCGGCCTAATAAAGGCCTAGTTATCGCAAGAACGTTTCGTTTCCTACCGTTCGTGCTCAATTCTTAGCTTCTAGTCGAAGACAGCTATAGTTCCTAACCTAGCTATTTAGTATTGTTTTATTATACTGCGTTTCTATACGTGCCACGTCCGTAGATATACTACCGTGGCTCTTTGATTCTAAGCCTAATATGTAAGGCGGTGGATAACTATGCCGCCTACCGTTCGTCATCATCGTGTTCCGACTTTCTCTTTCTTCCTCCGTCAACCATGGCTGTAGACACAGCTCGCTTGGAAGAGCTTTTGAAGAGACCTCTTTATGGTGCGCAGAAACATTCCCCGGTCTTGAAATATCCCCCCAACTAACCAATCGCAGTATACGATCTGCCGCAGGAGCTTCTGGAAACCCTCTCCCCGAAGAATGCGAACCAACAACTCGTTGCCGCCGAACAGCCCGAGCCAACCCCCAAAGACCCAGAGGTAGCGGCGCAAGAGGCTGCGATCGCAACGTCAACACAATGCTCTCTTTGCAAAGTGTCCTACCAGAACGTGCAGGAACAGCGCAGCCACGTACGTTCGGATCACCACCGGTATAACCTCAAAGCTCAACTCCGTGGGAATGCGCCGCTCGATGAGGTTCAGTTTGCGAAGGCGGTCGGCGAGCTGGATGAGTCCATTTCCGGGTCGGAGTCGTCGGAATCGGAGGACGAGGAGGCAGACGGGGGTGGCGATACAACCCTGGCGGCTCTGTTGAAGAAACAGGCCAAGCTGTCGCACGCGAACGAGGGGGAGACGGAGACTTCGGTGAAACGAGGATCCCCCAAGCACCCGCTGTTCTGGTTGTCGAGCTCAAAGTTACCGTCGAATAAGTCGCTGGGTGTCTACAGGACGATCTTCTCCGCCGTCGAGCAAGCCGAGCCAGATCATCTGGTGGATTCCCTGCGCAGAAAGCAGTTGGCTCCGATCCAGGCTCGCACCAACAATGCGAGCGCTCAGCAAGATACCTCTGCGCTGAGCCCGCACATTTTCATGTGCATGATCGGTGGGGGCCACTTTGCTGCTATGCTGGTGTCGCTGGCCCCCGAAATTCACCGGAAACAAGGAGGCATCGAGGAGAGACAGGCCCGGGTGATTGCACACAAGACTGTCCATCGCTACACAACACGTCGGAAGCAAGGTGGTTCCCAATCCGCCAGTGACGCTTCCCGGGGAGCCGCCCACTCGGCCGGTTCGAGTCTGCGACGATACAACGAGGCGGCGCTTGAGAAGGATGTCCGAGAACTGCTGGCAGATTGGAAGCAGATGATCGATAGTGCAGAGCTGCTGTTCATCCGAGCCACAGGAAAGACCAATCGAAAGACTCTCTTTGGGCAGTATGATGGCCAGGTTCTTCGGCAGAATGACCCGAGGATCAGAGGCTTCCCCTTCAACACGCGCCGAGCCACCCAGGGTGAGCTAATGCGGTGCTTCAAGGAACTCACTCGTGTCAAAGTGAGCGAGGTGGATGAGGCTGCGTTGGCAGCCGCAGCCGCAGCAGCGGAGGCCAAACGACAGGAGGAATCATCTAAGCCATCGACACCTCGACCGCAACCACAGAAGCCAAAGCTATCCCCGGAAGAAGAGGCTGCACAACTACACACGACGCAAATCCAGGCGTTTATTCGCCGCTCAAAAATCCCCGCCCTCATGTCTTATATCACGAACAACTCCATACCCTCGACGTTCACCTTCCAGCCCACCGATTCCCCACAGAATTTCCGCTGTCCTTCACCCCTTCATCTTGCCGCAAATCTCAACTCAGCAGCCGTCGTTCTAGCGCTTCTCACTCGCGCCGGCTCGGATCCAATCGCCGTTAACAGCGAGGGCCGGACACCATTTGAGCTTGCTGGGGATCGAGCCACCCGAGATGCATTCCGTATCGCCCGCCACGAGCTAGGCGAGTCGAAGTGGGACTGGAATGCAGCCAAAGTGCCGTCGCCGATTTCCAAAGCAGACGCGGAAAACCGGGCTGAGAGGGAGCGTAAAGCAGCTGAAGAAGAGGAGAAGGATCGACGCAAGGCTGACATGGATCGGATCAAGCAAGAGGATGCCGAACGAGCAGCGCAGCGGGCATCGAGTAAACCTGGTGGACGCACCCTGGGGTCTGTGGAAAAGACTGCAGCCGAGAAACGAGATGAAGAGACACGAGGGATGACCCCAGAGATGCGGATGCGACTGGAGCGCGAGCGACGGGCGAGAGCAGCAGAGGAACGAATGCGCCGGGCGAAGTAACTGTATAGTTGATAGTCACATGGTATCACAATCATCTTCATGAAACACCCTCCCTCTCTCTATTCCGTCATCCCATCACGTCTTTCTTCCTTCGTAGTTACACCATCATGTTCAAGCTGTTCTGGTCCTCTTCCTTGCCCCCAGCATCAACCTGCCTGGTGGGCACACTCACCCGCTGGGACCCATCCACGCATCAAACCAGCTCACCACGGGAGATATACAGCACGGATGACATCTACATCGGACGAGACAAGCGAGCTTGGTATGATTCTGTGTTCTTCCTTACTTGCATGGCTAACAACCATACAGCCAGTTCGTGATCCCCAACCGCTTCGTTTCCAACAAGCATCTCCGCATCTACACCATCCTCTACGACCGAGAAATCCTACATGAGATCCCTCCTCTCGTGTACGCCCAGGATCTCTCCCTGAACGGGACGCTGTGGAATGAGTATCCCATGGGACGAGGGAAAGGCAGCTTTTTGCTCAGCGATGGCGATACGCTGCGAATCACACAAGGCGAGTACCTGCGGTTCAATTGTGCAAGAGACAATAGACCCGATCCGTTCAGCTGTCTGCAGCGGATTGAAATGAGGGTTTGTCTTTTTTTCCCCACTTCGTGGATTCATTCATTGCCCTAACTGTGATCTCGTCAGGAATTCAATGACCATTATGTTATCACTCCGCGCATTCTGGGCTCTGGTGCCTACGGACGAGTTCATATGGCGTTCAAAAAGAAAGATGGCCAGCAACTCGCTTGCAAGATTATTGAGTTGCAGCTCGCCAAAGCAAAAGTCCCTGAGACCGCGAACGAAGGGCAGATGTCGAAATTCTTTACTGGTCGTCACGGCACAGCTTCCAAAGCATTGGTCGCCGTGCGCAGAGAGAGCTCTCACCTGACATCCATTCGCGAAAGACTGGAGACATACCAGCAGGAAGCCCTGATTCTGCATAAACTATCTCATGTGAGCTTGCCTCTATTCCCAAAACCGAAGACCAATACTGACAAAATGCCCAGCCCAACATCATCCGCGTCGAGAAGGTGATCCGATCTAGCAACACAATGTAAGCGAACCACAGAGACCTAAGTCCAAATCACATGCTGAAAATTTACACTACAGCTACATATTCCAAGAGCTCGTCACAGCGGGCGATCTTTTCTCCTTCCTCAACTACAAAGGCGGACGGCTTGAGGACATACCAGCTGCAGTAATCATCAACCAGATCCTGCTCGCACTAGACTATCTCCATGATCAGAACATCGTGCACCGCGATCTAAAGCCTGACAATACCCTGATGACCTCACTGGACGATGGAGCCAGAGTTGTTCTTACTGACTTCGGATGCGCCAGATACGTCAACCCTCCCATGCAGCGCATGTCCACCATCGTCGGCACAGCCGAATACTGCGCCCCGTGAGTATCCCATTCATCTCCCCACTATTTATGTAACTAAGCTCCATCTCACACGCCCAAAACAGGGAAGTGAATACCCCCAACCGAAGAGGCTACACCAAAGCCGTAGACCTCTGGTCCCTGGGCTGCGTGACCGCCGTGGTGCTGACGGGGTACACGCCATTCAACGAGCCCTTCAACTCAATACCCAGCGATCTCGAAGACCTGGAAGACGAGCTCGATCGACTGAATACCGGCCCGCTGGCGCGAAATTTACTGCGCAAACTCCTGATCACCGATGAGGAGAGGCGCTTGGATGTGAAGCAGGCGCTGCGCCATAGCTGGTTCACGAATATTGAACACGCGCGCCGGTTCGAGGAACTGTATCGCACTATTGTGAGGGAGTGGAGGAGGCCTGTACATCCGGATGGGACTGGGGGTGGGATTGTTGATCTTGCGAGTTATGCGAAGAGTGCGAGTGCGAGGACCGCGCAGGCTGGTGGGCAGCTGGAAGTGCGTGTGCGTGCTCGTGGTCTGGAGGATCATTCTCGGAAGGTATCGATTGATCACGTCTCAGAGTCGGAGTATGAGGATGCCCCGGAATATAAGCCGGGGTCTTCTTTGCTGTCGACGTCCACGCTTGCAGAGCCGCTGCTTCCAGCGCATACGCGAACAGGAGCAGGTGTTGAAGCGATGGCGTTGGCTGCTTTTGGACCACGAACTCATCAACGCGAAGGGGTCCGAGATCACCCAGCGCAGCCCTTGAGTAATCTGCGTCCAGTGCATGTGAACACCAGAATCACAAATCATATTCAGCCGAAACCCCTTCGTCCTGGTGAGAAAGTGATTGTGCAGAACCACCCGTCGACCCGATTGCCTGGTACCCATTTCCACACTCGAATCCAACACCATCAGCACGTGGATCCAAGCCCACGCCATCGGTTGTCTTTGTCCTCACACGAAGTATCTCGGGACACGAAGAAGAGGCCCCTTCTTCATGAAAGTTCTTCACCACCACAAACTCACGGTACTAAACCTACTACATGGACAAGCAGCAAGGAAAACCCCATGGACGAAGACGACCAGGTATACGAAGAAGTGCGAAATCCCGTGACAGGGAAGCGACAGCGACGCGTTTACGGACGCGGAATGGACATAGCAGCTGCTTTCGTGTGAGATGAGACGAGATGAGATGGTCGTTATACGCAATCTGTGAAGATGGTGATCTTACGGTGGAGACTTATATGCATTAGACCATTATGGTACGGTATGCATTATTAGAGAGGTGGGTGCATTCATATTATATGGAGGGACTGGAGGGAGGAGTTTGGGGGAGCTGGCTGGGATGAGTGATTGATTCATTGTTATAATCTGCTGGTGGGTATGGAGGCAAGGAGAATATGGGTTCGATGGGAGTATAGATATCCTCATGGAAGGGGGCAGACTCAATACAATAACTATCATATTTGTTAGATGGAAAGAAAGTAAAACTAAGCATCGAGGGATCTCTTTCAGCGTTGAATGTTGTTATAGTGCCTTGCAAAATTGCCCTACGCCGGATTACCGACGGGCTGTTTCTCAAATTCACCCCAACCTAGCCTGACAGATCCAGGGTTTCGATTGAATTTAGTGCAGTTGGAGAAAGAAGTTCGCTGGGAGTGAGGCTGGACACGTCATGCCATTTTCTATACGAACCGGATGGCCAGGGTAGTGCTCCAACAGGGCGCAGAGGTCACGTAATTCTCTAGTCACATTCTGGTATGCGGGCAACTGCAAGCTTTAATTACTTTAGCTCTGATTACTTCTTCCGCCGTAGATATTTCCCCCAGTATATCATTACAACCACATCTTCCTCGATAATTTCCACGCACCTTCCCTTCTCCATTGCTTCTATACCGCATCTCCATATCATTATGTCATTTGGTTTTTCGGTCGGGGACATAATTCTCTGCACCCAGATGGCCCATCGCCTTTTCTCTTCCGTCACTAATGGACGCAAGAAAGCACCGCGCGAACTAAAAGAGCTCGGGGACGCCTTATTCGGCCTCTGCTATGCCTTGGACCATCTCCGCAAAGAACACGAGACCATTGTGGCCAGGGCCACTCTAGAGTCCGAAATTGTTTCGGCGCAGGTGAATCAGCACTTGGTGTACATGATCAAGTCCTGTCGGGAGACATTAGAAGAGCTCGATAATGCCACGGCCAAATATCGAGAAGCAGCCGACGATCCTCCACGCATAGCGCCCCACAGTCAGGAAAGGGTTGGCGGCGTGATATTTGCTCCGCAGTTCAGAGCCCAATTCAGAATCCAATGGAAGAGGATTCTATGGGATATACGAGGCGACACCCTAACCAAGTACCGGCAGAAACTTCAAGTCCATACTGATTCGATCAATCTCCTCCTAAGCACTTTCATATGGTCCGTCCTCCTATGCGTACCTTTCTTCCTGCATAAATAGGACTGATTTGTGATCTCAGGTCTGCTACGGGTCGCATCGAAGAAGATGGTAAACGTCATACTCAGAGGGTGGATGAGCTCTCGTACCAAGTATACCAGTTGGTACAGACTCTCCAACAAGCCACCATGAATAGGGCTCAACTTCACTATGCCCTTAACTCACCTGGCTTCACTTGCTCGACTGGCCAAACGATGAATACGATTCTGGAAATATCGGGAGGCAGACAAGCCACCGGGTTCGAATCTAGGGATTCACATCGTTTTGCAATCCTACGTCCTTGGACGTTTTCGTCCACGCCTCTACGGGCAGGTTCATTGCAAGAGCGAAGCTCGTAATCGAGGATTTCAGTCTTGCTAAATGTGCTGTGTCTCCAACTTCCAAATAGCATAGAAGCCACTGACGAAGCACGCCGACAGCCGGGACAAATGGATTCGGGGAACTTCGTTGCATGTGTATCGCGCGTTCGTGTAAAATGCAAAGTTTAAGTGTCACACGGTTATGTAAAGATTAGAGCGTTCCTTTCATGTCAAGTCATCCATCCCTTGGGCATCTCCGTAGATACGCAAATAGAGTAGTACTGAGGTCCGGTCTCGGGCGAAGCGGCGCAAGAACAGATCCAATCGATCAGAGAAAGGGATACGAAACCAACAATCCAACCAACCAGTTCTCTTGCCACAAACATTGCCACTCAAGAGGTATCTCAAAACCGAAGGTTAGAAGCTAGGCGCTCGTGAGACAATTGCTCTCGACTCGAAAAAGAAAAGCAGATAACGGAAACAAGCTGTCTTGTCTTGTAGTCAGTCAGGCGAGGACGATCAATAAAATGAAATACCTGAATATTTAGGCCCTGGAACATGGAACATGGCCACACAGGCAGGATGAGAACCGCCAGCTTGTCTCAAGAGAGCTAGTCGGGTTCGATCAAGTGAGACCGACGAAAGGGAGATCGTCAACTGGGTCCAGAGGAGACGCGCTGTGGATACGATGACCGGGGTTAGTGGGCAGCTTGTTCCTAGGGGCCTTGAGACCAGATCTCCTTGGCAAAGCCCGAATGAGTAACTAGGGTTGAGAGACTTTTATGTTTTGTCATTGATTGGGAGTAACCTTGCCAAACCACTAGGTCGTGAAGACAGGAGACCCTCCTTCAAGGAGGAGGCGAGGGAAGACATGACACGCCACTAGATCACGATCATGGACGGGGCCTGAGTTGGAACACATCATCAGTTGGAAGTGGGGATGGTGTTGTGTGGTTAGTGCGCAGGGCACGAAGTTTTTCGCCCCTGGTTTGTCTTGGACGGGGTTTCGGTGGCCCCGAGATGGACGTTGAATGGTCAGGTGTGTGGCCAGGGATGAAGTGAGTGAGTAAATGCCTCGTAATTAATTCAATGAGCCCATTTGGATTTAATCACACTCTGACATTTTCACGGCAAACGGTGTTGCCTGGGAGCGGACGACCGAATGTCAGACTCGATACCACTGGCCGTGTCTCAAATGGCACCGCATCCAGTGGGATATCCACAATAGCCTCGTCGCCCCGTGGAGCTGAGCATAACAGTCATCAAGCTGGCCACCACTTTCAGTGGCCAAGGGATACACTAGCACTGGGGTCAGCCCTGTATCAATAGCAGTAGAGTGATCCCGCGCCCAGCATGACTGGAATGTCGATTCTCACATACAGGGAGTTCAGTAGAGGTGCAAGACACTCGACAAGGGAGTAGGGTCTCCAGGGAGTCACCGAAAGCGTGAGACTGGGTATAGTGTTAGGGTTCAGTCGTCGTACAGGCAACGCACCAGCCAGCCACAGCGGCAGTTGACAGTGGAGACGATCTGCCTTAGCGGCCGTTGTGGGAAGGGCGATGTCTTGCATTAGAAGCAATCGGAGAATTGCTTGTGCCTGTCAAAATCTTGTGTTTCTTTAGGCGCAGCCTATGAATGGGCTCGGGGTCTCACTAGATCGGATCACCCCTTGCATGCGATTTCTGAAAACACCGGGAGGCTGGACTCCCGGGCCGAGCGTTGGAGCGGCAACACTCCTTGTAAACATGTTGTACTCAGACCAGCCACTTCTGTGTTCGGATCCCTTTCAATAATATCGGAAGGGTGAGGGGTGTGGAACAGAAGGTCCTTGATTTGAAGCCGGCGGAAGGAGGAATATCCCTTCTTCTCCACCATTGAGACTTGATGGATGAGTTTAGTCAATAAGTGTGATACAGTTCGCTATTGTCAATGACCGATAAATGATTGTTCACAGATAAGAAGTCGTGTATATTGATTGATATTGAGCGTCGGCAGTCTATGAAATGGTGCCGGTAGGCTCTGCACTCCACAATGGCAAAACAAAACACACTGTGTATATTGTAAAAGATCGGCAAGATAAGGCAGGTACCGACAATATCCTCTGTCTGGTGTATTCACTCCAGTCACCGTCCTGCCGGACGCAAGGACCGGGGGGGACAAGCCTCATCGTCATGGAAGGAGAACCGTACCGAGGGATATTCCCCGATGACGATAGGCGATAAGCCAGGCGCAGATCAGACCAGAAGCCAGTCCTTCCGGGCGCCCAATGCATGCACATTGCTGTTGTCGTGAGTCGAACGATGACCTCAAGTGGCTCAACGATGACATCGGATCGTCAGGCACACGGCTGGGATTGGCCCCACACGCGCGACGCGCTCAGACGCGTCGCGTCAACGTGGTGAAAATTCGAACCCGATTCAATCCGCGAGCACAGTTGGGCGTCCAACTGGGAACAAAGCAGACGGACGGGCAGAAAAGGGCTGGCATGACTCGTTGAGAAGGGTGAGCAGACAAAGGATGGTGGAAAAGTCTCCCCTTGCCCTGTGGATTATGGGCTCTGTCATTCATAAGACAGCGGTGTCCCGGGACCCGGATTGTCCTGTCAGACCGAGTCTCCCGGATGACAGGACAGAACGTGCGCGATCAGCAGGCGCAATCGATAACGCTGATCGCAGGGACACGAGATTGTAACGCGTCGTCCCGAAAGGGCAATGTAACGAGGATCGCCCCTAGTGTCGTGCAGTCTCAGGGGGCCGAACCGCCTCGTGGGCATTCTCGCGAGGGGAGCGTCCTTGCGTTCGGCAGAACAGGGAGAGCTGTTTCATGGCCACGAGGGCAGGAGGGGTCTCAAGGACGAAGTAAAAAAAGGGCCAGTAGAAAGAATGTATTCTTTATAAAGAAGCCCCCAGCCAAGGGCGAAACGAGGGAATTATCACCAGAAGGAAGGGAAAGGACAGAACCAGGGCTGAACCACCAAGACCAACAGGCATCGTCATTCGTTGACATCACCTCTAAACCTGGGAACACTTTACTTTCTCTCTCATTCTTGGCCCCCAGGTTCATTCATTCAGAACATATTTAGAACCTTTGTTGTCCAGCCCGGTGGAGCAATGCGGGTGATGCTCGCTTGACCGTTTGCGGGTGTTGTCGTTTCTGCCCCCCCCCCCCAACGGTCCGTCTCCTCTTCCCCTTAACAACTCCCTCTCTCCCTGCACACTCCACCCTTCCCACTGTCGCATCGCCTTCGGAACTGGCGCATTCGAAAGCGCATACTGCCGCCATCATCCTCCACTCGTTTAATTCTCGCCAACTGCATCGACGCGCCTTGCAACGGCCTCCGGCGCAAATCAGGGATTGCGCACAAATCCCCGTCGCACTTCTTCACCTCTTGCGACTCCCACCACAGCAACTCCCTTCCACACGGTCATAATCTCCTTCCGGCATCATGCTCCTTCCATCTGCTCTCTCCTGCGATGTGCGCCGGCCGTCTCGCTTCACTCCCAGCCGCCTTTTCTCGACGCCTCCCCCGGTCGACCACAACACCTCTGGCAACGGCCTGCTAGGCACCTGTCGCGCACTGCAGTCTCTCTTGAACGGATCACCTGCGCCCTCGACGCGCCGCTCAACCAAGGCCCAGCGTCTCCAGAGCCCACTGCCCATCAACCCCCCGCGCCGGTCGCCGCGACGCTCATCGCGCAAAGTCGCGCGCCCAGCATCGCCTCGCCCAACTCCTCCACCTGCCACTCTCGCCCTAACACCCCCGCCACCACCCTCTGCGCCTGCGCGCGGCGCCAATAAACGGCGACGAGCCAGTGCGGATGACGACGACGATGAGACCGACTATGATCAGCGGCGTCGCTTCTCGACCCCTAAACGCCGCCGGTACGTCCCCTACGACTTGCCTCTCGGCCTCTCCTGCACAGATTTCTATTCTCTGCACTCTCCACCGATCACTCAGTCTCCTCCTTCACCCGCGCATCAACAACCACAGCCACAACCACAACCGCTCGAACAACCCATTTCCTTCTGTGATACCGTCCTCCCGTCCATCGAAGAGGCAGACGAACAGCCCTCGTCCTCATGTCCACCACCAGAAACAAGCTGGTCGGATGAGGACGACCAGCATCTCATCGATCTGGTCCTTGAGAAGTTCCGTCTCTCCCAGCAGGAATGGAATGACTGCGCTCGTCAAATGGGTCGCAGCAACTCTGCTACCGTCAACCGGCGCTGGAACTCTCTTGTCGGAGAGGGTCGTGTCGGGTTGCGGCGGGGGAGACGGTAAACTACTTACTCTCTTTGCTTTTTTTGGATTGGGATCCTGTATTATATGATGACTCGTTTCTTTTTTGGGTCTGCGAGGAAAAACTGTTTTGCATTATTCTTTCTTTCTCATTTTCGTGTCTCTTCTTTTCTTTTCTTGGACCATTACACCAGCACTCGATTATCTGTCTACCTACCCACTTACTTGTCTATTCGCATCAGGCTATGCGAATAACTCTTTGTTTCGGTCAACTTGTCCCTCGCTGCAACTCTCTCAGCTGACCTGACTTTCCATTCTGTCTGCTTCCCTCCCTCGTGTGCTCGATTTCATGCATATTCCTTTTTCTGCTGGTCGTTCCTTTTCTTCCCTCTTTGCTCCCCCCTTGCCTTTGCACGCTGTTTGCGGCGCCGACGCTGTACTAGTATATCCATCTTTGCCCGGCCGGGCTTGTATTTCTACTTATTCAAGAATGATACCACTATAACTATTGATCTTCAATTATATATCCTCGTATACTTACGCTGCGCTCGAGACTGGCTGCATTGTTCGCAACTTCGGTGCTGTCACTTAAAATTGACGTAGATAGTGGTGGAGAAAGGATATATATATCGAGGTATTCGTCTATGAACCTAGTATACCCTGCTCCCAGTCATCCTGTAGAAAATAACGTAGTACATACTTGCATTTAAACTTGAAAGGACAAGATTGAAATATTACATACCGTCAGAATAAAGGCGCGACGTGTCTAACACGTCGTTCGCTGTCCATGACAAGAACTAAGTAATTTGTGCTCTCACAAGACGGTAAACAGAAAAAAGAATTTGATTTCTAGCGTCAGGAAACATGGATACTAACGGCACAGTAGGTATGGTATGCTGAAGAAAGAAAGAAAAAGAAGAAAAATGTATGTGGCTTGACCTAACGCCAGACACCGGCCTGATTGATTGATTCCCCAAACAAGCATAGATGAGACAATGTTCGACTCGACTCAAGAGAAAACAACACGCGATGTTTTTAAAACCTGACAGAAAGGATAATTCATCAGCATCATCTCAGACACAACACAGTGACCATAAGCACTTACCGGATCTCGTAGCTCCCCGCGCGAGTCATATAGCGTACCCACTTCACCGAGCTGTAATTGCTCTTCTCAAAGACCTTCAGATACCTTACCAACAGCCCCGACGAAGTGAACATCAGCAAACCAAACGACAGACTCAGCGGCGGGCGACTCCAAGCCTTCTGATGCGTCATGGAGGTCAAGTTCGCTTCAGCCGTGAGGACATATTCACTCTGGCCCGAGAAGCGAGGGATCTTCCAGACGATATTATTATGCTCCGGTTCGTACTTGGCGCGGCCCTGGGAGGTGCGCTCGGTGGTCTTTGCGGTGTTGAGCGGCGTGGGGATGCGGACGATGACGTTGGTCGCGAAGAGCTTTGCGCTGTAGTTCGCTTTGATCGCGACGCTGTACTCAACCTTTGTCGTGCCAATCTCCCGCACGATAGGGTGCACTTTGAACGGGAGGTTGACGTTCTCCGTGGCCCGGTACCGCATCAGCTCGAACTCGCCGTCCGGCGGCACGAACGAGATGATTCGGTCGGCGTCGAACCGGCCTAGTTTCACGCACTGATGGAACTGGCAGTCTTCCAGCGTCACGGAGCCCGCTGCCGCGCGCGTCGCTTTGGATGTAGCTAGCGCGCCGCCCGAACTGCCCGCTCCGTTTTTGCCTCCGCTGGCGGGTGCGCCGCCGTCCAGGAGGAGTCGGTCGTTGAGTCCAAATTTGCACTCCGGCGTGCCGGATAGATATGCTCGCATGACGATTTGCCCGTTCACGTCGGCGCGGAGAACAGTCCCCGTTGCGGACATCAGGAGGTTGACGTCTTCGATCACGTCGACGAAGGCTTCGTTCTTGCGGTACTTGATATCCGAGCGGCGCCAGGACAGCGCACCAGTGGCTTGCTGCGTGATACGACTGGAGTCTGTGGGCGAATTGGCGATGACGGACTTGACGCCTTCGGTGGTGATGTACATTTTCAGGGTGTCGGTCTCGGTGTTCTGCGGGTATCCGAAGTCGAGGATCTCTGTAGGTGAGAAGGGATTATGAGCATGACCATATAACTTGAACCCTTAGCAGAAGACTTACCGTCCAGCAACTCATAAATCAAGACGAAATTATTCTTCACGGCCTCCTCGTCAAACTTGCCGAAATAGCTCTTCCCCAGCATGATAAACCGGTACATGAACTCAAAGATGAGTGCGGCATTGGCGTTGCTCTTGGTCACGGCGACCAGGTAGATATTTTCGTGCTTGACATGGCTGAAGGTTGTAGAGCCCAGGGTCAGGATAGGCGAGCGCACCTGCGGGTTGGAGATAACCTGGATACGGAAGATATCGGCCAGGCGCGGGCGGCAGTCGCTGCGGAAGGCGCGGAAGATGAGGTTCTCACCCTTTTGGTTGAAGATGAGGATGCCCGAGAGCATGGTGGTGGGTGGTGCATAACACTTCAGGAGCTTCGACGGTTGAAGATGTGAAGATGTGGGGGGCGGGATCGACGGACACCGCCTTCGACACTGGAGGTACTACGTTGGGTAGTATAACATAACTCAGGGAATAGTTACTAGACTGATAGATTTTTTTATCGATGCTCGCTAGAGCAATTGTATGTACAAGGTCCAGAGAAGAGACTACAAACAGTATCAAAAGTGAGATATAACCAAGAGTCGCGGATGGATATCATGGAGAAGGTCAGGACAAGAGTGACAAGATTACAAAAAGATAGACAAAAAGAAGACAATGGGGAATCGCACACAAAAGCACCGAATCAAGTACCAGGCCCAATGCCGGTGCTGGGCCTGGTATTGGGTTGAGAGGGATCCTCGCTGGGTACAATGCCCACCTTGGGATCGGGGATCTGGATATCGAGAGACATGTAGGCGGTTCGCCGCAGACTCCAGATGTGCACTCCGTCCTTGGCGCCAACCTCTCGATTCCAGTTCTCCAGCCAGGTCTCGACGTGTTGTAGCTGGCTCTTGATCCCAGGGGCATTGATGTCGTCCCACACCCAGCCCGTCAGCAGGCCCATCGCGCCATCGAACCAATTGCGGAGGCGGAACGGGTCAAAGGCCTTGATGAGGCCCTCGTTCACAGTGGCAATCACCTGGCGGAACTCTTGTTCTGACAATAGCGGGTCCAAAATCTCGGGATACAGATTCGAAAAGGTCGGCGCCAAGTCGCCCTTGATCATCCAGTCGCGTCGAATCCGGATCACGCGCGTGGTGAGATACTCCTGAGATCCAATCGGTACATGCGGGTTCAGATGCGGGAAACACGGGTGAGCGGGGCCCCAGGCCAGTTCTTCGGCGACGTCAGGGGCGGGTTGGCCGGTGTTCGAGGGGACGGAAGCGATCTGGGATTGGGAGCGTAGAGAAGTTTGTGACTGGACGTGGCGAGGCCGGTCGTCATTATTCTGGCGGCGAGTGCCATCTTGCGATAGATGGACTTCGGCAGGGGGCTGGAGGTTTTCCACCTCCTTGGCCGCGCTGCCGGCAAATGCTGCAGCCATGTCCGCGGGTGATATATGTTGGCTACGCCGCCGGCCTAGAGGCAGACCGATACTGGTGCGGCTGCTCTCGCTCTCGCCCTGACTGCGCTCCACGATCAGACTGGACGGGGACGGGCTGAAGCGACTGCGTCGTCGTTCGGGGATGCTCAGCAACGGAGACTCGAGGGGTAGGCTATCGGATGAGAGCTGGCGAGGTGGGACGCTGATCGGGGTGATTCGGGGGACGTGGTTGACAGGGTTGGCGAGTCGGACGGCGGGCGGGCGAAGGATGGCAGGGAACGACGACTGGCCCGAGATGGGGACGCACTGCCGCCGCTGTGCTCGGGGAAATGACGAAGTCGCCTCCACGGGGGCGCGAGTGGCTACTAAGGAATGGGGACCACGGACCAAGCGTTCTTGTGCCTGCCGCGGCGATAGAGAAGAGGAGGAGGAAGTGAAGGACGCCGTGTTTGAAGAGGAAAAAGAGAGTGTTGGGGATGGGCGGCGAGGAGAAACGAGCGGACGCACATAGAGAGAGACACACACAATAAAAAGAGAAGAAAACAGAAAGAGAACGAAGTCCAATGAATGAATGAATGAATTGAAGAATTCCGAATTGAAAAGAATTGAGATGATTTGGAATTTCTTGGCAGCCTCAAATTTGAGGCCGAGCTAAATAAATCTACGATCCGGAACAAACGAGCCCTAATAAAGACCGGACGCCCCGGATAGTAATAATTAGACTCGTCTACCTCATACAAGTGCCCCGTGTTTGCGCCAATCGCCGGGATAGCCCTTGTTTCATGCCTGCAGGCTGCAAGGAGAGGTCGGATGTAAAAAAAAAAAAAAAAAAAAAAAAAATGAAATAAAAAATTGTTAAAAGGGTATATCTATCACACAACAAGAAAGAAACAACAT
This sequence comes from Penicillium riverlandense, assembly GCF_028828495.1. Classification (NCBI taxonomy): domain Eukaryota; kingdom Fungi; phylum Ascomycota; class Eurotiomycetes; order Eurotiales; family Aspergillaceae; genus Penicillium; species Penicillium riverlandense. The sequence goes on from NW_026643194.1 coordinate 4,582,450, forward strand.
CAGCTACAAGTGTTGATGGGCCGTCGCCTGCATCCTCCGCATGGCTTGTCGATGCAGGTCGGTCATGCTGCCCCGCTGCATTCCATCTGCAATGCTCTGGCCCAGCTGCGCAGCCGAGGCATCCTGCATCTGTTGCACCGATCCCCAAAGACTGCGTGGCCTGTCCGAGCCCATCGGCGGAGAGAATGCCAATGGATCACGGCGCTGGAAGAGGTCCTCGCGGACCGACTGTCGCCAGGCCGCCATCATGACTGACCTACCCGAATCAGGAGTCGGGGGTCGTGGAGATCCAGATCGATCGATGCTCTGGAGACTGACTGCCGAGGGCGAGTGCATGGACTGCCGCTGGAGCATGGCGCGGCGTTTGGAGAGCGGCACGTCGTCGTCGTCATTTGGCTCCTTCCCGCGCTGTTCACCCTCTTCATCCTCTCGCTCCTCGGGGATCGAGAAAGTGGGCGGTACAAGCGGATACGGCTCTGCGAGTGATGTGCGCGATGACCCGCTCCGCGACATCCGGTGGTCCTGCCGTAGCGATAGCATGGATTTTCGGTTGCGGACCATTCTCTCTCTCACTGCCAGGAGTGAAGGCGTTCCGCTCAATCTCTTTGAGTCTGGCGTGCCGTTGCCATCGCCGGGAGCAGTAACCGTCAGGTATGGAGTCGACCTGCTGCGTGTCGGTGCCATCCTGCTGTTACCTTGTCGCATGCCAAGAGACTCAGACGACTGGTTCCTCCAGGCCATTGAAGCACGAGTTACGGACTTGGGCAGGTTGGTTACTGAGCCACTGGACATGCTGTTGCTGGAGGTCGTGCGACGCAGTCCGGGTGCCGGTTTTGGTGAAAGGGCATATGAGCGACGATTGCTCATGTCCGTAGACAGGGACCTTGTCATTGGCTGTGGCGGCTGAGCAGTAAAGGGTGTCTGTAATAGCTGCTCAATGTCGACGGGCACTGCGGCCTCTTCGTTGTCGGACGTGCTTTCCTTCACTTCATCATCCACCGGAATGTGCTCAAAGTCCGGGACATCCGCCTCTTCTAGGTTCTTTGCCCATTCTGTGGTGCGATATGAATGGACCACCTTGGATGTCTGCTCCGGAATGCCTTGCACGCTGGATCTGTCCAATCGAGTCGGTTCGTCCTTGAGGCCATCTTTTTCCTGCAACGCAGAACTCATGGTTTTTGTCTCCTCTGACGAACATCCATCCAGGCTCTTTGCTTGGACAGTGATATCCTCCTCAATGTGCTCGGGGTGGGAAATAGCTTGGTTCTCATTGCTGGCTGGATTGTCGGGCAATTCCATTGGAAGATCCTGTTGGCATTCGCCAGCTGGCTCGTTTAGAATATCGGATGAGATGGTTGGACAGTCGGAAATCGACTCTTGATCATCCGCAATGCCTGCCATAGACGATTCAGAATCTTCGGCTGCAACAAGCGCTTCTTCTGACTGTGACTGAGAGGAGCGTTTGGCGCCACTACTGCTCTGACGAGAAAATCGACGCAAAAGGGACCTCCCTGATAAGCGTCTCGAGTGTCCCTCAGATCCCGCAATAGCGCCATTTTCTGAATTGTTTTCGTCATCATGGTTTGAACCAGCGTCCGTAATAATTATCGTAAGCGCTGGCAGATGTTCTGCTGCTCCTGCTTCTGGTTTTTGATCATGCCACGCCTGTGAACTCTCACCCACAGAAGGAGCATCATTACCGGTCTCCCGGGTTTTCTCACTACAAGAGGGCTCCATCAATGCGTCGGTGCTGCCCATATCCTTCATTTCGACTGCATCCTTTTCGTGGCCTGTGGACCCCAAACCATTGGAGTCTCTTCGCGAATCAGCCACGGCGGTTTCGGAGAGCGAGGGCGCTTTCCCTTCATCACTGTTCCCGAACATATTCTCCCACTCGGCTCGTTCTCGGGAATTGCTTTCTTCCACTTGACGACCGACTTCTTCTTCGGCCGCTTCTTTATTTTTTTCTTGTTGTTTTCGTGTATCATTTTCTTTCGAGCGGCGCTCCTTGATCACTCGCCACAACCGCAGCTGGGATACCACACCCATGGCAGTGATGATGACGATCCCGGCCAGCTCGACCCGGATACTGCGAGTAAGGGGGTAAGTATAGGTATGTCGAGGAAATATCTCCTTATTCAAGCCTAGAAGGGACGTCAAAACTGGGAATCTTTGTATCATTATGCCATCGACTTACCCCAGATATACAACCAGAACTCTTTCAATCCAGCTCTGCTGAAACAGTCAATCCCAAGCATAATCGCCGTGGCACCAGAAAAGGCAGTGCACGCAATTAGCCCGTATGCTCTGGTGTAATGACTGAATGATAAGGCATAGAAGCCCACGACGACCGCAGCAATCAGTCCAACCTTCGGCCCGGTGCTTGAGAGGAGACCGCCGGATTTCAATGATAGAAGCCACATGCTTATGCAGAATCCACCGAGCAGGCAACCGAAACCTTCCGTGATTTCTTTGAATATAAGGGCCAGTCCACCGAAGGTCAATCCAGTGATGAATATGGCGACCAGGTATCCGCCTTGAATGGCGTTACTCACGGGAGGGTTCATCACATATTCAATCAAGACCTAATAAAGGTTCAACGCTTGTCTAATATATGGATCATTTTCACACTTACAGTCACACCCAAGGCTGTTATGAATCCAGCTGAGAGCAATATTTGAATCCTTTAAACCCAGATTAGCAGCCAACTCTTGCTAACCTCAAATAATCCATGACGTACCATTTCTCGAGTACGCCAATGAAGGCCAGAGTCCCTCCGAGGAAGAGGAGTATGATACCCCCAATCCCTAACGCTGGACTGATTTGAGGGTAGATTGGAAGACCTCCCGAGTATGTTTTGTTTGAATTGTCGTGCTGGGGATGAGAGTCACCTGTCATAGGTGTGTCCAATGAAGGGACGGTCGTCGTTGGCGTCGCTATAGGGGACCTGGTATTTGAAACGGCATCGTTGGTAGTTGTCGTCGTTGCGACGTCTTTCGTAGTTGCCGTGAACACATCATTCGCGTCGGTCCTTGTCACTAACGTTGCCGTCGCTGGGTATTGTTTCCGGTGGAAAGTTTCGGTGGTATCGAGATTTTGTGGCTCTTGGATTGCGGCGGGCGCAGCAAATGCGCCCACAAATTGGAGGAAAAGAAGAATGATGCTAAGAAATGATTGACGTCGCATCTTGATTAATTTGCTCACGGCCGAGTCTTTGATCGTGTATCTCCAACGTAGTCAAGCTGGCTGAATAGATATATGCCGGAAACTGCTCACACATCCATACATAACAACAAGTCTCCAGTCACGGTTTGTCTTCAGACATGAGACGTCTTGTCCGAATATAATAGGAGGGTAGAATTAACAAACCAAGTTCCCAGTCAGAATAATGTCGTCAGGGATCCATTGGGCCAGAAGGAAATAATGAAATGAACAGAAAGCGAAAGAAAATTAAGCAGAAAGCAGCCCCGGGCCCAGCCCCAGAATCTCCCTAGATATAAAGCGAGCGGCGAGAATTGACACCGCTAATCCCAAATTCCAGAATACCGGGGACCCTGTGATGGATTCTCATTGTTTAGGGCATATTTCCGGTTTTAGGGAAGGGGGAGGGGCGGGTATGGATAACAGACGCCCACACCTGCTGGACCAGTGAGCTGTCGATTGGACAGGACGGTTGTGTGTAAGGACGATAATTACTTGCATACATTGCTCGAGTCCCTCGCGAAAGATTGACCGATAACGGGACTGTTCAGCAAGCCGCATAGGTCATACTGCTTTACTTCGTCTCTACCAGGGCAGCAATAATATTTCTGTTGTGAGATGAAGCTGATGTTTAGTTGACTGTGTTTACCATGCCAATTCCTATCATTCGCAATACTAAAATCTCGCGCAGATCCATTCTCCAGGTCACCGACTGGAATGCGGGCAATTAGCCGATTCCCTGACCTGTCAGATCGACCACAACACCAGCTTCTTGGGATCAAGCACGAACATAATATACATGGGCGCGTGTGCACTCACCGTCAAATGTAAGCGAAGAAAAGGACTTCTCGACTGGAGTGGTTTGCAAAAGGAACTAGGGGCCAGACGGCGGGTGGCGTCGATTCGATCTATCACCTTTGAGCGGTTCCTGGATGACGCTTCAACTGGACCAATCCAATGTTGATTTAGCCTGCATGCCACCATATCACTGGCCTATGAGCGCCGTCCGGAAAACAATGCCTTCGAGGCACTGGCGGTCGGACAAAGTCGAGGCAAGGAGCCTCTGAGACAGCATCCATTTTTGGGTGTGTACCTTGTCGATCATTTTCCTCTAGAACTCAACCCAAACCCTAAATCCATAATTCAAGCAGTGGTAGGAACGAGTCGGTCATGGTGGCCAGTTCCTGAGATGCTCGTTGCTGATACTCTGGGGGAGGATTACGGCTAATTAATAGTACTGCAATAGGGCATTGAATACTCCTCTCGGTAATGGCCGAGTATCCTCACCAAATATTAACCTGAATGCCTCTAGTTTAACCGTGGCCGGGTGAAGTGAACAGAAAAAGAAGGCTGGATTGGATTGAATGATCATTGCTAGAGTTTAACAATTGCCAAAACTCTATTCTTCTTTCGCAAAAAGATCCAAGATCAGCTGCCTCTCGCAAGCAGCAGCAACATCCAAGGCACTCATGCCCTTGTTGTTTTCCTTCCTCGGATCCAACCCCCGTGCCAGCAACTCCTGAAACAACCATCGTCCATCAGGTTCACTGGTTTCATCATCTTCCCGCCCGGCGACCGCGTGGAGCAGAGTATCGCCATCGTTATTGACAGCAAATACATCATGGTAACCAAACATCCGGCGAACATCGGACTCCGCAGGGGGAGCAACCGCGAAATAGTCGCATCGCAACTTGGTTAGTTTGACGTACGGAAAAAGAGGTGTGTTTCCGGCATTGTCGCGGGCATTGGGATCACAGCCTTTTGCTATGAAGTGTTCATATAGACCTTGGTACGCAGGAAGATAGCTCTTGTCGAAGTCACGAAAATATACGCCGCCGTCAGGACTGAGTGTCATGAGCGTCGGAGCGAGAATATGCAGTGGAGTGTCTCCGTTCGGACCGGTAATTTGAAGCTCTGCACCAGCAGAGAGCAGCGCATTAATGAGGTCCAATCTGTTGTCTTCTTTTATACTAGATCCGTTGAGGGCGCAGTAAAGTGGCGAGAGACCTTCGCTATTCGTGGCAGAGACATTGGCGCCCTTTTCCAGTAGCAGCTTCACTGTCTTGATTAAGCCTGCTTGGGTGGCAAGTAGAAGGGGCGTTGATCCATTGACATCCGTGGCATGGATATTGGCTCCAGCTAGTATCAATTGGCTTGGCGTAGAATCACCCTTCACGACGCGGGATTGAGCCGAAGTCGAGCATGCTCTCATGAGAGGCGTTTGATCTTCAGCGTCTCTCACTTCTAGATCAATTCCAGCGTCGATGAACGGAGCAATAAGCCCGTGGTTATGACAGACTTCATGGAACACAGTGGATTTTCCATTGCGCAGTTCCATCCAGGGATTCGCCCCGCGTTCCAGAAGAAGCACAACCATTTTCTCCCTGGTCTTTCTTGGCGACGCCGTACCTAAGGATGCCCGATCACCTTTTAGAGAGGCAGCGAGAAGAGGCGCTTCTTCGTCCTTGAAGTTACTAAAATAACCCTCGTCGTTCGGGCGGTGGAATACGATGTTGACATCTGCCCCAGCGTCAATAACAGCCGATGCAACCGCACAGTTACCGCTCTCGACTGCCACAATTATGGGAGGCACTGGACATAGGCTCATGTCAGCACCGTGGTCAAGGAGCTTCTGGATCACTCTCAGGCCTCTTTTGGTATCCAAGGCGGAGATTAGAGGCGTCAAGCCACTATAAGGAGAAATGGCGTTGATCTTTGCGCCGTGTTTCAACACAACTTCCAGAGCCTCATCACGCCAAAATGAAGTCCCTAGAAATCCACTTCGATCTCCAGAAAGCGCGCATTGAAGAACTGTGCGTCCACGAGAATCAGTTGATTCTAGATCTGCTCCTGCCTTGCATATCGACTCGAGTGCCGAGATGTTCCACCAGTTCTCGCCCACGGCAAGAACATGAGCGGCTGCGTATACGGGACGATGGTGTCCGGAATACCGGTTTTCGCCGAGACGTTCTGCATACTTGGTGTTCACATCAACACCAAGTTCAATGAGCAGATTGACCATTTGGAGGTTTGACAGCTGTCTGCTTGTTGCAACATGAAGAAGCGGAGGTGAAAACGCATTGATGTCTTTGATAAAAGGCGCGACTGTCTTCATCATTGACATAAGGCCCCAATGAGAAACATAGTGCACAGGAGTCAAGCCCTCGGGCCCGTAAGACATAGGGTCAAGTCCGGTGTCCAATAAAGCCTTGACTACAGCCTCGTTTCTCGTGCTGATAGCTGCTTGAAGGGTGGCGTATGCATCGGTGTTATTATCCTCGATGCCTCGAGCAATGGACTCAGCGTGCGTGGATCGGGTAGAACACCAACGATGCATGAGACTGTTTTTCGTGCCAAGATTTGGTGAAGACAAAAGCGCATCCACCACTTCCTCGTGGCCGATAAACACAGCCACATCATATGCCGTTTGCCCACGATTGTCGCATATCGCTGGATCTGCACCGGCTGCCAATAGGCAGCGAACAACGTCTTGCGTCATGCGGGCTTCTTCTTCTTGACAGATCACAAAGCTTAAATCCCACTCAACACGATCTTGTCTAGTGTTGGGAGGAGGAATTATGTACGCAGCGAGAGACCGAACACAACCTCCCCACGTAGGTCGTTTCCTGTACTTGCGGTTCTTTCTGAACGCCGAGGTATTGACCTGGTGCTCGGCAGCTAGATGTAGGGGCGTCAAGCCATGTTTGTCTGCGATGTTTGGATTCGCCCCAGCTTGCAATATGGAGTAGACACTCTCGAGGTTCCCAGACAGAGCCGCATGGTGCAATGGAGTCCGGCCATTTTCATCCTTCTGATCCACGCTGTACGATTTCTCGCAATATAGCTTGCAGAGCAGAGAGACAGCACTGCTATGTCCAGCGCCTGCTGCAAAATGAAGAGGAGTTCGGTCATCGTTCGTCAGGACATTTATATCTGCTCCGGCTCGGTAGAGTTTCCAAACATAAGCCTCGGATGTAGAGGCAGCGCAATGGATGGCCACGATGCCTTCGTTATCTGCCGCATGCAAATTTATACCCAGGTGTGGTTGAAGCAGGAAATCTATTACAGCTGGGATGATCCGAATGCTCTCGCTGTCAGGGTCCACGTTTGGCAGCCGGACTAACTTATGCAAAGCTGTTTCGCCGCGGTTGGTGGTCAGGTTTGCTAGTCCACCAAGCTCCAAAATTGTCTTTAAGGTGACTGGAAAGACACTCGGGCGAATTGCATCATGGAAGGGCGTGTTGCCCTCGAAATCGACACAATTGATGTCACATCCTGCTTGAATGAGAGCTTGGGCATCCGCCGACCAAAACTTGACTTGCGCAGCTATGTGAAGAGCTATTTTGGGAGATGAGCCTAACCCCCGGAATATCAATGGAGGTAGTGTACGAAGCACTTACCGGACTTGTTCTGGAAATCTCTGGCCTTGGCATTGGCTCCGTTTTTGATCAGTCCAGTGATGAATTCAGACTCTCCATTGTTGCAGGCTGCAAGCAAAGCTGTCCTTCCGAGTCGATCCCGGGACTCCAGATCCAGCCCTTTGTCCATGAACAATGGAATCGAGTTCACCCTTCCATCTCCACCGTTTCCATATCGGAGGTTATACAGACAGAGTGCGCCTTTCTTGTTCTTGATGGTGGGGTCTGCGAATTTCAACCACTTTTGAATATCCTCGTACTCAAACAACCACGAGGTGCATATATAGTGTAGTGCCGTGTTTCCTTTATGGTCTTGCAGGTTTGGGTCCGCACCATTGTTGATATACATGCTGACATCGGTGCATTGAGCCCTGGCCGCTAGGATGAGAGGCGTGGCGCCGTCACTAGGTCGAGCTTCGTTGATATCGGCCCCTGCCACCGTGAGCATCTTGATGGCTTGGAAGCGTCCTTTAGACATCCTAAAATTCTGATGAAGCACGGTGTTTCCGTCAGAATCAGTGGCACACGCATTGGCACCGTGACGCAGAAGAAGGGACACAAATTCATCAGCGCGATCCACGCCCAAGAAGTACTGATCCACCCAAGCGAATAATATAGGGCTTGACCGGTGTCTCGAATTGACATCAGCTCCAGCCTCGATGAGGTAAGTTGCGCTTTTCTTCCATTCTTCAAGAGTGTTATCCGGACGGGACTCGCGTCCGGACAGCGTGATTCTCGCCCATCCCTGAAGAGGATTTAATTCCGGCTTATCGCTGGAAAACTGAAAGCCGGGACCATCTCTGGCGTATTTAGTTTCGTGGGATTTGGCATGCACATCGGCTCCATGGGAAAGCAAAATGCGCACAGTCTCGGAATCTGCGACGACTGCGGCAAGAAACAGCGCCGTCTTCCCCTTATCATTGTGTTTGTTGATGTTGGCAACAATTTCAGGATACCGGAGCAGAATTTCAAGGGTCTTGGATTGACCTGTCGCGGAGGCATAGTGCGGAAGTATGGTGCTTCGTGAACAGGAATCCATACGTGTTAACAGCTCAGAGACAACATCCGCGGCGCCCAGCTCGCAGGCGTATTGGATTGGTGTCTTTCCAATGGTTGAGTCTTGCAAATGGAAGTGATCATGGTCTTCTCGATGTTTAGGTGACATTGGATCTGCACCGATATCGAGCAAGCACTGCAGCGCTTTGACATGGTTGCCTTTAGCTGCATGATGAACAGGTAACAGGCCATCCTTGTCAGAGATGGTTAAACAGGGGGCGCTAGCCACGAGGTTTGCTAGTGTCCCAGCATGCCCATTCATTGCAGCGTAGGCAGATGCTGTTCGCCCATAAGAATCTACAGCATCCACTTGTTCTCCCCGTTCTATGAGATGCACAATGTATCCTTCCAGCCCAGCTTTGCCAGCCATATGGAGCGCACGAAAATTATCAGGAATGCCTTCTGCCTTGTGTACGAGCAGGAAGTCCTTCCAGCTCTCGAAATCGTGAGCTCCATACTGGCAGAGACCATCCAGCTTCAACATCAGTTCTTTCGTCATGATCCTGCATTTGGCAGCATGATACAGCAGATTCTGCGATGCGTATTTGAGGAAGGGGAATTGAATCATGAGATTTCTTTCGGTGGAGTGATCGTAGCAGTATTCCAAGTTTTCACCGCGATCACTGACAGACCACGAGTCAAAACATCCAGACAGCAGATAATCAATGGAAGAAATCGCCAGATCTTGATGAATAGGAATGGGTGAAAGAGCCGGGAACCATTTGTCGGAGTGAGGTGGTTCTACAGCACTTTTGCGTTCTCTATCCAGCAGAAACTCCGTAAAGGAGTGGTGGATGACTTGGACGGTTTCGTTATCCAATATCTCCAGAAGCGGACCACATGACGTGCGAGCCATGAGTTTTGCATCTTGGGAAGCATTGAGCCCGCTTCGGTCTCTACGGGAATTGATCAAGGCTGCAAGTTCTGTGGCGCGAAGGGGCCGACTTGCGTGAGTGATACAAGAAAGTAGCCAGAACTGGAAACTTCGACTGGCTCCTGAACGTACCGAGTGTTCATGGAGGAGGTTCACATACATATCTTCCAGAGAGCCCGGAAGATGTTCCAGATGCTCTCGCACTGCAAGTGGCTTGTGGATGATCTCGTCAAGCATCAGTCGGGCGTACAGGAAAAGACCTGCTGCCTTTTGGCAGAGAACTTCCTTGACTAACGAACAATCTTCCAAAGTTAATCCGCTCCGCTGTTCATTAGCGAGGCGATGACTGAGGTATGTGGCAATGTCGCTTTCGACATCCCCTCCTTCAAGCCGGATTCTGACAATGTGCGGCCCCCTGAGGGCGTTCTGCAGCGAGGGTATCGGGCGACTGGTCATGATAAGCTTGATTGATTCTGGCTTTTGTTTCCCGATCTCATAGATGCATTGTAATAAGTTGCACTGCTCAGTATCCAGTTCATCCAGGGCATCAAAAACCAGATAGACCATGGGAAGGGTCGAAAGGGCGAAAAGTAACGATCTCCAGAGCTCATGGAATGGAGCACTCTCTATCGCCGAATGCTGCAGATGAAGCTTTTTCAGGGTAGCCTGCAGTGGAATGCTGTAATCAAGGAGCTGTGACAAACAGTCTTGGGCCAGTTGTCGCGGGTTGCTATTCGACTTGATGATCCGCCGAGCAAAAAAGAATAGCACAGGCACATCCTCCTTTTTCAGGGTCTGGATCAAATTGGCCGCGGCTACTGATTTGCCGCTTCCCGGGATGCCTTGAACCCACAAGGCCCCAAGACCAGAATCATGCCAGTTCCTGTACTTGTCTGTTTGGAACAGCCAGTCGCCAGTTCCCGGGGCGTGGGAGTTGAGATGTTTTTGGTATTCACTCCCTTCCGAATCATATTCCGTTGGACACAGCCAGGATCGAATGGTTTCAAGGTCCTCGGCAGTGACTGGCAAGAAGATCAGTAGATGTCTTGATGAGAAAAAGTGGGAATCCTACTGGGAAGGTCTTGGGCACCGTCTATTGTCACAGTCAGCAAGAGCGTTTGAGTATCAGGAACGAAAACTTGCCTATTCTATCCACCAAGACGTAGTCATCGTTGTCCATAATCACCGTTGTAGTTGTTAGTGACAAGTATTCACGAGGAGTGAAAAGGGCTAGTTGTTCAGCCCCCAGCTTTCTTGCCAAGCAGAGTAGAGCCTCATCATGTGAATGCGCAGCATACTAATTTTAGTTCTAGACACATATTCCAATAAATTAGCATGACTGCATAAGTAATAACACTATCTTTTTCCTTGTGTGTCTCTATTCCTTCATTATTTCCCTATCTCATCATGTAGTTACCCAAAACGGCCAAGTCATGTGACCGTCGCGTCACTCTCACCCGCGCCCCTGATTGCAGGACACCTCCCATCACCTTCCTTTCCCACTCGCTCACCTTACCTACCCCAGTAACCACACCCAATGTCCGCCTTCGCCTCCTCTCTGCGCCCCTCCCTGCGCCTGGCCGCCACGGCCCAGCCCGCGCGCACCTTCAGCTCCTCGTCGCCGCGCTCCGTCGCCAAGATGATCCTCACTGGCCGCCTGGCTGCCGAGCCCGAGCTGCAGGCCACTTCGACCGGTCAAGACGTCATTAAATACGCCCTCGCCACGTCTTACGGACCCAAAGAAAACCGCCACACCAGCTGGTTCCGCGTCTCGAGCTTCGTTCCGGAAGGCGCGCAGCGGGAGTACATCCTCGGTCTGCAGAAAGGGTATGGGCCCTGTCATGTCACGGACAACTTAGCGTGGATTGCTAACGATTTATGTGTCAGAACTCTGGTCTACGTCGAAGGCGATGCCAGCATGCGTCAGTGGGAAGACGCCGAGGGCAAGAAGCAATCCAGCCTCAGCATTGTGCAGCGTATGTGTCCCTGCTTGATTTCCAATATATATTGTTAAAGTTCATTGTTGATATGACCTCTACTAGGCTCACTCGAGGTCCTCAAACGCCCAGCTAGCGCTTACGAGGGCGAGGGCGAGTCCCAGTAAACGAGCATGGTGCGGTTTTAGATCTGTTGCTGGTTGACGAATATTTCTTTCATGACCTGGATAATGGCGCTTGGAAGTAGGGCGGCTGTCTGTTGGTTATGTCGGGTCTTCTGATTATGATGAGTGACTGATTCTCCGATCTCCTCTCATGTTGCTTTTTGTGATTATATTGTAATTGTATACCCTGAATACACTTCCGTTCCCACTCGGGGATGTAAATTCGGCCTATGAGTTGCGGAATCATATCTCTAGCCCGAATGTCTTGTCTCGTGTTGGTGTTATCATCAACGACAAAGTAAGTGACATCTACCGGCCCATTGGATGTTAGCCTTGCAGCAGATTACACCGCAACGCTAGGTGACGGTAAATCGGGCACCGAAAATGGCTACCTTGGACGCCATTTGTCGGCGCCCTTTTTTACCAGAATCGCATGGCTGCGGTCATGCGCCACTCCCTCTCCAAGAGCCGTCTAGATAGTCCGTTTAGATAGCCTCATTACTTCCAATCTCAGACTACTCACACAATTCATTTTACACTCACTTATTTCACTCCCTTAATGCCAGTATTCCGCTCTCAAGAAGTTTTGTCCTTCCTGAGAGTTCCAATCCTCGCTTCATCAATAACACAGTGGGCTGTTGTATGGCAGTATCCCAACAACGATCTGTCATCGCAGTTGGGGCGATCTATCGAAAGTACCAGTTGCTCGATTTCCACCCCACCAGTGGTTCGAAATGGCCCCTGTCCTCTAAACTATCCCCCTTCTCTCGAATATTTACCTAGTGTGGGGGTCCGGTTCAACGAAGAAGAATGACATTCTACAAGAATCTTCAAACTGGAGTGAACGAGAAGAAGAAAACAGAAGAAGACAAGCAAACTCAATACAGGAAACTTGCAAACAGTGTCACGTGGTCCAGGCCTGCCAGGTCTTCAGACCTCGAAAATACCAGGAGACCACTCCGTCATTTTCTTGATCCAATCTGCATGTGGAACTTCTCCAAGTTCGGGGTTCCTCCGTGCACTCGGCCGAGAAAGGAAGACTTCGTAGAAGCGGTTTAGTTGGGGATAAGCCTCGACCACCTCTCGCCCATAGACATCCAAGGTCTGCTTTCCTGACGAGAGAGTCATATCGATACCGTAGCAGTCCTTGGTGAATTCAAAGAATTGAAAGAGCACTATTTCTGCAATTGTGGCCTTTCTCGAGCCGCTGGCCTCCCATATAAGGCTATCTGGAGAATATTCATTTTCATCCATCCATCTTTCAACGCTTAGGAGGCCACGCTTCAGCCATTGTAGCATTTCGCGCGCGGCATCCGGCACACGCATGGTTCCTGTTCCTGACCCAAAGATGCGAATTGGGTTCCACCCCTCTGTCAAGCTGACTGCTAAGCTGAGAAGCTCGCTATGCTTAGCTCGGCAAATAGCTGCAGCATCATCGTCCCCAAATTGAACAGGCATCTTGAGAGGCAGAATCGATATTGGTGGAATTTTGGGGAACCCGTGTCGCCCTGCCAAACAGGTTTCTTCAATGAACTCCATGATAGCGATAGATTGTTTGATATATATTGCTTCCTTCGGCGCGCCTCCGTTGCCTTGAGGGATAACAAGAATTGGGAGGCTTCCGGACGGCTTTGGGGGAAAGCCCGCCGGAGGATGACCGCCAAATTGAAGATCAGAAACGGGGACAACAGTCACCAGTGAGGAAGGAATAGATCTCTCACGGAGGTATATGACAAGCCGTCGTGGAAAGGGCTGCCACGGGTAGGCATAAAGAAGCCAGGGCTTAGAAAAATTAGAAGCTTGCATCATTCTGTTGAACCGTCAAATTAATTCGTTTGGATTAAGATGAAATTGAAAGGAAAGTTATTCTAGTAGCCTTACTCTTCGGCTCTTTTAAGTCACATTCGGAGACTATAAGTTCGGAGACATATCAAGTTCGGAATAAACTTTGGCCGACGCCGTGGCGAATAGGACGAGGCAATTGCGAGATGAATGAGTTGGACCCGTACATGCGTATGAATTTCTATGAAAAACAAAGATCGTATGCAAAAATTCGCCCTCTCATTGTATTTTCTTTGTGATATCATCATCGTCACCTTTTCAGCTCGAACTCGGCACGTCTTGTCTACATCATGGCAGACCTTACTAAACTAAACCTGAGGGCCACTATAATATAGCGTTATGCTAGTTACGATCGTATGCCTAATCTCTAAGGCTTATTGCTACTTCGCTACTACGCACTGATCGGCACATGAACGCGTGGAGGAGCGGAGAAAGAGCCTGTACATAAATGCCTCGCTAGCACCTAAGTTTCAGGGGACCAGCGATTAGTCTTAGAATCATACTAAGTCGAACCCTAAGCAGCCTAGTTATAGTGGCTCTAAATCTCAGAATGGCGCATCGAGTCCCACTTAACCATGCTCTTTCTTCCAAAATCTTGTAGCCTCTACTCTACCTAGTCGTTATAGGACATTTTATCGTAGAGAACGAACGCTTTCCTTCGGTCTGGTCTAACGCGTATTAAGTAGGAGGGGGCTATTAGTATAATATTCGGTCGGAGGAAGTTAGGGTCGAAGGTTTCGATCGTATGTTGGCTAGTAGATGGAGTTACTAGTTGGTTTGATAGGATAAGATAGCTTAGATTGTCTAGATCACTATCGTAAAGCGAGGATGGGAAGTCAGACTACTAACCTTACGATATAGTAAATTAACTAAGATTTATAGTAAGGGAGAAAGGGAAAATAGAGAACTCATACATAGTATCTATTAATAGTGAGTGAATCTAGCAAATGCGATATATCAGTTTTGAGTAGTACTTTGATATATATACTCACGACTAATTAGTTAGATCACTCTACCTTTATATACGTCTAACCTAATCACCTAGCAATAACCTAGAAAACCTAGCAAAAGCCTAGTAATAACCCACCCTGACTTCTACCTATGATCATCAAAAGAATTCATCCTACCTTACCTATAGATAGTTGCAATTAGGGTCAATACTACGTATTAAAGCTTTGATTTATTTTTGTCACAAATATTCTCACACTACTAGCGTTGTGTGGAGAATAGTTAGATGTAAAATTGACCAATGTCGGTGATTGATATAGTTTCAATGCCGTGGTTGACTTGATTTGCGTTGTGCTAGTTCTCTTTTTAATCTGCTCTCGATATTGGACATTGGCGAATTATGGCTAGATATATATGTCTCAACTAGGATACCAATTAGTGTGGAAGAGTTGGCCAGCTAGCAATAGAATGGTCTCCTAATCTACACCTACATGATCATCTATCCAAGCAAACCGCTCAGAAAAATTAGTGTTGGTCTAGTCCAAACATAATGCCGGCTCGGTTGTGTCTGTGACATCTTATCCCGTGGGCATTGTCCCTCGGAAGACCCGGCGCGGGGAAGCTGAATTGCCGAGACAAATCTTAAGCGCGGGGAATCTACCCCCGAGGATACGGAGGTATGATTGACGAGGGGTACAGAATCCTACCCTACTCGAATCAAAAAGTACGTGAATAACCGCCGAGTCTCTCTGGTGGACTATTGTCTGCTTGCTGGATCTGACAGCTATCGACCACCGAAGGCTAAAAAGCCCCTTTGTATTCACAACAGGACCTTAAGAATACACCGAGCCATACCAAATAGCATGGTGCTCTCAGAAGATGAGGTCTCACGCCATAATACGCGCTCATCCTGCTGGGTCATCATTCGTGGCGAGGCTTATGACATGACTGACTTCCTCGACCAGCATCCCGCTGGACCAGAGATTATTTTAAAATATGCGGGGAAAGATGCAACCGAAGAATTTGTAAGGCTGCTATTCCTGTCACAAAAGTCCTCTGTCAACTTGGTCGTATGTTTGCTGATGGGGAGAACTTGGTCGCATCTGTAAAAGGAGCCTGTCCATCGCGATGGGTTGCTTGAAGAAACCCTTTCCCAGGACAAACAGCTCGGGCCCGTCCAAATGCTCCGAGAGCCCGCCAATAGGTTGGCTGTGGTACAACATCAAATCGAAGACAAGGCTCTAGAGCCAAAAGTCCCCTTGCAGCAATGTATCAGTCTATATGATTTTGAGGTAAGACTTTGGATGCCTGCATTTGTCTAGTGCGCATGAGGTCTCTGACAGAAATGCCAATGAAGGATATCTGTAAGAAGAAGTTAACGCAGCGAGCGTGGACATATTTCTCTTCTGCTGCGGATGACTCTTTATGTACGTATATTTGTGATACAATCCCCATGGCACACTATACCAGCGCGAATAAGAAAAGGACAGCAACTAACTTAAGGCAAAGCTGATGAACTCAATCAGAAAGTTTTTCGCCATGTACTCTTCCGTCCGAGGGTGATGCGAAACGTCAAGGACCTTGATCTGTCTACAACAATTCTTGGACAACACTCGTCCCTTCCAGTGTTTATTGCGCCTGCTGCACTGGCAAAACTCGCTCATCCAGATGGTGAATGTGGCCTAGCACGTGGCGCCGGCGAAACTGGCATAATTCAGATCGTATCATCCAGTGCATCTATGACCCCCGAGGCCATTGCCTCCAGCAGGGTGACAGACACCCAATGCCAGTTCTACCAGCTCTATGTAGTTTCGGAACGGCATAAAACGGAGGCTATTCTCCGTCGTGTCAAGCAAGCTGGCTACAAAGGGCTTGTAGTTACCGTTGACACTGCTGTGCTAGGAAAACGCGAGCTTGACGAGCGATACAAAGCTACCCTAATCTCCGAGACAGATGAGAAACCGAAGCCTTTGGGGTTCACACACGGCGGATGGCTGACGCCAACCCTCTGCTGGGATGATCTCCAGTGGATCCGCGGGATCTGGGATGGGCCCATCGCTGTCAAGGGGATCATGACCGCAGAGGACGCATTGATAGCGGCACAGCACGGCGTTCAAGCCATATACCTGTCAAACCATGGAGGCAGACAGCTGGACACATCTCCACCATCGTTAATGACGCTGCTGGAGATCCGCAGGTACTGTCCGGACATCATTGAGAAGGTGGAGATTTTCCTGGACGGGGGTTTCAGAAGAGGAAATGATGTGATCAAAGCATTGGCCCTAGGAGCCAGGGCTTGTGGGATAGGGAGGCCATTCATGTACGCCCTGGGTGCGTATGGGCATGAAGGAGTGGTTAGGGCAGTTGATGGTGAGTGAGGTTTCTCTTTTCTCGAATTGACGTTTCTTGTTCTCTTGACATAACTGACAGATATGAACATCTAGTCCTGCGGAGAGAACTTGAGATTGGCATGAGGCTCGCTGGTGTGACCCGCATAGATGAGCTTACGCCTGACCATGTAAGCCTCTAAATCTAACTCGCCCATCATCATCCTCATATTTTACCCCCATTTTGCTTTTTTGGAGAATTTGCTGATCAAACTAGGTCAATACTAAATGGCTCGATATGATGGTTGCGGAACCGGCAGTATTCCGATTAGGTCAGCCCAAGATATGATTTTTGAGCGAGAATTTGAAACTATTAAACATCATGTACAGCCAATCTATGACCGAGTAAAACCATAAAGAAAAATAAGAGAGAGAATAGAAGGACACGTCGACCACAGTTCCACGAGAAAGTAAAAACCAGATGATACTTCAAACCACCTCGGTTTGCTGGCTGATCACTTGTTTGACACGAATAAAGTCCTTTCTCTCAGGCGAACTCAAGGTCGGAATGAACTCGCCACTGTGACGATTCTCGCTCGTTCCCGCCCAGGCGTTGGTACAGATTGTTTGGAACGGGGCTGACAGGTCGTCTAGAAGCACGTCTCCGTCCTGGCTGGGGGATGGGGGGTGGCGGCGGAAAAGCCTGAAGGGGGATTGGAACCATGGGGTCTTGCGGGTGGTTACGATGAGAGGGGGCTGCGCTGTAGAAGAGCGGGTAGTTTTCTCGATGTCGTTGTAGGTGCTGGTGGATGCGAGGGTGGAGTTCCATTGGTTTCTAAGAGTTGTCAGTAAAGAGTCCGAATATGAACGTTCGACTGTCTGCTTACCGTGCAGCAAAGACTTTGCGACCCTTGAACATCAATTTGGCACGGCTGCTAATGGAACCGACAAGGGTTGTGGAGGAGGAGGCGTTGGCAGCTGGTGCAGTGCCCTGCGAATCGGTTGGACCAGCCAAGCTGGAGAAGCAGCAACCCAGTCCCAGGAACCGGGCGAATCTGCGGTAGATGCGGGTTGCGTCGCGGCCGAAGCCGAAGAAAACAAAGATCAAAAAGCCCGATCCGATAGGGCTCCATCGGTCAAAGAACACCTGGCCGTATGCCGGCACCTTGATGATCTTGTACCATACTGGATCGTGAAGGTTGTCCCAGGAGTAAGGGTGCCAGGGCAGCCCAAGGATAATGTTGTAGTAAAGCACGTATCCTTCGACGGGGATAATGACTACCAGCATAGTCAAGGCAAGGAAAAAGAGACGCAAGAAGCGCGACTTGTTCAGGTTGTTGTTGTAAGACTGCAAAATGGCGCCGAAGTCACTGCGATACCTGTGAAGCCGGATGATCACCAGGCCTGTGGTGACGAGTTAGATTAGGAGTCTGAAGCAAAGTAAAGGGACCACTTACAGCAGTAATAAGCGGCAATCAGACAAATGATCGGCGGCCATATGTAGGCCAGTAAAAGGCTCATATAGCTGGTATCGTAGTTGTTGACACATCCCGAAATGGAGTAGAGCAAGTACCGGCTCTCCTGATAGACGATGTGGGTTATCATTGCAATGGTTGGAGCAATCACACAGAACAAAAGATCCACGGAGCGATTGCGCCAACGCTGAGCCTTGCTAGGTACCAAGGTTGCTCGGTCGGTATCCAAGACAATAGCCAGGCTGCGGAACATGCCTACCAGGGTACCTGGCACGGCAATATACCCGGCAACATAAACTTTGACTTCAATATCACACAGCCCAGTACCATCCCACCACTCTTCCACATTGTCTCTTGGCCAGAGGAAGGCATTGATGATGTTGAAGAGATTGAGCATGATGGACCAGCAGACCAGGCAGGTGGTGGGGAAGTTGCGATTCTTCGCGTGCAAAATAAGAGGAGTGATACAGAGGCCGATGATGATGAAGGAAAGAAGGGGGAGAACCACCGCCGTTGGATAGAGCTTCACGTCTGCTGGAGTCTCCATGGTGGCACGTGGCACCGGTGGTATGTTCAAGTTGAGGGCCAACAGAAGGCGAGTTGATCACTTGAGATGCTCAACCAGCCACCCTGGAGAAACGAGAGTAAGAAATGACCGAATAAGAAGAGCAAGGATGCGAACCATCGCTGGAGTAGGTCGTATATCAAGTTGCTGTTGGGGTCGCCAGTGAATCAGGGCTTATTGAATTTTATTGAGAAACGTGAGAATAACCACGGAGATGATTCACAATAAAGCCCGACCTGCCAGAGCTGAATCAAGACATTACTGCGGAACCCAAAAAGAGCGATGAAGAATCCGGTGTTTCGAGCTGGCCGATGTCGATGTCGGAGTCACTATTCCACGGCTGTCGCAGAGATACCGCACCACATCCCCAACATGCCTCGCGACCGACGGAACCTGCCCATTGAAATACTGGCATGTTGCTTTATCGGACGCGTGAATAAAGGGGAAGCGATGACCAGACCGGGGGGTGAATAGGTCTATTGGGGCTGGGTCTGGCTGGGCGCACCGAGCCAACCCGCATTGGGGACTCAATAGAGCTTGGATTCCCCCGGCCCATGGCCACCCTGGTCGTGTCACCGCAGGAGCCTGATTAGCAATGTCTATTGATTCAGACTGCATGCCGTCATGCACGGGTCTGGAGCTGCGCGAATTCCCGCAGTCGAGGCGTGGTTGTCCATGGCCGGGTGATGATCGGTTAATTAGGGCTGCTCGTGGGAACGGATTAAGGGTCTTTCTGTCGACATGGAGGCGGGCATCTAGTACGGTCGAACAAACCCCGAACAAAGAAAGCATAATCAAGCTGACAAGTGGGCCAACCATGTAATAAACTAATAAGCTATTGGGCCCCTTGGGCCGAGGCACCACCGAACAGGAAAGCCATCGTGAAGATCCACGATACCTCGCATGAACATGAGTTGTTGCCGCCACCCCAGGAGTTCGTCATCATCATTCCTCCTCCTCCTCACCATGCCTTCGGTGTCCCCCGTCCAGACACTGCGTCGCCGCGCGACTCCCTTGCGCGCCGCAACAGTCGAAGGCTGGGTTCAGCGTCGCAACTCCACTCTCTCCGACTCGATATCCGAGGCACGTCACTCCATCCGCTCCTCCACCGATTCCTTGTTTCTCCCGCGCGTGTCCGGAGACTCCGAAGGCCATGTCTCGACCGAGGAGTCGCATTGGCATTCGGCTCCGCTGGGATTGGCCCTCCTGCCCGCCATCGCGGGGGTTTTCTTCAAGGAAGGGAGCGCGTTTGTGACCGACGTCACCCTGCTGGTTTTGGCGGCCATTTTTCTCAACTGGTCCGTTCGACTGCCGTGGGATTGGTATCGCTCGGCGCAGGGCGTTCGACGAGAGGAGGGCGCATTCGAGTCTGCTGCCGATAATCCCATCGAGTCGGAAGTGGATGAGCCCGACGCGACAGATGCGGACAATAATGTCCCGCAGGCGCAACCATCGGCAAGTGCGGCAGCGACTCAAGAGCTGCAGATCCACGAGCTCACGGCGCTGGCGTCCTGCTTCATATTTCCTGTCATCGGGACATGGCTGTTGCATGGCATCCGATCCAGCCTCTCCCGACCATCAGAGGGCCTGGTCTCGAATTACAACCTGACGATTTTCCTGCTGGCATCGGAAATCCGACCTGTTGCGCATCTACTGAAACTAGTACAATCGCGAACCCTCCACCTGCAGCGCATCGTGGCATCTTCGGGCGCGAACGAGATCATCGATCCCGCCAAAGTCCAAGATCTTTCCACCCGCCTCGACGAGCTCGAAGCCCATGTCGCCGAGGCAGCCGCCGCACGCATGGCTGCCTCCCCTGGCTCCAAGCAAGAGGGTGCGCTCTCGCCACACGAGCCTGCAAATAACGGCCTGGCGTTGGTAGCCCAGGCCGTCTCCGAAGCACGACGATCAACGCAACCGGAGATCGAAGCCCTGAACCGCGCTGTCCGACGCTACGAGAAACGCACCGCAATCACAGCCCACCAAACCGATACCCGTCTGCAGCACCTTGAAGCTCAAACGCGCGACGCTCTCGCCCTCGCCGCTGCAGCGCAGCGCTCCGCTGCGGCCCACCGTCCGAATTACGCGTTTACGCTGATCAACTGGGCCTGCGCATGCATTGTGATTCCCACCCAGCTGGCCTTGTCGGTCCTTAGCCTCCCCAGTCGCGCGGCATCGCACTGTCTCCTCGCCGCTCAACGCTTGTTGCGTCGCAGTCCTGCTCCGCAGCCTCGGTCCAAGTCTGGGAAGGGAAAAGCTGCTATGGGGTCAATCGATTCTCGAGTACGCCCACAGTCGCCTCCGCCGCCGCGTGCGCCGGCTGTTGTGCCACTGTCACGGCAGCAGGAACATCCCCTGGGTTCTGCACGGAGCACTCCGGCGAAGCCGATCTAAAATTGATGAAATGTCTTGATGCGAAATGCCCTCCGCTCTTTTTATTTTCTTTTTTCTTTTTGCTGGACACCAATGAGACTTTGGGCTGGAAGTAGGGGAGTATGTATACAGATACCTAACCTTGGACATGTGATATTTCTCGGTATTATATTTACCTCGCTAGTTGGATGGCTGGTTCACCAATTAATATGACGAATGCCGGTTCATTGGCCTAACAAAATCCCGTGCTAAGCTTTCTTCGGCTCCAGATCGGGGAAGATCCTCGATGCTAATACCTACGCGTAGGAATTGACGATGATGACCACTCACCCCTCTTTTATCCCACCGCCGAGCAACATTTATTGTCCCAAACTCTAGTTTAGTTACTACCATGTACTCAGTCCTGAGCCCCTTACTCGGTGAGCGTCACACCGGAACTACCCGTACGCAACTATTCGAGGAGGGAAACGAGCCCCTCATTCCGCGGTGGAGACGATCCGCCCGCAACTTTCTCGCCGGACAATGGGGCCATTATCTCGTGCTAGCCCTGGTCACCATCGACGTGTGCTGTACCTTGACGGATTTTCTGATCCAGTTACATGTCTGCGAGTTGAAACATAAATATGAGAGTGTGGACCGTGGCTGGGGCATCGCAGAGGACGTCCTCGGCATCGCCAGCCTGGTGATCTCGTGTCTGTTTATGGTCGAGTTGCTTATTTCGGTGTTTAGTTTTGGGAAGGGGTAAGCTGTATCCTTTCTGCCTGGTTTCTCTCTGTTCTGGTCTGACAACGTGAACCAGATACTTCTCATCCAAGTTCCACATATTCGACTCCCTAGTCATCCTTGTTGCCTTCATCATCGCAGTCTTCCTCCAGGGCCCAGTCGAGGAAGTCGGCTCGCTCGTCATTATTCTGCGTCTGTGGCGCGTGTTCCAGATCATCGAGGAGCTACAGTCTGCCAACCAAGACACGATGGAAGAGTATGATAATGTTATTGAGCAGCTTCGGCGGGAGAACAACCTTCTACGGCAGAGGCTGAATTTGAATTCTAATGGGAGTGCAGGCGTAGAGTGAGGACCAACCCTTTTTGTCAATATTGTTTCTTTTCCCTTCTTTGTTGTGTTTGCAGCCATCGCCATAAACATGGCAATTGATCATGCTGGAAGTGTGATACTATACAGATTGGGATTGACTATATATGCATGGGATATAAGCTGAGAATGAGCATAGTTGTACATGGTTTTATATGATTCCGCTTCCAGAAGAGCTCTTCTTTTTTGGAAACAAGGAATTTGTTTGTTTGATGATCTTTTCAATCCAGTGGCGAGTATGCACATGAAATCGAACTAAATATACATGCATGGCAAACAAGGTCAACAAGTCTATCCCAAACGAACAGAATTACGGTCCGCCGTGCGAACAGGCAAAAAAGGACGATACCTCCAAAAGTGTCTCGGAATCAAGAACGGCCACCCGACGGTCCCCGAGCATCCACACCGATCATCTTCAGGAAAGGCTCGATGATGATTCGTTTCCGTTCCTCGGATGCACGACGCTCCTTCTCCTTCGCCGGGGTCGGTGCAGCCGCAGAGATAAGCACACGAGCAAAGATTGATGCCAGTGTGGACTCGACGGCTTGTCTGTGAGCCATGGCAGGACCATTGCTGTTTGATGCAGAGTCCGAGCCGGTAGACGGCGAGGTTGGTGAGCGTGCCTTGCGGCGGAAACTGCCTGCGGAGATGAATGCGGCGGCGGAGGCTGGGGTTGGCGGCTGTGACGGCTGTGGATTATCGGCGGAGGATTGATTTTTGGAGTTTGTAGCTTCCGAAGTCGACTCTTCTGAGCTGGTATGTTTCTTCTTATCCTTGGAGGAAGATGGAGGGCTCGGTACAAGGCTGGTGGTGGATGGAACAGGCGCTACTTCGTTGGCGATACGAGCGAGCATGAAGGTGACAAAAGTGAAAGAGACGCTATGCGCGGGCGAGTCGGCGAGGTTCTCGAGGACCCAGGCCTGGGATTCCTCCCAAGATCGAGGCGGGGCTTTGGACTTCTCGCGCTCAACAATCTGCCGATCAATATCTTGCCACATAGATGCCGTGACAATGCCGTCACTCAGAGAATTGAGGAAGGTCAGGAGAGTCTCTGAGAGGATCTCCAAACGGTGCAGAGAGGAAATCTCGGGTCCAAAGACAGCCGTGAGCGCTCCGTTGGTGTCGAGAGCCTCCCGGACCAGGGCTGATAGTGGTGCACGCTCGTACGGATCTCGCAGAGTCCAAGTATCAGGCTGGAAGGGCCATGCTGTCCCATTCGGCTCTATCGTCCACGGCGGGCGGTCTTCGTCAGAGTCGCCATTGGTCATGCTCCACTCGGCCACTGCACGTTCGACTAGCTCCGAAATGCTCTCTGTCAAGTGGAAGAGTTCCCGAGGCGCTGACAACCGCACTTCCGCTTCCTTGGTTGATAGTTGAGAAGTCCCTGTTGAATACAGGCTGCGAGCACCGCTTTCGGGCATGCGAGTCAATTCGTCCACACTACAGCCAAAACAAGTGGGAAGCCAATGCCCAGCCACAGAGATAAAATGGTCACGGCCGTTGTCGACATGCAGGACCAGGATCTCTTCCAGTTTCACTTTCTGCGCGTTCAGAAGGCGCACAAGGCCGATGTCATGGACATGTGCGGTGAGATCAACATTAGCAACCTCGCCAGGAAGCAAGGTGTGGCTCGCGGTTGATGAGGTATTGGATGGCTCCTTGGTCCGTTTCTGTGCCGGCTTGTCGATGCGAATATCCAGCCAAGAGGTCAACTCGGATTGGGCATCTGCGCCGGGACCGGGCCGCTCAGCAAACGAAAAGGTCGCCGGAGAACCGCTAGTGTTGGCAATAGTCAAGGACCGCTGAGACGGCACATCGAAGGCGACATCGCCAAATTCCACTGCATTCGGATCTGCTTCCGCGCGTTGCTCATCCCCGTGAGTATCGACGACAACAGTAAGACCCGGGCGGCCTTCGTTCTCGGCTTTGTCCAATTCACGGACCACCTCTTGATGAATTTTGGCCTTCAGTTGTGGATTGACCGCATCGAAGGTCAATGTAAAAGCAGCATCCAGGGGCTTGTGGTCCGATGACAAGATGCCCTGGTGTGATACATAATGGATCAATTGAATTGGATCCTCGGTGGAGTCCTGTGACGTGAGAGAGGCAGCATCATTGGCATGATCTTCCTCCGAGGCATAGTCATCAGTGCTTATCGCACCATCAACATCGGGATCATAATCAAAAAGAACATTGTCGTCAGCAACTGCTTTGTCCAATCCACGGGCTTGCATCTCTTGGTCCCTTTTCCGAGCCTCTTCGGCTTCGCGATCGAGCCGTTCATGCCTCTGCCTATCTCGTTGTGTTCGAAAGAGAATCCGATCACACCAGCTAGGAGCACGTTGCTTCTCACTCGTATCAAACAGGGCTACACTTCCAACATCGTATTTATAGGTCGGCAAAAATGTAATTTCACCTTCACGCCAGCCCTCGTGGAAGGCCGTCCCTTTACGCTGCATGGCCATGAGCTCATCGTGCGCTAGGAGGGATGATATCGTGGTTTGGAGAGATGCCGGGTCGTTGCGAGGGTCGATATCTTCGTCTGTCACCGGCTCGCTCCTCTCATTCTCGCCGTGGGGGGACGGGGGCAGGTCCTGTTCTGGTGTGGCTTCTGATACTGAGGAGGAGCTTGAAGATCCTTGAGAATCATTGCGTTCTTTGTGCTTCTCTTGAAGCGCAGTATCGAACGCATTGACGGTGTGTCGAGCCAGAGCCTGCCGTATCGCATCGCGGGGAATGCCATCCAGCCGGTAGTTGAGGTCACCAAACCAAAAAGTAAAATCTTCCTGGCCGATTATTTGAGAGGCATCGCCTTGGAGGCCCTGTTCGGACTCCACGGGTTCGAATTTGGTGCGCGTGACGATCTGAGAGGCATCCCAGTTGCGTCGCTCCAGGCTACCTTTATCTGAACCAGCAGCCAAATGGCAGTTGACAAAGACCAAACTCGTAGTCTCGCCGAGAACTAGGCGGGTTGCAACCGCACCTTTATTACCCATATATCCCATGAGCCCCGTACCGACGTTGGTGCTGTTGACGGAGGAAACACTCTCAGCAATAGCCGGTGAGGCATAAATAATGAGCAGCAGCCCAACCAGCTGAATATCAGAGACGAGTTGATATCCTGGAGGCAGCGCCTTTTGGACTGATTCTTTCCATCGGTTCGATGGTCCCGGATCGACATATGGGCGCAGTGCCTCAGCGGGCGAGGAGACATCGACAACCTCTTGAAGCCCTAGAACATAGAGGTCGATCTCTTCTGGGCTGCGTAGAAAGGGGGCCGGGTCATCCTTCTTTTCGGGACCAGTGGTAGACATGCTTCCATCCGTCGATCGAGATCTTTGCCGATAGTGCGAGATGTTTTCCCCCGAAAGCTTCTGACAGACACCTCTGCCTTGTACAAACCATTTCTCTACATCTTTCTCGGTGTTAGAGAGGGCCGCCACGTTCCATGTGCCAATCTTGACCCGGATAGTTCGGCGCCTGGTATATTCCGCCTTTCTGGCCTTGAGTGCGCGGGTCAGAGACGAGAGATCGAGTCCAGGGCTTTCGATTTCTTCCGCATCCTCGGAAGAATGGTCTTGAGAGACTGACGTGGGCGGCGAGGGTTGCGGTTCGTTGGAAGCCATATTGTATAGAAGGGCGGTCTCGAATTAAATAAAAGCGAGGGTTATTCGCATAACTTGAAAATGGTCCGGTATATAATGCGACAATATCAGTGTGTCTGAGGTGTATGGGGAGTATGGCAGTTCGGTTCTCAATTCCGGCAGGCTGGCAGTGACTGGCGAGATGCTCGCCGGACAACGTCGATGACAATGGCGATAGAATAGCTTCGAGATAACTAAGGTGATCAAGGACCCATCATCGTATCGCGTAGATGCGTCATTTGAAGACGTGCAAGGCTCGTACAGCGTAGGGGCGCAAACGGTGGGGGCGTGGACACGGTGATTTCAAGTCGAATCAAGTGCTGACCAAGGATGAGCGGATCAGTCAGAGGGAAGAAAATAAGTTAATTGAGTACCTCGGTAGGCAATCTTCGCAGACAGCAGCAGATAATGCCCTGGCGAGAGGGTGGGTGAGGAGTGAGGTGTGGAAGAGGCGAAGGTCGAAAGGTGAATCAAGGTGGAAAGCCAGCGATGACGCTGATCCGACAACCTTTCCGTCTTCGTCCCGCCAGATTGTTGTCTCGCACCTTCTCCCTTCAAACTCCAACAACCTCTCTGTCCTCCTTTGTTCCTTCCTTTCTTCCTGCCAGCCATGGCCGCCCGCAAACGCAGACCTAACAACAACAACTATCCCACCGACTATGAGTCCGACACCTATCTCTCCGACATGCCGCAACAGCAACCCGCTCCGCCGCTGCGCTCCAATGAGGACCTCAACCTCTCCGTCATCCGCCGCCACAACCCTTCCGTGAACTCCATCCTTTCGCTGGCCCCCTATTCCGTGGTGTACATCTTCAGTCCGACAACGCGACAGTGGGAAAAGAACGGGGTGGAAGGCTCACTTTTCGTGTGCCAGCTATCGCAAGGGAACCTGGGTGAGGAACGGTACAGCGTCTTTGTGCTCAACCGGCGCGGACTCAACAATTTCGACCTACCTCTCACAGATGGCGAGAACGTGGAAATCACAGAGGAGTATGTGATTCTGAAAGCGGACGAGGGCCAAGAGGGCGAGCAGGGCGAGAACGGCATCGCAGACCCCTTGAATCCGCAGGGCGGCCGAAGCAATAACCACAACGGCACCGGGAGCGCTGATGTCCGCATCTACGGTCTCTGGATCTACTCGGAACCGCCGCCTAACTCCACTGCTGAAACGCGCACCATCAACGCCCAGCTGATCCACGAATGTGCGACCCACGCCGGCCAGAGCCTCAAGCTGGCGCGTGAGCGTCTGGAGGCTATGCGTCAAAACGGCATGCATGTTGCTGCAGCCGCGGCGTCAACTCAAGCCCCCCGCTGGATGAGGTCCAGGCCAGCGTGGCTATGGGCCGTCAGATCTCACTGAAAGATTTGTTCGGCCAGCAGCGGGCCCAGGACGATGGGTGGAGTGTGCGCGCTCATAATATTGGTCCTGGAGAGCAGCATCCGGGATACCATGGCATGATGCAGCCGCCGCCGCCGCCGCCTCCATCACAGCCGCAGCGGCAGCCGGACGTGTTGGGTGCTCTATTCCAGAGAGCAGGATTGGCCTATCAGGGCGGTGGACAGGGTTACTAGAATTGGATTCTTCCGTGGCATTTGCATGTTTCCATTGGCAGCTTTGTCTGTGATCAATTGGCTTCATTCTTGGTGTTCCAGGGGCATTTTGTATTGTTATTGGAGACGGGTGTGGCGTATGCGTTCGAGATACCCTTTTGACTGCTGTCTCAACCTGCAGGATTATTCCATGGACTGTCATCCACCTGCGCAAAGTACAATCCCAACTTCATTTTTTGAACTGCCACCTCAACCTCGGTCCTAACCAATGCAGATCCAGAGCTTTTGTTCTCTTGGCGAAGTGCTCTGATGTCATTTCGAAGAACTTGTCGGTCCCCGATAATTTTCGGAATTTGCACACATCCCAACTTCTACTTCATAGGGTATAAAAGGATCAGAGACCCCCCCCCAATCAAAGAAGCACAATTCACACTCTGTTCAAACTCGGAACAAATCCAATCATGTCTTCACCTCAAAACGTCACTTTCCTCGCGCGCAACTTGAAGCTTGCGGGCCACTACTACCCTCCTGCATCAGGTTCACCCAACCGCTCTGGCGCCGCGGTGATCATCTGCCATCCCTGGACCTCTATAAAAGAGCAGTCGCCAGCCAACTATGCCCGGGTCCTCACCCAAGCCGGGTTCACCTGTTTGACTTATGACGCCGCCTACCAGGGCGAATCTGAGGGCGAACCGCGCGATCTAGAAGACCCCTACCAGCGCGTGGAGGACATCAAATGCGCCGTAACCTACCTAGTCAGCCGACAGGATGTCAACAGTGACAAGATCGGTGTGCTCGGCATCTGCGCGTCGGGCGGATATGCCCCCTTCGCCGCGCAGACAGATCTGCGCATCAAGGCGTGCGCCACCTCTGCCGCAGTTTGCGTCGGCACCATGGCCCGCCGTGGATACGACAAAGATTCATCCAACCTGGAGGTTCTCAAATCGCAACTTGAGGCCGCAGGCAAGGACCGCAACAGCGACATAGGCGGCGAGAAGGTTCCAACTGTGCACATGCTGCCTCCCAAGCCTGAGGATGCACCAGAGGGATTCCCAGACTCGTTCCGCGATCTAATGAACTATTATCGCACCCCCAGAGCGCATCACCCGCGCGCGACGAATACCTGTTTGCCGCGCAGCTGGGATATCATGGGCAACTTTGATGCTTTTGCGCATATTGATATGATTAGCCCCAGGCCATTGCTGATGATCACTGGTTCCAAGGCGGCGACGAAGTGGTATAGTGAGGATGCGGTGCAGAAGGCTAAGGAGCCGAAGGAGTTGTATGTTGTTGATGGGCTTACGCATGCGGATTTGTATGATCACGTTGATGAGGCGGGGGGTAGGTGTGCAGAGTTCTTTGCAAAGAGCTTGGCTTAAGGGAAGCTACGGGGAATCTATGTTCATAATTCGATTTCTGGTCGAGAATTTAGAGCATCCAAAGCAACCCGATTGATTGTGATGTTAATCCTCTATACAGAAATGATATATACCAATCTCAGCAAATTAGTGCATATAATAAATCAGAAAAGGCGATAGTGCTCCTCTTGCATAGGCAAGCTCTATTCCTTCTCATCCCCGCATGTGCCCATCACCAGCGCGGTCTGTACTTTTTTTTTGGAATAATACAAGAGAACGGACTTGAAACAAAATTTGCCTTTCTCTCAGGCAAGGATACCTAAATACAGCCCACAATCTCACAAAAGTGAAACATAAGCATTTAGTAGTTGTATGAAATTAAGGTCCTATACTTGATTGCCCCACATCCGGATACGATGAGGCTTCTGCAGAGAACCCCGTTCTTAATTTAACACGGACCGCGCTACCCCTAGTGTCCCGCACGTAGATGAAACCAACCCGGACGCAGCCCATCCAGCCGTGCAATTGGATAAATTGTGATAGCTAACTTTTCATGTACAGTAGTGGCGTATTTTGCAGCGCTCTGCTCAAAGAGTCGGTTGACCCGTAACGGGTGCAGAATCCACTGGATCCTAGCAATCTCCACATTTCTGGGATGTATATGTCGAATGGAGCGGCAGTTATGGGTCTCGGGCAGATGCTCCGCGGGTAAGCTATGAAGACACTCTCCCCTGCAGGCTTTAATGAATTCATGCTAATGACTGGGGTTGGTTGGAAAGTTATAAATTCCATGTATGTGCCCATGACCGCTGCGCTCCAGAGTGACACAAAGGTCCAAGCAGCTCATTACCCTCGCTATCCAAGGTCCACCATTCACCGGATATACAATCATGAAGTCCACAGCAGTTCTTCTTTTCCAGCTTACTGCTGCTGCCTCTGCCTACCTGGCCACCACTACTGCAAGTTCTTCCTTCCCGCTGTCGTGAGACAGGAAAGCTAACAAATCCCCAGCACTATTATGATGGCCAGGAAGGCGCCTGTGGCTGTGGTACTTCCTCTGGCCTTGACTCCTGGCAGGTAAATAACGAAATCTGACCATATGCACTAGCGTCTATCACTAACTCGCCGTATATAGCTTGGTATCAGCAGTGGTGTTTATACAGCGGCAGGCTCGCAGGCCTTATTTGACACGGCCGGCGCGTCCTGGTGCGGTGGAGGCTGTGGGAAGTGCTACAATCTGACGTCGACCGGCAACGCCCCATGCAGCGGCTGTGGAACAGGCGGTGATGCGGGTGAGAGTATCATCGTTATGGTCACCAACCTCTGTCCTAACAACGGCAATGCACAATGGTGCCCGACGGTTGGCGGGACCAACCAATACGGATATAGCTACCATTTTGATATCATGGCCCAGAGTGAGATTTTTGGGGATAACCCAGTCGTCAATTTTGAGCCGGTGGCTTGTCCCGGCCAGGCCACATCGGACTGGGAAACTTGCGTCTGCTATGGGGATACAGCAACCGATGTGACTCCGGAAGGTCTCACCTCAGGTGGGGGAGAAGGTCAAACTTCATCAAAGTCATCTACCACCACCACCAAGTCTACTACCACAACCACGACCACCTCCTCTGGTTCAGGTGCAACTCAGACACTCTGGGGTCAATGTGGAGGCGTTGGCTGGACAGGTCCAACCACATGTGGTTCGGGTGCTACATGCAAGGCGCAAAACTCCTATTATTCTCAGTGCTTGAGTTAGCCAGAAGGTTCAAACGAGCAATGAAGATCCGTACATCTAGCAGATCAAAGCAGGGCGATATGAGAAACAATCAATCTAACATGCTTCGGAATCCTCTTCTTTCTTTTTCACTTTCTAGCCATACTGTCTATGTCGGTAGGCTTATGCCAAATGGTATTGGTATTGCGGACTAGATCCCCGTAGACGGGTCAGTCGCTTTCTACGCAGATACCTAAAGCACTGACGTTCTTGATTCTCCTCTAGGCCCACCTTCGTCTATTGTTATAGTGGATCGGCATCTAATCTTCTAAGCAAAGTCACAAAGAACTACTCAGCTCGCCTCATCTCCAGCTACAATATCCCGTATCATCCCCCCAACCTTGCGAGCCATAACATCGTTATGCTCTAGACAAATCAGCACAGTCCTCTTCTCCTCAGACCCCTAAAGAAAAGAAAAGAAACTTACTTAAACAAAAAGCATGCGGCAACCCCTCTTCACAGACCAACATAGTCGGTCCCTTCCCTCCTGTCTGCCCTCGAAGGGCAATGATCTCATCTCTCGTCTTCTCCGCGACCCAATGGTCATTTCGTCCAAAATAGAAGACCAACTTCGTAATCGGCTGGCGTGCTGTGGCGGCGCCCCAGACGTCGTCAGTCCATTTGTCAGTTGTTATAGTGCGCATTTCGTCCGCCGCCATGTGTCTGATATCATATAACATATTAGAGTGGGGCTTTTATATGAAATACACCATGGAAAGGAGAAAGGGAAACGTACAGAGCCTGTCGGACGCCAGTGGGACTCTTCATAAATGCAAATGTCGCGTCTAGCGCATGGTCCGGTGGTGAGTTCATCACAAACCGGATTAAAGATCGCAAGGCCGTGTGGGGCAGGAGGGAGGTGAGCAATCGGGCAAAGAACCCGACTACAAGCGCGAGTTGGGGGATAAAGGACAGCAGGGTCTGAGATGTAAGTGTCAGTGATGAAATAGCCATCAATTAGGGTAGTTAGCCAACAACAAATACATACTGTCAGTTTCCGTCCAGAAGGCGAAGCCGCAATATCCATAACCGTGGGGAAGAGCATTACACCCCCAATGATATCAAACTCAACCAATTTTGAGCCCGAAGTTTCGCGGTGTCGCCTTAGAATCTCCATGGCGATATACGCGCCAACTGAGTGTCCGATCAGAATGACTTTCTGTCTTGGTGGCGCAGTAGCAGCATCCGCACTCGGAGTTTGTGAGAGAGCCGTCTTGCTATTCTCCGTTACCAGGCTGTGGAGTTTGCCATGCACAAAGTGGATTTGGTCTTCAAGTCCGTAGATCTTGGGGTTTGGCTTGTGGCTTCCATCATTGGACATCTGGACTTTGTCTTCTAGGAGCTCGAATCCCCCCAGGCTACATCCATAGATCTGGAAAGAGCTTCCTGGTTTGCACCCCTCGGACACTGAAAGCTGGTCTGCGAGCAAGGATAGGAACGGGTGGTAGTAGCTAATCAAGCCTGGGTTTCCTGAGATGAAAAAGATTGTAGTGGCGCTAGTGTTTGCTTTGGATGACGATGATGGCCTGGCACAGTGTGTGAGAAATGTGTTTGGGGTGATTTGTGACGCCATGGTTTCCTCTGTCTGGAGGATTGGCATTCCCGCCAGATAGGCCTTATTTTCGTAAATTAAATGGATCGAATCAACTGCGGAGACATCTGTTGATCTCAATGCAGTACTCACTTCGCTCAATGCGAGGAGAACGCGTCGCTGGCAGTCAAGTGGATGGCGGTGGACAAAGTGAAGTTCCGAGGTCCAAGTGAGGCCCCACTATCTTTAACTATGCACGACCATCTCCGACTACGAGCTACGAAAGATACTTTGGAAAACATCAAGAACAGTGGATTTGCAGTATGTATGGCAACCCAACTCCTCTCCCAGATCCCACCAAAGCTCCCCCCTCTCCACAGTTTCTAAATCCAGAAAGAAACAAAATCATCACCGCAAAGGCCGATTCCCATGCAATGGCCCGGACGCCCGCAGAGCGCAATATACACAATCCCCTCGACACAGCTCCTCGCTGAAGATGTAATGACACAGAAATAGAATTGCATGAAGCGCAATCCAAAATGAGATAAAAAGAGATTCGCCAAAGAGACTGCAGCACGCAGAAAAGAGACGTTGAAGGATGAAGCGCGCTCTGTACCTGGTATCTAGGTCATCAAGAAACACAAAGAGCATGCAGAAGAATCAAAAGCGGCCGCTGCTAGATTCAATCATCAGAAGAGAAAAAAAAAGAAACGCAGAACGCCAGAAGTACTATATGCGAATGCGTTGAACGCATTACCCGCCTTGATCCCCGCGACTGTCGTTGTTCTCTTTCTCATTGTTCTCGTTGGCTGCTGTTTCTGAATCAGGCGTTTCGCTGTCCACGCCCGATTTCAACGTCGATCCCAAGTTGATGGCAATTTTCTTGGCCGGTGCGCCGCCCGTGGCATTACCAAGGGCGGCACTCTTATCACCGGGCGCCATACCCATGGACAAGCCGTTTTTCCGTCGCATACTCCCCGCGCTGGAATTGCTGGCCGTGGAACTTCTCCGCTTGGGTCCTGCCGTCAGCTTCATCAACTCGTCCTCATCTTCTTCCTCGCGACGACGCTTCTCGGCCAGTCGTTCAGGCGCAGGTGGCGTCTGAGTGGTGGAAGAGGCGGGAGAGGTGTCGCCCTCGGCAGGGACGTCTGCGGCATCCAATGGCTGAGCCGGTTGATCGTCTTCAGGTTTTGTATCCATAACATCATCGTCGTCGTCGTCATCCGGGTAGTCAACCAAGGATTTGACGGCCGGAGAAGCAGCCCCGTTGAGCGGACCGACGGCAACGGCTGCCCGAGTGTCCGGAGTCCACTCCTCCTCGTCATCCGAAGTGTTAAAGTACTCTTCTTCGGCCGCATCCATTTCCCTGACGCCTTGCCATCGCTCGCCGTTGAGCGGCATCCTCCGCGGCGTGCTGTCCTCATCCTGGCGTCTGAGCGGCACCAAGTCGGCGTCAATACCATATCCTTGCATTTGATCGTATCGGAGAATCAAATGGTGGAAAGTTTCGACGTAGTTGATGCTCTCAAGCTTCTCGCGGTATTCCTCCACTATATGAATGATAAAAGACTTGCAATTGGAACGCTTGATGTAGTCGAAAAGCTCGAGGCAGGCAGAATTTAGAAGATTGTCGCGGGGCATGGTTTCGTAGATGATGTCGAGACACAACCCGAAGGCAGGGGTATGTGTGATGAGAGCTTGCCAGAAGGTGTCCGAAACATTAACTAGAGCACGGAAAAATTTGAGGGCAACTGCACAATATTACGTTAGTGGTTATCCACTTAGCAACAGAATCCAAGCACTCTCACCGAGTTTTAGGTGTTTTTGGGGGGCTGTGAGGAGCTGGGCAACCCGGGGCGCGAGAGACTCGTTATGGATCGCATTGCGTGCACGGTATTGTTGCTGACGAACAAAAAAGGTGAGGATCTCTACAAGATGCGAGTAGAGCGTGACCTCTTGGAAGGTCAAGTCATTCACTACAGGACTCGGGTCAGCTTCGGATTTTGAACACACAAGAACAGAACTCACGGTTATGACGATTGGCAAGTTCTTTGAGAGGCCGGAAAAGACGTTTGGCAGACTCGTCGAAATGTTGTTGAACGAATGTATCGGAAAGAAGGTTAGCGGAACGAGCCTTGAAGTAGTCGGGTCCAGGTCGTCCGAGTGGGTCTTGCAGGGGAACCTGCGGGTCAAGAAGGCTCCTAACCGCCTCAGAGAGTTGATTCTTGACTCCAAGGTCGGTCTCGGTATGGAGGAGGTCAATCAATGTGTCGGTGAGCGGCGTCTTCTTCTCGTTAACGGCCTTGAGCATGTACCCACGCATAATCACGGGGTCATGGTCGAGCAAGGCCATCAGAATATCAATACCAGTTGTGCGCATCGCTGGGTTCGGGTGTTTCACGGCAAAGGCGATAACGGCGAATAAGCCGTAGTTGATGAAGTTGGTAAAGAGGTTAGCGCGCGCCGGGGTCTGCAAGTTCTTTGCGATTGCTGCACATTGGTGGAGGAACTGCACGGCGTCGTCTTTGCGCTTTGCGTCCAGGTTTCTCGGGTCGAAGACCGCAAAAAGTTCGCGTAAGAATTGTGCATTCGACTGGATATGGTTGACAATCTCCATCTGGTTGAAGAAGATCAGGGAGTTGAGCACGGAGAAGGTCGGGTCGTCCAGGATCCGAGCCAACACCACATCCTTTAGGTATTGCAAGCGCCAGGTGCTCCGGATCTTCCTGCGGATGATGGGGTCCTTGATGGGCACTACTTCTTTGTAACGCGACTGGTCGGCCAGATACTGTCGGTGGTTTGCTTTATGTGTTGGGAATTCGGGATCATCTGCGACATGTTTTAGTACACCGTCCCCACCAGTAAATGAAGCACCACACGTACATTCGAGAGCCCCAACCACTCCCAGAATAACCGGGTCAGCAACCACAGTTTCAATGATGGTGTTGTCGTTGAGAAGAATCAAGGATTTCATGATGTTGCAAAGGCGATGCAAGTCGGCTAGGCTCTCCAGGTCCTCGGCCATCTGCACTAATGGTACAAGTTTAGAGATGTACTCGTCGCGAATGATGAATTTGCAAAGTGCGTCACGGCCGGCCTGGGTCATACTCGCAGCTCGGACGATCTGTTCTATTTCGGCGAGGTTTCCGAGTTCTGGCGCCGGTAACACGATAGACTGGTAACTTTCGAGGTCGTCTGATAGGGCATCATCTGTGGAAAGGGGACCGCACAATTAGCAATGGAACGCATGGTTGGGCGCTGCGCCGCGATCGATCAGACGGGACTCACCGGCAGCCGCCAGGCTGAGGAGATGTTGTTGGACAGTGTTGACGAAATCCCTAGCATGACGATTAGTTTGACAACGCATGCGGCTAGACAGGCTCGTGGACCAGGGGCCTCACCAGATCACCGCGCAACCTTCTGCCTCCTGGAAACTCAGCGCCATATCCGTGCCATTCTGTTCCGTCCAAACGATCAAGGTTTCTGTTCGCGTG
The DNA here is from genome assembly GCF_028828495.1 of Penicillium riverlandense. NCBI lineage: Eukaryota > Fungi > Ascomycota > Eurotiomycetes > Eurotiales > Aspergillaceae > Penicillium > Penicillium riverlandense. The sequence continues at coordinate 4,618,072 of NW_026643194.1, forward strand.
ATACAGTCATCAGCAACCGCTTGTTGCTCCACGGTGATACGACCAGATGGAGTCTGGGGGGAGACACAAACCTTGTTGCTTCTGATAGCCATCATCCTTGGTGATCTTGGTCTCAAGAAGCACGCGATTGGGCTGATCTTCCGATTCGACGAATATCCGAGGCTCCTCCTGATAAGACAACAATCGGTTAGACTTCGTGATATTTACGCTTTGCGCGCTGCGAGCCGAGTGACGGCAGAGGTCGATCGTCGCCCCGGGCGTGATCGCGGAATGCGCGCAGCGCACAGAGAGAGATAGCTTACCCCCAAGGTCTGCCCCGTGCAGAAACCCGTTCCCCGGTCAAACCAGTCATTATCCCTCAGTTCGTAGACCTTGACCCGTTTGCGACCGTCGGGCGGCTGCAAGTCCAGCGCCATGATCCGGACGGAAGACAGCGAGGCGCCTCGTCACTCCAGGCCAGCTCGGGGAGAGGTGCGCCGGCGAGGAGGAGAGGCAGGGAAGACGGCGAAGAGACAGCGGCGGCCAGGGTAAGCGAAGAGCGAAAGGGCGGACGGAATAAAAAAATGGGGGTGGATGGAAGGAATGGAATGCTGATGATGAAATGGCAAAGTCTGCGGAGGGGGATGACGATCGAAGGGAGAGGGATGCGCCGGGAGCAGGGATCCACCGCGGCCGGTCTGCGCAGGACTGGGGGCGAGGGTGTTGTGACGGGAATGGAATGGACGAGAGGTCGAGGACAGAAGAGGATAGATGGAGGGAGTGGGGGGTGATGGAAAGGAAGAGAGATGGATAGTGAAGAAGCAGAGGTTGGCCGCAACACACGCGACCGAGAAAAGTGGGTTCGGCCAGGCCCCTTGATCAGGTACATACAGTACGGAAGTATAGACCCTCTAGACTTGCATAGATGGGGAAATCCTCCATATGCTTAAATACGAAGTGAAGATGTCATAAATGCCGGTTAATGGATCCCGCATCGAAGCTCTCTGGAACAAATGCTCGTCAGGGGCCTCCACTGTCATCTCGGGCCGAAGAGTCTGTCCAGCGGTGGTCAACCGCATCAGGAATGTCGGTCTATACTTGGTCACTCTCTCAGCCTGTATCTCTCTAGTCGCCGTGGATCATATTATCCTCACCACTACTATCACTAATACAATCACTACTCGACTTACTCCTTAACTATCATTCTCTCTCTCTCTCTCTCTCTCTCTCTAGATCACTATACTAAACCCAGCACTGTCACTGTCAGCACGGACCTTTCCCCACCGGTCTTTATCGGTTCCAGACTTTTTTTTTTCGTTTTCGGCCTTTTTTCTTTCCTTCACCTTCACACACGCCTCTCAGTGTTAAACTATCGACGAGCGACTTCTGGGAGTTTTGCGCTCGATCCTCCTCTGAAAAGCTCCCGTTGAGTCTGATCTGTTGGTAGACCCAGCATTCACTTCTTCTACTACTACTACTTCTCCTAATTGAGCACCCCCGCTTTCGCCAACATGTCCTCCAATAATGAGGGCGCCATCGAGGCGTTTGGCAAGGACAACCATGCCAGTTCATCGTCGCAGTCGCTGCCCAAGCAGGGTGTCGATGTGGCAGTTGTTTCCCAGAGCCCTACGCACTCCTCCGAGGAGGAGCAGCTGCCGGCGGCCGATCTGGTCGATGAGCAGAAGAAGGGCTGGCTGGCCTATTTCAAGACCAAGGAGTTCTACATCACCTTGGCTCTAGGGTAAGAAACATTGACTTTGATTGATAGTCAAAAGCTAACCCCCGACGCAGACAACTGCTGGCCATCGCCAATACCTCGACCAGTACCTTCACCACGCTCCTCGGGATGCAGCATTGGGCGGTCCCCGCTTTCCAGACATTCATGAACTATGTGCTCCTGAACCTTGTTTTCACTTCTTACACGATGTACCGTTACGGCATCAAGGGCTGGCTCCAGTTGGTGTGGCGTGACGGCTGGAAATGTATGTTGCATCATCCCATCCCCGAGGGTTTGGGCTGCCGGTTGTACCTTAAGAACGTGGGCTGACACAACATGTTTGGACAGACATCATCCTTGCCTTCTGCGACGTGGAGGGTAATTACTTCATTGTGCTGGCATACCAATACACGACCATGCTGAGCGCGCAGCTGATCAACTTCTGGGCCATCGTTGTGGTGGTCGTCCTGTCGTTCATCTTCCTGCGCGTGCGCTACCACATCACCCAGGTGCTAGGCATCATCGTCTGTATCGGCGGCATGGGCATCCTAATTGCTTCGGACCACATCACCGGGACAAACGGCGGCGACGTGACCAAGGGCAACCAGCTGAAGGGCGACTTGTTCGCGCTCCTCGGCGCCTCGTTCTACGGCTTCACCAACACAGGCGAGGAATACTTCGTCAGCACGCGGCCCGTGTACGAGGTGCTGGGCCAGATGTCGTTCTTCGGAATGATAATCAACGGCGTACAGTGCGCGATCTTCGAGCGGGACTCCTTCCGCGACGCGAACTGGGACGGCAAAGTCGGCGGCTACCTGACAGGGTACACGCTGTGTCTCTTCATGTTCTACTGCCTGGCGCCCCTGCTGTTCCGGTTGTCGTCCGCGGCCTTCTTCAACATCTCCATGCTGACCATGAACTTCTGGGGCGTCTGCATCGGCATCACGGTCTTCCACTACCATATCCACTGGATGTACCCCATCGCGTTCGTGCTCATCATCGTCGGCCAGCTGATCTACTACCTCGGCCGCAGGGTCCTTGGCGAAGCCCGCAAGCCCTGGCTGGGTCGCAACCAGGAGCGCGGTGTCGCCGGTCTCTTCACTGCTAAGAGGAAGATCGAATCTACCGTGCCCGAGGGCGTGAACCCGGCGGACCATGATCCTGAAAGTCCCCCGGCCGCGAACACGAGCTCTGTCTAAGTTGTACTGCTGGCTAACTAGACGTGGATTACTCTCTTCTTTCTCTTGTCCATGGTTTTGTTGATTTCGTTGATTTTGTGAGTTGATTTGGACATAGAAGTGGGATGATGGATGGTATGGTATATACATGGAACGACTACCACGAACCTCTAGATCCCCCTCTGTACAGATCTTGCTGTGCGCTTGCCACAGTCCTGCGGACCGTGTTCAAGGGCAGCAAAAACTTGCTTGCTCAGTGTGCGCCTTGGGCGTGTCTTAATTCTTAATTTCGGGGAGATCTGGTTCGATATATATACACGTCGGTTATGGGAATGAAACGAAACGTCCTGCGCGATTATTAATTCTAGAAGATGCCTTCCTATCCACGGATGATCCCTTAAGAAACTCATCACCTCGTATCTAGGTCAACATACATCCCTAGGAACAATCTCGAGAAGACACTATTCAATAGAAATGAAAATCATTGAACCAGACTCATTAAACAAGTAGTCCGTGAGATATTTACCAACCCCTAAAACGAGCGTGAGATGGAGAGACGAGAGGAGAGAGACTAAGTAAAAGAAGAAAGAAAGAAATAAAAAAATTAATAAAGAAAAACTCCGAACTCAACACAAGGATCCCTAACTTATCCATATTAGGAAGGAAAGAATATAAAGGAAATGCAGAAAAAAGGACACCACGAGATGCCAGAGAAAGAACCACCGAATGACAACAGCAACAAGAAGTAAGAAGACTCCGGCTCTTTTTACACGGGTGCATGGGTAGAGAAACGAAATGCCTGCATGACCCAACAGCCCCCGAAGCAGGTTCTCCTTCGCCGAGATATTAAAGATAGAAGAGAGAGGAACCCAAAAACAACACATCCTTTCACCAACCAGCCGTTCTCCTGACGTCGTTCTTGTAGACGGACGGTATGTCAAGTCCAAACCAGATAGATGCGTGTCCCAACCAACCCCCTGCCAAAGAGAAACAATAACACCCAAAACCATACCAACCCAACCGTGAAGCGACAGGACCAAGGAACTCGACACCCCTCTCAATCAAACACGCAAGCTCACAGAACTGAAGCGCCATGTCCAATCCAAACCCGAAATCCACACCCATACAGAGAGGCACTGCAAGAAGAAAATGAAAAAAGGAAGACTCCAGGGCCCGGAGGAAAGCCGAAAAGAAAATTCGCCGACGCATTTCGCCGAACACAAAAAACAAACAAAATCACAATCCACGGACACCGAAAAAAAGGGGAATAAAAAAACCGAACGGACTCCATAGGAAAAAGAATCCCAACAAGTCCCTTTTTTCCCCTCCGCACCCAAGCCAGCGTGGATGAAATAAAGACGTAGATCAAAAGAGACAGAAAGAACCCCAGATCGAGCACAAGATGTTGAGAATTTGTGCCATGTATGTACCGTTGCGAGGAAGAAAACCGTATGTCACCCACGAGCAGCCAACTAAACTTCCCTGGCCATGACTTTTTTGAAAGTGGTCGCAACGCCCACCGGAAGGAAACTCAAGTCGAATATATCCGGTCAAGGCGTTCAACCCCACACCGAGGCTTGGACGCCCAGACCGCTCTTCGACCCCCAGACGCCACTGCCGTTGCTCCAAGCCAGAGCCACGCCGCCGTCCTTGGCACCCTGTGCACCGGTCGAGGCCGGGTTAGAAGTGGCCGAGGTGGAATGCTCGTTGACAGCGCCAGGGGCATCACTAGGGGTGAAGCCGAAGCCGAGAGGGGACGGCAGCGGCGTGGTGGACCGCTTGTTCAGGGCAGGGTTGGAAACGCCTCCGGGGACAGAGGTCTGTCCCGCAGCAGGGCGGGATCCGATGGGACCAACAGATCCGATGGCACCGGCAGTCGGTTTGGACGAGGGCTGGCGGGAGGAAGGAGAGTCGGCACCGCCGGGGGATGAGGTCGAGGTCACGGGCTGCTCGCTGCCGAAGCCTGCGTTGATGCCGGAACTGGGCGAGGAGGTGCTGTTGGCCCGGTTGGGCGACTGGAAGCCCGAAGGGCCGTCAGCGTTGCCCGCGCCGGTGGGCTGGGACATGCCAAAGGGGTCCACGCTGCGAGGAGAGGCTCCTCGAACTCCGGCGGAGGAGGGTGTGGCGCCGCCCTGGCTGTCCGCGCGCGAGTTGTCGTCGGAGAGGGTGCCGGGTGGGAAGAAGGCGGGACTTTCGTTGCCGTACAGGGCGCGGTGCTGGCGCGCGAGCAGATCACGACGACTTTCTTCGCTCACGGCGGCCGGGCTGACGGAGCGATCGGACTTGGCTGCGGACATCTCGGCGAGGAGGCCTTTGAAGAAGAAAACCACGTATTAAAACCCAATGTTCTGAACCAAAAAAACGGAGCTCAAACCAGAATATATTATACAATGCCAACGGATACATAGAAGAATATGCAAATAAATGGGGGGAATCTGGCAAAGGTCCAAAAAAAAAAAAGAAGAAAAGCAGAGGCTACCACGTACTTCGGTTGTACTGCTGCTCCTGGTGGTAGTTGCGGAGCTCCCGCTCACGCTGTGCTGCCATCCGACGCTTTGCCTGCATCATCTGTTCCACCTCATTTGGGCGGCCCTGGTACCGCTGGGAGGCATAGAAGCCCTGGAGGTTGCCCGAGGGAGGCATGCGCGAGCCATCGAATTCGCTGATCGAATGATGACGTTGGGGGCCACTGGGGACACGGGGATCTTCTCAAAAACAGTTAGGAAAGACCTGGGGATATTTGTCCAATGCGGCATACCGTAGTCGGGATAGGGCCGGCCCATCATCATGGGCATCGAATCCCGCCGAGGAGCATTCCACAGCTTGCCGCTCTTGACGAGGTTGTCGATCGCACGGTCGATCTCTGTAAACACATATAATAATCAGCGATCTGCCCGGAAAAAAAAAACCACGCGGGAGTCGTTGGCAACGTTTGATCCCCATAGTTCCGCAACCACCCGGGGTACATCTCGTCGGGGAGAAATCCGGAGCGAACGAAAAGGAAAATGTGTCCATACCGTCGAACTGCGAGGAGAAGGCTGCCGGGCTCTCCTCACGCTGAGAGACCGAGCTCGAGCCTGTGGCGCCGGAGGTGTGAGTGTTGACCATGTCTTTCACGCGGGGCGATGGACTCGAAAGCATACCTGACCGCGAGGGCGGAGCTGGTTGTTCCCACGACACCTGGCGGGACGAAGGCGCCTGCCAACCCTGAGGTTCGTAGTAGGAAGACATGGTACTAGACGGGGAGCGTCGTCGGGGCGGAGAGACGAGCGGCGAGGATTCAGGGGGCGGAGGAGAGAAGCCCACGGCGACAATGAAATTCCGTCCGGAGGGCAGCAAGAACCTGTCGAAGACCAAAGAGGAATATGAGCGATCGATCCCAGCGCGTGATATGAAATGAAAAGTCCCCAGAACGACTCGGTGAGGGGCCTCCGGGCATCCGCGATGGCCTCGGGTAAAGTTGGGCGTCCGTCCGCACACACCGGGGCACCAGATGGGTGTGAGAGGGCTTTCCCAGCGATCACCTCGTTCAACGGTCCCCGTGGATCCGAGAAGCAAAAGACATTCCGGGGTGTTTTATGCGAGCGGGAGAGTTGGAGGAGGGAGGTGAGGTGCACACTTACGGAGGAGCCAAGAATTTTTTTTTGGGTGGCTCGGGAGGGAAAACAATCTACCACGAACGAACGAGGCAGGGAGTTCTCGGGTCGACGAAGAGGGTAGTGGCACGAGCGAGAGAACGAGAGAGGGCACGAGGGAAGAGGAGAGAAGAGGGAGAGTGGAGGGAAATAAAATCAGGCGAAAAGGAGAGAGAGGGTCCGGCCCGCCTGGTGTTTTGGGGCGGGTCAGTCATTAGTATCAGTATTATGTATTAACTAATGGTGGAGGGGTACAGTAGTAATGATCCGAGTAGCACAGTATTATTCGTATCTCCTGTTCTTTTTCTTTGCTTTCTTTTGTCTTCTCTCCGACTACCCTCCGTCGCTGGGGAACCGAACAGCGTGGTGCCCGGCATCGGGGCCAACCCCGGCCCACACGTCTCCCCACCGAACGGACACATAGACATTGTCGCCTCTCTGGATGTACGATGATGATCCAGTGCATGCAGTCAGCCTGCCGAGGACGCTTGGTCATCGATTGCACGAGCCCCTCGTGGTGGCGGACAATTGTACTAGGGAGTGAACTTAGGTTAACTAACTGGCTAGTTAGAACCCGTCCCTACTATTACTAATGCACAAAGAAGCAGCACAGAACAGGCTTGACCCGGCGCTAGGACTATAAGTGCAAAGTATCGAGTACCTGCCATTCTTTGATCGAATCCGCCTGGAGGCCGTACCGGCAGTGCTCCGAAGGTACCCTACGACGACGCACGCCAGTCAAGGCCTCTTTCTTGCCCAATCGGGATGTGGCGGTCCGCGTTGTCTCCCTGCCCCACTCATGGCTCTTAATTTCGGTCTTTCATAGCTGACTGGCGCCGAGTTGGCGATAACATCCATCTCCCACGTGACTAGGGTATCGCCCGCACGTGTTGGGGGAAGGATCGCGGGGGCTGAAGAGTTGACGATCAAACAGTCCGTCTGGCCCGAAGAGAAGAATAGTTTCCTAGGGATGGGAGTACCTAGGTAGATATCTAGGCAGTGATAATAGTGTACCTGCATGAATACTCCAGTCAGACAGCCACCGACCGCGCGAGTCAGCAGAAACAAAGAGCGATCAATGGTAATCATGAATGGGAGTGGGAACAGCATCAAAAGAAGCAGCGTAGCAGTGATAATTAGTGAGCTAGCTAGTTAGGGGCGCGGACACACCTGGATCTCATTCTTCTGTTATGCCCCGAGACGGTTCATACTCCCCCTTTACCACCGCCGATCGACACTCCCGAACAATAGCCTGCACCGGATTCTTTTTTTCGCGGGAATTCCTCCTCCTGCTGCTTCCTCCTTTCTTCTGGACACTCTGCACCACACACCGACTGGGTCGGTCTTCTCTACCACTTCACTCCCAATTCCACTGCCGCTAGCCCGTACGGCCGACCGACTGGCCTCCCCTCTTCTGCCCCAAACCCGATCACATCACGCCCCGGGCCGCCTCGAACTCACTACGCCTCACCTTACCTGACCACACCACATCACAGCCTCGCAACCCCCGACACCACAAAGCCCAGACTAGCTGAACAGAACTCCCTGTGGGAGCCAACAGACTGTGTGGCAAGGGTACTCTCCATCCTTCAATTGTGCGGGTGCAGAGGGGCTCTGTTGTTGAGTGGTGCGGTGGAGAGAGAGTCTTCTCGTGTTCGAGTCCTCCGCCTGTTGGAAGTTGCTTTATGGTCTCAACCATCGATGGGAAGGGGAAGCGTTCTCACCTACCTGGTGATCCCTCACCGATAGCGTCGGATCCGCCTTCCACGATGGCATGGCCGTCATCCGACGCGTCCGAGATCCCTGCTCGCCCGACCTTGAATTCACAGCAATCGAGCTCCCTCCCATCCACCCCTTACCAACATGCGCGCAACCTCTCCTTCCACTCCCGGTCGCCCTCCCCCGTCCGAGGCAATACGTCCCCCCGTTCCACCCACTCCGAATCCGCACACCTGCCCCCCTCCGCTCGAAAACCGCTCGATGGCTGTAAATACGAGACCGCGATGGCCTACTTCCGGAGACGAATGCCATATAGCCTAGGCTCCGAGGCACTCCCGGAGGACAAGGATGCGCTGAAGGAAAAACTCGAGCCCGAGGCGGAGAAGAAGTTGACGGCAGACATTATGGACCTCTACGACGAGTTGTTGCCCTCGGCGGAAAGCGATGATCGACGCCGACAGCTCGTTCGCAAGCTGGAGAAGCTGTTCAATGACCAGTGGCCGGGCCACGAAATCAAGGTCCACGTCTTTGGCTCGTCGGGAAATAAGCTCTGCTCCAGTGACTCGGACGGTAAGGTTATCGTGGGCGCAGAGGGAGGGCAAAACAGAAAGGCTGACTCTCACAGTGGATATTTGTATCACCACCAATTACAAGGAGCTCGAACATGTTTGCAAGTTGGCAGAGGTTTTGGCTAAGCGTAAGCTGAACCCTATACGATGGTGAAATGTACCGGCTGACACGGGATGAATAGATGGGATGGAACGAGTTGTCTGTGTGTCGCACGCGAAGGTACCGATTGTCAAAATTTGGGATCCGGAACTCAGGCTGGCCTGTGACATGAATGTCAACAACACTCTGGCGTTAGAAAACACCCGTATGATTCGGACCTATGTCGAGGTCGACGAACGGGTACGGCCATTAGCCATGGCCATCAAGCACTGGACGAAGAAGCGGATTGTCAACGATGCGGGTAAGGTCGATGCCCTCCCAAGACTTTGCGCAAGCTGACCTCAGGATGTAGCGCTTGGGGGCACTCTCAGTTCCTACACTTGGATTTGCTTGATCATCAACTTCCTGCAAACACGAGACCCTCCCATCCTCCCAAGTCTTCAGGCTCGCCCTCACGAGAAAAAAGTCACGCCCGACGGCTTGGTCTGCTCCTTTGACGATGATCTCAAGTCTTTGGCCAACTTTGGACGAAAGAATCAGCTGTCAGTAGGCGCATTGTTTTGCGAATTCTTTCGGTACTATGGGCATGAGGTTGAATATCAGGAGAATGTCATCTCGGTGCGGCAAGGCGGCTTGATCTCCAAGGAAGCCAAAGGCTGGAACTTGCTCATGAACAACGGACTCTGTGTGGAGGAACCGTTCAACACATCAAGAAACTTGGGTAATACGGCCGACGACACCTCGTTTCGGGGCCTCCACATTGAACTGCGAAGGGCATTCAAGTCTGCTGTGAAAGGGGATCTGGCAGATTGCTGTCAGCAGTATGAATACCCACCAGAGGAAGAGCGAACATGGGAGCGGCCGCCGCCTCAGCCGCGGCCTACACTGACGCCGGCCCTTCCTTCTCGCGGAGGCCGTGGAGGCGGCCGGGGTGGCCGATATACGAACCAATTCTCTCGTGGAGGGTTCGCTGGTAGCCGTCGGGCTTCCAACACGGTGAACAGAGCCAACTCGTTCCGGCAGCCGAATATGCCTTCTGAGCTCTCTATTCAGGCCCAACAGCAAGCGCAACAGCAGGCCCAGAGCTTTTTGCATGATCAGCTTTGGCAACAGATTCAACTGCTTCAAGCCCAGGAGCAAGAACTACGGTTGCAGCTTCACAACCAGGCCCTGATTACCGGCCGACCACCGCCAGTGATTGTCCGACAGCCGTTTATCCAATTCCCGGTGCCTCATCAGCAGCATGACTATACAGGCGACGAAAACGCGCGGTCAAGATCGGGGACAGTTAACCACCCAGGACTCACCACGGCCCAACGACAAATCTATAACCCCACGTATGCCAGTATCAGTGCCTCCAATACGCAAGGCAGCACAACCAACCCTCCCTCGCCATCGGCTGCATCTGCTTTGCCCGATTTCCGACGTAATCCTCGACGATCGTCAACTGCAAACGGATCCAGGGCGCACTCGCAACCCGCTCGAGGCCAGAATTCTCCTTCCCTTCAAAGTTTCCCACCTCTATACACACTCCCACAGCCACTCGATTCAAAACGAAGGCCACCTCCCGAGTCTTCAGAAGGTGATGGCAGCGGAGAAGATGAGAATGGTCTTCCTCCAAACAGCTTGCCCAGCAATGGGTCCCGCTCAGACTCTATCGACGACAACCAATCGCAGGGATTCCAGGGGCTTTATAACTATGTCAACCCCCAGCAGATGCAGCCGTACCAGCCAACATCAATGTTGCCTTTGTCCACGCCCATGGGATTGGCATTACCGAACGGGTATACGCCCTTTGTTCCGATGCCTCAAGAATATCGGCCAGGGGTCTTTCAACCGGACGTTGTGAACGGGCGTTCTGAGCAATACGCTACCGCAGGCTCGAAACCGCAGCGATCCGCTTCGCGGCCCGCTGCCTCGAGAGATCGGGGTCCCTTGATTGTGGATGGCTCGGTTCCTCCGACCGAACCTCGTGCGTCTTATGTGTCGGAGTTGAACGACCCATATAGCGCCGTAAGCCAATATACGTCGACGTCGGATGACCACAACATCAATACGCCTGTCAGCTTTTCCGATTCCTTGTCGCAGGACTTCCCAGACGTCCCATTCGAGATGGAACAGTCGGCTGTATTCACCCGGCCATCTGTGGAGATTCCCAAGACGAATGGTACTATCAAGACACAAACCAACGGGACCAACGGGCAGCCGGAGCTTCTTGCCAGCCGATTGCAAAACTACCACTTGTCAAATGCCGAGAAGTTGGCTCAATCACAGACCCAGGTTAAGGCATTGAATTCGGTTCGCCAGAAGAACGGATCAGGAGGTGGTGCCAAGGACACAGTCCAGACGAAGCAATCAGGGGACAAGTCCGCCCAGCACTCAAACGACAACCGCCATCAGGCCAATCACTCAAAGCGCCGCCAGAACGGCGTCGAGTCGTCCGAGAAAGTGAATGGTGTGAACCACAAGCCCAAGTCCAACAAGGGCCGCCAGGATGCGTCGCACAATTCGTCCAATGCAACGTCTGACTCCAAAGATCGACATGTCGACCAACATCGGGGCAAGTCTGGTGGTGCGGGTGGATCTGCCAATGGCGTGAACGATTCGAGTCATGGTGGATGGCAGACGACGAAGAAGAAGCACCGCAAGAACGCCAAGTCGTCTGTTGAACCACGCAACTCTGTTAACGGCAATGCGGAGCCGCTTCCTGCTGACGAGTCTATGCGAAAGGGTGGCTGAATACAAGTGTCTTGTTTGTGTTGAACACTGGGGACGCACATTTTTCATGGCCTCTTCTTGCGGCCTTGACATCTTTCCGTCATGACGAAATTTCTGTACACGCCCCACACGCATGGCTTTTGCCGATCCATCTCCGGCACTGTTGATGTACCTGCTGAGTTGGATTGATGATCCTGAGCAAGAACTCGAATAAAAGAAGGAAAGAAAGAAAAAACCTCCCTTGGATCTCGACAAGAGGTAGGACTTGTCGAGACCACATCACACATTCTGTGCCTGGGTACGAGTGAGAGAAAGCTGGCTGGTTCATCTTTTTCTTCCTGGGAAACGAATCTGAGAAATAGCAAGAAGTGGGGGAGAGAAAGACAGCAAAAACCTACTACCCATGCATCCATTGTCCATTGCACGCAGTTGACGAAAACGATTTTTGTCTCTTTTTCATCTGTTTGGAGTTCTTTTTGTGTGTCTGTTTGTCTGTATGTGTTTGTTTGCATGAGAAATGGCTTTAGACCCGGTTTCTTTTTTGTCCTGTCTCTAATTGAGTGATTGATTGATTCCCTTATGATGCTGCCATCTTCTTCCCTGTTTTTTCTTTTCTTCTGTGTCTGTTTCTGTATAAAAGAAAGGAGAGAGAGAATAACAATATTTTCTTTTGCGAGATGAGTATTTTCTGCTTCTTACTTCCTCCCTGCTTCGTTCTTCTGTTATCAACTCCCGGAAGGAAAGAAAGTGAGGTAAAAAAAAAAAAAGGAAAATATTTTTCTTTGCATTTGGTGTGGGAGTTGCGTTTTGCTTGTCTTGTCTTTTCCTGTCCTGTCCTGTTTATTCTATCTTTCTGGCTTTCTCTCTTTCGCTCTGTTTTGCTTTGCTCTGCGCTTGCATCGGAAATTGCGTGCATTGACTGACTGCATGGAGCATTCTGCATGACCTGCTTTGTTATTTTCTTTTTTTTTTTTTTTTGACTCTTGGCTCTTTTTTGCTGTTCTTGACATGTCATGATTTGATCAAATAGTGAATATGAAATGAACATGAAGATTGAAATGGCATGAAACGTAATAGGAGAAATAGAAAGACAAAGACAGATAGTATAAATTCTTATCTCTTCATATTATAACCGACCCTAAGAGAAAAAGGGAAAAGGGAACAACAGAAGAAACAGAGAAAGAGGAAGTAAATTGCTAGGAACTTGTTTTCTCCTCTTATATATCCCTGACTACTTGGTGCCTGATGCTAGACGTGTCGTCATGGTATGGCGCAATTGGTACCCTACCTGCCGTGCTGAGTGGAGTGAAGTGCCCAGTGCGACGGCTATATTGGCGTCATGTGGGAAGTAGATCATACGGCTGTGCCGTTTGAGACCAGACCTATTAGCTTCTAGTGATTAGAGGAGGATGATAAGACACTGTTCTTGGCTATCTCTGCTGATATAATGGATTGTATGAGATAAGACAAGACCAAGTTCATTGTGGCACAATCCTGGTAGACAATGCAGAGGGGCAGACAGACCGCGCTTGTTCTAGATAAACATCCCTGCCAAGCGTCAAACGTCAGTTGTGGCCGGTGCATCACTTGCACCACCACTTACATCACTTGCATGCTTACCAAGACTTTGCATTAGGGCTGGATTTACAACAGTTGGATCAGAATCAGGACTGTGTTTATTATTGGTATCAATATGTATGTCAGATATGATGGTCTGGTATAATAGTATGGTATAGTACATTTGTGACACGCGCAGAAGAGAAGACAGGTATTCCAGCCCAGCCTAGCCACTCAAGAGACTCGTTGCTTTCATGTCAATGGAACTAGGAGTGGGATATAACCACACCGAGTGAAATGCAGGTGCAGGTGCGAAAGATGCTGGGAATGATATAGCTCCCGCTGAAAGATGGCAAAAAAGGGAACAGCAATCGAATCAATCATGACAACCTGCAACGAAGGAGAGAAGGGACAATATCCCAGGAAAAAAGAAAGATACCCGAAAACTCCCGGCTCGAAAGTAGTTTCCTTTTTCTTTTCAGGCTGCATTGCATCAACTCCAGATCTCAGCCCATATGAACGGGAAAATAACCACGCACGCGGTCCAGAAGACCATTATGGACTGGTATGGAAAGAGGATTAGGTGCGTCACGGGGGTTTCGCGGAGCAGAACCCAGATGGAGAGGAAGGCGACGGAGAAGAAGTGGGTGAAAAGGACCATAGGCTGCTTGATCAGACCTGCTAGAAGTCCGACAGGGCCGTCAACCGGTCCGATTTGGAAGTAGCGGAAGCAGCCCCGTTGGAGGGCTTTGAGATGTTGATCTACAATATCAGATCAGCGGGATGAAAATGGGATTGAAAGAGGGAGAAACCATACCGTCGGCGGCGAAAAGCATGTATAGCGCCTGGGCGAGGATGTTGATGACGGAGGATGAATTCTTTCTCGCCCAGTGGAAGGCGGATAATTGTTTGAGAACAAGGCCGGTGTCTGATAGACTGGGCACGCGCTCTGGGCTAAGCAGGTCGCGGATAACACAGACGTCATTGAGTGCGACGGTCATCCCGCCTCCCGTCAAGGGATGGCGCATGTTAAGTGCATCGCCGACGATCATCAAGCCGGGAGTTTTGTTCGTGGAGGCGGGGAGGAAGGAGTTGGGCATTGAGCGCAGCTGGCCCTTTTCTAGCGCGGCCAGAAAAGCCGGCTGAACGGATTCCGGCAGTGTGGGCATAATCGTATTGCGGAGGTGGCCCTTGACGCCACCGTTCTTCACAGAGGCCGAGGGCAGGTTCTCGGGGATATCGACGAGGATGCGGGTTTCGTGCGAGCCGATCTGGTACATAAGGACCGGCGAATGATCGCTGAGGAGCACATGGCCATAGTAGGGACTCGGAAGTTGTGCATCGATCATCTCCAGGCCCCAGAACTTGGACCGAAACTTGGGTGCGTGCGGGTGGTGGACTTTACGGAATTTCGAAGCGTACCCGTCGGCGACCACGGTGAGCTGGGCGAAGTAGCAGTCCTTCATCTCCTGCTCCTTGGTCACGCACTCGACGCCCAGCACCTGGCCCGTATGCGTCGAGGTCACCAGCGCCGTGGCCTTGGCCTCGATGACGGAGACGTTGGGACAAGCCTGCGCGGCTTCGCGCAGCTTCATCACGAAGCGGCCATGGTGAAACGTCCACCCCTCAGGCGCGGGCTCCGACGGCGCCGATTTGGGGTAATCCAGGATCACAGGCTCTTGGAAGTACGAGACATAGTAGCCCTTGACAGGGATCGCGTCGATCCCGTCGAGACAATCCCGCAGGCCCAATTTTTCTAGCGCCTGCACTCCGCCGGGTTGCAGCAGCTCGCCCACGATGCGATCGGGTTCTTTCAGGGATGTCTCTAGTAAAACCACGCTCCGGCCTTGTCGTCCCAGGGTGACAGCCAGCGCGCAGCCCAGGATTCCAGCACCGATAATCACGACGTCGGATTCATGGTGGTCGAGGCGAGTTTTCGCGGGGGTGGCGTGGCCATTGAGGGAGGACATGGTGGAGTAGGTATCAGAGTAGGGGAATCAAGGTAGTCGGAAGCGCAGGGACATGGTAGGGTCGGTATGGCGAGGTGGTTGTTTAAGAGAGAGAAAAAAAAAGGTGTTGAGTGAGTGAACTAGTTAAGAGTTAGGGGTGGCATGACATGTGAACTCTCCGCCTAGCCAGTCTGCACGCTACCGTGTAGCGCCCATCCCGGTCCTACATCTATAGATCCTAGTACACAATTCGGTCCCTGACTGGTTTGGATATCAATATTATATACATTCAGCCGAGGCCGACTCCGTTGACTCCAGGTCAATGCGCTCGTAATGCTGCTTCTCCGGCAGCCGGTTAACTCGCGGGCTCGTCGTCTTGGACTCCTGCCACACGCGCTCCAGCTTCTCGAGCGGCATGAACGTACGCCCTAGCACGCCCTCCAGCTCGATCTCTTCATCAAATTCCTGAATGACCTGCTCGACACATATATTCGGAGTCCGCACCAGCTTCTCGAAATTGTCCGCCGTGGGTGGCTGCAAGCGACCCTTCCGTTTTGTTTGTGGATTAACATGGAAACTCAACCAGTACTGGTCTCTGTTCGATTTTTTCTGCAGCACATCCAGCAGCACCGAGAGCTTGCGTAGTGTCGGCGCGGTCTCGGGGGCGGCGCTCTCGTCAGCCGGGAGCTTGTCTTCTAATAAGGGCAGGAGAAGGCGACATTCGGCGACAAAGTCGGCGTTTTGATGCACCTTCGGCCGGGACAGCCCAGCCATCATGCACCACCAGACCCCCTTGAGATTGCCAGTGGCGGCGTAGGCCCGCGCAAGCAATTTGAGGAGCACCCCGTTAAACCCGAGATGAAGGCGCCACTGGGACATGTAGTACGCCGTCAGCACATCGATGGCGAGTTCTGGCTTGCCGTTCACAATCAGTTGCTGAGAGAGGGCAGACACGACGTGACACTTGAGGTGCAGTTTTGGGGTGTCGCAGCACAGTCGGAGGAATTCAAACACGGCCATCTTCAACAGGACTCCTTCCATGTACGGGTCGGCATCGACCTTCAAGATTCGTTGCAAGAAAATTGATGTGAAGACTTTGTTGTGATGGCGCATGCCATGGTAGGTTTGTTCCTTTTTGATAAATTCTTGGGCCTCCAAGAGACCCTCCGAGCCTTTGTCGAGAATCAACGCAACGGCGACCAGCTTGGTATGAATCGGGGCGAATTTGGTAAATCCCTCCTCGTGAGCTTCTTGAAAGTCTTTCCATACGGACTCGAAATTCCCTGAATGGATGTGATGCTCCAGTTTCGTTTCCAGTGGCACGTAGTGGTTACTGCTCTTTGACGCAGCTACCAGCTCTTCCATTGTCCTTCCATAGCTCGTCTCGGCCCGCGTGTGGATCGGCATGAGTTTGTTGCGGTCCTGAGAATCCAAGATCGAGTCGACCCCAAGGATACGACGGGAGGTGGCAGCCTTTCCATGTCTGTCCCTCGCCGCCTGCATCATTCGCCAAAATCCCACCGGGGAGCCTTCCATGGCCTTCTGGCGCACCCTCACAATGTTCATGAATTCTTCTTCATTGATTTGCGCCCTCCACTTGCGCTCCCGGGCCAGGGTACTGATCTCCACGATCATGTCTTCTGTCCCTTTCTCAAGCAACGCCTCGAGAATGTGTCGGTATAGGATCTTGTCTGGCGAGAGACTAAACTCTTCGAGGCCTGTCATGAGAAACTCCATTATTTGGGACCCCGTGTGAACTGGCCAGTATTCCAAAAAGACGCGGTCGAACACAATCGTGAAATCTCTCTTATCCTGGGTAAACCCAAGCCGGTGCATCTCACGCAAGGAGAGCATGACGCCCTCCCAATCGCAGTCCAGAGCTTTGCTATAAGCGAGTAAACCCAGAGCTCGACATCCAGGCTCGACCCCGTGCTTCTCAGACATCTCTTTCAACAAAGCAACCACATCTTCCTGCCTCCCGCATTCGACGAGGGCTCGGATGACCGGATTGAACAGCTTTTCCGTCGGCTTCCGGTCAATTTCAGACAGGACCTGAATCAGGTCTCGGAATTGATTGGTGACCAACTCCAGACTCCTCGTTTTCCTCCACAGGCCGTCAAGATATGCCCCACATAACCCGCAGTCACGGTCGTGCCTGATACTGCGGAAAAAAAACCATTTCGCTGCAGTCAACCGCTTGGATTCAATGAGACACCGGAGCACGATTTCCATCAAATGGGGTGGAACCGTAAGTCCCTTTTTGTACTTGTCATAGACAAATGCGGCGGACTCGACATGACCTTCCTTCGCGAGCAAATGTATCATTGTTGCCCAGACTTCCGATGTCACCTCGGTCACGGTGGAAATCCGGTTGAAAAGTCTGCGAGCTATGAAGATGTTGCCTTTCATACAATTGGCAGCAAATAAAAAATATGCCGTCTCCCGTACCTTGTCGGAGATGGGTTCTTTCTCAGGAACTTTCTTCAAGAACTCATAGGCAGCCTCGATTTCCTGATTATCTTTGATCAGGTTGTGAATTGTTTGCTCGAGAGGAGACCGTGCGGAATCTTCGGGGCCGGCGCGGCGGGCTTTGGCAACGGTCTTCTTCGCCCAATTGATGCTGGCCAAGGGAGCAGGCACCGGGGAAGACACATCGACATCGACATTTTCGTGAATCAAAGCCTGGATATCCGCGTCCGAAATAGACGCTTCACCCTCGACCGGTGAGTCGGTGTTCTTCTTGGGCTTGTCTTTCAAGGAAGCCAACCCCATGAATTCGCCTGCCTCAGCGGAACCCATCAGTTCTGCCAGTCGTCGTGCTGCGGCGGTCGCATCGTAGTTCGGGACTGAGGAGTGCAGAAGACGTTTATTCTCGATGATCTTTTCGGCAACATCGATTCGGCGGTAGACGTCGTAGTTGATGGCTGAAATGGCACACACACTGCCCACCGCTGAGCCGGTGAGGGCTAACCGACGAAGTGCGCGGAGGGCATTGCGTGAGGGGACAGCAGCGGTCCCCTTCGAGGTGGTCGCAAACATTGGGTTGCGGATTGCGCACCGCCAAGTGCGGCCGGCGGATTATTGGGCGTGCATCAATGTCGGGGATCAATGTTGTAGGAGGGAAAAGAGGAGGGATTGAGGAGGGATTGGGTAAGTGTAAAGCCTTTCCTCAGTTGAGATTCGAAAGGGGAGGGAGGGAGTTGGACAGCTTAGGGAGTTCGGGGAAATAAGAAGCGCAACTTTTTTGCTGGAGGAACGACGGAAGTTGGGCCGGAAGCAAAGCTGCGCTTGGGGCGGGTGTCGCCCGCCGTATAACTATCGATCTACAGGACGAGGTCAAACTTGTATAAATAGCAAGGTCTGTGTATTTTGATTTATTTTAATTTATATGGCAGCATTCAATCCAAGTCAATTCACCAAAAGCTGATCATGTTCGTCTTCGCCCTCCTCATTTGCCTCACGCAGGTCAGAGGTAGGCTCGTCCTCCAGGGACACTGATGCAGCGTTAGTTCTCTCCCCAAGGTTAAAGACACAGATAAACATACCGTGAGGCCGAATCAAGAAACTCAGGCCTAGCGCAAGCACAAAAATGGACGCAAGACAGACAAATACGGTCTGTGGAAACGTAGCGACGGTCAAACTATAGATTAGATTGAAGACAGTCGGTGCGACGACGCGGGCCAGCGCATGCAAAAGGCCAGTGGCACCCAGCATCTGACCAATCCGCTCGTGGGGCACATGCTTGGTGAGCGATGACTGCAGCATAGGCGATCCCATGCCGCCAAGAGACGCGGTGATGCCCGATAGGATCATGACGGAGGGATGTCTCGCCAACGTATACCCGACGTAGCCCAAGATATCGAAGACAAGCGACAAGCGAATCACCACCACATCCATCTTGTCGGATCCACGAATGCGGCCGTCGTCCGGCGACGGGGTGCGGAAGAAATGGGCGACAATGGGAAAGACCACAAGGAGCGTGCCGACCCGAACCACATTGACGATGGATACAAACAGGCTGGACTCCACATTGCCCCAGTGAAACATGTACTCTGCGTAAATAATGATGACTTGAACCGTGCCCATGGCCACGCCAAAGGCGGCCGTGTCAATAGCCGCCAGCAGGACAATATTGCGGCGCAGCGCTGGGCTGGCGCCTCGGCGGTTGGGGAACAAGACACTCGGTCGTCCTACGGCAGGCAGAAGGATGGAGAGAGGGGTGATGAGGTTCATGGGGTTCAAGGAACGCCATGACCACGACGAGCCGGTATCATCCACAGACTTCCTGCGGTGTTTCTCGCGGGCAACTTGCTGTCGTTCCTTCGAAAGAGACTCGGGAACGACAAAGAAGACACCCAGCAAGAACAGCGCATGGAACGACAACGCAATGTAAAACATCAACAACGGACCTCCGGTCTTTTTGATCACTATTGCTGCGAGAGTGGGCCCCACCGCAATACCAAAGAAGAGGGCGCCCTGGAAGAAGCCGAAGGCCACATTTCGCCGATCCGGTGACGTGCAGTCAGAGGCATATGAATTCAGCAGGGCCATTGCAGTGGTAAAGGATCCTCCCAATCCGTCAAATACGGCACCAACAAGTATCCAGTTCACCGACATCTGATCGGGCCAAGTAGCCACCATCACGGTGATTGATTCGTTCAAGACACAGCCGAATGCGCACAGCGCAATGACTTTAGTGCGACCATAGCGATCCGACAAGTGACCGATGCGCGGGCTCACGAGAGCAGAGAGAATGCCCGCAATAAGATTGATGTAGAGTTGGAACCGGGCCACCAGAGACTGAACCTCGGGGACGCGACAGTAGGGATTTTCGTCTCCGGAGAGGACAGGGAGGTAGGTGAAGCTCGGGTCTTGGGCCGCTCGCTCGGCCAAGTAATCGCGACAAAGCAGGGTCAGGATCAAGTTGATCTTGGGCACGGCGAGTCCGCCGAAGCCGAGCGTGAAGAGGAGGATGAACGGGAATAGCCAAAAGACCTATCAATGACGCCGTCACTATTAGGATAGTGGCTATGGAGGGAAACAAGTCACTCACACTCGGTTCTCTGAATCCTGTCCACGACCACCGGCGGCCTATCTCGCGAGGTTGCTCCGCATGCGGTTCGTCCTCCGCTGTGCCTGGTAACAAAGCCTTCGCCCAGCCGAGGCACGTAAGGCGGCTGCGACAAGACTGCTGCGCATGCCGCTGCGTGTCGGCCTCCACCTCGGCCTCAAAAAGCTGCTCATTCTCCATGGTCAATGATCATGAGTGCTGGGCGCGAGTAGAACGAAGGAAATGGTAGCGATGACAAGGTCGACGCCCGATGATTTGTAATGGGCCGGAAGAGCGCGGGGACTAAATTCAACAAACAGGAAATAATGCAACGGTTGAATCAGAATTACCCGTACATCATCGTACAGGGATGTGATGAAAGATAAGCAGAGAGGGGGGAGGAATGGCCGTTAATCCGGTTGTTGTGCTGATAAGGCGCTTAGATCCGAGCTCCGAGCGGAAGTAGATAGGGTAAAGAGGAATCAAGCTATTCATACATCCAGAGTATCCAACCCGTTTTCAGGAACCTCCAAACTGCCTCCACAGCTATACGCCGGAAATATATACACATAGATAGATGCACCATCGTGCTCACAGAACAAGCGAAGAAAGCTCCTTTCCGGCAAAGAACTTCTTCTGCTCCAAGCAGCGCTCACTCCGACAGCCCTGACAGCGCAGTGTCATCTGGGCCGAGCACGGCTCGCCCTTTTGCAGGTGCGCGTGGGCAATGTCCGCCAGCGCCTGGATGAAGACCGGGTTCCCGTTCAGACTCTCGGCGCGCTTGACGCCGGGGCTGTTGGCTTCGTGAATGACTTCCAGATCCAGCTCGTACAGGGTCTCGATGTGATCACTCGTAAAAGCAATGGGTACCAGGATCAAGTCGGTCTGCCCGCGCTTGACATACTCCTGCACCGTATCGCTTGTCTGCGCACCGAGCCATGCACTCGGACCAACTTGCGACTGCCAGCACAGGCGGTAAGGGTTGCGGAAGTTGAGCCGCTGCATCACCGCGTGGACGGTCGCAGCAACCTCCGCAGGGTAAGGGTCGCCTCGGTTGACGACGCTCATAGGCAGGCTGTGCGCGGAAAACAGTAGCACCACTTTATCGCGCTGCTCTTCAGGGTACGTCTTCAGCTGGGCCTCCACGTTCTGCGCCACGGCTTCCACGAGACCTGGGTGAGTGGGCCATCGGTCAATGACGCTCCACTGAATCGCTCCCTCGGCACTGCCATTCTCCTTCGCTTCCAAGCGATTCCGCCACTTCCACAGCTCATTGAGGGAGCTGCCGGTGGTGGAGCAAGAGTATTGTGGGTATTGCGTAAAGGCAACGGCGCGACCGCCTTTCCCGTTTCCGAATCCATCGGCGAACAACTGTTGGTACATGGTTTCTGTCAACGGCGCGGCGTAGCGGAATGCGACGTAGGGCTTGTGAGGTGCGGTCTCGGGGGACATCTTGTCCAGCAGCTTGCACATTTGTTCGCACTGGTATTCGGACCATTTCCGGATTGGCGAGCCGCCGCCAATATCGGAATACTGCTTTTGAATCTTTGGTGTTCTCCGACGCGATATCAGGGGTCCGATATAGGATTGGAGTCGTCCCAAGGGAATCAAGTCACCGTCGGCCTGTACCAGTCCTAGAAGTTAGCCGGTACCAAGGGTCTCAATCGGGCATTGGAGCATACAAATAGTCTGCTGAGGAAGTCCTCCACCTCGTCTGTTGTTGATGGCCCGCCCATGTTGAGAAAGACCATTGCCGTCGGGCCCTTGGAACCGGTTGCGTCCTGCGTAACCGGGGGCACCGCAGTCGCGAGTCCACATCGTCGGTCTCGGCATCCCAGGAAGCTGCGAGTGAGCGGCCGCACACCGGTGGCACTGAGCAGCTGCTGGGATATCCTGAATGGGCTGCGGAATGCCATGGTGGGCAAGGAGAATGGGTTGATGGAGGAAGACAGGCGGCGAAAGCAAGCAAACCTCGGGAAACAACAGGCCAATCAGTGGGCGAGCGGTAGTCAGCAGAATCAAAAGGCGGTCACTCACATGACCCTCGTGTCTCTTCCGCGTTGCAACTGCGCGTCTCAGGCAACAGAGTGGTTTTGGAGAGGCTGTTTCTTTGCCTTGTCTTGTACTACCATCTCCAGTAACACGAGACTGGCCATGTCGGATGATAACCCCCCGCGCGAGGAGGACGCTTTTGAAGAGGAGGAGCTCGATGAGACGGTGAGTCCCCGAACCTATAGATAGTATAGCTATTTATTGACTGTCGGATGTAGAGCTTCAAATCCGTCAAAGATGCCGTGCTCTTCGCCATCGATGTCAGCAGCTCGATGCTGACACCGCGTCCATCCTCCGACCCCAAGAAACCCGGCGCAGAATCTCCAACATCTGCAGCTCTGAAGTGTGCATACCATTTGATGCAGCAACGCATCATCAGCAACCCCCATGACATGATTGGCGTCTTGCTGTATGGAACCAAGTCGTCCAAGTTCTACGATGAGGATGGCGAGAGTCCCGGAGATCTCTCATATCCCCACTGTTATCTCTTCACAGACCTCGGGATTCCGTCGGCGCAGGAGGTTAAGGAACTACGAGACCTGGCAGAGGATGAAGCGGGCGCGCGCGAAATTCTGGTACCGTCAGAGGAACCGGTGTCTATGGCTAATGTGCTGTTCTGTGCGAATCAGATCTTCACTTCCAAGGCTCCCAATTTCCTGTCCCGACGGCTGTTCATCGTCACCGATAATGACAACCCGCATGAAGACAACAAGTCGCTTCGGTCAGCTTCGACGGTTCGTGCGAGAGATCTGTACGACCTGGGCGTCACCATCGAACTGTTTCCCATTTCTAAACCCGATCACGAATTCGACACGGCCAAGTTCTATGATGTGAGTTGGTCATTGCCAAGGGCGCAGATAGTCTGCTTACAAACTCCAGGATATCATTTACAAAACGTCACCCAGCGACGGGGAGGCTCCCGCTTACTTGAAGCCTGACACCAACGCATCCACAGCCAAAGGGGATGGGATTTCATTGCTCAATTCCCTCTTGTCTAGCATCAACTCGAGATCAGTCGCCCGGCGGGCGCTTTTTTCGAATGTTCCCCTCGAAATCGGACCCGATTTCAAGATTTCGGTCAACGGATACCTGCTACTGAAACGACAGGAACCCGCGAGAAGTTGCTTTGTTTGGCTTGGAGGAGAGACTCCTCAGATTGCACAGGGTGTCACCACTCTGATGGCCGATGATACTGCACATACCGTCGAAAAGGGTGAGATTCGCAAAGCGTACAAATTTGGCGGCGAGCAGGTTTCCTTTACGACCGAAGAGCAACAGGCGTTAAGGAGCTTCGGCGACCCAGTAATTCGAATCATCGGGTTCAAGCCACTGGCTGCGCTTCCATTCTGGGCCAACGTCAAACATCCCACGTTCATTTATCCCTCTGAAGAGGACTACGTTGGCTCAACGCGGGTTTTCTCGGCGCTACAGCAAACCCTGCTCAAGGATGAGAAAGTGGCCTTGGTCTGGTTTATTCCTCGCAAAAATGCGTCGCCGGTCTTGGCTGCCATGATTGCCGGCGCTGAGAAGGTGGATGAGAATGGCGTGCAGAAATTTCCTCCGGGGATGTGGATTATCCCGCTGCCGTTCGCGGATGATGTTCGACAGAGTCCAGAGTCTACCTTGAACGTGGCTCCAAATCCATTGATCGATTCCATGCGGGAGGTGATTCAACAGTTACAACTTCCGAAAGCTGTCTATGACCCCCAAAAGTACCCAAACCCTTGTAAGTCTTGTTCTATGTCCGTCGGAGGAAATGCAGTTCGGCTTATCGATCTCAGCTCTTCAATGGCATTATCGCATTCTGCAAGCTCTTGCTCTGGATGAAGAACATCCTGGAACGCCAGAGGACAAGACCATTCCTAAATATCGACAGATCCATAAGGTATGTCTCTCTATTCACTTTCTCTGATTCCTTGTGTACTAATTGAATCCCAGCGTGCGGGTGACTATGTCCTTGCATGGTCCGAAGAACTTGACAAGCAGTATTCCAAGATGTTTGACGGCGTAGGAACAACGACCCTGGTTAAAAGAGGCGCAAAAGAGCCAACAGGCGATGCTGAGGGGCCTCCAGCCAAGAAGGCGAAAGTCGAAGGAGGCACCTCTGGCATTGATGACGAAGTCAGAAGGAGTTACGAGAAGGGCGCGGTCTCCAAGGTAAGACGAGATTCTGTGCGTACTGGCACGGTAAATTGACTAACTGGGAAATCGTAATGCAGCTCACCATGGCTGTGCTCAAGGAGTTTTTGACCGCACATGGACGGACTGGTGCCGGATTGAAGAAGGCAGAGCTCGTGGAACGCGTGGAGCAGTATTTTGAGCAGAAGTCCTAGGCCGGCCACACTTGCTTTGTTTCACATGCTCTCTCCTGCGCGGAATTGACTTAACGACTGATGAAATACATTTATGCTTAATCAAGGTTCGTTGGATTGTAGACGTAGTACTATCTCCCCTGGTGCAGAGATATATATATCAGGGCTACCCGGACAAAACTGCGACCTCTTTCGGAATATATATCCCACACTGATCCCACCCTTTGAATTACACATCACTCACCAAGCTCAAATCTATACTTTTCAAGGTCGTGCGCTAGTCTATACGCAAGCCAGTTATCTATTCTCCCTTAAACATGTTCTGGCATAAAATATACTATGGGGGGTTTTCAAGGTAGAAACACTTCAGAGACCTTAGCTTGGTCCCAATTCCTCAAAATCCTTATTCCACGCGTCTAAATGGTAGGATATATATATCCGATATTAACAAACATATATGGACCAGCAAGGTGTATGCATAACGCCGGTGGGAATCGTATGTACAGAAAGAGCTAACGCCACGGGAGTTGTTTGCCACTCCCCAAAAAAGGCTCAAGTCGAAAATGTGATGGTCAGACGTCTAGCAGCGTCCATAGACCTGGCAATAGCATACCTCCTCATCGGGACAGCTGATAAAACGGTTAGCCGATATGTAAAGGAAACGACCAAACGGACCCACTCACTAGACGGCTTCCATGCCAAAAATGACATGCCACAGGAACTCCAGCACGCGGCCGGACGAGGCATCGTTCAGCTCAGTGTCCAGCACCCACTGCCTGATCTTGACATAGTCCTCACGCGGACGGCGACGCACCTGGTCGCTTGAAACAGCAAACTGGGCGCAGCATGCGGCGCCGATCTGGTCCGGCTTGCGCATGTAATTCTGCGCCGGTGCTTCGAGCTGGTACTCGGTCGCGGGCGAGATGCCCTCGGAGACATTCAAGGCCGGAGTGCTGGTGCCCTCGAAGATATCGTACCACACCTGGTCTGTGACGTGGCGGTTGTAGCGGTGGGATTCCTTGCAGCCGGGATTCCAGTTGCAGCGCAGGTTGACGTAGCCGTTCTGCCGGACGAAGTCAAGTTGCAGCATGCGCATCGCGGCGACGTTGTCGTGTAATGGGGCGTCGACGTGCCAGGCGAGGAGGAAGCCCGAGCGGTGGGAGTGGAGAAAGACGATTATTGAGGGGAGGTCGTCGTAGTGGTCTATTACGTAGGTGAGGTAGGCCATGGACTCGTGGCCCTTGTTGGAGGGGGTGGTGAGCCGTTCCGGGTCGGCGCCTGAGTCGGCGGATGGGTTGACTGTGTAAATCGCGCGTTGCCAGCTGTTTGGTTGGGGTTGTGGTTAGCACAGGGGGATCTGTTGTTGTCAGGAAAGTAAACCTACTCTGGAAGTTCCTCTTCCACCCATTCGGTGTGTTCTTCCTCCAACTTGGCCATGACAATCACCTTGTCACCGAGAGTGCCATCGCCGGTCGATCGGGCCGGACCCGACTCTTTCAAATCCAGCCATTCCGCCAGGTACGAGCCCGCGCGATACTGGTTGCACAAATCCTGCAGGTGGGACTCCAGGAGATACAGTGAGAAACACAGCAGCAGTGAGGCGCATAAGGCGATGCGCATTCCACTTTTCATCGTGAACCGGTGGTGGCGAGAGGGGATCGGGAGAAGAGAAAAGGAGAAGAAAGGGAGAGCGCACTCGAAGGGCGAGCCCCAGGGATGTTCTATGTCAACCGCAGGGGGGAGAGAAGGCTACTCCATGAAGAGGAGTGTCAATTCACTCGAATTCAAGGGGAATTGCGATCGGGATGCCTCGTGGAAAAGGAGATGGGGGCGAATGTGGCGAGAAGGAAGAATGTCGTGAATTATTATTGCCAAGAGGTGGACCAAGGAGATCGAGGGAGGGCGGAGAGGAGAGGAGAGAAGAGAGCGAAGAGGTGAGTATGGCGTGGAGTGAGAGTTCACGAGTAGTTGGGGGTCAAAAGGAAGGAAGTTAAGCAGTGGCGGGACGAACAGTGGCAGGGGCCCACGGGGACCGAGTCATTGGCTCCCGCAGTGGTCTGCTTGAGCCGCTCCTAGCAAAGCTTGTCGTGCCGTCTTTTCTACCCGTTGGCACCAATCACAGCGGACTATCGGTGCCTATCCCATGGGTCGCACAAGGCGTTGGATAGCGGGCGAGCCAAACCTTGTACTGTATGTCCGGTGGTACTAGGCGCTCACTATCTGGGGGCCAGGCTGCGTGGCCGGGTGGGTCAAAATACATCGTGTACGCCAAACACCGAGGAGATAACAAGGAGGGCGTTCCTTTACTGCTTGGCGGAGATGGTGGTTGGTAGTGGCGGATATGGATTGAAACCTGTAACTAGTATATTTAGCCGAAGGCGAGTCCAAGCACCTACATCATCTTCAACGAATCTGCCAGGACCGTGCGTGTACTGCCTCAGGCAGGAATCCATACCTAATCTATAGTTAAGGTTGAGATGAGGGACCAGCGATATAAATAAAAATACAACGAGAGTATATGGATTAGCGTGCAGTCTAGTAATGCGTTGAACTATACAAATCGGTATCCTGCAGTCCAGCTGCTCATTCCTCCTCTTCCTCACTAACCTCCTCGCCCTCCTCAATCGCCTTCTCCCGCAGCTTTCGCGCGCGCTCCCGCTTCTTCTCCAGCAGCGCCGTCAGCTTCTTCGCCACATTAAACACCCCTCCCGTCCCCGCCCCGCACGCAGCGCAGGATGGGTTCTTGCGGTATCGCTGCAACGCACAAGATTCACAGAAGTAATGCCCACACTTAGTGACGATCGGGTTCTGGTAGGATTTTTGGCATATAATGCAGGCAAAAGGGATATTCTCCAACAGCTCTTCGTCGTCATCGTCATCCGCATCCTCGGCGGTCTTGCCGGCGCCTTTGCGCTGAGACACCACCCGCCCATTCAACTGCTTGCCCTTGGTTTTTTCGTCCCATTGGCGATCCAATTCCCATCCATGCGCGTAGTCCTCGCGGGCATGCAGGTACTTGCAGCTGTCGCCAAAACCGCAGACTGGAAATGGTTAGCATGAGCAGATCAATAGAAGGAAGAGGGCTGAACTTGGACTTACATCCTGTCTTTTTATAGTCCTTGCACACATCAGGGGCATAATCCATCACGGTGATCGTGCGTACGTTTGTCGACGCTTTGATCGGCCCAAACTGCTTGCTAGGGGCGTCCGGATTCTTCTGAATGAAGGATTGATAGTTTGCTGTTCCCTTGTAGGTGCCGTCTGGCATGGTCGAGGTTGTGGATGGTGTCGGCCGTGCTCGGGTTGATCCCAGTAGGTTCTTGGCGCTCAAGTCTTCGTCATCGTACCAGTTGGAGGATTTGGTCGCATCGTTGCTGGTTGTTAATGGTGCAGGACCGGCGTTCGTAGGCTGGTCCTCAGCGGGAATCCGTGCGTTGGATGTGGATGATGCGGTCACGGCTGCATTCTTGCGCCGCCGCTTGATGCGACGTCCTTCGTCATCGTCGGAGGAGGTGAAGTCGGAGTCGGAGGCAGGTGGTGGGGTGGCGGGCTTCTTGCGGAAGGTCGCTTTCGCTTTGCCGGCGCGCTTCTTGAAGGCAAACTGGGGGACTGGGTCTGCTGCGTTTTCGGCCATAGTGAGAGTGGGGTAGTTGTCGAGAGGAAGTTGGTGTGGTGAAGTGAAGGAAGCTCCAAGTTATTACTTATTCTCCAAGCTGATCAATCAATGCCGATAGTCACATGATCGTCTTCTGGAAGGGCCGATGGTCCTGACTCAGCAGTGCAAACAGAACAAACCTTTCTTGTTCGGGAAGGAAGAAGAAAAAAACAACAACAACATTTTGGCATGTCTTGCTTTTTGGTTGATAACGGTGGGATGTTGTACCTAGTCAGTCGGTAGTGTAATATTATTGTTCGAGATGCTATTGTTATTGTCCCAGCCCATCCCCTCCCTCTATTCTCTCTCATTACAACCACAACAACAACCCAAGCATTGACCCAACGCCATACTCGAATCGGCCAGGTGCGACGTTGGCCTCTCCCGTCTTCCTCCCCACCACGCCAAACTCGTCACGACTGTCTCTTCGCCCTGGACCCTCGCTTCCGCTTCATCCCTCCCTCCCCTCGTCGTGTTTTTTTCTTCTGTTTCTTCTATCCTGTACACCTTTCTCTTTTGTCGTTCTCTCTTTCTTTCTTTTATTTTTTTTAACCCCTCCTCTACCTGAGTCGAGTACTATCGACTCCCTCCCGTGCCGTTTGTTGTGATCGGGTTGCACCACGCGCGCCTGTCAAGGATCTCGCCGGTTCGGGATCATTGCCAATACTGCCCGACCCAAAGAGCCATCAGGACGTGTTAATCCTGCTCTCCGACATCCTCCTCTCCTTTCTCATCGCGTGACGCCGCGTTTGCGACCTCGGGCCTACTGATAAGTCCCTGACCGCCGGCCGACTTGACCGTTCACACACAGCGGGGCGATCTTGCGACGGTCAGTTCGGCATTCAACACTCACAGTTCAGATAATGCTTGCGGCTTAAACGACCCTACAACTAGGAGGCACGACGCGCGCGACGTGCCCAAAGTCTCCGAACGGCAGCTGTATCCTCGCACCAAAGGGGGTCCAGAAGCCGTCGTGAGACGAGACACGTCCGTTCTTGAGCATGTCGAATCCGACTATGGATACGCGCCTTGGAGCAGGGGGCTCCTTGGCCGCGATGGAGGACCCCTTTTTGTCACCGACTGCCCAACCGCCTGCCGCCCGAGAACCGCATCGCTACTCGTCATTCGACACGCAGCTGTTCAGCCTGAATGTCTCTTCGCCGGCGCAAGCTAAACGGGCACTCGAGGCCCACCTCGCCGAGACTGAGCGCCGACTGGAAGAAGCATCGAAGTTGGGTACAGCCTTGATCGAGCAGCAGCGGGAATTGTCAGACCAGTTAAAAGAGGTGGAGCAGCAGCCGGATGAGGGTGAGATGGGACCCGAGTTGCGACGGAAGCTGGCCGACTTGGAGAAAGAATATACCGAAGTAGGTCGGGAGACCGCGCGCGCCTTCTTGGCTCCGAAACGGCTGGTTGGGGGTTTGGAGGACACTCCCTCCCTCGATCAAAAGGTATAATTTTAGCACAAAGGATAATCTTTGGGGGAAATTGGGAGGCTAACTCTTTTCGCATAGACACCCCTTAACCCTGCCTTGTTCGCAGGCCAAGCTACCAACTCGCCCAGCAAAGTCAGCGCTCCCTCTCGCAAACAGCGCAATCAACCTTCCAACCGCGTGCACGATATCGAATTCGCCACGGAAATCTCGACATCTCTCCTGGCTCAAGTGCGCCAATTGCAATCGCTGCTCGCGGAACGGGAGGAGACGCTGAAGTCAGTCAATCTGGAAAAATCACGGCTGGAGATTGAGGCGGAAGGATATGCGCAGCGGATACGCGCCCTGGATGAGAGCGAGCAGCGCTACAAGGACGAGAATTGGGCTCTTGAGACACAAACCCATGAACTCCAGGCCCAGGTCAAAGATGCTACGGACCGTGAAAAGCGCTTGACCAGCACCCTGAGCGCTTCGAACTCGGAAAAGAACGCAGTGGAGCGCGAATTGGAGGAACTGCGACAAGCCAACGCAAAGCTACAGGAGGAGCAAACTGCAATGCAAAAGGCCACCGATACTGAGCACAATGTCTTGCGGCGCAACCTCAACGCCAGTGATGCGGAAAAGGGTGCTCTGCAGAAGAAGCTGGAGGAGTTGACTTCCCAGAACCAAGAGCTAGCAAAGGCAGTGGCTACGCGGCTCCGGCAGCACGACATACAGGGCGTCCGGGATCTGCCTCTCGACACCGAGGGCGACGAGCCTGAGCAAATTACTCCTGACAACTCTCCGCCTCCGTCACCCAACAAGTTCACTCCGCGCCATAATCATCTGGAGTCGGAAACACTGAAGAGCTCTCTTGGCCATGCTCACCGCATGATCCAGAATCTCAAGAGTACCATTCACCGTGAGAAGACCGAGAAAATTGAGCTGAAGCGCATGCTTCAAGAAGCCCGGGATGAAGTTGAGCAACGCCGTCGGGATCCTGGAACAAACGGTTCCACGGGCAAGCGTCAAAAGACGAAGCCGGATTCGTTCCGCAAGCCTCCCCGCCCTGACCTTTTGGGTGCAGGCCGGAAGGAGCAGTCCTTTGTTGAACTCCAAGAAACCGACTGGGAGGACAACGCCGGCCAGGCCAGTCCG
Organism: Penicillium riverlandense; assembly: GCF_028828495.1. Classification (NCBI taxonomy): domain Eukaryota; kingdom Fungi; phylum Ascomycota; class Eurotiomycetes; order Eurotiales; family Aspergillaceae; genus Penicillium; species Penicillium riverlandense. Next base: position 4,648,832 of record NW_026643194.1, read on the forward strand.
ACCCGCAAGTCCGCAAGCAGAAGCCGCTCTGTGGCAGAGTCCTCTGATGAGCCGAGTGATGTCTACCAGACTGCCACTGAGGCAGAGGATGGATTCGAAACGGCCAATGAGCGGGGCACCGCTACCGAGAGCGAAGCATTCCAGACCGGTGTGGAAAGCATGGCGGATGACAGCAGTGATGATTCGGCTGATCTGACGGAAACTGAGGCCACTCCTCGCAACTTGACAATGGGCAAACCTCGCGATCGAAACTCGTACTATAGCACGGCCTCCACAGATGAAGATGAGGAAGAGGTGGCAGGAAGTGTTTCACCAAGCCAGATTAACCTTCCTCGCGCCCGACTTCGGTCGAAGCGGAGCGTCCTCAGACGGATTCGCCCGTCCGGAGAAGCCCCGATGGCATCTACCAGCCGACCCAGCAGCGCCCGCAACTCGCCCGCTCCCAGTTCCGAGCTGGAGCAGGCGGCCCAGGGCGGCCAGAGCCTGTTCGCAGAACTTGCTGACCTGGAGGGTGGCGAAGAAGATTATGATGAGGGCTACGGCGCAGCCTCGCAGGTTTCGACGCCGCGCACGGCCAGGGGACTGGACTCCAGAAGATCTTCTGAAGCCGTTATTCAGCCGATGCGCAAACCCGCTATGGTCGACTCCGGTGTAATGACTGACCCTTGGGAAGGCTCAATGACTCCTGTTACTGTTGTCGATTCTACTCCCGCTACTCCGCAGGCAACGGAAACTCCGAAATTGGTCAGCTCAGGAACACAGTGGACGCCTCTGAAGCCCTCGGCCGCAGATGCGGATCACTTGACCAATGTGCCAACGCCGCCAAAGATGGCATGGGATGACCACTCAGTGCAAGAACAGCCGCGCGAAGCGACTCCTCTACCCGAACTTGGAATTGCAACTGTTCTTGCCGAAGAGACTGTGCCCGAAACACCTAGATGGCCGGAACTGAGCGTTTCCTACATGATGGGAGGCGTGACCACACCTGTGCAACATGAGCTTCCTGCGCCTGAAATCCCTCAGCTCGCCCTGTCTTCCGTCTTCACCCAAACTACCGAGCCGGTTGTGGCCACGATCCCCGAGCCGGTGCGCGAGATTCCTCAATTATCGTTCTCGTCTTTGTACAGCCAAGCCACAGAACCCGTTCTGGCACAGCTTCCCGTATCTGCGCCGGAAGTGACCACTGCAGACGCAGGAACCAGCCCTGAACTGGTCGTTTCATCAATCTCTTCTGCATACACCGAACCGGTTGCAGCCCGGATACCCGAGTCTGTCGTGGTTCCGGAGCCGAAGGTTGAACACCCAGCGCTATCGGTCTCCATGCTTGATGCTGTCTTCACCCAGCCACAAACACACCAGCCCGTTGCACCTCCAGTGACGCCACTCTCATTCTCTACTGTGAACTCGGTTGAAACCCTGCCGGTCAAGTCTGTGCCGCGCGCCATTCCAGTAGTGGCAGATCTGTCCACCCAAACCGAGTCTAGCCAAGCTGGTGGCGCGGCTGTGGTGGTTCATGAAGACTCGCCTACTCGTAGTCGCACTACCAGCACTTCCGACAACGCCGGATTGGCATTGAGTGACATTTCTGGTAACGCCCTCCGGCAACATTCCAGCTCGGTCAACATGGACCATGGGTCTCAGACAATCTTGTCTTCGAAGCAGATCGATCAAATCCTCATGGATCGGGAGTCCAACCGCCCGCTTTCTTCCCGCGAAGGCTTCCAAGCGACAGCTGTGGATTCCGCCGCCGCGTCCCCATTCGCAACACCCAAGGCTCGACCTCGTCTCCAATCGAGACAGTCATCAACGCCAAGTTCCAAGCGGCCGAGCAGTGCCAACAGCCAGGTCTCCGTCCACAATGCGCACCCACCACTACCTGTCGATCACCGCGAGGTGATTCTGGCCGCCGAGAAGAAGTCCATCGACCTGCCGCCACCCTCGCCTACCATCATGGGCCCACCACTGGCACCTGCATCCGCATATAGAATCAACGCGCAAACGCGCCCGCGAACCCCCAACGAACAGGCTGTGCAGACCGGCTCTGCCAGAACTGTGTCGTCGCGACCAAGACTGCGGGCAGGAAGTCAAAGCCAGATGTCCAGAAGGTCGTCCGTATCGTCATTTGCATCTGAACTGGAGGAGCGGTTCAACATGAACAACCCTCACGCGGGACCCATGCCCCATGGCTACGGCCCAGGCACAGATCCACGTATGATCCAGGCGATTACGCAGACGATGATTGGCGAGTTCCTCTGGAAATACACTCGCAAGACTGTTTCTGGGGACTTTTCGTCAACGCGGCATCGGCGTTACTTCTGGGTCCACCCGTACACCCGCACTTTGTATTGGAGTGACCAAGACCCGCAGACTGCTGGAAAGAACCAGCTGCGGACCAAGAGTGTGCCCATCGAAGCCGTCCGAGTGGTTGCAGACGACAACCCCTACCCACCGGGTCTTCACTGCAGGAGCTTAGAAGTGGTCAGCCCCGGTCGACGAGTCCGGTTCACTGCTACCACCAGCCAGCGACATGAGACATGGTTCAATGCCTTGTCTTACCTGCTGCTGAGGGAGACCAATGAGAACGGCGAGGATCAGGATAACGGCGTGACCCTGGATGATATCGATGAATTCAACCCGGGCTTCCGGTCCGCTTCTCGCCAGAAGACACGGATGTCGTTCTCGTCGCAGACCAGACAACAACGCACGACCTCTGCGATGTCCATGCGGTCAGCCACCGGCCGTGCCTCACCTGCACTCAGCTCCCCTGGCGTCCAATCGTTGCAAGTCCCCGGTCAAAGATCGGCGTCTCGACTCAGCACTATCTTCAACGGGTCCATCCGCGGATCGATCGCCAGTATAAAGGGCCGGCACGGCCAGGCAGCGAGTGTCCACGACGAGAGTCTGCATGACAATGATAGCGCGGACGACCTCCGACAGGATGACGACGAAGATCGACTTGAGAACGTCCGCGCGTGCTGCGATGGCAAGCACGATGTCAGCTCGCTTTCACGCAACAGTCGGTACAGCCCCAAGGTCGACCGCCACTCGCAGCACTACCACTAGGTAGTCTTGTCTGCAATACATGGTCGACCTGCGATCATTTCGATAGAGTTTCTGGGAGCTCAATCCGATTGCGCCGCCACCCCCTAATGTCACGATTCTCCTTGCTGTTTGTTCTTGGTTCAATTCGACAATTTGCCCACCCTTCGTTCAATCCAGTGTGCGCTAAAAGAATGTCTCTCTCTTACTGGATAAATTGGTATCTATTCAGTTCGACTATTTTTCATTTCTTTTTTCCCACTCTCTACCCTCCTCACTCCTGAGACCGTCCTTCCCTTGTTTATGTTCATTCCGAGTTTGTTTTCCGGAACCCAATTTGACCCGTTCGTGTCGTTTTCTTTACCCAACTATATCTTTTTCCTTCTGTTGATAATTCTCGTGTGACCTCATTCATCTACCTTACCTACGTCTCTCTCCATCTTTTGTCCACATCAAGAACCAGTCTTTCTTTATTTTTCCATTCGTGTCGAGTCACTATTCTTGCAATTAATTTGCGCCAGAAACGTAATCCACATTCTCCCTCTTGACCGTATGTAGTAGTAATGACTCCGCATCAGATCAAACGCCGAGTGCACGTGACATAAAATCAAATCCCGCGCGAGAAATGTATAAATGCCATTCTGCCTTCTTTCCGCATTATATTCCCTTCCCCATTACTACGTACATCTCCTTCTACGGGGATTGCTCCCTGTAAATTCCCGCCAGAATGTCATCCGACGCTCCCCCGCCGCTCGGAGAGCGTATCTCTGGACTGTTCGAGCCAGCCCAGCTAATGACCTGGGCCATGTCCCGTAAGTACTTGGTTGATGTGGTTGATAACCACACCACATCCTCTACATAAGCCGCCCTTATTCATCTCTCCAGTGCACATATATTCCCACCTCATTGTTAACACCGAATCTCTCTCCCTATTCTCCTGGAACAGAGAAGGCCCGCACTGATAAATTTTATGCAGACTACTTCCGCGTCTGCGCCGAAGCAGTCTTCCAGAAAGGACAGGTCCTCGCGCCTCTCTTCCAAACTGGCCGACTCCGCGATGAAGCTTTTGGGCGCTTTTGGGTTGAGTTCAGCTGTGAGTCCACCCCGTATCTACCCTTCATAGCACTGTCATTTCTTGTCTTCTTGGCGGATACGACTTGATATCTTTTTGTCTTTTTACATGTTCGTATGTTCGTTCATTGGTCATTCATCCCATCTAACGGACATCCCCCGCGGACTAGCAATGCCGCCACGCATAGCCGCCATAGCGCCCAACAACGAGGACGAGGCCAACAACGCACCCGTAGGCTCCTCAGCTCTAATCCCACCACTGCTCAAAACCTCCTCGGGCGTGGTACTAGACATCGGTCCCGGCACCGGCACGCAGATGCCCCTGCTGCGCTCACCAGCCATCAAAGCCATCTATGGCGCAGAGCCCTGCGCCGGGCTACACGCCGAGCTGCGCAAGAAAGCCGCGTCTGAGGGTCTAGCCGATAAATACACCATCCTCCCCTGCGGCGTCGCCGCCAAGGAACTTATTCCTGCATTGGAGGATGTTGGCGTCGACGTTAATTCAGAAGGAGTCTTTGACACGATCCTCTGCGTGCGAGTCCTTTGCTCCGTTCCCGGAATGGAACGCACCGTGCGCGAGCTATATAGTCTTCTCAAACCTGGCGGTCGACTCCTGATCACGGAGCATGTGGTAAATCCTTGGCGCACGGCGAAGGGGTCGCTTGCTGGGCGTCTCGCGCAGGCGGTCTATCAGTGTCTGGGGTGGAGTTGGTATATCGGGGATTGTCATTTAGATCGCGATACGGAGAAGGCGTTGCGTGTCGCGGCGGAGGGGGATGGTGGGTGGGAGAGTGTGCAGCTGGATAGGTCCTTTGAGTGGTCTGCTATGCCGTATATTTCGGGCACTTTGGTTAAGAAGAGAGGGTAGGTAGGGAAGGGAAGGGGTTGGTTCAGGGCCTTTGATGGAGACATGTTTATTCTTATGTACTAGGCTATGACCTATGGTTGAGGACATGGATATATATATACATTCATTGCAGATATGAATGTGAATTGGGTATCATGTGTCATCGCTAATCATAAAAAATCGTCGAAAAGGGTAAATGCATATCTGTACAAGCTGGCAGTGACGAGCCGGCTGATGATCTACAAAGCCGCATTACACCGAGCAATCACGGCCTCGACCCAACCGGTTTCGGCCGTCCCGGTGGCCAAAAGTCAAACAGGTCCAACGCCTCGGCTGACCAAGGCCCTTGATCTTGGGGTTCATCTTGCTCGGCCATCGTACTCAACGAACTTTTTGTGAGCGCGGGTTTGGGCTGCAGACTGGTTTGGCCGATAAGTGCTGTCGGGTCGGAGAGGGATTTGCGTAAAGGTGCTTTCAGGCGCCTCTGCGCAGGTAGGGTTGGATTTGCATTTTGTGGATTTTCACTGGAGCGGGTCGTTGACGGGGGACCGCTGTTGGGAGAGCGTGTTTGCCTCGGGACTGGTGGGGTTGAGGTTGTAGGTGAGTCTATCGGGAGCTGAGGAACGCCCGAGAGGGAAGGTGCTTCGGTCGCATTTGGTGGTCTGCTTGCAGCTCGTCTTGCCGCGGAGGGCAGCCGTTGCGGAAGGGGTGACAATGTTGCCTTGATATGAGGGGTTTGGGCAGGCTGCTCCGGCCTAGGGCCACTTATCATTTCCTCGAGGATAAACTGAGTTGATTCCGAAGGAGCAAACTCATTGGAATCAACGTCTAGACTGACGGCTGTTCTAGAAAAAAAAAGATTAGCACAGATGTTTGGAGACCCGGGTGGGCACGTACTAACTGCGTCTCTACAGAAGTCGAAGTCGGCCGACTGCTTGGTTTTTTAGGTGGAGGCATGGACGGCTCGTTCGACGACTTTTGGGATCTTTCGCTGGGTAGAAGTGCTTGATACATCAATTTCTTGCGCGGCTTCTCGACGGCCATGCGCAGGGTGTTCATTGGGATACCTGAAGCAGAGGTGCCTGCAAACGAGCGTGATTTGGCCAGCAAGCCATTTCTGGATGACTGGGGTCTTTCAGGTAGTTGAGCTGATGATGGCGGTGCATCTTTGGTTGAATCCCGCGAGGAAAATGTTGGAGCCGGGCGCCTTGCGGCCGGTGTCAACGCAGGCGGGCAAGTGTTGTTCCCGTTGGAGCTGGGCTTGGTGGGCGGTATTGTCTTTGACGTGTCCTTGGATATACTAGAACGCGCACTCTGTCTATCTGCGGCAGGCCTTGGCTTTTCTCGAGTTGATGTGACGCTTGGCGCGTTTCTCATATACTTCGAGTCCTTCATCGGTTGTGTCAAATCGGCCACCGCGCGTTGGGCACTGGAATCCACTGCAGATGTCTTCTGTCGCTTGGGCGGTGGCTGTGTAGGACGGACATTTTCAACAGGAGTGGGTGGATGCCGTTCCTCATACGGCGATACCAAATGCGCAATCGGGGTCCTCTTGATACCCAGCATATCATTAAGTGAGCGTGATTGCGTGGCCTGTGACCTGGCGGACAAGGAAGAAGGACGAGGCTGTGTTTCAGACTGCGGCGATCCCTGGCTGGGTTTCCTTTTCTCCAACAGACTCGACAAGTCTGTCTGCGCGGTGCCCATGCACTCGCCGACCTGGATCAGCGCCCCCTTATCCAGCTCCATTTCATCACCATCCTGCACTGGATCGCCCGATCGCCAGTGATGATCGCCGATGAAGTTGCCCTGCTCGTCGAAGACCATAATTCTCCTGTTGAAGGTGTGGAAGCGGAGATAGCCATCTTGCCAACGTTTGGATTTGCGACGCAGATCGTGGGTGAACAGACAACGAAACTTGACAACGTCTGCTGTGATCTGAGATGAGGGCCCGGGGCCCGCAGAAGAGGGGAGCGGCATGGATGGCGCAAGCAGAGTAGTGTGGGAGGGACGTGTTGTTGATCAGTTGCGGCAGTGCAGAAAGAGCAGTAGGGTGTGGTGCCTGAGGCAGCAACAGAATCATCCATGGATGGAATCCATCGTACCTGAACCATATCGACAACCACCACAAAATAAATAATGTTGCATAGAAGGTGGTAAAATACTGCCTACCGAACATCTTTCTCCTCGACACACTCCCCAACTAATCATCATCATCATACAGTAGTGCAGTGGCCAGAAACAAAAAGTGGAGCTGAAATGTAAAAATAGCGAAGGCGGGGAGCGAGTGGAAGGGGCCGAGCCGCATTGAAGTGAAACTAAATGCTGTTCTCTCTTTCTGCCTCTTCTTCCCCATCCCACCCCTTATTATTATCACCCACCATGCAGAGCATGCAGCGCCAGTTTGGTCGTATGACCACCAAGCGCTCGGCGGATGATAGCCAGGTCGCCGTGCTGCTGAAAGACATCAAAGACGCGGATCAGCTCTTGTCTCAAGTACGCTGGTCTCTCAACCATTGCCCCACGCCCCCATTGTTAACCTTCCCCTGCCTTTCCCAGATCATCGACTACACCAAAGCCTGGCGCGATGCCTGGACCTCCGTTGCGACACACCAACTCCGCATGGCCGAGGAATTCGACGGCATGTACGCTCCCATCGTCGGGTCCTCGACCGCGCCCACCGCACATCGACCCGTCGACACGGATCCCATGTTGCTGAGCCGGACAAACAAGCTGCGACGAGATTTTGACGAGCTGCGGACCGAATTGTCGCAGGAACTTATGGACATTGAGGCCCGCATGACGAACCCCGCCGAACAGGCAAAGCACTTCCTGTCGCCAATATGGAAGACAATCAAAAAGCGCGAAGAGCGAAAGGTGAGCCTTTTCTTCTTTATAAGAGATTGATCTAACACATCCACCGAACAGCTGGACTTCGAGCGCTATCAAAACAAGGTCGATGGCTACATGAAAAAGACCAAGCGCACCGACCGCGACAATATGGCTCTGGCCAAGGCCGAGACAGAGCTGGCCCAAGGCAAAGCAGTACGCATGCCCTTTAGTATACACTTAACCAACAAAAGCTCACTCATTTTAGAACTACCAAGCTGCAGACGAAGACCTCATCCGGCGCCTGCCAAAGCTGATCGCGCTCACGTTCTCCCTCATTCCTATCATTTTGAATGCGCAGATAGAGATCCAGAACCGTCTGCTGGGTCAGTACTACACGGTTCTGCATGCCTACTGCGAGGGGGTAGGGTTCCCATCGCCGCCACCGCCAATGGACCAAATCATCATGGACTGGGAGGACGCCCACTTCCCCGTCCGAAACCGCTTCGAGAGCTTTGACTGTCTGGCCCAGGGCAAATCCATCCAACAGGCATCAGCCGACCTGCCCGAAGAGAAATCCAGCCGGTTCAACATCCTCGGCAAGAGTCGCTCCAATGGCAACATTCCCCAAATCCCCTTCACCAAAAAACCCTCCGTCCCACCCCCATCCTTCCATGGCAGCAGGTCCCCATCCCAATCTGAGGACATGCCGCCCTCTCTGCCGAACAACAAACCCCCACCGCAAAGATACCCATCCCCTTCACCTCCCGCTTCACTCATGACGCGCCCCAGCACCATGTCCATCAACAGCTCCACCGCCACCTCCCCTCCCGCATCAGATTACCAACCGGCGACCCCCCAGCCGGGGTTGGTCCAGTACGCCCCCGCGGGGCCGAAAATGGACTACTTCAGCCGCGAGCGCAACGCCGCGCCGTCGCCCGCCCAGACAGATTATACGAGCGCCATCGCTAAAAAGAAGAAACCCCCACCACCGCCTCGCGCGCCATCGCAGAAATTCGTGCGCGCCCTATACGACTTCGACGGCCAGGGTCCCGGAGACCTGGCGTTCCGCGAAAACGATCGTATCCGCATCGTGCAGCGTACCGCCAGCACGGATGACTGGTGGGAGGGCGAGCTGGCGGGTGCGAAGGGTTCCTTTCCTGCAAATTACGTGGAAATTATTTAAGTGTGGTGGATCTAGGTTGTTAGATTGTCCTGTGATGATGAATCCATGATATGTAAGTAAGTAATTCGTGGAGGAAAAGCTGCCTTTCTTCCTCCGGATTGGACCGTTAGCGGAGCAAGCAAGGGCTTGCTGCATTTCTAGTATCTATTTCCTATTTCCTAAGTATACCTGGTCAATTGAAATTGCTTGAAGCGTCTTTGAGTATTTTGTAGTTTCCTCAGTGGAGCCGTATATCACCTTGGGTTTGAAGAATGCTCTGCAATACCCTGATTCCTAAGGACCCTTCTAGGTATTGACCACGTGTTTCAGAAGTACCTGGTGTACAACACAAATATAGATAGTACCTCATTGGTACCTTCTACACCCTAATACAGCCCAAGTCGGAAACAGATTCCCCTTCGTACACCCACGAATTGTATCTCGAACTTTAACTCGAAGCGCACTAATATGCATTTGGCTACTCTATAGATAAGCCTTGCTTAGTTGTATCGTGTTGAGTGGCTTCGCTAGATGAGTCATTGTTAAGTACTGTAAATCTCGTATTGAATAGTGCTGGCAAAAGTAGCGCCCAGACCTCCCTTCCCTAGTGCTGACTCTATTTATTATCCGACCTTACACACATACCTACCAAACCCCCGAAATAACCATTCTAGCCGCTAACTACTCCGGCTTAAACCTCTTTCTCTTCCTTATCTCTAAACCCCGAAGAAGCTTTTTTGCCCCCGATGACGTCTGCCGACTCTGAGACTCAACCTGGCCAGGAGCAGCACGTTCCGCTCTATCGAGGTTCCTGTCACTGCGGCTTTGTTACCTATGAAGCGCGCATCAACTTTAAAGAACCCACAGCTGAAGCTTCGGACGGCGTGCTCTGCAGGTGCAACTGCAGCTACTGTCTCAAAGCCGGATTATTGATTACGGAGCCGTTAAAAGACTCATTTCGGCTGCTGACGCCAGGGAACGGCGACGACGGGAAGCCAAAACTTCCCGTGTACAAATTCGGCTCCGGTGCTGTTTCACACCTCTTCTGTCCCCACTGCGGCGTGACCTGTCATTATTACGGTTCGTACCTGACAGATGAAGGCGAGACGGTTCCATTTACGCGGCTTAATGCACAAACTGTTGATGGGCGCGTGGATGGGATGCAGATGGAGAGCCTGAAACAAATTAAGCCTAAGTACTGGGATGGGAAGTCTAATGGCTGGCACAAGGGCACGAGTGAGGAGCCATGGGACGGAGGCGTATGGTAAAAGAAAGGATAGACATCACGCTTCGCGTGCTTTTTTACCTGGCAAAGGCTCCTGTAATAGGCACTTGCAAGCATGATATCAATCGTGCTAGAACTGGCTGAAGCTTAGTACTCTTTTTGGTGGCCTCTTGCTGGGCGGTATGTGTATCTAGGAGTCGGGGCGTATTGCTAGTCATATTCCTACGCTTCAGGCTCCTTAAGACTGAGAGAAAGTAGTTACTGTACCTCCTTCAGAATTTGATCCCGGAGGTTAGAAACCATTAGTGGAAATATTCCGCCAGCGAAACCAAGTGGCTGAGCAGTAACTCGGTCAATTTCTTCCTTGGTCTAGTGGTCATGATTTCCGCTTGTCATTAATACTGAGAAGCGCGGGAGACCGGGGTTCGATTCCCCGAGGGAGAGTCATTTTTTTGCCTTTTGAGGTTTTACTTTTTAGCTTTGGCATACGTGTATTTTTGAGCCATAGGGGAAAGGACTGATATTTTTTGTGAGGATAAAATAAATATATTTGTTCTGTTCCAACAATCTGCTGATATAACTAAAACGAAACCGGGCTGTCCTGGATATAACAAAGTCAATACCGCCCACCATCCAATCCAAGTCAAATCGTAAAGGAGTGAGCGGGGAAAAATATGAGAAGCCCCCAAAAAGAAAAGGAAAAAACCACCGTCATAGACAAAATTCACTACAGAAACGCCCCGCTGGCCTTGTTCTCCCCAGGCACCTCCGGCCCCGTCAGCTGGCGTCGACTGCTCAAAAACATCTCCACCATGCGTTTGCTGGAGATCGTCGAATGGCCATCCTGGAGCTTATGGTAGCTGTCCATCATCTCGTTGGGCCCGTCTTGCTGTCGCACATTCTCGTTTGTCAAGTCTCGGTTGTCAAACCGCGTGCCCAGGGATCGGAAAGGTACAGCAGATTTGCCGTCACCTACAATGGGCAAGCGTCGCACCGAATACCGTCGATACTGCTCCTCAGTGCGCATTCGTTTCCGACAGTCAGCCTTGTTCCTCTTGGGCGTCGGCGACTCGGGGGATGACAACAAGTTGCGGGCATTCAGTCGCATCGGCGACGGCGATTGATCCTCGGGAGCTGGAGGCGATGTCTGATCAACCAAGCCGGCAGCGGAATCCATTTTCAATACCTGTGACGGGCTGGTCACGCTGAATCCCGGCTCGATCTTTTGAGATGATCTGACTGTCCGTAGGCTCGAAGATCGACTGAATGGACGAGAGAAATTGCTTTGAGTCAATGAATTGTGCTCCGGCGCCATGTAGTCGCCGCCCTCGCCCTGGACAGGTGCAATGAGCGAGCTGTTGGCTGCAACGAGTCGTCGTTGGGTCATGTTCTTGAAGATCCCGTCATCATCGTCTTGGAATTGCGCAGTCTCCCTGATATGCTCCCTGGTCGGCGAGATCTTCTCGATTCGCTCAATCTGGGTATTCATCCATTGCTGCCAATCTGCGCTTGGCTGAACCCGGGGCTTTGAAGAGACGGAGGCGGACCCACGCTTTGGAGAAGTGTAGACTGTTCGTTCACTGGCAAATATTGTCGCCGTTCCTGGTTCTCCGCGCATCTCTGGGAGATCATCTCCATCGCTGTTCGGAGGAGTATCGGGGCCTGTAGTTCGAGAATACACGCTCGGGGAGTCTTTTTCGCCGGTTAAGGCTGGGGAGCGGTTGATGGTTACACTTCCACCATCGTTAAACACTTCCACTGTAGCATACGTCGAACGGACTGGTAGATTGGCCGAGATGGCACTGAGAGACCGATCATTCTCCTGACCCGAGATGTATCGAGGTACCTTGAGAGGCGGGATAAAAGCAATTGAACGTGGGGGCCGTCCTTGCGGAGTCCGCGAATCACCATGATGTGCCGTTATAAAGGACCTGGGAGACGTGAATGAGTCTTCGCTGGAAACATGACGAACGGTGCATCTGCTGCGCCGCGAATATATCGACGCGGTGCGCTCAGGGACAATGCGATGCTCTGCCACGGTGCCAAGGATTATCTCTTCATCCGCATCTTCATCAGCATCCTTGTTAATTTGCCGCATCAACGCCGCATACAAATCCTGGCTGTCAAAAGCCCCCGGTGGTCTGCCAACAGGACGCTGAGACGAGTTTTCCATGGTCTCCGTCCCGGTCATCGGTGCAAGTTGTTGGTTCAGATCATCATGCTCTTCAATCAAAGACAGCGACTTTCGATGCCTGGCATTTCGTGTTGCGATGGTGTTTGCCGTGGTTGAGTCGACCCAACTGGTTACACGAGAATTGGACGTGCAAATACTGTTGCGGCTGGGAGAGACTAAAAGATGTTGCGGCATATGGAAATCAAAAGGTTCGACCATGGCGTATCCGTAATGTTTGCTGTCGGAATTGATATCGGTAGTAACTCCAGCACGGCCAGGGTATTGTAGATCGCCTCGAGATCCAGTCATTTGCTGCGGCGGAGGCTGCTTTTCAGCTGTCTTCGAATAGCCGAATACGCGCTTGATACCCCTCGTGAATGATACAGAGAAGGTTCGGGGCCTGCCGTGACCGCGTCCAGATTTGGTTTGTTCAGAAAGAGGACCAACGCCAGCCTCGGTTTCACTTGTGGCGCGGAATGTCTTCCGGAACGGCTTGTGGTCCCTCCTGCTCCTGGAAGCAAACCAAGAAGATCGTCTGGGCTGAGCGAGGGTTCCACCTTGGTCCTGAAGGAACTGGTGACGGGCAAGTTGGATAGCCACGTCCTGACTTTTGGCCCGTCGAACCCCTCTCGAAGTGTCGCGGTTACCACTTCGAAGGAAAGACATGGAGTGCCTGAGAGTCCGTGGCATTGCAATTTCCGGGCTGCGCTCGAGATCAGTCGGACCTCCATTCGGGATTGACGCGACCTTTGACGTTCGCTGTCTGGTTGAGAACATGGACTTGGCTTTGCGCAAACGGCGGTATGACGATGGCAGCTCGCTGCTACGCCCATCAAACCCTGCAATCTCTGTGATGGGAGGGAGTGCTGCAACATCCTCGATATGGGTACGGTTGCGTGGCGCATTGTTCATCTCCAAGGACTGGCGCGGAGTCAAAGGAACTGTGACCGACGCAGACGCAATCGGACAGGCCTCCCCAAATCGCTGAAGACTCGAGCCTTGGTGTCTCCGGGGAAGAGGCATGCTTACAGGCCCGCGGTGGTTGTCGTAAGGGTCTCTGGAGTCGGTGGAGGACCGCTCACTCCGGCGCATGGCGTGCGACGCCGCGGCAGCAGCATGGTACTTGGCAATTTCTGGGCCCACAACTTCTGGATCGGGCATGCGACGGGGCTTGTGAATAGATCGGGCGGATTTAGACCGTCTCAGACGGTCCCTGCTGCTGAATGTAGAAGAAAACATACTGCAAAAAGACTATGCTCAAGTATGACTGGGGAGGTTGAAGATGTGGGTAACAGAGGAGAGAGGCAAGAAGCGCTGGACCGCGCCAAAGAGGGTTGGTGGCTGCCATGGTTGGGATGAGGCAAGTGCGAGTCGGATGTTTGTTGACCTGGGAACAATGAATAGGGCTGGAAGGAGCGACTCGTGATGCGTCATTCGCTTGACTCACCCACACCACACGAATTATATAAGCATGCCAAACCCGCGGGTCTGAAGGTTCACAAGAACAATTCCCTCGTGCGATGGCAGACCATGTCTATTTAGATGGTCGAACCCTCGAAGGTGGTGGCCAGCTGGTCCGCAATGCGCTGGCTCTGTCCGCCTTGACCGGGCGACCCGTGACCATCGATCACGTCCGCGGCAATCGGCATGGGAAGCGGGGATTGAAAGGATCTCACGCAGCAGCGGTTAAGCTCCTGGCCGAGATCAGCCGCAGCAAAGTTGTGGGCGGAGAAGTTGGCTCACAGTCCGTGACTTTCATCCCCCCGTCGGCGTCGCCCCCAGAGTCAGCACCGACTCGAAGGAGAGACGGACTCGCTTCCGTGGTCTCGTTATCGGATGTATCGGTCCAGCCTGAATACAATATTGACCTGCCCACCGCAGGATCCGTATTTCTTGTGTTCCAGGCGCTATATCCATATTTGCTCCACGTCGGACTCCGCGCGTCTGCAGATTGCATCAGAGTGAACATCACCGGCGGAACCAACTCGTCACTTTCTCCGTCCTATGACTATGCATCCCAGGTGATGGTGCCGAACTTTGCGAGACTGGGTCTTCCACATCTATCGATGAAGCTGAACAAACGCGGCTGGTCGAGCGGACCTGTCGATCTCGGCTCGGTCAGCTTTCGCATTCATCCTCTCCCGGCCTCAGGAACCATTGAACAGTCCCGAAAGAGTGAGCGGGATGATAGCTCCTTGAGTCGCTTCCGACCGATTGGTCTTTTGAGTCACGAGCGAGGCAAAATCACGCAGATTGATATCACGATCTTGGCACCGGATAGTTTGATTCCCGGCACCTCGGAAGAAGAGGGCGAGAGGGACCCTCATGAGAAGGCCAATCATGGCAAAAAATCGAACAATTTCAACAAGCGCAAATGGAAGGATCAGGATGATTCTCACCATCACGATGACGTTTCAAATTCAGTTACTGGAGATCTTCCGAGAACTATCCGCAACTATATCGAAGACATCACCGTCAGAGCATTGCGCAATGGAATAAAAACACTCGATCCGTCAATATTTGAATCCATTACAGATGGCACAAATCGAGATCGACCCGTCCCTATCACAATCCATACGTCGGAGGCGACCTCTCATCGCAGCCATAAGTATATTCTGCTCGTGGCTCACACATCCACGGGATTCCGAATCGGACATGACGCTATCTTCGGCTTCGACGGTAGTCGCGGCGGCGGACATGCAACAAAAACAAATAAAAATCGAGGAGGTAAAAGAAAACAGGACCACAGAGAAGTTTCCGCTGCCTTTGATCTTGTCAACCAGTGTGTGCGAGGCTTTCTAGATGAAATTTCAGAGAAAGACCACGGCTTCTTTGAAGAAGAGCCTGCGGGAAGGAGAAGTTGCCTAGACGTGCACATGAGAGATCAAGTTGTGGTTTTTGAAGCTCTGGGTGAACTCTCCAGGCAGGGATTGGTCGATGGACAAGAAAAAGGCCGGTCTGAAGAGCAGGAGGATGAGAGCCATTGGTCACTGCACACTAAAACTGCGCAGTGGGTGTGTCGGCAAATGATGGGAGAGGATGTTTTGAGATGATAATATGTTCGAAGTGTCTGTTGCTTGAGTTTCTTTAACTTACTTGCATATCTTGACTTATACACACTGGTTGACTAGCTATTGGTATGTGACAAGCGTTGGATACAGATTTGTACTTTTACATTACGCAGGATCAATAATGCTTGCCACTACCAGTCCTTAGTAACGTTCTAGAAGCAGGGTTCCTATCCCTCAGCTACATCACCCCTAGCAGACAGAGCGTGCTTTCTTCCACTGCTGATTCGATTCTGGGCCGTGCAGTGTCAATTTGCAATATTATAATACAAATTAAAATTCACATCCAGAAATGCAAATACTCAGCTCCCTCATCTCATCTCTAAATATAGATAGATCCTCCATTCCCTCCACACTTTCGAATCCCGAACAATACCCAAGTTAAGACGAAATGGATCACGTCTCGCTTCATAAACCAACATGTCTTTTTGTATAACGGGGGCCGGCCGTGATTCTATTCTTATAGTTAGTTAGCCTCCTCAAGCTTGACAGGATGCGCCCCCGGCATAGCACGGGCCGAAATCTTAGCGAGTCATGCCGGCCTTGTTAAGCACGGGGCTGTTGTGGCGGCGATATTCTATGGATTTGCCGGCGCGAGCCTCTTAGTTCTAGAACGCCGAAGAGCCGCCGTTTAAATTTAGACCCAATCGTGCCTGACGTTGGTTGGAGCCCTTTCTGCGTTATCATTCCATCCGAAGAATATCATAGTTACAACAAAACTTATGTAGTAAGCTGGCCTCCTGCTAAAACTAGCTGGCGGCCATTAGTGACTGCGGCCTGGCAAGCCACGAAGTCCTTTTTTCGGTTTCTTGTTGCATCTCATTGGACTGCGTTATACAATGGGTTATTAATTAGAGCCTTGTCGATAACTAATCCGGGTGTTGAGCATATCCAACAATACCCTTCTTTTTATCGCATTTCTTTCCCACTCGTCCCAGGTAAGCACTATTTTTTATCCACACTGTATGTTGGATCCTTCGCCCTATGAAAATAAAGGCTACTACATATCACCATACCATTGCCCCGGTAAATAAACCTTGACATTATTGTAGTGTCATGCATGATTCTTCGAAATCTGCCCCGTCTTCTGTAGGTAAGGTATATATCTACATATCACTCCATTATTATGTGATGTGTCACCCCCAGATCATAAGCTTGCCTCGGCCTGGATTAAACCCCGACAGTCAAACCGCGCCCTAGGTAACTCAAACCAGCTAAGCCACACCGCAGCACCACACCTCGACCGCCGATCACGGTGAAGAGGGTGGGTGGGGGTGGCATTCCCCACAATCCACTCTGAAACGGCGAACGATGGATCAGACTGTAGTTAGTACATCGCTGCGCCAGAAAAAGGGGGAAGGGGAGGGGTGGCGGAAGACCAAAAAGACCATAGCGCCGGCCGGCCCGGAAAAGAAGCGAAGACAGTGCGGAACCTCTAGAAGCATTCTTTGTGGCTGGCTTACTCCCCCTGCTGACGCAGGCAAGACATCCCCAAACACGCCAGTCCGTTTTTTTGTGGGGGAACAGGGGGACTGCTCAGCCTCGACGGTTATGTTTCAGACAGGCACGGCCACACGATTGATAATCCATAATTGACCCGGGCAGTGCGGTGGGGATGTGTGCTGTCTGTGTGCGATGAGACACAGCCGATCGCGATCAGTGCTCTCTCCTGGTTGGTTGTGCACCCACACGCTCGGCTCCATACGGTGGTGTAAAGGGGGGGGAGGGGGGTTAGAACGGGTTGACTCGAGAGCGCAACACCCCCCTGACTGACGCCTTTCAGAAAGAAGGAACTATACCAGACATCCCACCACTTCATACTACGAATGGCGAGTATGTAACTAGTACGTAGCATGTAGAAGAATAACCTAACCTCACACCGCCATATACGCCGATTCAGCCACGTCCAGCTGCAGGCGGATCCACTCGTCGACCGAGGATCGGACCCAGGAATTAGGTACAACCCGACTACACGTGGAGAGCGGCGAAGGATGCAAAGCAAGAATTTTGTTGGCCCCTAACGGATAGTTAGGAAGGAAATCGTTGCCGACGAGTGTGTTGTATGTTTAAAACAGAAAGAAATTAGTTGTTCGGGGGGTGTTCCAGAAAGGGGGGCCAAAGGAGCCCCGGTGATTCCGTAGGTGCCGACATTACGGATTCAATCATGCAGTCGGTCCGGGAGCGAAAACGAGAGCAAGTCACATGGACGGACAACACGTCGATTATTGATTAGTTCCAACCAGGTAGTGTTCTTCATAAGAGCAATTTCGATTCAGTCAATAAGCGCAGAAACAGTGGAGGGGGTATGCCATTGCGAAAAAGCCAAAAAACAGTATCTATCTGCAACAGAACACACACGACAACGTATGCGCGGCAGGAGAAAAATTAAAACAAAAGAGTGGTCGATCGCCGATCGACGAAGCTCCTCATTAAAGAACACATTTCAAACCCATGCCCATCTGCGCCACTGCCCACCAGTGGCAGATTCTTGTGTCCGTTGGTATCCATGCAATGTGCTCTATTTCCCGTGCACATGACCAGCCGTAGCCTTTGTCCCTCAGGATCAATAAAAAAACAAAAAAGAAAGAACCCACACACCAAGGAAAAAGGAAAAGGTAGACAACAAGCGAGCGGAGAAAAAAAAGTTTCCCCCAGGTGCCCCCACATGGCGCAAATCGTTAATAAAGGAGAGGCGCAACAGGACCAGGCGCCAGTCCAGGGAGAACCATAGGGAGCGAGCGGACGGAAGGAGGAGCTGGGGATGGGAGGAAGGTCAAGTGAAGGGAAGTTGAATCGAAGCTGAACAATCAAAACGCAAAAACAAATAGAGCCGCCGTGACGCTAGGCTGTGGCCAGATCATAAACTCCTAAGCGTATGCATCATATGTGAGGAGAAGAAACAAAGGAAATAGGCGTAAGGAGGCAGGCGGAGATGATGGGGGCATAGATCCCGCCGTCGCGCCGCCCCAGGGTGTAGTATCATTCGAGCCGGTCACAGGTGCTGGCAAGGGGTCTTGTTTGGGGACTCGCTCAGCGACTCCGAGGGTAGCTGGCGTCTGTAGTCTCGGGGCTGCGCCAACGGGGAAGCCGTAGTATGTGGACGGCGCAGGTTGAGCGACTGCCGGAGTTAGTTGAATTTCACACGGTGGAAAAAGGGCGAGCGCGAGCGTACAATGCAATCTTGGCATCTGGCTCCCTCCCGGTTGACCCGGCCTCGGCAGCCGCGAGGGTAATTAACGCATGAGTACATCATGTGGGTTGGTGAGGGTGGTTGTTCGTCGAGAGGCAGGATGCGGTGTGGTGTAGAAGGTCGGCGTGGGAGCAGCCTAGAGGAGGACTGGAGAAAGGTGGATTGGGAGAAGCACAAAAAAGACCGCGACGGAACTGTCGAACTTTAAAAAAGGTCGGACAGCCAAGGCGAATAGCGGTGATGACGTCGGAGGTGTCAGGTAGCGTCTTTTCGAGAACGCGGAGCGAAGCGCACTAGATAGCGGGAAGAAGGCGAGAGCAGATCAGAGGGAAGGCAGGCAGGCTGTTTATATTGGAAGACCGAGCAGCCTCCAAAATGAAAAAAACGAACCAGAAGGATTAACTAGAATTTTAGGGTTCCATTTTCTATTACATACGAAACGGCTGTGTTCATAATATTTAATTAATTGGATTTATTTCGCCCTTTTTTCCCCGTCAGTAGTTAGTGTGTATGGCGCCCTGAACATCCGGGACCCTGGGCTCGACTTGGCGGGAGAAAAAAAAAAAAAAAAAGGAAAAAAAAAGGAAAAACACCAGTGCCCACAATTAGCGGGTGTGTCAGTAGCTCCCGTGGCCCTCCTTTTCTGCCTTGTCATTTCGGCCCTACAGACTAACTCTACTGACCAAAAAGGCCCGGCAAAATGAGGGGCCGCCAGCAAATGTCAGATCGTCGATCGTACATGAATTTCTGATCTACTGCGCGATGCTGGTCGGCGATGCATGACGACGGAAAAGGGACGGACCAATGGTAGCTAGCCATGCATGGGCCCGGATTGCGCTGGAATGACTCGCAGTGCCTGGTGGAGCAGCTGACACGGTTGGGTGGTTTCCAACAGGACAGAGTTGGAACTCACTAACGGCCGTTGGGCCTCAGATTGAGTGTTTGTTTCGCTCGGGACCATTCCAAAGGCCCGAAAAGGCCGTTCAGACGTTGTTGTTTCGAGTTGACGAGCTTCACATGGATCGCAGTTGGGCTGGATGGATCGGGGCTCTGGACCGAACCATCCCACGGTCTCGTTCCACGGTTTCCACCCGGCGTGTGTTCTGGAACAAAAAGGAACCATCCAAACGGATCGGGGCTCTGGATTTCCCCCTTTCGGTCTGTTTGTAAGCGGGTAATCTGATCTATAGTTTTCGATATCGCGGAGAGTGAAATGAACTTCTTTTTTGAAACAATGCAATTCAAGTCCAGGACTGCCGGTCCAGCCACTCACGGGGTTGGAAATTTGTTCGGTTCGTTCGTATCTCTGTGGAGGCGGTGGAGACGGGAGACCCGGCGGTCGTTTTCCCATCTGCCGTTCCCGGGCACAAGGATAATCAAAGGGCGGACTTATTGGGAGCCTCGTCCGAGGAAGAGTCTGGAGTAGAGTGCCACCCGTACTAACCGGCAGATGAAGCAGGCCGATGCGCGTGTAAAGCTTGTCATCGACCGGGATGGTTGCTAGCACACCGCCCCATCCTCATCATCACGCCGAGCAGAGCAGCTAGCGAGCTTGGCATATTGCAGTTTCGTCAGCAACCGCGTGTCGTACAGTTTGGCTGGCAGTTGCGCGGTGAGCAGAATAATCCGTCAGTCCCGGTCACTTGACCGGCTCATGTGCGCGCGCTTGCCCTACTTTTGTTTTCTTTCGATACGACGGCAACACAGTCGTGGCCTGGTTCCTAATGGCCGGTTCGGTTACTCCCGGCGCTCCTGGGTGGACCACCAACGGCTGGGCCTGCAAACTGCTGAAAACCTCTGGATGTCGCGGCCCGGAATACAAAGCCATGGGCCAAACATGGACGGTTCAGTCCAGGCAACTATTGAACCAAATGATGGAAGTTGGATACGAGCTCCGTATTCACGGTGGAATTGTTGGCAAAGGGGCCGAATAGCCGTAAGCTAGAAGACCATGGAAGCTGGGTACGTACTGTACGAAGGCCTCGATTCGTCTAGATCGCTCCATCCCTGCTCCACCGCACCTGTGGCACTATTGATCCGTATGACAAAAGTCGAAAACCTTACTATGACAACAGGCCATAAGAGAATAACCAGTCTTGACTCCTGTCGGCAAGAGTTATTTCTTGCTTTCTGCACCGGCTGTGCTGTCAGCATGACGGACCTGGCCAAAAAGAAGGCTTGCTTTGGATCAGAGAGAGGCGCGGAGAAAACAACCAGATGGAGATGACCTCATCTGATTATTGTTATCCTGCCAAGGCAGCGGTCAGGTTCAGCCATGGCGTTTCTTACACGCGGCGCCATTTGCTCACCCTGCCTTCTGCGTCCAGGCCGTTCGGGACCGGGCTCGGCTCATGTGATCGACCGTTCGCCCTGGCTAGAAGCTGTCAAAGCCCGTCTGGATGAGGAGTAACAGCCACTGTAACTCTGTCGGGTCGCTCGGCGAGCGCACGGGGTGATTGGCAATCATCGCGACGGGCGACTATCGAAGCGTTGGTTACGAGATCGCCTCGTATTTGCTGATCGTACAGCGGCCAGTATAAAGTTGTCTTATTATGATTGGACCGTGTCATATTGTATGGGCACAAGGATATTTTGTGAAGGATTGATGACTCCCGAACCAGAACGATGCATCCCGAAAATGAAATAGAGAAGTAAAGACAAGCCACCACCATAAGAAAGAAACCACGATTCAACCTTTCACGAACGCCCGAAGAATATACCAGGCCCCGAAAAGACTAAGCGCAGATGCGAGGAGCATTCCGTTCCCTTCCCAAGTCAGCCCCAGATACGCAACCACGCCAACCACAATCTCCTTTCGTCGCGCAACATCTCGCCGATGTCGCCAGTTGGGGTCGATCGAGAACGGAGCTACGACCTTCGCATCAGATGGCATGTGATCGCTGTCCGGCCCGGGGTTGACAGGCACAGACAAAGCAAGTGCAACCGCGCGATGATCTGACTGTGGAAGTAGCGGCAGCGCATCGTATACATGTGTTTTGACTCGCCCTGCGGCTCCGGCCCAGGGCGGGCTGTCGAGGTAGAGGATGCGATCACACCAGCTGGGCCAACGATGGCTCGACCATTTCCATTCCTGGTCATCGCCGTCAACGCCGTCAACACCCTTGCGCGCGGCGTCGCGAGCTGCATCGGAATATTTGTACGTCGGAGGGAAGTCAATCGGCGCTTCACACATGCCATGGAAGCTCCTGCCTTGGCGCATCTCGCGCAAGAGCTGGTCGTGTTCCAGCAGGTGCGAATAGTGCGAAGGGCTGCTGGGGTCAACAGCGCGACGAGGGAACCGAATCGTGTCACCTTTCAACGGTCCGATGTTTGAGGTGCGATAGTTGAGATCTCCCGCAAGGAAGAGGTAGGCGTTGGGAGCGAAGATATCCTGCCGCCGGCTGTCCGAAGGACGTCTTTCGTGGCCACGGAGCAAGGCAGTGTTTTCGTCGGCTTCGTCGGACTGCGCGGCCTCATGTTGCTGTGAGAATACTAGGCGCTCGACAATGCTTTGCCAATCCAGGTTTCGCTGTTCCAGACCGTTCTCCATGGCTGCCAGATGCGCGGCCACGAACGTCAAATCCAGTGTCTCCGACGGGCGCCCCTCAGCGGCATAGCCCATGCGAGCCCCGACAGCTCCCTTGTTGCCCATATCCTGGACTCCAAATCCTACATGCGCCGTCTCGATCCAGGAGATCTTGTCGGATACGTCGCTGCGCGCGAAAACCATCAACCCTGTCATTCCCGTGTGGTCCCTCACCATGTTCACGTAGTTCTCGCCCCATTGTTTGGCACTTGCTTTCTTGACAGCCTGACAGAAGGCATCGAAGTAAGGGATCAGATATGAGCCGCCCAGGAACGCGTAGGCGATTGGCGCGACCTCTTGGAGTGAGAGCACGATCAGCTCCGGCGCGGGGAAGCTGTGGGCGCCAGTGAGAGTGTCGAAGAAGTGCTGGGCGAAGAGGTCAACGTCGATGAGGTTTCGAGCACAGTTGTAAGTGAGAATGTAGACCCTCAGGTCGTCCATTTTGAATAAGTTTCAGTCTTGTCTGGGGTTGTTCGGGGAACAGAAGAAGAAAAAGAAAAGTGAGGCTGGGGAGCAATGACGTATGCGGGGCCACGTGAGTTGGAGAGCCCCAACTCAAAGTGTAAATGGAGAAGTATGCAAATCACGACGAATCCTAGTGAACAATGCGGGATCAGATTTTCGTTTTCTGAATGAGATTACTTTTGATGGTGACATCGGGCAATGGGTGGAGGCACTTTCCTCCCTCTCAGTGGAGACTGAAGAGTCCTACTCCGTTTTCCAGAGGAGCTAAACCCCACACCTGATTGAGTGTTGACCAGGCTTAGCCAAGCCATGAAAGATCGAACACTTGAGAAAGCCGAATCATGATGTTGATAAAGAAAATATAACATGCTGAAATCCCAAGTGGACCGGCCTTCTGTTAACGTTTCGGATATTTTAGGATACTACTAAATGTATGTAGTGGGCGTTGACATATGAGTATAATCGTTACGATGGCAGGTCTCGCGTTCCTCTAAAAAGCCACCTATACTTCAGCAATGCTGAACAGAGGAGGTTAAAATATTATTTTGCCTAAAGGGGTTAGGCCTGGGAAGCTGGCAGCTTGATCGACTCAAATCGAAGGGCCCACACAGTTAGTGCGGCCCCGAATGGTGCCAATATTCCTTTTTGGGATTTTCTAGTTATCACCGTAGTCTTTAGGGAAGGGGGTTTAGAGCCACTGTGTTTTGTCTCCAGTATACGTCCTAAATTAGATTTATAAAGACTGCTTCACCATGCTCGGGTCTTGGATTGTCCAAGCTTTTTTTTTTTTTTTTTTTTTTTTTTGAAAAACCCCATCTGTCCATTTTTGTCTATTTGAATTGAATTTCTGCCCTTGCCTACGCACCCTTACTCGCGGAGCATCGCATCACGCAGACTGACTTCATACGCTTCGTCAATGATCATTGATACCAATTAGCCCATTGGCTGTTTTGCATCTTCCCGGACTATGGTGTGAGTGAAAGAGATTTAGCGTGTGGACAACCTGATCAACCCATTTTAGTCGGATTTCGGAATATTTGAGATCGCGTCTGTCGATGCAACAGAGTGTGATGCTCCATCCAAGCTGAATAGACTCCCGCAACACTACTTTGTTCTCTGCCCAACCACGCCGAGAGTGCTTGTGTGGTTTTCCGGTTGACGAGAGAAATGTCCAAACAACGATCAAACCACTCAAAGCGTACCGTTGCTTCGGTCCCATTGACCATCCTCCTTCAACCCGTTGTCCTCGAGTCTCACTTTTCCTTCCTTTTCTGTTTCTTCCCGACTCTTCAATTGCTGGCGAAAAGCCACGGTATACTCATCCGGGTCCCATGCCAGAGTCCTAGTATCCATCTCTTTCAGTTTCCGAATTACCAGTAGTTCCATCTCATCCTTTTCCTTCTCATCCAACAAGTCGAGTCTCTCTTTCCACGCGCCCTCGGGATTTTCGGTGGGTCCAAAAAATCGCGGGTCGATCTTCTGCCAGTAGATCAGATCCCATCAAAGGCAAAGCTGTGCAATGCTGCGTACATTATCCAAAAACTCCACTCTCCCAGCTCTCATGCATAGGACCGGAGAGTCGCTGGTCTTCTCCCAAGCTACCCCGTTGAATTGCTGTGTCTTCACAATCCTTCATCACCTTGAGGAACGTCTTAAGACGATAATCAAACACTGTTGTCCAATCCTCAATGCCTTTTGACCAGAGCTCGGGCTTCTCAATAAGCAGCCACCAAGGCGGCGCATGGGAAAACTCAACGGGAGCTGCGTATGTGAACACCCAATCTACCACGCCGGCAATTCGCATACTCTCATTGAGAAGCACATTAGCCGGCCGTAAGTCATCACACCAAATTTTGAAAGGCCCATTCTCCAACAATGGGTTTGTGAGACGCTTGTCCCTAGCGAGCTTACGAAAAAGCTGCCGCGCCACGAATTTTCGCCGACAGTCGTCTGCAGACTCCACGGCATCATTTCTTTGGTGGACCAAATGCTCAATTTTGAGATCTGCAAGCGCTTCGAGATATGACGAAGAGGTATTGAATGTAGCACATAGCTCAGGTAGTTTCGACCGCGGTAAGCCTCCTAGACGGACAAGTTCGTTCATATTCATTGACAAAGGCCGGCGTGCTACTTCCCAGGTGAAGTCATCGATCTGGCTGAGAGATCCTATGAGAGGTAAAGAGGGTGTAGAGAGCTGAAGTAGAATTCCCGCTAGCTGCCCGTATAGCATTTCAAGCCTGTCGTTGTCGATGCTCGGGTCTAAAACCCACGTTCCTCTTTTGGACATCCTGGTATGTTGAGAGCATCGTACATTTTCGTTTCATGTTCCATATAATCCATTATAATAAATGGACTGAGTTCGACCTCTAAGTCAAGCTACAGCCTAATTGGGTAAGGCATCTGCTGCGTATCTTATAAGCTGCATAGAAAAGATCTCTTGAAACTATTCTAGAATAAAATTCAAGGCTCCCGCCGCCTTCGGATCCAAACGATGTTGTGCCGGCAGAATGGTGTATAATCGCGGAGAAAATAGTGGTACCCGCCATTTCACCTTTACTATAGGGGCTGCTTTAGCCATTTTTTAACTCAAATGTTGGCACACTTTTCTTGAAACAGGGCTCTGTCCAAAAAAAGGTTCGCCTAGTGCAGTACCGGCGCAGAAAAAAAAAGGTATACCCTACGCGAGGATCGAACTCGCAACCGCTAGATGTCACACGAAGTAGAAGTCTAGCGCGCTACCATTGCGCCAGCAGGGCCAATCAGGCGAAAAAAGCAGACGTTAAGCTACTCTAGAATGATCTCAATACCTCGAAATAAACCCACCAAGGTTTTTGTTTTCTTTTTCTACAGAAACGCGTCACTCGGTTACTCAATTCGATTATTGTTCTTCTCACACAGAGAAAAGGAGGTCAGGATACCCCCGAGGGAGGTACAGGTCGCGGAAAACTGCCGCGTCCTTGATGCCGACCGTGACGCAGTATTATACATTTTTATCAGTCTGTTCTCTCTTAGAGTTTAGTAGACGAGTCTGGACAAATCGGCATGGGAATTGTGCACTACGGGGTCTGCTATGGAGTAAATAGTACGAGTCCCAACCCCATTTATTGGGACACGGGCTGATCCTTGTCTACACCGTACCTGTAGTAAATATCCCATATTCCGACACTCCGCGACTCCCGGGGTAATCGTCGGCGAAATCGGGCGCGGGGCTCTTGCCGATCTACCAAATGCTAGGAAGTGGGCAATTCTTGCCGGAGAGAGAAAAATTTAGCTCTCGTAGCACTACAGGGACGCAGTCGAATCACAGACGGCGCAAAAGCTGTTGAAACTCGGTATTCTGCCCTTGTAACCTCAATCAATCTCTTGCGTCGGGGCAGGTCTTAGTGGTATCAAACAAGAGTGGGGTAAATCATGGGAATGGGATAGAATATGGAGGAATTCGGAGTACACAGGGGAGTTTCCTTTTTCAGCCTGGCAACTTTGTCATAACTCGTCAGAGTGAATTGGCGATCACTACCCACCCGGAGGTCCCGCTAGGGCACTTGTAATAAATAATTTTGCTTATTTTTATCTCAAAGTCACAACTTCATGTCGCATTTCTTATAAGAAATGGAACCCATTTTCCGATTTGAGTTTTTATCCACGAATTTCACATCCTACATAATGAAAATGGTTTGCCAGACTCTATTTAGGTATTCATACATGTCCCAGTGGCGGAGGTAGACTAGCGAGGAGCGTGGCGTACGCTAAATAAGATTCGAATACTACCTGGTGGCCAGAATGTGTGGAATCAAGATGTCTTCGCCGATGTTTTCCCGCCTATTCCAGGGGTATAAAGGCTTCACGCACCCATGTACACACATCGTCTGTCCTGTGGGTTGTTCCTCTAAAGTTGGCTCATTAGAACTATCGATTGAGGCAGACTAAATGCCCACCATGCGTCTGTTCTCCCATTTTCTTTTACTATTCGTTTCAGTCACTCTCGACTCAAGGTCACTGGCGCAGCAGGTCCCTGCCGATCGACGTGCGGCACTGTATCCTGCTTATACCTATGTACCCTCCGTTGACGCCGACTACAAGCCGCATCCCCATGAGGTTCCAACTTCTTACCGTAACTTGACTATTAACCCTCTGGTTCCCGGACTAGTTCCGGTACCATCGACTCCGCTTCCCGACCTTCCTCCTCTGGGCTCTCCTCCATATCCTACGTCATATTGGTACGAAGAGATCGAACACAACGGTATCTCGCCATTCATAGTGAACGGTTCATCGTGGAAAGTCTTTCGCAATGTGAAAGATTATGGAGCGAAGGGAGACGGAGTCACGGACGATGCTCCGGCCATCCAGGCTGCGATTGATGATGGAGGCAGAGGAGCGAGTGGCAATAGTTTTGGGACTACAGGCCAACCAGCTGTAATATACTTCCCTGAAGGAATATATCTGATGGAAAACAATGTCCAGTCATACGTGGATACAATGTTTATCGGAAACCCCATCAAACGACCTACGTTGAAAGCCTCGTCGAGCTTTAGAAATTCGACGCTTCTCCACATGAAGGATCCGTCTTACGATGCAACCATCAATTTCTACATTGTCGTCAAGAATCTGGTGTTGGATTCAACTTCTTACCCTTCAAGGAAGACGTTCACTCTCATGGATTGGTCCGTATCTCAAGCCACCCAATTGACCAATGTCCTGTTCAATATGGCTCCTTCCTCGCAACACACTGGGGTTTCGACTCCAGAAGGCGGGTCAGGGACATATATGGGCAACCTAGATTTTGTGGGAGGCGCGATCGGCATCAACATGAACAACCAGCAGTACAGCATCAAGGACTGTACATTTACCGGCACGAGGACCGGAATATACATCACCCATGGCTTCGATATGGTCTTGCAGGGCATGGAATTTACCAACTGCGAAGTTGGAATCAACGCTACAAATGGTGGTGCAGGAAATGTCGGAAGCTTTGTTTTACTCGACTCGATCGCAAACTCCGTGAAGACGGTGATAGTCACGAAGAGCCAGAATGTCTCTCCAAATTCAACTACGGGTGATGATTCAGTTGTCATCCAGAACCTTCGAACAAGTCAGGTCGGCAGCACTGTTGTGGCTGGTAATATGGTCCTTCTGCAAGGGGATGTTCCAGAAACGTGGGTGTATGGCAACGCATATCTCGCGGGGGGTCCAACAGCCGGTATACATGACCCTGGTACCACCTATCAGACCCCTAGATCGCCAACCCTACTGGTATCTGATCGTTATTTCACGATGGCGCCCCCCACATACCAGGAGCATGACGTGCAGCAAGTGGTGAACATCAAGACGGTGAAGAACTTCCCCGTCTACGGCGATGGCCAAATGGTACGCTTCTCCCCATCCATGTCATACCGACATATTGAGTATTACGTTTAGGACGATACGCACAACATCAATGCAATTCTTGCCCGTAACGCAGGATGTGCAATCACGTTTTTCCCGGCAGGCACGTACCTGGTGTCAGATACCGTCTACATTCCCTCTGGATCTCGAATTGTGGGCGAGGCGTTTTCGGCTATAAGTGCGGTAGGCGCTGAGTTCGCCAGCGCCAAGTCACCGAAGCCCATGGTGCAAGTTGGCAAGCCAGGAGAGGTCGGAATGGCTCAGATCTCGGACATGCTTTTCACCGTGGCCGATGTCCTACCAGGATGTATCCTGATTGAGGTGAATATGGCGGGAATTTCTCAAGGAGACGTCGGTATTTGGAACAGCCACTTTCGTGTTGGAGGGGCGGCCGGATCGGCCGTTGAGACGAAATGTCAGGGCCCAAGCCCGTGCCAAGCGGCCTTCTTGCTCCTTCACCTGAGGCCAAGTGCATCGGTATATATCGAAGACATGTGGGGTTGGACAGCCGACCACGACCTGGATGGAAATTTCAATCAACTCATCAGTACAGGCCGAGGTGCACTGATCGAATCCACTCGCGGCGCATGGCTAGTCGGCACCGCCTTTGAGCACAATACGCTTTACCAATACAACGTTGTCTCTGCCTCGAATCTCTACATCGGGATGCAGCAGTCCGAGACCCCATATTGGCAAGGTACAGGCGGACCTGCCCAAGCTCCTGCGCCGTGGAGCCCCGATGCTGCCTACTCTGACCCTACCTTCTCAAATTGTGGCTCGAATGACCCAAACTGTCGGATGGCATGGTACCAACGTGTCGTCTCGGGGTCAGAACTGTATATTTATGGCTCAGGATTCTGGACCTTCTTTAATGATGTAGGAGATTGTCTCGGTGTCAACGGAACGTGCCAGAACAATGCGGCAGAGATCACGGGAACCCCAACCCAACTCTATTGGTGGAATTTAAATACGAGAGGATGCTTCAATCTGTTGATTGATGATGGAAAGGTTTTGGAGACACAGAACAATAATCCGGGCAGCTGGGGTGCAATCGTAGCTGCCACCCTCACTCATGCTTGGTTGCATTAGGATTGCCATTGTGAAGGGCTCTGAATCTCTCTGTCAGTCAAAAAGCATAAAACACATGTTTGTTTTAGATAGCATCCCATAACAGCACAAAAGATGCCTATGAATAGAGTAGAGGGGTGAATTGAATGCGTTCACCGTGAAGATTAGAGGCGGAGAATCGTAGACAGTCAGTCTATTGTGGTAAAGGAACCGGGAGGCAACACCCTGAGCGAGATGAACATAAGGATAATGTTTCCCCAGCGTGCAGCCGAATATGTTGCAAAGATTGCCAAAGAAAGAGGTGTTACGCGGTCGCTCAGTCCATCAGCGTTTGATATGAGCGTGTCTTTCTCACCTGACGCAGGATAGAGTTGCCAGTGTACCCAAAAGTTCACAAGGCAGATAGGCCAAGAGACGCAGAGCGCCACGAGTGAGAATACCCGCCAAGCTACCTGCTCAGGTTTGGTTGGGAATGTAAAGTTCCATCTATCTTAGACATTAGCTTTGCCAAGAAACGGTGGTTTTGCAAATATAACATACCGACAATATGTATTCCACAGAAAAGCAATGCAACGAGCAGGCCAAAATGATCACAGTTCAAGCTATCCCTGGTGAATATGGTTTGGCCTTTTTTATTCTTAAGCCTATCTCGGTCTGTTCTTCTACCCTTCAGTTAAACCTTTTCTCGACTCAGAATAATGATACCTGGAGCTGCCTGGCATTTATTACAAGCAACCGAAATTCTTTTATTTTGGAAAACCAGGATGAGGCCTTCCCTTCGCAATCCGTGCCGATCTGGGTAAAACCTCACCAATGATTTTGAAGGTATCAATATGCTGATTTTACCTAGGCAGGTACATATTTGGGCTGTGGTCACTTTGCAAACCGGGAGACTGCCCAAGACGGTAGATTAGTGCGCAGTAATTATAATAACTACCTATCCAGTGTCTATATTTTGTACCTATCTGACCTATCTATTATATTACATCTGTTATCCGCGTGAAGAGACCGATTATCAACAAGAAGAAGGACATGCCTCCATCCACAGCCGACAACCCCCTTCGTCGCACGCGACATCCACCCACGCGAAAGATCGCATCAGCTCCTGCATCTTTGCCCAAGATTGAACATTCAGTGTGTGACACAACTTCCGTAATTGTCCAGCATACCAGCACCGTCGCTCCACCTCCCCATCCTGCGCCGCAATGCCTCCGATCATCGAGCACCAAAGTAGAATCTCAATTTTACTTTTATCGTCATCCTCATTATCATTGGCCAAAGAATCACTGCTCCGGCGGATCGCATCTTGCAGCTGCGACACCAGATTCTCCCTCGTCGGCCGCGTGGCTGGGATCGGGAATGTGACGTGTGTACTGAACAGGAACGCTGTTAGCCAGCATGCGCGGTAGACTTCCACTGTCATTGCCATTGCCACTGCTGTCGTGTGGGACTTTTTTCCTTCTTGTTGTACCTCTTCAACTCGTTGATGACCGCTGTTGTTCTTCTCGAATATCCCCTCCTCCAGCAACAACAGCGAATCTGACGGCTTGGGCAAGCAAAGCAGCCGATGCTGCACCAGGTTCCGGATATCACCCAGTTGGTCCATCGCCATGGCGTCATCCTGTTTCGGCAGGTGCAGCTGCACCGCCTGTGCGAACTCGCTCAGATCGAGCAGCGTGCGAATGATTGATTTCTTGATTCGCAGCGTCTGCAGTTGTCGGAATCCACCATTGCATAGGGTCGTGTGCCACGGCCGGATCTTTTCTGAGGTGGAGGAGATTTGCAGGATTTGGAACGGCGAGTCGCTTCCGTACATGTTGCCTGTGGGGTCGATGATGGGGAATTCGGGTGTGGAGAGGGTGAACATGGCGTATTTCAGTGAGGTACTGTTTTCACAGTCATGAGTATTCCCGACTCAGAAGAAGACAGCTGCTGCTTAGTACAGTACTTACTAGGACAGAAACCATGGCGCCCCGTATAGTTTCACCGTATGCAAACCCCCGTTCCGCGTCACCAACTGCCGAATCGCATTCCAATGCACGCCGTGGAAGGAGCTGAATCCGTAGAAATCCAGACCCTGTAGGTCTTGCAGAGGCGGGTTGAACGGGTTATAATCCTTAGCCAGCGATTCTCGCATATCGTCGTGTACCGCCAGAAAACAGATAGAAAGGATGATTTCGTCGAGGGTGCGCGTGCCGATGATCGGCCCTGTAATGGCCGACTGGAGCGCTCGCAGCGCGGCGCCCTTGTGATAGAGCTGTTCTGTTGAGCGGCTGGGGTAGTTGATGGCTCCGTGTTTCTGGGCTGTGCGTTCAAGATGGACCGACGCTGCCATGCAGGTTGAGTGGAATAATAGGGGAGACCATGTCCCCTTTAGGTAGGCCTCGAAGCAGCCCTCGATCCATGCGTGAGAGCGACGGAGAGATGGGACGAGGGTTGTGAAGACTGAAATTGCCAGTCAGTTTCAAATACCTAGGTAATGACGAAGATGAGGTTGGGAAAGTCGCAGCCCTACAATGATCCAGCAACTGGTAATACCCCGGATCGCCGCGTCCGTTCGCGGGTCCTCCAAACGGATCAATCTGTCCATCTGCGAGACGGGTCAAGTGCAGATGCACGATGCGGTTGATATTGCGCTTGGTCTTGTGAAACACACTGTTGTGGCGTGTGTTGATGGCCATTTCCATTGCTTCGCCGCATTGGTTACAGACGGTGCTCGTGCTCGTCCCATGCCCTGCTTTGATGCTCACGCTGCAAAAGACACAGCAAGACCGGTCACCGTTGCTGCTGCTCGCTAGGCCGGACCTCGTTGAATTCAGCAGTCGTGCCTGTCTTGATCGCATGGTCGTTTTCGACCTGTGAGGCGACGCTAGCTGGTGGTGATACCCCCGCGTGCTGGGTGCGATTTCTTCGGTCGATTCGTCCACATGCGAATTCAGCAGCTCTGGAGATCGCTTCTCTAGTGACATTCTCTCTAGGTAGACGCGCCGCATCAGTTGGGACCGGATCTGACGACGGTCCTTGATGGTATCCATGGACACCAGGCCGGGGCCATTGATGATAACGAATCGATCTGACTTGTCCATATTTCTACAATAGGGATTGCGGTTGTAGTTGTAGCTCTTCTTTCATATGCAGAATAGGACATGGTATCAGGGCAGATTCTCTCTCCACTTGGTGCTTTACTAGGTGGTCCAAATGCCACAGCCTGATCACCTGATCTGCCCTATACGGAAACTGTGCCCCGATGCAATTCCCACAATGCAGAATTTTCTCCCTTCTCTGTACCTATAAATCCAGACAGAATAGATAGACAGAATACAATTGATCTCATTGTCTCTGAACACATGGTAAATTTCTCTGGGATACGCCTACATCATTATCTCCAAGATATGATATCCCATTCGGGACAGTGGTGGCATTCTCATCCCTACAGTAGCTGGCACAGAACACTAGGTAGTTACATATGGTACCTTAGTTACTACAGCATGTAGGTAAATCAGCTAGTAAGACACGGTATACCTGGTCTTTTCTGATAAATTGGTTTAAAAGACCATTTCCTACTATACATTATTTTTATGTAGCGTATGAGAATAAATACAGCAATCTGATAACTAGACTCCCTTCGCAACCTTAGCATCGTCAAAAATGATAGTATCGACATGGGAAACGGCACTTGCACTTGTACCCTCGCTTCTTTTAGTTAAAACAATCTTTTCCTCCTCACTCAATTGCTTTCCACCTCTCGCAAGCCTGAGAATAGTAGCCGTTGCGATCTCAGGGTTGCTCCCGTCCCCGAAGAGCCGATATTGCGCACTCGAACACATCCCGAAATACACCGCGTGGAGAATTGGAATCGCACGGATTGGGTTCGAGGAGAAGGTGAAGATCCGCGAGAGAAGGCGCCCGAAGGTCGGAGCTGCGCCGAGATCATTGGCCAGCGAGTCACAGTATGGGAGGAAGTGGGCGGAGACGGTGTGTCGGTCGGATTGGATCCACTGTTATGGTGAGTGATATGTTAGTGAACTTGGCCTTCTTGAACGCAAAGGAAAGAAAAGCTACCTGTCTGGCCCGTTCCTCCTCTTCAGATGCGATCAATTCGAACATCCGTTCAGCCGGTGGAAGCTGGATCCTCCCCGTTAATATCGCAGTGACCCATCGCGCCTGTAATTCCACGGCGGGCTGAATCGGCCCGGGTAGTTGAAACACGCCCATGATAAATAGATTGCGGATATGAGGAGGAACGGTCAATCGGTATAGATGCACCGAATTTGGAGAGTCCATGAACTTGCTGTGTTTGGAGCGATAGCAGTCTTCGGAGATAAATGGGTAGTCGATGTCGTATCCGGTACAGAGTATGATTGCGTCCAGATTGTTGAGTGTCAATCCGTTTGTCAGTGACAATCCCGTGGCGGTAATCTCTTCCACGCTGGCGCGGTGAGGGGTGATACGTCCCACTTTTATATTCTCGATCAGGCTGGAATGGATCGCAGGATTCGCTCCCAGAATATCGTGCTCCGGTTGCAGTTCCGGTGGAAGTTCCCCCGCAACAAGCTGGATGAGCGTTGTCAGGCCCCATTTTGAGATGGATGCCGGGAGCACCGATTGCGAGAACCGGCCTGTTTGGTTCAGTCGTTCAGCTCAGGTCGGATCAATGAAGTGAAGAAGAAATGAATGAACTCCACCAAACTGATATAGAAATGAGACTCACTATTCCATGCATGTATCGACTTGCCGAATATGTACCGTGGTAACACCCACCCTCCTCTTCTCGTCACCAGATGGCATTCCTCCGTCTGCCCGCATATTTCAGACGCAATGTCGGCGGCAGAGTTACTCAATCCGATAATCGCGACTCTCTTCCCACTGAACCCTTCTGGTCGGCGATAAATATGACTGTGGAAGAGCCAACCCTGAAAGCTTTCCATCCCCTTGAATGCAGGTATGTGTGGTTTTGTGCTCTTGCCGGAGCATACCAAAATAGCGTCGTACACTGTTTCCCTTGACTCTTTGTTTTTTGTTGTGTATTTGATATTCCATCGATTATCTTCCACCTGCTGACATGAAACGACCTTCGTGTTGAACAGGATGTGCTGCTTGAGCCCGAAGTAATCCGCATATTCATGGAGATACTGTAGGGAAGCCCGATGGCCGTAGAAATCCGGATATCGCGCTGGATCCATGGGAAAATCACTGAAACTCGACGTGTCGCGGCACGTGTTGGAAATGGTGCCCTCGTACATGGAGGACTGGGCCTGGCTGGTGGCAGGGTCGGGTTCTTCGTAGTACCATTGGCCACCGATGTTGTCGCGGGCTTCGAAGACAGTCACCAAAAATCCTTCCGCGAGGCATTGCTTAGCTGTAGCAAGGCCCGAAATGCCTGGAAACTCCGTGGTGTAATAAGTTTGCTGCTCATTGCGATCGGGTGAGAGATACGCACCGGCTCCGACAACTGCAACTTTTATTGCCATGTTAATCTCTGAGACAGAGTACCAAGTTATAGTTAAGGAGAAAGGAACACTGCGGGTATAAAGTTATTCGTGAGTATCAATTGTTCTTATACCTCCAGAGATGAGATCCGAGCTCCTGCCCAATTAGCCATGGTGGGCCCATTGGAACTATCCCGGCTCGGATCTACTAAGAAGGAATGCTTGAGTTTGACTAAATTCAAGTTTGGACGCGGTGGAGCCGATGATTAACTTATGGTCAATGCTTCTACCAAAATAGGTAACTAGGTGTCAAACACAACTGGTCCGCGCTAGCTCTTATAACTGCAACTTTTATTTGTCATGTTAGTCTCTGAGGCAGAATGCCAAGCTACAGTTAAGGAATGGAACACTGCGAGTATGAAGTTGATCGTGAAATTAGCATCATTTGATCTTGTACCTAGAGGAATGAGATCCGAGCTCCTGCCCAATTAGCCATGGTGGACCCTCTAGAACTGTTGCGGCTTGGATCCACTCCGAAGGAGTGCCCGAGTTTGACCAAATTCGAGATTGGACGCGGTGGAGCCGACGATAACTTACGGTCAATGCTTCTGCCAAAAACAGTTAAATAAGTATCAAACAACCAATCCCACTGAGCAAAAAGGAGATGTCATGACACCTAACTAGGCCCCTATTAGGTTAGTAGCTATGGTGGATTTTCTGGCTGACGTTAGGGCATCTCGCCGGGCTGCCAACGTATTGTACAGCCTCTTGACCCAGTACACACCGCACGTACAGAGGATACTCCCCGGTAGAAGGACTGTATTATCCGAGAGATGTTTCAGTCGTAAAAGAATGCCATACAACAGTATTCCGACCTGACACCATTTATCGCAATTCGAACCCCACGCGAGGGACTGATGGCTATGTTTCTTTTATCACCCCCGCCTTCTCTTCCCGGCGTCTATTCTGAAGATTAGTTTGAGAAACAATTCCCACCACCATGTCAGCAGTCGAAGATGAAATCACGCCCAAGCCCTACGACTACGTAATCGTCGGTGGCGGCACCGCCGGACTCACGCTGGCAGCACGGCTCTCCGAGAATCCCGGCGTGACAGTAGCTGTCCTTGAAGCTGGCGAAGCGCATCTGAATGATCCTCGGGTCATGACTCCCGCCCTGGCGGTCTCGTTGTACGATGATCCGCAGTATGACTGGGGCTTTAAAACCGTTCCACAGGTGAGCATAATCCTGAGACTACAACCTACATGCTCATGTTCAGTATTTCAAAAAGACTAAACAAACCAACAGAGACACTCCCTCGACCACGTCTTCGCATGGCCCCGCGGCAGAGGTCTAGGTGGCTGCAGCATGCTCAACTTTGGGGTCATGACCTATCCGTCGAAACGGGAGATCGACAGTTGGGGCGCCCTGGGCAGCCCAGGCTGGTCCTGGGACGAGCTGTTCCCTTATTTCCTGAAGTCGGAGAAGTACCACCCCCCGCCCGAGGGCACGACAGCCGCATTGAACAGCGCGTACGTGGAACGGGATGCGCATGGGCACGACGGTCCCATCCAGACGTGCTTCGCCCAGGTCTCGGGCCCGTTCAACGAAGTGTGGAGGCCGACGATGGAGAAATTGGGGTGCAAACTCAGCGGGGATCCGAAAAAGGGAATTGCCATGGGTGCATATACGCATCTGCATTCTGTCGATCCGACATCGCGGACGAGAAGTTATGCGGTCACCGCATATTATCTGCGCAATGCGCACCGGAAGAATCTCTCCGTTTTGACGGGGGCCGTCAGCACGAGGATTATTTTTGAGAAGGATGGTGTCAAGGAGACCGACCTGAAGGCCGTGAGTGTCGAATTCACACACAATGGCACATCGCATGTCGTTTCCGCAAACCACGAAGTTCTCCTCTGCGGAGGCACTCTGGGATCTCCCCAGCTTCTCGAACTCTCCGGAATCGGGTGTCGTTCCGTCCTCGAGTCGATTGGAGTCGAGGTCCTCGTTGAAAATGACAATGTCGGCGAGAACCTCCAGGACCATATCGGCGCCGCGCATATGTTCGAAGTTGAGCACCCAGTCCTCCTGGGTCCCGACCTGAGCGACCCTTCGAATTTCCAGGCCGCGATGGACGAATATAAAAAAGCAGGCACTGGTCCACTGTCCGTGGAGGGCATCTCCAACCTCGCCTATCTCAGCTGTGCCGATTACCTACCCTCTGACGAGAGGAACGGGCTTAGAACCCGAATCGAGCGCGTTCCGGAGCAAACACCTCCCCAAAAACCGGGTCTCGAGAGACAATACCAAATCCTTACGGACCTGCTCCTCAATCCTGAAGAAGCAGGAGGTCAGATTCGCATCGTCCCGGCGCAGGTCGACTTCAGCGAGACTGCTTACCCCGTGCAGAAGATGTCGAGTACCTTCATGGGAAGACACCCGGGAGCCTACATTACCTTGCTGAGTTCTATCACGCGGCCCTTCTCGCGGGGTTCGATCCACGTATCCTCTAAAGACCCCACTGTTGCTCCGACAATCGACCCAAACGTGCTGTCTCACCCGCTGGACATCGAGCTGTTGTCGAAGCACGTCACATTTATGGAGAAGGTGGGTCAGACGGAGCCTCTCGCCTCGCTGCTGAAGGATCAAGGGAGAGTATACTGCCCGGGACTAGAGGATAAGCCGGCCGAATACCGCGCCAAACGGTACAATTCGCTTGAGTGGCACCCCTGCGCAACATGCAGCATGCTCCCGCGCGAGCAGGGTGGGGTCGTGGATCCGAATCTGCGTGTATACGGCACGAAGAATGTGCGTGTCGTCGATGCAAGTATCTTCCCGCTGATTCCACGCGGGAACCCGCAGTCTCTGGTATACGCGGTTGCCGAAAAGGCGGCCGATATGATTAAAGGGGTGCGTTGATTGCGGAAAGGAGCGATATTATATATATATATTATGATGATGCAGCTCGCGTTATATACTTTTCCTGACCATATCTACACAACATTACAAAAGAATTACTTTTTTTAAAGAAAGAGAGAGAGAGAGAGAGAGAGAGAGAGAGAGAGATATCGTCAGACTGGCCTAATTCAGTCCACGTAAGAAACAACTTCACACACGTCGGCAGGAAAACACACACATACAAAAAGAGAAGAGGATAACCAGATGTAAGAAAGAAATAAGTGACAGTGAGTCTGATATTACAGACAGTACGCTGGATCAACAAACACGGCACTCCTTACTGAACCCTAAGCAGATCCCGAATCCATCTCGATGATCCTAATATCAGCGCCAAATACAATGCTACTTTTTTTTTTTAGCGTTATTCTGGAAGCATCTCTCTGATCCAAGGTCTGTGTTATGTATTGAGGAATTGGAATGTTAGGCAGGTTATTTTATTTGTGGAGTCGAGTCTGCGATCAGGGTTGTACATACATAGTACTGTATAATGTAATAAAGAACCAGGTACTGTACCATAATAGCATTTAGATTAGTGTTTTAGGTCTTGGGCTTGGTTGGACTGGCATATCAATTACCACAATTAGTAGAAGCATTGGCAGTACGGAGTAGAACTAGCTAATTTAAGTTTTCCCACAATTGGCATAGTGACCCTACGGAAGAACTCAAGCTCAGGAACCAGAATTGAACAGAGTACGTATTAGTTGGCTTTCGGTAATCAGTTATAAACCTAGGTACCTAACTGAAATAGTACCCAAATCGTAGATTGGGCGTGTACTAACTGCATATGTAACTCTTAAGGGACATCCGCCCCTGAGTTATTAAGTCAACTCCGGTTTTAAATTTGACTTTTCACTAATGATTTTTATTATTCAGTACCTCTTTAACCTTAATCCTTTATCTCCCCCCTTTATGTGTGGGCTAATAATAGTAAATAATCCACATGGCGAGGCTGCAAATCCACAAGACGAGGCTGCATTTTTAAGACTCTCGAATTCCACAGGAAGGCGGCAATAAAATGGCCTTCCAGTCTTTTGCTTTGTAAAACAACTAAAATAACTATGGCCAGTGGACTTAGGGACTTTGCCGCATCCAAAACGAATCGCTTCATCCTCCCGGAAAGACACAACTTAAAGTGATCCAAGTCTCTTACGTACAGGAAGACCACATCAAATTAGTGTACTGCATCCACCCTTGGCGCACATTTTATACTACGATAGGAATTCTAGGTTGCAGAAATCCGCAGAAAACCGTCTAACTTAATAACTATTATCTAGTTAACTAACTTAGTGTTAGTGCTGCCGACAAAAGAGATAATTGCCAGGCGGTCAATGCTTCTTCCTCAATCGCGTTAGCTGTGATCCTGGAAGGGTTCTAATTACATCGACTATCTAATTTAGACCACTTGAGGATATATTTAGACAGTTGCATCAATCAATGATAAATTTGATAAACTCGCATATTTCTGCGAGTGTTATTTCCAACCATTTCTCTCATGACGAATCTCCTGTATAAAAGAAAATTAAATCGAGACCATGGACGTGGTGACAATATTCTGTTGGTCGGTCCTCTTCGCCATCGCATCGAGATACGCAACCTGGTATGTGTCAACATTCCGAAAAGCACTGCACATCGAAGGATCGACTCCTCTGCCAAGTGTCCGGATCTACACCCCTCGTTATTCGCCCTTAGTTTATGTGATCTCGCCTTACATCGCACCGCTGTTCCGATACCTGCCCTTCGGCTGGGGAAAATGGATGCGATATGCCGTTCGTGACGGGACATGGCAGCACAAGGGGAGACTGCCGCGTGAGGAGCTCGGATCGGACGTGTACTGGATGTTGGGACCCGGCGGTCCTCAACTATGGGTTGCCGATGCCGATCTGATCAGCGAAATCACGCACCGATGGAAAGACTTCCCGAAGCCTGTCATGTACTACACGCAACTCCTTCTCTTTGGCGAGAACGTGCTCACGGCCGAAGGCCCCCTGTGGCAGTTCCATCGGAAGATTACAGTTCGGTCTTTCAATCCAAAAAACAACGGGTTCGATGCGTCCCTTATTCGAAATATTTTCTTCAAGCGCTGACCTCTAGTACAGCCTCGTTTTCACCGAATCCCAAGAGCAAACCAAAGCGATGGTCCTTTCATGGTCCAGGGAGAGCAAGGGAAAGCGAGAGTCAGCGTCATCCGCGATCGTCGTCGACGATTTAGAGAATTCGGTCACAAAATTGGCTCTACATATCATTTCCGCTGCGGGATTTGGCCATCAAATGCAATGGCATGGTCATGATTCCAATGCAGCAGAAACTTCGACGACACAAAATGTTACCTTCGCAGAGAGTCTGAAGACATTTGTGGATGAGATTTGGTTTCTCATGATATTTCCAGCGTGGTTTCTGAAGTTTTCACCCTCGGCTCATCTACGAAGTGTCCACAAAGCGCCCGACGTTTTTGCAAGACATGTTCAACGGGCAATTAACGAAGCAAGATCTGAGGATACTATGCAGCGAGAATACGAAAATCAGCAGTTACCACCACCACAACAACAACAACAACAACAACAACAACAACAACAACAAAAATCGGCCCGGAAAAATGATCTGCTCAGCAATATGATCAATAGCGACGGTATCTCCCATGGCTCTGACAAAAGCGGTCTTAGCGACCAAGAAATCACAGGAAATGTCTTCATATTCACTCTCGCTGGCCACGAGACCACTGCAACCACGATACAAACGGCTCTGGTCCTGTTGGCAGTGCATCCAGAGCTCCAGCAACAGATTCACGAGGAACTGGATGTGATTTACGGAGGAAAGTCGGAAGGCGAAGGACTCGTTTATGAAACAGATTATCCGAAGA
This sequence comes from Penicillium riverlandense, assembly GCF_028828495.1. Taxonomy (NCBI): domain Eukaryota; kingdom Fungi; phylum Ascomycota; class Eurotiomycetes; order Eurotiales; family Aspergillaceae; genus Penicillium; species Penicillium riverlandense. The sequence continues at coordinate 4,689,185 of NW_026643194.1, forward strand.
TGAGACGTGTTATGGCCTTGATGGTAAGTGAATAACCATCTGCATCGGCGTAAAGCGAGAAGAAAGAATATTTCTACTAAGATTTGCTTAGCTGGAAACCCTTCGCTTATTCCCGGCGATATCCGGTATTCCCAAATGGACCAGCGACAAACATCAGATTGCGCACTACAATGGCCAAACGTTCAATATACCCCCGGATACCAGTATTGTGCTGGACGTTGTGGCAGTCCACCGCAATCCTCGATACTGGGGGGAAGATGCAAATGTATTTCGCCCTTCACGTTGGCACATGGACGAGACGTACGAGCCTACGACAAACTCGGCTAGCCACTCAAAGCATCACTCGAATATGTTATGTCCCCGAAAGGGAGCTTTTGTCGTCTTCAGCGATGGTCATCGCGATTGTCTGGGCAAGGGGTTCTCACAGGCGGAATTCTGTGCGGTGATTGCGACATTACTGAAAGATTACTCGGTCGAGTTGGTACCGCCCAAGGGGTCTACACCATCCGATGTTGTATGGAGCACGATGTGTCAAAACGCATGGAAGGCTCTGGACGACAGAAGAAATATGACGAGCTTCAAAATGTATGGGAAAGTTCCTGTTCGATTTGTTCCTAGAGGAACGGAATGGCGTCATTGATCTCCGTGTATTAAACACATCGTACATTTCGCGGAAATTGCGTTATAGTTTGGCCTGTTTCTGGGGATATTCGTTTCGCGTACAGACGTCCAGATAGATCGTACATATATAATCATTAACTTCTGCGCGGAATGTAGCTCAAATGCGATTGTCTCTTTTTGGTTGACTTTTCAAAAACCTCACCCAGGAGTTCATCTAACATAGTAATTAACTCGGTTCACCTTGTTTCGTTCACCAATACACTTGTTCTATGCCGGTCTCCCAACCCCTCTCTGTCCCGTTCGGCTTCCACATCATCGTCACCGGCCATGGGTTGGGGGCAAGATAAAAGGGCTGGTTTCAATTTGTTTATCGAGAGTTCCAATAGTTCCAATTAAATCACCCTAAGAAATCATGGATGTGGTGGAATACGCAAAAATGGCTTGTTGAAACCTGTGAATTATTGCACTCGAAAGTCTACATGATGGGAATACATTGGCCCCTTTTTACAGCTTGCCTCTCAGTTCCACGCCGTTGGCTCGGCTTGGTCCATCCTCCAATTCAACAAGAAGCATGCCCTCGGCAACATCCTCCTCCTCGTCTTCCATCTCATATACCCACTTGACCTTCCCTGCATGAGGACTTCTTACTTCCAACTCCATCTTCATCTGCTTCACGAACGCAAGCACTTGGTTCTCCGCAACGTCTTCTCCCTCGGCAACTAAAATCTCAATGAGTTTTCCAGAGAGAGGAAGGACTACATGTCTTGGGTTCTTGGGATCACCACGTCGGTGTGATGAAGAAACCAGAGCTGACGCTGCAGTCGAAGTGGTCTCAAGATGCATGCGATATGGAACGGCAGTCTGTGACGACGGAGTAGTGTACTCAATTTCAGCCGCAAGGGAGGTGGGGAATTCGTTGCGAAGCACCCGAGAAAGACGAAGATGGTGGGCGATCTTATCTGTCTGCTTGGAGCCATCCTTTGACAGAGTTTCCAGCGTGATGGACCATGCATCGCCTTTGCGGAATAACAGACTCGACGCCGGCATACTTCCCTGCGCGAGTGGTTGCTGTGAAGAAGAACCGGTTGATCCTTCTTTATTGAGAATTGCTTTCGATACTTTCTCCCCAATCTCCACGACTTCATTAAATTTTGATCCCAGCCACTGCGTGTCAACTTTGCCGGCCATAAAATCTGCATGAGCCACAATACCACGCAAGAGGTTGATGTTCGTCTTTACTCCAGAAACCCTAGTGTCATGCAAGACACGTTGGGCTTTTCTGACTGTTCCTTCCCAGCTACATGCGGTGACGATAATCTTGGCGAGGAGATTGTCAAAACTCGAACCCACAACCAACGGGTTATTTCCGGCCACATTAGAGTCTACCCGAATCCCGTTTCCAGTAGGAACGTTAAATTCAGTAACCTTGCCAATGCTGAGAGCAAAATTATTGCTTGGATCCTCGGCACATAGCCGGAGTTGGATTGAGAAACAATTCGCTGGCGGCGATACTCTGGCGTTGACTGTGGCTCCAAGTCCAAGGTCACTTAGGGAGTAACCTTCGGATAGTAGCAGTTGTGTCTGCACCAGATCTATTCCACTGATCGATTCAGTAATGGTGTGCTCCACTTGAAGACGCGGATTGACCTCCAGGAAATAGAATTCGCCGCACTGCTCATTGACGAGAAATTCGAATGTACCTAGAGATCGGTAACGAATCTCACTCGCCATCTTCAAAGCCGAGTCGATCACTCGACTGATTAAATCTCGGTCCTGCATTAGAGCCGGGGCACACTCCACAACTTTCTGAAAGCGGCGTTGTACACTGCAATCTCGCTCCCATAGATGACGAACTTGGCCGGTACCATCACCGACGACTTGGATCTCGACATGATGGAACCCATGTACCGCCGCTTCCTCGACAAACACCGTACGGGATGGTGACTCGCCAATAGCACGCTGTACACTATTTTCCAGCTCCTGTTCCTCCTGTACAAGGCGAATACCGCGACCGCCACCTCCATCAACAGCTTTAATCATAACGGGGAAACCAACCTGCGTAGCGAAGGTGCGTGCCTCATCAACGCTCCCAGTAGGTTGGTCCATAGCTCTCAAGACCGGCACACCGCATTGCTCTGCTAAGCGTTTGGCTTGAAGCTTGTTCCCCGTGCGAGCGAGGTTCTCCCAGCCTGGTCCTATCACGATAGCGCCTGCATCATGCCACATTTGATACGAAAATTCGGCGCTTTCGCTAAGAAAGCCATAACCGGGGTGGATAGAATCGATAGAATGCTTCTGGGCAAGGTCTACAAGCAGAGGTATGTCCAGGTAAGATGAGGCAGATGGAATCTCAATTGCATGATCCGGTCGTCCTATTTCGCAGTGCGAACGGTCGTCCGATGTGTACAGACCAAATGTCTCAACTGGATGGGTCAACTCCCGGGCGGCATGCAAAATTCGCACCGCAATTTCACCTCTAATGCGCAAAACGTAAGTGCCTGCGAGGATCTCACCTTGGCGAATTCATACCTGTTGGCGACTAGGAGTCGCCGGATGGGCCGCGAGTGCGGGGAAGACGACATCGGGAATAGAAGAAGACAAAACGAGAGCCCTGAATATGATGAAAGTGTACGATCGAAAGATGTAAGTTTCCGCAGAGATTATTCGTCGCTAGATTGGTGTGACACTTGACTTGGATGTGGTGGTTTTACTTAACAACCTTCATGGGAGCGACCTCGGCCCTCGGACTTCCCCGCCCCCTCAGCGGGCTAGCCCCGACTTCTCCAGAAAAACAGAAATAACAACAGAACCATTTCAATAGAACAGCCAGGCAGTATGGCACAAGACGGCGACACACCACCTCCCGGCCGAAGTGGCAATGACCAGGCCGCAGAGCGGCTAAACCAGGTCTCATCGCATATATCTTCTCCGCCAGATACGCAGCAATCGACCAACTCCAAGCCTAGGCCCAAGGCAGCGAGCTCTCGTCTGCCAGCAGACCATTCCGATGTTCTCAGCCAGATTGCAGCGCTTCGCTCCATTGCCGCAAACCCCGATCCCAGCCACCGAGGTTACATGCGACAAAAGCAGGCCGGGAAACTATGGGTGCGCGAACGCATCGAGCAACTTTTGGATCCCGACTCGTTTCAGGAAATTGGATCCGTGTCGGGAACGGTGACATGGAAGAAAACTGCTCCTATGCGAGAAACGCCTGTGTCCTTTGTTCCAAGCAACAATGTCCAGGGCGCCGGATTGCTACGAGGTAGGAAAGTCTTGCTCACAGCGGACGATTTCAGTATTCGGTCTGGCCATGCCGACGGAGCAAGTGCCGGAAAAACAGTCTATGTTGAAAAGCTTGCAATTGCACTACGGCTACCAGTAGTGAAACTAGTGGATGGGAGCTCAGGCGGAGGCAGCGTGACAACCATTCGCAAAGAAGGGTGGAGCTATTTGCCCCATGTCGCTCCATTCAAGCACGTAATTCAGCAGTTGAATATGGGAATTCCAAACCTAGGTGCGGTTGTTGGACCGGCTGTGAGTTGATAATTACTAATTTTTTTCTACGAAATTCAAGCTGATATTTGATATAGATTGGCCTCGGAGCGGCCCGAGTAGTCTCCTGCCACTTCTCCGTTATGGCAGCAGACATTGGAGCGTTGTTTAATGCAGGACCAAAAGTGGTTGAAGGCGCAACTTTTGAAGAGGGTCTCGACTTTCAGGATCTAGGTGGGCCGATGGTCCATTGCATGAATGGTACTATTGACAATCTGGCCGCTAATGAAGGCGAGTGTTATGAACAATTGCGAACTGTATTAGGCTATCTTCCAAATTGCGGGAGCGAAGCTCCCCCAGTGGTTCCATGTACAGACCCTGAGGACCGTGAGGACGTGGCTCTACGTAGCATCATCCCACGACGACAAGCGCGTATGTATAATCCTCGGACTATCATCGTGTCTATCGTCGACAAAGACTCTTGGTTTGAAATTGGTGCACTCTGGGGCCGAACTGCTATTAGCGGTCTTGCACGCCTAGGCGGACGTCCGGTCGGCATCATTTCGCTCAACTGTGAAGTGAATAGCGGTGCTCTTGATGCGGCCGGCAGCCAGAAACTCACGCGACTCTTAAAAATGTGTGATGTGTTTAATCTGCCTGTTTTGCAGTTTATTGACGTCCGTAAGTCTTCTACTCCCTATCTCCAAATGGCATTCAATTTTCTAATGCCTTAAAGCCGGTTACGCCATCGGCACTGTCGCCGAGCGCACCGCTACTATGCGCTGGGGGGTAGAATTGGCAAAAGCATACTATAGCACTACGATGCCAGTATTCAATGTTGTCACTAGGCGGGTGTTTGGAGTGGCTGGTGGTGTCATGCTCAGCTGCCGCGACCCTGTCATGCAAGTGGCATGGCCGTCCGGACAATGGGGCTCGCTGCCGCTGGATGGAGGAATCGAGGTCGGACACCGACATGAGCTTCGAGAGGCGGAGAAAGTTGGAATGAAGGAAGAGAGATACAAAGAGCTGGAAGAAGAGTATCTACGGCTGATGAACCCGGTCCGGACAGCTAATGCATTTGGTGTAGAGGAGATAATTGACCCCAAGGATACAAGAAAGGTCTGCTGTGCATGGGCGTCGCATATGTATGAGGTCCTCATGAAGGAGAGGCTGGCGGAACGAGCGTCAGGGAAGATTCAGCCATCTTTTGCATGAATGCTGCAATATATCCTATGAAATACTAGATATCACTCTAGCTGTGCAATTATATGCGTAGATTCCCAATTTACATTCCAAATTACCAGGTTTCTGGTCCGAATGTCCCTCCCTTAGGGACAGTCTTTCGAATGGCAGTATACAAATAGTCCTATACATTTCGGTTCGTCAGTTCAACCTCCCAACTTCACCAAGGTCTAGACTAGACACTTACCATTGTCTCGAACGGAGCAGTATTGCCCCACCAATTCGGAACGCTCACGTCCGGGAAGCTGATCGCAAAAAATATAACAATGGTAGATAGAATGAGACCAGTGTCAAGACCTGCAGCTGTGATGTAGTTGTAGTTATGCCACCAGCCGCTCCACCTTTTACGAATATAGTAGTTGAAGAGAAGACCGAATATGACCCACGAAAAGTAGCTGATTGGCGTGGCTCTATCGAATATGTAGTTAGCGTCACTGCCATAATGTAAGGTACTCAAGTCTTCAAAACTTACGGGGGCAGCCATGCCATGGCTCCAAGCATCCTGTAATCAAATTAGCAGGACGTGACTGCGGATATTCGAATACGTTCACTCACACAGGTGCGTTCAAAAGCCTGAGTTTTGATCTCGGGAAGACCCGAATAAGAATGTAGAAGGCTACTGGGAGGAGAGCTCCGAGCAACCAGAACCATTGGACCTTGTTGTATATAGCGCCCGGACCAAACATGCGCTGTGGGCCAATGACTCCTATATATAGAGTTAGAGAATTGATGAGAATGGTCTACCATGTGCAAGGCCTACCCCATGTAATGCTGTTTGAGAAAAATGCTCTACCATTGGGACAGGTAAAATGAGCGGATTGGTCACTGGATTGTATTAACAATCTATGATTCAACCGTGTATCTTCACTGGGAATTCCACGTACGGGGTGCAGACTTGGTCAATATTACCCAAAGTCCAATTCATGACAGCAATCTGAACGAAACATGCCCAGATGGTCGGAATAACTTGACACCAGAAAGTAATGCGGGGCGGGACTTTCATATAATGGGCGAGCTGTTGGGTAAATCAGTGGATGATCCAAATCAATGTCATAATCAACCTTTACCTTGAGGTCTGAACAGTAAACTTGGCTGATAAAGAGGTTAGTCCTTGTCTTTGGCGGGAGCAGTGGATCTTACGCTTGTCCGAGTGTAATGGTGCTAAATACTTTGAATACCATAACAGCAATGGGCTTTCCTGGAATCATATATCCAGCCAGAAATGGAGAAATAACATTAAGCGCTGTAAATGTTAGTTGATATCGAGATAATCTGGATGCAGAAAGAACATACACAGTTGGACGTTGGTAATCCCAAGAATCATGCAAGTGGGGATCTATTCCTATCAGCGATAATTTTTCAATCGGCAAGGAACAACTTACAATAAATACTAGAGCAACAATAATGGACACAAAGAAGCCCCACCCTGTATCTTAAATTAGCGGCTTTTATCGTCAAGTCAAGGCAGAGTACTCACAAGGGAGCTGTGAATCATATCCTAGAACACCACCTAGTCCCAATGCAACGGAGACCAGAAACAGCGCCAAATACCACCATTCAGGTGCCTCCTTATACTCCTTCATCAGAGTTAGATGGATATCGGGCTCTTGGTTTCGAGCAGCAGTAAGACGATGCCAAATCTCCTTTCTATGAAAGAGGACTATATGAACAATAACCGCTGTGAGAGCGGCGAATGAGAGTCCGTAGTTCAACAAAAACGTCGGAGCGAGGAACATTGGCGAGTAAGCTTTGTATTTTGCTTCGTCAAAGCTAAAGTTAGGTCCTAGGATGCGGGAGACATTGTAAAGCTGTTGTGTGTTGTCGTAGGTCTCGGCGGTGTTGATAGGAAGATAAGCAGAGTAACTGTGATCTTGTTAGCGGTTTCCTTACTTTGCCTGGAGGTAAACTCATACAAGGCGCCAGTATAAGAGATTCCAATGGTTGTAATGATGACAAAAATCATAAGTCCAATGAAAGTGTTCACAATAGCATGGGCAGGTGCGAGTAGTGGGTCCAGAAGGTATGCTGAAACATAGCTGCTCGGGGTTAGATACATCCATGGAGCGTGCTTTTTTTTGCAATTGCTAGAACTCACGTCCAGTCAAAAGTTATGGGAATTAGCGAAAGTCCCGTGAAGCCCCCAAACAACTGGTTCACAACAACATTGTTCGGGCGAATCCCTGTATACAAATAGTTACTTTCCGTATGTTCAATATGAAAGATAAGGACCTACAGGTGACAAAAGCAAAAACAGACAACCCCTGCCATATGACTCCAGGTACCCTGGGTAATTTTTCAGCCATGGGTGTAAGAAGCCGCACTGGTGCCGTGAACTTACCAATACCAGGCAAATGCTCCTAGCATCACATACAGAAAGTATCGGTAGCGTGAAATACTCCAGCCATTGGTCTCGCTGGCATCCGATCGACTTTTATCGTGAAGAGCATAGAATAGAGAGGTGTTTGCAAATTGTCCGGGCCACATAATAGCAGCAGGCCTAGAAAGTGAAGCGTCAGAACGGGTGTTGTTCCAGGCGGACACACATTGCTTGATTTACCACACAAGGAAGCGACGGAAAATGCCAGCCAGCGAGATGCCGACTATCTGGCTGCTTAGCGCAAACAGAAGTTGAAACCCCCATCCAATATCCAGGTTGTACAGAGCTGGAAGACATGTTAGAACGAGTGTTATTGGATAATCGATAATACGTACGCTCGGCTTTGAGAGCCAAGAGGGCATCTGTGCAGTAGGCGTACCCAATTGAGACACTTTGTTCGGCTTAATACCAATTTCAGGGCTGTTGGATTCGTCCACTTACTTTGCCATGATCTAATAATGGTCAGCCTTCAAATGTATTTGAAATTAAGTGATGAAATCTTGCCGTGATGACTGTATGCTCCTTGATTGTGAAAGGACCTGTATTGAGTGTCCACTTCATTCCAAACGTGGTGAATGTCCTCGTAGGCATTACTTTAGCCCAGAAACAGCCAATTGGGTAAACAAGAAGCTGCACCACTATGGAGGGAAATGAGATAGCAGGGCTCCTGCAGACATCTTCATCAGTGACATACTTCGAGAGATCAAAACCATACCCACCGCATGCTCAGGAACATATTCAATCCACTCCCAAGAGTCGTGAAAAACATCCCAAGCACCCAGGCGCGCACTGTGTTCGCAACTTCACCTCCATCCGTATTGCGCACGGCCGCACGCACAGACTCGTATGGGGAGTCTTCCTGGAAAGATTTGTCCAACTCGGCAGCTTTCTCCTGGTCGTCAGTCTTGATGGCCTCATTGATTGCATCGATCTTTTCCTGGGGTAGGTTTGGATCCCACTGGTGCGACTCTTTGATCTTGTGTAACTCTTGGACCTTATCGCTGGCTTCTTTGTCATCGCTGGTCAAGATATCCGGTTCTGCACACGGCTCCACGCCGTCGATGGTAGGGGGATGAGAGGCCATTATTGCTCAAATTCATTTGCACGGAGGTAGCGGCTCAGGCAGGGATAGACTATAAGCAAAATGTATCGGCTTCTGTAGCTCTTCTTCGTCCATTCGCCGATAAGCTCTAATGTAACCCTTGAGCTCTTCCCCGCAACCGGGTGTAGCCGCGAAGCACTTAGCGATAACAAGACGCCTAATTTGGTAAGAATGCGGAGTCAGGCGACGCATAAGGAAGGCCGAGCACTTCGAAGTAATATTAAACCCACCACTCGGATCGCGCAGCGACATTATTTGACATTTTGTCGGCTTTGAGGCCCGACACGATAGTAATATCCTACCGTTGTATTCAATTATTGTTGATAGGGCTGTTGGTTGTCGCTTAGACATACCCGACCTCTTGCTGGTCGAAATTCCCTATCTCATCACTTATCCTTTTTCTGAGCCCGTTTGCAACAGGCCAGGGACAGTACAACAACTCCCCCGGAGATAACAGCATCCAAGGACGAAGACCTTCGTGCGAAGTTAACTACATCATGGTTTCTGCCACTTCAGATCGTGGCATTGCCCTCCGCCGCGCGCAAGGGGACACGATCCGTGACAGAATTGAACACTTCAATGAAGATCTCAAGGACATCAACAAGTTCTTTCCAATAAGAACATCCCCAAGGAGGGCTGACAAACTGCACCATTTTCTCATGTCTGAACTCGATGGTCTGCATGAGCAACCTTTTGAACTTTACAACCAACCAGAGAAAGTCGACTACCTCCTTGTGGAAAACTACATCGAAAGACAACTGCGGCAAATGCAACTTGATTTCAAACAGGATTATAAAATGGCTCCCTTGCTCCCGTTTGCAAGCACGCTGGTGGAGCTATGCGAGGCTCGAGCTCTGGTGCTTCCAATGGACCCAAAAGATGCCGCACAGAAACTCTTCGAGACGCAAGTACAAATTACAGGCTTGATTGAAAAGATCAACAAAGGCTCCGATGAAGTGACCACGAGTAAAGCAAGTGCATTTCGTGCATCGAGAACTATCGACTGTCTACGAGACCATCTGAAGGAGTGGTTTGGCTTCTATAAAGGTTATGACCCCTCGTTCGACTGGTGGATGGCACAACCATACAACGCGGTGGACAAGTGTCTCGAAAATGTTTCTGCCAATATTCGTGAGAAGCTGGTTGGAATTCAACCAGGCAATAAAGATGCAATTGTGGGCGATCCCATCGGGCGCGACGGATTGGTCTACGAACTGTTAGCCGAGATGATTCCGTACACGCCGGAGGAGATCATCGCGATTGGCGAACAGGAATTTGACTGGTGTATCAATGAAATGAAAAAGGCATCTCGCAGCATGGGTTACAAGGACGATTGGCAAGCGGCCCTGGAAGAGGTCAAGAATGAGTATGTTGAGCCTGGCAAGCAGACCCAGCTAGTCCGGGACCTCGCACAAGAAGCAGTCTCGTTTGTCGAAGATCACAAGCTCGTCACGGTCCCAGAAATTGCAAAAGAAACTTGGCAAATGTTCATGATGTCTCCAGAACGCCAGAAAGTGAACCCTTTTTTCCTTGGGGGAGAGTCAATCATTGTCTCGTATCCTACCGACTCAATGGACCATGAAGCCAAGATGATGAGTATGCGTGGGAACAACATCCATTTCTCGCGCGCCACGGTCTTCCATGAGATGATCCCTGGTCATCACTTGCAAATGCATATCAATGCGAGACATCGACCATACCGACGTCTCTTCGACACGCCATTCTGGATTGAAGGTTGGTCTTTGTACTGGGAGTTTATTCTGTGGGATGACGATCGGTTCCAAAAGACGCCCCAGAACCGGATCGGAATGCTGTTCTGGCGACTGCATCGATGCGCCCGGATCATCTTTTCTCTCAACTTCCATCTTGGCAAGATGACCCCACAGGAGTGTATTGATCTTCTCGTGGACAAGGTTGGGCACGAACGCGCTACAGCTGAAGGAGAGGTGAGGCGATCGTTGAACGGCGATTATTCGCCTTTGTACCAGGCTGGGTACATGCTGGGAGCGTTACAGATTTATGCCCTGCGGAAGGAGATTGTTGACACAGGTCGCATGGCAGAGATTGACTTCCACGATCGGTTTTTGAAGGAGAATCGCATGCCGATCGAGTTGATGCGGGCATTGATGCTGGATCGGCCACTGACCGCGGACTACACACCTTGCTGGAAATTTTACAACTTCCGCAATCATTAGCACCGAGATTTCCTGAGATTTCTAGGGGAAAAAAAAGGTCTGTGAGGTTTTAGCCTTGAGCAGTAGTCTATCGAGAGGACTGTTGCTGAGTAGAATGCCTTGTGTGGCGCGGTTTTTTGCTTTGTTTTAGGTGCAAACGCACTGCCCAATAACATCCAAATAAGATTCTATTTCTGACAGACTCATCGTCAAGCAGATCTGCCTTGAAGAGCCAAGGAAATCTGCCTCGAAAGGGACCCATATTATCCTCTCTTGGGTTTGGCTGAGGAGATGATCGACATAAACGTGTGGAGTCGTGGGGGCTACCTTCTCCTCTTCCCTGGCGCGCCTTACCTTTCTAGGGCGATGTTTCAGGGGTTCTTGGCTAGTTTCGGTAGCAACGCAGCATTGCAGCAATAGGAGCCGGAGTAATCCACATCAGTAAACACCGCGGGTCTGGTGAGTGTCAGATATATAAACACGGCTAACACCCTCGCATTCGGTACCCCCTGGCTGGTCGATACAAGCAAACATAACTAACTGAATGGGATACAATTCAACCATGGCACGCAGAGCACTGTTTCCAGTTTTATATACATTTCTTTTTAACAAATTGGCCTTGGCCGAACCCCTTCAAGTACTGGACACGAACTTTCCAGACCCTTGTCTGATTCAGACGGATGATGGATATTATGCTTTTGCTACCTCGGGTAATGGTGTGAATGTACAGATTGCCTCGTCATCAGACTTTTCCACTTGGGAGCTTCTGTCCGGTGTGGATGCATTGCCGGGCCCATTTCCGTCATGGGTAGCATCCTCCCCCGCAGTGTGGGCTCCTGATGTAAACCAAATGGTACGTTCATTGATCCAAGAAAGCGGTCACAAAATACTCATATTACCAACTCCAGGAGGACGGCACGTTTGTCATGTACTTCTCCGCTGCCTCCAGTGAAGATGACAGCAAGCACTGCGTCGGAGCTGCGACGTCCAGCAGCATTACAGGGCCATACACCCCGGAGAATAACTATCTAGCTTGTCCACTGGACCAAGGCGGCGCCATTGATGCAGATGGTTTCAACGACGGAGGCACATACTATGTTGTCTACAAGATAGACGGTAACAGTCTCGACGGCGACGGTACCACACATCCCACACCCATCATGCTGCAGGAAGTTGAGTCCGATGGCGTCACACTATCCGGGGATGCCACTGAACTTCTCGACCGTGATGATGCGGACGGACCGCTCATTGAGGCTCCCAGTTTGGTGAATGTGGATGGGACATACTATCTTTCCTTCTCGTCCAACATGTATGACACAACGCTGTACGATGTCAGCTATGCAACGGCCAGCTCTGTGACCGGCCCATACACCAAGGCTCAGGCTCCGGATGCGCCACTGCTTGTGAGTGGGGATGCAAGCAATGTTGGCAATCTAGCGGGGCCCGGCGGTTCAGACTTCTCTTCTGATGGCACCAATATTGTATTCCATGCTTTTCTGAACGGCGCGAATATCAGTGATGGACGGGCTATGTGGACCTCGGGAATCAGCTGTTCCGGAGGCGTGATCAGTTTGGCTTGAACATTGATTTTAGCCAGTTATGCTTTGAATTTAAGTTACTTTCAGTGAATGGAAGAGAAAGTGGTCGATACCGATTATGTAACCATGGTGTTACTCATCGCCTTTGATCCGCTCGCTCGTCTAACTATTCATTCTCCAAATATTTATCCACCAAAAATTAAAGGAACCCTTCGCAATATGGCCTCGGTGCAGATTTTGGACGGTGGCCTGGGAACATCCTTGCAAGACAAATATGGAGTCAAGTTCGACTCCTCCACCCCACTCTGGGCATCCCACTTGCTCGTCGCGGATCCAGCAACCCTACAATCCTGCCAGCAGGATTTCGTTGGTGCAGGCACAGATGTGCTTCTGACAGCAACCTACCAAGTATCGGCTGAGGGATTTGAACGAACAAAGACCCCTGATTTCCCAAATGGCGTCCCGAAAAGTGCAATCGGCCCTTTTCTTCGTACCGCGCTAGATGTTGCAGAGCAAGCAAAGGGCAGTGCAAACACCAAGATTGCTCTCAGCCTGGGCCCATATGGCGCATGCATGATCCCAGGGCAGGAGTACAGCGGCAAATATGACGTTGAGCATGATAATGAAGAGGCCCTCTTCCGCTGGCATCTCGATCGACTGCGTCTCTTTGCGGAGGCCGAGGTGAATCTAATTCGGCGTGTGCAGTATGTTGCCTTCGAAACACTGCCGCGGCTGGACGAGATTCGTGCTGTTAGAAGAGCAATTCGTGCTGCGGCGATTGAAGTTCCGTTCTGGATATCGTGTGTCTTCCCTGAAAAGGATGATGTCTTACCAGATGGGAGTTCAGTTGAACAGGTTGTCAGTGCTGCTGTGGATCTAAGAGAAGGCGCTAGTGCTCCATGGGGCATTGGAATCAACTGCACGAAAATAGACAAGCTTCCGAGCTTGGTGAGCAAGTTCGGAGACAGTGTGGCAGCCAGAGTCTCCGCTGGCAGTCTGGCAACTGCCCCTTCCCTTGTCTTGTATCCCGATGGAACCAATGGCGAGGTTTACAACACGACCACGCAAACATGGGAGAGGCCAACCGGCACCAGAGACGACGCGAAAAGCAGGGTAAGGACAGTGGTTGCGAGGCTGGTAGAAAGATACGCGATGGCTAATCTGATTGCAGTGCCCTTGGGAATCACAGCTTGCTGAAGTTGTCCAAGATACGACAGCAAGTGGTCATTTTCTCTCCTTCCTTGTTGGTGGCTGTTGCAAGGCTTCTCATGCGGATATCAAAAAGCTTCATGATCGACTCAAAAATCAGTGATGTATTCGAGCTTTACCCATAGACAACTACAGAACTATATTCATGACGAAGAATACCGGATAAACAGTCTCAATTAGGGACATATATATACAAAGGCCTAGATTCAAACAAGCCAGTCAAGAAAGCGCCTCCACAGCGTTTGTGGATATTCTTTTTCAATGATTTCACCCTCCTGGAGACGGCCAGACCATAAATCAATAGTGGCCGCGCGCTGAAACTTGGTTCGCTTAATGATTTTCCAGACAATGATCGGAACAACGAAGATCGGAATGCCAATGTACGAGGCGACAAAATTTGAGGTGGACCAGTTGCCTTTGAGGAAAACGGGAAAACCGGCAACGAGAGTAATAATGGTAGAACCGATGAAGCCCACCCACGCCGCATAAGGTTGCAGGGGTGCCTTCCAGGGCAGGGTGTCTCGGCTAATGCCCTGCGCCTTCATTGCAGCATAAAAGCGAATGTAGCAGAAGCTGAGGGTGGCCCAGGCGATTAACCCGGCAACTGTACTGAGGTTCAGAAGCCAACTAAAAGCTTGTGATGCGCCGCCTTTCCCGAGACTCAGATACGCCAACGGTCCGAAGAGCCAGGCGGTAAAAACAGCCACGTATGGCACGCCATTTTTGTTGACGCGGCCAAATATCTGGGGCAACTGATGATCGGTCGTCATGGCCACGATCATGCGTGAGCCAACCCAGCAGTAGGAGTTGCCCGCAGACCACGCAGCAACGAGAATGCAAGCGTTCACAATAGACGGCAGAACAGTGATCCCGGCCTGGGTAATCGCAATAACGAATGGCGAGCTTTTTGCGTTATCTGCGCCTGAGACAAGATCTTTGTTATTCGGGCTGACAATGATCCCAATAAGGAGAGCACCCAAAACGTAGAAGAAACCAATGCGGTATGTCACCCGACGTGCAGCCTTGGGGATCGCACGGTGCGGATCGACAGATTCGGCAGCCGTGATGACGACGGTCTCGACGCCAATGAAGCTGAACGAGGCGTTGACGAATGCCGACAAGAATCCAAGAAAGTGACCCGTTGGGCCGGTGATGCCGTTATAGTTCGTCCAGGCTCCGGGATCGTGCCAAAAGCGGAAGCCGATGGTCTCATGGTTCGGTCCACCACCGGCGGTTATGACAATGGAGACAATAACCAGGCCTAAGAAGCAGAGTACCTTAACGGCGCCACCGATCACCTCAGTTTCGCCATAGAACCGGACGCTCATCAGATTGATGGCCAAGATCAGTACGAGTCCAACAGTGATGACCACGGCTGGTGTCAGATCTGTCCAGTAGGAGACAATAACCGCAGCAGCCGATGTCTCCGACGCGATAGCGATGGTGTAACAGTAACCGTATGAGATAGCGAGCGAGAAGCCCACGGATGGGTCGATGAAGCGGGTAGCCCAGTGTGGAAACGATCCCGCAGTAGGGAGCAGCGTTGCCAGTTCGGCGATACTCTGCATCACGCACCACAGCACCATTCCAACGATGATGAACGCCAGCAGTAGTCCAGCTGGACCGGCTTTGGCGTACGCAGCGCCCGTCCCCACGAAGAGACCAGTCCCGATGCCGCTGCAGAAACCGATCATGGTGACCTGATAATTCCGCAGACGTCGCTGCGTGGCTCCACGGCCACCGACATTGAGGTGCATCTCATCCTTCAAGCCAGCCTCATAGTCGCCGAAGTTGGCCGTAACCGGCTCGATGGCGTCCTGAGCGAAAGTGGACTTGTCCATGGCGGGCGATATTGAGACGGTCATGGTCACCCCATGCAAGATCTCCCCAGATGAACTGTAGGAAACTAGAAAGTTGACAGCAGGTGAGAAGAACTGTATTTTTTTTTTTCTTTTGAGCTTCCGGAAATCTCCAATCACGACATTTTGGTTTGACTCTGCACCACATTGGGTTTCCCCACTTAGCCGAAGCTCATTGGGTTGAATCCTGCGTGGCTCCACTTATCTTTAAGACGATCAAATATCGAAGAGACGATGAAAGAGTGCGCCAGTCTAGAGACAGAGCACGTTATGGGGAAAGTGCAGAATAATAGGAATAAGCATGCGTCTGTGCTTCCTACACAGTCTAGTGACAGCTCAGGTTGTATTGGGTTCGCTCGGAGTTGGCCGTTATTCTTGCCTCTGTGGAACCTTGGATGTCGCCGGGAGTATGCTTGGCAGGGTTAAGATTATTCACGAATTAATGTGCTGCTGAGAAGTGTCCTTCTACAGCATCGTCTGTAGTTACGGTTGACCGCACTGGACAGCAATATGAATACAAATTGCCAATACCGACAGCGAGATACGGTGTAGTTAAACCAGAACATTTAATGCCTGCCCTTTCAGGCATCAATATTGTGATCTCTAAAATTATTGATTTATGTCGCGCATTATTATTGTTATGCACTTATTATTATTGTGTTCTGTTTAATCTGGGTAAGGCCAATTCCTCCTTTGAGATTAGTATTCGGACCACCTGCTCTCAGAAAGGGGCTGGATCTCTCTGGGCCCAACAAAAACAGCGGTAGATTTTCTGCTCCCGGACTCGCCACGCTGGATCGTACGAAGATCGGCTCCAAAAAGAGCAAGTTGTACGCTGATCCGGCTTAGGAAAAGCCTTTACTGGACGGCGCAGGCGTGGAGACCAACCTCCAAGCCCAGGGGATGACAATCAAAATCAATAGACGCAGATCGTCCCTCCCATAACTTAGGTTTCGGGCTCCTTAATCAGCCGAGGTTTAACCCCTCTCATTCTTTTCTGAGGCTGCGAGGAATGTTCCTTTCCTCTTCAATCGGCTTCATCGGGATCACCTGAGTTGTGGTTTCTCGCGAAGTTGATGAGCAGCGCCAATCGACCTCATGTCCGAAGCTTCGCGACAAGGTGCAGTCCCCCAGGGATCTTCGCCAGGGACTCCGGCCGACGAGACCATTCAACCAGCCCAAACATCAACACCGGTCGCCGACCAGAGGAAATTGCCGGGCTGGCTAGATCATTTCAACGCGCGCGACCTGAAAGTGTTGTTTCGCTGCTCGGTAGCAGCATGGGTCGCGTCACTGTTGATCTTCATCGGGCCTTCGCATGACCAGATTGGGACTGCGACTTTTTTCGCGACGTGAGTTGCCGCGCATCATCACGCCACAATAGTTTCTGATTGGCTTCTTAGCCTTGTGCTCTTCATAGTGCCTCCCAGCGGTATCGTGTTCATCTTCATCCTGGCAGCCCTGACGCTTCTCATCGGCATCGGTCTGGCCTGGGCATGGGGTACCATTGTCATGAAAGCTGCGCTGGCCGCGCGACCGTCGTCTGATACCGAGGCTACACTTCAAGCGCTCGGGAAACAGGCCTACAGTCAGGCCAATGCGACAGGACAACCCGTCGCAGCCGTTGAACAGAAGCTTATTTATGACGGCTGGATGCTGGATGCCCGTGTGTCTGCAGTCTATTTTTCCCTCATATGCCTGTTTATCTATGTGTTGGTCAGTAGTCTGTGCTCAGTGTCCGTTACAAGTGCGTTGACTGACTGTCTCTCCCAGGCACGCGTGCGGGCTAAGAACCCTAAATTCACGATTACACAGATCTTTGGCACCATCATCGCGGATCTTTTCTTGACCCTTGGCCCCCTGCTTCCCGCATTCAATGGAACTCTGCCTAAGCTCTTGATTGAACCCGCAGCCATTGGCATAGGGATTGGACTGGCTTGCTGCCTGATCTTTTTTCCCAAATCGACGTCCCACACGGTGCTGGCCGGCTTTGAGGGTCTGGTACGGCTCTTGAAAACACCATTGGACTTTACGCTAGCCAGTCTTGCAAAAGAAGGCGATCCGCTTATTCTCAAGAGCCTTCGTAAAAACAAGGCAAGGACGATTGGAGCGTACCGGAGCATAGAGCCAGCGCTAGGATTTTTGCCATTGGACTTCGGTCTGGGATGGTGGAACGCGGACGATATCCGAAGTCTCAGGGAGCCAATCCGGCAGGCTCTAGTTAACAGCGTGGCTCTTCTTGAGCTTCACATCGCCCGTTTGAGCGGGGCGACAAAGCTTGAGAAGCTGGACGAAATCATTGCCGGTCACCATCACGATTCGGACACTGAGCCCGGAAATTCCGAGCAAGACGAAAAGAAGAAGAAAAAGAATAAAAAGAAGCCGCATGAGGTCGGTATGCGCCAGCTCCTAGAGACCGGCAATCTTGTGAACGCCCTTCGCAGCCCCGAACATGAGTCTATTCGATTGGAGACCATTGAAGCTATTCGAGATTCCAGCAGAGATATACTTCCCGCTTGTCAGGAGGCTACTGAGACCGTGGCCTCAGTCATCCATGTGGTCAATTCAGCTCGATGGTTTGGTCGACCATCTAAACAAAACTTGAACGAGGCGCTGGAGCGCAGCCAAGCGACGCTTCAGGCTCTTCAGGCGGCACGGAACTCATTTGCCACAGAAGCTACTGAGAGACTGATTCAGACCTATGGAGACATGTTTGATGAATCTGGAAAGCTGAAAAGCCTTGAGCACTCCACGTCCCTCTCGGTAAGGGGCATCATGATAGGAATGGTTTATGAAGAGCATGTCCTTGGTGTCGCCGACTCCTGGGAGAAAGTTCTTTCTCAGATCACTGCTCTTCTGAAAGAACGCCAGAAGATTCAACTCTGGCTACCCAAAGGACTGCGTTATGCAGTCAACTGGGTCTCTCGAAGAAACGCTGTGGCCCCGGTCATCGTCGCGCAAGGGTCCGAAACCGATCCTGACATCGCAGAATCACAATCAAAAGCAGCCCAACAGCGTCTTCGCATCAGCAGAGGATACCGTGTGAAACGACGGAACGGTCTGGGACGAGCTATTCTCAGCACGTATCACTGGCTCATCAACCCAGATGGCATGTATGCCCTACGAATGGTGGCCGTGACAATTGCCCTCGGTATTCCTGCTGTCATCCCGTCAAGCGCAGGCTTCTACTTCCGGGAAAAGGGACTTTGGGGCCTCATCATGGGCCAAACAACCATGCTTATCTACATGGCCGACTTTACCTTCTCTGTTATCTCGCGGGCTATTGGCACTATTGTTGGTGGTATTCTAGGCTTGCTGGCATGGTACATCGGCTCGGGCAATGGACCCGGCAATCCTTACGGCCTTGCCGCCATCATGGCAGTCGTGATTGTTGTTCTGATGTGGGGACGTTTATTCGCACCTCCCGCTTTGCTCCAGGCCTGCATGATGGGTGGTGCTACCTGCATTCTCGTCGTGGGTTACAGTTACGACGATACGTAAGTTGTGAATGATGTCTTGTGGTATAGCGGCGCTGACCTAAATCTTAGACACATCCCACAGTACGGCAACCCTGGTATAGGTTACAACGTGTTTTGGCGACGACTCGTGCTCGTTGTCATAGGCTTTGCAGCTGCCATAATCGTGCAACTCTTCCCACGACCCCCCTCTGCCTCGCGGCATATCTGCAAGTCGCTCTCAAACGTCATCCGTTCACTCTCTGACCACTATGCCCTCCTCCTCTCGTCCTGGGGCCAGTCCGATGGCAATGCGGGACTGGTAGCTGAGAAAATTGCGCTCGATCTTGGTGAAAAACTCAATTCACTGAACGGTCCTATCGGAATGCTCCGCTTCGAGTTCTCTGGCTCGCCATTTGACAGCGACCGTCTAGCCCAGGTCAAAACCCTGTCCGAGGATATGAACCGGAGCGTCGCCCGGCTGTTGTATCTCTCTGCGTCGCTACCAGAGTACCTACAGGCACGTCTCTCACGTTATGTTGGTCTTCTCGATCACCGCAATATCGGTGATATTATGGCCGTGCTAGGAGTCGTGGAGCAGGCGCTTAAAACCGGAGACCCGTTGCCCGAGGTCCTGCCCACGCCACTGCTTAAACGCTGCTACGAGTTTTGGCAATCGCGTCATGTGGATATTGTGCTCAGTACGGAAACCATCCGTGATGAGAACTACCGGAAGTTCTGCGTTGCGCTTAACTCTTACCTCAAGTTCCTGGCTGCCATCGATGA
The DNA here is from genome assembly GCF_028828495.1 of Penicillium riverlandense. Classification (NCBI taxonomy): domain Eukaryota; kingdom Fungi; phylum Ascomycota; class Eurotiomycetes; order Eurotiales; family Aspergillaceae; genus Penicillium; species Penicillium riverlandense. The sequence continues at coordinate 4,709,040 of NW_026643194.1, forward strand.
TCTGGTGCTTGTCATGAAGGGCACGCTGGGCGAGTCTCATATTGTTAGCCGAGAGTTGACGCACGACGAGTATGAGGTGTAAATATAACCTGTATATATCAAGATCCTCTATGACGGACGAATAGAGTGACTCGTGTTAATTAGCATAGCTGCCCACTGGAAATCGGGAGCGAGAGCGGTGAAGACCCGACTTCAATTTCACTCACGCGGTCCTGATCTCATTGTCTCCGTCTTGCCTTTCCCTCCAGATAGGACATACTTCAAGTCCGAAAAAGGAAAATGGCCCATACGAAAGCTGCCAACAAGATATTTCCAATCGCAACCTTTCTTTCAGACCTACCGACCAATCTTATTCCGCAGTTCCCCTTATCATCTTCCGAAAATGGCCCTGCCAGTGGACGCTTGGTCATTGTAGGCGACGTACATGGGATGAGAAAGTCCCTGGAGGCACTCCTAGACAAAGTTGGCTTCGACAAACGCAATGGAGATCATCTTATACTAGCTGGCGACCTAGTCAATAAAGGACCCGATAGCCCTGGTGTTGTTGATCTGGCTATTAAGCTAGGCGCCAGCGCAGTGAGAGGCAACCACGACAATGCAGTTCTTAATGCGGCCGCGGAGATCAACACCACAAGGGCTAGTCTCCTACATTCTGGAGGCTTGGATGGCAGTCCGGCCGTACCTGAGAACCCTGAAGCCGACCCGCCGGGGGATACTGTCCAAGAGATTCCTGACAAATGCGTCTCTGCTACAACTGGCAGTAGTATGGCACATAGCGCCACAACACATAGTACGGCACTAGCACTTTCGACGCGCCAGCTCGACTGGCTTGCCGCTTTGCCTTTGATCTTGCGCATCAAAATACCTGACAACCTAACATCCTCCTTCGGCGACACACTAGTTGTCGTACATGCGGGCCTCGTTCCTGGTACCCCACTCGAAGAGCAAGATCCATATGCTGTAATGCATATGCGGAGCCTCGCACGCAAACTGGGCGATGAGGAAGGCTACATACCGGCTGAAACTCCCGGAGAAGAAGGCTGGGTTATGGAATGGGACCGGTGGCAAGATTGGCTAGCATCCAAGACTACGGTGATATTCGGGCACGATGCAAAGCGTCGTTTGCAGTTGGGCAGGTATACAATTGGTCTGGATTCCGCGTGTTTATACGGCCATAGGTTAAGCGCGGTTGTGATTGCGGCTCCCCATGGGGAAATTGAGCATCAGGTTATTCAAGTCGAATGCAATGATGCGCCTATGGTCCCACCAATATCGGTGGAAGAAGGCGACAAGACAGTGGTTGTATAATTGGTATAAGATTCAATGGACACGAGTCCTTCAGTGATATAGGATAAAGGTGGAAGAATGCCGTATTCTGACCTGAAGCCGTGGGACCTGTGTAGCCATCATAGCCGAAAGGATTCTCATAGTAGTCGATGTTCAATCCTGAAGGTGGGCAGTGAGGCTAGACAGGACAAGATGTTGGAGTTGTTACAGGTGGTGTCGTCGTTGCTGGTATTATTTCCACTTTCTCTATTTTAATTGTTGGGGCGTTGTCATTGGCGACAGCTACAGTTGTGAAGCTGCCAGATTTCTCAAGACGCGGAGATCCTAGGCTGAGCCCACATTTTAGAGCAGTCTCTTCGAACAGCCTCGCACAAATTCAACATTGGACGTTGAATAAATCTAGTGATGTTCTCTGCAGAAACCAATATTGTTTGATTTAGCCGGGCTAGTTAAAACGTTGACTAAATTTTCTCCGCACGCTCTCAATTTTTCTCCTCAGTGGGTCGGTCCCCTCACGGCGACCGCCGAACCCTTAAATATGCACGGTTTTCCCTCGAAAATAAAACAACACGACCCTTGTTCGGCTTTGCATAATGCCTCCTTCCCGCCTCGCCCGCCTTCCCCCATGGATGAGCCACTGGCTGGGTTATCGCCCAGAGACGCCAGCGCCATTAAACAAGTACATTGTGGCAGGCTGGTCCTTCCTAGCCGCGTTCTGCGGTCTGTCCCTCGTGCAGGGCATCTTCAACTACTCAGACTATTTTAAAGAACGCCATGTGCCGGGCATCGTCGCATCCTTTGTGAGCTAGACCCATCTTCCCCGGGGTCCGCAGCGGTGTCAGCTAACAAGTTCATTACGGAAATAGGGCGCATCAGCAGTCCTAGTCTTTGGTGCCATCGAGGTACCCCTGGCGCAGCCGCGCTCCCTAGTTTTCGGCCACTTTTTCAGCGCTCTGGTCGGTATCTGTGTCATAAAACTGTTCAGCCTCATGCCTGATGCTGAGCGCTTCGAGTCACTGCGCTGGCTAGCCGCCTCCCTTTCTACTGCCCTTGCTATCGTCGTCATGCAGCTAACCGGCACTACACACCCACCCGCCGGTGCCACAGCCCTACTTCCGGCCATTGATGACGCGATCTATCAACTGTCTTGGTACTTTTTACCTGTGATCTTGCTGTCGTCGATGTTGCTTTTGGTGTGTGCCTTGCTCATCAACAACTTGCATCGTCGATACCCTGTTTTCTGGATTGCGCCTTCTGCCCCGGCGAAACCTGCGCCAGCGCCGGTGCCGGTGGAGAATCTTGTACAGGACTATGATAAGCCTACTAAGGCATCAGTTTAATAGTTTGCGATTAGAACTTGATCGCTAATTGTGGCATTGAGCATATATGCGGGGTTATAAAAGCGGGTTGTGATATATATAGTATCGGCTGAGAAGCCGACATTGCAATGAGCGGACAAATAATCAACACACTCTCTGACAAGGAGATTTCCTCTTTCTTTTATAGCTGCACCACGATCTTGAGGCAACTGACACCAGCGCGCAACTCATCCAAAGCCTTGTTGGCCGACTCCAAGCCCCCTTCCACCACCTTAATCTTCGGGCTTGGGACCAGATTGCCCGCCGCCAAATTCTCCTGCAGCCAGGCATTGAATATCCAACTGGACCACTTATACCGCTCTGCGGCATCCCCAGGCGGGAGGACAAACGTTGTCTCCACCGCCTCAGGCGGCTTCAACTCAGAGTCGACAAGGGGCGCAATAGCCAGTTTTGCTTTCGCCTCTTGACCTTTCAACTCATTCATCAGATCCACCACAAGCTGCTGATCGCCCTGCGCCAAATACCCCTTTGTGATGTTGACGCCATCTTCCTTCGCAGCACTCTTGATCTGCGATCTGACGTCCTCAGCCTTGTAGTCAAACATTCGCGTGGCACCAAGGCTCTTGATGTAGTCATGGTGCTGTGCACCAGCGGTGGCATACACTGTGTACCCCATCACCTTAGCGGCCTGAACGGCCATGGTTCCGACACTGGTCGATGCGCCCCAGACAAGAACAGCTTCTTTTTTAGCACCTGCTGGTGCCGAGAGAGGAGTGAGGGGAATGCCTGTGAAATTCCAACCATTCCAGGCTGTGAAAATCGCCAAGGGGAACACACTCGCCTCGACAAAGGACAAGGAGTCGGGCAAGACAGCCACACACTCGGCGCGCACGAGGACATAGCGCTGAAGCGCGCCATAGTTCGGGGATCCCTTGTAGTAGAACGAGCTAGCTAATGCCACCACTCGTACTCCGGGCTTCAGGCTGGTGGACTGAACCTCGCTGCCGATGCTGGCGACCACGCCTCCAACGTCAGAGCTCACGATCGACGGGTACTGCTCAATCATGGGAAAGCCCATGTCTCGTTGGTAATGGTCGACAGGGTTCAGCGCGACGGCATGCACTTCAATAAGCAGTTCGTGGGGACCGGGGTTTGGTGTGTTGCGCAGCCCAACGACCAGTGGTCCACCCTTTTGGGGGAGAATGGCGGCCTGGTGCTGTGTGGATGAAGCAGACATCGTTATAGGTAGTTTTCTTCCGCTTATTATTGCAATTTAGTCTTTGATACTTTTGTTTTCGAGTGCATATTCGTCCCTTTTATACTCTGTGATCTAGTTACTATACACGATGGACCAAGATTAGTAATGCCGGTCTTTACCTTATCTCCGTCGTATATGAGTCGGAACCAACGATTCTTTTGTCTAGTATTACTGCAGATGATGTTTTATGATCCCTTGGAAGACCGTGGCCGAGGAAATTGATCGGGAAGTCGGACACTTCCATACCCGTTCTCCACCCAATCGGAAGAGTCTTGATGCCCCGATCGGCTCAAAGTAGTTTCCGAACTCGCTACATCACACCTGAATGGGAAAAGCAAACATCACAAATCACTAAGCCAATGTGGAGCAGCTATATGCAAGTACAAAAATTAGAATTAATCTACATGAGCCCATCCACGGGGATGGAGGACCTGCATCTCATTCACGAGACAGAAAACACCAGGCTCGTGGTTCTGTTCGCTCTTTGCAGCCCATTTCTCCACCCGATTCCGGACGACCATCTCTTTCGGCAGAGGAGAAGTTGTCCAGCGGCGCAGACGGTTGCTCCATAACCCCCGTAGAATCTGCCATCGGGATAGCCACTTTCCAGTCGGATTCACGGCGTCATAGGCATCGCCATTGTACCCTACGCGGACGCGGGGGTTCAGATAGACGCCCAGGTATTTGGATAATCGGTTGTCTGCGTGGATAAGACAACACTCCGAGCCCTCGAGGTGAGCACTTGCGAGGGAGTCAGGGATACCCCGGAATCGGAGTGGTGAGTTGGCGTAAAAGGGACCTGCTGGCATGGCGACTAATTATGTGTTAGCTTTGAAAAACTGGGCGCTTTCTAGCAAACTTACCCATGCCGTTCCAACAACTAGTCACTGGGACAGGCGACATGTTCTTGATAGCGCGCCGAGACGACGCTGCACGGAAATACGGCCACTGCTGCATCACCGCCTCATGGCCATCAATATCTCGGAGCGCAAAGGTGTCGTAGTAGTCGGGTGGCTTTGAGAAATCCAGCGAACAGGCAGCGGCATAGTCGCCCTTGTTGGTTTTCAATAGTTCCACTATATCACTGGGCTGAATGGCAATAGTATGAATCAGTACAAGCATATATGAGACGACAGGAGCAAAACTAACCGTGAAGACAACGTCGTTCAAAAACAAGACCTTGTCAAATATGATCCCCTGCTCTGCCAGCTCTGCCAGCGGCTGCAGACTCAAATTCCGCATTCGAGAGAGATACGGAATTCGCCTCAGCTGTTTCTTCCCCGGAGAGGTCTCGACCCAGCCATCACCATCAGGTGGTCTGTTCATCTCATCCTCGTGCGTAACCGGCGAGGTAGTGATATTTCGAGGCACGCGAAGACGATCTAGTTCCTCGTCCAGCTCCGCCAGCGCACTCTTAGTCCCATCCCAGCTCCCACTCTCATAGATACTGATAAAGACGTTGTCGCGCCCCAGTTTCTGAGCGAGGTCAAGCACGGCCTGATTCCAGTGGCTCCGTAGAATGGATTCGCTGTTCCAATTCACACCCGCGATGTAGATCCGCTCCTGTCGCTGTGGTAGTTCGAACCGTCGCCGTGGCTGTTCATGGTGGATGACGTCTGCTTTGAGCAGCCGCCGATTGATCCAGTAGACTTCTATCCAGTTCCATAACACGAAGAGGATAACCAGCGCGCGGAATATCTGGCGTTTGCGCTGGCGGCGGCGGACTCGGAGGGGGAGGAGAAAGGCAGGAGGGTCATGTCATGGGTAAGATTGATTCCGGGAATGCATAGAGCCTAAATATCAGCGCATGCTAAAGTTGAGAGCGTCTGCGGAGCCGTCGACAACATTAAGATAAAGACAGGAGAGAAGAGGTGGTCATTAGTTATTGCTGGAGGGATTAGTCAAAAATTAGGGGGAACCCTTGTCCGAATCCAGAATAGGCGCCGCGGACCTGTTGCCTTGCCTAACTAATGGTTTCGCCATGAAATTTGTCTTAAACAGTTCCTATTGACAATTTACAATCGCTGGGAGTACGGTACAGGTCACAGCGAACAAGGGAGGGAATGTAACTTGAATTGACCAACACAGAAACTGTTGCCAAGCTACGCCAGCATATGGCCAAATATGGCTAGCGCGGTCACCGCAAACTTTAGTTTTGCCCCTGAATGAGAACGAATGCCCATGCCCGATTGAGTTGCTGATGCTCCAGAGCCAGTCGGAGTGCCACTCGTGATACTAGTACTAACCCCTTGTACCCATGGCTGGCCCGGGAGCGAGTCAGAGCTCTTTTCCACTTCTGCTACACTTAGCAATTTGTTCTCCAGCAAGGCACAATCCACCCTTGCCGAGTCCGCTGGAATACTGTTGGTGACCGAGATAGGAAGGTCAAACACGGTGTAGTAGTCGGTGCCATTCCAGCGAAAAGACTGGTGCATGGAGATATTATATGCTCCCCGATCAGAAGAGCTGCCGCCGTTGCCGACCATGCAATTGGGCCAAACCCAGTTCACATGCTTGACGGTGGAAGAGGGCTCAAGATCTAGTACTGGACCGACATAGCCTTGGGAGTCGTTTGATGGTACTGTGCCATTGGAGATGGTGAAGTTGTGCGAGAGAGATTCGGATGTCAAGAATAACGTGATGTTGTGGAAGAGAGTGGGAGAGTTGGCGGACTGTGTGGATGATGGCCATGGCAGCCGTCCGTCTCCGGAGACATCAATTGCGACCTGAAGGTATTCTGTATCGTGGGTCAGTTAAGATGTCAACGGAATTGAAGAATCTATGAACGCACGTCCACCCTCGGGGGTGTAGGGCTGTGGGGAGTCAACAATCGCCAGGCCTGGCGTGTAGATCTGGCCGTTCACGATAGTAAAGTTGCCCATGGTTGGACTTCGTAGAACTCCCAAGGGTTCCAAGATCGAGATGATAAGTTTGGGGGAGAGGTTTTTTCTGCCAAGGCCTCATTTCCGGGCTTCCGCCTCTTCCTTGACGGTTTGAGATTAATTAGTTTCGGTCGTTTTGTTATCGGGGGCCATACACCGTTGGGATAATCAAGCTTTCCAACTAAAACGTGACCTAGAATACTGGATATTTGTTTACGATGTGACGATGTACAAAGTAAGCTTTCTGAGAATGAACCGCTTCGGGTCCGTTCCTCCACATCTCGGTACTCCGAGGCCCCGAGACCCGGCTGATCATCTTCCCCGGCTTCATCCCCGCACAGTCGGTAACAACTCCCTCAACAACTAGCAAATATGGCCTCAGAATGGCACTGCACGGTCTGTCCCGCTACTTTTACTCGCGCAGAACATTTAAAACGGCATAATGCGTCTCGTTCGTCTACCTACCAGCCCTATGGTCCGACACTGCTGATTGATCCGATGTAGACCTTGACGACCGGTCGCACGCCTGTGCATCTTGTGGACGAAAGTTCAATCGAAGGTATTATATGAATGGACCCTGTATCTATGCATTTTGAATATGGGATCTGACGTTTCTTTCTAGGGATATACTCCGAAGGCATGAAAAAACCTGCAAATCTCGAGTCCACTCATCCTTCGAAAATGAGGGTCGCGTCCATTCGGATGAAGAGAGACAGTCAAAACGACGTTGCTCAATAGGGTTGAATGATCCGGCAACCTTGCCTTTGCCCGAGGCTGATCCTCTCGCGCTTGATTTTTCCTTTCCTGGTTGGGACTATGCCGAGCCAACACAGGTACTGGATTCACTTGCGACCAACTCCAGAAGCACATCCGAGCTTGCCAAGTTAGATAGTTCTTCCTATTTTACGGGGAACGATCTTTTAGCAGACATCCCGTCACCTCTGGATTTCTCCACCTTGGATCTTCTGTATTCTCCGCAACTGACCTCGGATATCATCCTTGCTGAGCGACTGGAATATCTTGCATATTTTACTAGCTCACGTGGAATGGCCACATTTGCGGACCGCCAATCGTTCCGGCGAAGTCAGAAGATCGTGATGGATGCCTACGAAGCCAAATTGCTGCAGCAGCCTACCCCACGAATCAATCATGCGGATGGCCACGAACTACGTCCCGATTTAGACCCATCTCCAACACACGAGTCTATCTCTGATCCACTAGACGCCAAATCTCACCAGCTTGTCGATAGTCTCAGAACTGTCATTTGCGGAAGGCGAAACGACGATGTCATCACCCTAGATTGGTCCCCATCTCGGAACAAACTATGTCAAGAGTTCTTCTCTCCACCCAACATACGCCGCTTTCTGGAATATTTTTGGTCATTATGGTACCCCCACTGTCCGATTGTGCACAGGCCGCTTTTCGATTCAGATGCAGCCACGCCGGCACTGCTATGCGTGATGGTGGTCATTGGGGCATGCCTTTCTTCGCGCGACAGTGACTACCAGACAGCCAGAATGTGGCTGGATAGTGTGGAGGAACTGACTTTTGGCCATGTTTGTTTTCGAAAGAGCCATTCGCAGGGGTATGATGATATTAGTTGGAAAAAGGAGATGCTGCAGTGTATTCAGGCGGCATATCTTGTTTGCTCGCTGCAGAAGAGAGAAGGATCTGCGGAAGCTCAGGCCCGCATCCGACGATATCGGCATGCTTCCATGGTCACAGTGAGTTGGAAAACAGTTTGACGTTTTCTATCCACCCATACTGAAACTATCTTCTTAGTTGGCAAGAAACATCGGACCTGGAAATGCTTCCCACCGAAATCTCCGCCTGGATGAAGCTTCGCTATCATGGTGGAAGCAGTTCGCCGAGGAAGAAGAGCTGATCAGGTAACAATTACTAGACTTGCGACAAGAAAAATTCCGCTGATTGCTCTAGAACTCTCATATTTGTCTTCTTGATTGACACAGCCCTCGTTATCTTGCACAATTCACCACCCCGGATGGTTATCCCCGAGATGAAGATGGATGTATCATGCCCCGAGGCGTGTTTCCAGGCCGAGTCTGCATCGGAATGTCTCGTCCTTCTTCGTGAATGGGCCCACACTCGGTTTTGGAAGGACAGATTATCTGTTGTGTCAGTGGTAAGGCGCATTTGCCAGAACCAAGTGCAGGATAACCTGATCAACGACTACGCGCGGTTGGGGACACTTAATCTTTTTACAGTGGTGCAAGGTATGCTTGACTTCTTTAAGACATTTCAATTCACTGACACCATCAAAGCAATCCATTCCCTCATGTTCCACCTGCAAAACTCCCTTGTTTTCGAATCGACACTAGCACCCGTGCAGACAGGGCTTGAGAACTGGAGACGGATCTGGAACGAAAGAATCCCCGAAGATCAAAATATTCCCGATACCGCGGAGAACATATGGAAAAAGGTTGGATTTCTGCGCCAGGCATCGGAGTTCTGGCACCTGGCTCGGATCTTCGCGGCCAAGATCGGGTCAACGAGTGACGGCTTTGATGACCCCGCAGAGACGGCCTCTCAGATGCATTCTAGCTACGATCATACGGATATGGGCGATGTGAATGGGCTTATTATGGAGTATCGAAGGTTGAATTTGGGTGTGAGCTAACTTTTTATCACTTTTCTTCTGAGGTTTGTGTTCTTCTTTGCACACGGACTTCGAAATCCATCGGTTTGACAAACCAGAAGTTCTCCGTGTGCCATGTCTTCCGTACAGGAGTGAGGTCGAAGTCACGCACCAGTCGAGGAATCAACTTGGACATCTCGAGGATTGATATGTGCTTTCCCAAGCATGTTCGAGAACCTAGGCCAAACTAGTTTATAGCGTTAGCAAGAGCCACCGTTTTATGAAGGAATTGTCACACTCACAGGCATATACATCTGGTTCATTTCCTTTAGTCGCTCCGGATCACTTTCGGCTTCCAACCATCTCTCCGGTCTGAAAGTCTTTGCGTCCGGGAATGTTTTCTCATCGTAGTGTGCCACCCAGGAATTGATACCGACGACAGTACCAGCAGGGAAATGGCGTCCACTGATTTCTGCCCCGCCATCAGGCACGACCCTCCACATAGGCAGTCCGGTAGCGCTGTGCATGCGCAGCGCTTCCTTCATAACAGCCTGGAGATACGGCATATCCTGGCTTTCCTTGAAGGTGACTTCCGTGCTGCATTTCCCCTGCGCGGTAAAATCATCAATCTCCCGTCGCAACTTCTTGAGCGTCTCGGGGTAGTGAAGCAGATTCCATGCAATGGCCGACAAACTGATGGCCGTAGTATCAGATCCAGCAGTGACATTTGACAGGCCCATGATGAAGAGGTGATAATCCGTCACTTTCTCCGGGTCCTTGTCGCGCGCAACCATCAGTTTCTCAACAAAATCCTGCGTCTTGGATCCATCACTCGCCGATTCGGGATCTTTTCTCTTCTCTTCGTGGAGTCGGATCTTCTCTCTCACGAAACTGGCGAGATACGCTCTTCCACCGGCGCCGGACCATTTGAATCGGCTTAATGGACCGAAGAGTCGCGGGTGCCATTCTGGATAGATCCCGACCATCGTGCTGTACTTCAATACGTTGCCCAGTGCAGCCATCGTTCCATCGATATCGCGTCCATCATCCAGAAAACCTGTGTTGCCTTGTTAAACAACTTCCACATTTCGTTCGCTTGAGAACTCACCAAACCGTTCCCCGAAGGTGATATTCCCAATGACATCAAACGCGTAACACTGGAACCAGTGTCCAAGATTGAGGGATTCTTTCCGGTCCGCAAACCCGGCCAGATTTTTCAAAAACAGGTCCGCACAGTCATCTGCAAAAGTCTCGTAATTCACCAACGAGGTCATCGAGTACAGGCCTGTAAATCTTTTTCTCGTATCGGCTGTTTTCCATCAGTATTAGCATCATTAGTGAATCTCGTTCTACACCAGAAAGGCAAGAGGACTAAGAGAACCAACCATGTCGTTTAATATCCCGATCCGCAAACACGGTCCACTGCGTCGGGTGTTTCCACCCATCGTACCACGCCGACTTGGCGAACCGCGACCCGGTACCGTAGACTGTACGGACGGCGGAGAGGTCGCTGATGCTATAGTGGTTTGGGCCAACACGCACAATTGGCCCGTATTCCTCGTGCAGGCGGATGTTGTCGTGTTCAAACTGGCCGCGGCGCACGCGGTTGAAGTACCATAGATTTGTGAACCTGGCGCTGAATGGGCCCGGAAAGGAGCGGAGAGGGCTGAATAGGACTTTTCCTATGCGGAGTAGGCATTGTAGGACCACCACCAGGATGGGGACGAGGATGAGAATGTGAGTATGCATGGTGAGTTGTCTCTATCCGATATTTCTCCTACTCTCCGTCTTTCGTCTTTATATGTTTCGGTGATTGTCAGGCCCTCCCCACGTCAGGCCCTCCACCCCCACCCCCGCCGCCACATTATTGGGGAACAACAATAAGTGGGTAAAGAGAAGCACGAAAACGGCGAGGGCACGTATGCCGGTTACTGTTTAACTATTCCGGAATTCGTGGTAGTGGTCATTGGTATCTAGTTTTATTCGTTTCAACATACATCATCCCGGTAAAAGGCAGGAAAAGAGTGGCGATACAGCATCATAACAAGGGAATGGTGACAGCCGTCCACAACAGATTAAGCAGATAATTCAAGGGAAACATCCAGTATTTCGCCATTCGCCAGAAAGAACACATAAAACAAAACACTTCATTTTGATGGAACAGGCCTATCATCCGGACAGATCAAGATCGGTCGCCCCAGAGCCCGACAATTCCCATCGACAGCGCAATACCAGACAACCAGGCCCGGACAGACTGCAAACGGCGCTCCGCGACCATCTCCCGCTGGATAGTCTCGCCATTGACGTCCTCCTCAGCCTCGACAACCACCAAGTCCTCCTCTTTCTTCGCAGAAGACTTGCGGCCCAGCGTCAGACAGGTTGTGTCCCGAAGAACGCTGAAGAGCCAATTCTGCAGGCCGATCTGGCGATTGAACCAGAAATCCACGCCGTAGGAGGCGAGTGTGGAGGTCGCGCACATCCACAGCAGATACGGGTGCTTGCGACGCGGCGGGGAGATACAGTAGGCGAAGAGCAGGCAGGCGTTGGCCAGGCTAGAGATGCGCAGGGCATGCTTGCGATTCAGGCGCTGGATTTCATGGAGACACCGGGACGCCGTGGTGGATGTGGGCAGCAGCTGCAGCGAGGGGACGGTGATGGCTGAGGTGGAGTAGGATAGACCCTGGAGGTTTACGGTTGTCGCGTCAGCGCCAGTGGGGGGAAGAGACGGAGATCCAACTGACCGTCAACAGACCGAGTGAGACTGTGCCCACAAACTTGGTAACGGTGATAGGGCACGCCATGGTATCGCGCGAGTTGAAGGTAATCGTCTATCGTTGTGTTGCAGAGACAAAGACGAGTGGAACAGGCGGAGGTGACATCAGCCATGCACGGGCCAACCAGCAACCGCCGATTTCTAAGATGGAAGTAGGAGCAGCTGCAGAGGATTGAGACACTATTATTAGTAGAGAGTGTATGCCTAGCTATAGTCGAAGGAAATACTGCTGAGGGAGTGAGGGTGTCTAGGTTGGTTTGGGGTTCCTCGATGACATGCCGACAGTGGTATACTTGACCAGCCTATTCAGATTTTATACATGCAAATAATGCAAGTATGAGATATAGTTTCTCCAGGATGTTAGCACGGGGCAAATGGAAACCCGACTATGAACCGACCTCAGTTCATGTGCTTGGTTTAATCATAAAGATTGTGAACAAACACCATTAACCTGTTGCATAATCAAGCCGAGGTCCACGGCTGCTGTGGGGAAAAGGCGACGGGGCGATCGTTGGTTGTGCTTATCCATAGTTAAAGGGAACGGACCCCTGCAACAACTTCTCTCTTCCACCTTCCCCAGCTTCACCACAATGCCGCTCCCCAAGTCAGATTACGTGAGTGACTCCTGGAAGGATGGCCTGTTTGGTACGTTCCGACTCCCGACGTTGTTACCCCGCTAGCTGACCCAGTCCTAGCGAACAAGGTCGTCTTCTGCACCGGCGGCGCAGGTACCATCTGCAGCGCCCAAGTCCGCGCTCTCGTCCATCTCGGAGCGAACGCATGCATCATCGGCCGCAATGCGGAGAAGACAGAGCGCGTGGCTCAGGACATTGCGACTGCCCGACGGGGTGCCAAGGTGATCGGGATTGGGGCTGTGGATGTGCGGAAATTCGAGAGCTTGAAGGCGGCAGTGGATCGCTGCGTTCAGGAATTCGGAGGCATTGATTTTGTCATGTAAGGCCCGGAGCGTCCCTTTTGTTTGCGATCAAAGATTGACGATGATGTCTACCAACAGTGCCGGCGCAGCAGGCAACTTCCTGGCCTCGATCGAGCAGCTCTCGGTCAATGCGTTCAAGTCCGTCATGGACATTGACATCCTGGGCTCGTACAATACCCTCAAAGCCACCCTCCCACACCTGGTCGAGTCGGCGAAAAAGCACAGAATGGACTCGGAGTCGCGTGAGTTCCACCTTCTCTTCCTCATGGTCCTGCTCGTCGCGCTGAACTTCTCTAGTCCAGCCATCTCCCCTCGGCACAGGCGGAAGAATCATCTTCGTCAGCGCCACCATCCACTACCGGGGCATGCCCTTCCAGACCCACGTGTCGGTCGCCAAAGCCGGCATCGACGCTTTGTCGAACAATGTTGCCATTGAATACGGTCCCCTCGGCGTGACCTCCAACATCATTTCCCCCGGCCCGATTGCTCAAACCGAGGTATGACATTCTCATAACGCTAAAAAAAAACACCAAACTGACTCGGTCTACTCCCAGGGTCTGGAGCGTCTCTTGCCATCCGATGCCAAGGCAGACTACACGCGATCCCAGCCCCTAGGCCGCTTCGGGCATGTTCGCGACATTGCCGATGCGACGGTGTATCTGTTTTCTGACACAGGGAGCTACGTGACTGGCCAGACGCTTGTCGGTAAGTTATTCTGTTTCCCTATGATACCTGCTAGATGCTGAGATGTATATGTCGTGTAGTGGACGGCGCGAGCTGGCGCATGTCAGGTGGCGGTATATCCGGTGCGGGCATGAGCTACCCGGACTTCCTGCTCTCGGGAATGGAAGTGCCTAATGTTACGGGCAAGAAGACGTCGAAGCTGTGAGATACGTAGGTTTAATGGGCAGTGTTGTATAGACGGGGACTAGCGTTTTCTTTGTTCTATATTGACGTTATAAGGCGGCTGTGCCCCAGGGATATTCCGGCATATTTGTATCGCATCTCTTTTTTAGTGCTTTGTAGCAGTGGTCGGGGTGTTAAGACAAGGACAAAGAACCCACAAGTCATGTCTTGACATCCTTGATCCAGATAGCGGTAAATATCATGAAATTGGACCAGGACAACGGACTCAGCATATTTCCTTCAACAGAACAAATTCCACTGGCCCTGCTCTAGAGATGAGCGAGCTCAATGTCACTCTACCACTCTATTGATGGCCATTCCTAGAATAATACAATAACTATATGCTCCAAGTGAATGAGAATGAGGGTTTAGGAAACAATAGAGCCAGCTTATATGTAGTGAATAATGAATGGCCGTCTCCCCCTTTTGTTCTCAATGGCTATTGTCCGAGAGACGCCCAGACATAAAAGACCCCCTGCACTACGGTTCAAAGCCGGAGTACTTCGATCTACAATGCCAGGTTTCAGCGGAGAAAACCACTCCGATTTTTTCCAAAGACAAAAACCCCTCGAGCGCCTGTTGGCAATTCTACTACCGTTCCAATCCTCCGAGGAAGACCCCCTCAACGGCCATGGCACCTCCACACCAGATGCCTGGTAGACCAACTCCACACCAGGTGGCGCCTGGTAGGTCACCAGCCAGCCGACTAACCCGCCCCAATGTTCCTGACACGGACAAGGGGGAAACCAACAACAACGCGGCGCAACGGATCCAGAAAGCGCAGCTGGAGAACGCAATCTCGAAAGAAGAAGCCACCAGCCAGGCAATCAAGGAAAAAGCCCACCAGCAGCAGCGGCAAATCCACCTGTTGGGAAACCAGATCAGCGAATATGAGGGTATCATCCACGACGGTGAAACGCGAGCTGATGCGAACAAAACAAAAGCCAAGGAGCTTCAAACGTCTCTGACGCGGGAGCGGAGACTGGCGCAGACCAATGAGAACTACACACAGCAAGTCGAGAAGCGGTGCGACGAACTGGAGAAGATGAATTCGAATCTGCGGCGGTCTTCGGCGGAACGGGAGAAGATCTGGAAGAGGCAGTTGGTTCAGACGGAGAAGAGAGTTCACGATCTGGAAGAGGCGCTTTCGATTTCGTCTTCCGGTCTGCAGGCGTACAGGCGGCAAGTGCTCAAAACAGTGGATGACTGGACTTTGTTGAAGACTGCGCTGAGGGAGCGCAATGAGCTGGAGAATCCGAAGAATGAACGGCTTGGGCTTCTTATGATGAGTGTCTTGCAGGTTATCAATGGCTCGGAGGCGTTGTGTCAGTCTGTCATGGACCAGTTACGTGTTCGACACAATGGCAAGAGTGGTGGGCAGCCGAGAAAACCTGAGCGCCTGTCTACGGCACTGGAAGATGTGGAAATGAGAGGCTCCACCGACACTTTGGGCCCGAAACATGAAACGACAATGCCGAGAGCAATGAGTATCTGCTCCGTGATTTCTGACAGCCCTCGCGATGGGGATATCAACATGGAGAACGCGGGTCCATCCACGGACTCCGCCATCTTTGACTCGACAGACACGGATTCGGTGATGCTGGAAGACGACGACCGAGATCAAGACACCAAGATGACAGGGGACTGGACTAGCATGAATTCGCCTTGCTCGCCGCCTCACTCTGTCTACTCGCAGAGCTCAAACAGCTTGGATTCCGACAGCGACTCTCGCTTCCCGAGTCGTCCGGGCAGTATTCGCTTTCCCTCCCGGAAGCGTGCTCGGTACATCGAGACCTCCGACGATCCAAGTTCATCGGAGTCCGAAGATGACTGTCTCGAGGCCAAGCGCATCAAGGTGTTTCCCCGATCCTTCGAACGTACCCCGAACAGCAAGGAAGTGGAGCAGATCAAGAGCTCTTCTGTCACGCCGACACAGTTAGGTACGACTTTGACTTCTCTCAGCCTCGACCTGCGGTTTGTCGGCCCAGTGACAGTGCACACGGTTAGCCCCAAACTCCCTCAGCTCCCCCACCTCCAGCCATCGCAGTCGCATGGAACGCAGACCGAAGAGCAGACTGGACAGCCGTCGTGTCTGGAAAAGTCTGTCGCTGTCTCTGTCCACTCCAAAGACCTTCCCCAACAATTTATGCAGACGCAGACCAATGCACCCGAGTTTGTGTCCCGAGTTCAGATGGACGAGTCCTTCGCCGAATACATCAAGACGAAGAAGCAAACCGGGTCTCCGAAAAAAATTCAGAAGCGCAGAACTCAGGCACTGCCCATCGACGAAAACGCCCGCAGCCTGATGCCAGGAACGTGGCCACGACAGACCATCGCTGAACCGGGAGATCTTACATCGATCATGATGATGGCCAGCCAGGGACATGTTCTAGCGAACCGGCAGAATAGAGTGCACGAGGCAGTCACCCGATGGGTCCTGCGTATGCTTCAGAAGCATCCCCGCGACCTGATCTTGGGCATGGTCAGTTTGGTCACGCTGTTGTATCTCTGGCACAGTCACCGAGTGCATCGGGAGTGGATGGCGGTGAACCAGATCCCGCGCAGTGTCATGGCCGAGTTGCGCCACCGGCGTGTTGGGGAGTTGCGATGGATGGAGTCGATGCGATATGGCCTGGCACAGTGGTTGAACGTGGATCGGGTGCCGTTGGGATAGTTCAAGTATGTGTACACAGTAACGTGAGCTCTAGATCTACAAGGTTAGGTAATCAGCTATTCTGAGAACGGAAAAACGTGATCCGGCAGGGTGTGTGACGCAACCAGCCCCAGACCCAATCAGCGTCTGGGCCGCGCAATGATCGCCCTCTCCTTGTCTCGCCCTTTCTTTCTCTGTGATCTATCCATCAGAGCAATCCACCAGCCCCAAATGCTCTGACTTCTCCTTCTTCCTCTTAACACTCCCACTCAATCCAACTTCGTTTCTTGACTGCACCTTTATCCCCTTCTATTGTCCTGGACGTCCGCTCTTTACCACCATGTTTCTTCGCTCCGTCCTGCTGGGCGCCACCGCCCTGAGTGCAAGCGTCAGCGCCATGCTGGTCATCCCCGAGATGGAATCCCAGGTAGAGCCTGTGGAAGACGGGTTCATGAATGTGCATCCCATGCTCATCCAGGAGACACAGCATGCGCTGATCGACCTGCCCTGCACCGAGTGCCCTTTCCGCCAGATGGCGGACAACGGCGAACTCAGCTGGACTGATGGCCACTCTTCATCTCTGGTATGGCCACCACCACCACCACCACCACCATCGCTGATGACGGCCTTGGCTAATCTACTCTCTTGTTTAGATTCTGGACTTTTCGATCGAAGACAACACTTTGCTGGCCAACGGTCGCCAGATCTTCCCGCCCGTTCCGCCCAGCCCCATCATCGCCGCCCAGGAGCGTGACGATGGCGAGTTGAGCGCCCCGGTCACGATTGGATACGCTCTAGAGGTGATGCCGGTGGCCAGCACATCCGACAAGGAGGCGTTCGAGCTTCTCGATGTCCGTTTCACCGTCCTCGATCTGGAAATGCTCCCCGTCCCCCTCGACACAGTGGCGATCGCTCTCATCGTGGGCCCCGATGGCAATCTGTACATCGCCCGAACTGAGACCGAAAGGACCACTACCGAGTCCAAGCAGTTGTCCTGGAAGCAGTGCAACGGCAAGCCCAAGTGCCTACAAGCACTCCTGGTTTCCCGCGTGCGGGGTCTGCTGGCAGCGGCCAGGGAGCGCGTCATGGGCCTGGCCGCTACCTCGAAGATGTCCAACCCCAAGGACTGCGCCAAGGCCAAGCACATGAAGGGCAAGCACCGTGGCCACCACAAGGGCGATAAGGTGGGCCGTCCTCACCGCCACCACATGCACCGCCCTCACCCCGGTGCCTTCTCTCGCACCTTCTCCCGGGTGGTTCACTTCATCGTTATCCCGGCCATCCTGGGTGTCTTGGCTGGCCTGACTGCCAGCGCCGTCGGCATGCTGGTCGGACAGGTCGTAGTCTTTGTCTGGCAGCGCTTCCGCGGAACCCAGCCACAAGAGCACAAGGCCGCATGGGAGCAGGGTGATGCGTGCGAGAAGCAGGGTCTCATGACCGAGTCCGCTGAGGATGAGCTCCCTGAGTATACTGAGGATGAGGCTCGGGGATCCATGGACAAGAACTAAAGAGGTTTACGCTATTGGTTAATTGGCATTGTCTTCCATATATGAGGTGAGAGGCAATGTCTATTGTGAGTGACTTACTACCGTATGAGATTGCTATCCGCCTGGCCCAGGCCCCCGTTATGTAACAGCTTGTACAGCAACTATTTCCTCAATTGATTCGTTCTCTTGGTCTGTTCTTGAAATGTAATAATGTATAGTTCCGATCTCAAAACTGTAGTAAGGCTGAGCATCACGTGAGGAGGCACCACCGACATTCCCCCTCATAAGAAGAGATCAACACCTCAACTCGCCCCCCCCCGTGGATGCCAGCTGTGGCCAAGGATGCTCTGTTTGACCCTACAATGACCTTTCCCCTGAATCAACTACACGACACCATACATTACATCCTTTCCTCCCCCGAGTCTGCTTCCCGGCTGAGCTAGCTCTCCGACGTCAGATAGCCGTGCCCGGGGCCACCTCTACAGCTGTTCCCCCAATCCGCATTGGGACCCCCTCAACCACCACCATGCTCCAGTCGTTCGTCCAGAAGGCGTCATCGTTGATCGATCCAGCCAACTTCAACATCCCCGCTCTCTCCTCTTCCGACAACAATCCCTCCAAAGCGTCGCTGTTCCGCCAACAATTCCGCCTCCCGGACTCGCAGAACCCGCTGCAGGAGATCACAGCGGACCTTGTTCTCCCGCTCCCCCATTCATCCGGCGGCTCGCCGAGTGATGGCTCTCGCCGTGTCGACCACGCAGGGAACCGCTACACCGGCCGTCTGCACATAAGCGAACGATTCATCTGCTTCTCTACTCAGCCGACTAGCTTCGTTCCCTCTGCTACACATAACGCTTCGACCAATTGGACCGGCCAGACACATGGCACCGGACCTTCGGGCAATGGCTTCACACTGCCACTCTCTTGCATCCGTCGTGTGGAACGACTACACAGCGCTAGCCATGTCTTCTCTTTGGCCCTGACTACTTGGAACGGCTTGTTGATCAAGTCCCAAGAGCTGAGCCCGGCACCTCAAAGACTGATCCTCCAGCTTGTTGGCAGTCGGCAAGCCTGTGAACGCTTCTGCGATTGTCTCAAGAAGGGCTTACGTGAGGCGATGAAGGAAGTGGAGAGCTTGCGCCTTGTTGTCTCGGACTGTTACTCGGAATACCTTTTGTCGAGCACCAAGTCAAAGCCTGTGGAAGGAACTGAATCGAATGCCCGTCAACCCCCTGATGCCGGGCTGGGTATGATTTTTCGCTATCCCGGTGATGCTCGCAAACTCCGTGATCGCAGTAAGATGAGGCTTTGGGGTGAATATTTTAGAGGTATGAATTTGAATAACTCTCTCTATCTGGACGTTCTAACACCGAATCTATAGAGAATGGCCGCAATGCAACCCTCGTGCGTCAGCCGACCTTCCACAAGCTGATCAGAGTCGGCCTTCCGAATCGATTGCGCGGTGAGATCTGGGAGCTGACAGCTGGGTCACTCTTCCTTCGCCTTGGGTCTCCTAAACTGTACCAGGAGACATTGGCGAAATTTGAGGGTCAAGAGTCTCTTGCCATTGATGAGATTGAGAAGGACCTCAACCGCAGTTTGCCTGAATATCCTGGATACCAAAGTGAAGAGGGCATCGGTCGACTGCGCCGAGTCCTCACAGCCTACAGCTGGACTAACGCCGAGATTGGTTATTGTCAGGCTATGAACATTGTCGTTGCAGCATTGTTGATGTACGCTTCCCTAAATCTCATATGTTTAACACCAAACTAACCCAAGCAGATACACATCCGAGGCCCAGGCATTTTTCCTTCTGTCCGTGCTATGTGACCGTATAGTGCCAGGCTACTACTCCACGACCATGTACGGCACATTACTCGACCAAAAGGTCTTCGAGTCACTTGTGGAGAAAACCATGCCGGTGCTCTGGGATCACCTTGCCAAATCCGATGTACAGCTCTCCGTGGTCTCCTTGCCATGGTTCCTCTCCCTGTATATCAATTCGATGCCCCTCGTCTTTGCGTTCCGAGTCCTGGACGTCTTCTTCCTGGAAGGACCCAAGGTGCTGTTCCAAGTTGGCTTGGCCATTCTTCGCATCAATGGCGAAGAGCTTTTGGATATCCAGGATGATGGATCGTTTATCTCCATTCTGAAATCATATTTCGCTCGCCTAGATGAATCTGCCCACCCTCGATCCGAGAACCCGAAGCTGCGGGCCATCACCAGGTTCCAGGAATTGATGGTGGTTGCTTTCAAGGAGTTCTCGGGTATCACCCACAACACAATTACCGAGCAGCGTGAAAAGCACAAGGATGCGGTTCTCGAGAACATCGAGAACTTTGCCAAACGCACCTCCATCCGCAACCTTGGACCAGAGAGCAAGCGTCTCAGTGTGGACGATCTGGGAACAATTTACGACCGCTTTTACGAGACCCTGTACCAGTGGCAGCAACATCAAAGATCTCTTGAAGAGGAGAGAAAACTCCAAGCGAAGAAGAAATCCGAGCGTCTCTCCGCGCGTGCGCATCGTGCAGACAACCAAGTCGGCCGCGTGGGTCTTGGTCCCAGCCCAACTCACATGGACTACGAAGCCTTCCGTGAATTCCTCGCCGCTACCGCAAAGTGGGCTGTGGCCGACTCACCCGCACCATCAAAGAAAGAGTCAGAGGCAGGCTACCACAGCCTCAAGGGCAATGGTAGATCGTTACTATGGGCCAATCGCCCACAGCCGGCTGACCATGAGTTCATGCAACGTCTGTACCGCAAATGGGCCACTGATTCTGAGGAAGGGTTGAGCCTTCAGAATGTGGTGAACGGTATGGCGCGCCTCAAGGGATCCCCCGACATCATGAACAACATCAACTACTTCTTCAATCTCTATGATGACAGTGGTTCCGGTCTTGTTGATCGTGAGGGAATACTCCGAATGTCCGAGGGCCTGCTTTTCCTTTCTCGTCGCGGATTCGAAGGGACCATCAACGTCACTCAACCGCTGGAAGATTTGAACGGACCCCGGGACCGCGATCATGCCGAGCAGAACAGGCTCTCCGCTGAAGAACGGTTCCTGGGTAGTGTCAGCGCATTTATCCGTCGGTGCTTCGAATACGCCGACCCCAGTAACCCTGAACATCAAAAGGCCGCCATTCAAAACTCCACCGCCGAAGCGACTGAAAAGTTGGACTCCTTTGCCATCGGCGACGAGGAAGACGAGGAGGAAGATCTGATCGACGTCGGAGAAAAATCCAAACCAGACACGCCCTCGCCCACACTCGAACCATCACCCAAACCAGCGGCCGTACGAACCAACCGCCAGGTCTCCGAGTCCGCCAACCAAGCCCTCGACCCTAACAACCCACTCCACATCACCCTCCCGACCTTCCGCATGGTCGTCCTAGCCGACGAACTCCTCGAACAATTCTTCGAGTCCTTCTTCCCCCAATCCTTCCACCTATCCGACCACCCGCACCCGGCCGCCCTGGCCGCCTCCTCCTCCCTCTCTTCAAACCTAACAACCTTCTCCAACATCGGCAGCGCCCGCCCCTCAGCCCTCACAGCCGCCGGAAACGTCTCCGTCGCAGGCGCGTCAGGCGGCATCGTCCCGCCGGGCAAAGGTCTCCGCGGCGTCCTCGACAACATCGCCACAGAGGGGATCCGCATGGCCGCCGAAGTCAAGAAGAGGATGGACGACGCACAGCGCGACATGGAGCGCAATGCTCTTGGCCGCGAAGAGGAGGATGATGAGGAAGAAGATGATGATGAGGATCTTCGTCGCGATCTTCTTGAAGGCGCCGAGGTTGTGAATGTTCGTGGGAAAGAAGGTACTGCTTCTCCTCGCGCTGCTGGTCAGGCAGGTGGAAACGGGGGACCTGATGGTGAGGTGATCAGCAAGGTTGTTGAGTTCGAATCATGATGATATCCCTAATCGTTTGGTCGTTTCGCCTTGCCTTGCCTTGCCTTGTTGTATGGAGGGAGGGAGGGGGTGGTTGTGTTCTGTCTGCCTCTTGTTGTGTGCTGTCCTGTCTTTTGTCTTTGCGTGTTAAGACGTGTTTTTCTTGCCATTATAAACTCCTTGTGTCCTTGGATTGGATTGGACTGGATTGGGCTGCGTGGATCGCATCGCATCACATTTCCGTCCTGCTCTACTCTACCTTGCCTCTGGTGTGTCGACTCGCATCCATTATATATCTTTCGCTAGAAGAAAGACTATTTGAGGTATTTGGAATCACAGATGTTTTTCTCTGGTCAGATTTCTCGCGGCGATGGCAAGCATTGAGTTTATTGTTGTTGGCCAGGGTGTAAATATTTATATATCTTGTGCAAATGGTGATTGCGAATCGGCTTGATAGAGCGACTACTCAAACTCAACGTCCTTTGAGGCTTAGACCTAGAGGAGTCCCTTCTAGAGAAATTAAATTGAAGAATCAATCTTCCGCGGTAAATAAATGCTATAGCTGAATCGCGAAGGTATGTACAGAAGGTATCGTCGAAAGCACTAAGTTAATTCGCTGACCTCGCCCCAACAATCGCAGAAGATGCATGCAAATGTGTTCGGTGTTGATTCCATTCGAACAACATGCCCTCCATTTCCACGCCCTAATTAAGGAAAAGAAAATAAGAAAAGGAAAGAACCAAAGGGTATAAAACAAGGTCCCAGGCGTAAATCAGAAAAGAAGAGTACACTCCCCCCCCCAACATAAAAGACATGGTGTCAAAGTGCACCACCGATTAATCCTTCTGTCCCTCATTCTCCACCAGCTCCAAAACAATCTGGCTGCGCTCATACTGCGGATGCTGCATGCAAATCTTGACCGTGTGACCGGGCAACCCGCCAAACACTCCATTCGCACTCAGCCCACTCGCCAGACTGATAGCACTGCCGGGGCTGGCAAGCGCCTGGCTAGCCTGGACATGATTCGCAAGGGAGCCGGGCAGTTTACTGCCATCGTCGAGACACGTGACGCTGTGGCCGGCGATAACCTGTCTCAGACGACCGTTCATGGCATTGCGGACCTCGACGAAGTCGTCATTGAACAGAATCAGGAATTTGCCGTACAAACACGCAGAGTGGGCGCTGCCGACGAACTCCATGACCACGCTGCGCGAGACGTCGCCGTGCTTGTTGACGTACACGGCGCATTCTTGGTAGGCGACTAGGAACTCGCTGTCGCTGAGGCGGAACATGCCCAGCGGGCGGAGGTCTTTGATGCGGTTGGCTATCCCGTGGAGGGTATCGTGGGCGTCGGGGGTTTCGGAGCGGAAGTCTGGGACGGACCATGACTGTTTCTTGTCGAGGGTGAGAACCTCGATGCCGCGGTGAGTGGAGATGGCGAGCGAGGAGTGGAACATGTTGATGTGGTAGCTTTCGGCGGGGATGTAGAACTCGTCGTACTCGCGGAAGAACTCGGTTTGGGAGCGGCGGGATTGGAAAAGTTTGGATTTGTTGCTGGATGATTTTTGGAGGATGGGTTCAAGGACCTGGTCTTCGCGTTAGGAAAGCCGGAGGAGGGCTTGGTCGAAACATACCTTGAAGGTGGACGAGAGTCCGTCTCGCTTCTTGTACAAGACCAAATACCGATCATTCATGCGTCCTGCTGCGAAGAAGCCCACTTCGCGGTTCCCAGATAACTTCTGCGGAGCTCGTCGAGCTGAGTCTTGCGACTGAGATGGAGTGCCGCTGACTGGACACACCACATCAAGGTGGTAGGCAATCAAAGACCGGTCTGCAATGAGCAGGAAGAGATTAAATTCCTCAAACACGGCAATTTGAGTGACCCGCATAATGGGAATAGCCTGGAGGATAGCATTAATATTATGCACCGACTGAAACAAAAGGACATAGCACTTACCCGATACCAACCGCGCGGGTTGTTATGCTCCGCCAGATAGACGCCATTGTCCGTCCCGACCCCATACATGATTCGACCAGGGGGCTGTTGGAAGACTGTTGCGCAGTTGACCGCGGTCCTACACACTGGAGGTGGACGCGATTTCGAGCTCTCATATCGCTTTTCAACCTCCTGGATCGCGCGGTACAGAGGTGTTCCCTTGATCGTGACGCTCTTAGAGCCAGCCGAGGCATCGGAATAGGCGAACGCAGTGTCTGCAAGCACACGAAGCCGGAATGGCTCTGCATTCTGAGAAAAGAGAGCAGCAGCATGTTTCGTCTTCGCTTCAATGATCCTCTCGCACCAGTCTTTGCGACTCTGCGCCGAAAAAGCGTAGAGGGTGTACGTTCCGTTCTTCCCCAGGTGCTTGATTTTGAATGGGTAGAGGATCTTGTCATCCTTGGAGCTTTCGAGCGATGTGGTAGGCACGAGGGTTTTGCCAGATGATGGAGCGCCCGGGGAAACTCCGTTGCCCGCTTGTCCCATGGGAGCCACGACGCCTTGGGAGGGTGTCACAGTTGAAACGCCCCGCACAGAGGATTTGACAACGGGATCATCGTTTGTACTTTCGAGAACCAACAGATCCATTGGAACAGGTAGCTTGGACACGTCGTATCGCTCGTACTTGGCCGTCCGTGCTGAATCGCGCGTGCTGAATGATTTGGCGAGCACCAAGTAATGGTCAAAGAGGATAGCGTGAGTGTCGACAAGGAACCTGGTGCGAGTACCTGGACGCTGCAGGTCACCACGGTAGATAATTTGGCGCCCCAGATGCTCCAGGTTAAGCTCGACTTCTTTCTGCATCTCCGGACGCAGCTGCAATTTGGCAGCGAGCTCCATCAGGTCGGCTTTCTTGTTCATCTCGCCCACTTTGTTGTCACACTCCAACGCAACGACTTTGATCTCCTCAATGGCCTGCGCCAGGTTGGTCTTTTCTTCAGAGTCTTTGGGCATATTCTTGTGGACCGTGGCAAGCAGAAGCGTATACCGTTGAATGCGGGTGATCGGAGCTTTGAGGAATGTGTCCCAGCTGAGACGGCCCGACAACTTGTGTTCGCGTACTTGATTCAAGAACTGCTTGAAATTGACGTTTCGTTCGGCCTCCTTGCGGACAAGGTAGTTTGCAGTTGGGAAAGTGGCGGCGTAGTCGATGTAGGCATTCTTAGCCTTGCGGATCCACTCTCTGAAGATATCGCTGAATCCGACAATGAAAGGACCCTGTTCCTTTTGACGGTATTTGAGCTGCGCCAGCAGGAAATCCTCGTTGACCTTCTTCACTGAGTCCACCTTGCCGAAGACATCATCCAGAAATTTGCTCAATCGTTTGGCCGGAATGATGGAAGGGCTCATGTTTCCTAATTGATCCCGATACAGCTCTCGCAGAACATCCAGCTGGCCAATATACGCATCTTCGGTGGTCACAATCTCATGCAAGTTGTTCTGTCGATCGATCTCTTTCTTCGAATGGGACTCTAATGCCTCCTTGGACACTTTGTAGAATGTCACCCAGTCTTCCACCTTCTTCTGCGGTGCCATCATCTGCGCTTTCAGATTGACTTTCTTCAAGGTCCTCATACAGTGATGAGCATAGCACCGTCCAAAGCTGTCCGTATCCTGGATGTGCATTTCCTGGTCGTGAAGCTTCGACGAGTAACACCCAGTTCCCGTGATTTGGAAGAGAACACCCGACAGACCACCGGAGCCGAACTTAACCCATTCTTCCTCTTTGACCAATGCTTCTTCTCGGAGCATAGTGCGGGTAACGCGAGCGGCAAGCGTCTCAGCATCAGCAATGTTCATAGTCGGAACCTTGTGGGTAAAAAGCGCCACAATTGCGTCGGTGATCGCCTGCTCCTTGAGATCGGTTTCGTCCTTGCTCAAATCTTGAATCCACGACAGGATAGAGCTGAGAGCCCACGGTTCAGTGCATTTCTTGAACTGCTCAGAGGACAGTTTCGCTGGGTTGAACCTCTTGCGCCGCACCGAAGGAATGGCAGGCAAATCGAGAGTGATAGCCGCAGCAGCCTCGGACGGACCGATTTTGGGGAGGTCTTTGTTTTGGAGATGTTGAAGGAAGGCCTGCTGTTGTTTGTATTTGATACGGTCGGCGTCGGTTTTTGACCTGATGGGTGCATCGGCACGAGGGCCAATGGGCGTGGACATAGACGACGACCGCGGCACTTGGGAGGGACTGGTGATGGTCTCCCCGCTGGAGCCTGCAGAGATCGGTGGGTCTCTATACTGTGTATAAATGTGCAAGTCACCCGTCTCCGGAGGTCGATATGTCCCCGCAGGCATGAGGTGTGAAACAAGGTCAGTATTGGACGGTTCAACGGGTGCCGGTGGCAGCGGCCGCATCCCGGGGTGGAAGAACAAGTCTTCGTGTGCGGGCCCGTAAGAGCCTTCGTCGCCGGAGAGATCCGCGTCATGGTGTTGCTCGTAAGGGCTGTCTCCCTCTTCGCCATAATCGAAACTCATCCGCCGGCTGAACGCATTAGGTGCTGACAGACCCCCTGTTCCTCCGGCATCAACCCTAGCATCCGGGGGAAGATGGTGTAGGCGCTGGGCATAGTCGTATGCGATTCGTGGATGCTCATAATCATCGAGGTATCCTGCCCGTTCGTCGGGAGAGAGATTGGTACTCCTGAGTGAGCCAGATCTGGCATTGAGCCTGTCGCCAAAAGCAGTGTCGATGTGTTCCTCCGGACTGAAGGTATTGTCCTCGCCGTAGTGCATGTTGCCCGCGTATCCTCCTTCGTAAAGTGCCAGGTCTTGGGCGACATAATCGCTATCTTCGTTCGGATCAGAATGCGGCGAAGGTCCTCTGTTTGACATGTAGGAACCGCCAGAGCTGAGTATGGAAGCATTTGTCGCCCGCCGTTGGAGGATGCGTTCTTCGCGAGCTTTATCCTCTTCCTCGGCCATTCGCAACATGGCCAGGCCTGCTTCCGCTTCGGCATCGCTCTCATCACTGTACGCACCGTAATTGATTTCATGGCCAGTCCCTGTAGCCACGCTGCCATTTGTGTGTGTATGCTGCTCATCAGGTGCGAGGCGTACATCTGAACCATGTGATGTTCTTGAACTGTGCCGCCTAGCAAAACTACCCTGGGGATCCATCACTGCTGCCTCCACCTCCTTCATCAATTCCTCATATCGGAACGAGGCAAAATCTTCGCCGTCGCTGTCCGCATCGGGTGGCGGTCCGGGCAGAGGTCGTGCCTGAGGGTGGCGAGTCAAAGTGTCTGTTCGTCGCGGTGGCACTGGTGACGGGCCCGACTGCACTGGCAGGTCTGGTAGAGTCCGTCCAGACACGCTGGGGCGGCTATAAAGACCATTCGTATGAGTCTGGTGCATAGGTGGCTCCGGAGGCCGATCGTCGTACGAAGCATTGAGTCCATGAGAGGCATATCCAGACCCCTGTGATGAGGAATGGTAAGGGCGTGACGAGGGCGCCGGCACGTCAACCCCCAACGGTGAGCTAGCGGGAAAGTACGTTGGGGCGTTCGGCGATGAGGCACTTTGGTATGTGACTGGGATTGTTGTCGCGGGTGGCTGACTTGAGGTGGACAATCCATACGTCGACGGACGGCTCCCGTATGGATGGTCTGCGCCTCGAGGAGGCACCGGTGGCGGCTGAGAGGAATATCCATAGGTCTGAGGAGTGGGAGGGGGTTGCCCATATGGCGAAGCTGCACTTGGCCGTCGTGCAATACTGGAAGCCCCCATGTCTGGCGCTGCAGTGGGCTGATATGCCGCGGGATTGTAGGGCTGATGGGTGGAAACCGGCGTAGAAATCGGGTTGGTATAAGCCATTGGATTATATCCCAGACTGTGTTGTGCTTGCGTTTGTGGAAGGGCATACTGCTGCGGATTGTAGGAAGGCTGGCCCGTGGGCGGGCCGGACGAGTATTGGTGCTGATAGTTGGACATGGTCGAGGTCTGGGACGTAGCGCGAGTGGGCGACATAAGAGAGGTGTTCTCGGAGGAGGTGCGCGAATAACGCGAGTCTATCTCATCGTCGTACACGCCGTGAGCATTGTAGCTCCCTTGCCCGACACTGCCAACATAACCAGGACCACTTTGTACCGCGTATTGCCCGTTCCCTTGGACCGCTGTCTCATTGTGGGAATTGAAGTACTGTTGTGAATCATCTCCGGCGCAATAACTGGGCACTCGGCGCGGCTGGCGTTGGCTCTGTGGCGGTTGGGTGGGGTTATGGTGAGATCTGTACTCGTCGTAGCGACCCGGCGCCGAGGGCGCGCTGGGGTGGCCGTTCGGATATTGCGACATGGTCTTGAGCGAGTGCGAGCTCGGTAGGAAAGAGGGAATCGACACGCTGTGTGTGCTAGTGCGAGGGGCCACGCGAGCAGATGTTAGGCTGCCGGGGAACTGCTGACATTCCCACGCTCTAGGGAGATGGAGGGAATCCGTCGGTATTTGGAGGACACCGGTCGTCACATACGAGGGAAGGAAATTTGAAAACGAAAGAAACCACAACAGCCCCTGGAGGTGGGAAGGGAGAAAGCGAGCGAGCGAGCGTCGGGTTGGGGCAAGGAGGGCAACGGATTGAAGGTGCTTACGGATGGAGGTACAGGGACTCGCGACACCGCCTGGCAGACAACAAACACCCGAATCTAGAGGCTCTTATGCTTACTGCCTTCTTGCTAAGTAACCCAGTTTGATCATTCTCCGGGGAAATATTGCCTGACAGCAGCGCCCGATAGACAGACAGGAATGGTTAGCTTGGTACTGGCCCCTCGCGGAGCCAGGGGCCCACTCATCGCTTCGATGGCCGGCACAGGGCTGAGCTGTGGCTGCGCCCCATGTGGGGAGCACTGGCAACGTTGGGACTTGAGAATGACGACACGGGATGGGATAAAAATAGTAATTAGATTGCATGCATCACAATAGCATCAGGAGCAAGTAGGAAAAGATATCGCAGAGCCAGAGCACTAAAAGAATGGGGCATCTAAAATAAAAGAAACATCATGGCTAATCGGAAAATGGCAAGCAGAAAAGATCAAACAAGACAGAGGAAAATCATCAAACAAGTGCTAATCATACATCGATAATAATATCAGTCATGGCAAAGAAGAATTGATAGGAGCAGTAGTAACACCGGGATCGAAAGGAAAAACTCATGTGTTGAGACGTTCATTCATGCATCTTCACTGCCCATTGTAGATCTGGTCAGGGCTGAGGGTGAATTGGCCTTTGTAAAGCTCATTTTCGTTAACGTGGTCAGGTTTGATGTATCTCGCCGTCAGCGCGAAGCGCATCTTATTCTCTGGGACAACAGCATGCTGAACGAGGTCAGAAGGCATGTCAGATTACCAAGTGTATCACGTTACCTCGAAGTAGCTCTGCAGATTTTCCCCGTGCATTACCACCAGGTCGCCATGGTGGAGCTCGAGTCTCATCCTTGGAGGTGCTTCTCCACCCGCGGTCGTGCCAACCTTCAGCAGGTCATAGAGGCGCTCCTTGTAATGAGACTGTGAGATCTTCCCAGCATCCAGTTGCTTTTTGAGATCCAGTCGACCCTCTTCATGTTTGCAACCCTCCAGAGTGGGATCATTGTCCACAAGATGCTTGGCTCTTGTAAGCCCGTGGTAGTATTTGTACTTCATACGGATGGACATGGTAGATGGTGCACCGAGCGAGAGAGTAGCAATCGTAGGGCCGAGAGAAGACTCGCCGTCGTCGTGGAACTATAGATCATGATTAGCCTTGTGTCTATGTTGTGCAGCGAGGAACATACTCCGATCTTCATGTCCTCGAAGTAACCCAGCACCAACAGTTCATTCGGGGGAAGGAAATGATCCCCGGCGCTACTGACAGCCTGCTCCGTGGCCCATGTCAAACGGCCCAGGGCTCGGAGGACGGGCTCGGGGGCTTCGTCAAACCCTTTGGAGGCCACCGACACGACGTACTTGTACGGCATGCCCTATTCACTGTCAGTCAGGTGCAGACTACACATCTCTGACTGGGCGCTTACAAAATTGACCGCAAAATGAGCGGTCAGGGTTCCGGCAACTTATTGTGCAGTTAGATCGCGTGTGAATGTTTAAAGTATGTGAAGCATATGCTTACCAACGCTCTGCTGAAGACGGTACCGTCTCAGCCCAAGATCTCCACACTGGAGAGCCGTGAACATGTCGTTTGGGCCGCCGTACTGAGAATTGATCGCTCGGTTGGCCACGAAATGAGTGATGGAACCAACACCCCGAATACGGTAAGTGAGCTTCCGATACGGGAACAAGGACTCATCATCAATTTCTGGGATCGCCCTTTTTGGGTTGAAATAGAGAGCCCGTTGGATTGGGCCTAGGTCGAAATCATCTACCACCGAGCGAATAGACACAGGGGGCATAGTGAAAAGCTTCTGGAAGGAGCAATGGTGCTGGGGACTGGCGATGGTATCGTCTGTGCATTTCCAGCCTCGCCAGAACATTCGAGGGATGCATTTTGAGCACAGAGGGCAAACAATAGCCTTCCATGCGATACGCATCGAGCTCACTTCGGGATCGTCCTCGCTGATGGTTCCTAGAAGATTAGGGACAAGACTATGGTGGGGCTGCATGGTTCTTTCTGAACGAGACCGAGTGTTCAAAAAGTCTGGGTGGAAAGTAAGAGCATCTGGACGATTTTGGTTGATACACCAGAAGTCGGTGCAGGTTGGTTTAAGACACATCCATCCTTCATTGTAGATGCGTGGACTCTTGAGGTGGCACGATGGGCACTGAACCGACTCTGGCTTTGTGTCAAAGTCCCGTTCTCCAAGGGGCTTCGGGTTAGGAGAGCCCCGAGCTGCCCACCAGCTCTTTTCCGAGAGATCAAGCTTCTCAAACCGGACTTTGACCCCAGTCTTCTCGCCCACCCTTTCATACCAGACATCGGTGACCTTGAAATAGGCCATGACATTGTACCGATGTGGGAGCTTGCGCTTAAGCTCCTTGTTCCTGCTGCCTGCAAATTCTGTTAGCAAAATTGGACATAGATGTGATTATCCAGGCTTACCGATCACAACACCGACAGGATTTCTGAACTGCTGGTTATTAAGGAGACTTTTGACAGTGACATTGGTGAAGTCCTGGTCTCTGATAAGAGTCAAATTCCCGTCCTTGTCCTTCGTGCAACCTCCGCCACTGAACATGTCAGAAAATTGGTTTTAGGCCGGACGATGGTACTCACACTCGAGTGATGATAATCTCCTCGTCAATATATGCGCGTTCACCACTGTCAGAATCCACGAGAAAGCCCCAGCAAAAACCATTGAGGTGGTAGAGGCCTCCTTGGGTGGCGCGAAACCACGGGATGGCATCACAGAGATCTGGACGCTTCTGTGATAGGAATCAGCATCGGCCTTGCAGGATATAGAAGGCGTGTCCCAAACCTCTGACCAAGCTGGCGGGTTCCCAGAGACTGGCCCTAATTCCAGGCTCGGTTTCTTGATCCGCAAGCGAAGGGCTTTAGCAAGTGGCTCGATTGGACCTGTCGGGCATTAGTGATCTATAGCATGAGACTGAAGAGTGGTGCCATCGTTACCTTTCTTGTTCGGTGTCTTCCTGGCCCTAGTGATGCGTCCCGATCGAACGGTGTCTGATTGAACAGGTCCCGCTACCGTGGACCTGGTCGTGGGAGTCATCCTGCTCAGACTCGGCCGGTGCTTTTTGGAAGGAAAAGCTCTCTTCTCTAAACTTGGGAGAGCAGACAAAGGGTGTAGGTTGATGGAGATGGTCAAATATCTAGAGATCATTATTAGTGAGCCAGATCCACGGTGGCAGAGTTGATCATGCAATATCAATAGCCCATATAGTATATGCCTCCAAAGAAATCTGATGAACTTGGGAGTTAATGAAGGCTCACTGGGTAGTTCTGCAAGCGAAAGTCTTGACAGCAGATCCTCGAGTGAGATTGAGATGGGGGAATGGTTTGAATTGACGAGGAAAGGTGGTGCACGACCCGAATGCAGCGGTGTAGACGCGAGGGAGTTCGGGGTACCGATCGGGATGCAAGGTCGTGCGCGATGATGAACGGTCTCAAAACCTCGCGGGATGAACGAAACTGATGAAAGAAAGATGGCGAGGATGAAAGAAGCAATGGGATGGATGGGTGGAAGACAAGGATGAAGAAAACATATCGGCTGGTCTTGGTGCGCTCTGGTCACGGGGACCATGGTCACAGGCCTACCAAATCAGGCGCCAGCGAGGTATAGAACAGACACCCAACAAGGAGATTTACACCACGGATATGGGTGACTTAATGGAAAAGGAATATAACAACATCGACTTCATACCAATGAATTGATCCTGGCCAGATCTTGCCAACTCATGATGATGGTCACGCAGATGACTATTAAAATGCTAGCAACAAGGACACAAAATGACAATGAAGAATGGATGATCGCAATGTAAGGACAAGGAAATGAGTGATGGCATCTGCCATACACTTCAACGAGCGGTACCTTGGTAGCAGGCGATGTAGTGAACGCAGTGATGTAATCAGGGTACTCAATCTAGTGAATCCTCAAAAAGGTGAATAAATGCACCTTCAGTGGAATTTATAGCGCCACTTCAATGCCTTTCTTCTGAGAATTGAGACTTATAGCGATTAGTGGTGATTCATGAGCAGGTGTTTCCATCGGTATTGTCTACTTGAGTGAGGTCAAGGCCTGAGCTTAAAGAGATAATCTGTGGCGATGGAGTATAGCTGAATAGCACTCTCTTTTGGATAAATTGGACTTCTAGTATGTTAGTGGAATATAACGTGGCCTGACAGTGAAGAGAGGAGATCGGTCCTCACATTAAGTCATGCCGAGGGAAGAACCCCGGTCACACGGAAGTATACGTCCATCCTGCAACTGCCCGACCGGTGTGCACAGACTCGGTAATATTTTAAGCACTCACTAATGCCGGCGATTAAAACCCGTGCCATTAGAAACCCGGGCAGACCAACCCCATGCACACTTTTAGGTTCATGCCTAGGTCATGATCGGCAATCCACAAGAGGAGTTACCGAGCTTCCCCGCACATAATCCAGGCACCTTTCCCCGACTTTTCTTTTGGTTTCTTCCACATCATCATACGTACAAACAGTTCATTGTATACAAAGGACAGTCAACATGGTCTTCTTGCCTCCAAAGCATCTCAGCCCGTTAGGGCATGTTCCTGACAACATCCCCATCAGCGAGTTCATGCTCAATGAACAGCATGGGCGTGTGCCACATGCCGCGTCCAGGGACCCCTATACCTGCGGTCTCAGCGGCAAGACATACTCATCGCGCGATGTCGTTAACCGGGTGGACTTCATTGCGCGTGGCCTAGCGAAGGAGTTTGGCTGGACACCGAATCAGGGGTCCGAATGGGATAAGACCGTGGCGATCTTCGCCGTGAACACGGTACGTCGTGGCACCTTAGGAAGTTATGTCAAAAGCTAATGACCATTTTTTGCATTAATCAGATCGATTCAGTGCCATTTTTCTGGGCGGTCCATCGGCTTGGTGGGATTGTCACGCCCGCCAACGCAGCATACTCGGCGGATGAGCTGCGGCACCAGCTGGTCGACTCTGGGGCAAAGGCCCTATTCACATGTGTTCCATTGCTGTCGGCCGCATTGGAGGCTGCGGCCAAGGTCGGACTTCCCAAGAATAAGATCTACTTGCTGGATGTGCCAGGACAGATCTTGGGAGGTGTCAAACCCCCTACAGAGTACAAATCTGTCGCCCAGATTGAGCAGGCGGGAAGATCTCTCCCGGCGTTGGAGCCACTGAACTGGGGCCCCGGCGAAGGTGCCCGGCGGACTGCTTTCTTGTGCTATTCGAGTGGAACGTCTGGATTGCCCGTAAGTAAATTGCAATCTTTGGATCTGGTCCATCTTGCTGAACACGGAGATAGAAAGGAGTTATGATTTCGCACCGAAATGTTATCGCCAACACGCTACAGATCGCCGCCTTTGAGAAGACCTGGCGCGAGTCAAAGACTCCTCCCGGAGCCAAGACTCCGTACACTGATGTCTCCCTCGGCCTCCTGCCTCAGAGCCACATCTATGCTCTGGTGGTGATCTGCCATGCCGGCGCTTACCGGGGCGATCAAACCATTGTTCTCCCCAAATTCGAGCTGAAGTCGTACCTGGCCTCTATTCAACACTTCAAGATCACCTCGCTGTTCCTGGTTGGTTTTCTTCTTTGGGTTTACGGCTGCAGGTTGCTGATACCATTCGCCAGGTTCCTCCAATCATCATCAATATGCTGCGCAGTCAGGACGTCTGCTCCAAGTACGATTTGAGCTCCGTTCAGACACTCTTCACTGGTGCAGCCCCACTGGGCATGGAAACGGCTGTCGATTTCCAGAAATTGTACCCCAACGTGTACATCCGGCAAGGCTATGGTGAGAACATTCCCACAAAACTCAAAGATTCCGGAACTAACTGTAACACAGGTCTAACGGAAACATGCACTGTGGTCAGCTCATCTCATCCCAAAGATATCTGGCTCGGTTCATCCGGCACACTCATCCCTGGCTTCGAGGCCAAGATTGTGACGCCGGAAGGCAAAGAGATCACTGCATACGATACGCCCGGGGAGCTTGTCACCCGCAGCCCGAGCGTGGTGATCGGCTACCTGAACAACGAGAAGGCAACCAAGGAGACCTTCGAAGACGGATGGATGCGCACGGGAGACGAAGCGGTGGTTCGCGTCAGCCCCAACGGCACCGAACACATCTTCATCGTCGACCGCATTAAGGAACTGATCAAGGTCAAGGTTCGTGATACCTCTTCATCTATCAAATCTTGAAGCAGCGACTAATATTTCTACAGGGCATGCAAGTCGCACCCGCCGAACTGGAATCCCACCTCCTCACGCACCCGGCCGTCGCAGACTGCGCTGTTATCGCCGTGCCGGACGAGGCTGCAGGCGAAGTGCCCAAGGCCATCGTGGTCAAATCAGCCTCGGGCGGCGATGACGAGGCTGCGATTCAGGCGATAAAGAAACACGTCGAGGACCATAAAGCGCGACACAAGTGGCTCAAGGGTGGTGTGAAATTTGTCGATGCCGTTCCTAAGAGCCCAAGCGGTAAGATCTTGCGCCGATTGCTGCGGGACCAGGAAAAGGAGGAGCGGAGAAAGGCCGGGGTCAAGCTCTGATTCTATGCTTGTTGTTTCTTTAGCCTAGTATATACACAAGACATTTGTACAAGCCGAATAATGTCCGGCAACTCTCAGCCTCAGATCAATGACATAAGCCCTATAGAGTTGCTTGAGAGCTTTCGTAGTAAAAGTGTTGATCAAATGGGTGCAAACTATAACGTACCTGCCGGGGGTTGTTGCTTTCCTGCTTTCTAACCACTGCCGTAGATAGGTTACACTCCCCTACCCTCTTCTCTTCTTGCAACACACCAAGCTGCAACTGGCCAGCTCTTATCCTACAGAAGCTTTACGGTGGCTAGACCTGCTACTTGATCCTACACGTTTAACGCGTGTTCTTGCTATATGCATCACACTTACAATTTATAGCGAAAATGAGTAATGCCAAGGATATTCTACAACCTCGGGTGGCGATGCGATGAGCGAAAACGATCAATACCAAAGACGCTGTAATTGTCCTCGCCGATCTACATCAACCGTGTGGACGGCAGCCTCGTCCACAGTCTCGGATGGGACGTTATGGCAATGTATGCCACGTACTGGCTGATCGACGCTGTCGAACGCTTCCTGAACAACACGACGGACAGGCTGTTTGGGGAGGATCCCATGACTATCTCACAACACTTCGCGGAGGATTTCTTAGTCTTGACTTGGGCTCCTTGTTTTCGTTTCCCTACTCGTGTATAGATAGCCTCAAATGGGATTTTTCGACTGGTTTGCTTCCTTCTGTAGTTCAATAAAATACACACAGCACGCGCCTGCTGGCACATTCAAGTCCAAACACGCCTCTACAGGTACAATCCCTCCACGGGGCCGCCGTCCTGCTTCGTCTTCATGATGCGCTCTCGGGCGGCACGGAAATCTTCCATCTGCACTCTCATCCGACGCTCGCGCAGCGCCATCAGACCGGCTTCCGTGCAGATCGCTCGAATATCGGCTCCGGAAAGATCATCCTTCTGGTTGACGAACTCGTCCAGATCAACGTCGTCACTAAGGGACATCTTCGACGTGTGAAGAGTGAAGATCTTCTTCTTGGTATTTTCTGGGAACGGTTAGTATGTATGTCCAGCATTGATGGTATGGGGGATTGCTTACGATCTGGGGTCTCGAAGAGAATCTTGCGGTCGATACGCCCCGGTCGAATCAGGGCTGGATCCAGTGTCTCAATCTTGTTGGTGGCCATGATGACCTTCACATCACCACGGTCGTCAAATCCATCCAGCTGATTCAGAAGCTCCAGCATGGTCCGCTGGATTTCACGCTCGCCACCGGATGTTGACTCGTACCGCTTGGTACCAATGGCATCGATCTCATCAATGAACACGATGGACGGGGAGTGCTCAGCAGCGACCTGGAAGATCTGCCGGACCAAACGAGGGCCATCACCCAGGTATTTCTGGATCAGTTCACTACCGACGATGCGAAGGAAGGTTGCGCTTGTCTGGTTGGCGACGGCCTTGGCAAGCAGTGTCTTTCCAGTTCCCGGAGCACCGTAGAGAATCACACCCTTCGGTGGTTTGATGCCCATCTCCTCGTAGAGCTCTGGGTGTAGCAACGGCAGCTCCACAGCCTCTCGCACTTCCTGGATCTGAGACTCCAGACCACCAATATCTGCGTAGGACTCGGTGGGTGCCTTGTCCAGCTTCATGACGGATACCAGAGGATCGGATTCCTCGGTCAGGACACCAACGACGGAAACTGACTTGTGATGCAAAAGGATACTGGCACCTGGCTCCAGGAGGTCTTTGTCGACGAACGACATGATGGACACGTAGTACTCGGGGCCAGTGGCACTCGACACGATCGCATGGTCATCATCGATCAGCTCCTCCAGGTTACCGACTCCCATCGGGCTGCCTCGCATGTCATCAACACGGCTCCTCTCGTCGGCATTCCGATCCATCACATCCAGATCGCCTCCGCTGACCGGGTCTTGCGTCGCTTGAGCCTTGGCCTTTCGCATGCGCTCCATGTTCTCCACGTATTCCTCCTCGAGCAGCAGGTGGTCATGGACGCGCTGCATTCGGAGGTACCGTAGCTTACATCGCGACGTGGGATAGATGTCTGGAAGCTTGGAGGCTGTGCTTGGGCCAGCGGCCTTGCGCTTCTTGCGACCGATGCGGGTGGTGGGTGGTGGAGGGGGTTCGTATTTGGGCTTGTCCTTCTGCGCAATCGTGAGCGAGGGCCGCTCTGGCCGAGAGCGAACCAAGTCATACCTTTTTGTCTTTGTCATCCCGTCCATCACCGCCGGGGCCTCCGCCCATGTTAGACTGCTGGTTACCCTGTTTTGGAACACGTCAGCACACACAGCGACGAGTTAGGGGACGGCGGATGAAGCAGGGTCACGAACCATGTTTTGCAGGTCAGGGACTTGGCGCAGTCACAGTCCCGAGGGTGAAAATGAATCAAAGATAGGAAATAAAGTTAACACCGAGCTTTGGGGATACCGTAGACGATGGAAACCAAGGGGTGGAAGGGATGGGGTGGCAGGTGGTGATGCTCGGAGATGAGATGATGCTAAGCTGGGAGCTGTTGTCAGTGCACGTGACTGAAACCTCAGGCCATCAATGACGTTGGAGCCTCGATGCCTTAACGGGTCCTGCCTCTCTCGCTTCCTGACTTGATGTATGCTCCATTCCTATTGCAATTCTGACTGGACTGGTGCGCTGTATATTTGAGACAATCATCCACTATTGTGCAGCTCACCAAATTTCTTCGATCAGAACAATAGCTCATCCAGCTTCCTCAAACCTGGTCATTCATACTTGCCCCGCCATAGGTGAGCTTGCTGCTTCGGTCCTACGCCCTCGGAGGAGCACATACAACCGTGGTACTGCCCTATCTTTCAAGTCATATTCTAACTATATTGCTCTTCTAATAGTATTCTCTACCGATCTCTCCCCTGCCGTCGGCCTGAGTGGACACGAGACCTTACCCGATGCCGGAATAGCTATCCTACTGTACACATACACACCTTTTGATCGAGTACCAATCCATTAGCCATGGCCAGCAACCGAATTCGGCGGATGAGGAAAGAAATTGCCGACATCCACGCCGACACACACTCGCAGATCAACGCGGAGCCCGTCGGCGGCGAGGACGATGTGACGCACCTCCGAGGTTCGTTTCCCGGACCACCGGGGACGCCCTATGAGGGAGGTACATACAACATCGACATCAAAATTCCCGAGATGTATCCATTCCGTCCACCCACCATGAAATTTGAAACCAAGGTGTGGCATCCGAATGTCAGCAGCCAGACGGTGAGTGTTCTTCCACTAGTTCCGGTATACCAAAACTCATGCACATTGGAATGAAAGGGTGCCATCTGTCTCGACACATTGTCCAGTGCCTGGACTCCCGTCCTGACGGTCAAGTCTGCCCTTCTTTCATTGCAATCTTTGCTCTGTACACCGGAGCCCAAGGACCCTCAGGACGCCGAGGTGGCCAACATGTTCCTGCGGAGGCCCAAGGAGTTTGAGCGGGTTGCTCGCGAATGGGCAGTTCTTTATGCTGGTGCTCCCCGTGGAGAAACCAGTGAGGGCAGCAGGAGCGCAGCAGAGGAGACTCAGGAAGCAGTACAAGATAATGTGGCCCAGTATGTCCCCCACACTTTTAAGGTCTTTGAGCTCACATTATCGCACAGATATGATGGATACAACAAAGAATTGGTCGACCGCTTCTGTAGCATGGGTTTCGACGTGGAACGAGTCGTCGGTGCCTTTCAACGTGTGGGGGTCGACCGGCGAGGAGGGCAGGACTACGAGCTGAACGAGGGTCAGATGGGTGATGTTACTTCACAACTTCTGGGGGAGTGAGATGTTGCTATATCTTTTTTTAGATACGACGAAACGTACAAATAATGTAGCTCTGTATCTTGTGTTCTTTCTTTCCTTATTTCGACTTTTGTACTGCGCATAGTTTTGAGTCCTTATCGATAAGCCACACATCATCTTCCCTCCGACTGCCAGGCAAGGATCATTCATTCCCTCACTCACCTCTCCACGATGATCGAAGACGACATCTACCGCACATCCTCCCAGTTCCGCTTATGGTCCTACACCGAAACCTCTTTACAGTCTCTACGCGCCAATACCAATGCAGCTGCCAGCGAGCGCGTACGAACGGCCTTACGCCGGGCCCGTGAGGCGCAACAATCGACCGCATCCTCTGCTGTGGGAACGCCGATGACGAGCCAGCCGGGGAGCGAAAGTGAAGGCAGGGGAAATGAGGAAAAGGAGATTGACTGTTTAACACCAGATGAAGAGCTGGTGTTTGTGCGGTATTACTGTGAGCAGCTGCTGGAGCTCGGGGAGACCTACAAACCGCCACTGCCGACACTGGTCCGGGTAAGTCTTCCAACCCCGTTAATCAAACATGGAATCGATAAATTGACAAGTATCGTGTATGCGACAGGCCACCGCAATCCAGTACCTCCGCCGCTTCTATTTGTCCAACTCGCCCATGACCTACAACCCCAAACAAATCATGGCGTGCGCGCTCTTCGTGGCGACCAAGACCGAGAACTATTACATGTCCCTACGGCAATTCGCCGATGGCATCCCAGGAAACACGACCACGGAGGATGTCCTTGCCCCCGAATTCCTGCTCATGCAGGGACTGCGCTTCACATTTGACGTTCGACACCCATTCCGCGGCCTCGAAGGAGGCGCCATGGAGCTCACGGCCATCGCTCAAGGCAGTGGCCAGCCAGCACCTCACATGGTGCACCAAACACCAGAAGACCTTCGTCAGGGCCTGATGTCCATCGCTCCTCCTCCCGTTCCCTCATCCTCGATTACAGACCGCATCGGACGCGCGCACGGCACCACGCGCGAGATGCTCAAGTCCGCCGCGCAGATGACAGACGCGTACTTCCTCTATACACCCTCCCAAATCTGGCTATCAGCGTTTCTCCTCGCAGACCGCCCCCTCGCCGAATTCTACCTCGACACCAAACTCGGCGGACCGCTCACAAACACCACCGCCTCCACAGAGAACCCCAACAACCTCCAAAACCCTCTCTACGATCTCCGCACAAAAGTCCTCGCCATCTTAAACGACTGCGCTGCCCTCCTCGAATCTTACACGCCTCTCTCATCTGACCCAGCACAGATGAAAAATCTCAAGCGCATCGCAAAGAAGCTTTATCACTGCCAGAACCCAGAAAAGGTCAATTTAGCCGCGATCCAAAAGCGCGGATCTCAGCCTCCTCCATCCCGGGCCGCGTCTAGTGCTGCTGCTGACTCTGGGGCCGTAACCTCTGAGAGCGAATCGGATCGTCTAGCGAAGAAGCGGAAGCTGGAGCGAGAGCAGAAGAATCACATGGCCGATCCGTTTGGACCGCCACTGGTGACAGAGCGGACTAAGGGGCACTGATTGTGATGCGAGTCGTCACTGCACTTTTTGCGGGTTTGTGGACATCTCAACACGAAAACTGAAATCCCCCATATTCCCTTCTCTGCGGGTACCCCCGATACAGAGTCTCACATCCGTCGTTGTAGAGGTGGCGTGTTTCCCTGATAAGTCGCCAGCGCACGGCACGGATGAGACACGATTCGAACCCTCTGGAGGCATCAGAACTCGACATCCTGGGCTCGTTTGCCAGAACAACCTAGACCATGACTCCGCTTTGAGTGTGCTATATTGTATTTGATTGATTGACAATCAACCACTTGATCCCGACAGCTTCCACATCTTAGCCATATACTGCAATCGAGTACCTAGCGACTAGCTCTCAATCTACTAAGCACCTTCAATGTATGAGCCAATTAACAGATATAGAACTGGCATCCATCGCTCATATTGACATCAGGAAAGACTAGATACTGCAAACCACCATGCGTGGCGTCTATCGGAGATGCATAGGAACAAAAACAAAAACAGCAATTGGTTGCCACCATCGGGGTAATGTAGTGGATGGGGTTTCATGACAACAAAAAAATGCCGGCAAGAGAGAAAAGGCCAGCCCCCTCCAAAGCGCACAAAATCTAGTCTTGAAGGAAAGGACCCCCGACGAAGTCTAAGTAAAAACAAAAGAAAAAAGAAAATTTTGGTGACCTCTCCTTCCTCTTTTCCTGCTTCCTCCTTCCAATCCTCAAGACTGGGCTGGGCGCGTTTTCTTCGCGCCCGCATTCCATTTCCATTCCTTCAGTTTCTCGTCTAGCATTTCGTCGTCATCAGAGGGAATCAAAGGAGAAAAAAACAAAAACAAATCAAA
This sequence comes from Penicillium riverlandense, assembly GCF_028828495.1. Lineage (NCBI taxonomy): Eukaryota > Fungi > Ascomycota > Eurotiomycetes > Eurotiales > Aspergillaceae > Penicillium > Penicillium riverlandense. The sequence continues at coordinate 4,750,388 of NW_026643194.1, forward strand.
CCAAAAGAAATTGAAAAACCCAATTTGGTGATATCGCTCTAGACAGCGCCGGCGTCCAGCATCTTCTTGCGCAGGTGCTTCTTGTACGCGCCGATGGTGCCGTCCCAGCGGCGGACGGTCTTGTGCTCGCAGACCATGATGTCCTTGGCGATCTTGTCCAGCAGACGGAAGTCGTGGGAGACGACGACGACACCGCCGCTGAAGGCGTTGATGGCGTCAGCCAGAGAGTCAATGGTCGGGATATCGAGACCGTTGGTCGGCTCGTCCAGCAGGATCATGTTGGGGGACTCGATGGCAAGCAGGGCGAAGACGATACGGCTCTTCTGGCCCTCGGACAGGGTGCCCATGAGCGCAGTCTGGCCCTCGCCACTGAGGCCGTAGCGGCCCAGCTGCTGGCGCCAGTACTGGTAGTCCTGGGAGACGGACGAGAACTTGTCACGCACGAAGTCCAGAGAGGACTTGGTCAGGTCGAGCTGCTCAGCGGAGTGCTGGCTGTACACGCCCAGCTTCAGGTGAGTGTGACGGCTGACGGCGCCGCCAATCGGGGACAGCTTGCCGGTCATCAGGCGCAGGAGGGTGGACTTGCCGACACCGTTGGGGCCGACCAGGGCCGTTCGGGAGTCCATGTCGACACCGAAGTCGAGGTGCTCGTACAGAGTGTCATCCCACGAGCCGGAGTAGGAAAAGCTGACGTCGTCAAAGGACAGGACGGGAGGAGGCAACTTCTCGACATCGGCGAAGCGGAAAGTGAACACCCGGTCGGGGATGACGGGCTGGATGAAACCATCGGCTTCCATCTTGTCGAGAATCTTCTGGCGCGACTTGGCCTGGCGCACCAGGTTGGCGTAGGTACCGGCCGAGGCAATGAACTTTTTGATGTGTTGGATTTCCTCTTGCTGCTTGTTGTATGCCTTCATCTGGTTCGTCTCCTGCTCCTCGCGGGTCTTGCTGTACGAGTCGTAGTTACCACCATAGTAGAGCAGCTGCTTCATGCGCATGTCCAACATGTTAGTGCAGACACCGTTCAGGAAATCCATCGAGTGCGAAACCAGCACCAGCGTACGCTCCCACTTCTTCAGGTACTCTTCCAGCCACACGCAGGCTTCCAGGTCCAAATGCGCGGTGGGATCGTCCAGCAGAAGCAGCGAGGGCTTCACGAACAGGGCCTTGGCGAGGGCGACACGCATCCGCCATCCACCGGACATGTCCTTGGTCTTCTTGTGGATGGTGGTCTTGTTGAAACCGAGACCGGTCAGAATGAGCGAAGCACGGGTGTGGAAAGTGGACGGGTCCATCTTGTCCATGCGCTGTACAGTGTATTAGTCTCCAAAATTTTCGACCAAAAAAGGTTCATGAACACCTACGTCGTAAAGATCCTCGAGGATCGGGCTGTCAGGGCCGTCGTGCTCCAAAATCTCTTCGGCCTTCTTCTCCATCGAGTCGAGCTGGTTCTGTGCCTCCCGAACCACCCACTCCAAAGCACCGAGATCAGAAGGGGGGGCACCCTCGTTCAGCAGATAAATATCGATATGCTCGGGGATAGGGAATTCCCGCGAAGCAATAGACTTGAGCAGCGTGGACTTGCCGCAGCCGTTCTCACCCAGCAGGCCGTAGCGACGACCGAAGTTCAGTTCGAGGGTCGAGTCGGTGATGAGGACCTTGCCGTGGAACACAAGCGAGACCGAGGTGATTTTGACGTCACGAGAAGAAGGGAGAGACGACAGCACACCGGTGGTGACGCGGTCGGACAGGCCGTGCTTGTCCATCTGGGCTGTAAGCTTCTCGACCTCCTTCATTTTAGCGTCGGTGGTGGCGGGCTGGTCCTCGGCGGGCAGAGCGTTGCCATTGGCATCGAGCATGGGAGGCGTTTCAGTGCCTTTGCCAGCCTTGCCGCCCTTCTTCTTGGGATCATCGGCACGCTTGGCCATCCGGGCAGCCTTGGACGCAGAGACCATGGTTGCGGTGGTGAGATTAAGGTGGGGTGAGAAAAAGGGAGGGTGGATGGATTGAGGAGGAAGAGAGAGAAAGACAAGAGAGGACTCGGACAATCTCTTTCGATGTGAGAAATCTAAAAAGGCTGAGTGGATCGAGTTTTGGCGGGGCGGAAGATAGAGGGGCCACTTGGGTCAACAGCCTCTACTGATCTGGAGGATGTCAGTGGAAGAAAACCGGGTGGCAAGTCTCACAGGGAGAGAAGCAGCACCTACTGGATATGGTTGTGGTGTCTACTGTTGCACACCAGACTGGAGGGTTGAAAGGGAAAAGAGAACAAAAATTGTGTTCGGTGGGGCTGAATTCTTCGGGCGGGAGACGTCATGGTGGCCTGAGGCATCCATTGCCACTCAGGGCTAGAGGCTATGGGCTTAGTAGGGGACCTGAAAAGAATGCTACACATGTAGGCCTCGGTCTATTGTAACTCGAATTATTTACAACGTAGCCACTATCTAACTAACGATCGTAAACTCCAGCGGATTCGACGCGGGCATCACTATGGGCGGCCCATCAATCCACTCACCGGCATCACGACCACTCGGCAGCATCAACTCAGTCTGCGCATGATCCTCCCTGCTGCCCCAGTTCCACATCTCAATAATTCCTCCCTCCAACTGGTACCGGATCTTGTCCCCAGGAGCCTGGTCGGACAACCGTTGGTCGTCAATCCCCAGGTTCTGGCTCCAGGATTCCCCAGGAGCTAGGCTGATCCAGCGACGATCCTCGCTGATATTTACAGCAGCCTCGAAATCGTATATCAAGTCGGACATGGCACATCCGACGCTTGGATCCTCGCAGTACTCCCATTCGCTGTTCCCACGGGACCGAAAAATCCGTTCAGAGGGTATTAGAAGCTGGAAAGCATCGAACATAATCGGCTGGGTCGCCGGCTCCGAATCAGCGTCCGGGTCCTTTGAGACAAGACCTTGATATGTGACTGTCTGTACCAGTTGAAAGCGCTCATCTGTCATTGCTTTGCTTTCGGCGCCAGTCAGGGTAACAATCAGCATCGGTGTCCCCGGACTACACAATGATCCGGTTAGCCATGTTCCTTGCGGAGGGTAGAGTTATAATAACGTACGCTGGGGCTCTGGGCCATTTTGGCTCCGGGGTCTCATATCCGGGAGCCGGTGGCTTCTCAACCACAGTGAACGACACACGAGGCGTCCCCGAAAGAACGGCAAGAGGGAGACCATCACGCGATCTGCTCTCATTCTTTTCGACACTCCCCCATCGCCACCAGTAAATCTCACCAGGCCATAACAGCTCATACTTCTCGCCCGCCACCATAGTATCGAGCCAACTTTCTGGGATGCCTGCAAAAAACCACGTACTTTCACCAGGCTTTAGCTCAAACAGACCTTGGGTATGTCGCGAAATCCGGGGCTCTGTCGAATCACGCGCACGCCACGGCTCAGACGGGACTTCCAATTGGCTGTCGACATTGTGTCGGAGAAGCACCAAGCCTCCGGAGCCCCAGGCGTCTACGGTAGCAGACCAGTAGAACGAGCAAGGCTGGTCGTGGCCGTCATTGCCTCGATGAATGCGAAAGACAAGGCGACTGTTGGAATTCCGTTTGGCGATTTCGGAGCCACTAAGTCCTTGCAGCTCTAGCGAGAGCATGAGGTTTGGGGTGTCGGGCCTAGGATGCGTTAACGGCAGCCTGTTGCTCGGTTTGGCAGAGGACCTACGCTGCATCGGCGGGTGAGTATTTCAAGAAGGGAGCGAACTGTGTATCGTCCATGGTGGTTTGTTTTTTGTTTGGTTTGGTTGTAGGAATACATGGATGTGAGTGATAGGCAACAATGAGATACTCGCCCCCAAGTCGGACCCACACCAGCGGTTGGGGGTCCAGCATCGTGTCAACAACTCTGCCCTGAATCCGAGTCTGATGACTACCGTTGATCTGAACTGGAGGGTAGGCAATAGAAAGCAAGCTAAACTAATTGACTTGGCTCTAAAATAAGCGATGAAACACGGTTGGGCCCATGTCAAACCTCACTAGGGCGGTGATATTATTAGTACGAAGCTAATTTCGATGAGCTAGTTGCAAGTTATCTATAGTAGTCAGATCTTCGTTATCACATTTCAATTCAACGTATGCAGTCCGTTGTGGCAATACGCCCATGGGAGCGTGCTGACCTCCAGCTTTTTGCTGCTACCAAGAAGAGCTATAGTCTCGTCACGGACAGCCAAGTCAAGCATGTCCATTTCTGCGATGAGCCAGTAGGTCAACGATTAAGTGAAGTTTGGAAAGGAGGCCCAAATCATTGGGTCCGGAGTTGTCGGTGATTGATATCATGACTATATCTACTATTGGCACTGCATTATACACGCTCGCTAATCTTCATCAGCACCCGCCTCTCCTCCTCCGTCAGGTACACTCCATCGGGCACGAGAACATCTCCCCGCGCAACGACCAATCTCCTCGGCACATCCGTCAAACTCTCCTCATAGTGACTAGGAATACTAGTCCCTCCCTCTTTGTGGCGAGTCGCTTCCTCATCCTGTCTCAGCGGAGCCAATGGATGCGACGTCCACCAGTACAGCGGGTAGCGGCGCTGGATGTTATTGATCAACAACGCAGCGGCCTGCATGAGCGCAATTCCCAGCAGCATCACCGGAAATAGGAACCAGCCCAGCTTCGCGGTCTGCGAGTTGGTCACCGCCAGAAGCGAGGTTGCGCCTGCTGGCGGGTGCACTGTGCTCGTGAGCACCATGACACCCACCGTCAGGGCGCAGGCTAGTGCGCCGCCGAGCTCGATGTAGGCCTCTGCGTGCGGATTTAGGGCGAAAAGCTTGGAGATGCCCACGCCGATGGTGCAGGCGAAGATCTGGCTCATGATTGCGTTGCGGGGTTGTGAGAAGGGCGAGTCGATGGCGCAGAATTCGAGGACGGCAGCAGCACCCTGTTAGATATGTTGTGTCAGTTGTTGTTCGACATTGCTGTGTTTCATTGTCCGGGCCAATGATACAGGGACGAGTCTTACAAAACTACCGATAATTATCGGTGCATCTCTCGATTCAAACGACGGCACTCGCTTCGACACCTCCGCCACTAGAGCCAGGCCGCAGAAGACGCCGATAACCGACCAAAAGGCAATGACGATATTGCCCAGGCTCTTCGGGGTGTTCTCCCGGTGCCCAAGCATATGGGCCAGCGGCTTAGGGATCAAATGCCATCTTGGCGCCGGAAGAAACGGGTTGATGAAGCGATCAATATCAAAGTGCCATGTCGACGGCCGAGACAAGGACACGGCGGGACCATGCGGTGAGAACTGAGCCATATTCCCAAGAACTCGGATACGATACCCGCAACGCCAGATCAGTCCAGGGGGAGATCTCAGCCCTATAAAACATTATTTAGTGTGCAGCCAAGTGTCGACTCTAAGGCCCGTGCTGGTGGAACTGGCGGACATCGTCATCTGGTGAAGATGCACATCGTTTACATATCTCCGCGGACACGGCTGGGCAATTAGTTCGGGCCAGGAACAATGGCGAAATGACAAGCGCTGAGGATCCAGACGGCCTTCCACTCACGCCATTTGTATGTGGTAATAGAAAGCCGAATGCGGTTTAGCGGGTAGGCTTGGGCGTCATTGACTCAGCATTGCTTATACTTTCGAAAATTCGTTGAAGTCAGGTTTGAGTAATAATTATTGAAGCCAAACATGGAAAATAGGAGAATACGTTGTGTTATATAGATGTAGAAGAGAGATCCAAAAGTGTGTGGTGGTTGAAGTGCCGTAACAGGGGTTCCACAGCGACGCAAGGCTGAAGAGGCGCCTGCCAGCTAGGAACCCGAATATAGATATTCTGGAATTCTACTCGGCATCAAGGAGTATGTATATAGAGATGACGTGTGATAATTGATCAGACAATTTGCATTGAGATCGTTAAAGCGGATGGTAGAGATTGACATGGTTGTACACATCCGTGATATATCTCCAGCCCTAACTACCCAACCCAACACACCAAGCTCTTGGAAACTCCATCCCCCACCTCCGCATCAACGCCACCAATTCATCATCCCTCCCAGGAACAACATTAACAAAGATCCGATCCCCACTCGCCACCGGCTCAGAATGCACCGCACCGTGCTCTTCGCCAATCCTCAAAAAGACACATTCACCCGGCCACGCCTGTACGATAGCATGGTCTTCCAATTCCAGTGCTAGACGGCGCCGCACCGACTCCGCGGCCATGGCGCACCCTACGCACCGCACAGAGTGGCAGATTTGTTCTTGGTGAGCGGCGCGGGCAGCGGCTTTGGCGGTGGCTTGGGCAGCGCGGGCTTTGGGGCTCGTATGGGTGGGGATGAAGAGTGTGCCTGGGCCCAGGAGAGTTGTTGTTAGTTTCCAGTCTGTGGGAACGGTGTCCTTGGTTTTGCTGGGGATTGTCGTTATGCCGTTGGTGCGGGTGCTGATGCTGCTTTTTTTTTCTTTCTTGGCGGCGGTGGTGGTGGTGTTGGTGGGATGTCGATGCCGTCTCAATCGTAGAGTCCGCGGTACTACAACCCTCGACAACAAACCAGGCATGAACCTCGACCTAGGATCTTCCGACTCTGGCTGTGCAAAGAAGGAGTCGTCCGTATGCCAACGCGGAACATCAAAGTCACTTGACGCTTGACTAGTCCGGACCGTAACCCAATAGTGGGACAAGCCGTTTGTCTCGAGGAACTCGTGGACGAAGGCCAGGAACGAGAGGAGCGGGTCGAGTACACACCCGTTAATCGTGGCTTGGGCCCAGGTGTGGAAAGAGGGGGGGAGATCGCGCGCGTCGAGGGGTAATAGGGGTCCGCAGTATGTCCATGATGATGAGGTGTTGAGGGTCAATTCAGTTGTCGGCTCTGCTTCTGGTTGTGGTGGAGTGGTTCTAGGGTAGGGTAGGATCTTGAAATCGGGGAGTGACTTGACGTCCATGTTGTTAGATATAAATTGATACAGATGTGGGGGGATGGAGGACTGGGCATGTAAAAGGCAAAGGGTGCAGGGGCAGAAATAAAGCTCAGACCCCCTGCCTTCTCTCACCGACACCATGAACTGGCTGACTCGCCGTATCTTGTTTGATTCAAGAAAAGACAAAACAAGCGAGTATGCTTGCGTGTTTCACACGAACCCAAATCTGAGACGCTCAGAAACAAATCGACTGTTGACCCGCCACGACGATCTCTGGCCCAGCTTGGGCGGCAAGCTGGCTAGCTGCTGACTGCATTAGTTGTTACTGATGGTGAATCTTAAATGTAGGTGCCTGTTGTTGTTGGTGTGGTTGTTTCCTTCCCCGAATTGTCGGGTCGCTATGCCTTATGCTTATGCCACATGGCCCCCATGTGCTGAGCTGTCACATTTCAGTGCTTACTTATTCTCCCTTGTCACACCGTCTGAGAGGCGACAAGGAGGAACAAAATTCAAAAAAAAAAAGGCCTTCGTATTTTCATCTAGTCATACTACTCCTGCTACCGGCGTATCCCATTATTTTGCAGATCATGATCATTCAACCCCTACATCTTCACTAAACATCCAGGGTCCGGCCAGTCGCCGAGCTCTCCCGCGCCAACTCGATCAGGCGAATGACCTCGCGCGCCTCCGCGCCGCTAGCCGGTAGCGCGCCCTCGCCACCCAGGGCGCGTGCGAGCTTCCGGTAGTACTCCGTGTACGTGGGCGGCTCCACGGTGGGGACGATCTCCTTGACGGGTGAGCCCTTTTGGATGGTCGTTAGGGTGCCTGATGCGGGGGAGGCGAGTTAGTTAACATGTCAGACAGATTCCCAACAGTCCTCCATAAAGGAAAGGAAAGGGCTTACCGTATCTCTCGCTGGGCTCCCGGCCGTATCCGTTATCGGCGGGCATGATACCAGCCTTGAGTTGGTCTTCTTGGATGTCGAGGTGGAACTATATACATCGATGGTTAGTGACTGAGTGTCCAGACTGGCAGGACAAGAATTTACTGCGCACCTTCTTAAAGCTCCCCTTCTCACCGCGCACCCAGAAACGCAGCTGCTCCTCCTCAGGACTAACAACGGTCGCCTTAGCGGTAACCATCGTACCGGTAGCATAGTGCAGCAGCACGGTAAACGAGTCCTCAAAGCCAGAGGTATTGACACCGCGGGCCGTACCAATGAAGGCCGTGATCCGCTTAGGCAGACCGAGCAGATGCACCGCCTGGTCGAGGAGATGGGTGCCCAGATCATAGATCGCCCCACCGCCGGGCATAACCTTGTTCTTCCATTTCGAGGCGTCGGCTGGGGGCTCCTCCGGACGGTGCCGGTCGAAGTGGGTTTCGAACTCGGAGATGCGGCCCAGAGAGCCGTTCTTGACTAGTTTGGAGAGGGTGACGAAGTCGGCATCCCAGCGGCGGTCTGTTCGATATCAACCGTTTGTTCTCTTCTTCTCTGCGGGGAAATGACGTACTCTGGAACACCGCCAGCAGCTTGTTCTGCTTGTTGGCGAGCGCGACGAGCTCATCGGCCTCCTTGCTAGTCGGGGTGAACGGCTTTTCGCAGACGACTGGCGGGGGTTAGTACGGTTACCTTCCCGGTAAAAGAAAAGACATACCGTGCTTGCCCGCATTAAGGGCGAGCTGGCCCAGGGCAAAGTGAGAGTCCGGAGCTGTGGTGATGACCACCACATCGACGGCGGGATCCTTCACCAGGTCCTCGGTGGTGCGGTAGGACTTGATGCCCGGGTGGTCCTTCTCGGCATCGTCGTCGGGCTTGGGGGTGCGCTGGACGACGGCATGGAGCTTGAACTCGGGGACTTGGGTGATGAAGGGGATGTGGAAGATCTTGGCGCTGAAGCCGTAGCCGATGACACCGACGTTGTAGGTCTTGGAGGCCATTTTAGGTGGTGTGTGGTGTATCTGTAGTTGAAAGTGACAAAATGGGACGGGAGGAAAGAGCGCAGAATATATAAAGAGGCAGTGCGGGGGGACGGAAGGTCCTGGCGACGGCAAGGAATGGTTCCGGTGGGGCAGATGCCGGGTCGGGATTGATTCGGGTTCCCGATGACATACTATAGGTGGTGGTAGAGAATTTCAGTACTCCGTAGTGTAGTTAGGTATGCACTATAGTGTATTTCTAAGCATTGAGGGATCTAGAGCCGGCCCTGTGTCATCCTCTGCACGCTACGACCTTCTTCAGGGTCAGTCGGAGTATCGCCGACTCCACAGTCTCCCAAATTTCCCAATTTACCCCCATTTAGCCACTTACGCGTCCTGCACTCCGACACACCGCGACACTTCAATTGCATCCTACCAAGAATCAACATGAGTCACTGGGTTTGATTTGAAATCAAGAAAGAAGAAACTCACCCGCGACCCCTCCGGCTGCCGGAGCTGACTCTCATACACCAGATCCGGGTTCCCGACGGTCTCAAAGCTGGGCACGTCATTCGCCGGCATGAACGACTGGGCCGTGTTACTGGGAATCCCCGTAATGTCGTATCCCTTAGCCGGCCCTTTCTTAGCTGCCTCGCGTTTCTGCTCGACCGTGCTGCGCACGTACTCCAGGTACGGCGGGTTCCCCGGGTAGAGCACGTTGTCGGCCGCGAGCACCGAGCCCGGCGCGATCATGCCGAGGTGTTCGCACAGTTTGACATCCGTCGTGTAGGCCGGTTTGTAATGATCAATAAACATCAGCTCGATCTTGGTCAGATCGCCGGATGTATATAGCTTGTGCAGGGATAGGTCGCTGCGGCCGACGAGGATGCGCACGAAGTCACGAAGGCCCGCTAGCTCGACGAGCATGTTGGCGATGGCGGCAAATTCGGGGTTCAACTCTAGGCTGAGGTACCGCTCTCCGCCGTTGCGGCGCACTCGCTCCCCGAAGAGAATGGCCGAGTAGCCCACGTAGCAGCCTAGTTCGATCATGGTCTTTGGCTTGAGCTCGTCGATCAGGTCAGTCACGATCTGACCCTTGGCGGGGCCGACGTTCATGAAGTGGTACTCCTTCTCGAATTCATGGATCAGGTCGATTACTTTCTCGGGGTGGCCGCGGATGTCGTCGAGATTGGGTTGGCCGTAGATGAAGTGGAGAAGCATTAGCTCACGGCCGGGTTCACGCTATTTTTGAATTAGATTTGTTCTTTTTGATAGTTATATAGCTATGTAGGCAGGTGCGTCGACTATTTACCGACTTCTCGCCAGGGCGCGGATGCTGACGTGTGGGACGGTCTTGAGTGGACATTGTGGTTGTGTAGAAGGACAGACGGGTTGAATGGAGAAAAAGAGAACGAGAAGAGAAGAGAGGGGGGAGGAAGAAGTAGAAGAAGAAGATAGAGCTGAGCAATAGACTGATCGGCCTCGGGGTACTCGGGGATAACTGAATGATAGTTCCTTCAGGCAACTCAGCCCGATAAGCAATGTCCCCTCCTCGCTTTGCATCATCAACGCCACTCCGGGGACGGGATCCCTTTCACCATTGACATGACTCTCCCCAGGCAGCAGACCATGTCCCCACACACTCTGTACTCCCTTAGCGCCCGCATCTTCTGGCATCTACTCCGCATTTTCCTGTCTTTCTCACTGATACTGCTGGACAACACCATCCTCCTCTTCACCAGCAGTATAGCTCACCTGCTACCAGCCCAGCCACACAAGAGCTCACAAGATGTACACTTCTACCCAAAAACCATACTAATCACCGGTGTCGGCACAGCGCCGGGCCTGGCGCTGGCCCGCGCCTGGCACGCAGCGGGCCACCGCGTTGTGGGGGCCGACGTCGCGGACCTGGACCTGCCCGTGCGCTCGGGCGGCGGCATGTCGCGCACCCTGCTTGTGTTCTACCGTATCCCCAAGGGCCATTATATCTCGCGCCTGCTGGATATCATCCATCGCGAGAAAGTAGATGTGTGGATCCCTTGTTCTCCCAAGGTGACCCCCATTGAGGATGCGACCGCCCGCCAGGTCGTGGAGAGTCGGACGAGCTGCAAGTGCATTGCTTTCGGTACGGAGCTGACGGCTTGCCTCTTGCACCCGGACTCGTTCCGGCATTATCTCATGGACAAGGGCTTGCCCGTACTCGAGCGGCATCAGGTCCAGTCGCGGGATTCCATCCACAAGATCCTGAACCGATCGCCGACGAAGTCCTACCAGATGCGACGCCTCAACTCAACAGCTGACGAGGGCGCGGTGAACCTGCCGAAACGCACGATGAGTATGACGTACTCGGATGTGAGCGAGATCGAAGTCACCAAGGACCGGCCGTGGGTCCTGCAGCAGCAGACTCGCCTCGGCGAGTTCTTTGCCGACATCCTGGTCGTGCGTGGCCATGTCCACGCCATCAAAGTCCGACTGGTGGATAGTCGCGCATCTCAGTGGGGTGCGTCGCGTCTGGACGAGGCGCTGGCAGTTGCCATCCACAAGCTGATGCAGAGCTTTGCGGCAAAAGCTGGCGCCCGCATGACGGGCCATGTATCGGTGAGACTCCTGGTGGACCAAGAGTTCGACGCACACTCCATCCGGCACTCCATCCACATTGCAGGATGCACTCCCGGCGCCGAGGCAGTTGCGAACCTGCTGCGCGATGCTCCCTGTCCGATCGCCGGCTATCTGGCCGCGATATCTCCAGACGCGGTACCTGCGCAAGTTTCAGCAGCATTGTCGCCGCCTACTCCGCAGTTTGTCTCGAGAATTGCTCCGTATATCCCGGCGCACAAGCATCTCCGGTTTCTTCGTCCTCTTATACCACTCTTGGAAAAGCTGTACACCGAGGTCTCCCCGTTCATCTTCTGGGAGAATCCTCTCTTCGCACGCCAGGACCCTCTGCCCTGGTGGTGGCATGTCCATGTCTACCAGCCCATGCGAGAGATATGGCTGCTCATGAAGCAGACCCGGGAGGCTGGCCTAACCGAATGATTTTCCTTGTTGTTAAAAGTTTCGCCCAGTTTCATCAGCGTCATGTACCTAACGAGATAACGAGACACGATCTAAACCAGAGCAATGGGTTCCACGTATTGAACATCTCCTTTATAATGCCTGCTCTATGAGAATCCATCTAACTATAGACTAGCCCTCTCGCTGATATACAACGACTTCGCCTCCGCCCTAACCGCACCATCCTGATCCAACATCTTCGCCTCGAGAAACCACTTCCTCCCCTCTCTCCTCCTCACCCACGTCTGAATCTGCATCGCGCTCGGCGTGAGCACGGGAGCCCGATACGAAACGTCCAAAGTAGCCGTATACAGCGTGCCCGTCTCATTCGAGTCTTTGTTAAAAACCCGATACGCCTCCGCACAAAGACCGAGCGACTCATCGAACAAAGCCGCGAGAACGCCGCCGTGCGCGGTGTCTTCCCACCCGTTTATCCCGGATTCGAGCTGGGCGAAGACAACGTAATCCGGCTCGGGCGAGTGGTCTTCATTACTGGATGTAATGTCGGGTTTGCGCATGAATGTCAGCACGCGCGGGACTGTGTCGTGCGTGTTGATGATTTTCTTGAAGAATTGATCGTGTTTCTGTCCTCTCTCGTACCGAGATATGAAGGGAATAACTTGGTAGTGGCTTGTCTTGCTCAGATAGGGTTGGACAGAGGGGAGGCGGGAAAAGAAGGCCAGGTCTTCTTGCGCGACAGGGAGGGTATGGAGTAGGTCTCGTAAGTCGGTCATGATTAAGGATGACAATTGTAATTATGTAGGTCTAATTATTGGGGAACGTTTTCAGGATAGTTATAAGTTCGATGTTCGGAGAAAAAGTTGGGGGTTAGTCGCACCCCCGCAATGATCCTTTGACCTCGGCAGCGTAGCCGGACTAGTGCGAAGGCAAAGCTAAGCTGCCTGCTCAGGGTTGCCGGTTCTGCGATATCGGGATACTTATTATTTCAGTTGGAGTTCTTGACTTATACTTCGCGGGCGATGGAAAGGACTCTTCCGTTGAAGTGGAGCGAACTGATGGTTCCTGAGACAATAATAACATCTCCATCTCACCACTAGGTTGAGATACTCTCCACCATGGCCTCCAATTCATTCAGCTCCGGTCGCTGTGCAGGGTCAGTACGCATGCACACCTCAACAATCCGATCAAAAGGCGGAGGAACAGGCCATTCAACTTCCGCAGTCATTGGAATATTTGCGTAGATGATGCATTTGATGACAACACCAATATCATATATATCGGATTTTTCAGTCCAGTGGGAATCCAACGTATCTTCGAGCACTATCTCGGGTGCACTACGCTGTCCCCAGCGGCTTTCGAGATCAGCGAGAACCAGTGTTTGGCCATACGTTGAAAACAACAGGTTTTCGATGTGAAGATCACGATGGACAATTCCCAATGAATGAAGAACCTTCAGTGCGGCAATAATATGTAAAATCCACTGCTTGTAAATGGCTATCGAGCAAAAGCGACCAAGGGCGAAATACCGTGGATCGAGCTTCTCGAAAACAAGTTCACCGGCAGGAGATTTTCCAAGCAGCTTGATAGTGTGTGGTGAGAGAGGTGTGCCTGGGCAACTGCCTCCTTGGCATTTGAGGAGATTTTCGACTTCGCTCAGGTATTTTCCTTTCTTCCTAAAATGACGCGAAGGATCGATCTCTATCTCAGGCAGGCGAGCAAGAATAGGTGTAAGATCCTCTGAATCATCTTCGCGGTTCGGAGGCTTTGGTGGATTGGCAATTTGACGGATAATGTCCCCGTCGATTTCGAAATGACCCTCGATCGATGGCAAATCTTTTAGCAAGCGAAGGATATCTCCAGAAAGAGTGCCTGGAATATCAACTAGTCGAACAAACGTGCCAAACACTGCTTCGTCTTGTTCATCTTCATACCAAAAGCTCTCTACCTTCCGGCCCCCTACCCTTTCGGAAAGAACCTCATAAGCAAATTTGCCCCAAGGGGGGCATAAGTTAGAACGATTTCGTAGGGCGAGATAGTTTGTCCTGAGATTTTCAACCATTTCGGGGAAAGAGTGCTCTTGACGCATGTTTTATGCAAGATAGATGCAATAATCTCAGGAGGGTGCGAGATTCATAAGGTTATAGGGCGTCCACACCGGATACAGAGCCTGATTTAAGTACTGCTTGACATGTGTGCTACTCCCAGGGAGCCGCTGCAGCCCCACTCACACCGCTCCTCCTCACTCCGTACATGAGATACTAAGGACCCAGGTCCTTTCAAAGATACGAAAAGTTCTTAATCTTGCGTGTCGTACACACTTCATTCATTAATCGACCATAGAGGTTTTGCAGGATCTCGGTGAATTTGCATGCAAGTCAAGGCGCCGAAGGCTGACGGGGGAAGATCTTGGAAAAGTCATGCTCATTCCAATACATTTCCGGGCGCACTCCAGCAAGCTTCCAATTGTTGCCAACCCTCTTATACCAGTGCTTCACGCTACCATAGCCGTGGCCTCGGTAAGCCACGTTGACGAGACTCGGGTCCGAGTAGCGCTGGTGTGCAGCGCGAATCTGATGAACTGCAGTAACCTCATTTGCAGTCACACACTCGTATATGACAGCCCCAAGGAGGTGTTGAGTGTGGATGAGTGGGTCTCCCACGAAATCTGGGGAGCTCAATGTCGAAATAAATTCCTCGGGTTCCATATCTGGAACGCACGATTGCCCAATCATGCTATAGTCCACCTTTTGCAGGGGTTAGCTCTCACGATATCCTCTACGGCCCCGATAGCAGATCGACGATACCATGATCTTAGGCGCTAGAATATTGCGCAGACGATTCCAGTCCTGTCTTAGATCACTATGATGGTCATACGCTGTTAGGAAGTAGGTGGACTACCTTTTTGTCAATACTATCGGCCCACTCGAAAGCAAGTCCTTTGAATGCAAAATAATCTGAAGCCAGGAAATGCGGCACGTCAGATAATAGGCAAGAAGACCAATTCGCACGAGATTCACCTTGCAATTGGATGCTTTCCATACTTTCAAATATCCGATTGGAGTAGGCACGAGCAAGTGACTTTCTGTGGTAAAGCGATTTTCAATTCAGCTCCGAGCGTAGAGAATAAACAAGACAGGAGACGATGGAAGACTAATAAGCTTCCATTAGCATCACGTGGTGATAAACCAATAGTGCAACGGGAGGCCTAATCGACCCGAGGCTGGCCGCTTAACCACTTGGAGAATCAACCAGATCTATTCTTCTGTGCTTGGGATGGAAATTCAAGGATCACTTAGATCAATTGTTTGCCACCTAGAACCAGGAACCAAGACCAGAGGCTGGGTACTCCGCAGTTAATTAAAATCCTGCCGCCTTGACATAATGCGGTGGACTCCAGCCCACGTAGATGGGTGAGTGCCGGCTCCACCGTGGCTGAGGCTTCCCAGAATAGCACCGCCTGGTCGCCCCGGTGATCACCAACGTCCTCAACATTGCTCTTTTCCTGGGGGAGAAAGGGGGCAATTGAATGTGACGGTAGACTGTAGAAGCAAATTGGTTGAGATCGGAAAACTTTCACGATTCTTTTATTACCAAATGACTATGTTGCACCGCAGTTTGAAGTATACCAGGCGAGCCACAGTACGAGGCTGAGCCAAGAAAAGCGGGCGGCGCGCGTCCATCCTCTGCATCATTCCCCGAGCCTCTCTCTCTCCTCCTGGACACTACTTACTTCCACTTGTCAACCACCGACACAATATTACGGCTCCCCTGTATTATTTATTCCTGGGACATCTTCTCGTTCTTCCTTCCCCCTTCCACACTGGGCTGAACCCTCCCTTCTACTCCAACCGACACAAAAAAACACACCATGCGCCTCCCACAACCCTCCGGCGGTATGGGCCGCACGAAAAACATCATTCACTTCGTCCAGGCCTTCGTCATCTTCATAGCATGGGCGATGACCATTGCTATCTGGACGAAGGGCGGCTCGGGCATCGACGGCCGGACAGCCTGGTACTGGGTTTTGGTGAGTCTCACTTCTGTCTCGTCTCTCCTCGCAGAACAGACCGACGAAGGGAGTGAAGGAACCTTGCTTTTACTAATTCTTCGACAGTGCTGGTTCAGTATCCCCGGTCTGATCTACCTCGTCGCCGTGCCCATGTGGCCGCGCGCCCGCCGCTTCGGCAATGTTTACGCCTTTGCGACCGTCGATATCCTCTATGCCGTCCTCTGGTTTTCCGCCTGGGCTGCTGTGGCTGACTACGTTGCTGAGGGCAAGAGCAAGGGTGCTTCCTCGTCCTCGGATAGCAGCAATAGCAGCAGTGGTAGCAGCAGCAACAGCAAGTCCACTCGCGCGGACAAGAGCAGCTCCGGTGGCAGCAGCGGCAAGTCCGGCTGCGATAACTGGGCCTATGGTAGTGCCAGCAAGTGTGAGCTGAGCACGGCGACCACCATTATCGGCGTCGTGATCTTGTAAGTTGAACCCCCTGCCAAAAAAAACCCTCTCAATGCTAACATTCTTTCTTTCTCCCTTTAGCCTCCTCTTCGCCGTCACAGCCTACCTATCCTTCCGCAACGTGATGCACTTCCGCCGCACGGGCACTCTTCCAGACGCTGTCTCAGACCCGACCTTCGCTGCACAGAGCAAAGCCGCCTTTTCATCGAACCCGGCCCACGACTTCGAGGAAGAGGACGACTTCCGTTCCGGCCGCGCCGGCGGAATGGACAACCATCCCGGCAGTGACCGCGACGAGGACTATGCCCTGCTGCAGCAGAGCGAAATCGACGACATGGGCAACCCGAACGGCCGGAATGCCCTGCACGGCGCCTACGATCCCACCGCCCCGGCTCCGGCCGGTATCCTGCATGACTATAACAGCTCCGGCTATAACCCGTATGGAGGCCCGCCGCCTGCCCAGCACTATGCTCCGCCGTCGGAATATGGGTCGTCGATGAGTGGGTATGGACGTTGAAATTAGGGGGTGATGTGTGATGACTGACTGTAGACGGGAATATCGAACCATCAATACCCAAAATTTAATCTGTCTTGGTTTGACATGGCCATGGAGCGGTGTTGGCAGGCGCATGTTTTTTGATCTTCTTGTTTCTTTCTGGAGGGCTTCGGCCCTGGTAACAATGTTTACTTGTTGGTTTCTGATACGATGAATAATTGCTGGCGAATCTATTATAAACATGACCCGTTTCTGTACTTGGTGATATGGGCCAATCGAATCAGATGTTTATCTATCCAAAAATCTATCCAAAAGAAGATTGAATAACTGTGAACCTTCGCCTCTCTACGTGTTCGCTGTTCAATGTTGGTCTCCCAACCCTGGCGGTACGGAGATAGTTGGCAGATTCTCACCGCCCAAATCATTATGGCCAGCTTGCCCGACGGAGCACTTGGACAAACAACACACCAGACAGACAAGCATACCCTTGCGTATGTCAGTAATGATACCCCATTTCCCCGGAACTTCCATGCTAACCTACCTGTGAATAACAGATAACCCCCACCTCCCACAAACCACCTGAGCCAAAACCCCAGCCACGAGCTACCATCCATCATGGCCAGCGAAGTCGACCTCTTCAACGAATACCCTCTACACCTAGACCCAACCTCCAAAGCAATCAGCCTCGCCTCTTCCTCCTCCTACAGCAGCGCACAACAAACAGCCCTGAACGCCGAACTACAAGACCTAAACCAGCTGCACCGCGCCCTTCTCGCACTCGAGCCGCCCAACGTCCCACCTCCCCCACTGCCCATCAACCCGAAGCGCAGCGCCCAGATCACCAAACTCCGCGACAGCGCCAACACCGCCTACCGCAAGAACAACTACGCCGAAGCAGTCCGGCTGTACACGTACGCCATCGAGATGGCGCTCGCCCGGCCCGGGTGGGAGCCTGTCACGCTGGCCCGCGACGAGATGGCGGGTTTGTATGCGAACCGCGCGCAGGCGCAGATGGCGCAGCAGGCTTGGCCTGAAGGGCTGGTTGATGCTAAGTCTAGTGTTGATTCTAAGGCGGTGGGCAATGTTAAGGCTTGGTGGCGTGTTGCGAAGTGTTTGGCCGAGATGAGTCGGTTGGAAGAGGCGAAGCAGTTTTTAGTGAAGGGGTTGGAGATCGAGGGGAAGGATAGTGAGGGGGGAAGGAATTGCTTAGTTTGTTGGAGGATGTTGAGAAGGATTTGCAGTCCAAGTCTGGTTTGGCTTAGATGTGTTTTCTTCTTTTTTTTACATATTCCATGTTAGGCGTTTGGGGTGAATGAATGGGACTATTACTGTAAGCTGAACTTTTTTATCTTGTAACTATGGAGTTTGTTTTTGTCTTATGAGTTACATGGGATCATAGAAGCTAGAAGACTCGAGCTTTGAATGACGATCCTATGTGTTACAATGTAGAGGCTTGGTTCAAAAAAGATAGGAGATTCGATATAAATAATACACAGCACCCAATCAATCCTTAGCTGTGGTTGAGCCCAGAGAAAACCAGGAATATAACTTCAATCCCACGCAAGCTAAATAACGACAAAACACAACAATGAAATTGCTTGATTCCAATGATAAGATCTGCGAGAAAAGCGACTCCCAGACTCTCGCGTAACAAAACATCAAGTGAAGATCGCTTCATTATTCTCGAAACTATGTGGCAAACATAAATCGCCCTAAGTAGTAGCACACAGTACATAACCCTTCCCCCCATCACACGGATTTAACAGATTAAACCTGAACACTCGACCCATCATTCTTCTTACAAGCACACGCATTAGCCCCGGCAACTACCTGAGACGGAGAACGCGAATAGCTAGGCGGAACATCGAGAACGGGATTACGGTCGAAGAAATTCCGCGGCCGCAAAAGGAGTGTCATGGGTTCAGCGGGCATGATGGGGTAATCTTCTGGCGAGGGAAAATGGGTTAGGCCGAAAGTATGCCACAGAACGATGTCGGTGTTGTCAATCGAGCAGTCTTTGCCGGCGGCTTCGATCCAGGCGGGTAGGCCTTGCGAGGGCTCGCCTGAGGTTTGGGGGACGTGTCGGCCGGCCGGGTGGATTTGGTCGTCCGAGTCTGGGGGTTTGGTTTTGTCAGATGCATTTTTCTTCCCATTATCAAGGGTACATTGGCAGGTGGGAAGGAGTGAAACTTACACTTTGTTACATGGACGGCGTGTCGTGCGAAGCCGGCACGCTTCCAGACCAATCCTCCCGCCTTTGGGAGCAATGGAGGCACATCACGGCTGACCAGCTTATAGGTGACGGGCTTCTTGCTATGTGGGTTCAGCTTGGACGTATTGGCAATCTCCCAAGTACGACCCGTCTGGCCATCGTAGTCCGACATGGCTTCCAGAGGGGTGGAGTACTTTGTCTTTTTGGCGTAGAAGGCATTTCCATACTTATTCTCTGCACTTCCCACCTCTCCAGGCCCTTGGACGGCGTCGACTTGGAAGACGGTGTTATTCGGTCCGTCGATGTTGGGATCAACCCGTAGACAAAACAGATGCTGGTGGTTATGCGCGTTGACACCGGGGTACACTTCCGTGCCCCAGCCCTTTGTATCCTCGCCGGGATTCATGGCGTACGTGTTCAGGATACCAGTCAGCTTGATCTCGAGCTGGACCGTTCCATCCTGGTGGAAAATCCAGTACACGCAGTACTCGTAGTTGGCCGCTGTGAAGATGTGGGAGATGATGAGCTTGCGGCCGCGGGTTACTACCACGGAGTCGTCGCGGAAGTCTGTGTGTTTAAACAAAATTCCCGCGTCTTCCTCATGGATACAGATGGCGTTCTTGATGCTCGTGCTCGCGCCCGCGCGGTTGACAAACGCCGCGTCCATGTAGTGGATAGCTCCCTTGCAGTCGCAGCCCAGGGACAAGCTGTTCGTCATGTATCCACCGCCATACTCGCCCAGGTCAAAGGCATGCTTGCGCTGATGCGGATGTTCCGGGTTGCCGTAGGGAACGACCATCTCCGCCAGCGAAAGCCGATAGAAGACGGGCCGAACATTGCCCTTATCGTTGAATGTGATGTTGTTCAGAACAATTCCCTCCCGGTAGTTGAACCCGACGTGAATGCCCCAGTTCTGCCACTCGATGGTACGGCCCTTGACCTCGAACGAGACGCCCTCGGGCTGGGTGATGTGTATGGGCTTGATGTCAGTACGGAAACCGCCTTCTTTCTCAATTGAAGCAGGGAAATAATTGTTGGGCGGGACCTTGTTGATGGGTCTGCGCACGGGAGGCACGTCGATGTGAATGATCTGCTTCGTCTCGGCGTTGTAGATAGGGCAGAAGTCCAGCGGGTAGGTGTACTGGGAGTCATCGATATGGGGCCGGTAGTACATTAGGGCTTGCTGCAGGCGGACCCCGGCTCCAAATCGCTCATCATATCCGATGGTCCATGCTGGATTTAGGGTTAGCACTTGGTCATCGCAAGAGCAGCTCGCGTCAACTTACGGTCGCAGTATACTTTGTGCATATCCTCCTTGGGGATACCAATAATACCGCACTGCTCAATAACCTTCGGGTCTTTGCGCACAACATGTTCAACCTCTTGTAGATCCTCCATTGTGATAAGAGGCTGCACGTCCGGCGTGTGCTGCCATTGAACAATCTTCTTCTGGTCGAGGTCCACCATCCCGTCGTACACCTTGCCGCCTGGAGCGATGGCAACAATATCTGCTGCTCTTGCTGGCCGGGGTGTATGCTCCGGGTCTGCCAGCCAGGCCATCATCTCGGCCTTGCGAGGCTCGTACAATGTGACCGCATTGAAGTTGAGCTGCCCATGCTCCTTGCGAACGATAGCGACGGCTGCATCGATCTCGGTCGTTGACAGAGGGTCGAAGGGGTGTGCGGGCGGCGCCGTCGCGCTGACCTGGTAGGTCAACTGCTGGAGCCGGTCATGAACCATTGCGTCCTTTGGTGTGCTGGTCTCTTATCGGAAATATATATCGATGTTGGAGTGTTGTGTTTCAGATATTTGAAAACAGGTAATCACCAACCCAAATGCACAACGGAAGTCAATCAATCACTTAATTGTCTGAATGTTTTCTGCAGGGCTCCCCGCCGGGTATTTATGCTCCAGTCGCATCACCGTTGTTATCTCGAAGCGCAGCGATTAGATCAAGCATTGCGGAGGCCGGATCTGTTGTCTCGATCGGGCATAGCGTGGAATCCCAAAGGAGCAACTGGATGCTCCCGTGCGGCAATTGTTGTTGAAGCTATTCCATTTGTCATAAGGAACTACGTACTCGGACTACAGTTCCCAATATAGGTTATTTTGCGAGTGTGACACAAATGGAAGAGATGATGGTATAAAGCACATCGAACTGTACATTATTAACTAAAGAAACAAGACGCTCCCACCAATCTACCTGCAACCCCAAAGAGAGCAAACGCAGTAGCCAAGATGACCATGTTAGAAGAACGACACCTGGTAGAGAGCCGAAGTGAAAACGCCCCAGACATGGATTCAGATACCAGCCAGATCAGAAGAAAAGATACAGAAAAGAACGCCGTACACCCTTCCGACGCGACATATGCGCCGGCGAAGAGAATAAGAAAAGAAGCACATGCAACGCGACGAGAAGAAAAGCAATGCCGAAGATCGAAGAAAACCAGCACCAGATTTCCACTGGGCTTATGTACATGCAATCATATCGTATCAATCCCCAATTCGGTTGTCTTTAGACTCAGATCTTGCCCATCTGAAAGGACCCCATTGATCCGCCGGGGGTCACAGCCCCGAAGCCTGTTCCATGGTGCTGGGGGGTGTGAGCTCCACCGGTATGGTGGCCTGTGTTCGGGGTGCCGGGAGTGCCAGCGGCAGAGTAGATGGTGGCCCCATTAAGATTCGGGGTTTGGTGAGGCATGTGGTGGGTCATCGCGGGCATCTGGCCATTCAGCCCCCAGATCTGGCCGGAGTATTTGCTTTCGTCGATGGACCCATTGAAAACCAGCTGCCGCATCTTCCAGTAGATCTCGCCCGTGACCAGCGAGTCTGATCCGGCCTGGTGAGCAATCCCGACGCGTTTCACGCCGAGCTCGTCTGCAACATCTTGCAGACCAGATTTTTGCCCCAGGTTGGTAAGGATCTGGGTAGCTGCCGGGGTCAAAGGAGAGTCGTTGACTGCTTGGTTGCGGCCAGCGTGTTTCATGAGGTACTTGATGTCATATAGTGATGGGAAGAAGATGTTAAGGAGCTTATGGAACTCCTCTTCGTTTTCGGGTAAGGGGGAGCACAGCATGATCTTCATCAAATAGCCAAAGTCGTATCCGGAGTGGAAGGAGACCCAGTTGACGTCGTCCACCAGGACCAGACCCGAGCTGATCAGGAGGGAACCGAACTCGAAGGGGTCGATGCCGTTCTTCTCATGCATGGAAAAGTCAATACCGGATTTGGCGAGCATTGCCGTTGACTCCTGCGCATACATATCCCCTTCCAGCGAGAATCGGAAATTGAACTGCCAGGTGCACGGCGCGGGGACCATGGCATTGCTAAAAGGTTGTCCGTTAGAGTCTGCACCGGTAGCTGGCGGCACCTCCCCTTCGGAGTTGAAGAGAGTAATTCCCAGTTGGATCATTTTGAGGAGGTCAACGTTGCATCGGAGAGTCTGGTAGTGGTAGTCTGCTTTGTTCGTGAATGACCCAATCGGTCGCGCAACGATCCCTGGGAACTCGGTATCCTAAAACCGCAATCAGTATCACTGTCGTGAATGTTTGGAAAAGGTGTTGGCTGCTTACCATGCTGATATAGGGATACTTATCCACCAACTGCCGCAACACCGCCATCTCATGAGCCAAGTTGTGCTTCCACACATCCCGTATCCGCGTCTTGACCGCGCCCGCTTTCGTCTCTAATGCCAGCCGGCCATCTTGAGCCTGGTGCAGCTGCTGTTGTTGCATCTGCGCCCCTCGCGCAAACCCCATCTGCGCCGCATGGCTCGCTAGGCCAGTTCCACCACCATCAGATGCGCCGGCAGCGAACCCGGCAACGGACATTCCGTTCGCAAGGCCCGCGCCGGACAAGGTGAAGGGATTGATGTTGGTATTTGGGTTTCCTGCAAAACCAGGGTGGCCACCGAGCGAAGGGGGAGGAAGCGCCGAGTTGGCGGATTGGGCGTGGGCGGGGTGGTGTTGGGACTGGACATGCTGTTGTAGAGCATAGGGGCCACCTAGAGCCGAGGGCCCGTATCTGCCGACAGGAGGAGGCATTTGTGGTGAGCGACGGAAGTAAGTGGGTGTTTGAGGTTAGGGAGAAGATGGAATTAATGGTCAGTTTTCGGTCTTCGAAAGGCGGGCAGCTCTGACTCGCCGAGTTGGGTTTAGCGCCTCCGTTCTGCCCCAGCACAGATCTCGCTCTCTCTTCCTCTCTCTTCCGCTCCCTCCAGCTAACTACAACCTCAGTCCCCCCAATTGCACCCGTCCGAGGGCTTTGATCTCGTTTGGTTTTCCTTTCATCTCTCCTCACACAGGCAGTCTATCCACAATGCCTGCCCGAAACCCCACCGGCTTCGACATGGCCCAATTCAAGGCCGCGGCCTCCCCATCCTCCGCCTTCGCCAAGCGTGATCCCTGGGCTCGCAAGTACGATTGTTTCTCCTATAGGTGTTATGTCCGGATGCTAACAAGTTCCCAGTGAGGCATGGAGATATTACGGCCCCTTCAGCCGCTTCAACCGCTTCAAGGGCCTGTTCCCCGGCTTCGGCATCGCTACTGTCGCTTTCGCGGCCTACTGCACATATGAACACTTTTTCCTGAAGGACGCTCATCATCACGGTGACAACCACGGCGAGGGCCACCACTAGAGAAATTCGAAAAGAGGAAATTTGCAAGGACCTGCTGGTCGACGGACGAACGACGGAGTGGAATGCGGGATACTCGGGATACCCTATAAGACGAGAAACGGGACGTCTGTTATCTCATCAGTCGGAGGACTGTCTGTCGGAGCAGGTCAGAGATCTGCTCTCATATTCAAATGAGAAGCTGTCGGCGCTTTGGGTTGGCTGATTCGGGTGTACATAGTCCATGTTCAATTACCACAACATGTTTTCCTTTTCTTTCACACTAACGGACCTTTCCTAAGCTCCTCGATATATTTTCTTGACAAAAGATGATCTTCCCTCTATGAGTAAGTATAGCATGATATCATCAGACACATTAATGCAGAGAGAGGAGCGTTACTCCTCAAAAACCAAGGCGATGCCATCATCGCCGGCAGTGACAATGCGCTTTCCATCGAGGCTCTGCACAAATCCCATAATGCCACCAGCCTGTTCGCCATCCTCGTTTTCTGTCGCAGGCAGATGCCCCTTCCATTCCTGCAACAGCCCCTGCGCAGCGGCAGCAGTACCACCGCGTGCATCCCAGCGTCGGACAACACCATCCAATCCAGCTGATGTGAGCACATATGACCGCCCTGGTTGGGCTGCATTGGCAGAGGCAAGAGGACCCGGACGCGGAGCAGCGGTGGGAGCACGGCTCTGCAGGAATTCTACCTTGACGACGGCACTACCTTCGTGCGCCTCCTTGATATGCCGGCGGACGGCGAACCGGTGAGCGGCATCGTAGAGAGCAATGGAACCATCCACGGACCCGGCAGCGAGAAGAGTCAATGGTGGTTGGGAGAAGGAAAGAGTCTCAATGCCGTCGGTCTGGGCCTGGAGGGCAGCTACGATCGTGCCCGACGCAGAGGTACTCGTAGTAGCCTGCGAAGCCGGGGCAGCTTTGCCCTTGGCCTTTTGTACCGGTGCCGCAGCAGCAGCCAGACGAGGTAGACCGACGACCTTGATGTGTCCGTCGGCACCACCCACGGCGGCAATGCCGCCACCTGGTGAAACGGCGATAGAGTACAATCCGCCATCCACGGCAAACCGCTGATCCTCCGCAGTCAATCCAATAATAGCGTTCGTACCCTGGGATCCGGAAATACCTGCAGCGGCAGCTGCGCCAAATACATCATAGACATAAAAGCTGCCGTCCTCGGAGACCGTCGCAAGCAAGTTTCCGTCGGGCGTCCATGCGCCAGCGGTACAGGATGCGGTGTGCTGGAAGAAACTCTGAATGATGGTAATGGGCTGCGAGGCATCCGTATGATCAATGCGGAATACCCACGCGCTGCCATCATTGGCACCAATAGCAACGACATTGCGTTTCTCATCTGCGCCCTGAGCGTAGGGACACACAGCCACCCAGTTGATCTCCTCCACCTCCTGTGCCTCGGCGACAAAGTCCCATGCGAGTCCGGTCGTCTGGGGTGAGGTGTCCCGCCACGCCCGCAACTTGCCGTCCAACCCCGCTGTCACGACATATTCTCCCGCTGGCTCGGTAAAAGCGACTGCATTGACCGTGTCGGTATGTCCGTGTAGCTTAGCCAATGGATTCAGTGACTCTCGCTCTCGCGGTTGTGGGTTCGACTCATAGCTCTGCGGAAGGACCGGGCGAGGGCCTGGGGTCGAGTCGAATATGTAGGCGGTGTCGTCGCCGGCACCAGTGATGACGATGTTGTTGTGGATCGGATGCTGGGCCACGCAGAAGACAGAGTCATTGTGCGAGTCGAAATGTGCAGCGGAGTCATTTTGGAAAGTCTGCTCCTCGTAGGTCATGGGTTGGTCCTCGTCGTCGTCCGGGTCGGAGTCCATGGGCTGATCCTCGTCGCGCTGGAAAATCTCCTCGGCCTCGTCGGCGTCGACGTAGGCATCCTCCTCATCGTGAGGGTTGGAAGAAGACATGTTTAAGGGGTGGTATGAATATTAATGGAGTATGAATGAATGGAAGAATATCTTTTTCTTTCGTCGATTAGAAATCCACATCCCACGAAGACAAACAGTGCAAACAAGCTTGTTCTTATCGGCCGGACTTTCTTCGTTCTTGATTTCATCTTCGCAACCAACCATGGACGGCTTCGACGAGGAAGCATTTAAACAATTCTTTCCTTCCGGCTTCGGCAAGCAGGAGAAGACGGTTGACGTCGACTCTCAGATCAACCGCTCGAAGCGCGCCGAGGTGTCCGCGCAGCCGAAACCGCGAGCGGACGAGGATGAAAGGAAAGAATTGGCCGCCACTGATCCCGCCCTCGAGGCAGAAGAGCGCCGCGATGAGCGTAAACCAAGCGCTGATGATGACGATGATGACTCTGACGATTCCGACGATGATGACGAGGACGAATTCCCTGTGTCTCATGAGCTTGTTCTCAAAACCCATGAGCGCGCGGTGACCACTATGACTGTAGATCCTTCCGGGGCGCGATTAATCACTGGCTCAATCGACTGCACCTTGAAGCTTCACGATTTTGCTTCAATGACCCCTTCCACAATCCGCGCATTCAAATCTGTCGACCCTTCGGAAAAGAAGACAGCTGCTGTACAGGATACCCATGCTGTCCACTACGTTGCATTCAACCCAATCTCGCCAGCCTACGTTTTAGCGGTGCCCGCGACAGCTCAGCCACGTGTTCTCAGTCGTGATGGTGAGACTCTGGTGGAATTCGCGAAAGGGGACATGTACTTGCGGGACATGCACCATACGAAAGGACACATCTCGGAAGTAACCGCCGGTGCCTGGTGCCCCACGGATGAGAATCTGTGCGCTACTGCCGGGACCGATAGTACGGTGCGCATCTGGGACGCCAACGTGGGCCGCTCGCAGAGGGAGGTCATTGTGCACAAGTCCCGGGCTGCTGGGTCCGCTGGACGCACCAAGATGACTGCCGTCGCATGGGGCTCGCCAAAGCAGGGCGGATTGAATGTTCTTGTTGGTGCCGCTCTTGATGGCAGTTTGGCTATGTGGAGTGGCGACGGGCCGTTTACGCGGCCGAGCGCTGAAGTGCGGGATGCGCATACGCGTGATACTTGGACCAGCGGTTTGGATATCAGCTCCGATGGACGACTTGTTGTCAGCAGGGGCGGAGATGACACGATCAAGCTCTGGGATACTCGGAAGTTCAAGACTCCAATCACCACAGTCACACATCCCTCAACCTCCTCCCGCTACCCTTCGTCCAACATCCAGTTCTCCCCTACATCTGCGAATGTCATCACGGGCTCAGAAACCGGCCATCTACACATCCTGAACCCGGCCACATTGAAGGCAGAGCTGATTACTCCCGTCACGCCTGGATCGCCGGTAATCTCGGTGTTATGGCACGAGAAGCTCAACCAAATCTTAACCGGCTCCGCCAATGCCGAGACCCATGTGCTCTACAACCCGACCATGTCCACCAAGGGCGCGGCTCTCGTGATGTCCAAGGCGCCCAAGCGCCGTCATGTGGATGACAGCGCGACCTTCACCACTGATATATCCCAGGGTCTTTCCGGCGACTCGGTGGTGGTCGGCACCAATGGCGTGCCTCATTACAGCTCGGCAACATGGTCCGCACGACATCCCACTGTTGGTCTGACAGCCTCGGGACGTTCTCGCGACCCCCGTCGGCCACATGTTCCGCAGCAGACACCGTTTGGCAAGTCTACGCCCGATGAAAAGCACATTCGCGAAAATATCCCTCTCAGCTCCATGCGTGACGAAGATCCGCGCGAGGCGCTGCTGAAGTACGCGGAAAAGGCTCAGAAAGATCCTATCTTCACCAAGGCATATCAGGAAACACAGCCAAAAGCGATCTATGCCGAGCTCAGCGATGAGGAGGAACCTGGGCCGGAGAAGAAGAAAGCGCGACGATGATTTAATAATAACAACTTGGAATTGTATACTACACAGTGCATTTATCTGATAACAAAGGACATGATACCCACGCATCCCATCCCTTGCGTCCGATCTAATCATCTGTACACCTGCTTTTTTCCCCTCCTTGCGATCTACATATTCCATGACGTTCATCCGCGACCCGGTCGAGGCGAGCGTGCCGGCACACCAATTAAGCCACACAAGGATTCGCACGGGCATTCGGATTCTAGTGTTTCAGTGGCGCATTATGAGTCTAGTTAACAAGCCTAGTTTAGTTCACTTGAGTCACTAGTTAACTAGCGCAGCCTGGTTAGGCAACAAATGATGACTGATGCGCCTCCCGCCCAGCTCCGCCCATCTTCATTTCGGCATCGACTTCTTGGTTCTCCCCGACAAGCTCTTTTTCGAGCTGAACCACCATGCTAAGTGTCGCATTGTGACCAGATGCTTACCGCCAACATCCGGACCTATTTCCATCATCGACTGTAACTGTCGGACCTCCCCCAAACCGTGCGGGGTGAGGCTCCAGGGGGATTGATTATCTGTCTGCGTGTTTGGCGACCGTGGACACCACCCGGTAAATGCCAGCGGATACTTTGATCCTGGGAGTCAGTTATTTGGCGCGCTCTGTTTGATTCGCCCAAATGGACTCTTCACAGGGGCCTCTGGTAGCTGGCTTGCTCACGACCCTGATTTCCGCGACTGTCGCGCCATCCTCCTCAACCCCCACAACTCTTCCGATAGACTCGCCTAACCATGACGATCAACCTGAAGGGATGCACCACTGGTCATCGCTGATCGGTATCGTGACTGCCTTGATCGGGAATGTCCTGATCTCCTTGGCTCTCAATATCCAGCGCTACGCCCATATCCGCATTACGAGGGAGTGGGAACGCGATAATACGCAGAAGGAGGCTGCCGGGAGACAGTCACATACGGGCCTAGGGTCGGCGGGTCCCTATGGGGCTGTGGGGATACAGAGGGGAAGATCGAGGGAGCATTTCGAGTACCGTGACGAGGAGGAAGAGACTTCCGAAGACACTGATGGGACCTCGCGCCCTCGGGATCGTCAACGCGAGTCGTTCACGTCAGATGGAACTGCTCGCCCGGGAGACAAAAAGACCGCGCGCGCAGATAGCAAGAAGAACTACCTACGGTCGCCTTACTGGTGGGCGGGACTAGTGCTGATGTGTTTGGGCGAGACGGGCAACTTCCTGGCGTACGGCTTTGCGCCCGCATCGATCGTGTCGCCTCTCGGGGTTGTGGCCCTGATCTCCAACTGCATCATCGCGCCGTGTTTGCTCAAGGAAAAGTTTCGTCAGCGTGACTTCTGGGGCGTTCTTGTCGCCATTGCTGGAGCAGTGGTGGTAGTGCTTAGCGCCAAATCGTCCGAGGAGAAAATCGGGCCTCATGAGATTTGGGTCATGATCACTCGCTGGGAATTTCTGCTCTATCTCGCAATATCGATCATTTTGATCATCGTTCTGATGTGGGCGAGTGGCACGTACGGTCCGCGGTCGATTCTGATTGATATTGGGCTTGTTGGCTTGTTCGGTAAGTGTTTATGTCTTTCTTCTTTTTGCCCCAAGTACTGACTTGCAATAGGTGGATATACGGCGTTGTCTACTAAAGGCGTTGCCTCGTTATTGTCCTTTACCTTGTGGCACGTCATCACCTTCCCGATCACCTACCTGCTCGTGTTCGTCCTCGTCTTTAGTGCCTTGATGCAGATTCGGTACATCAATCGTGCTCTGCAGCGCTTCGATTCTACTCAAGTGATCCCGACCCAATTCGTGCTCTTTACGCTCTCGGTAATCATCGGTAGTGCAGTGCTCTATCGTGATTTCGAGTCGATTCCAGCTGCACGTGCAGTGAAGTTTGTCGGGGGCTGTCTGTTGACCTTCTTGGGGGTGTATTTCATTACAAGTGGCCGAGTCCGGAGCGATGATGCGTCATCCTATTCATCAGAAGATGAGGAAGAAGCTATCGGCCTGCTGCATGGTGAAAGATACCAGGACAGAGTCGATTTGTCTCCTCCAGGTCAACAGCTGCGCGTCCAAAGAGAATTACGGACAGCGCCCGAAACGCAGCGTGGTCGGTCACCTTCAGGTTCTTTGTTGAGCCAAGGCATTGACGGAATCGATGACGGGCAGTCCACTCCGAAAGGGGCCCTTTCCGTTGTCACGTCTTCTCCTGGTGGCTCTCTCTCCGCCGATTCACCTTTATCTGCTCCATTCTCTGATCACCCGTCACCATTGCGGCCTCCATCTCATATGTCCAATCCTTGGGCTGACCGCAATGAACGGGCCGTGGGTACCGAACGGCCAACTACTCCTCAAGGCCAGTCCAACGAAGCTACGCCGAGATCAACGGTCCAGCTTCGTTACCCGCCGGCCCCGGGCGTGGAAGACACCCCGCCGCTGAACGAGGGCCGACGCGCCTCTACTCCAACCACCGCAGATCAGCCTCATTTTCCTGGTCGGAGTCGTACAAGTGCTGAGACACCTCCACGACGCGCACTACGTAACTCCATCTCAAATCGTTTCTCGCCCGGACCCCTTTTCCCCACACTCTCTGCTGGTTTCAGTGCCGTGGTTGCGGAATCTCTTCGGCGAGGGGAAGGAAATTCATCAGTCAAGGATCGCACCAAACGGAAACTAGAACGCCGGAGACCACTTGACGGTGCATTCAGAGATGGGATCGCTCGCTATCACGATGGGGATGATGGCCCTGCTGGTGTCGGCGGCGATGGCCACGACACCCCGGCTACGATTGCCACCGCGCGGCTTCAGTCCGCCACGAGTCTGGCTGCTGCCCCTGCAGAGGTCGGACGATCTTCTACGCCGGCCCTCGCAACCGAGATCTATGCCTTGCCAACGCAAAGCGCACAAGAGGGGGCCACTCGTGTTCGCAGCCTCAGTGAATCTATGAGTGGTGGGCTTGCATGGTTGGGTGGTGTTCTACGCAAGACTCATGCCGACAAATACACCGAGAGTGCTGCTGTATCGCAAGGAACACCTACTCCGCCAAATGGCGATAATGGACCCGGTGATACGGGCGCCCAGGCGGAGACACGGCAATAATTGCACCGGAATTTGTACTATGGCAACGACGGGAGAGTGGCTGGGTCACTCGAGCTATACATACTCACGTTTTCATACTCTTTTACATCCCCCTCTAATTCCTTCTTGCGCGGGACATTTGTTTCTTTCTGTTCAGAAGTATCTATTTGACTGATGATTGGCATATTGACTGTTTATAATTGGCATCATCATTGCATTCTGCGGGTATATGTTATGTCACTATGTCTTTTAATACATATGGTTTCGATAGTTTAATGACTTAGTGCTACGTCGTTAACAATGTCCAGCCGTTTGGGCTGACTGAATTAACTTCGTTTACCTTTGTCCCAGTCGTGGGAATTCCGGCGGGGAAGCTATGAACGAAGCCCTAATAGGTGGAAAAAGGACCAAAAAGCATGCCTCCCCATGTCTGCAGGAGCCTCCACTGGCTGAACCTTGAATTTACCCGTCGGATTGCCCCCTCCAATCCGGGGTATCGGATCATTACCCTTGCAAAAACAACAGAGACTAATCCATGCAACAGACGGGGCGGAGAGTTGCTCCGTCTCATTATAGTGCTAGTCCCGGAAGCCAAAGCTAAGCTCAACACCCACGCAGTCTCTCATTAGACACGAATGCCGTGTACTACTGCGGCCTCATCTCCGAGGCATAAGTTAATTGCGAGACTAATACAGATCGAAACTTGCCCCGCATTCCGTGGAGATCACGGTGTGTCTCCGACAAGCTTCGCTTGCATTAAATTACCCGCAGGCGCAGGCCGAGGAATCAACGAGATGAGCTGGCGGGAATCTTGCATATTTAATATGCAGGACCACGCTCGCTTGTCCTCCGGTTCCTTTTTCTATGCTCATGGCTACTTAGCTAGTCGCATAGACTTAGCACTAGGAACACGAGAACATTTTGTCTGCGATGATAGTCAATCTATTTGCCAACGGGCTATTGCTTGGGCAGCTTTTTGCTGCGCTGGTCGCTGGTCATGGCGGTTCTAGCACCCCCCTCTACAAGAACGCGAAGGCGCCTGTAGATGAGAGAGTGAAGGACCTGCTAGGCCGGATGACCATCGAGGATAAGATGGCTCAATTGATGCAGGGTGCGCTGTCTTTTCTTTTATCTGTCACTGTCTCGAATACTGAGCATTTCTTTCTTGCAGGAGATATAACCAATTGGATGAATCAAGACACCGGGGCGTTTAACTACTCCGGCCTCGAAGCGAATATGGCCGAGAAAGCGGGCATGTTCTACGGTATGAATCAGTCTCAGGCTCGACGTACGAGAGGTGTTTATTTCTGACTTGATCGACAGTCGGATACCCTGTGTCCTGGCAATTGCTTGCCGAGAATATCAAGAGAGGTCAGGATTATCTCCTGCATAACACCACACTGGGTATTCCTGCGCTGGTCCAGACTGAAGGTAAGTGTTTGTCTAGAAATGAATAATTTGCCTTTTATAAACAAACTGATCAATTCGTCGCGGATAGGTATCCACGGCTTCCTGATTGGCAATGCGACGATCTTCAACTCGCCTATTGCATACGGCTCCTCTTGGAACAGGAAAGTGAGTGTTTGGTCTGCTGATAGCATGCAATTGTGGCGTAGAAAATCTAACAATTCTCTATCTGTAGCTCGTCCAAAAGATGGGAGAGACCATCGGCCAACAAGCCCGCGCGCTGGGTGCCAACCAGCTCTTTGCTCCTATCGTTGACTTGGCTCGCGAGCCTCGTTATGGTCGGGTATGATAACTATACCACAGATTTTCTGACGCTGAGCACAGCTAAGGAAGCGTTACAGGTCGAAGAAACCTTCTCGGAGGATGCCTACCTCGCCGGAGAAATAGGGTATAGTTACGTGAAAGGCATCCAGAGCAAGAAGGTTTCCGCAATGGTCAAGCATTTTGCTGCATTCAGTAATCCCGAACAAGGCATCAATACCGGACCGGTACATGGCGGCGAGAGAGAACTGCGGACGACGTACGTTGATCGGCCTTTGCCGGATATTTGGGTACTAATGTTTTCTCAGATGGTTGCCGTCGTTTAAGAGAGCTATTATCGACGGTGGTGCTTGGGGTGTTATGGCTGCCTATTCATCGTACGTATTTTGAGAAGGACTGGCTGGGCCTTATTCTGACCTTTTCTAGCTACGATGGAATCCCGGCTGTTGCTAACCACCTCACCATCACGGAAATCCTGAGAAACGAATGGGGTTACGACTACTTTGTCATGACTGACGCCGGTGGAAGTGACAGGCTATGCAGTTACTTCAAACTCTGCCAGAGCAATCCCCTTGACATGGAAGCCGTTACTACGCAGCTTTTGGACGCGGGAACCGATGTTGAGATGGGCGGTGGTTCATTGTAAGCGCGGCAGAAAACGACAGTGCAGGATGATCTAACAGCCACCTAGCAACTTTCAGAAGATTCCAGAGATGGTCAAGTCTGGGAAACTCAGCGTTGACCTCGTAAATACCGCCGTGTCCAGACTCCTCCGGGCCAAGTTCGAGATGGGCCTGTTTGAAGATCCGTATACTATCGCACCACAGAGCGAGTGGGCCAACATTCTGAACGGCCCCGAGGCTAAGCAGCTTGCAAGGGACTTGGATAAGGAGTCTATCATCCTGCTGGAGAATCATGATGAAACGCTTCCGTTGAAAAAGTCAGGCAACATTGCCGTCATTGGACCTATGGCGCATGGATACATGAATGTAAGTCGATTACTTCACATCCCACCTCTCTTTTCGGGATTTTGTCTCACATATTATTCGCTAGTATGGTGACTATGTGGTGTATGAGAGTCAATGGCACGGCGTCACTCCTCTGGATGGTATCAGAAACGCCGTCGGCGACAATGCCCAGATCCACTACGCACAAGGGTGTGAGCGGTGGAGCAATGACCAGTCCGGTTTCCCTGAGGCAATCGAAGCCGCGAAGAAGTCAGACGTGGCCGTCGTCGTGGTTGGAACGTGGTCGCGAGACCAAGTCCAACTGTGGCAGGGACTCAATGCAACGTGAGTTGAGCTGAACTTTATGGAAATACCGTAGGCTGACGGACATCTCAAACCAGGACTGGTGAGCACGTTGACGAAGATGACCTGTCCTTAGTCGGTGCTCAGGCCCCCTTGATTAAAGCCATTGTCGACACCGGCGTCCCGACCGTCGTTGTTCTCTCCAGCGGCAAGCCCATCACAGAAGTATGGCTTTCCAACACAACCCAGGCCCTGGTGCAACAGTTCTACCCATCTGAAGAAGGCGGCAATGCGCTCGCGGATGTTCTGTTTGGCGACTACAACCCTTCCGGCAAGCTATCTATGGGCTTCCCGCGATATGTCGGCGACATTCCGGTCTTTTATGACTACCTGAACTCAGGTCGTTCGATATCCGACTCAGGCGTCCAATATCCCAATGGGACTCTCGTCTTCGGTCACCAATATGTCTTCGGAAGCCCGATCCCCTGGTATGAGTTTGGTTACGGCAAGAGTTACGTGAACTTTGAGTACGGCAATGTTAGAGTGGACCGTAGCACTGTCTCTGCGTCTGATACCGTTACTGTCAGTGTTGAAGTTACTAACACTGATCCGTATCGCGATGGTACCGAGGTTGTGCAAGTGTACATCTCTGATGACATTGCTACTGTGGTTGTTCCAAATCGCCAGCTCAAGGGCTTTGAGAAGGTGGTCATTCCAGCTGGGAAGACCGTGAATGTGAAGATTCCTATTCCGGTTGAGGATCTGGGGCTTTGGAATACTCGCATGAAATATGTTGTTGAGCCTGGTTCCTTTACGGTTTTGGTTGGGAGCAGTTCTGCGGATATTCGAGGCAATGCCACGTTTACTGTGCGGTGATTGGGCTTGGAGTGGTGTGGTCACTGCATCTGGTTGGTCCTGTTGATATTGAAAACTTGAGAGAAATGCAGATAGTAAATAAAAGATGGAGTACGCATTCCACTGTCGATTGCTATCAAAAACACGATAGTTGTTAAGCCACGGACTCATACACTTCATAAGTGATTGTCCCACGATATTTACAGCTTCGGCTTCTCAGCCCTAGGCCTATTTCCGGTGTCCACTTCAGACCACCACGGAAAAATTGGTGGCGCATCCTCTTCCAGCGTAGCCTTAAAATCAGGCTTTCTCTTTTCAAAGAAAGCGCCCACTCCTTCTTTCTGGTCCCTACTCAATGTCAGCGCTATAATGCCAATGTAGAGAGGCGAATGGCAACATACTTTCCGCTGAACATATGGTAAAGCACCGCCGAATCAACCAAGTGCGACTCTTCCGCCGAGGCAGGTCCCCTCCACATCAACGAATGATTTAGATACGACGCCAGTGGGCTCACGTTCTCCGCAACCTCAGTCGCCAGTTCCAGTGCCCGCGGCAGCACTTTCTCTGCATGGGGTAGTGTCTCAGCGAAAAGCGGCCCAAAATGCTTGGAGTTTGGAGGGAAAAGACCACCCGTGGTTAGCAGGTACATTGCGCGCGAGAAGCCAATCAAGCGAGGGAGAAAGAACGAAGAGCTTGACTCCATGGTGATGCCGCGGCGGGCAAAAACGAAGCCGTACTTGCCTCTTTCGTACGCGATTCTTGATAATAATGTTAGTTTCTATGAATACAGAAAGATGAAGAAATAAATGAGTATACCTAATGGCCGCAGGCAAAGTCATAGTCATTCCCAACCCAACAGCAGACCCCTGCATCGCCACAATCGTCGGTTTGCGACATCGGTAGATCGCCAACGCCAAACGGCCGCCACTATAAAGATGGACATGAAGAATATCAGAACATAGATAATCATGAATTCAATAAAAAAGATATACCTATCTCGGTGGTCCACTGGTCTCTCTTTCTGTGTCTGGGGAAATCCAATTTCCAGATCGGCGCCGGCACAGAACGTCTTGCCCGCGCCGGTTAGGACAACGACTTTGACGCGCTCATCCACATCAAACATTGGATAGACTTTCTCGAAATCGCGCATCATGTCTAGGGTGAAGGCATTGTGTTTTTCCGGTCGGTTTAGAGTCACCACCACAACTGGTGTGGCCTCTTTGGCACCGGCTGGCTGGTGGTTTAGTTTGATGTGTGTTGTTGGAAGACTTTCATAGGAGAAGGGGATGGTTATGGGGTCAGGAGTGGGAATCATAATGAATAGGTTTCCTGAATGACTACTGTGTTTTTCGTGTTGTGAAGGGTTTACTGAGTTGGATTCTCCGGGTCATTATATACTTCGCTGCCCCGGTACGCTACCTCGGCCCCGCGTCGATCATTGATATGATCAATAATCGATCTGCCCACCGGTCGCTTACAGCTCGGGCCCTCGCCGCTCTCTCAGCACAATTAACAATCAGCATAATTAACATTCTGATTTTTGCATGGAATTTCCGGCGAAATGATTTCCTAATAACGACTAGTGCGCTGAGGTGGGGGCTTGGGAAATAAAGAGAGAGATTGGAGGTAAAGTCAATTTCGAATATCATTGTACACCATGAACGACACAAATTAATGTTGACATTACACTGTCACCAATGTGTGCCATCAGTCCTGAACGGAGATCATTTTTATTCGGTGGAACGCAATGAACAGGGGTAATGGATCTGTCTCAGACCGGAACTTGCAGTCAAGACACTATAAGAGCATGTATTACCGAGGTAACTCATTGTTGATATCTTAGCCTCGAAAGGTATTATTCTAGATGCCTATACATATTTTGGATCGATCGTAGATCAATCACTATCAACATCCGCTCCAATCATCGTCCAACCTTTCCCTTTAGCATGCGAACGACTCCCCAGATTGCCAGGTCCGACCCTTTCCAGTGCATAATCCCTTTCGCCTGTCCCTTCCAGCACACCCTCAGCGTTGGTGGATTTCGCCACACCAGCACGCCCTGGCTTATTTCCTCCAGTGGCAGACTGGGTATTATTGAACTTGGATGAGGAGCGGACAGTCGAGACAAATGTACTGGTGCAAGACTTTATGAGTGGCGCCGTGGTAGGCAGACAGGCCGAGATAATTCCCGCGGCTGTTTCGACTACGCACCAGGTTTGTGCGTCGGCGAGAGTCCAGGAGAGATCGGTGATATTGAAGATGAAGATGAGGCTGAAGCGGTAGATACTCGCAAATACGACACTGTATTCGTGTTAGCAATAATCCATTAATATCTAACAACTCCGTAGCCTGGAAGCCGGATCCAAACGAGAAAGGAGAGTGAGGAAACGGGGAACCGCATACAAACTTCCACTCAAAAATACTAAAATAATAGAAATGCGCTGCAACGTGCTCGCCTGCAACCGCCAAATAAGCCGTGCCGGTAACGCGAGGATACAGATATCCGTTACAAAATTCGGCACTCCGTTGCCGATCAGCGCAGCTTTGAGGTCAATGCAGTGACCCGGAAGCATGGGGTTATACACCCTAGCTATGGGCGTACACTGAAAGATAGCGACGAGATCAACGGATACTACCCAGGCGATAGTGATGCCGCCGAGAATATAACCACCGATTTTGATGAGGCGGACAGGGAAGATGCGATGGTACATAAGGAGGACAGAGAGTTTGATAATTCCGACGGTGGTGATATAGATCGGTTCGAAGGCGTAAACGAGCTATCCAAAGATGTCAGTGAGCTCATCGCTTCTCGCCGATCAGACTCTACCTTAAGGAAGATTGGCTGGTCAGTCGGGAGTATAGCGTCCATGTGTCGGCCCAAACCATAGTGGATGCCTTGATATTTGTCAGTTTACTTCCTGAAGTCAAGCTAATTTGTGAGACAGACAAACGATATTGACTGCTGCAAGTGCTACCACAAAAACCTGTAGCTAGTTTAGTCTGTGGTATTCAAGTAATCGAAGCGGCGAAAACCTCACCAATCCCATAATTAAAGTCCAATCATCCATTCCCAACGGCGCCCTCTTCATCTGGCGCGCCGCCAACCTGAGAAACATGAAAAATATGGCCAGCACGGCGAGTACGATGGTCGTAATGCGCTGTTTTGGCTGCGTCGTTTCGCCATCGTCGTTAGGCACCATTTTTGGCGACTCGGCCCTCTTAGAGAGGTAGGTAGAATTGTTAATACCCAAGACAGTTGAGAAGTTAAGAAAAGAGGAAACTAAAGGAGATACATGCGATAAGCCATTGGCCCTCGTGGGCGCCCATCGGTCAGGAAAAAAACAGACGCTATGAACTCAATTTCTTGAATTAAAAACACGTATAATGCATCAACTGTAAAGGTTTTGCTTGGAGATGATTGGAAGATTAATTCTCGAAAGGGAAAATTCTGTTCACCAGTACTGAATAGTTAGTTATACACCTTGGTTATGGTTTAGTCTTCGTCGGCATCGTCGTTGCCCGTGTCATATCTTGGCACTAAGGTGGAACGGCACTTGAACACGATCTTGAAGCCGCGAGGCTGCAGACAGGGAGTCCTAATAGGGGGCTCGGGAAAACTAGACGCCCTGCACAGCGGGTCGGCCCACTTGACTTCCCATCGCTCTGATATTTCCGAACGGTCCCATTTCTTCGGATTCACATCAGGCTGCCATACCGTAGAGCTCTCAAACTGCACGCCTCTCTTTTTATTGTCTTTAGAAGGATGGGGACTCTTTAACACACTTGACAAAGTTAATGGGAAAGATAGGGGCCGAAATCCTTCGCCGTTTCAAATGCTTTCATAGCCAAGCCACTAGAGTGTATTATCTCTAACACTAGCCTTATTCTCACATAACGATTATGTTGCACCTAGTTTACCCCTCCCCTTTATAATCATTTCAATTACCACTCGAAGTTATTCAGATGTTGATTGAACGCATTCCAAGTATATGCAGGAGGTTATTGAAATAGAGAGGGGTAATGAACATGAGGACGACGACAATGGTACTGATTAAACTTCATCCAGTCTCGGTTAGGACTAGGTATTCGCCCCCAAGTTCGACCCCCAACAGCTAGCGCGGTTGTAGCGGGGCAAGTAGTTGATTAGAAGAAAACCCGACTGTTCCTGGCTGTTCCATTATCATAAAATCGCGGAACCCTAAGCGAATTAATTCCACCCCTGGGTTCCGAATCCAACAGAATGAATCACCCACCTCCCCTATCTCCAATACTATATTAATCTTCTATGCAATTTTACGTATGAGTTCCCTTACATTTGTCTTCGCCCTCGGCGCCTGGGTAACCCCAAAAGTCTTTGGCCCCCTCCGAGCCCGTCTGGATGCCCTCGGTGTTTCGTCGGAATGTCCCCCGCACCCCTCAATTGGCGCTGAACCTCCCTCTAAGACTTTGGCGGATGATGTCGCTTCCCTACGTGATGTTTTGACTACGCTCGTGGATGAGGGAAAAGATGTTGTCGTTGTGGCGCACTCCTATGGTGGCGTTGTGGCCTCTGCTGCTGTCGAGGGACTGGATAAGATAGCTCGTGGAGCTGCAAATAAACCTGGCGGGGTTTCGAAGGTTGTTTTCTTGTCTGCATTCGCCCTAGACAAGGGACAGAGCTTGTTGGGTATGTTGGGAGGGAACTTTTTGCCTTGGATGAGGGTCGAGGTATGTATAATTGCCCCTCATACCGAACTAGATCTTTACACAGCTATTACCCTACTATGTACTTTCAAGATCTTCACACAATTTATCTTTATTTAACAAAGCTAACCATCATGTAGGGCGACTACGTCTATGCCGATGCTGCCGGCGCTGTCGGCTGGCAAGATCTCCCTCCTGGAGAACAAGAACAATGGAATGCTGCTATGGTACACACCTCGCGCTCTGTCTTCTCTGGAGAAGCTACCTATGAGCCCTGGCACGAAATACCCTGTGCCTATATCATCTGCGAGCAGGATCATGCTCTGCCGCCGCCATTCCAGGAGCAGTTTGCTTCTAAGGTCGGTGGGCCGGAGGACACCTATCGATTGCCGAGCTCGCACTCGCCGTTTTTGAGCATGCCGGATAAAGTTGCCGCTCTTTTGCAGGACATTGTGAGTGCATAAGTCAGTACTGTTGGATATTCTCTGTAAGCATGAAGCTATCACGATATGCAACAATCAAATAGAAATACATGCGTATAGAATTATTTTCCCACCGCCTTAGGCCGCTGCACATTTGGGTCTCTCTCATAATAGTGACGTTTATCTCGAACCCTACATGACTGTATCTGATGGACTATGTGGTGAAATCAACTTCAACATTGTCCCTTCACTTCTTAGCAGGAGCACCTAGTTGATCCAAGCTTTGTCCATTGCTAATCAAGCAAAAAGTGGCAAGGATGGCGCAGATGAGATTATAGCGTGGAGAGTTCTGACGTACTTGACACCACAGTCGATATCAAGGTCATTCTGATTCCATATCGCCTCAACCATGCGTTGAATCAAGGGGACATGATTAGATCGGCTGAGAGACTCTCGCCTCATTGCCGACAAAATTTGCAATATTTGGAGGCGTTGCTCATCCTGATTAGCCTCGCAAGATAGAACGAACAACGGCCAAGCACTCTCGCAAGAGCCAAGATTTTTGTTTAGAGCAGAAGGCCTTCCCTCACTAGTCTGTCGTGTTGAAAGGATGCCATGTTTACCCCCGCTACTGCGCGATTCAAGTATATCAACGCAGCGCAACGGTAGAGGTAGGTCAGCATTCCTTGCCTGCTTAATGATACTCCTATTCTATCGTAGAAAGTACCATGTTCTCCAACAGCTCCTGGCAGGTTTTGTTGAAGTTTCCGCATTATTGCAATATCAATAGAGCTGTACGGTGCGTCGTCGTGGTCATTCGTTGAAGGCCGCTTGCACATAGCCCCTAGAGGGCTCTGCCGCTTCAATTGCTTTTTGTACCCTATTTAGGACGTGGGTGATTTTGTAAGCGCAATAGTCATCAACTTTATCAATAGTCATTGAACTAAATTAGGATATTATAAATCCTTTTTATTCAATAAATAGCGAAATTTGCAAAATATCGGCTATAATAGACACCTGGGCCCGATTCAATGCAGTACTCAACGAAAACAATTAAGAAAAGTAACTGTCAGTAGTTTAATTGGAATAGAACCAACCAACGCAAAGAAATAAAACAAAAAGAAAATGGATACATGCAACAGTCAGGATTCGCTGGTGGTCACCCACCCAACTACTAACTGACCGGCGTGTGGCTTAAGTACGGCTGAGCGGACGGGAAGCCCTGTTCTCCACACCCTGTGGTCGCATGTACCAGTTCCGGGTTTAATTATAATGATATCCTAACAACAGAACTAGTCTACATACATAAGTGAGGAGGGTGAGAATCAGGTGAGAATTACCCTTCGTCGCGCCGCTGCCGCACAGACCCTCCCAGCTGAAATGGGGAATAGTATGATTAGACCACCCCTGATGGCCTTTATAACGAAGATCGGCGGGGGGCGCTGCTCGGGGGCGAGGCTACTCC
The DNA here is from genome assembly GCF_028828495.1 of Penicillium riverlandense. Lineage (NCBI taxonomy): Eukaryota > Fungi > Ascomycota > Eurotiomycetes > Eurotiales > Aspergillaceae > Penicillium > Penicillium riverlandense. The sequence continues at coordinate 4,791,346 of NW_026643194.1, forward strand.
AGTCTCCAAAGAATTGGGGGCCGTTCTCGAGACCAAATGATAAGAAACATATCGCTTTACACACCAGTTGAATCTGACCAGCTTCTGACCCCTCTTTTCAGTCGATGCTGGTCAACCTAGTGAGATCCTTCAGCAGCTCGTGGTCTCTACGGTCTCTACCCCGCCCTCACCGCCTCAGCCCTTCACATTTCCCCAGTGCGAAGATGGCTGGCAGTTCCAGCTCAAGGCGAGTCCTGCATGGTGCCTCCTATAAACTTCCTCACCGTCTCGCTAACATCTGTAAAGTCCCGTGACTTCACTACCCTCTGATTGCTGGCTGAATGTTCTGCAACACCTATCTTCAGAGGATTATTTGTCGCTTCTTTTAGTGTCCAAGAGCAGCAATGCTCTCGTCGAGCCTTTTGTTTTCAAGAAAATCGTTTGGGAATGGCGTCCGATTCCTCTCCGCAGAATATTCCTATTGTTTCGTGCCATCCTAGAGAAGCCAGAGCGCGCATCCGATATACAACACTTGAGTCTTTTGTCCCATCAAAGGGTCAAGTCAACCGATTTCTGGGAACCCCCAAGCTGCGGGACAGACTGCAAAGAAGAGATTACAGGATTCACAGATGTCTTACGGCACGCTCAAGCTATTGTTAGGACTGGTGGGTTTCCAAATGCTGATACCTGGATCCATGCTCTTGAAAATGGGGACCCCTATGCCTTTGTGTCCGTTCTCCTTTCCCAACTTCATAACCTGCGGTCTCTGTGCCTTGACTATTCTTTCGTGTGGCAGTCGGGGTTTCCGGGGCTGATGCTACGGCACGCTCTCTTTTCGTCCACAAAGTCATCATTATCACAGTTCACGTCCCTCACAGACGTGGACTATGGCGGGAATGTTCGCCGTGATACAATATCTGGTGGCCCTCCCGAGATTCACGAAGAGCCCGGCTATCCTCAGTGCAATTCGGATCAATTTCCTGCTTGGTTCTACTTGCCGTCGATCAAGTCTCTTACAATCTGGCTTCGGACTAAGCAGGGCATCGAACTGCCTGAAAAACGTCCGGAACTTTCAGGGCTGCAATCTCTCATCCTAGCTCGAACAACCATTCAGGAGGATCAGGTTCCCAATATTCTCTCTCTAGCCCCAGATTTGAAGACTCTGCATCTGGGAATGACATATAGATGGGGCAAAGAAGTAGCCTTGCAAGATGGGCCTGCCATTATTCAAGGTTTGAAGTCTATCAGAGAGTCTCTCACAAACTTGTCTTTTGGTATAGAGTACTTCCCACCTACTATGTGTGAGGTCTGGCTGGAAGATGGGGAGGAGGAGCTTAGTAACCCATTCTATGGTTTACTAACGCAATTTCCAAGCCTTCGTTCCGTTGAGATGCCAGTAAATTTACTTGCAGGATGGTCTACAGAGCCATCAACTGATCTAGTATCGGGCTTACCCGATACCGTCGAGCAACTCTGCTTGCGGGCGGATTATCAGACGGTCGATGAGGAAGGCTGGCAGGAGAAACATATACTAGATCTTATCGGGAACAATGCAGCGAGGTTACGAAAACACATACCTAGTCTGAGGCGAGTCTGTGTGCGAAAGTGGTCGCAGTTCTGGAGCACACCTGCTATTAACGAAAAACGAGATGCCGCGCGGGCGGCTTGTTCTCAGGAAGGAATTTGCTTGGAGGTTGTATCTGATCATGTTTCTAACGGGATCTGGACCGAGACTAGACTATGTCCTGAGCGGAAGGTTCTTTAAAAGTTCGCAATGTTAGACTTGGAAGGCTTCACCCTGGCATGATATATTCATAGTATTTATCTTATGCGAATGTAGCTCTTGGCTTCTCCGATACTAATCGCTGTTCATAGCTTTTCGCCTATATCTAGGTTTATTCGCGCAGCGAAAGAAGCCTTACCGAAGTGAAGAGCTACTCCGTTTATTTTCTACTGTAGCTTTCAAGACCTGAGCTGATGACTACTTTGACCTTACTATAAACGAGACTTCGAAAACCTGAATCCTTGCGACTTCTATATCTCACACGACACGGCATTTATATGACTATTGGGATTGTTCACACATATTATCCTCATCAGGGCCATGCTCAAGATCCTGAAAATCCTCACATATCTTTCTCTTCTCAACTGGGTCGTCGTTGTGCACCCGTCTCGTATCCAGGAAATATAGGCTGGAAAGAAATCCCCACGGGCTGATTGTTGGCGTAGCTCTGGCGACCCGTATTAACGACCTGGATACTGGACGCAAGGGCGCGCAGAGTATCTCTGCATCCAAAGTTCCCTTCTGACCAGCAAGGTGCCTTAATACGGCCTCTCTCGTAAACTCCTTCGTCGTCATAGTAGCCCTGCCAGGTCACAATCCTGGAACTAGCCGCTATATCCCGTGGATCTTGTCCAGTTTTTGAAGCTATCTCCAAGAGGGCAGTCATCTCACCGCACTTGGCGTCGAACTGGTGTTGTCCCACCCCGGTTTCCCGGCTGCACGTATCAAGCGCGTTCTTCAACGATACAGGAACTGTCTCCCACACGACACCGCATCGCTGCTTTCCGCGAGATGACTTCGTGACTTGGTATACCAAAGACTCTTTGCCTTTGGTTGACGAGGCGAGGTAAACGTCCCATTGCTTATTTTCATTTTCGTGTACAATCGCTGTCATGACCAGTGGAATCCGGTTTGGGTCCACGCTGCCCCATGCGTTCAAGAGCATGGATTTGAAGCCATCTTCGGCTATTTGCACCAGTTGGCCGTTTGTGACGTATTGGTTGAACGTAGCGACCGCGCTCCAGAGGTAGACGGAGTCCGCGCTGCCTGCAAGGTTTGGTGCCGAGGTGTCCCGGTATACTTGTATTAATGCCGCAAAGGAAAGGTCGAGGATCAGAAAGAGAAGAAAGCAGATCTTTCTGAGCAACAACATGTTGGTGGCTCAATCGAGACTGACTGCAGCAGGTCTCGCTGACCGGACGATGGAGGAGAGAGCTTTTTATAGCTCAGGTGGCTATCAAGGGAGTGTCCGGGCCAAGGAGGAAGAAAAAGAGCTAAAAAAGAAAAAGGGGGAGCTTATTTGGGGAGAAAGACCAGATACCATATCGGAGATGAGCTGAACAAGGCCATTATTAAAGATTTTCCAATTCCTGTTTGCAAATTGGCCCGAAGCCAATAACTATACAGTGTACCTAGCGATGCGTCTCAGCCTCGTGGGGGCAAAGGGCTAGACAGGAGTGAGTATCCGGTCACGGACCTTTCATTCGCAGCAGTTTTGGAATATCTATAGAGATTTTTGATGTCGTATGTTTTTTTTTTTTTTTTTTTTTTTTTTTTTGTAGAAATGATCTTCCTGTTACTAGCTTTACGCCCCGAACTTACTGGGATCAAGTGCCAATGGATAAGCACGAACCCCAGAGGAACAACTGCTGGAAGCCATATTGGGTATACATAAAAATAAGGAGTGCAGCATTTGTGCCAATGTTTTCTTTCATAGAAAAGATCGCCGTGAAATTAGCTTTCGGCCCCTTTGCCCCCAAGGTGGCGCAGGGTTATGTGTTTGATGTTCCTTTGACAGGACCAACGAGAAGAACCAGGAAAGCACAGGCCGAAGGTCAGACCAGTTTAGTAATGTGCACTTTACTGATGAATAGTTCATTGGCTTTTTCGATACAAAGCAATCTCTATTTTAGGCCCGCCGGAGTGTGGCGGAGCGGGGGGCTGTCAGCAGAGAAATAAGAAGACGATCTTCACTAACTTGTCAGGTCCACTCCTAATGTTCTTTCCTCCCCGGGGAAAGGGCTATGTTCAATACCGATCTAGAGGATCTTCAGGATCTTCATCGTATTCTGCATCTTCGGACCCACTGTCCGCATAAGCATACTACCTGCTGCTACCGGAAGCAGGCAAGTACTGTATGCCTTCTTGGCATAGAGGGAAAATCTGGCCTTCATTGGTTGGGTCATAGAGCCTTGTTTCTATTCCGCGATCCATCTTCAGACCCATTATCAGCTCATCAGGGGCAATTTCCTAATCTAGAAACCCAGTCTTCATTAGCCTCGTTTTAATTCTGCGTTTCATCTTCAGACCCGTTATCAGCTCATCAGGGGCGTTTTTACAATCCGATATTCCTCTCGCCACCAGAGCCTTGTCCCTATTCTCCGATGCCGTTCTCCACCTTGCTGGATCCAGGATGGTATACTTCACACCCCATGAATTGGCCCCAATACGGGGTTGTTGTATAAATGATTCCTCCCACTGCTGCTCTTCAATTCACCAATTCATAGCGGCAAATTGACTCTCGTTAGTATGGCTGTCAAGGGTGCTGCACTGCTGCTGCTGCTTCCCCTGCTGCAGGAAGCCAGCGCAAACTGGACCACAACTATCACAGCCAATCTCATTGTGCCTAATAGCGTCGCTCCTGTGGTCGACTTTGTCCCAACACCGCCGCCAGGTTCGACGCCTACGGTGACGCCTCGAACTTCTACCCCGTCGTCGTTCAATCATGCACGCAGTCACAGAGAGCAATTTACCTCTGTTGTCACCGTTCCGGATGGGAAGGTGCCCACAATTCACTTCAGTCCTATTCTCTCTACTAGCACCCCGAGGCCCAGTACTCCTTCAGTCGTTCCACCGAGCTCCAAATCTAGCAAGAATCCGGGGACTCCTTCCAAGTCGCCATCTGGCAGCGTGCCCGTTGTGCCGCCGAGATCATCTACTGGGGCCCGTTCGTCACCGGGTCAGCCTAGTTCCATGCCTACTACTCCAGGCTCAATCGGGACTACTCCTCCGAGCTCTTCTCCAAATGGACTTTCTAGTTCTATCCCGAACAACCCCTCGAGTGGCCCAGCATCGGGAACATCAAAATCTCTTCCAGGTGGCACATCAAGCGGCACCGGGCCCTCCTTTCCTTCGAGCTCGCCGGGTCAGTCGTTAACCACTCCTAGTAGACCGCCAGGTTCTCATACAAATTCTGCTGGAGGCTCAGTACCGACTGTGGCCCCATCGAATCAGCTTACATCGGCCGATCTGTCTTCCGCCCCTGACCTCGACTCCTTTACTGCAGGTGCAACTGGCAGTGATTCTGCAATCGGTAATTACGCGCCTACGGGCTCACCATCATCGGAACCCTGGGGTACATTGACTGCCTTGCCCTCTGGTACTATCACTGGGACCCCAGCCAACCACGATGCCTCTATTATCGCAGTCCTCTTGGGGAACATCTATAACAACATCGATGACCTTAAGAAGGACCCGAAGAGTTACAAGCAACATATCGAAGATATTGAGGACCTGTCTGAAGATTATCTTTCCAAAATAAACTTCGATTCGAGCAAGTCTCCTTGCTCAAGCCCGAAGAAGAGAGCCCTTGAAAAGAGAGGTCTCTTTGGTGCCATTGGAAACCTCGCCTCAGAAGCAGTTGGGGCCACTGTGGATACTGCTAAGGACATCGCTGATGCCGCGATTAGCTGTGTGAAGTCAGTTGCGGATGATATCACCAGCGAGATCCCCGATGACCCTGACGAGGTGACCGACGATATTGAGAACCTGGTCAGGAAGGGAACTGAGTATCTGGATGAAATCAGTAAAATTGTGGACGACATGGAGGAAAAGCTCAAAGATGACGATAACCACAGCTCTCAGTCCCAGTCTGAGTCCCATTCTGAGACCCAGTCTTCTGAAACGTCATCATCTACATATTCACCGTCGTCTTCACCGTCGTCTTCATCTTCGCCTTCATCTTCTTGCACGGCAAGCACTACCTTCTCGGACTGCACCTGGTCCACGATTATCTCCGCGATGCCTGGCTCAGCCTCTGCATCGATGAGTACGACCAGTACCGAGATATGTAAGACTCGGACCGGTTGTGATGCCTCCCCCAGCACGATGCACACAGTTACGACGATTGGCGGTGTATGCTCGCGGCCGGCGCTTCAAGTTTCGGCACCTGGCCCGGTTGCAATCACGCCCTCCGACTACTCTGGAACCGCAGCCCCTGGTTCTAGTGGTTCTATGCCCTTGACATCTTCGGTTCCTTCTACAATTCCGCCTACCCCAGTATCAGGTCCTACAACGACACGAAGCTCATCTCCGACTTCCAGAGGTTCCACAACCACATCGGGTCCTGCATCGACACGGAGCCCAAGCAAAGCTGGCTCCTTTACCTCGTCTGATTCGTCCGCCGCATCTGCATCTAGGGCTAGTGTTTCAGCATCGGAAGCAAGCGCGTCGAGCGCATCAGCTGCAGCAGCCACTCCCACCGATCAGCTCTATATCGCCTATGAGGACCCTACGGGGGCATTTGACGTCTACTGGCAAATCTTCCACATCGATATGGGCACCCAGACTATCGACTGGTGTAATTCGGATGCGCTTGGGGAGAGCGAAGCTTCCGGCGATATCTCACTCAATGATGTCCCTAACCCGCCTACAATCAGCTTCGGCGATGATGCGGACGTCAGTGATGATACTTTCAAAGATTGCACGTACAACGGCGATACCGCAACTCTCGAATGCCCTGATTTCAGTGTGGTCTGCGAAACGGACATGGAGTCAATGGGTACGGAGACATGCTACGATGTCTTGTATCCCACAGATTATGTGCCGAAGGTTTGGTGCGCGTGGGGTCCAGATGACACCACTTCGTGACCTTGAAGGATATTACCATAGATATTGTATTGGAGTTTTGTGATTTGAGTTTTTTTGTCGTATGTATTTAGTGGTAGAGGATTGGCACAGAAAATTTAACGTTTCGAGCACACTCAAGTAAACACTCCCCTCACTGTTGGTCATCTCACCCAGATGTGCCTTCCCTTAGTACAAAGAACCACAGTCGTCAAGGATATCGATGTCAAGTCTGCATCACCGCATGCGCCTCTAGAAATTGGAAATCACGAGCTAAGAGCGACTGAGCGGATACGAAGGCCTGTTTTCCGCAACCTATGGTCGCATGCACCAGTTTTGGAGTTAATTATAGTCATACGCTAACTATTGCTAGCCTTCTGCCAATGTTCTAGGCACATTGCTGATTGTCTTGGCATTGCCTCGTTGTTATGCCTTGATTAGAGATAGATCGACATCTTTTAGGCCTTCAGTGTCCACAGTAGTATATATGTTCCGCTGTCAGCCGCCATATAAACGTCTTGATACAGCTCTCTGCCAAACACGAGCCGCGCAAAAATGGACTTCATCCCAGACTGGCTACTGCACACCATGTATGGCCTCCCTGCACCAGCAGGCAAACGCCAAAAGCCCATGCAAGTGCTAGCAGTAGGAATCTCTAGATCAGGCACCGAATCGCTACGAGAAGCACTACACATCCTCGGCTTCGATCATACATACCATGGCTTCGACACGATCCTGCCACCCTGCTCACTAGAAGCGACATACCGCCTTCTCCAAAAAAAATACTGCACGGCGCCGAGTCCAGGCCCGCAATCCCCCAAGCTTACCGCAGAAGATTTCGATACAATCCTGGGCGACAGCGTCGGCGTGAGTGACCTGCTAGCAGCAGAGTTCGCACCCGAGCTCATCGCGGCATATCCAGACGCCAAAGTAATTCTGAACCTGCGGCGCGATCTGGACGGCTGGTACCGCAGCATGCAACAGACAATGGGCTATTTCGACTCGAACCCCATGGACTGGGACTGGTGCAAGTCGTGGTTTAGCGCGGAGTTGTTCTGGGTCCGGCAGGCGATGTGTCGGACGATGATGCCGCGGTTTTTTCGGGGGAGTTTTCATTCTAATGGCAAGTGGGTATATGACCAGCATGTTGCTTCTATCAAGGGTTTGGGTTTACCGGGTCACCAACTCCTGGAGTGGTCTGTTGATGATGGCTGGGAGCCACTGTGCAGGGTTTTTGGACAAGGAGGTGCCGCAGATGGATTTTCCAAATGGGAATCCGCCCAAGGCGTGGGCGGAACGCATTGCTATGACCATGGAGATGCATCATCGGCGGGCTGTGTGGAATATGTTGGTCTTCGGAGGTGTGATGGTTGTATGGCTAGCCTTGCTTGTTTCCTACTTTTGGTGAGTGATGTTGAGGGGCAACTTTCGGATGGTAAAATGCAAGTCGTTGAGTCATATGTATACTTCTATCTATCATAAACTCATAGGATAGTTGGATCGAATCCACGGGTGGCAAAAACATGAATGACAAGAGTGGGATTCGAACCCACGCCCCTTTCGAGACACGGAGATTGATGGTTACCAATCGGATTCGGGTGGACCTGAACCGTGCGCCATAGACCAACTCGGCCATCTTGCCGGGATGCTTAGGACTCTCAAATCGTCCGGGTCACGATCCCGAAGTGTCTTGCGATATTCCCCACGAGGCAGTGTAAAGAACGGAACGAGTGAGAACTTGCCTGGTGCAGAAGGCTAAGTGTCCCCAATGTCCATGTGGAGCCCAGCCTCCACGGCAGGGCTATCCTCCACGCGAGGTGCCGTTTTGGGACTCGCTCCTGAACTGACGGTCGGAGAGACCGGGCCTTCTGATTTCTTGGGCGTGTTAGGGCTGGCCGCTGGAGGATTGCTTTGGGCATCACCACCTGCCCGGCCCTCTGCTCGCCGGGTCTTGGCTCCCTCCTTTAGTTTTTCCCAGCGGTCTCGGTACCGCCCAAGCACATTCGTCAACTTTTCGTTCTCGCGGCCAACGCGCTCTAGCTCCTGCTCACCGCGGCGAACGATCTCTTCCAGTTCTTTGACCCGCGGGTCTGATTCCGACATGGCTGGAGCGCTAGAAAGTTGAGCTGTCGGAGATGTAGCGGTGGACAAAGCATGTTCTGGAGATGGGACATTGTGGTGGTGCATCGCCCTTAACGATTGCTGCAATGCCATCGATGACGACTGGGCGTTGACCTCCCACATATGTAGTCGTTTAGAAAGTGTGTCGGACAGATGCTTTAGGGCTTGGTTTTCCATCTGCAGTTCTTCCAGAGTCTTGGGGTTTTGGAGATTGGTGATCTTCTCAGTAGCTCCCCTCCGCAAGGTCCGTGAATTGGAACCCTGGCGTACTTCCGGGGAAGAAGGGGTCTCGCGTGCATCCACAAAGTCATCATCGGCATCCTCCAGACTGTTTCTGCGTGCTTCCTTCTCCGCCCGTGTCAAGATTCCCGCATAGGACATTGTGCCACCCGTAGTGGGGACAACGTAGAACGACTCATTCGGATTTCCTGGACTCGTTCCAGGAGTGTCCTGAATCGAACGCAGCGCAGCTCGCGAGAAGAGCCGACTCACATCTGGTTCAGCGGAAGAAGTCGATCGATCCGAAGTCGCGTGATGTCGGTCCAGTTTCGCCTCAGCAGCAGACTTCCGACTCGGTGGGGTGGTTTTTTTGGCTCCTCAGACCCAAGAGGGAGCCCTGCAAAGGCCAGTGGCGCAGAAATCCTCGAAATAAGACCCTCAAATGTTGAATAGAAACGCTGGAATGGTTCATCGGCCATTGAAGTCGTGTCCTTCGGGGAGACCGACCCCATGATACTCGGAGGCACCGCTTGTTGGGAGGTAAGTTCCGCAGCACTGGGCAAGGGAGGAGACCACGGTTGTCGAGGCGTAGATGCACGGCCTCGTCGCCCCTTCATCGGAACCTCTTGCCATTTCGAGTCCCCCGCTTTGATTCTCGGTGGCGCTTCTGCCATCTTCGCTCCGGCCTGCTGAGAGGAGAGCGTTGGCGATACAGGCGATGCACGTCGCGGATGAGCCGGGATACCCCGCGCAGAGGCGAGGTCACTGGCGATCGAGGAAGTCTCCCGACTTGACACGCGAGCATTCCCCGGCAGCCTTGGAGGCTGGTTCTGGGCATCTGGGGTGATATGTGGGGTCTTCAGGGCCCCGACATCTGTTGAGGATGGTTGAGACGCGGGATTCGGCGATACAACATTAGCCGTGGGCTCTGAATTTGCGCTAACTGGATGTTCATGCTGGAATCTTAGGATCTCCGCGAGCTTCTTGTGGTGGCTTTCGAGTAACTGGAGGGTACGCAGTGCCTTTGGGACATCCACCGGTCAGAGCTGGAAATGACAGAGGAGACGAAACGCCAAACTCACTTCGTGATCGACGCTACTCTGAGCTGCAGCCGCAAACTCACCGGCCGCCAGATCGTGTTCCTCGCTGGCGGCCACCGGGTTGGACTTGCGTGTCTCGAGCACCGCATTTCGGGCGTGGGTATGCGCCTAGATGGATCCAGTCAGCGGCAAGAGGCAGGCAGACAGTCAGTTTAGCATACCAAGGTGAGTGGTGCAGCCTCCATGACGCAGGGCGCGCAAGAGCGAAGTCAGTCGGAGGGAAGTGACTCCATGCGCTGGCGGTATTGGTATGTATCTGTGTAGGTCACATGCTCCTCTCATACTAGGAACAACAATCGCTAATAAATCCTCCAATAAACAAATAGGTTATTGATTGAATATAGTGATTAGAGGATCCACTAACAGCCGAATCTAGCCCTTGCCATTAAAGCAACCTGAGACGATAGTTGGTGAAGGTAGTTACTGCTTTCAGGTTATGGACACCCACGCCCGCCCCGATGTGACATCCACATTCCTGCAAAGACTGGCAGTGCTACACAAGGGAACTACACCTGGGTTGTTCACCAATGAAACAAAATATCAATTAATTCCTGCCCATAGAGTAGTAACTAATTAGAAGAAACTGTTTCCCTTTAATACGATTGGAGTAGTTATTTACCAACGAAGTGACTGTAGCTGACTAAGGTGCGGAGACCACTCCCCTCTTGCGTCGCCAATTGCTTCCTACCTACCTCTGTCGCTGCTGCGGTCGTTCCCTCCATCATCATGCCCATGTCCACCTAGACACAGCCCATGCTGTGGTCGTCGTCATTTGTCTCTGATCTCGTCCGTCGCTAGTGTCCTGGACGGGTATCAACCAGAGCATTGCTCCCCCCACACCCCTGTGTCCTTCCGATCGGAACCATGGAGGATTCCACCTCCCAGGGCTCCCCATCCTCCAGCGTCAGGAGCACCAGCAGGGCCCGTCGCTCGTGGACGGTTTCGGCGGACACGGAGGCGATTCTGAGCTCCGGCCGGAGCAACGGGCAGTCATCAGTCGGTTCCAGCATCGAAAGACCGAAAACCCAGGATGGAGAGGCAGGAGATTCCGTAAAGGCTGGCTCCAGCAGTTTCTCCAAATTGTTGAACGCACGGCGGAGGCGCAAGGAGAGGAAGAACAGTCAAAAACCATTGGAGGACCTGCCACCAGTGCCGAGCGGAGTGGTGGAACGAGCCCTACAGGCAAGTCGGTCGAATGAGTCTCGAGGTAGCACCTCGGCTACTTCCTCATCATCCGTAACGGTCGATTCGGTACCGCCTGAAGGTGATGTGGTCAATCTACTGACAGATGATTCCGAACCTGACAAGTGAGTCGTTCCTTTGATATCCCAAGTCTCCTTCTGACTGGCTCTGCCAACTTGCCTAGGACTCCCCCTCTTACCTCTCACAACTCGCATACTGGCTTCTACACCCTCTCTTCTCCGCTCATCAAGACCGCCTCTGTCGACCCTACTGACACCGATCGAGCTCACGCCGATGTGGACTCTGTAGTGAGCGGCCCGAGTGGAACTGGCTCGGAGTCAAATACAGGCGAGAGTCTCCCTAGATCTGCGACACAAGCAACCTTGGAGGTTCCGACAGATTCTAATGGGAAGAGGCGTGCTTCAACAACGAAACGTTTCAAAGAAGCTATATCGGCAACACAAGACAAGAAAAGTGCCAATGAGGACTCAGAACGTGCATCATCCAAGTCAGGGGGCGCCCGAAGTGGGCGGAGTCTGTTCAGCAGTCGGCGAAGCAGCCTGTCGTCAAAACGAGCTCAACCGAGCCCAGAACCTGTCCCGCCTATACCGGCGCCCATCCGGACCGATATCACGGAGGAAAAACCAGTCGCAGAAGAAAAGCCTCCGTCTCCTGGAAAGGCCCCTAGCAAAAGCCCGTTGCCGACTACTCCACGCCAGCCAAGTCTTCCAGCACCGGAAACAACAGTGACCCCACCAACGCCTACCGAGAATCGCCTGCTCGGTTCCCCAACGATGCCCAATGTGTCAGAATCCCCCGAATCAATCAAACCCAGAAACTCCTTTTCCTCGGCTGGAATTACTGTGAGCCCCTCTGGGAACATGATCTCACATCGACGAGTGAGATCTGCGTCTGCAGCTCATGCCCCAAGTAAACTGTCTACTTCGACGTCATTGAGTCCTCTCGAGGAGGCAAAGCCCCTTGCACATCAACAGAGTGGCTTCTTTTCGTCTGTGTTCTCCGTTGCCCAGAACGCAGCATCTTCATTAAGCAACACCCTCAGCACCCAACAAAAGAATCGGGCCGTCTCTCAAACCGCCAATGCTTCTGCGAATAACCCGTTTGTCGACTCTGCTAGTGATGAGGCCGATAAAACCTCCAGCAAGAGCGAGGAGGGGAAATCAACGACTGTGGAGACCCTTGGGGCCGGTGATCTAAGTTTCAGCCATTTGGATATTGATGCACCGCCCGGCGAGGTGATCTCTACCACTGACGGGGTTGTGATTACCAAGCCCGACTCGCCTATTGAGAAGCGGAGAAATACTGCAGTGTATCAGCGGGACGCGGAGGCTGCCAAACTCGAAGACAAGCGTGCAGCACGCGCGGTTCACATGGCCTACGAGAAGCCTTCAGAGCCCGCGTTTACCGGTCCGACAATTGAAGACGCTCTTGATCTTCAATCTACAGTCTCTTTTCCAGGAGACGGCACGATTACTGGTGATCATACCCCTCCGACAGGCAGTATCATCGACGGCGACCTTGGCGGTATCAAACGCACCGGTAGTGTCCGCAGCCGGCAGGCTCGGAGGCATCGGGGCTCTTCTGGGGCGACAGGGTCGACGATCGCTGCCGCTGCCGCTGGTGCCAGTACACTTGCATTGGGTGTATCTGGCGCCAACTCCAGTGTTCCTCGCCTGACCGGCTTTGCTGTCGCGAGCAAAAAGCGCAATAGAGACTTCCACCAGCTTTTCCGAAGTGTTCCGGAGGATGATTACTTGATCGAGGATTACAGCTGTGCATTGCAGCGAGAAATCATCCTGGCTGGTCGCATCTATGTCTCCGAAGGCCACATCTGTTTCTCTAGCAACATTCTCGGCTGGGTTACCACTCTTGTGATCAGTTTTGATGAAGTTGTGGCGGTGGAAAAAGAAAACACCGCAATGGTTTTCCCGAATGCAATTGCCATCCAGACCCTACACGCGCGACATACCTTCCGCAGTTTACTTAGCCGTGAGTCCACTTATGATCTAATGGTCAATATTTGGAAAATCAACCATCCTTCTCTCAAAAGCTCTGTAAACGGAACCCGCGTTGCGGGCACCGGTGACAAGACAGAGAAGGTTGGAGATGGGGACAGTGACTCGGAGACCGAGGTGTCGGACGAAGACGACATCTACGACGAGGATGAAGAAGACGACAACGCCGATAGCCTTTTTGGCGCTGGAGACGCGAGCATGAATGGTAGCTCAGTATCTTTGCCAGCAAAAGGCAGATTGAGCCGCCAGACTTCTGGCTTATTGCTGACTGCGAACGGATCGCCTCCTGCTGCTGGGTCGAATGGCGAAGGCAAGAATGGTACCAAATCATCGCCGGCCAAGGATGCTGAGAATGATTTTCCCGGTCCGCCTACACATCCACCTACCGAATATACGGAGTCCGATGGACAGTACGAGAAGATTATCAAAGATGAAGTTATTCCGGCACCACTTGGGAAGGTCTACTCCCTGGTTTTCGGCCCCGCATCTGGAGGTTTCATGACCAAGTTCCTGGTCGAGAACCAAAAGTCCGGCGAGCTGCAATTCGAGGGAGGGTTGAAGGGCCTTACCAATGAAAGCCGGATCCGGAAGTACTCATACATCAAGCCTCTCCCCGGCTCCATCGGGCCCAGGCAGACGAAATGTATCAGTACAGAAAATCTGGACTTCTTGGATCTGGAAAAAGCTGTCCTTGTCACGTTGACTACTCAGACCCCCGATGTGCCTAGTGGAAATGTTTTTTCCACCAAGACTAAATATCTCTTCACCTGGGCTGGTGGTAACCAAATGCGCTTTCTCATGACCTGTACGATCGAGTGGACGGGCAAAAGTTGGTTGAAGGGTAAGTCAATTTCCGACGGAATATCCAGGCGTTGGATACTGATTAGTTATAGGTCCAATTGAGAAAGGTGCAATCGATGGCCAGACTACATTTGGCAACGAGCTGGTCAAGGCCCTTAAGATGGGTGTTGTTCCTCGCGGGCGTGCAGCTACTGGGCGAACCAAGGGCCGGCGCAAGAAGGGCGATGGGGCGGCTCGTGAAGCGTCTGGGGCAGCATCATTGAAGGCAGCAGCGGATGCCAATGCGGCCCAGGCGCAATCTTGGGGCTTATTTGAGCCGGTTCGTTCAATCCTCGAGCCCTTCGCAAGCTTATTCAAGCCACTATGGAGTGGCAATATTGCAATCTTGGTCATCGGTATTCTGCTGTATATGGTGTTTTTCCGGTCCCCGTCGGGGTCATCTATGCTCTCGCATGATGTTGGCTGTCCAGGCCACAATTTACCTCAACGCCTGGCTGCATACGAGGAAATGTGGCGACGCGAAGAAAGCGAGCTCTGGACTTGGCTGGAAGATCGCGTGGGCATGGACGGAATGGTTTTCCCGAATGTCGTTACCCATCGATCATCTGGGTCACCCTCTGGCCGCAGGTCCTCCCGATTCAACGGCGCAGATGAGCGCGAGCTAAATGCTCGACTGCGCGAGGAGCGGGTTTCCGATCGAGAGATGGACCATGCAATTCGCACCACTCGCCAACGGCTCGATGTCCTTGAGGAGATGATAAGCAAGAACAAGGAACGATTGGTCGTTGACGAGGAGGCGTTCCGGTCCGAATTGTGAAGGCTCGACTCAACGCTTTTGGCCCATGTCAAGGCTTTCCCCCGTACACTCTACTGGATATTTCTTTTCTTTTCTCTGTATTGTTTATGTTTTCTTTTTTTTTTTGGTTTTGAGAGCGATTTAAGCGTTTTCACCATGTGCAGCTTGCATCACTAACACTGTCTCTCCCATTCCTTGCCTCTTCCAGGTTTCTTTTCATATTTGTTCATGTTCCGGATGATGGCTTGTTGCACCACAAACACTCAAGTCACATGGGACTCTTCGACTTCAGGACTCAAGCAGATCCTTGTCATCCAATTGTTGACATTGTTTTCGCTGCTTTTAGCCTGACTCAGTCACCCACAGTCATTTTGATCGCCACTCGATCCTGCCCTGATCGCGGAGAGGGCGAGCTTCTCATTACCTGTATATAAGTCCCAACTGTCTTGTCTATACAGATATTCACCAGAGCGGGTCCGATTCCAACCTGCTTGTGATGTTTTTCATTTCTTTGGTAATTCAGTCTACCTTTTAAAATATCGTCTCAAGTGAAATAGTTCCTTTTTTGCAATCCCTATGAGTTTTGATGGATTCTTGGATTTCTAGATGGTATATCCGAACCCTTCATGGTCCTCTAGAACAATCTCCCCTCTGTCTGCCCGCTTATTTTGTACGTGGAGTAGACAGTGAGGGCAGCGACAAGTACTACTACCAGCAGCATCAGACCAATGCTTGCCCAAATGCCACGAATATAGCGTGGTGCGTCCTGGGTACGAAATATATGTCCACCCATAATTCCACCAATACCACCGAAGCTAACAATTGAGGCGCGGGAGAAAGCCCGGCGCCACTGGCCTCTTATGTTGTTTTCCTGGTAAGTAAGAATGGATGGATACTCGAATTACCTCCAGCCGTGAGCAAGAAGCAACTGACGAACTGCACCATGGCCGACTGGCTATAGATCATCAATGCAAGTCCACTGATGGACAAGAGGCAGTTGGCCATGATGAAATAAGCTATAAGCTACAAAAAAATACTAGTTTTGATTATCATTGGCCGAAGTATCGACAGACAGTACGGAACTAATAAAGTCCTCTCAATTTGGCTTTTTTAATACTGGTCACAAAAAAAGGGTCTTTGAAGGCTTCGGCTGGTCTGCCGCCACCACAGAAGGTGTGCGGTGCCGGGCTTCCCCGCAAAAAGGTACTATATAGCGCCTGCATTGGCCGATGTTCGGCCAATTCCCTATAGTACGATTTGAAGCCCAATGTCGATAATACCACTGAAAATTCAACGTTGCCGAAGGACAAAATGAATGTGGATTCCTAATCGGTCCCCAATTTTCCTATGGCGTGGTCCCGGACTGGGAATGGGCTACGTGCATTTGCTATAACTCGCATATTGAGAAATACGTACATTTGTACAGATATTCAGAAACAAAAAGAAAAGCAATTTGGTCACCTGAGACCTGCAGCCTTCTCATCATCGGCCTTTTGCTCAACTCTTTTGGCCATCCTCTCTGGGGCTTTTCCTCCAGTGCGATTCAATGTTTTATTTTGAGCAGTTGAAGTTTTCCATGCCTTGATTCCGGAATTGAAGCAGTCGTCAATCTGTTCAAGGGTAAGACGAGCTGTCTCTGGGACGAGCAGGTAGACCAAGGCCACTATGACCATAGTCACTCCAGCATAAAAATAGCCAACATTGGGGCCCATGTTACCGTATTTTGGATCAAGCATATAAGGTGTCCAGAAGGTGGCTGCAAAGGAGAATATCCCGAATAGCATCATCGTGTTTGCTTGTCCATAGGTGCGCAGAGAAACGCTGTGCATTTCCACCGCAGCCAGCGAGGCACCAGGAGCGACAGTTCCGCCAAAGATAAATGCCCACAGGCAGAGAAAGACAACTACCACCATCCGGGCAACCATATCAGCCATCCCCAAGGCTGTACTCACTGACGAGAGTACTAGCATGCAAACACCCATGGTGGCGTACCCGAACAGAAGCGCAAATCTCCTCCCGCCATATTCAATAACAAAAGGTCCAAAACAGGCTCCACCCAAAATGCAAAGCCCAATAATGACGTTGATCAGATATGGGTTGCTTATTCCCACCCCGCGGAGAAATATCGTTGCGTATGGTTGCACAAATTGAATTCCCGTAATTCCTAATCCAATCATAATAACCGCAGAAGCAGCTGTACGACGAATATAGTTTGGTCGATAAATCGCCAGCCAGGATTCAATTGCAGTGCCAGGACCACGCTCAGATTCAATGTGGCTTTTGATATCGTTAATTTGTGCGGTCACCTCCGGCGAGTAGGGATCCCTCTGATATAATTTGCCAAACGACTTTCGTGCTTCGTCTTCTCGATTCTTATTCAAGAGCCAGCGCGGCGACTCGGGAAACATCAAGATCCCAGCACCAAGAAGGATTCCCAAAGGAATTTGGCAAATGATTGGCGTTTTCCATTGCCAATTGTTGTCAGGCGCTAGCTTTGCAGACCCAATGCACACTGCAAATGAAGCAAAATTACCCATTGCCAAACCAATGTTGTAGATCCCAAGCCCAAAACCACGTCTCTGAGCAGCAATGCACTCTGAACCGTAGGTGACACTCGCAGATAAGAGCTGTCCAATTCCTACAGCACTGATGCACTTGCAAACCATATAGTTGCGGAAGCTACCTGCTGTCCCAAGCATACTCCCAGCGCCAACAATTGCCATCGCACTTCCAACCTGGATTGACCACCGACGGCCCATATATCTGCCAGCTATGCCGGAGAGACAGCCTCCAAGTGATAGAAAGAGATAGCTCAAACTAATCAGAGACTGTTGTATTGCCGTAATATAGCACTCCTGTATCACAGACCCGGTCGCTGGATTTTGGATCTCGTGGCAGGTTCCAAATGCCTTTCGAAAAGCCGGCATTATTAACACGGTACCGGAATAGCCATTGTCGAAATTCGCAATCCACGCAGCAAAAGATATCCATATTGAAAATCGTATCATGGATGCTGATGAGCCTTTGGGGCTTTCCTGCCTTGCTGCAACACGAACTAGAGGAGGAAATTGAGGTACCAAGTCATCTTTGCAAGTAGAAGCTTCGCAACGCATTGTAGAGTGGCTCTGGGAATGCCCAGAGAAAATAAGAATTCGTGAGTTGATCTTTGGGCTTGGCAGTTATCCCTTGACCGATGCTCCAGTTTATATGCTGCTCGTTGGAGATCTTGCACGGCCGTTCAAGGACCACGCACTCCACATACCAGAACCCACGCCGTGCATACCTACCTGAATCGCAAAACATGCCGGAGCCTTGCAATGCCCGACTTGAGAAATTGGTTGATATAGAGAATTGACGCATAATATAGCATTGTCCACTGTTCTTGCAAGACAATTGCAAGAACTATTCCTAAAAACATACGAGATCAGAACATGAGTCAGCGATTAAGGCTGGTGCCATGAAACTTTAATATTTGGATACTTATTCCAAGGGGTCCTCAAAATTACCGCTGTATTGGCTTTAACAGACAATCCCCGGTTGCTTTATTATTCGACGAAATCAGACCTTTTATCGCACGCATTGCCCGATACTCAATAAAGAGTTATCTCGTGGTTTGTCGTTGCTGTCCCCGCTTTATCCCGGAATGAATGCCACGTACACCTTGGCCTCTGCTATGCACTACTACTTAGTCAATGCTGACTTAATTTTTCAATCAGCGCGTTAGACCTCACACCAATATGTATTTGTAACCAACGCAGTATGTACTCTTACCGCGCCATGTGGGGCGCTTCCAATTGTCATGACCAGAGACACTTCATGATCGATCGAGTGATGTTACTCGCAACTTGAGACCAATTTGTTTGAAGTACTATCTAGACTACATGCATAGCATACCACTTCTACGTGCATCTTATATGGTAGCGGAAGAGTATATGTACCGAGTGGTCCCGCACAAGCATGTAGGTCCCACACAGTCAAGCGGGGAAATATTTAGGGCTCCTTTATCCTCCAAGACTCGTCTTTTGCCCCAACTTGAGAGCGTTTTCTAATCTCAATTCTTGCAAGCATGGAGAAGGAACTGGAGAAACAGTTGACGGAACAACAAATCAAGTCACTCCTTGTTCGGGAGAGATATTACCGAGACACGGCGCAGTGGGAAAACCTGCGGGATTCCTACCACCCAGATGTCTCAAAGACAGCAATCAAGATCACTTGGTATGACACCCCGCCTACATTAGCTTGATTCCACAGTCCACGCTGTCTAATATATACTCCCACGTTTCCAGGTTCGAAGGAGATGCAGACGGATTCGTTGCTGGGTCCCAAAAGATGGCCGGCGGCGGCACCAATGCCACGCACACTATCTGCCCAGTGGTTGTCCATGTGAATGGTGATAAGGCCGTGACCGAATCTACCGGCAGCATCAACGCCCGGTTCAATCTCGAAGGTCACGATTATGACTGCGCATCTTATGCACGATTCATCTCGCGCCTTCAGAAGGTCAATGGAGAATGGAAATTGTTAACTCTGCATGCTATCTATGACCGGGATACCATTACGCCGGCTGTTCCCATGTCGTCGCCTCCGGCCAATTTTGACTTGACGGGTTATCGTCCAAGCTATAACTGTATTGGTTGGCTACTGGCCCGTAAAGGGTTCCAGATCAATCAGGACTTGCCGGGATCGGACCGTCCCGAACTGATTGCACAGCTGATGGATGAGGCATGGAATTGGTTAAAATAAATGAGCAGGATTGTTCCGAAGCAATATATACCTTTGGTCATACGATCTCATCCCCAGCACTGAGCAATGGGTTTGATTAAATATCTAGATCACCCATATATGAGCAGACTGGATTAAATTTATCTAGAGTGTTCAGTCGATTGTTTACTGCTGGACTTGTATAGATGGAAGTCACATGACCGCGAACCGAATCAAACCCGCGGCCGAACTGGCAACTTCACATAACACAAACTCGCCCACCATGGAGTTCAAGAACATTGTGATCCTCACACTTCTCTATATCGGTAAGAATAGGACCAAGTGATCGAACGCATGAGCTGACACTATCGCAAGCATTCCGCATCTACATGTCGCGGAACTCAGGTTCCTCCACGAGCACGGAACCCCACGGGAAGGTGACCAACGTTGACAAGTAAGAGAGCACCACAGATCCGATCCTTAGATTTGATCTTTGAAATCTCACGTCTATGCAAATAACAGCGAGGCTGTCTTCAAAGCCCTCACCTCCTCCGGCCCCGTCGTTGTCGACTTCTTTGCTACCTGGTGCGGCCCTTGCAAAGCCGCGGCACCCAAAGTCGGCGAATTGAGCGAAAAGTACGCGAATGTCCGTTTTATTCAAGTCGATGTCGATAAAGTGCGCTCGGTGGCTCAGCAAATGGTTGTGACTGCGATGCCGACCTTTGTATTCATGATGGATGGAAAGGAAATCCAGCGGGTTCGTGGTGCTGATCTCAAGGCTATGGAGAAAGCAATTATCGATCTGGAGCGTAAACGTTCCTTGGATATCCCCAGCGAAGGGAAGGCAGTTTAGTGGCCAATGATCAGCTAAGTTTGCCTAATTAGGTAGCAATGCAAAGGACCTGATGTTGTTGTTTCTATGTTGCACGAGCCCTACATTCCGCGCGACGCAGGTGGCATCTGCCGTGGCTACCCTGCACTGCAATTTATATTGCCCACAGGATGTCTCAGTACCAGCGTCACATTTTTCTAAACAGGAAGATCCCAAACACACGATAAAGTGACTTGTTGAAAATTGTTTTCTTTTTTTTTTTTTTTTTTTTTTTTTTAAAAACAATCAGCCCGAGAATCTTTCCATTAGAACACAGATACTTAACTGGGCATCTTCGACATCATTAGCCACGACATAGAGCGAGGTTTTTTGGGATAAACGACCAGATATTTCAATATATTCCGACCAATCTACAGAGACATCATGCATATCGAGTGAAGGATTGCGGTAATACAAGTCGGCCCGATGTTCTGGCTCCTCCGGACTGATACTGTGTCGAGCCGGTTTGCATGGCCGATTGTCGGTCCTATACTAGATAATCGCTGACTATGGTTATATTGAGAACAAAAATAAGAGAACAAACACACATTATAGATAGCAGTTGAAAAAAAGGGGGAAGAAAAAGAAAATTATACATGCAACAGTCAGGATTCGCTGGTGGTCACCCACCCAACTACTAACTGACCGGCGTGTGGCTTGTCTACGGCCAGTAGTCGGGTGGGTGCCGTCCGGGTGAGTTTAGGGTGAGAAGTGGGTGAGCGGTGAGCGTCGCGCGACCGGGGGTGAGAAGGGTGAGTGCGCAATAAACAGGGTGAGAAATCACCCTGGGTCGCGCGACCCTCTCAGCTGAACCTTGGCTCGTTATCATTGGACTGCATTAACTCCCTTGAAACGTTCGGCTCCTTGGCATCTGCACACAGCCACCATGCAAGATAGAGGAGTGACGAAAGCAGAAAGTGCTCGACCTGCGGAAAAGTTGGCTGGCTGTGGGTGGCGGGTCGGCCCATCACAATCTCCTACCATGGTGGTGATGGTTGATCGTCCCCGTTTTCCTGCTTCTGCTGTAAGGGACTAGGCTAACCTTCCAGCTCCACATACTTCGCTCGATCCTGTATGTATAGTCGATTCCGTCAGATGAAGATATCTGAGCGAGAGAAGTTTGTCTTTGATGTTCAACTGAACTGCTAATAAAAGGTACTACTGCTCTTCTATGGCTACCCCAACGTGTCGAAAATGTCCTCTAGCACTCTCCTCTTTTGCACCAACGTTATAAATACACCATTCGAGAAAAGGACCAAATCCTCTGTTGGGGTCTTCTTCACAGTAGTTCCAGTTACGTTTAATGAAGACCTTGAGTTCGGCGAAAATTTCTTCAATGGGGTTCAGGTCCGGTGAGTAAGGTGACAGATAAAGCAGCTTTACACCTGCATCCTCACACATCTGCCCAATCCGCTCGGTATGGTAAAACGACGCATTGTCCATGACCAGTACGGATTTCGGCTTCGGCCATCTTCCACAGTGCTGAAGAAGCTAATCGATAAAGTCTTCGATCCAAGCGGCATCCGTAGAGCCGCGGAAGACGCGCGAGAGAACAATTCCATCTTGGGCATATGCAGGCAATATCTGATACCGCTCGTCGCGGTGGAACTGAGACACCTAGACAGGGGACACGCCAAGTAGTGACCAACCTGTCCGTCTGAACCCGATCCTTTTATCATATCCAGATTCGTCAATGTAAACAAGGTGACATAATTGAAATTCGGACAAATTATGAAGATAGAACTCTCGCAAATCCGCGTTTTGCTCTCTGGCCCTTTGCCGAGCTGTCTTCTTGGACCAGCCTTTGAGAGCGAGGGCCCTCCTAATGCTGGATGTTATTGCTGCCGGTATCGCTTTTCTGGTTTGGGTGGACACGATACATGTCCTGCACGGCTTAAAGTCAAATGAAGCCCGGGCCATTCAATGCGTTTAAAAGCCCCATCAACAAATACAAATTACCTGGCCGTAATTGAATTGAGATGAAGATTAAGGACTAGTGGTCACCTGCTGTTCAATAGGCCTCGTGAAGTCTGTTTGTGTAGTTTTTAGGTAAGTTGATTGTTGAAAACGACGGACTCGACTTTAAATTTCTACCCAATTATAAAAGATAATAACCGCCTATACCCGCCTCCAAATGTCAGGCCCTCACCAGCGGAAAACAAGCGTAAGTCGGTGTCCATTTGCGCTTATTTTCAACCAGGAAAAGCGAACGTGTAGCCGGAAATAGCCTGTCAACGCGTCGCCATTTACAGCACCGTGGAGATAATTTAACCTTTCAGCCATGCTTCAACTCTTCAAGCCAAGACCAGATCTCCCGGTTGACCTTTTCCGCCTGCTCTTGAAATGGCCAGTGCCCCGTTGCTGGGAACGTGACGAGTCGGATAGGTGCAAGGAAATGCTGGAGGAGTTGGTCAAGGAACCTGGGGGAGAAGTATTCGTCTTCGACGCCCCAGATTATGAGTGTCGGAACTTGGAAACGCATGTACGAAGTATCGACCTTCTGACCATAAGGAGGACCGGGATAGTTCTTTTTGTAGTAGGCGAACATGCCATGCATCGGAGAAGAGTGCATGTACTCCCATACTGCTTGCCGACGTGCAGGATCCCTTATAAACTTCACAACATCTCCCTCATTCTTTTCATCGCCAGGTTGGTACTGCATGAACTTTATTGTGTACTCGGACATTCTCTGCTGTCCTTCATTAAAATTCACCAGATCATAGAACCTTGGCAAAATAGGTGTGTTGATGAGGATCAGTCCCGCAACACGCTCCGGTCCCATTAGTGCCAGCATCTGGATTGCTGCTCCGCCAAAATCATGACCTCCAATAATGGCCTTTTCAGCCTTGAAATGGGCGAGGATCGTGCTCATATCACCCACGACGTTCGACAAGTCGTATGCGTCCACGTCATCTGGCACATCACTAGGGGGAAATCCGCGCAAGGTTGGGCATACGACTGTATATTTCTTTGAAAATTCCGCCACCTGCGCCTTAAACGTTTCTCCATTGTCGGGAAAGCCGTGGAGGAGAAGCAGTAGAGGTCCATTGCCAACTGCGCGAAAATGGATTCGGACACCGTTATTTTTCACAAATCCTTCATAGAGTTGAGCGCCAGCGTCAAGGCTATTCATGGTCAAAAGATAGAACGATTTGACAAGAACAGTAAAAAGAGGATAACGATGTGTCCTCTACCTGCCCAGTAGGAAGGGTTCACCTCAGTGTTTATGCTCAAGTGGGAGACCAATATTAACCACTTTCTCCGGGTTGGAAAATGGCGTGTTCCACCAAGCTTAGGCCTTGGTTGAAGAATATTCTTTCCGGAAGACATGAGAATCTAGATGGTAATCAAAGTTAGTGAAAAGTTTAGTTACGTTAACGCGGGTAGGATTACTAACTCATCCGTCGGTCTTTCCAAGTCAACGTCATAGTTAATTAACTTCGTAACTCTCCGTATTGTCAGCTTGATTATTAAACCATTTTGGTGTGGGGCCACGGTCGGGCACGGATAGCTAACTTAGTTAATTGCTTATATTAACTAGTTAGTTAAGTGTCAGAGAAGAAGAATTCCCATGGAAGAAAGCCGAGTGCTTACATCATTTAACCTCAAGGGTCATGCGGATATCGAAATGACGCATCGAACTAATTTAGTTGGGCGGGATCAAAAATAATCAAGCCGACAAAACTTTATTTCGCGGCTGTAGACACGGCATTCCTTTCGCCTCTGGTAATACCGCGGTCCATCCTCGTTAACCAGTTAGTAATAATGGGCTGAAAATCAACGGAATATAAAGTGCTTACTTTTCCAGGTTTTCGAGTAACTATACATTCTTGCAATTACGACCTATCCATCACCCAGAATAGGCCAGAAGTTATCCACACAAGACCCCGAAAGATGCGAGCAGTTCTAGTTATCGGCGGTACTGGCGCCCAAGGCCTGCCGGTCGTTAAATGTGCGTGTTAACTCAGCTTCCCTTCCTGCTGGTCTTCCCAAATACCTAACTTATCACATAGCTCTCTCCTCGAGCAAACATTTTGCCGTCCGAGTCCTGACTCGAGATGCACAATCCGCTCGTGCGCAAGAAATTGCAAGACTTCCTAACGTGACCCTGGTTGAAGGCGAACAGGATAACCAGGAAGATTTACATAGAGCATTTCATGGCGTTTACGGGGCGTGGGTCAACACCGATGGCTTTACCCTTGGGGAGAAAAACGAACTATTCTATGGCTGTCGAGCTTATGAAATTGCAAGGCATCAAGGGGTGCAGCATTACGTCTATGCCTGTGCGGACTTCGCTCTTAAGCATGCTAACTGGGATGAGAAATACCACTGGGGACACAATGATGCCAAGGGTAGAGTGGCAGAGTATATTTTAGCTCAAGGACAGGAAGGGATGAAAAGCTCAGTGCTTACTACTGGTCCTTATATGAATATGCTTTGGGATGGCATGTTTGTGCCTACCCAGCGACCTGATGGGTCATTTGTCTGGGCCAATCCAGCAAGTATGTCTCTTTAGCTCTCCTAATATGTTAACTGGGCTCGATAGGTGACTAATAAATTTTTCTGGCACAGAATCCGGCAAAATACCGATGATAGCCCTAGAGGATATTGGACATTATTCTCTTTGGTTGTTTGACAATCTTCAGGAGTCTGCGGGAATGAACCTCAAAGTCGCAACAGATGAAGTTAGTTTCGTGGATATAGCGGCGGTCTTCACAGAGGTGACGGGAAAGAAAGGCGTACACAAGTATGTACCTCTTGAGGAGTACCTACCTTCTGTTGAGCCTTTTCCAAACGCTCCGGCGAATTTTGCCGCCGGACCAAACGCCGTCAGGGACGAATCGACTATGACATGGCGCGAAAATTTCTCGGCTTGGTGGAGGTACTGGGGCGAGGGTCGCGCCGAACGCAGAGATATGCCACTTCTGGATAGAATTCATCCTGGCCGAATCAAGTCTTTGGGCGAATGGATGGCAAAGGTCCACTATGACGGGCAGCCCAAGAGTGTGCTAAAGGGAGTTGAAGACTTGAAGAGAGCGGCAGCATTGATGCAACAACAACAAGCCTCTGCGTCGGCTTAATGTGAAAGCTGGCAGCACGTCGTCTAAATATTCATTCTCACGCCTTCCGTGTACTTCTCCAAGTATATCAAGATGTATGCTAATGCAATAGCGTAATTAAAGCCAATTTCCGTCAGACTTATTGAAGTATGTAATCTAATTATGGTCTCAGGGTTCGAGCCAATGGCTGTGATTGATGCGCTTAGAGGACCTATCCTGGCAGGCCCTTTGATGGCACACCCGTTGTGTCTCTGAGGTCTCCTCTACCTCCAGGTTTTGCTATCTCTCTTAGTACCCAGTATTAGCATCCATAAACACTGTTGACTCTGCTTCTGGGTGTTTCTCCTGTGCTAAAAGACCAGTGCTCTCCCAGCTATGCGTCAAACTTGTAACATGCTTTAGACTTAGTTTTAGCCACTAAAGGCCTTTTGGTTGATATACTGGAGCATTAATAAGTGCCCTCTTATATGAAATACAGAACTTAACGGCTTGCTTCGAAATTACTTTAACTACTTAACCAATAAGTTAATTAGGCTTCGATGGAAGGGGGTTATAGCGGTATATTATAAGGTCAACATTAAAATAAATTGGATCCACCAAGGGCTAAAATTGACACTCCTTAACTAGTCAAATAGTGTTGGAAGGGCAACGGACAGGCTAAAGCATGCCCTCTGCTTACTGCCCCTACTCTAAAAGGTGACCTTGCAGGAACTTGGCCTGGGCCGGCACAATTTCCTCGGAAAGGGGCCCGTCGTACGGATCAAAATGTCCACCTAGTAGTATATGTAGTCGCTTCAGCTCTTTTGCCCGAGCGAAGGCATCCAGGGCAAGGTCAGTAGGTATGACGACGTCATTGTCCATGACAACCATTAACAGAGGAGTAGGCGAAATGCGATGGATATAGGTCCCCAGGTTCATATGCCCGGAATGCTTCTAGGCTACCTGATAGCCAGTCTCGACATCCACGTAACAATTTATACAGAGTACAGAGAATAAGGACAGTACCTCTTCAGTGTCAGGTCGTTTTTCCATCCCAACGCTTCTGCTTGAATGTGGCCGTTATAGCTGTCTTGTGAAGGAAGAACGGAAAATTCGGGAGGTACTTGTCCACAACGGGTAACCGACCTCGCTGTTCTCCCTTAGCACGAGCATGGCGATCTAATCAGATCTGAGCTCGTTGGCAGAGTGCAACCTCAAGATATACTCTATGCATTGGAGGAATAGAACCGCAAGACCCGCGTACGCACCACCTCCGGCGGTTTTAGGATGAGTAGATTCGACATAGCCAGTCTACAAACATATCAAACATCCATTGCACTAGAAGTGCACTACAAGTGTAGAGTAGAAATACCAGCAGAGAGTAGTATCGTCACGGCAAGATAGAGTTACGAGGACCGACCCCTTAGGCTTCACAAAACCTTTCTAGTGGGCTATACCCGGTAGGAATAGAAGGAAATCATCGTCGCTTCTCGGCCTAGGAAGATACGGTACTATGGAGTACACTTCCGCGCTTCTTGCATGTCGTTGAGGAGGCCCCAGAATTAGCTAGAGCCATCTATTTAATCTCCTATGAGAGAGTGTCACGGAAGCTAGCACGTAGGACGCAAAAGTGGACAAAGCACAAAATAATTAGACAGAGGGAGCGGGAGGAACGTAGGGTATTAAACAATCTACATAGCAAGAAGGTTAAGGATCAACCTAGCAGATTAAGTCTACATGATCACGGATTGCGGCCACATATAAACCGACCAATCCCAGCAATGGTATTAACAAGGGACACTGAGATACGACGAAATTGGTATTGATGTTAAATTTGAAGAAACAAAGACAGAAGTCAGAGAGAGGGGTTGAAATACCTCTTGCATCACGAGACTCGGAGGTTGAAAATCCGAAGTGGCAAAGACTAAGGAAAGTACATCAAACGAAGACCACTATATAATTCGGTAGAGACAGGACTCCACGTTGTTGTACGTGGCACGACATGCAGTTCCTTATCTGCATTGCTCTGTCACAATCTGTTTGTGTAGGGAGCGGCGGAGGGGAAGATCTAGCAAATAGAAAGAGGCCTAAAAAATGCCTCCGCAAATAAAACTAACTCAGCGTAAGCAGGCGGCAATAGAAAGAGGACCCGACACGACCACCCGTCCTATTACTGTATAATAACTTGGGTAGTGGCAATCAACTTCCAATCCCGTAGCGCAGCATCGCGATGCTCAGCTGCGGTTGCTGCATAATCATCACTGCCAAGGGTCCTACGGAAGGTCTGAATACTCGGATACTTGACCAACACGACCGCGTTCCAGTTTTCACTGTCTTCTCCAACAATTTTCGATGCCGGTAAACCAAGGTAGACCAGCTCGAAGCCACCAGCGTCGGTTGCTAGTCTGCGGAAGTCTGTGATGTATCTCACAACCCAGGCTTCCTGGCCGCTGCAGGGAGAGTGTTTGCTTTCTTCGGGATACTGCGCTTTGTCGTAGAATTGGAGAAGGTTGAGCATAAAGACAGGCTTGTCTTCAGGAAAATCCGCAGGGATGTTATCAATAAGATGCTTCCATTTTGCCATCGTAAATCGGTCAATAAAAGAGTAATTGTGTTGTTGTATTTGATTATGATGGCAAAGTAAAGACCCCTAATATGTGAGGTCGATTATACTCCCTACTGCGATGCGAAAGTGTCTTAAATAGGATGATAGAGGGCCGTAGGTGGTCCAGCGGATGCTGAATCAGACGATGTTTCTCGAGGTTTGGTATTTAGTGATTACTAGTTCCATCGGATCAGATATTGGATCTTTCCGTCGGGATGTTTATTCATACCTCCGGGTGGAGCCAGCATTAAAGATGAGGCAAAAACCTTATCTTCTAACGGTCCAGAGTCTGCCTATCGGGTTGCTATCCTGCGCCGTACATTAGTAGTTAAAAGGGCGCATTCTGCGGTGAACTTCGCCCACTCTACCCTTACAAAATTTTCAGATCGCTCACTGACCAGTTCTTCTATTACACTTGCCTCTGAACTACCATGGCAGTTCAACAACTTTCCAAGATTTTC
The DNA here is from genome assembly GCF_028828495.1 of Penicillium riverlandense. Classification (NCBI taxonomy): domain Eukaryota; kingdom Fungi; phylum Ascomycota; class Eurotiomycetes; order Eurotiales; family Aspergillaceae; genus Penicillium; species Penicillium riverlandense. The sequence continues at coordinate 4,819,885 of NW_026643194.1, forward strand.
GTTGTTGGCGGGACTGGCGCCCAGGGCATACCAGTCATCTCGAGTCTAGTGCGCGACAAGAAGTACCAGGTCAGAGTGCTCACTCGCTCTCAAAATTCCGCTCGTGCTACATACCTGGCATCTCTTGGAAACGTCGAATTCATTGAAGGCACTTTTGCTAGTGAATCCGATCTTCGTCAAGGCTACCAAGGCTGCGACGGCGCATTCATCAACATCGATGGGTTCAATTCCGGCGAGAAAACGGAGATGTACTGGGCAATCCGCGCTTATGAGCTCGCCCTTGAAGCAGGCATAAAGTTCTTTGTCTACGGAAATCTGGACTACGGATATAAGAAGAGTGGATACGATCCAAAATTCCGCTGCGGTCATTACGACGGAAAAGGACGGATCGCCGAGTGGGTACTTTACCAAACCGAATTCAACCAGGACCGGATGAAGGCCTCTGTTCTAACATCTGGTCCTTATATCGACATGACCATTGCAAATGGGACACCGATGACTCCGACAGTGGAAGATGGAATTGTTACTTGGCGGGCACCGCTTGGTTCAGGCGCTGTACCCCATGTCTCGCTCGAGGATTGTGGGTACTATGCCCGATGGCTGTTCGACAACATCGACAAAGCAAATGGACTTAACCTTGAAGTTGCAATTGAGCATGTTCATTATGAGGATCTCGCTCGCGCCTTTGAAGCCGTCACAGGCCATCCGGCGCGCTTCATCGATGTGGACTTGGACTCATACTGGAGGACAGGGCCGATGAGCATGGCCGCCAACTTGGGAAGTGGTTACAACTCTGATCCTAGTGACCCCGCTTTCATGACGATCCGACAGAACTTTACTGGCTTTTGGAATCTGTGGAAACATTCTGGCCGTAACCAGGGGATAATCAAAAGAGACTACAAGCTGCTTGACGAAATTCATCCTAATAGGGTCAGAACTGCCGAGCAGTGGTTTCGCGAGACGAATGGCCGGGGAATCGAGGACGGTAATGGTTCTCTTTGGGAAAAGATACAGCCGGAGAATTTGAAGCCTATATTGAAGATGGGTGAGGATGGGATGCAGGGGCGACTTTGAATTTGTACGCCGCACCGGGCTCTACTACTGCAGGATACCCACTATTTCAGGACAGACTGCATAAAACTTAGTGTCAGGATGGCACCCATGGCTCCACCATGGGTAAAAAGTATTTTGCAGCACTAAACTGCTTTTGTTTATTGACATTCTTGGCATTGTGCGTTTATTTCGCTTATTATGCGTTCTGTACTATTAAAGGGATAGCCAGTTGGAGCCTCTTGTGTCCTATGTTATTACTTTTGTTAGGTTTTCGTATACAATAGTTTTCGAATTCAGCTTTACTTCACTCTTACGACATAATTCCAGGAAAATATATCCTAGATACGTAAACCTCTTCCAGTTTACTGCTCTATTATTGCGGCAGAACCGTAATGGTAGTAGTTATGTTCGACTACGGCGATGAGAACGGTATCCAACCTGAGGATATCTACAATTTTGATGAAACTGGCTTCGCAATGGGAATTATATCTACTGCTAATGTAGTTACAAGAGCTGAATACTATGGTCGGAGATCAATTCTATAGCCAGGCCATCGCAAATGGGTTACATCGATTGAATGTGTAAATTCGACTAGATTTGTGCTTCCTACGACCATTATAAAGGGAAAACCTACCACTATAAGGCTTGGTATGATGACCTACTTGACGATTAGAGAATCGAAATCATGATGGCTAGAAAAGCAATTTATCCCTATGACTGCTAGTCGTACTAGGAGTAAACATCGGCTACTAGTCCTTGATGGCCATAGTAGACATTTAACGCCTGGTTTTGATCGATTATGCTCCGAAAACGATATTATTACAACTTGTATGCCTCCGCATTCAACGCATCTATTACAGCCATTGGATGTAGGCTGTTTTACCCCCCCTCCCCCCAACCCTAAAGTGCATATATAAGGGGATGATTGAGGCTAAAGTGCGATGCAATACCAACCACATCGATAAGCTTGATGTTCAACTTCGGACGCCTACCCCCCTAGGTTGTCGACCAGGCAGTCAATCGAGCGCATGGAGCCCTAAAACGCCAGTAAATGCTAAACAATTGGATCGACAAGCTTCATCAATCAAAGCCCTAATCAGTCATCAAGTACAAAGCGACCTAAGCCCTATACAGAGGCAAATCGACCAGGTTTTCAAAGCGACCCAGCTTTCGATGCACAATACAGCAATTTTTCGCCAACAAGTCAATGATTTAAGTGCTGCAAATGAGAAACAAAGAGATCTACAAGGCGTATTACCAAATAAACGGATTTAGGGTTCATGAGGGTAGGGAGGCATTTAATAGTCTAAACCAGGCTAATGAAGGCCAAAAACCTCCCCCCCCCACCGGGGGGGGGGGCAATGCAGCGATTGTAACCAGGTTGGGCATAAAAGAACGCATTGCCCTAATAGGTCTAATATTTAAAAAATTGAAATTCATGGCATTGGTGGTCTAATAAATCGATTTAAAATAGTTGCAGTTTGTTGGGTGCCGCGCTCGCTTGGATGGCGCACTCGCTTGTGGATTACGTTAAGTTAACTATTCCAAACCTCCTTCTGCCAAGCACTCGCACCCCACATGATCGACCGCTGTGTGCGAGCGAAGGGTATAGGTACTGGTAAATCTGTATGAGCTCTGTATAAGGTTGTACATCTGGTCTGGTTCCACTATCTGCTGAACCCTGGTATTGTGCACAAGGCTAAAGACTCATCTGAGTAGGTGCTGAAATCAATACGTTGCCTGAATTGCTCTGGGATACTATCTCTTTTCCAAAGGCCTGCCCGCATAAACTGTGGCTTCGCTTTATCCAGCTCGCCTTGACTATAGTATAGTTCCCCGAGGTTCTTGACTGTGTCGAGTGAACGTGATCCGGTCCCAGTGTTTTCTCAAACCCAGCTAGAGCCCGCATCCGATTCTGTTCCGCCTCCTTTAGCTTGCCCTAGCTAGCATATAGAGCCCCAATATTGTTGACTGTGCTCAGTGTTGTGGTGTGGACCGGCCCCAGCGCCTTCCCAAGCCCAGGTAAAGCCCGCATGTACATTATCTCCGTCTCGTGCAGCTTTCCTTGACTGAAAATATAGTGCCCCAAGATTGTTGACGGTGTTCAGTGGTGCAACGTGGTTCGGTCCTAGTGCTTTCTCAAACCCGGCCGCCGCCCGCACGTAAATCAGAAGAAACCCTTCACCTCAGAGCTAGGCTGAGCTTTATAGTCTGCTTGCGGATTTAAAAGGCTGATGGAGCTATTATATTATCGTAAAGTTCAATATAACAATAACTTAACACAAACAGTACCTCTGCATTTGCATAACAATATAGGAAAAACCTTCTCCCTTGAGAGGGAAAAAACCTATATTGAGGCACCACTAACACAAAAACAAACTGTGAGAAAATTCCGTCTCAAGAAAGTGACGGCCAGCTGCAGAAGTCAATGTTGAGACTGGCAAGATAAGTCCAGGAGCCACCATTCTTAGTACCATAGCATTCACTTATAATGTTCGCGTACGCAGCTTGGCAGTCCGCTGAGCTCTCGAAATTGCCAATCTTCCCGAGCAAGGCTGTATTTCCCTGAGAATCATGGAACTCGTCCCAGTTTCCATCAATCAGACTATAGTGGACGTCACACCACCGCCTAGCGTGGTTCTGGAGTTCGGCCTTGTTCACACAGTTGGTGCCGCCCGATTGGTAGTAGCACTCGGCGGCGAAGGCGGGGGAGATCACGGCCGCGAGGGTAATAACAGTGGAGATAAAAAGCATTATGAATAGATAATACGCTGCTAAGTGTTAGACTTGGTTGCGGAAGGGTAGGTAAAAGAAGAGAAACGTAGTTACCGGTGTTAGACTCGGTGGAGTTAAATGATAGCACGTAGTGGTGTAAAAGGCTTAGAATAACTTGTTCGAGGCTGTTAGCATATACTCAGCTTCTGTGCTGGGTTTTCGGGCCCCTTTTTATATCTGGTTATTGCTTGGATGGAGGCGACTGGCATGGTCGTATGAGGGTTGAAGGTGGCATTCCGGGGGTTATAGGCTGGAATACAAGCGTTATTTTTTTTATTTTTTATTTTATTTTATTTTTTTTTTTCATGTCTCACAAGATGATTTGACAGTATATAGCGCAGGATTCCTGTATTCTCAAGGCCATTGTATCCAGCATACTCAGGGATATTGTGGTATGGCGTTGATAATAGGATATCTACGTCCTACATACTACAGGCAGTATGTTATTCTGACCAGTCAGAGCCCTGACCGAATACTGGATTATCTCTGAGACAATATCGGTTGACTACATGCGTATTTTGCTGTCAAAGTTGCTTTTGAGTTCAATGATGAATGGAAATACTTTTCTCTGCTCCTAGCACACGGGAAAAAGAAGGCATACGCCACATTGTCAAAATACCTCCATAACCAATGCAAGCGAACAAAGCAAAAGTGGCGCATTAATATGATCAATTTAGGACAATAATTACCCCCTGTGAGCATCCATCAAAGCATTCTAGCATACTTGACAGACACCACAAGAATTCCCACGAGGTGTCATGTACCGAGCGGGAGCTAACCCCGGACTGACAGCGGACGTACCCGAGGGGGCTCCCGAGCCCCCTCTCACAAACACCTAGGAAAGCAGCGCCAGCTTCTTAGTTGAAGTCTTCCAGCCGTGGGTTCCGACCGCGCCGTACCCTGAGTCCCGCAAAAGAACACGGAGCGGAGATGCCTTCACACTATCGGAAAGCACGGGCCGGTTCACCACTAGGGAAGTATAGAGGCTTATTAACGACCACCAGCAGAATCGCACTTGGAGTCGGACTCGGCGTTGGGGTACCGATTTTATGTGCTCTTGGTGTTATATCTGGCTCAAATTAAGGAATTCCAGCAACAATACGAACAAGGAGCAAACGGCGGGGTCGAGAGGAACAATGCCTCCTTGGCCGATGATGCAGCAACGGTATACCAGTCCGCCATTCCAACCGCAAGATCTGCAGCCGAATGAGTTACACAACCACTCAAGCACTCATTTTGAGCTGCCAAATTCGCCATACAAATAGGATAAATAGTTCATCGACTGCCAGAGTTAGTCACCTTTTATACGAAAGGGGGTTGGATTTGTACGTAAAAGCAATTAGTGAGACCGTAGGATTGGTTTGACCGTTGATTCGCATCTTATGTTATTGTAGTGAACCCGTTAACCCATCATGAATATTCGAATAATTTCTAAGAAATCCTTGACATGTTAGATTAACCGACCTTGAGACAGACGAAGGAAACAATGAATCTTTCCAATATCCAGCAAGAGGAAAAGGTGCGAGAAATACCGCATATCAATATTGAGGCACCGGGGGGAAGAAGATATATCTGACAAAAAGATTGTTTCTTAACGAGATTATTGTCTCCGAGGGTTGAGTCTTATAAAACACAATTACTCCACTACCAAAGAAGCAGCAAGCATAACAAGGCCTCCAAACCCATCCATCCCAGAACACCATTCCTCCCAACCTACACTTGTTCTTGCCGGGCTTTCGGAAGTGATGGCCGTATGGACCAGCACTGCATCCTGAACACCATCACCTAATCGAACAAGCCCTCCGCTCTTCGCCAGTCCAAAGTCAAATATTGCCCCAGGATCTTTTTCGCACTCCAAGTTCCAAGCCTGCTCATCACCTGCCTCCCAAAGCTCTTTCTTGGCTGGAAGCGGTGCCAAGACTAGGTCTGATGGTAGGTTGCACATCTTTGCAGCATCGAAATAGACCAGCATATTCACGATTCGATAGATGACCCCTAGTCTTCGCCTTGATTCCTCATAAAGCCAATCCTTCCAGCTTCGTTCGAGGCTGTAGTTGCTTGCGATATCCTTTCGGATGAGTTGTTGGGCTAAGATCTGTAGAATATCATTAGGCATCCAGGGTAATAAGACAATAGAACTAAAATGGATCATAGACTTACTGTGACTGTTGCAAGCAGCAATGAATCGAAATCATTTTGTTCTGTCTCGCCTTCGTCCAACCTAAACAGGATATAAATAGACACAGCTTGCATGGAAGCAAGTAAGTCCCAATTTGTAAACCGCCCACACTAAACGTCAAAATCGAATAATTAGTTATTTGCAAGTTTCATCGACCCATGATAGGTTCGACTTACCTCGCTGCACAACCGCTCACACTCCATCCGCACATTCCTCCAAAACAGCTTGCGGCTTCCTCTGGTTCCGCTGCTGATCATATGCACCAGACTGATGCAGTTGCTTAGAGGCTCCATTTCGGATGTTGTTGATGCTAGGCCTGAGTGGACAAAGGGTGGGAGGGAGTTATGACGCAGCATCGTCAGAAGATAGGATTTCAGAGTATGCTGAATGAGAGTTATGGTTCTTTGTGTACCAGGTCTTGTCCTGGGTCGCTGATTAAGGGATCGAGGATTCGAAGTCGGTTGTGGGGGTATGGAGAAATTGATAGATTGTACTTGATCAATCATAGAGGTTGTCGTTGGGTAATCAGTCAGTCCCCACAGGTATGATGGTTCCTGCATACTCTCGTTGAATTCCGCGTTCAGAAAGTTGCTGAAATCAATATGAGAGTTATCCCAGTTGAGAGCATCCCATTCAAAGCCCACAAATTGATTTCCCGATGTGACAAGCGAACTATCGCGAGTTGTGTCATCATCATTATTTGTGCCAGGATGACTTTGAAAGCTCATGCGAGTTAAGAGTGTTGGGCTCGCATTGCTCGTCTTTGCATTTGACAACTTATGATTAGTTTGAGGGTTTCCCCTTGTAGGTTTGGCCGGCCTTGTAACATAGTGACACTCGACGCCTTTGGCTTTGCACCTAGAGCATTGAGGTTGCGTCTTGTCGCAGCGTATCTTTCGTCTGGCACAAGAGACACATGATCGGGGCTTGAGAGTACTACTGGTTCGTCGAGACCGACAGTAGTATCCGTGCCTCTTCAGTGTAGATTCTAAAACGCGTTCCGTCAGCAAGAACCTGATGTTGCGGAGAACCACGTAGAAGCTCAGCTCACTTTTGTTGAAAGGTTTGTTGCAATCTCCGCACCGCAAAACGTATACGGTATCTTTTTCGGACATTTTAAATTAGACAGATGTATTGAGAACAGCTATACCACCAGGCATGTCGATGTCCCGGGATTCTACGCAGGGCTTGGTCGGTTTCGATCTGCATTTGTCAGCTCGGGCGGGACAATTTGTAAATGCCGAGAGTAGACCGCCAGTTCCCTTGACCTCGCAGGAGTCTTCTTTCTGACCAACTTAGCTAAGAACAACCAGTCTCCAAGTCTTCAGTAACTAAACCAATACGGGAACTTCCTATCGAGATGATCATACCTGCCCTTCAAATTGTACAACTCCGTCCCCGAGTTGCAGAGTCTATACTTAAATATGGCCGTCTTTCGTTCGAATGGGCGCTTTCAATTCAATAGCCAATCTTTCATGTAGAGTCGTTCTTTGACTTAAATTGAAACCAAAATGGCGCCTTTCCCATCCCCAACTTCGACATGGCACACGGAGAGCTACCCATCCATTTCTCCCACCCGACCAGAGCTTTCCGCCAAAGGCAAGACAGTACTAGTGACTGGAGGCGGCACTGGGATTGGTGCAGAGACAGCCCTGTCCTTCGCAGTGGCAGGTGCTTCTCGAATTGCTCTTCTTGGCCGCCGAGAACCGCCTCTCATCGCCACCAAAGCATCGATCGAAGAGAAGTTCGCCCATGTCGAGGTATTCGTTGCCTCCACTGATGTCACAGACAAGAGACAAGTCAACAGCGCATTTGCAGAGTTCGCTAGTGGCGGAAAGATTGACATTCTGGTCAGCGGTGCGGCCACGATTGGCCCTCAGGATCCTGTCCGGGACGTAGACAGTGAGAAGTTCCTTGACGCTATCCAACAAAACCTCCGAGGATCTTTGCACGTCGCGCAGGCCTTCCTCCTCCATGCATCTCCGCATGCCGTCGCAATTGACATCAATTCATCTGCTGCCCACGTGAATTTCGGTATTGGATTTTCTGCATACAACGTCGCCAAACTAGCGGTATTCCGACTTTGGGATTCTCTGGCTGCCGGGAACCCAAATCTTAGCATCTTCCATATTCAGCCTGGCATAGTGGACACGGATATGAACAAGGAAGCGGGAGGTGTCAAAGCTACCGGTATTGAAGACCATGGTAAGTGTGATCACGACTGAGGGAATTGTCCACAGACTAACATTAGCTTAGTTTCTCTACCCGCGAACTTTAATGTTTGGCTTGCTAGCCAGGAGGCTCAGTTCTTGAAAGGCAAATTCCTGTGGGCCAACTGGGATGTTGATGAGCTTAAGGCAAAGGCAGAGGAGATCGAAAGCAGTGGGCTCCTTAGCATTGGGCTTGGCGGTTGGCCGTTTCAAGACGCCAACTGGAGTGCTACTTGGAAGACTTGATCTATGAGAGTTATGGTAGTTCTTAATATAGCTTAGAGGCAATCGAGGAGAATTCCAACTTTTATCTTCTTGTTTTTCTTTTCTTACATGATTATTACGCTTCCTTCGTGACCAGCCGCGTTCATTCTTTTGAACCTTTCCTCTTTAGATTCTGTCCTACTAGGCCGTTTATACGGTGATGGGTGTTGATAGTCCTAATCAATAGCTTGAACTTCTTCGTCTTTTCGAGGGCTTTGCTGTGGAAAAGTCTACCATCTACCACACTTTTGGAATATAGAAGCCCTGGCTAATCGGTTATTTGACAATTCTACTCACCAACATTTCTTTTCATCCTTCCTAATAATGACTTCTGTAGTTTGAAGCAATTATCCCGCGCTAGCTAAGCCCCCAATACCTCTCAACTCGCAACCTGAACCAGCAGCACGCTCACAACCTTAAAGGAGGAGCAACGATAACTCTCACAGTAACGATTTGGGCCCACGCGATATTTGAAAAATGGTTCCATAATCGGCGATTACATCATTGATCGCATCAGAGAGATGGGTTCGATTATTTGCTTTGCTGTACAAGCACGAGATACGGGCATGCGCATGTTGAGTAATGTAATTGCCACGCTGTGCCAGTACACAAGACGGACCGATCAAAACATAAGCATCTCATCTTTTTATCCACCTCAGTTTCAAACATATCCTATACTCCGTTTATCTCACAACTCAACCTTTCCCGAGGGGTCATCATTGCCCTTGTCTTCGCCCTTTCCATCATGCTCGAAAATTTTTAGTGTATTTATGTCAACGCCTGCCAGAGTTCGAGCCTAGAAGCCAGTGAGCCAGGTACACTCATAAGCGATCGAGAAGTTCAGAATTGTACGTTGACAGCCATGATGTGTCGTTGCTCTGGGGCCTCAGCTCGAGCGTACACACTAGTTCCGCAGTTGGTGCAAAAGTAATGTGGGAATTTGTTCGACGCAAAGCGATACTCCTTCCACCCATTATCAGCTCGAAGCACAACTTCGTTCATGGCCTCTAGCTAACCTTGACTGCATCGTCGCTGTGTTGGATGCTCACATCCGCTGTGTTCGGATAGATCATCAGGTAGCCGTTGATTGCGCAAATAGAGCCTATCAATCAATCTTTCTGTTAGCACGCAGATAACTGCACGCAATTGAATACGTTTCCAAAGGCGTATCTTTACAATTGCATTGCATCACACTTTGTTCAGACATGGGAGGTGATATCCGCATAGTAAACTTCACCTGTCCACAGTGGCAGCCGCCATCGTAAGTTTCAAAGTTCTCCATATGAGCGAAATTTAACGGAAAAGAGTTTGTAAGAGGGGGAAATGCAAAGTGACAGACATACCGCAAGACCTGTGAAGAAATACCATTGCTTTTAATATCCTCCAGTCGCCCGACGATGACGCTAGTCCGTTCCTGTGGTCTCGTATTCGGGCTCACACCTGTCAAACAAGCGGTCGATCAGCATGGACAGGGCAAGTGGACGGGAGGAATCGAGACCACCCCGTATTCGGTGACTCACCCGAACCCTGATCCAAGCCACAGTAAGACAGCATCTTTCAACATGAACGCCATCTTTCAACGGATCCTACCAAGCTTTTAGAAGCGGGAGTCCGGGGAACTGGGTCCAGATGGAGTGGGGAAAAACTGTGCGAGAGGGGCCCGCGCAAATCAAAAAGCTTCGTAGGTTCTGTTCGCAGATCCTGGATTTACTTGGTTTGGGAGGACGAGGACATGTGTGACCGACTGCTCATGTCAGCCTCGGCTGAGCTGACCAGTAACTCCGCCCGGCGTCAACGTCAAAAACAAGGTCGCTATCCTCTGCCTACGACGACGCCTGTCACCCCTGTTCTTGTTCTTCGTATCCACAGCCTAGACAGACGACCGGCCGGCTCTTTCCCTCGCATACGTTTTGCTGCACTTCCCGAACAACCTCCGCCATGGATTACACGTCGGGTATGATGCCTCTGAACTGGGTGCACAAGCCCCCCTTCACTGTCGAGGCTCCCGGCTACGAGAAACTCCCCGGCGAGACCATCCCTCGCCGCCATTTCAGGTTCAAGGACCAACTGCGCAACTCCCCCGCCGAGGGTGTCCACACCGTCTGGGATATCGTCCAGCGCAGCGCCCGAGTCTACCCAAATCACCACGCAGTCGGCTACCGCAAGCTGGTCAAGCTCCACAAGGAGACCAGGAAGGTCCAGAAGAATGTGGATGGCGAGATCCACGAGGTCGACAAGGAGTGGCAGTTCTTCGAGCTCAGTCCCTTCAACTTCTACACCTACAGAGAGTACGAGACTCTTGTCAAACAGATCGGCTCTGGCCTGCGGAAGATTGGCTTAACTTCCGAGCACAAGCTGCATTTGTTTGGAACCACTAGGCACGTCTTCTGCTGCTCGCAGGGATCTGACACTTCTGTTGATCCTCGCCGAAAGCACCCATCGTCTTATCATGTCGTACGGCACTAACCATGACCAAATAGTGTCAGTTGGATCTCTATGTCCCATGCTTGTGCATCTCAGTCTATCCCCATAGTCACGGCCTATGATAACCTCGGCGAGGAAGGCGTCGCCCATTCCCTTGTCCAGACTAACGCTGAAGCCATGTACGTCGACCCCCACCTGCTCAAGACGGCGACGGGTCCCATTTGCAAATCAAAAGTCAAGACCGTCATTGTCAACGCCAAGTGCATCTTCGCCGAGGGCGGCGAGGTCGACGAGTTTAAGAAGAACAACCCCGACATCATCGTCTACACGTACGAGGAACTCCGCAAACTGGGAGAAGAGAACCCTGTCGACCCTACCCCGGCCAAGGGCGCCGATCTCTACTGTATCATGTACACTTCTGGCTCCACTGGTCTCCCCAAGGGCGCTTGCATCAAACATGAGTCCCTTGTCGCTGGTGGCAAGTACTTTCATTCAATTCATGTTGCTGTCTTGCTTAATTATAGTCGCTTTGCTAACCGTCGCTCCTGTAGTGACGGGTCTCTGGACCAACGTCGAGGAATGCGTTAGTGACAAGGAGTCAGTCCTTGCCTATCTTCCCCTTGCCCACATCTTTGAAATGGCGCTTGAGAACCTGGTGCTATTTATTGGCGGCACTCTCGGATACGGCAATCCTCGGACGCTCTCCGACATTTCCGTCAAGAACTGTGGTGGTGACATGCGCGAGCTGAGGCCTACTGTCATGGTCGGTGTGCCCCAAGTGTGGGAGACGATTAAGAAGGGCGTGATGTCCAAGTTGAATACTTCGAGCTTCCTCCTCCAGGTACTCTTCTGGGGAGCTTTCAACTACAAGACCTTTATGTCTAGGAACAAGCTGCCCGGAGCGAACATCCTCGACAAAGTTGTTTTCTCCAAGGTCCGGGACCTGAGCGGCGGTCGTCTGCGCTTCATTATGAACGGAGCCAGCAGCATTGCCGACGACACGAAGCACTTCCTGTCAATTGTTCTTGCACCTATGCTGACTGGCTACGGACTAACCGAGACCTGCGCCAACGGTGCCCTCGGCTGCCCTCTCGAGTTCTCACCCAACGCTATTGGCCCGGTCCCGGCTTCTATCGAAGTCAAATTGGTCGCTATCCCTGACATGGGCTACGAAACGGATTCTGGAACACCGCAAGGCGAGATCTTAATTAGGGGGATGCCGGTTCTGAGCGAGTACTATGACAATCCCGAGGAGACCTCAAAGGCTGTGACGCCAGATGGCTGGTTCAAGACTGGTGACATTGGCGAGTTCGACGCTAATGGGCATCTTAAAGTCATTGATCGGATCAAGAATCTCGTCAAGATGCAGGGTGGGGAGTACATTGCCCTCGAGAAGCTCGAGGCCGTCTACCGCGGTGCCCGCACCGTCACGAATGTCATGGTTGTCGCCGACGTGAACAAATCTCGCCCCATTGCCATAATTATGCCTAATGAGAAGGCCCTGGTTGAGGAAGCCGAGAAGCTTAATGTCGACAAGCATAAAATGTACCAGGACAAGAAGGTCAACAGCGTTGTTCTCAATGACCTGCAAACCACTGGTCGCCGCGCCGGTCTCAGGGGCATGGAGATCGTTGCCGGCGTTGTCATCACCGAGAAGGAGTGGACTCCCTTTAATGTAAATTTTCCCTAACCTTCATCATGGTATACTATGAAGCTAATTGTGGCTTAGGGTCTTGTTACTGCTACCCAAAAGCTGATCAGGAAAGCTATTCGCGACACATTTAGGAAGAATATTGATGAGTGTCTCAAGGATCTCTGATATTCAAGCTGGACTGACGAATACATGACTGAAAATATATCCGGTGACTCGCGATAACTGGGCACGATGATGGCCCTAACAGTCCCAGCTTCAAGAGTAGCAGTAGTAGTCAAAGGACAGCTGTGAAAGACTCAATGCAATCTCTAAAGTTTGAGCCTTTTTTGTGGAAAGAATCTCTCATGCGTCCCGTTTGGATCATAAGTGGTGGTACATACTACAGCCCTCAACTAGTGAGCGATGAGAAATGACAACATCAGAAATGGTCCAATATCATTCTGGATTCAAGAGTCAAAGGATCCAAGTACTAGTTAAAGGAAAATATGCTGGTACACATGAAACAAGAAAGCTGAGAGTTTATATGGATACATTGATTTCATCATTGTCACACTTGACTACATGGTAAATTTACTAATGATACGCCTAATTCCTACTTCAACAAAAACCAAACCACGTGAAGTGCAGTCCCTCATCTCGTCTCTTGTACGGTTTGCCCCTGACCCCAAGGCACCCCCCGGCTGTATATTGTTTTCAATAATTTTTTGCATATACGAAGAAGAGTTCAGCTCAAAACCACATCTTTCATAGGTACCACAGCTGTGAGCTTTGGAGCCACTTTGCCTACATGTCACGCCTCACGGAACACTGAGAAATTCTTTTCTTTTTTCTATTAATACACTGGTAATGTTTATCGCGGAGGCGAATACACCTAGAATATAGGGTCGAGATCAGATCCACCACCTATCTCATATCAGAAATCAGTGATTTCTAGTCTGCGCGTAGTTGAATCAGCAGTTGCCTGTAGATTTTACTAATCCCCCATGATCTCAGGGATTGCATCGCAGAGATCGACTCATCTAGAAGTCGTTTCCGGCCCAGCGGACAGAAGATGTTACCAATCCCATGTAGTTTAACACGGCCAATTCCGTGTTCCACCCACTGCTCTTGATTCATGTCACTCGTATTTGGGGCGCCGAGAACTACCAACGGCGTCTCACTTGCGGGTTGCGAGTCCAGAGGCAGGTCGTTGAAAACAGTATGGAGCCACAAGGTTAAAGTAGCGCGAAATAACAGCACCGGGGTTGAGAAATGAGCGCAATACTGGCTGCGGACCGATTCGAATACTCGTGCAGCATATAAAGCGGCCCGTCGACGCTCCTGTGGTGCCCTATTCCATTCCACTGCTAGCTTTCCGAGTTCCTCATCGCTATAACGCCGATATCTTACGCGCATGACCGTTGTAAGCAGTGGGAGGCGAGGGGTATTGCGCAACATGAGGGCTGAGAGAATTACTAGGCGATGTGAGACGCATGCCTTGAGCTCCAATGCCGAGACGTTCGACTCTTCGTCTTCTGCTCTTGCAAGTAGCTCCTTAAGAACTACCTCAGCTTCACTTTGACTAGGACCGTTGTGAACCTGTGGGGATAGAAGACGACCTTGATCATTGGTAACGGCATTTAACAGAAGCTGAAGGATGGCCTGCTTCCCAAGGACGCCGGTCTTCGTCCACGACGCCATCCAGGTGCCGTCTCTGACAATTTGCTCCACGGTATGAGGGTTATGTGATTCTGGGAACTCATAAGGACGTTGAAGCTAAGTGGAAGCATGGAATGGGCTGACAAACCTAATTGGCTGGAAAAGCTGGCCCACCCTTGCGCGCTCGAAGCGGCCCATTGATCTTCACCCCGGGGTAGCGAGTTCTGTAATTCCCTGACCGATAGGACCGGTGTTAGATCAAAATGGCTTTGAAAAGCCGAATCAACGAGCTAATCCGTAAGTTAGACGTTTATCCATAGGTAGCTCGAATGACGCCTACTTACCCATATAGCGAACCCAGTCCGCCTCCGCTCCTCGTCTAGAGCCCAAACTTGCCATCTTTGGCTGAGGGATAGATCTAGCTCTGATATCTTCTGCGTGGACAATATGTTCCTGAAAAGTTGTTTCCGCCGGGCGAGAGTAACTGGGAGTGCCTGCAGGAGTTCTGCAATCTCTAGTGCTCTCCGTTCTCCAGAGTACCTCAAACCAATATGGTTAAGAAGAATCACCTGTGTTAACCAGAGTTCCCGACCGTTCTTGTTTTGATTTTCACACTAGCCGATAAGGGATTCTGTAAATATCCAAACCGCTGACCCGTGCGGACGCGGGCATATCAATAGAAAAGGGGACTTACCAGATACATAGACTGTCGACGGATCATCTCGTGCATGGCCCTCGCACAAGTTCGGGCTTGCGGCATCTGGGAAAATTGGGCTCCGATAGCACTGACAGCAAACACTAGTAGCCAATGCGTACTAGGGTATCCAAATGTAGGCTTGTTAAGCACGGGAAAGACAGGATGGAAATGTTCAAAATAAAGTTGTGTCCAAGCGTTGATGATAGGTGCAGGCGGAATATTTAGCTTCACGAACGGTGGGAAGAGGGATTTCGATTCTAGGACTGTGGCCAGTTTAACCACCTCATCCACAACATCCTGCTGAATTTCATGGACATGGGCTAGGTCTTCTTGGTCCACGTCCTTCATACTGATCTGCTGCATGTCTGGAAACGTCAGCTGCGCATCGATCTCGATCGCAGTTGGGTGGTATTGTCGTGGCTCAACGGCTTCATCGCTGGGATCTGGTGAACAAGCTCGATTATAGATCTCAGCCATAGTGGCGGGTGTCAAAGGAGTAGGCATTTGGGAGGTTTCTGGAATAGGATTTGGACCTATGTTTGGCTCGGTAGAAGCTAGCCAAATGTTGTCGAAATAGTCCATGGACGATCGTGAATCTAAAAGGTTTGGCCAGACGGAGGAATCTAGACCAGCCCCTATATCCAGATCTAGGTCGAGCAGATTCTCCCATTTTAGGAATCTGAGGTTGGAAGGCCGTTCATCGTTCAGGGCTGTGCCCTGAGTCGGCACTTGCTCTGCCCCGCCCACCACATAACCATCGAGGTTAGGCACGTTCGTCGGAACTTCGGACGGCGGCAAATCTTCGACCCTCAAGGCAGCTACCTGATCGACCGTCGTGAGGGGTGGAGAGGGATTCCCGGTTGACTGGAGGCAGCCCTCTGGATAGGAGTGCGATGGCCTAGAATCCTCAAAGCCTGGAGCTTGTGGCTGGTGCCGTTTGGAAGCGGGGGTGCGGCCAGTCGTCCGACGTTTCTGGCGGTCCTCATAGTAGCATTCATCCCCATATCGACGACACCGGTCGCATGGTCGCTGTCCATCACATCGAAGCTTAGATGTATTGCATGGTTTGCACGCCTGAGCTACCCGTCGTCGTTCTCCCGAAGGTTCAGAAGGCGCGCGTCGATGCATGGTGCCACAATGCCGGGTAAGCGAGTCTCTATATGATGCCAGTCAACAACCGAGAGAGCTGGTGCGGGAACCAATTGCATTCCAACATGGCAGCGACAAACGTACACTCTGGCGAAACTTTGGCCGCATTCGGAACACGACTGTGGATAGTTAGGCATTGTATGAGAAGAGATTAAACACCATGAGTACACTTTAAGACATACATATGGTCTTTCTTTGGTGTGGGTGCGAATGTGCCGTTGATAGTGTTCCCGTCGGTGGAAGGAAGCGGTGCACTGCTCGCAGTAGTATACATCCACAGCTTCCATGGCGATCCAAACATGCAGAGTTGAGAGAAGGGCTATGAAATGTGAAGACAGCGTTCAAGGCGCGGAACAATCAAGACTTGGGAGTGGGCGAGTTCGTGCAGCGGTAGGTTCCGCATCCCCAATTGGAAATGATCCGCGAGTCACGAGATCCAGTACGGGGAATACGGGTGATTGGTCAGCTGTCAACATTGAGTTGCGCATATGGTTTAGGCGCATACCCTCGTCGGCTCTCCACATCTCTCGGGTACCACACGCCGCACAGCTCGCCTCAGTCGACCCACCTTGTCGGTGGATCCGGGGCAGGCATCTCCACATACTATGACGGAAATAACCGCCCTGCTTCAAAGGTTCTTTTCGAGTGCCACAATTGACGCGAGTCCGGGTCTTTGTTGATTCGACCCTTTGAGTGTAGCACTGCTGCACACCAGAGCTTTGCATCTCATTGTACTCACGCAGAATTGCTGGGAATGCATGGGTGCAGAGATAAATCTGCCAAAAAGCAGGATATATTACTTCAAGTTGAATTTGCTCTATCAGACAGTAGCTCTGAAGACTCTTAGCTAAATTCATATCCTGTGCTGGAAACCCATGCATGCTATAACTGGATGAGGAAACGTGCTCTTCTGTCACAAAGAACAGATCCCTCGGCGCAGGGTAGTAGAGAAGAGGGCGTCCAACGTTTATTTCGGTATGATCTCGCAGTGCTCGACTGTTTCCTTGACGACGTCCTCTGCACTTTTGTCGCCCTTGATGTGGCTCTCGGCCAACTCGTCCGTCTTGTGGCGTCGTCGATACAAT
Source organism: Penicillium riverlandense (assembly GCF_028828495.1). NCBI lineage: Eukaryota > Fungi > Ascomycota > Eurotiomycetes > Eurotiales > Aspergillaceae > Penicillium > Penicillium riverlandense. The sequence goes on from NW_026643194.1 coordinate 4,837,013, forward strand.
CCCGTGATGATGGTAGGGCCCTCGAAGACCTCGGAGATTTCCTCCAGCGAGAGGCCTTTAGTTTCCGCAAAGAACAAATATACGATGGTGGTGATGAAGATCAGGAAAACGAGGTAGACGAGATAATACTTCCAAGCAATAGCCTCAATCGCGATAGGGTTCACAAAAGTGTTGAATGTGAGCGCGATGGTATTGCACATGTTAGTGACGGCGATACCTTTTTGGCGAGTGTGGAAAGGAAGGATTTCCGTTGGGTAGGCTGTTAAGGGTTAATCCTGTATTCGGCCACGGCTCTCTCTGCAAGGAGGACTCACCAAATGTAAGCGGGGTGACACCGATGTCGTAGAAGAAAAAGTAAAGGAAGACGAAGGCAATGACAGTCCGGCCAATCGAGTCATAGTTTTTGCCCTCTAAGTAGACTCCCGAGAGCGCTGTGAAGATTGTGAATGTGACCAGCATGCCGGAGCAGGAGATCAAGAACAACGTCCTGCGGCCTAGCCTATCAATGAAGAAAGACCCGACGATGGCAGCAAAAAAGTTGAAGATCTGCAGGATGCCGTTGATAAGGGTTTTGGTAAAGCTATCCTTGATGCCAACAGAGTCAAGCACAAGTGCCAGATAGTATGTGACGATACCATTGCCCGACCATTGTGATATAATCGCAGTAAACCCCGCAATGGCAAGACGTTTCTTATCAGCCCGTGTCTTCCACAGCTACAGTAATTGGCAGTATTGTGAGCGGGATTGATGGAAGAGCGGGGTGTGATGAGCACGACTTACAACGGACCATCCCATACCCATAATCTCAACTTCCGCCTCGATATGGGCCATGATCGATTGCATCTCGTACTCAACCAGTGGGTGGGAGCTATCTCCCCCGGCGTGGTATTTAACGAGAAAAGAGCGGGCTTGTTCCAGCTTGCCTTTGGAGACTAACCATCGGGGTGATTCAGGAACAAAGAAAAGCCCTAACAGTTGCACGAGCGGGAAGAATGCTTGCATGATCGAGGGGATGCGCCAGCTCCACGTCGATCCCGCCAGAGAGAAGGTGCCAAATGTGATCCAACTCGAAGCAATTGAACCGAGATAGAAGCATGTCTGAAAAAGACCGGTTACCTTGGCCCGATGCGTGGGGTAGGCTATTTCCGTGATGAGCACTGGTGAGGGGACGATGATGATTTCGACTCCCAAGCCTACTACAAAACGAGAGACTATGAAGGTGGCAATGTTCTGTGCCGCGCCTTGGATTGCTGCTCCTACTAGCAGGATGATTATACCAATCATGATGGTATAGCGTCGGCCAATGGTGTCAGACATCCACGCAGCAGGGAACGCGAATATTATCTATGGGCGCTATCACTGTCAGCAGCCGTACAACGCATGTTTGAGAAAACGGTTTCTACTGACACCTCCCAAAAACAAGACAGCATTCATGAGTCCAAGCCATGTGCCACTCGGATTACCGAAATAGCCCATCCAGCTATCCAAGCCTTGAAGACCATTCATCATGGAAGCGTCGAATCCCATTGTGGTGGCAGATAGTAAGATAACGCCAACACAAAGGTTCAGTTGTAAAAGATGAGGTGTGAGATACCATGGCCTAGGGTTGCGAGGCAAAACATCGGCCAGCTGGTCTTTCATGTTGGTGGGTTCATCCGTCTTGAGGCAAGTTGGGGCATTCTCCATGATAGCTGTTCGCCGATGGGATGATGAGTCTTGAGACAGAGAACGGCTGGCGTGTTGGGCAACAGCTGCTCATCCAATCTTCCACCTTCTTGCAGATGCCCTATATACGAAATTCCGCAAGGGCAACTCAAACTTCAGACAACAAGGCAGGCCAATGAGATGAGCCCTTCAACGTCCGACAGGAGAGTCCGGCTCTTCCCCACAGATCCCTATTCCGCGTCGCAAGCGTACCTTTACGCTCAGTTTACACGTGTAATGCCCCGCAGAACCGAGTCCCGCTTGGACGATTAGACTCTGGGTAAAGTCCGTGCCAGTGGGACAGTGCGACACGGTCACAAGACATGGCCTTGATAGTCGGATAGGTAGAACGGAGGTTGAATGTGCCGGAAAAATTAGCGAGTTGGGGGTTACAGCCGAGTGGGGGAGAGCCGAGCCGACTAATGGCGCAATTCAGGTGCTTGGAACTCGCGCAGGTTCGCGCGAGTGTGTACCCCACACTAGTGATTGTGGCGAGGAAGACAATAACTTACCCTAAAGCAAGCACGGGAGGCGAAAAAAAAAAAGAAAAGTATAGCAAAGCACTGGGCTCCCCCGGCGATATCGGGGATACCACCCCCAGCCCAGCCCATGCTTTTCTCTAATGACGCTAGAGCACATGTCTGTTAAATCTACTCTTGATCTGAGCTGGTGACAGACAGGTCCTTGCTCGTGGGGAGGGCATATAGCTTAGAACCTAGGATTGGTTGTTAGGTTAAGGGGGTCCTTAATCAAGCCAAGCCATAACCAATAATTTCTAGCCAATCATCATCTAATTAATTCTTTCTCAAGGTCTCGGGCCAATTAAGCCGACGGAACCCTGTCAGGTATGAGTAAAGTGCGTGCAGGCCCAAAGAAGCCTCCAAGTCCAATCCTACACACGCCCACACACACACAATCGATCCCACCTTCCTCTGCCCTGGAACATGCGGTGCAGGCTTTAGTTGCGCGACCGGATTTGAACTCGAGCAAGTCACCGAGAAAGCCATTTGGTTGTACTGAAGAACCACCCCCATGGCTGAGCTACGCGCCAGCCAGCGTGTGCCATTACGCTGTACAGAATGTGCCCGGCGTCGAGTCAAGTGTGATAAGAAGGTCCCCTGCGGCAGATGCACCGCGAACCGCTGCGCCCACCTCTGCGTCCGCGAAATTGTTCGGGTGCGAGGGAAACCGACAGTGTGAGCAGTATAATCCCTGCCAATACCGGCCCGCCGACTAATCCCGATAATCCAGCGCTACGCCGATAGAGGATGCCAATGCATCGCTGGCCCGGCAGAACTCGAGGTTGCAGGAGCGGGTGGCCGAGCTCGAGCTGGCCCTGACGAAGAGCTTCCGGGGCCGAGTTGGAGCGCGACCGTTACAAATACGTGACGCTACCGCCAGCAAAGATAAGCGGGCAGCGACTGAGGCTCATCAGGTCAGTCCCTTTGGGGAGGTCGGAGCCATCCTGGACGAGTGGAATCTCGGTCTGTTCAAGGATTCGGAATTGGGAGATCCAACTTCGGAAAAAGACATGCACTTCCTTGTCGAGACGCTGAAGTCCGTCCCTGGTAAGCTGACAAGCACCCGGATAGTCGAGTTCTCCTTGCAGATGTTGGGATGGATCCACTGTGCGCTCCGTGCAGATCAGTTTCTCGCCGAGCACGAGGCTTTCCAAAATGCACTAATAGCCGGCACGTTTGAGGTTCTTCAGGATCACAAGTGGATGGCTATCTACTTCAGCGTCCTGGCAGTACGTCCAGCCCGTTTTGCGATGTAGTCGGCAGGTTCCTTACTGACATTTTTCCTAGTCGGGACTGTTCTTCATGGGTCACGAGGATACGTTGTCTCTGGATCTACCGTTGGTCGAGCAGAGCCCGTATCCTTTCTCAGTATGCCACCACTGGTATCGTGCGGCTCTCCAGCACCTCGAATATTCGGATGCCATGGGCAAACCGCGGCTGCATGTGGTGCAGGTTGCTGCCATTCTGACGCTGTGTCATTCTCATTTTGGGCAAAGATACCGGGACATTAACCTATCGAGTCTTGCTCACAATACCGCCCGTGCCTTACAGATGCATCGCCTCGGTTCCGAATCCTCATATCCTAAAAGCTTGGAGCGTATCCCAGAGTGGTCGGAACAGACGGGTAGGGAGCTTGGGCGTCGGCTGTGGTGGACATTGGTCATATGCGACTGGTAAGTCCGTACTCACGAGTCTCCAGAGAGCGGCACATGAATGTTGCCTGACGTATCCCCAGGTTAGCAGGTCCTCGTTTTCCGTCCTCTATTCCGGCGGATTCCTTTGACTGCATTCTCGAGATAGGACGTTTTGACTACAACGTCATCCTGGGAGGATCTCCACTATCCGATGGTGTGGTGGTATTCTCTCCTCTTCTTCATCACATACAGCTAGCGAGGCTTTCGCAGGTACTTCATGAGTACATGCAAATTTCAAAGGAGTCTCCCGCAGGGCTATGTGTATTGCTTAACAGGCTAGATGAGCTAGAAGATGACTTCGTGTTTAAGGCCGACCGCCTGTCGGCAAGTTTCAGTGAAGGTATAAACCAGGGCCAGCAAGTGCCGGTGTGGCTTTTGGGGCAGCGGTCTCATTATCTGTGCACTATAAATTTCCTTCGATTGATACTTTGTCGGGCTTTGTTGCAGCGAAGCTTCTCCCAGCTTCCAGCTTGGTCCGAGATTCGTGCTCACGGGATGCGAGCGGCCCTAGCGATTGTCAATATGCAGAACGTACCTCCGACGTACCAACTGCTATGGTAAGCTACTCCATCCTCCACTATCAACGATGTCAGCCCCTATATTAACAATGCCCCATTCCCAGGGTTTTTGGGTCTTCCACGATTGCCGCCGGAGTCTTTCTCTGCCTAGATCTCCTTACCTCCGATCAGGACAGAACGGAAGCCCAGATACAGGAACAGAGAGCCTCTGTGGAAGATTGTATCGTTGCTCTTCAGAAATACAGTTACAAGACAAATATTTGTCGAGAGGGCTCCAAAACGCTTCGCCGACTCTTGGACTTGGAAGTGGCTCAACAAAACAGACCTGTCGACCAAGACGGGTTGACACAGCTCATCGAGAGTATGGTCCGTCTATCTGAGAAAGGATCGCCAGAACCTACGGTCAATGAACATGGCCACTCGTTGTGGCCAGCTCTAACGGTAGGCCAGGTCGGCAGCCCCATCGGTGACGAAGAACCTTCCTTACCAACAGTTGCATCGTCTACTGTCCCGGGAATTGTCAGCGGACATGGCCAGCCAGATGCGTATTGGCTCATGGATAGCATTATTTTCCCGGGGTATTAGAGTCCTATGTGTAGCTACAGGAGTAATTATTGGACACAAGGCCAATTGGAAAGGAAAAATGGCGCATTTCTGTTCGACCGAATTTCTATTCCTACCTGCTAGGATGCTATATATGGCTTAGTGGAGAGGGTGGCTCGACTTTGGCTCAAATCACAGGAAGGATGACACGACTTGGGTACTGCCCACCAATGTGGAGAATATGGTTTCCGACATTGTCCTCTCCAGAAATCGGTTTAGGCTTCTCCGCAGCCGCATAATCCTTGAAGAGGGGATACTGTCCTTGGATTTCCACACTAAGACTTTCTCCCGCCTCATATTCAATACCCATGGCCCACAAGCCGATCTGAAGCTCGATGACCTCTCCCTTGCTGAGCTTCTCCTCCCGGTCGTGAGTATGGAATGGGTACTGGGAATGAATGCTCATAGTTGGGTCAATATGGCGACGGGACGCTCTGAGGATGCCAAGCGGGCCAAAATAGAACAAGAGGTTGTGGTGATCCTTGGGATCTATCCCGTCAAACGACTTGGTCGGTGCGTGGCTCCAGGGGATGTTTAAATTGAGCAATGCCTTTCCGTTGCGATCCAGTTTCCGTATGAGAACGTAGATATTCATGTCATCCGAGTCGTTGGTAGACATGTAGAGAACAGCCTTCGGCATGCCTGCTAGTCTCGTTTTTTCGGAGAATGTGTATGTAAAGGAGACTTTCTCAAAGCTGTTGTTTCTGATCTCCGAGAAGTACGACACGGTTTGCGTTTTCTTCGGCGCTTCCAGAGAAAGTGTCATGTCAGGGCTTAGGAAGAAGTCGGTGTACTTCGTCCGCGGAATCGGGTAGTCCTCCTCCACGATGGGATAAATAGGGTCTTTATCCCCGAATCTGAGCAGAGCCAGTCGAACACGAGGGACCTTTTCAAATCCATTGTCCTTGCCCTTGAGGAATTTGTCGAAGAAAGCTGCAAGCTCATCCCGAGATTCCTTGACTGTCCACAAGTCGAACCATTCCTGATAGGGGTCCCATCTGAGCCACTTGTCCTTGGTGTCAACATCCAGCCAGCCACGTATAGAGCCCATTGTGTGTACAAAAGTTGAATAAGACGCCACAATATAGGTTGGTATGTTAATGTTCTTGATGTTCACACGCTTGTCCTTCCAATAGGCATTTTGAAGGGGGCTGCGTCGGTACATTTCGGCGAAATGTTCGAGACCACCATGCCCCTGAATGACATTTTCAGTGATGCTGTCGAATAAAGCACTGTCCCAGACACCACCTCTAGCGAATTGTTCTCGGTAGAGATCTCCTGCAGCTTCCCAGGGAGCAATCGCCTTCAGAGAAGGCGGCCTCAAGGCGGCAATGAACCACTGAACAATGCCGAGGTGGGAGTTACCAGCGAGACCAATGTTTCCGGAACACCAGGGAAGCTTTGCAATTCCCTCAATCACATCATACCCGTCTTCCCCTTCCTGGGTGCCCATAATAACGACGGACCCTTCGGAATCCCCAGCTCCACGAGCGTCAACATTGACAATAGCGTAGCCCTGAGGGACATACTCAGCCGGGTCGGGACCCTCAAAACGTTCAAGACCGCTTGTCGTGCCCTGTGGAATGCCCATTCCCCAGGGAAGCGTCTTCATCACGGTAATGCCGCTGAGTTTCTTCCCAAATGGGCTCCATGCTATAATTGCCGGTACTTTCTCATTAGAGCAGGAAGTCGGGGGCCGGTAGACATCGCAATAGAGGGTGCAGCCGTCACGAACTTTGATGCCGACATCGTGGTCGACAAGGATGTCGGACGGCAAAGGGCGGGCTTTGTGGCCATTCCAGCCTTTGGGAAGGACCTCAGAGTGAGGGTTGAACCCTTGGTAGCCGTTTCTGCCTATGGTAGGCTTGCTGATAGTCGTCAAGCCCAACTGGACTGGAGGAGGCATGATGTGATTGTAGCCTGAGCAATGATTGGAAGAAATATAGCGGGTGGCAAATGGACTGCTGGGTAGGGCACGTAGAGAAGCTTTGCGGAATCGCTTGCTCGAAATGTCCCAGCGACGACTTCTTAAGTCCCTACCAGTCCTCGACGGGGCCTTACCATAAGTGAATATGACTGCCACTCGGCAGTCTATCGACGGTAGTTGTGTCGATGTGGTCTCATGGGTGGCTCTGTTGTGAGCCGAATACGTCCGGAACAGTGGGTCGGCGAACGATGCGGAGTAGACGCTCGCGCGAGACTCGCACGAGGACGCGCGAGCCTCTCAGGACTGCAGCCCACAGGCCCTTTACTAGATGCTGCTCTGGCTCGCCCAGACATATAAGTGGGGAAATTATGCTCTCGATAAGCCGCATGGTGGGGGAGGATCCTTGACGCCGTTTCTCCGGAATCAAGTGACTTGTCTGCTGCGGGCTCCGGGAAAGATGTTCTTCCTTGTAGGCACATCTTCCTGATACACGTGAGGTCCTGGGCTCGGGCGAACTTGCGCGAGCCTCTTCGTAATGCTTGTCCAGTTGATGTACTGTGGCAAACTTCCGATAGCATTTAAACCTGGTCAAGCGACGCCAACAGCAGGCGGTTGACATCCACATCCATCCTTTCTTTTTAGAACCCATCCTATTGACTACAGTCGAAGAAACGAAGAATACTAGGGCTACTTCCGACTTTCGTTTATTGACTTCCATTCTTCCTCCCGGCTTTCACCGCAAACATGTCGACTACTCAGACGACTGCAGCCGCTCCAGCGCCTTCTGTATCTCCAGTGGCTCCCCAGGCTGCCCCTTCCTTGGCCTTCAATTCTCAAAACGAGTACGGCGACTGGCGGGATGACTTCTTCAAGAATGGCTACTACGTCTTCAAGGGCGCCGTCCCTAAGGAGAAAGCTACTGAGTACTACTACAAGAAGGCCCTCGACTGGTTGCAGTCATTTGACAACGGTTTCGACCTCAACAACAAGGAAACATGGACAAAGGAACATCTTCCCCAGAGCTTCAAGAACATGTACCTACACTACTGTGCAGCCCAGGAGAAGTTTATGTGGGATGCTCGAACTGAACCTAATGTCATCAAGCCTTTCGCCGAGTTGTGGGGTACTGACGAACTGGTCGTCTCTTTCGATGCCTTCAATGTCACTCTTCCTGGTCGCAAGGACGATGATTTTCGTCCTTGGCCCCACACTGATCAGGCCCCTGAGCGCAAGGGTCTGTCGTGTGTCCAGGGTCTGCTGAACCTGACTCCCGCCGGCCCTAAGGACGGTGGTCTTTTGCTCACAGTCGGCTCCTCGGCCCTCTTCGAGGAGTACTTCAAAACCCACCCCATTCGTCCACGCATCAGCAGCGATGCCAAGCACTATGACCTTTACCTCTTCCAACCAGATGAACTTGAGTGGTTCAAGTCCAAGGGCTGCCGAGAGATCAAAGTCGAGGCAGAACCCGGTGACTTGGTCCTTTGGGATTCCCGTACTATCCACCACGTGGCCAAGGTTGAGTCTGAGCAGATCCGAAGCGTTATGTACGTCTGCATGACGCCGAGAGCCCTGGCCACGCCAGAGGACTTGGCCCTGAAGAAAGATATTTTTGAGAGATACGAGGCCACGACCCATTGGCCTCACTGCAATATCTGGCGCCAGGGCAAAGCAATGATTGATGGGAAACTGGATCCTCTCGAGCGGGATGAGCCTCTAGAGAAGCCGGTCTTGACAGACCAGATCCTTCGCCTTGCTGGTGTCAAGCCTTACAATGAGTAGTTTAGAACTTGGCGTGGACTGCATCTAGTAAACGACAGCCTGAACATACTTCAGGCTAAACAATAAGAGTCACTCGTTTATATGATATTTCCTGCGCTCAATCACTTTAATATTAATGAGCTTGTAGACTATTAAAAGTAGAAGCCAGCGTTACCGATCGGGTGCCTGTCTATCGGCCGAATAAACCTATGCCTTGCACGACACCACGTACACAAATCACAACCATCTTCGATAGCGCGGATTAAATCGTAAAGGGCAGTATGGCTACTGTAGTTGTACAACACCGGCTATTTCTGGGTAAGTAGAATAGGTAAGCACTTACCCATAGAACCTGCTGCGGGTAATGCTTTCTTAAGACAAACACTCCAATAAGCAAGTTTGTCCTCTTCGGATAGGCCTTACAAAGCGGCACGACGCACCTCATTTTCCCCTTCTTTTCCTGGTTACTTTTACCTCCTTCCTTCCAAAGGTTGGGTTCAAGGGTCGCACGTGTGGACTCTTCCAACCTTAATGTACAGAAGAGCATATCGTGATATCCAAATAAACATAAGACGCATTTTGAGGGCTATACTTCTATTCTCTGAACTATGTGTGCATGATTAACCTTCCCACATCATAGAAAAGGGGAACAGCCACATCAACACGCTCAGCACGTAAAAATCGATACTTACATATTCGTGGGCTACAACCATAACCATCCGGCATTCAATAATAACACTCAAAGGGGATAATTACGACTCAATTGCGGCGTAGGAGCCTTATCATCTCCAGTTCACCACATCTCTCAGGTACTACACATAGCCAGAGCTCGCCCCAGTCGGCATATCTTCCTTGTCCGTGGATTAGGGGTAGGCATCGTGACGTACTCTGACAGAAATAACACAATAGTCGGATTGTGCGGGGTCTTACTTTATGTAAACTGCTACAATAGTACAGACGAATAAGGTGTATAGAACATTGTCAGCTTAGGCTTCTAGGCCTGACCTTCAAGCAGACGCTTGGCATCCTGATCTGGACACGATGGCCAGGTGAAAGAAAACATATCTGGAGGTACCTCCGCGTTAGGAACATACTTCCGCAACTCGTCTAGCATCTCAGCCCGTCGTTCATCGTGCGTCTTAGACATCATCATGACCGTCACTGCTCGATCATAGCGGACTTTGTTGTATAGAGACAACCGGTGGGGCACCTGATCCGGCCTCGTGTCTGCTGGAAACACACCGCCCAATGCGGCTCCATCCTCAAACGCCTGCGCACTACCTTGCCCTTGGTCTATTTATAGTTAGTGATAAGGAGAAATAGTGGAGAAGATTAATGATAGGCCTACGAGGAAGTGTTGGATGCGCTGCGTCGCCCACCAAAGCAAGCCTGCCCTTGATAAACGTGGTTGGCGGGGAGCGCGACGCCAAGCTCCAGAGCTTGAGGTCCTCGGCCATGCGGCAGAGTTCTTGGAGCTCTGGACCGAATGAGGAATAGGTCTCGAGGAGCTGTTCAAGATTGCCCGACTCGAGCCAGGAAGCCTCTTGGACCTCAACTGAACCCGCTGGGTGAATCGCAACAATGTTCAGGAGATGTCCTTCGCGGCAAGGATAGATTACGAGGCGGCGATCAGGACCGGTGAAAGCGTGGACCCCATCCAACCCGGTCCTGGTCAGCAACTCTGCAGTCGAAGGATTCGCCTGCGCCTTTGATATGGGAACGAGGAACCGGAAACAGTTTTGGCCGGTGCTCTCTCTTCCTCGGTCCTCCCCGACGATAGCGCGCAAAGATCGGGACTACCCAACACCTTATCAGTACCAGGTTTCCTGTTGGGGCAACGAGTATTTGTACATGCACCCCATCTGCTCCCACAATTAAATCGCCGTTGTAGGTGGTTCCGTCCTCTAGTGTGACAACTCCGGCCTCAGCGTCCTGGACGAGAAGAGGAAAGGAATTAATAGACAATCAACCTAGCCGAAAAGGACAGGGCTGACTTACCACAGAGACCACACGCGACGAAAGGTGAATGTCAATCTTTCGACCGTCCACTTCCTGAGCTGCCACAGAGCGCAGAGCATTGTGGAGATCCACACGATGGGTCAGAACCCAGTCATCTGTAGTGTTCAACTTCTGTTGGAGGTCTTTCGTCACCTACAGATAAAGTGTCAATTAGGATATCGCTCGCTGTTACCCATTATGTGCTGGAGGATTATAGAGCATACAACGGGCGTCCACAGAAGCTTTCCATCTCGATCCCAGACCTGCAGGCGTTTGCACTGCACGGGTTGCAGGTCCTTGAAATTACAACCCCAGTCCTTCAAGACCCGCGTAGCGTTGGGTGCGACGTGAATCGCCGCGCCCACTTCATTGTGGAAACCGGATTGTTCAATAACCTGTTATCACAAAGCTAAGCCTCGTCAAGTCATGGCCCAAGTCGGCGAGGAAGCGTAATCTATACCTGAACATTGTGGCCCGCACGATGAAGGGCAATGGCGGCACCCAGGCCACCTAGACCCGCGCCAACAACGATCACTTGCAAAGGCATGGAAATAGAAGAATGGACGAAGCTATTCTACCACACGTGGTTTAATATTGCCGTTTATAGTATTCTCGGCAGGAATCAATGCGGTCCCTGGTACAAAGAGAAATCCATCGGCTCTGCCCACATCAGCCGAACCCGCCGGGCCGACACGAATGCCCTCTCCACCCTCTCCACTCACTACTACGGCAAGTGCTGAGTCTATGGTTTTCCACATTGTTACTATAGATTCCCTACCCACTCCACCCCCCAAGGTCATCCGTTTATTTAATCTTCGCGACACCCGATTCACTGAGGAGTGGAACCCTCTGTTATTCAAGATGCCTACCACTGAGCAAGTAAGAGATATTTTTGCCCCTTTGGGAGAAGGAAAAGGCCCCCTTTTCTTCGAGCATATCGCCGACGATGTGGATTGGCAGGTAAAAGGTGAGCAATGACCATGAGTGTGTCTTTCCCTTCGCTTACGTGGCTCATGGCAGGGACTTTTTGCCCTATTTCTGGGCATTACCATTCCAAGGCCGCCTTCCACGAAGGGACCAAGCCTCTCAGCTCAACCTGGGCGACTCCATTGAAGTTGGAAGTTCAAAACATCATCTGCGACGGTCATCAGGCTGCGGTCGAGCTTAAGGCTGTAGACACCAAGTGCAAGAATGGTCTGCCGTTCACCAATGAGTATACGTGGGTATGCGAGTTCAACGAACAGAATAAAATCGTCAAGATGCGTGCCTACATGGATACGTAAGTTCTCTTAGTCGTCATGGGTACATTATACTATGTGTTTTATTGACTCGCTCTAATATCAGTGATCTGGTCGTCAGAGCCATTCGGGAGAATCAGTGATCGTGTGCCAGAGGCCAGGCTGTGTTGTATTCTAATGCTAGATGGACATCTTTCTCAAGTCACCGCAGCGCTGGACGGAACTAGTCTCGAGGTAGCGACTAGGCCGCTTGAAGAATTAGGACAGTATCTTACAGGATTACAATGCGAGCATGCAAGTGACAACAGCGAAGCTTGGCCATGATGTATGCGCAGAGGTACGCAAATGAGTTACATTATATATATTATTGGATCAAGGCAGGAAGTGAAGACAGCTCATTGAATTATTAAATCAGTCTTTTCATGACTCAGAACACAGATGTTGTTACTAATAAGTCCAGTAACCAACTAGTTACAGTAGTTAGGTCGTAACTCTAAAAGCCTCTGGGATTCCCTTGTCGCGAAGAGCTTCTCCCACAACAAACGGTTCTGAAGGGAGTAGGACAAAAATAACACGGGACACTTTATCTGTCGGATTGTTCCACTGGTGCATAGTCTGTTCCTGTATTAGCTCTCGAGTCTCTGATGTATACGTGGGAGGGCCGGAGGCCAACTGACTGCCTGTTGTACGACAACGTCACCAGCCCGGACCGTAGTTTTGGACCCGTCATCTAGGAGCATCTCCATTTCGCCCTTTAGGATGATCGCGTAGTCAACGGATTGTGTGCGATGGTTGTGGCCGGTAGAGTTCGGTGGAAAATCCACGACACGAATAAGAGAACCCCTGCTGTACATCTGCTTGCTGCGGCTATCGATACTGGGATCGTTTGTCGTTAGTTCCGCCGGATATCGACTGGTCATCCAGATGGTTGCAGCGTGGGCGGCAAAGCCCTCGTTGGGTTCTAGGTAGCCGTCAAACAGAATCGCAGATTGAGAACCATGGTGCGTAGTCACAACGCGGCGAAGAGGACCGCCTGTTGATGCCATGTTGAACAGGGGAAAGAGAGAAGATTAACGCCAGGAATGGGAAATTATCGAGAGGATCATTCTCTACGCTATTCATTCACGGGCCTGCCATTTATATGGCAGTCCTCACCGTATCGCATCCTAGAAGGGAACCAATGCCGATGCCTGGTTCCGCGTCGCCTTCTCCCTTGGCCCCAGATTCTAATTTACGGAAGAGCTCCGCACCCCAGGCGGTTATGATGATGACAACGTCCCGGGATTTACCCCAAGTTTGACCCCTTTATCGTAGATTTCGGCCCCGCTCGGATACCCCACACGCGATCTCGGGCGAGGGGTGGGATGCAGAATACTCCGCGAAGAATGGAATTTTTATAAAGGCAGGCCGAGGTACTGGCCGTTAGAAGCCAGAGTACAATAATCCTCAGGTTGTTTTCAAATCAAGCTCATACTCATCATGGCTTTGACGATCTCTGGTTTCGACGTTGCCCAGGCCCCAACTATTGCGCCGGAGGATAAAGCTGCCTGCCAATCGGCCCCATTCCATCCTTCCATGGAAGAGCTTCCAAAGGGCTTCCGAAAAAGTGAGAAGAATGCCGCATTTCCTGTAGACACCATTTTCGAACGGGATGTGGCGGTCCCCATGAGAGATGGAGCTAAGATCTATTGCGATATCTTCCGGCCCAAGGGGAAGTCTAACATTCCGGCAATTCTCATATGGAGTCCATATGGCAAAGGTGGCAATGGTTAGTGAGAGCCTTGGTATTTTTGCGCAGTGTACGGCAAAGGATTCAACGCTTATTCAAAACGTTGTCTAGGGCCTCATGGGCTTCATATGATTGAAGGTAGATTTGGGGTCCCGGAAGAACGATTGAGTGGATATGAGAAATTTGAAGGACTCGATCCTGCCGACTGGGTTGGTCATGGATACGCAATTCTTAACTTTGATCTGCGCGGCTGTTGGAACTCTGAGGGCACCATCCCGTACGTCTATTGCAAAGCGACTAAGGCCATATACTAATCCATGTTGGTTTAGATGGCTAGGATCTCAAGATGGCCGAGACGGCTATGACGCGATCGAGCATGTAGCTCAATTGGATTGGTGTAACGGAAATGTGGCGCTCGCTGGCAACAGCTGGCTGGCCATGTCTCAATGGTTCATTGCGGCAGAGCAGCCTCCTCATCTGGCCGCGTTTGCACCATGGGAGGGAGCCAGCGACTTCTACCGAGACACTCTTTGTCGCGGTGGCACACCCCATCCTTATCAGCGATTCTGGAAGATCCTCGAATCATCTATGGTTGGTCGGGGCCAGGTAGAGGCAATTACCGAGATGCTTACTCGGTATCCGCTATACAATGAGTACTGGGAGGACAAAAGGGCCAAACTAGGTCGGGTTAAAGCTCCGTGCTACGTTCTTGCCAGTTACTCGACCTCGCTTCACACGAGCGGCTCTATTGGGGGATATAATGCCTTGGGAAGCCCTGATAAATGGTCAGAAACCCCGACTCTTGCTCCTGGTGACTTGCCGTCTATTTGTCATACTAACATATTTGTTAGGTTGCGGGTGCACCCCAAACAAGAATGGTCTGATCTATATTCAGATGAAAGCACAGAGGACCTTCGCAAATTTTTTGACTACTACACCAAAAACATTCAGAACGATTGGCCTGCCACGGCCCGGGTCCGGGTGTCCTTATTGCCTTTCAATGATGTAGGTTTGTGATCCTCAATCGACTATTACAACCGGCTGACCCCGATATGGAAAATAGGCGCCGATTGAAAATAAACCATTTTCAACCTATCCCGTGCCGCAATCTCAATATACCAAATTGTTTCTGACCGAGAGCGGTGATCTATCCCCTCAACCGCCTTCCTCGTCGTCTCAGCTGTCCTACCTATCGGACTTTGTTCCCACAAAGCCAGATCACAATTCCGAGGAGCTTCTCTTTACCTACAAATTCCAAAAGCCAACCTGGCTAATCGGATACAGCAAGGCTATTCTACACCTCTCAGCAGATGTACCGCAAGAGCTGGACGTGTTCGTCCAGTTACGGAAAATGGACAAGTCGGGAGCAATTTTGCAATATATGAACGTACCACTAGGTCGGCTAGTGCCACCAAAGAGCAGCCCCGACGAAGTACCCAATACTTGCTTCCTCAAGTATCTAGGTCCTACAGGTGTTATCCGAGCCACTCACGCGGTATCCAAAATTCCCTCCTCGGACTCCAACACGTGGCCAGAGTATCGCCATGACCAAAAGGAACCCGTGGCAAAGACGGGCCAAATATATCGTCTGGAAGTGCCCATTTGGCCATCTGGTATTACCTTCAATCCCGGGGAATCTTTGGTGCTGAAGGTGTCAGGTCACTATATGAGCATGATGGAGTTTGAATTCTTGAATAACCACCCTGACACCGAGAACAAGGGCCTTCACACCCTTCACTTGGGGGAAGGGGATGGAAGCTACTTGGTTGTTCCATTTGTTGAACCCTTTTAAACTTCGCATATCAAATTTTCTAGGTAGAGTGACTTAAATCCAAAAAAAATAAATAAAAATAAAATAAAAAAAAAGAAATGCCACGTTGCCGCGAGTGTGCTGTTGACATCTTACAGCGGGTATTGTTTTCAAGCCATAACTGCTAAGTAGATTTGTATCGCCATCATCTGTTCCATGACAGATTAATAGTATGCTAGCAACTTAAACACGTACAAAATTTACTTCTCTGTTTTCTAAACAAACAAGATCATGCCTATAGAGGTGCCCAGGCGCAATGCGGCTTATTCCTCGAAGACGTTCAATAATAGATCCGTTTCACACCTTTAAAGACAGCAAATACGAATCCTGATGCAGCAATAGCAGTAACGCTCAGGCCCACGATTAGGCCTTGCTCAAAATACGAGAGACGACCGCCAGTGGGCTGTGCGATTTTCTTCGGATTCAGCCAACCATTACGGGACACCACGTGGTTCTGATTGGGCTCTTGTAGGATAGCCCTATTGCGGGAAAACTCGTCTGGGCGGAACGGTAGTGCAAAAGTATCGTGTGTCGAACTTGGAGCAATCATGACTAAAAGGAATAAAGTCAATGCTAGCTTCGCATACGTGTATCGGGGACTACATACCAAATGACCGCGGGGGAATGTGATTGACAAAGCAATGCTCTGAGTTAAGAAACTGGGACAGGTACCAGGTTTCTTTCCCTTCCCCGAATACATAGGTCGCCGAGGCTGGCGTGCCGCCGTTGCTAACGGAGTCAACTTGGGTTTCTTGGCCCTATTTTGACAATCTGATTGGACCTACACCTTGTTCCACAAATCAATTCCGTAGTCGAGACTGCTGGTCGGGATCAACAAGATACCCTGGTATAACTTTGTGACCAGGTTTGCGACCTGGCCGACGGTCTCAGAATTGATCGAGCTGGAACCGTGGCGATCGTCAGCCGGGTCAATACACCAATCCTCGATGGGCTCAACCTTACTCGGTGGATTGCAGCACAATTAGGCTAGACAATTTGTTTGCAGCGACTAGCGGTTCCTTCTTTTTGAGAGAGGGGAAAGAGGACACCAAAAGATCGACAAGTTCTGTTGCAGTAGACTGATTAGGCATGGGAGCCTGAACATTCTCTGTCGTGTCAAGGCGTCGCTGCATGAGCGACATCAGCTGCTCGATCACGAATTCGTCCACAAAGCAGAGCCGAGGCATCCGTCCAGGGTGCTGGCGAGGGGCATTCAATATCGACTGCTCTAGCCAGGTTGCAACTTTCTCCAGCTTCGGGGTGCTGCGGTCAACAAACACGGCAGGGAGGCCGGTCGCAGGAGTGTGGATTCGTATAGCTGAGTTGGTTTGCCGCAGCGCAGTTGCAAAGTCATGGCTGCTCGCCGGGTCTTGTAAGACTGCCAATTCGAAGCGCAGCTTGCTTAACCATTCTAGGCGGATGGGAAAGTCCGCAATGCCAATTGCCTCCTGGTCCATACCAATCTGGATGATGTTGTAGAGGACTTGGCTGATCGACGGCGATGCGGTGCACAAGAGAACCAGGCAACAGCTTCCCGCGGCGACAGCGGCTGCCAAGGGAATGATAGTAGACGACAGAGGGCATGGCAGTGCCGCTTGAATCAGGACCGGGCCCAGCGCCACAGGGTTCAAGGGAGCTTCTTGGCCGGCTTGGACAGATCTTTCTCTCGCGAGGGCGGAAGGGAAGTCCAATTGTTCATACAGTCGCTTAACTGCATCCAGACTGAGCTCAATCTCCTCTGATGTACCGGCTTCGCTAGCACAAAGATCTTTAATATAATATAAAACGAGTTAATTAAGATCGCACAGGTCGCAGTCATCTCTCTGGGGTGGTCATATTCCCTCAATGATTGCGTACCCTTGGAAAACGCAGCGATCAAGCCAGACCGATGGTTCTTTAATGCGGCATGCAAGCCTGCGAGTTCTTTCTGCCTCTGGAGAACATTTTCCAACCGGCCCTCAATCCAGGCAGACTGCACAACGTCGTATACCTCTGCCAACGACATGTTCAACTTGGTGCAAGTTAATCAGAGAAAGGCCGCTGGGGGTCAAGCACGAAAGATAATCGGAGTTGAATATGCATTTGGATGGGCCCTGTGGATGTCCAAGGTTTCTATTTCCATGTTCCTTCGAGAATTGCGGAACCGAGAATGAGCCGGGGGAGCTGCGTTAAGGCCGGTCGGTTCGGCTCCACAGGCGGCAAAAGTGGGCGCGCGAAGCTCACACCAGCTTAGTAGCATTCAAAACACTGACCCTAAAGTGAAAAAATAACTGTTGCTGAACTGGGGGGTGTACACGAGAAACGTGGTAGCCTTAACTCTTCGATCTTCCAGTGTCCAGAGATACTCGCCACTTATTGTCTAGTACATCGTTCACAATCTGAGGGTGCAAAAATGGCGAGCCAAAAAAGTACGGCAATGATGTAGACTTCCGCGAATATTAGGAATGGGGTATGCTGACAGCGACGTGTGTCGCCTTTAGAACCAACTCCGGTATTTCTCTTTGCACATGGTTCGACCATGATGCTAGGCGAGGAGTCGGAGCCTGCGAGAATCTGGGAGGAGGTAGGAAACGAAGCCTTGAGACGAGGAATCAAGCGGATCGTTATGATGGTGAGCTTCCCTCTCTGTGCGCTTCAGAGAAAAGTGGCTGTTGAGGGACTTCGAGCATTGACAGGGCGTCTTCGATGCACAGGGTGCCCACTGGGAGACACTTGGAGATGCCGTAGAAGTCAGCATGAACCCCGACCCAAAGAAGTTGCCTATGGGCGGTGTCCGTGACGATCGTTACTTGCCCTACAGGCTGGCACCCGATATCGAAGGAGGCCAAGAGGTGCTGCAAAGGCTCCGCGCTGCTGGGATAAACGCTCGGGCAGCGCCCAAGTTCGACTGGATCCATGACACCTTCCTGGTAATCATCCGCATGTTTCCGCACTCTGTGCCCATTCCGACGACCGTGATCTCCATGAATGCTCGATACGATCCGCACTTCCACATCAAACTGGGTACCACCCTGCGTCCGATGCGGTACGACGGTACCTTGATCATTGGCAGCGGAGGCTCTGTCCACAACCTCTACCGGAACCACTGGGAGCACATGTTTAGGTTTGGCGACAACTTCGCGCAGCCTGTGCCCCCGGATCCCTGGGCATTACAGTTTCGCCAGGCGGTGGAAGACGCGATCCTGGGCAATAAGGGCCCAGAGGTGCGTCGTGCATTATCTCGGTTGATGAAGCACCCGCGCTTTCGGGACGCTCATGGAACCGATGACCATTGGATGGCTTCTTTATTCGTTGCTGGTGCGGCTGGAGGGGTGGAGGACCAGGGTCCTAACACCATGATGGGAGAATGCTGGGAGCTGGTCAATATGTGCAACACTCAATATCAGCTGGGTCCGTGGAACTAGTGTGGAAAGTAGATATTTGGTTGCAACTTGTTCTTTGACTGGTTTACTTGCATATATAGTAAGTTTTCAGTAAATGTAGTCCTCGGTCATGCGAAAGGAACACATCGGAAGGGAAGGGAAATTCTGGTATGCACTGGTGATGAATGCAGCCAATGATTCCAAATCGGAGGATACGAAATGTTTTGATTCTAAACTATCTACATTATCCTTATTTATTGTTATGGTTTCGGGCGTTTTAATTATTCAATCATTCCGTCCAGGACCGGGTGGGAATTGAAGAACCTTTGGCTTCAAGCTAGAGGAGAGAATGTATTCATGCAGAGTGGGAACGACTTTTAAACCCAGACAACATACAGTTGCGATACGGAGATACTTGTTCCCTGCAACATACCCATCAAAATTCACCACCTATTCTTCCAACCCCGAGGTTGGTGACCTTTCCAGCTGTGCTTCTCCACAGCGACGACCAGTTCTGCTCAGGAAGCGGTTAGTGGCTTACAAGACAGCCAAGATACACAGCATGCGTACTCACTGCAATCATGGAACATCCCGCGATCATAAACGTGCCCACGGCCTGGAAAAGCGGCCTCTGCCGCCTCTGCTCGCGGTCGAGCTCTCTATTCACGGGGCGATAGTCGGGAACTCGACGATATACCCGGGGCCACCATGCTGGGTTGGACACCGGGTAGGCAACTGGAGGGTGCGGTGCAAGAGTGGGATTGAACTCTGGCGGTTGTGCTTCGCGCTGAGGGCGGCCAGCAACGGTGACTAGCCGAGCAGTATGCTGCTGCGCGTCCGGTCGTTCACTCGGACAATGATAGATGTCGTAATCGCTAGTAAGGCGAAGGGTGGCAGCATCGAGATTCCCGGTCGCATGTCCTGCTCCTGTCCGTGTTGTCACTGCTGCCATGGCGGACTGGGGTTTGAACGAGATCAACGAGGCATGACAGAAGTCAAGTCCAGCCTCCGAAGGTATAGACAGGCTAGTTGGAATGGCAGATACAGTGATAGATCATTGGAAGATCGGCACCGGGTGGTGTGTGCTTCGTTCGGGGTTAAAAGGAGTTAAAAGAAGAGGTGTGGAGCCGAACCGATGAGCATACACACACAGCACATGCACCACGTAATGCCGATGCGTCGGCAAATCCAGTCCGAGTGTACCAAGAAACTATAGATCTGAGTTCATGCTTTGATTTTGAGATCTGGTCTTCTTTTCGTAAATTGAATTCCTCCCTGATCCTCTCTCTTTCCGCAGAATATCGCGTCTACAGACCAGGATGGCCGAAAACAAGTTTGCCGAGATTGACAGCGATAGCTTTCCTTACGTCTTTATGAAAAATGTGGAAATTCCACTGAAGACATATGAGAAGGGGCTCCTCCGGTGCAACGTTTATCTTCCTAAGGATTCCGCTCCTTTTGGACCTAAGACCTACCCGGTTATTGCCACTTACGGCCCTTGTAAGTACGATCCATGAGTAGGTCGGCGGAGAGTGCATTGGCTAACGCCATAGGATTACCCTACTAGATGGCAAGGATGTTCCGTACGAGAGCTTTTTCAAGAAGAGCTGGGACCAGGTCAACCCAGAAATGAAATCGGCCCATTCATCCTGGGAAACCCCTGACCCAGGCTTTTGGACTGGCAAGGGATACATTGTCGTCCGCACCGACGAGCGAGGCTCCGGTCAAAGCCCCGGGGAGCTCGACACCATGTCGCGCGGTACAAGTGATGCTTTCTTTGATGTCATCGAGTGGGCCGCTGAACAGGAATGGTCGTCCGGCAGGGTGGGTTTGCTGGGGATCAGTTACTACGCTGGCACCCAGTGGCGAGTGGCCGCTCGCCAGCCAAAGGGTCTGTCAGCTATTATTCCTTGGGAGGGCATGAGTGACTACTACCGCGACCGAGTTCGCCACGGCGGTATTTTGTCTGATCGGTTCATTGGTGAGAAGACACTTGTTTAAGTATAACCCACATAGCGCTAATGGCAGTCCTTGCCCTGGTAGACTTCTGGTGGAATAACGGTGTTCAACCGAATCAGTACGGAATACCGGGTCGCGCCGCTCGGAAATGGGGTGATGACACCCTCGAGGGTGACCTAGATTCCGAGACGTTGGTTCGTAACCGTCGCGACCAGACCCTGGACACTGCCATCCATAAGTATATGGATGAGGAGTACTATAAAACAAGGAACTTTGACCTTTCTAGCATCCAAGTTCCTCTGTTGAGCGTTGCCAACTGGGTAATCACCCCTTCCTTTCAATGGCTCCCTACCGGAAATGTTTTGACAGGTTCATATTTAGGGTGGCATCCTGCTTCATTTGCGTGGAAATGTCATTGGGTGGATGCGCGCATCGTCGCCTTACAAGTTCTTGCGTTTTATCGTCGGGCGTCACGATTTGCCTTTTTACTACCCTCATTCGGCCAAGCTGCAACTCTCGTTCCTGGACGCCTTCCTAAAAGACAACGACTACGACGGCTGGAAGTCGGGCCAGCAGCCTCGCGTTCATGTCTGTTTGCGCAAAGGTAACTGTGGAGTGGATGATCCCGAGCGTGAATTGAACTTCCCTAGTCGTGCCGAGCCCGACTGGCCGATCCCAGACACGCAGTACACCAAGTTCTTTCTCACGGCAGAACAGACTCTGTCTCAAAAGCCGACTCCGGCCAATGCCGCCTGCACATATGACGCGCTCAATGGGTGTGTACTTGATATTACCCCACGTCCTAAGCAGTGGGTGGACACTGGTCTAACATGTCTCTTCCTCCTCACATAGAAGCCCTGTCACTTTCGAGTACAAATCCCCAAGAAGCCTCGAAATTACCGGCCATACATTGGTCCACTTGACGGTTTCGTGCTCTCGGTCCAGTCCTGATGCTTTACCCCCAACTGAAATTGACTTGTTCGTCACACTGCGCAAGCTGAATGCCGACGGCGAAGAAGTATTTTACACCGGGACCATGGGTGATCCCGTGCCAATTGTCAAAGGCTGGCTACGTACTTCGCTACGGAAAGTTAATTACAGCCATCCCTTCAATCGAGATATCTTGCCGTATCGAGACTACTTCCGCAGTGATGTACAGCCCGTGAAGGAAGACGAAAAGTATGAGGTTGACGTGGAGGTGTGGCCGACCAACACTATTCTGGAGCCTAAGGAAACGCTGGTGCTTGAAATTGCGGGCCATGATACTCAGGGCGTGGGTAAATTCTCCCACGAGCACCCTGAAGATCGTGACCCCAAAGCGCTGGGCGGACTCAACCACATCGAGGTGGGCCAGGAGAACAGCTGGGTTGTGCTTCCTGTCATCCCACCCAGATAGACTGAAAGGACTACCTTCTTGCTAGCGAAAACTGTTTTGCGGTATAGTTTCTTTAACTTTCACCCTTTTTTTATTTATATATACCGAATTAGATGAGTGTATACCGTTCCTATATGGGAATCGATTATATTCACTGAAATAGATCATATAGTTATACACCTGGCCCAAAAGACACATAGTACCGTTTGCTCAGCCTCCAATACAACGAGGGTGGATTTAACCGAATACCAGGATTTGCCAAGATTATGGTTGACTACCCTCTCAAGATAATTGGCTTCAGAGACCATACACACATCCTTGGCGTGTAAAGGATGGCTGCCTTTGTGCTATCAAGAATTGTTCGCTGTTGAAACTATGTTGGAACTACTCTTTCTATGTTAACGTACCTCTCAAGCGAGCACGTCACCCAAGAGCAAACAACCTAGATTCCGAGCCGAGAACACCACTCGGGTATTTGTGGGGAACCGAAAAATCATTTGTGGCTGGAATCCCTTCCACTTCTTGGCCCTCGGCAATATCTCCTGCGAATTTCCATTGCCAACAGAGATAAAAATATACACTAGATTTTCTTTATATAGGTAATTGAATATGGGAAGCTAACTGACATTAGAAATTGACAATGAAGTATCTGGCTCGATCTTTATATTCGTACACTCAAAAACAAATCAATCACTGTGGTAAGAGAGACCTCAACTATTATCTCTGAAAACAATATTTGCGGAAGGCTTCCGCTACTTGTATTTAACTCCGAGATAAACAGCGGAACTTAAAGCATGTACAAAATGAGGTTCAGTCTCTTATTGGCCCTAAATGGAGGTATCTGATGTGTTTAAATTGGTTCTCCGCACTTTACCCCAGATTTGGGAGCACCAGGCCGGGGTGTGGGGCCGAAGCATGTAAGCATTAAATACTGAAACAGTCCGAGCGCAAACCCATCTACAATATCATACACGCTCTACGCAGAATTCAAGGAAATTTGGCATATGTGACTTGTTAACTTTTCACTCAACACTACTCAACCGTTTGGTTTCCTTGTAGTGCGTTACCATCAACTCTTTTCTCGCGCATGCGGTATGAGCTCAAATATGTCAAACACGATGAAAGAAAGCTGCGAGAATCTAGAGTCAATTCATGACTTACGGGATCACCCCAAGGTAGGTATCGGATTTTGAGATAGACTTGGCCAATATTAACCTGTTACTGTGCCAGAAATGGCCACTTGGCCTCAGACTTGCGATTCTAGCCAACGTATGCTTGATGGTCTTTCTGGGAAACCTCAACTCGGTACGATCCATGGACAAAGTTGAAGGAATACGAATTTATATTTTGTTTTAGGCTGGACTTCCTCCCGGATTTAATCAGCTTGTAGCTGAGTTTCAAATCAGCTACGAGGAAGCGTCATCTGCGGTCTCGTATCCTGTACTACTTCTCGGCATCAGTACTTTTTTCTGGGTGCCAACTGCCTCATTATGTGGCAAGCGCCCTGTTCTTATTACCTCTCTAGTCGTGTTTGTGCTGGGATGTGTATGGGGTCATCAGGCAACGTCATTCCATAGCTTCCTAGGGTCTCGGATCTTGACCAGCTTTGGGGCAGGGGCTGTACAAGCTATTGGGCCTGCTCTGATTGGGGGTATGAAAGCCCCAAGAACGATTTGGACGATATTGACTCCCAATAGAAATATACTTCGAGCGCAATTACTCGAAAGCCATGGGTGCATACACAGCAAGTCTGTGTCTTGGATCTCAAGGCGGTCCACTGATAGGTGGACATTTGATGCAACCGTTGGGCTGGAGGTGGTTCCAAATCCTCTGCTCCATTATTGGAGCAACTAGCTGCGTGGGAGCTATCATATTTTGCCCCGAGACGACGTTCTATCAGAAAACGGTCGCTGGGGCTACTGCAGCCGATCTGGACGCTCAAATTCAAAGCATTGAAGAAGTAGACCTAACCAGACGCAGCTTGATGAAAACGTGGAAAAGGAACATATTTTACGTCCGTCATCCACATGTGCAGTACGGGGGTCCTATAAAGTGGTTGATGTCTTTCATTCTTCAGTTCGAATTTCTCCTAGACCCGGTGGTGTTATGCTCCGCTGCGCTCTGGGGAATCACGGTGGCATGGTAAGCAGAGAGCGAAGACAATATTACTTCTTTTCCAGATACTAATATTGAAAAGGTCGGTGGCTATCTCAGTTCTGTCTCCACAACTGTTTGCCCTGCCTCCATTCCACTTCGGCCCGGCTGCGGTGGGTAATTGGGCTGCGACCAGTGTCATTGGCATTGTCGCGGGCTATCTTTTGAGCGGCCTTACAGACATATTTTCGCAATTTATTAGCCACTCAGGGGAACATCGACCTGAGTACCGCCTGGTTAGCTTGATTATACCATTCCTCGTGTGCTCACCCGGACTCATACTGTTTGGATATACGTACGAGGCCCAATCGTTTTATGGCCCAGCGGTGGGATCTGCTATGCAAACGTGCGGACTACAGCTTGTGCCGGCCACTGTGTTGTCGTACGCTGTGGATAGTTACCCATATGATGCATCCGAGGTCGCCGCCTTAATCAATGCTATCACCCACATACTGCCATTCGCCCTGTCTTTGAAGGTATCTTCGTGGCTTGCTCGGGTTGGAGTCATTCGATTATTTTTGGATATGGCAATCATTCAGTGGGGCGTTCTTGCTGGCTTGACTTTGCTGCTCTATTTCGCTGGTCCACTGTTGCGTCGGCGAAGTGCAATTGCACACAGCAAATATGGAATCCGAAAATGGCTTCCTGTCTGATTATGGTCCAATCCAAAGCAACTGACTGAAAGACGGGGGAATTGATCGCGATGCGCTAGGTGTGGGACATGCCATCTTTGCAACTCGTTCAACAGATGAAGAGGTCATGGCGGTGTTTTGCCGGAATCCTCAGCGGAGAACAGTGTTGATTCCTCAACATCGAAATGAGCCTCAAAATTCTGATTAATGCTTCTGCAATAAACGCACCGGAATTTATGCTTAGCATTCCAGCGGATGCACAGAATTGAAATGTAGTGAGACCTAACGAATACTGGCCGATTTGTTTATAATCGACTTTAGGGCTTAGCTTGTGGGTAGCGCTTAAGCGTCGCGCGACCCCGTTTGAAAGGGTGAGTTCGCAATAGACAGGGACAGAAGCCGTCCTCTGCTGAATAAGTTAGAACGTTATTAGGGTTATTAGGTCGGCTTCGTCCACCCAAAACACTCGCTTGTTCTAGGCATCTGTTTTCCCGACCTTCTTTATCTAATGCCCTATTTTTGATGAATTGAGAGCGACGCAGTGTCAAATATAACTTCATTGCGTGTTGTTAGGATAAATGGTTTCAAATATAAATCTCTCTTATCTCACAGACGCACTCCATCTCTATGCCTCTTTCTTTTTCTCCATTTAGAGAAGGAGAGGCGTAGAGGGAATAACAAGAGACCAGAAAGCCCCCCCAAAAAATATCTCATGATAAAACTGTTGGATTTTTGACCACAGGCTTCCTACATCGTACCTACAGCTTAGCCTTTCTCAATTCCACATTGACCCCATCGTCCACAAATTGCGTGAAGAAATCCAAGCTGCCCTCCTCAGCTAAAGTGCTTTTGGTGCGGGCATCAACCACTCCACCGGATAGGACGTGTTTGACAAGCACTTCCAACTTTTTCCCGTTCACATTGTACGGAATACTCGGAACAGAAATTATGCGGTGGGGAACATGCCGGGGGCTCAGTGTCTCAGCTATGTGTCCACGGATTCTTTCTTTAATATTTTCAGTGAGTGCAACCATAGGACACATCTGAAGAAAGAGTAGAACACGCTCGTCTTGGCCATCAATTTTTTGACCAACGCAGAGACTGTCTTCAATGATCTCGCTGAATGAGGATATGGCGGAATAAATCTCAGAAGAGCCGAACCTCACCCCCGAAGGGTTAAGGACTCCGTCACTGCACGATTGTCAGCTAGGTATTAATCCTTGATCTAGGGCAATGAACAACCTTCTTCCCAACATGATAATTCCATGGGTAGCATGGTTCACCTTGGCAAAATCACCGTGCGTCCAAACGCCAGGGTGAGTTTCGAAGTATGACGAGTGGTATCGTGAGCCGTCTTGGTCATTCCAAAAGAACACAGCAGCATTTGGAAATGGCTTCTTAATGACTAATTCACCTGCTATGCCGGGTCTGCAGCTTTCTCCCTGTTCATCATATATATCTACGTCTATTCCGAGGGCTTTGACAGTGATTTCGCCTGGATATTGCGGATGCACCAAAGTGCCATGAAGAACTAAAAATATCAGTAGGCATTCGAATGGCTTCAATTCCCCGGGATCTGGGCCTTAGTGCGTCATCAATTTTGGCAATGTGAGTACTTACACGAGCCGCAGATTTCCGTGCCTCCTGAAAACGAAATAATGGGTGCTCCGTTGAATGCATCGGCCATCCATGCCCAAATATCCGCACTCAGGACTGCTCCAGTACTGTGCACTAATCGGACTTTACTCATGTCGGCAAATTTCCCTAGCATTGTTAGAACCAATAATGCCATAGGAACACGACAAAAGCTCACTTGGGATCACATTTAATTTCATGAGTTCTGCAAAGTAACGGGGACTTCCACCAAAAACCGTGGCCCTATCACTATATATCAGAATGATTAAACGATATGAAACAGTGTATCTTACCCAAGTGATATAATAGACTTAATATGTCTCTCTGGGCTTGGGTAGAACGGTGATCCGTCATAAAGAATGAGCGTTGCGCCGGCTAGCATCCCTCCCAAGAAGATATTCCACATAGCCCAACCGATCTGGCAGTCAAAACTCAGTCAGTTCAACACTCTGTTTATTCAGGTGTACGGGAGGAATTTACGTTTGAATAATGATAATACCTGTCTTCTGTGCCCAAGTTGTTATGAAGAACGTGCTCTTTCTTGAGGTTGACAAGAACTCCCTATTATTGCGGTCAGAATTGACACTTTGTGTACAGATCCTGGATATTCACCCCATGTGAATGTACCATTCCCTTGGGTGCTCCCGTTGTTCCGGAACTGAACAGGATGAGCATAGGGTGCTGGAATGGCACTTGCTCAAAAACTAGTGGACTATCGGTCCCACTTGACAGGAAACTTTTGAATGAGCGCCTAGCATGACCTTGGTCAACAAGCCACTTTGTTAAAGGGTTATAGCTATGTTCTTACCACTCCCCATTCACTCTGGTAGCGTCTGACTCGATTCCTCTGACATTGACCATCATGACTGCATGCTGCAAACTGGCCTCTTGTCGCAACTTGCGGACCACATTCGAAAGTTTGGTCATGCATGTGTATAACTTACCTTTGTATTGGTATGCATTATCAGCAAAAAGCATTTTCGGTCGCACTTGAATGAGTCGATCAATGATTGCCTTGGATAGTCAGTAAATTGACATCCGAATCAGGCCTGCCAAATATGTACCTTCTCTCCCATGTCTGGAGCCAAAGAGGTAAAAATTGCTCCGATTGAGGCTGCTGCTAGGAAGACAAATATAGGATATGGCGTGTTGGCTCCAATATCTTAGGTATGTTAATGACGATGGTTGGGCGAAGTAACACTGCGAGCTGGTCGACTTACAAGCCACAATGTCACCTTTTCCGACATGGGATGCCCGGAGAGCATTGGCAACCTTAGATACATGACATTTGAGTTGATCCCATGTCGTGATCGCTTCGTTGTCGCCACTAGTCTCTGAAGAACTGATAAGAGCCGCACCCGTCCAGCCTTGGACGAAGACATTTTCTGCGTAGTTCAGTCGACTGCCTTCATAGAATTCCGGCCGACTAGCTATTGGAATACGCTCATCAACGCCGTAAAAGAGGTGTTAGCCGCATTGCTGCGCAGAGATGCCCGTCAGGCCAAAGGAAATAACTCATCTTTGCGGGATTCGCAGAACATTTTATACCAAGATAATCCCACAACAAAAGCCAGAAAATGTTCGGCTGCTGGACAGAGAAGGAGTGTAAACTGTCATAATTGCCTGTAACTCTTGCCGTATCAGCAAAATACCGGTCTCCGAACATAAATGTGCAGTCATGTTTCATCTCACCAAGGCTCAGTCCACAGTGAGAGTTAACAAACTCTCGAAATAGTTCAATTGCCAGACTTGAGGTGTCTTCGAACGGCCTCCACGTTGGCTGAAGCTGTTTGAGAGTGTCCATTTGTGCGGACCACAACAACGGTAAACAAGAAAATCTTTTATATGGATGGATCAAGTATTTCGGAAGCCGAGACAAAAAAAAGCTCTGTGTACTTCCACTTAACTATCCAGACACCTAGGACCACACGGTAAGTTTATAGCAGCTATCTTTGTGGTGATCACTATAACAGTATACTATGCGGGGTCATCGAATACCCGACGGTCGGAAGCTACGCGACCCGAAGTGTAATTTGAAATGTTACAGAGATACGGTGGTCTGAGTGGAAATGGTTGTTGAGCAGCTGTACTTCATGTATACTCCGTACAGTATAGGAAAAGCCGTTGCTTGGGTCAATCTTGCGTTTGCGCTGCTCGCTTTCCGGATTCCTTCATCTCCACGCTCGCACGAATTAATGCCTCGTTCTTGCTAGCCACCCTAGGTGGACCGATTTAAGACGTGTCTCTTAAGTACCCCAACGGTTGCCTGGATAGTTTTTACTTTGAAATTCAAGAACCTGGACTTTCTACTGTTTAGGCTAAGCCGGTGATATGTTCATTCCACCTAATGAGACGAGGGGAACCAGTTACCCGAACTTTCACAATCGAGTTATGAAGTATGCTAAGAACATCATAATTGCAAAACCAAGAGCCCGTCGCTAGATACAGAACCGAGCTTCCATCGCCCCGCGCTGTATGCTCATTTACGAGGTCGAGGTCGTTAGTTTCCCTAGCAGTCGAGAAGGTGCGTACGCCGCGTTTATTGCTGCCGGCTAACACGAGCATTGAACCACCGGATTCCCGAGTTTCGCGACCTGTCGCTCTGATTGGCCCTTTAAATTATGGTGGCGGCGATCTACGCGCTTGGGGCCCTGACGCGGTGGCCATGCGGAAGTCACACCAAGAATGAAACAGCTCGGGTATCGCAGATCCGATCGTAAAAGACTGATCGGACCAAAGAACCGCTTGCGAGTGAAATGCCTCGAGTGGGACACGGCTATTCAGATCGGAAAGTTCTGCTGGGACTTGGTCGGCCGCGATAGTGTGAGTATACCTACATCGAGGTTGTATCCGGATTTGGAAGACTGATTGAATCAATAAGTACGGCGATCGCTGCACTTTTTGTCCACATACGTCGCGCTTGTTAAGCTTCCTAATGCAACTATTTCACTGGAGTGGTGACGAGTAACGTCGGGACGCGCGCAGTTTCACGTCTACGCCGAATTGAAATCCTGGAATGTCTCGATCGTGCCAGTGTTGTGCTTTTCTTCCTCTTCCGCACAGAGATCAGCGTGGAATCCAACATTTTCCATATGGATATACGAGTAAATTGCTCGTTGCCGCTGACACCAGCACCCGATTCTACGGACAATTTCAGCAAGAAAAGAACAGCTCCGAGCGACGAGGATCCAAATGCGCTACAAAAATTTAAGAGACGCCGTGCGCCCCATGCGTGTCTATCCTGTCGTGCACGCAAGGTGCGCTGTAATGCGGTTGATGGTGCTCCTTGTTTAAACTGCCGGTCTGATAATATCGACGTGCGTCCGGCTATATGGAAAGCCAAACCTGTTTTTGTCGTCTCCTATGGTCTCCGTTCTGTTTTATGATCGCAGCTGATTATTTCATTTCTTATACAGTGTATTGTTAATCAGGTTCGCCCAAAGAAGTGAGTTACTTATTTGCCTCTGTGCTCGATGTCACCGGTAGCTCTGGTTGTCATTGAATTCTCGATCGCCCGTTCGTTTGCTTGTGAACGCTGGGTTATTTGGGACTCGCTGTTTACACGCGGAAAACATATTGAAAATACGAGGATTGATTAAGGTAGTGAAAGCCGTTGTAGACCATTACACTGACCCGAACTCTTTTCAGAATAAATGCGGCGAGATCAACAGCTACAGATGTTGGGTCAGACAGGGCTCAACTTCGCCACGGAACCATCCCTATGGATCGACACCGAACCCCTACAAGGTACGAAGGCACTGCACGCATTATGGACACAGGCTTTCCATTGCTATCTGATAGCTTGGATGGCAATGACACCTCGGATACCAGTGTTGACAGACATGCTGCACACTTGTTCAGTGAGTATCCTTGCCCTATACCATTTCAGCTACCGTTATGCAACTCTGGTGCTTTGCATAATTCCCATCATCATCCTTATCTTCATGGGCGCCTTATCGAATTCAAAGCCGCGCCTCAGTGGAGCTAGGCATGTGAATGGAGAGGGTGATCCCCAAGAGAAACGGGATTGGTGGCATGTACTGACATGTAACTGTTTAGATCAATGCGATACGGGATACTTCCGTGACGCAGAGCCCCTCCAACATATCTGGTCCTGCGATACCAGTTCGGGCTCTCCATGGAAAGATTTCCTTGGTGATGATGCGACCCATTCTGCGGATAGACCCATAACGCTGTTCCTCAAAAATCTGGAGATTCAAGATACAATTGCCCATTTGCCGCTCTTCGTGCGGCCTCTTCCGGCCAGTATTTCGCCAGAAGCCGTTCAGTATCTTCACAGAATGGGAGCATTCGCCCTGCCCGGGATCCCGCTGCAGGAAGCTTTGTTGCGGGCTTACGTGGAATATATTAATCCGTCCATGCCGCTCATGGACCTGCACAGATTTTTCAGTATAGTCCATTGTCGCGATGGGCATAACGGGCAAATTAGTTTGCTCTTATTCCAGTCTGTTATGTTTGCAGCCGCGGCATTTGTGGATATGAAGTTCCTGCATGAGGAAGGGTACAAAACTCGCAAGGAGGCGAGGAAGGAATTCTTCAAGAAGACAAGGGTATGTCAAATCCTGTTGCGGTGTTACAATATACTCGCATCCATGAGATATTTATCTGTCAACAGTTGCTGTACGATTTCGACTACGAGCAAGATAGCCTAGTGGTTGTGCAAACACTTATACACATGACATACTGGGATGAGTCTCCTGGCGACAAAAAGCACTCATGGCACTGGATGAGCCTGGCGATATCTTTATCCCAGAGTATTGGACTGCATCGCCAGTCAAAGTGTGCTACTATGACTCCATTGGACAAGCGACTGCGAAAGCGAGTATGGTGGTCATGCTTCATGAGGGATCGCATCTTAGCACTCGGCATGAGACGGCCGCCGATGATTGAGGATGGAGGTTTTGACGTGTTGATGCTCTCTGAGAGCGATTTCGAATTCCAGAAGCTGCCTGAGGGCAATACTCCCAACCAGCTCGACTCCGTGCTGATAAAGAATGCGGAGTTGCAGCAAAAGATGGCCATTATGTGCATTGCCGCGGCAAACCTCTGCATTACCATGGGCCGTATGCTCCAGGCGCAGTACTCGGTCATAAATAGCTGTACGACAGTGGCCGAAAACATCACGGATAACAACTTGCCGTCGATCACCAGTCAACTAAGAAATGCTGGAAGCGTTCACGCTGTCATTTTGGAACTCAACATATGGGCCGACTCGCTGCCGGTCTGCTGTCAATACAGACCGTTAAACGTGTCAGATATCCGGGATGGCAACTCTCCGATAGCCGTGCAGCGGACACTGCTGCATTTACTTTATCAAACCACTATTTGGGTGCTCTATAGTCCCCGGCTTGTGTCTCCACTGGCGACACAACAACGAACCAGGTTCTTCCAGGCTCATGAGATGTCGTGGCGCAGAGCCCGTGATGCGGCAACGAAAATCACTAATATGGTGACCGAGCTGCACCAACTTCGACTTGACAGATTCCTGCCAACTACTGGAGTTACCGTGATTCTACCCGCTGTAATCATGCACTTGGTCGAAATGCAAAACACTTCGCCTCAGGCTCGTATAGAGCTGAATCAGTGCGTATGTGTAATTGAGCAGCTTCAGGAGACCTACACTGTGGCGGATTCAGCCGCCTGGTTCATAAGTGCTGCTCTCGGGAAGTCAGTCATTGATATGGATTTGAGTGCTGGACAGTCCACTCTTTCACTCATGAAGAATGAGTTGTTGGCTGGAGTAATCTCTCGAGCAACTCCACCGGAGAATCTACCTTGTATGGGGACGTCCAAGCCGCCAGTTGAGAAAGCTATGGATCAAATTGTGAAACCGTCTGTACTACTTTCGGACACGATCAACGTCTCAACCCTGGACTTATCAACGAGTTCTCTGCCCCAGCATGACTTCAAATCACCGGAACAGCAAAAATCTGCCAGCGGTGAGTCAGACGAAAAGCCAGGAGATATTGACAAGTTAAGTTTGAACTTGTTGCAAAGCTATGACGATGATGGCTGGCAGGCAGGTGCAGAAATCAATTTCGACGTTGAGCAATGGCTTGAATCGCATGAAGATAATGGTTTGAATGCAGATGTGGTCCGCGATGAATGTGTGAACGATTAAAAGTCGATGGACTGAATCGAATTCTGGACCGGATTATTGATGTCAACAAGAAACCGAATAATTGTTCAACCTAAATGTAGTGGGAGATTCTATTATCTGATCACCTTATGTTGGTACCTAAGCCATGAAATTTCTGTTTCTTTTGTTGCGTACTCAGAATTACGCTTACGGAAAGATCTCTTGATATAGCTTTGTTCCCATCTTCTCTGTCGGTTTGCCGTCCGATCCAGTACTGTCGAGTGGTAGATTTCTCTGTATCGACCTATCTCTACCAGCATATTGCCTCCGAACACCCCCACATAACTAGGTAGAGACGACTGTCACCGGAGAATAGGGAGCACCGCGAACGCTAGTTTTTTCGTTAATTCTTGGCGGATTCGGCATTTTTGTACGCTCTACATCGAGGTTTAGTTCCGAGCAACTCTATCAAATGTTCGACTCAATTTCAAGCCCTCCAGAGACAGGCTTGAGAGATTTGTCCACTCGACGCATGGCAGAGCGGTTTGTCACCTTCTTTGTCCAAATACATTTAGTCGCCATCCCTCCCCCGGGGAGGTTAATTTGCTGGTCCGTTCTTGGTCGGGATCAAGCTCAATGATTAATATGATATTTGGTGCGATTTTAGATAGGATCAAGTAAACGTCGATCAATTGGCCTCGGTCCAACTGATTGGAGACACGCTTTTTCAATAATCAAATCAGTTGACTAACTGGCTAATCCGTTAGACCCGGCCAGAGGTCGCTTCTTGGACTTCGCGCAGTGCGGAAATAAACCGCCCTCGCAGCCTCAACGTGACGGGAATGGCGGAGGCTCCGTTTTCCGACCACTCTATTAACATGCCCAGTCGAGCGCGGCGCTAGGTTTCATTACTAGCGAACCACGTCAATTGTTAACTTCCATCCCCACGTTTGCACACGCCAGCCAGGTGTAGATGGAGATCGAGACTTATATGGAATTTCGGTTACACGTCAACGTCAACACCCAAGAGAAAAGTCTTGTCCATGCCGCTGCAGAAGACAATCCGCCGATCGGAACGACATAAAACGTATCGACTGCCATGCGCCCAGTCCGTCACCTGCGAGGAAGGAATGCCCCACGATCGCGGTTCGGATGTACGACATGTAAACAACGACATGTGCGATGCGACGAGGTCCATCCCGTGTGTGGTCATTGTACCCGACTGAAGTTGAAGTGCCATTACCTGCCAAAATCCGAGCGGAAAGGCGGGCGCCGGAGTGAGAGCACGCAGACTGTCGCACCGGGCCAGAGTTTAGGGCCCAGTTCAGGGGAAACATTTTCCATCATGTCCCCACAGGATTATGATGCTATTTCAGAATCGGACCTTGCGTTGGTCTTTGGTCACCAACAATGGTACCCGCCTGGGCAGATGTGCTTCGAGAACCCGCAGCCGGCGCTTGGAGATTTAGATCTGCCAGGGGTGACGTCTCTGGTGGCAGATTACCCCCACGGTCTGGGTTTCTCATGGAATGAACAATCCTTCCCCAGCCCAGATGCAGCGGCAGCCGACCTTTCCTCGTCGTTACAGTCCATGGGTGCAGACCCACCAGAAGGTGTACCTGAACCAGGGGCAGGCTACTCAGTGCGGGCTGGATGTACCACATTGCCCCCTTCAGCGTCTAGTCAGTCTCCAAAGATGTTTTCCACTGAAGAAACGAGGGGCTCGGTGAGACCAATTAGCAACGTCCTTTGCAGCGAGAGCCTGGCCAATACCATTGGCGAACATGAAAAGTGGCTGCTTAAGCATTTTGAGAAAATTGTGCAGCCTCCCGCGGCTATCTTAATTGGAGGAATGCGCAAGTGGCGTTGCCTTCAACGCTATCTCATTGATCTCGGGCTGCAGAATCAATTGTTCTTGGACTCCTTGCTTTGCGTGACCGAGCTCTTAGCGGCGGATGAAGATCGGGGGGCAGCCATCCAGCGGAGTATCCAAAGGCATCAATCAGCCCAAGGGGAATTGGAAGCAATTATGACTACGGGATATAGGATAGACCAACAAGAAAGAGACAAACTCCTTGCTGCACTCTTTCTGCTTGCCTGGTTTGAGGTAATCCACGACCACACTGCCAGCAACAACGACGGACTTTTCCCACGGCATCTGGCGACTTGGATAATTGTCAACAATTGTGATTGGAACAAATTCTCGCTGCAGCTTCTATCATGGTTCAATACCCTGGATAGCAAAGCCACGCATCTTGGAGGCCACCCCTTGCTACCTCCCGAAACATTGAGGATTGTGATGCATTATCCACTACAGACCACAACTACCTCCAACGAGGACGAAGAAAATATCGCCCGTTGCTGCTCCGTGCAAACTGTTTCAACCCTATCTTTGTCCGGTGCTCGATCTTGTGATTATCTTCAGCAAGGCAGAAAAGCCCCCAACCCTGTCCGCCAACTTAATACGGGTTATATCAAACATATCGTCTTACAGACAATGGTTCAGCCGGCAATCAAATGGTACCTGGAGTCACAACTGTATTGCCGCCGAATCAGTGCATATGAAAAGCATAATTGCGTTCGTTCCGCAGGAGACGCTGAATACGAAGTAATCATAGGCTCTCAACGTCTAGAACAAGAACTGTGGGAACTTTGGAGGCGGAGGCCTACAACCATGTCCTTGTCAGCCGATGAGCTTAACCGGGCACTTCCGCCCGATGTTGCTATGCGACTCTGTGAGATCTACTGTGTTCATCTCGCTAGTTTCTGGATTCTCTTCGTTTATTTGCACCGAGTAATATGGGTTACACGTCCTCATTCTCCGATGGTACAGATTGCTCTGGAAGAAACGTGGCACAATCTGCAGAGCGCATACGGAGAAGTAGTGGATAACGGAAGAGAAAGAATCTGCCATCCGGCACTCATGTGGCCTCTCTTCCTATTTGGCAGTGAGTGCCCGGATGAAGGCCGGCGCGCCTGGGCCATCGAGCAGCTCGAAGCTCTCGGTGAATCTAAACCAGTGATGGCTGGCGAAGAGAGCCACGATGATGAGGCGCTCCCACCTTTCAAGCTCAGTGCAGGCGCAACCTTGAATGCCCGACGAGCAGCGCTTCTTTTAAAGGAATTGACGAAGAGACAAGTTCACTCCACTTCACGGATAGATTATCATGATTTGTCCGTAGAGTTGTTTGGATGCTATTTTTCAATTGTATAGCTATGTGACTGCTTTTGTACGAATCCAGATATACTTAATTGAGAGAAAAATACTGTGGGAGTGAAGTCTAGAAAATAAGGCAATCAATACTGCAGACCAAGACCAGTCCAGTGAGATCAAATTTGCTCAATTTCTGAGATGTTTCAACATCTTGCTACGCGAAAATAGGCTTCTCCGAATAGGACATGATCAAGTCCAGGTGAAATGTACCGTCTCGGTCTACAAGAGTAGGGGAATATAAACAGAAAATTTCAAATAATTCTCCTATGACAACCTGACCACATCTATAAACTGGTTCAACCATTGACAGAGCGGACTACGCTTTGGGTGGTTGAAAGTGTCGTTTCAACTTATGCCAGGTACTCTCGTTATAGTTTGACTGGACCTTTTCGCATGTCTGGAGCCCCCACTGAGTTACACCCAGCATAAACGAACTACAAGGTTTCAGTATGGATAGCTACACCGGATAGTTGTGGGACTGGAATAGGAGAGAGTTTTAGATCACGTACCTTTCAAACATAAACGCCATACTTCCCTCCCCGACCTTCATCGGTTTAAGCTCCATGTTGCTTGCCTTTTCAAACGCATCGGCATCGGGGCCATGGCCGCTCATGATGTTGTGAAGACTGGCTCCAGCAGGCTTGAAACCACCATCAGTCTTGGCATCGTAAGCCCCATAGATCAAACCCATGAATTCGGACATGATATTGCGGTGATACCAAGGTGGGCGAAAGGTATCTTCCGCCACCAACCAGCGCGGGGGGAAGATAGCAAAATCCACGATGGCAGTGCCTACATGGTCCGACGGGGCCGTCAACACCGTGTAAATGGATGGATCTGGATGGTCGAACGATATCGATCCCATCGGATTGAATCGGCCCAAATCATACTTGTAGGGGTAGTAGCTACCTTGCCAAGCGACGATATCAAAAGGTGTATGGTCCTGCACCGCGGTATACATTCTGTGATGGAATTTGGACCGTATGTAGAATACCGTTTCTTGTTCCTCAGTGGCATCGTAGAAAGCCACAGGTGCCTGGAAGTCTCGTGCATTTGCAAGGCAGTTGGACCCAATAGGACCAAGCTCAGGAAGCTTGAAATTCCCTTGATATAATTCGCAGACGTATCCCCGCACAGGCCCTGCCGGAAGCTCTACGCGGTACCTAAGATCGCATACACAAGTTAGAAAGATCATATAAAATGAAAAGAATTGAAGGATACACAATAGACTAACCTGATACCCCGAGGGATGACACAAATCTCATTTGGTTGAACAAAGAGTCGGCCCAGCTCTGTCTGAATATCGAGTACCCCTTGCTGTGGAACAATAAGAAAGTCACCGTCTGCGGAATAGAAGGTTTCCTCCCTCGTCATGCTCTTCCCCGCTGCATACACTAGGATTCCTAGTCCTTGTTTCAAGGTGGAGTCGCCAGCTCCGGCAATCAGGTGCAGCCCATGAACCCAGTCCACAGACTCATCAACGTCAAACGGATCCCATCGAAGCTGAGTCGGTAGGTAGTGCTTGCGACCCTCAACGTCTACCCCTGTAGGATACGCATTGACGGGCTCGGCAGCGAAAGCCTGATGAGCCGCAGCAGGGATTATCCTATAGACCCACGTCTGTTTGTTTTCAGAACGGGGTGCAGTGAAGGAAGTTCCGGAAAGCTTTTCTGTGTATAGTCCAAATGGTGCTTTTTGTGGGGAATTTTGCCCCACTGGTAGAGCTCCTGTGATTGCTTCACTCCTGTCGCCGTGTCAGAACTTTTATTACCCTTTTCGTACCGAGAGAGTAGTACTACGTACTCATGGTGTGAGTCGAAGCCGATCTGGTAGCTGTAAGGGTCTTTGTGTGCGAACTTTGTGACGGGCATGGCGATGGGTATTGTAGAAAAGGGTACTATAGTGCTTAGGTGGGGAGCCCTCAATGAAGTGCTTATTGTCAAATTACTGGTGTTCCTACGACTCCTTTTATGATCCAGACGCAGGAAGTACCATGATTAATACCGCGTAGGGACTTCCGTACATCTTGCCATGTACTCTTGTCCTAGCAGGCGGGCTGGCCTGTCGTCGATAGCGAAAGCCGCGGAAGCCGGATGGAAGTACCGCCCGGCCTCCAAGCCGACCGGAACCTCCGCAAGTTCTTACCTGGGGATCGGCGAGCGGAAGCCCAGACGGCATTGGCCCGGTTCTCCCCCGCGTGGTAGTCCTTTTATGCACTATAATAAACTTGACTGCATCTTGCTTGTTTCCTTGTACTTTTACCTTCCCAGCACCGCAACAACAATTCAATTTTCTAAACTCTTTTCATGCAAAATAAAATGTCGTCCTGGCTTCCGATCTCGAAGACGTCACCTTTCTCCTTACAGAATATCCCCTTTGGTATTATATCAATTGGCCATCATGAAGTGAAAGTACCTGCTGTCGCAGTGGGTGATCATGTCCTGGACTTGAATGCATTTGCTGCGGCAGGAGGCTTTGATCAATTGTCAACTATTCAGCCTCATCTACACGTCTTTCGCCAAACAACCTTGAACGAATTTGCAGCGCTCGGCCGGCCACATCACCGGGAAGTGCGCCTTTACTTGCAATCAATCTTCCATACAGACACACCCTTCCCAGGTCTTCTCAAGGACAACCAGGCTGTCCGGGAGAAGGCACTTCATCCTCTCTCTGAGGTCACCAATCATATGCCACTCCGAATTGGGGACTATACCGATTTCTATGGCTGTATGAACCATGCAGTCAATGTAGGAACTTTGATGCGAGGCCCAGAAAATGCTCTTCAACCTAACTACAAACATCTCACCGTTGCCTATCACGGCCGAGCGTCGTCTATTGTGGTTTCCGGTACCCCTATCCAGCGCCCCAACGGACAAGTCCTACCGGAGGCCGAGCCAAAGAAACCTCAACTGTTACCCTGTGGAAAATTAGATATTGAGTTAGAGCTTGCCGCATTCATTTCGACTTCAAACGAGCTGGGCAAACCTGTGCCTCTTGGCCAGGCTGAGGATCATATTTTCGGAGTGGTACTAATGAATGACTGGTCGGCCCGGGATATTCAGGCTTGGGAATACGTGCCCCTTGGCCCATTCAATGCCAAAAATTTTGCGACCACGATATCACCTTGGGTTGTTCTCATTGATGCTCTGGAGTCGTTCCGTACCCCGCTCTCAAAGCCTGACGATCGCAACTCGCTCCTTCCATACCTGCGCGAGGAAGGGCACAATGGATTTGATATACATCTGGAAGTTGAACTTACAAACCGGGAGGGAGTGTCAACAATTGTATCCCGAACGAACTCGAAGAACCTTTTTTACTCGTTCAACCAGATGCTGGCTCACCATACTATCGGCGGATGCAACATGAAACCCGGTGATCTCCTCGGTAGTGGCACGATCTCTGGCACCACACCTCGGTCAGAGGGTAGCCTGCTCGAGCAAACAGGTGGTAAAATACCAATCCGGCTTCGAGATGGAAGCAAGAGGTTTTTTCTCGAGGACGGAGACACCGTTACTTTTCGTGGAATTGCCGGAACAGAAGGCAGCTATGTTGGCTTTGGGGAGTGTACGGGAACAATCATGCCAGCTATACCGATGGAGATTTGACCTTGTCCCTTATTCGAGTGAAGCGTCCATAGGTTATTAAATAAATTCAAATGCACCACTATATTGCTACTGTTCTTGTTGACTCGTTTCACTTGATTATGCTTCTATCATGCAAGTGCTGGGGTGACCGTGGGCTTTTCAAAATCTTTCGTACCGGAGTTGTAGATAAGTGTTTACGTCTAAGTACATGACTTGGCAGAATAGTGAAGAAATGGTCCAAACATATACCGGGTACATGAAATACATCCTTCATTTCCGGTACAACTTAGAGCCCAGGCCAGCTGTACGCAATGGAAATCTGCATATCAATGCTAAGTATTCAATTAGTTTCGATACTTCGCATTTGGTTTGATTAAAGGCAATACTAGCAGTTGGAAAGTCTCCCTTTAATACCCTATATTTTCGTGAGCTATGACACTTGATTGATAATGGCATTCGTGTGTGATCGCTCTATAGCGTTTTTCTGCGTGAGCGGTGATCGACATGCTTGATAAAGCCTTATTTGGCATTGGCCCAAGGAGCCTGTCCTATAGAGTTACAGAATGCATAATCAGCCCGCAAGGCTTCAAAACTGAGAACGAGAACTCACCAACTTCTGTTCTCGACTCTCAAACAACCGCGCAATATCCTTTGCTCGAGATTAAAACGTCTCATAGGCAGATCCTGACTTTTACTGACAGCTTACTTGACTGTCATCAGAGCTAGGTTACTGTTACTGACGCCCCTTCGTATTATTGGTCTCCCTGATAAGCTCTTCCGATGCACCCTCTACTCTCATGGTGGCTATTTCCACTCGCCCGGTTCGTTACTGCTGAAACTCTTCCCAGTCAGAGGCATTTCCACCGCGCAGCTCTTTTGGATTTTGAGTCAGTTGCCCTGAGCCAGCTACTATAGTTCAAGGATGAACACCAAGTTCAATATCCAGCTTGCTGAATCTAGTGCCATGCAATAGGCCATGTCAAACGACAAGTCAGCTCGCAGCCTCCGGCCTATGTGTAGCCGATACTGCAGCGACGAAATGGATTCCGAGATTTCATTTTCAGATATGAGAACGAAGTCAAAATCTATCTTTGTAAGAAGTAGCAAAGCCCATACATGCCCTGTCCTTGGTATCTGCAGCTGCTAAAAAGTGGGGAGGAAGTCCATTAGATTAGGTTCCTGATGAAAGCTTTAATGAGTGCTACAAGCGAAAGAAATGACACCTGCTCTCAGTAGGATGACACCGATATATCTGTCTGGCTTCGTAGTTGGCTAAGGCTTCCTATAGTTTGTTCACTGGATGTCCGGTCAGAATATCAACGATGTAGTGGGCACGAGCTGGACTTCCGTACGGGAGCCAGTGCTCGGAGGAGGTGCTTGATTATCTATCTCAACCCATTGTTGAGGTATTGAGCTAATGGTATCCATTGAGTCTTACCTAGAACGGAGGTTTCAAGTTTCGCTGTTAAACATTGTTGATCCACTCTGAGATGCGGAGATTCCTATTGGATCTGTCGTCCGGTGCCGACCCGTATATTCGGCGACAGCCTGACTCCT
Source organism: Penicillium riverlandense (assembly GCF_028828495.1). Taxonomy (NCBI): domain Eukaryota; kingdom Fungi; phylum Ascomycota; class Eurotiomycetes; order Eurotiales; family Aspergillaceae; genus Penicillium; species Penicillium riverlandense. The sequence continues at coordinate 4,878,085 of NW_026643194.1, forward strand.
ACGGCGCTGGGGGATTGACTTACAGTGTTTTACTTTTTTAGCTTCCCACCAAATGTATGTACATGACAATATGGCCTATTATGCATAATTTAAGAAAAAGGAACACACGGTAACTGAAGCCAGCAGGCTGTCCTGATACTAGCGCTATACCAGAGTCGAATAGTCGTCCTCACTCCATCCCGTCGAACATTCCAGGGAAGCCGTCATATCCGTAATAATCTAAGATAGCCCGTTCGATATCTCCTCCAAGATCCACGCCTATATCTCCCACCATTGAAGTCATGTTGGGTGTGTCTAGCCGCGTGTTGGGCTCCGTCTGCTGATGGCCCAAATCTTCCCGAAGTGCCACTTGACGCGTGCCACATGAAATAGCTGCTTCGAATAGAGTGTATAACTCCTCAGCCAGTGAGGTAGGATTGATAGTATCGTCCCTCGTGTCGCTTCTGACACTATCTGTCCCAGCCCCACTGGACGGCCTCGCATCTTGAGGACTGCGACTAGGTAGAGGACTACGTCCAGAATGATTGACAAAGTCCCTGACATCCTGAAGAAACCGTTGGAGATGGGCGCATGCGTACGTTTTTGAAAAGGCTCTGATGAGCTCCATTGCTTTGATAACTTCAGACCAACACAGAGAAATGATGTCTGAGGGGCCATTTACCGCTGCTGGGAAGAAGACGGCCAATGCAGAGATCAAAAAATACGACAAGACTGCAGGTTGCGCATTGAATGTGGATGAGAACTTTCCAATGTAAACTAGAGTCTCGATCGTCTCCGTGGCGAGGCGGACGGCGGTCTTTGCCTGCTCAGTATTCTGCTGCACAGCTGACACTGACTGCAGGGAAGGTTTATGGAGCAACATCCGCATCTGATTTCGTCGAAGGTAGAGAGATACCCGAAGTTGTAACGGAAAGAGGCCAGTTAGCACTTCATGAGTATTGTCGGATGTGGGCATTTCGAATTGGATCTGGGGGGGCAGCTGAGAGTACCACATCACTATTTGGAAATCCAGAAACCCGTTCTCTGTTGGGAGGCTTTTTCCTCTCTGAAAGCGTGGCTTGCATGTCCAACGCTTTATTTTCGAGGCGATACGGCTGTAAGTGACCATGGCGTTTAAATATGGATATTCAAGACCCTAGACAATAGAATGTTCATTGATTGACACACCAATTATGACATATGTCTCAGCTTTAGACTCACTGGCTCAGGAATCGACGAGTTGATGTCTGTGTCTTCTAACGTCGCTGGGAGATTGTTTCCGAAACTATATCGAAGATCAAGAACGTAGACAGACCAGAAGACTCGAAGTGCCCAGGTGCGGTTGGATAGTTGGCCGTATCTAGCCAGCCCTTCTTGAGTGTGGAGTTGGAGCTCTAAAGCTTGCTCGACGGCGAACCGGATCATTCTCCAGGCACGCAGGTCCTGTCGCTTGTGGAGATAGTAAAGACTCTAGGATGCCCTCTTTAGTTTCAAGTCCCACTTTACCATATTAACCAAAAGGGAATGGAAGGGTAACAAACACTAATGACCAGAACGACGATAATCTTTAGCTGCGCCTCAGCTTGAGACAGCATTTCTCCTATGGATTGCTCCACTCGCTCGAAGAGAAGTGCACTGACGACGGGGTTCTGCTGGTCGCCAAGGTACAGTGCATGTGCTAGGACCGCGTAGAGAATGGTTGAATCAATATCTCCACCATTCTTCGTGGGTGGTCCTTCGGCATTCCCTGAATGAGCCGAAGCTGGTCTTCGGATCGAACGCAATGACTTTGCTTTAGACACCAGCAACTCCTTCTCAACGACAGGATACATATGGCAAATTTCCTTGTGATATAGGTCAATCAGTCGGGTGGTACCTTCCGCGTTTAGCAAGAACATTGGGTCTCTTTGAACATGGTTCAAGTATCCGAACGGGTCTCCATCTAGTCGCTTCTGGATCGACCGGACTTGGGTTTCGAGGGAGGATATGAGGCCGTGCACGCCGTGAGAGTGACTGTGAGCTTCGTCAGTTCAGTGCGAGGATGGGAAACAAAAAAGGGGCAGTCTGAAGTGAAAAAGAATCCCATACGTAGACGCTTGATTGAAAATTTCATTATTGCGAAGGCCTTCATCATAGGCGCATGTCAATTTTAGACTTGTGCAACGCCCACATGGACAGCCTCCACTACACCGCGTTTTTCTTCTGCGACAGCTATCACTGTCAAATCGGCAGAACGCCAGCATCAGCAAGCGGAAGGGCCGGCAGAAGGAGTAGGGAGTTTTAGTTAACATACCAGGCTATGCGGATATATCTGTCACGCCGGCGGCTCTGGCCCTGTACTGTACCACTGCTCATGGTGACTAAATCTGGGGCAGACTTACTCGCAAGTAGAGTTTGTTTGGGGGATTGGATGTGGCTAATATACGTCCGCGTAGACATTGCTCGCCCCACACTGTCATCATTTTTGCGGAGAAGCCCGGACACCATTCCGCTTTGCGGGGATCCGCGTAGCATCTATGCATAGCGATAGCTTCCTGACTGACCAGGGCACAAATACGTATGCATTACTTCTCTACCGTAATATTATGTCGGAGGAGTCGAAACTCTGGGGGCAGTGCCGAGTTGGGAGAAAAAGGAAGCTGGTTGATTCCTACGGAAAAGAGAGAGCTGTGGCTACAAAAGGGAACGGGGTCACATGACTTCGACATATTTCCATATCAGTTTTATACGCCACATAAGACGCAATTGCCAATTTTACAATTGTATTGACGAGATCTTACCTCGTTCTATTTGCTTCACAACTAACTCCTGCGGTGAAATAATATGTTCAGACACCATTTTAAATGACAGTGCATGATTGGCCATCAAGAATGAGGGCAGTTGCCAGTTGAGTATCTCTCTGTGTAAGATACTAAATCGAACCTCGAAGACCTACTCAAACCAGAGCCTTCTCCAGCGCCTGCACATTCCTGGGAATGAATTTGATCTTATACTGTTTGGGAATGGCAACCAAGCTAGTGGGATCAGAATTTGCTTGCACTGGATCCCATTCCACTGGCTCTGCCGACTCAAGGCGGAAGCTGTTTAGAGTGCGCATAAAGAGCAGATACATCTCCCTATTAGCAAGAAGGGACCCTCCACACATGCGATAACCCATTCCGTAGGTGAACATGGGGGCTTCGGGCTGTTCGGTCCATCGTTCCGGTCGAAACTCCTCAGGATCGTTCCAAACCTCGGGGTCTTTTTAGGACAAACAAAGTCAGCATCTCTTACGAGGGAATTATAGTTGCATCATGAAAGGAGAGTGTGACGAAAGCAATTCAGCGTACCCATATTACACGCCCAGGCATTCAGGAAAAAGGTTGTGCCTTTGGGGATGACGACCCCGTCGTAGTTTATTTCTTTTGTCGACGCTCGAGGTAGACCCAGCCGGAGGACGGTAAAATATCTATATGGAGCGGGTTAACGGCAAGCTAGGGTTAGATCAGCAGACGAAAGCCCTTCCGGAACACTGACCGGAGGCACTCCTTCACGAGACAAGCCACGTATGTGCATTTTTGATCATCGGCAGCATGGCAAAGTGGTTCATCCAGGTTGTAGAACTCTGCGATTGCGGCTGCTGCCCTGTCTTGAATATCGGGTCTTTGGGAGAGACATGCAAAGCTCCACGTAACGAGGGTGGTGATGGTGTCTAGACCACCCGATAACATGCTGAGACTGATGGATGTAAGTTCTTCGGCATTGATCTTAGTTTCCTTATTCAATATCACGTTCGCTTGTATGCAAGGTGAGTAGGTCCCTTCGCGAATTCGTTGGTCTAAATCCTCGTTCAAAGACCGCAAGTACTTATCCCGTCGGTTCCTCATCTCATTCGCCTTTTTAGAGTTCGAGTTGAAAGGCATCAGGCGTAAAGCTGGGATATAATCTTGTAGATTCCCTGTGGTGCTTCTGAACTTGCTGATTTCCTCTTCAACATGAGTGATCTCGTGAAATAGCTCGTTCTGAGATTCTACTCGCATCCCCCAGTTTAGGGTCAGGGACATACTGAGACTGAGCCGCTGAATCATAGGTGTAGGGTCCACAGACAACTGTCCCTTACCACCGTGACTGAGCAGCTCAGAAACAAATGTTTTCGTTTCTATGTCTAGATGCGGTATGTATGTTTCCACCGACGGGCGATTTAAGGCAGACGCCGCACCTTTTCTGCGTCTCTTCAACGATTCGCTGTATGGAGACGTCCCAATTGTAGTGCCCGACGTACTAGAGACAATCTTGGATATTTCAGTGGCATTCATTGCTCTTCGTAAGGATGTCACTGACCTTGTGGAAGGTGTAGAATTCTGGTCTGGAGCTGAGAGCCTGGGAGTTTTGTCCCCAGAGAATCTTGGCCGCTGCGGCAGAGTTGACGACCACAATCGGCACATTGCCTAATTGGATTTGATATACAGGACCATATTTCTTAGACCACTTGCGATACTGCTCCGCCGCGTTCTTGCGGATCTGGGCGAGATTTCCGATGATGGGCAGACCCTGCGGACCTTTCAAACCAGGGATACGTGCGGAGGCGCGAATGAATTCGTTGATGATGGCGTATACAAGAGGGAAAACCACCGCCACTAAGGTGAATAATCCGATGGATCCTCCTGGAACACGTCCGTGAAGAAGGGAGAGTGTTGCTAACATAGCCATGTCGCTTTGGAAAAATACAGTGAAGACAAAATGTTGATCAGACGTGGCGGGCTATCGAAAAGTTCACATCCATGTCTTGGCCATTTTATTTAATATTTATAGCCAATTCTTCCTAATCTTGGCCTTTACCTGCACTATACAATCTTTCCGTATTCACCTGCGGGGAACTTGTTCCGGAACTTTGGCGCATGTGTAGGAATGATCGTACCCCGTTGTATGTGGCGGCGGGTCGGAGATTCCGTTATGTCATGCGGATTTGGGTGTCTATTGCAAGGCAAGGGCGGGAGCAGCGCCCGTCGATCCCAGCCCAGTTCCGCACAGGGAAGCAAACTTTCATCGACACTCGCAGCGGCGGGCGTCAAGGCGCATTTACTTCAAGCGTACTACAAGAGGTCAGACCCGGATCTCGCACTTCGCATTGTATGATTTTTTGCTAGTTAGGACCTCGTATGATTTGTTCTCATTCCTTGAGCGGGGTCCAACATGGCATCAAATGTCAAACACGGCACCGTCCAACACTTTCAACAGTGCGTTGGAATCGGCTTCCATTGAAATGTATGACCTACAGCTACACCCAGCCTCCTGATTCGACTCCGGGGATAATCCTTATCCCTCGCGCCCCGTGCCCCAAAACCGAGCCTCCGTTCGCGCCCTCGTCGCCAACAGCTAATCGAATGCCGCCGTCCCCAGCATCTCATTATACATCCCATCTACTCATCTCTTCCATGCATATCACGATTACGGCGCGTGGCGAGTAGTGATATTCCAAGCAAGGCGTCCGACAAGGTATTCATACTTGTTGGCTGAAGCCTGATGAGACGGCTCGCCAATGCCAGCCTTGCTCCCCCCGTTCTTATTTTGGCCATAATTCTCTCATTTCTTTTGTTTTCTTTTCCATGATGTTTATTTTGTTTTTTCTTTGTCGAAATATGTGTTAGCAATAGATTGCAGTTCGGCCAGCTTAGTACTCACCATCTATCATTGAGGTATCAATAAATTAGCAAACCTACTAGTACTATATTACTACTAACTGAACCAACTTATTAGAGAAGGTATAATGTCAGTAAGCTACACTACTAAACAACCGATAAAATACATGATATTTCCCAGTATATATGGTTGTTTACTATAGGGATATCAAAACAAATGTAGTTAGTCAAATAATAACTGCATAATCGGAAATTTATCCACTCAAAGGCAGGTTCATTTTATGGATATTGACACTTGACGGAAACACATGAACATATATGGACGAAGTCACGGCGCTTCCGACTCCCGTTCACGGGAGTTGTGTAGATCTAGTCCAACCGACGTCTCTCGAATCCCGCCTAAACTGCCACCTGTCTTCCTGTAAAGGTTTCATTCCGCTATGGCTCATATGAATATCAGGGATTAAGTAGGTAGAGATGGATGCGTTCCGCCCTGAGTCAACCGCTTATAAATATCCTGTTTCCGCCCTCGTATATGCTTCAGCGGCGACTATGTTCATGAAATCTCTTGTTCTCTTCACGATTAGGCATCCTTGGAGTTAATCTACAGCTGCTGAACGGACATCGCTGCCAGTAAATTTTATCTTTATGCATCAAGTTTCCAGCAGAATGGACTTCGAAGCCAAGAAAGACGATGCTCAGCATATTGAGCTATCTTCAGCCTCGGGCCAACCAAACGAGGACCTGCCTATGGTAAACTGTTCATTTGTCCAAGATTTGAGCCCGCGACCTCGACTAATCATCATGATCAGAATTGGTCATGGCTTCGCAAACACATCATCTTAATGCAATGTGGATTGCACGCCCTCGGTCCGGGCTTTACCTGTGCCATCCTGATCCCAAGTACAGGCCAAATCGCCACCCAGTTCGGGGTCACTCCTCAAACGGCGACCTACCTAGTGGCAGTCCAAGTCCTCTTCTTAGGCTTGGGCCCGTTCCTGTGGATCCCGCTGATGAACTCGTACGGGCGCCGACCAGCGCTGATTGGGAGTATGCTATTGTCTAGCATTGCCGCATTAGGAGGCGGCTTCGCAAAGACATACGGCACTCTTATGACAGCACGCGTATTTCAAATCATCGGCATCTCATCCGGGTTGGTTGTCCCCGGCGTCATCGTCGTAGACCTGTTCCGGCCCGAAGAGCGAGGTAGCAAGAATGGCATCTGGACGCAAATGGTGGCAATTGGTCCCCCGCTGGGTGGACTTATCGGAGGGCCTGTGGCCGAATACGTAGGTTGGCAATGGGCTATGTGGATCGTCGCTATTGCCAACTTCGTCGAGGCCCTAGCCTATGTCCTTTCCTGTCCAGAGACATCATACGAGCACCGACGATACAATGGGATGGGTGCGTATCATCCTGCAGAGTACCTCATCACACCCAAACCTCTTCCTGAGCAACTCAAGCTCCGATCCTTCATCGAACCGGTCCTCTTCCTCCAATCCCCGCATGTGACACTCATCGCCTTCGCTTATGGCGTCACCTTCGCAATCACCTCCCCTGGCCTCTCAGCTATTGTCCCGCTCGCTTTGAAAGCAGTTTACAATTTTGACGCCGTCCAGCAAGGCCTCTTCTTCATCGGCCCGCTACTCGGCGTCGTGTTCGGTGAGCTTCTCGCTGGCACTGGCAGCGACTGGGCCATGAACCGCGAGCGTCGATTAGCTGTCAGCACCAACCGGCCCGCACGGCTGGAATCCCGCCTCTGGGTCGGGATTCCGGGGCATGTGCTGTCTGTGGTTGGCATTCTAATTTTCGGGATCACGTTGCAGAATCGCACGCACTGGATCGGACCTTGTCTTGGGTATGCTATCTCGAACTTTGGGTTGCAATTGGTCACCACTCCGCTTAAGACATATTGCGTTGATTGCTACACCGCGCACTCAGGGTCGGTGTTACAGTTCATGAATGTCGTGCGTCAGGTTATCTCGTTTACTGTGCCGTTTTGGAGTCCAAATCTCAATGAAAACCTAGGGTACGATCTGGGGTTTGGGATTGAGGCGATTATTCTTGTCATCTTCTATCTGGCTAGCTTGTTGATCTTCTGGAAGGGTGCTGTCTGGAGACAATCGGTGGAGATGGGGATGCTGGTGAGTGGTGACGGAGTAATCCAAGATTCCTAGGAAGATATAGTAGTAAACCATCATGACAGGAAGGAGAACTAAATGTCCGAACAAGATTTAGCCTAGGTCTATTGACGTTCGATCGCGAATACATTCAGAATCTAAGGACACTCGAGACAATTTTGTCGAATCCAGGTGGAGCCTTTGTCGGCCACCTATTAACCAAATGGTAATTACAGACTGTGTGAATACTCTAAAATTTCCTGATTCAATCACATGCGTATTGTTGGAATGTGAAATAGGCGTATTTACTAGTTGCCAGTTTCCATGATGGGAGATCAGGTGATCAGGATGCGGCAGATGGACCAACTAATAGAATACTAGTGGACATTTTACCCGACACCTGTATACGCATAGGCGTTCATGCCTGTGAGGAATCAGGTGTGGACAATCAGGAGAAGGGGGTTTTGGTTTGACTGTTTGAGAGCTTGTATGTTGGTTCTTGATCTAGTTAAGTGCGGAGAAATTGATCTACTATTGTCCTCTTTCCCCTTTGAAGGATCGACGTAGAGCTGTTAGTTGCTATAGTGGATGGATTAATCAAGTGAAGCGCCTGAAGGCCTGAAGGGAAAGGGCGCTAAACCCGAGGGGTCCCAAAAAAAGAAAAGGATACATGCAACAGTCAGGATTCGCTGGTGGTCACCCACCCAACTACTAACTGACCGGCGTGTGGCTTAAGTACGGCTGAGCGGACGGGAAGCCCTGTTCTCCACACCCTGTGGTCGCATGTACATGTTTTAGAGTTAATTATAACCATATGTTATCTTTAAAACTAGCCTACATACATTGGTGAGAAAGGTCCTCGTCATAGTATGTGGCTTAGCATTCGATCTTGTTTTATCATTTCTCCCGAAGCCTTGGCGAGAATGGGATAAGCTCTTTAACTGGACCACTTTTGGTCAATCATCATTAAGAGCGTTCATGTTTTCGCTGCAGTCAAGATATGTATAATTACAATCGAAATATTCTGTCTATCTAAGTGCTCTGCCAGACATCAGTCAAGAAATCCTGTTTCATATCTATAACAATATTTGATACATGCGTCAACTGTCTCGATAATAAATGTGCATAGAAAAAGAAGCAAAAAAGGAGACCGAAAAGAAACCATTTTCGTTTCCAAATTTCAGTCCTAGACGCGCATAGCGAACTGCTTCAGATACAAGTAGTGGGGCATGTTCTGGTCAACCGTCTTGCGAATCATAGCCGCCGCTTCTTCGCCATATTTTGCACGCCACTCGGCGTCAAAGTCCTCCTCTGATTTCGGAGCACGCTTCTGTAGTCCACTTATTAGCGTTTTCTGGCATTTTCCTGTCTCACAGGCGGTTTGTTACGACTTACGTGAGCCCTCGCTTGAAGTCCATCGGAATCGAGCGCATCATCGTGGAAGCCGCGCCATTTCTCAAATTTGTCTTTTGCCACAGCATGATCGATTTCCCTATCCCATTGCAGCATTCGAGGGTCATACTGCAGTCCGACACTCTCGCAAAATGCCTCGATCATGGCTGCTGGTGCATCGAGTAGATCATCTGCATCGACAACACATATTTCGTGGCCATTGCATTTCTTCAAGCCCGAATCAGCCTTGGTCTCTGGACTGCTTAATTCGGGTCGTGTGGCTACATGCGGTCCGACAAGGCCAGTCTCCTTCAGGTAATCAAAATGCCGGCGAAGCTCGTCATATCCGGCTTCGAGGGGATCATAATAGAAGTTTGTGATCTCACGCAGCGGCGGGATCGTGCACCGGTAGTAGGATGGCACGCTGTAGTGCGGATCGCGGATGAGAAACGTAAAATGAAACATTTCTTGTATCTCACGCGGCATCACGGTTGGGTTTTCTGGCTCAGCTAAGGTTGGATGTGGGCTCGACTTTTTCTGAATACAGCCGTTGGTTCTTGCAGCTTCGCTGGAAAGATGACCACCTGTGACTTTTTGAAAAGATGGTGCGATGCTGGTAGGCTCCCGGTCAAGCGCAAATAGATAATAGTCGATGTCCTTGATGAACACACGCTTTCCCTATCGATAGGGTAAGCATGGCCTCGATTACACAGATCACGTTCTACATGACGGGTGCGAAAATGTAGTTATAAGTCTATCATTGTAATATGCGATGGCCTTTTCATGGTTGTGCCGTGTGTGCTTGAAGGAAAATGGGGCAGACGGCGAATTGTAGCAGAGGGGCACCTAAGGCAGGGGGCTCGTAAGGGGAAAATGTCGAACCTGAGAAGCTTCTTGCTTAATACCTTCCAGCACCGAGCCATAGGTGGCCTTGCTGAATCCACTGTTCAGACGGGTTTGTTCATCATCCGCAAATCGGGTCGAGAGTCGCTCTGGGCCGTAGTAGAAAGCGTCACCAAATGGCTCATGAACACATTGAATAGTGTCATGTTGAGTCATAAATACGCGCTCGAATGCCGTGGAACATGCTCGGGGATGAGCAGCCACAAAAATTGGCTTGTCTGACATGTCCGTCAAGCTCGAGAACCCTGCAAGGTGTGTTTTCGCTAGTGTGCTGTTGCTGCAATGGCTACACAGGTTGACGGGATGGCGTGATAGGTGGATGAAGCGCGTTGTGAAAGAATAATAGCCGCTCGGACTGTGGAAAGAGGGGGGAGGGGCAACCGGGGAGGGCCTATGTCCGATGTATGATCGACGACCTCGGTTAAGCCCACCAAATGGAATGGTGGGGGTCCCTTAGAGCCCTGTTAATGTTCTTAGGTTACTAGCAAACCAAGGGGTAATAATGCATTATAGACTACGATGAATTATTTAAGAAGCAAGAGTACCAAATAGAGAAGTTGAAAAAGAAGTATGGACTAGCGCCCGGCGGGAGGCTCGCTGTGTCAGGTTAGTGACGGTCCAATTGATAATTGGATAATTAATACATACAGCTCCTGGCATCTAGGAGTAAGATAACTTAAATTCTGGCGCTCTCTGGGATATTTTAACAAAAATCTTCCAACAGAGTCCTATGGGGAGACCAACAACCAACTTGGAGCCAAAAAAAGCCACGGGTCGGATGCTCCGATAGAAGGTCCCCATGTTTCCGGGGGCCCCGATATTCGACATGCTTTACAGCTGTCTAGCTGCCGTATTAATTATCCTACGCCACACAGAGCTTCTATCTTGAGGTATCGTAAATCGAATATCACCTTAAGCATACCAGGCGCTTATACAACAATCATGGGGGACAACACCCGGAACAGCACCGCCACGGAGCAGTACATGAAGCCTGCAACACGGCTACGAAAGCTCCTCTCTCAACCAGGTGTCTGTATTCAGGCCCCGGGAGTGTACGATGGCATCTGCGCGCGCCTTGCCATTGAGCAAGGGTTTCAAGTCATGGTATGTCTCGATGATTGAGCTGTCGCCTCGTTACCGGAACGGACAAAACTATCGTGCGGGCTAATCGATCCGCAGTATCAAGGCGGCTCTATGACTACAGCGGCGCGTCTTGGAAGAGCAGACCTCGCATTCGCATCATTGAACGACTTTGCACAGAACGCACAGATGATCGCCAATATCGACCCTCGGATCCCGCTCATCGCCGACGCGGACGTCGGTTTCGGGTCGCCGCCGAATATCGCTCGCATGGTGCAGACGTATGACTCGTGCGGAGTTGCAGGGTTCCACATTGAGGATCAAGTGTCAAATAAGCGATGTGGTCACTTGAAGGGCAAGGAAGTCGTGGACATTGAGTAAGTGGCTTGGACTTTGTCGCGCGAGCCTTGGTACTAACGCACCCTTTTTGCGCTAAAAGAACCTGGAAGTCGAGAATCCGCGCGTGTGTTATTGGGCGGGATTCAATCTATGGCGGCAGTGACATCCTCATTATTGCGCGAACGGACTCGCTGGCGGTTGAAGGATACGATGCTGCCCTTGAAAGAGTATGTTTGATGCTGAACAGGCCCTGACAGTTTGCAGCATAACTGACAATCTATTGCAGCTTGTCACAGCACGAGATTGCGGCGCTGACATGGGCTTTTTGGAGGCCATTGAGACGGAAGAGCAGATCAAGAATGCTGTGAAGGTTCTCTCACCAATGCCGGTAAGTTCAATACCTATTCATTTTGTCTAAGGACTCTATGATGCTGACCTGGCCGAGCTCATGGTGAATTTGGTCTCCAACGGTAAGACCCCATGGTTCCCGCCCGAGCAACTGGGTGAGTGGGGAGTAAAGGTTAGTTTTGCAACAATCTACCGCGCATAAGTTTAGTCTAACACAGAAGTAGCTCGCCATATACCCCGGTGCTGCTGGGAAATCGGTTTTGCACACCATTCGGCGTGCGTACAAGTATCTCATGGAAACTGGCAAAGATGATGCAGCGGCACAAGGCTTGGATCCCAAGGGATTCTTCGATGTTATGGGATTGCAGAGAGAGATGGAAATTGATCGTCTTGCGGGAGGCGTATCATTCGCGAACGGGGCATAAAGCCACAAAACGTAACACGAATTCTGCATAGGTACAGTAGATAAATAATCCAACTATCATCTATTGGTGCTATTACTGGTTCCGGTCTTTATATTTGACGTGTCTTGTACTCCTCAAAATAAAATGACCTGACCCAGTAAGCTTTGCCTTGGCGCGTCCCGTGCGTAATAGTGTATATGAACGACTATCTGGTTTCGATTGTTACAAGTTCAAAAGGTGTTGCCGCAGACCGACCTGTTCTGATTAAACATTCCCCTAGGCACGCGAGGTTGATATTTGGGTTCAAATCTAGTAAAAAACAACAATCCTTAAAGGGTTGGCTCCCGGTAGAAGCAGAGGTTTAACCCCACGATGAATAATAAAAGCCAAGAACATGAGAAATAAAGGTAAAATTCGCCCTTGATCGATATACATGAACAACAGCGACATTGATCTTTTAGTTGGCCGCCACAATCTTGCTCATCTCCTCTTGTGTTACGCTTGGCTTGAACCCAGTTAGAGGCATATTCATGGCCTCGGCCTGACGCTTCTCATACTTCAGAAAGTCCTCAGTGATGGCACTACCTCGGACACCACCACGAACTGCGCCAGCCCGGACGTCACCCCAGTACTCGGCCCACTGTGGAGGCAGGGGTTGAGAGGTGGGAATGGAGAGCCACAGACGCATGAGGTGACGCTTCTCATCTGGAAACTCATAATCTTCAAAGGGCGTGCGCGAGTGCAGCGTCACAAAGCTGTTTAGCAGTTGCATATCCCCGACCTCCAGTTCCATGCTGTAGCAATACTCGTCCGTCGGCATGATAGTATCGAGAAGATCGAGGGCTTCCTCCTGCTGTGCAGTAAGCCGCGGCACCTCGGGGAAGTCGCGCTGCGCGGCAACAGTATTCTTACGGTTTGCACGGGCGCAAAAGTAAGAGCCACTCTTCCCGATGATGGGGCAACGGTAGTAGGGGGGCTGTGTAGGATCTTGGGCGTTCTGGAAGCTGTGGAACCAGTTGTTGGACTCGAGAACGGGGAGTAGGTCGGGGCGTAGCTCAGCGACGCGGTCGCGCAGCGCAATGCTGCTCATGACCTTAGAAGTTCCGCCTTCCTTGGCAGTGCGGCGGCACAAAAGGGCCACCACGTCGGCCGAGTCCTGGTGGAAGTCAAGACCGGCGTTGGTGTTGTATCCACGACCGCCCTTGACTTTGTAGCTGCCACCGGCATCCCGCACATCGTTGATCACCTCACTGGCGCGATTTTGAGTGCGACCAACGCCCATGTAAAGACCCATGCCCCAATAGGCAACACGCATGTCTGCTTCGGACCATTCGTTGGTAGGAAAACCCTTCACGAGGCACATGCCCCAGCGGTCTTGGGTGGTAGCGATTGCGCGCTGCAGGGCCTTTGCAGATGCATCTGGTAGCGGGTAATCGGCTTGCGTCATGTCGAGGAGAGCCTTAGGGTGTGTCTTTGCGTGGGCAAGCGCGGTACGGAAGCCCTCGACTTCCTCGGGGGTCAGGCGCAGAATCCATGAGTTGTCGCGCTTGACATCCTCCGTCTTCCACGCTTGGGGTCCAGTTCCGATTGACATGTTTGTTGAAAGTGAACGAATCAAAGATATGATAATGTGTTGAAAGCACGAAACTGCTCCAATGAGTGTACCAGGAAGACGAAGGCTGTAATATGGATCTGCTAGTTGCTCTGTTCTTTCCAGTGTCTTATTCCAACCACCGGTTGCGATCTGGGATATATTTATTAGTGACGCTTCGGCAAAACGTCCCGAACACCAGCTCTCATCAAGTGTCGGACTTCAGAGAATTCTGAGATTGTTTGCCAGGGTTCAGCTACTTCATCGGAGGTCCGGGTCTCCGCCCACATCGGAGGGTCCGCGCAGAGCAGCCCTCAAGGGCGGCTGCATGTCAAAGACGCCACCCCCATGGTTTCACCCGCGTGGTACATGATTGTGGGGAAATGCCGATCGCTTGTACATACCCGGCGTTCAGGGTCTCCAAGGACAAACGTGCAAGTATACCAGTAATCTCCGGCCGTGATAGTCCTTCTTAGTTATCATTCCGCATCCTATCTGTCTTCAGCGCGCTTAACTAAAAGGTTGAATGTCAGGCCGGACGAGCTAGTCAGCTCTACGGAACCGTCGGGTTTCCCAAGTTCTCAATCCATTCGAATGATATAGATAGAGAGTTAGCGGAATACGGAGTTAGTCCGAAGGGAATAAGATTATTCTCGTTATCTTGTCGTGTAGTGTTTTCGGTCATTCCGCATATCCTCGGAGCCTCCGCTAGGGCTTGGGGCAAGGAACAGGCCCCCACTTGGATACCAACTCCACCGTTATCGTGGAGTACCCCAGCCCCTTAATAGGGCATCCCGGTCGGCAATTATGCCTTCGCGTAACTCTACAATATTACTATTGAAGCGTTGTGACTGGCAGAAAATGACAGATTGGTAATTATTCCCAAAACCGGAGTTCAGATCATAGATGTTCTGTAGCTATCTCTTATCCACGAATAAGGTTTCACTACGGAATCCTCGGTACGAGCTAAAGTGTCTCTTTATCTGGGGTCCTCCCCGGGGAAATAAGATAGACTTTTTTCTAGCATAACTTGGAGTGGCCGCCGCGTCTGTCCACTCGTCGTGCTGTTTTTCGATTCATTTCGACACAATGACCTGGGCTATACGGACCAAGGAAGCCTTTTCTTCTCGGAAAGCTTTTTTGAAGGCCATCGAGGCCAGAGAAGTTGATGGGGAGGAGGCCGCCTACAATGAGGATTTGCTGCCAACAGAACCTGGTAGGTCCCTCTGTTTGAGAACCTCTCTCCCTAAACTAGGCGACAGGCATGCTGATAATACATGACAGAACGTCGGTCATGGGGATGGATTCACTTTTTCACATATTACCTGACAACGTCCTTCTCACCTACGAGCTACAACCTTGGAGCTTCTCTGGCCACCATTGGTCTGGTGAGTAATAAATAACTCCTCATAAGCAGAAGTTATGCAAGCATGCTAATGGAATTTTGTTTTTAGCAATGGTGGCACACCCTCATTGCTGCGACAATCGCCTCCATTTTCCTGTCCATCGTGGTTGCTCTGAACTCTCGAGGTGCGACACGATATCATGTCGGATACCCCGTCATGGGCCGCGCAGCTGGTGGCCCGCGGGGTGCTAAGTTCTTCATCTTCATCCGCGGTGCTGTGGCAACCATCTTTTTTTCGACCAACCTCTACTATGGCGGAATGCTGATGGCCGTCCTGCTGCGATGCATCTTTGGCTCAGCGTGGGACAATATTCCAAACCATCTTCCCGCCAATGCTGGTATCACCAGCGCGAATCTGTTGGCTTTCTTCATCTACTGGTTCTTCCAGATGGGTCTGATGTTTGTGCACCCTATTGTGCTGAGGCATATCTTCGTGGTCAAGGCATTTTACAGCACCGTCGCTCTGTTCGCCGTGCTTGGTTGGGCTATCCACCAGAATAACGGCTCGCTGGGTAACTTTCACTTTGACGGGCAAGTCATTCTTTCAGGCTCGAGCCTCGTTTGGCCCATGATTTCAGCCATTAACTCCGTCTGCGCTGCTCTTTGTCCTATTTTGATCAACCAGCCTGATATTGCGCGGTACGCGCAAAAGCCGTCTCAGGCCACCTGGTCGCAAACTCTCGGTATCTTCATCAGCAAGATTCTGATCATGTTCCTCAGCGCAGGAACTACTAGCGCTGCTCAGGGGTTTTTGGGTACTTCCTATTGGAACGTGTGGGATCTCTACGACGCGATACTGACTACCTACTGGGGTTCGGGTGCCCGTGCTGGTATTTTCTTTGCCTGCTTCGTAAGTCACCCTGCTACCCATCCTTTCTAATATCCAAGACGCTAACTCCATCCAGGGGATGATTCTTGCTATCATGGCTACCAACGCGGGTACTAACTCGCTCCCGGCGGGTGCCGATATGAGCGGTCTCCTGCCCCGGTATATCAACATTGTTCGTGGACAGATCATCTGTGGTCTTCTGGGTCCCTTGTTCTTCCCCTGGAAGATCATTGCCAACGCAACTAGCTTCCTAACTTTCCTGTCGTCTTACACCGTCTTTCTGATGCCTGTTTGTGGTATCATGGTGGTCGACTACTGGCTTATTCGGCGCGGTAATATTCATGTCCCCTCACTTTACAGCCGCGAGCCGGGTTCTCCCTACACATACTGGAAGGGCTGGAACCTCCGTGCCATTACTGCCTGGCTTGCAGGCACGGCGTTCGTCATTCACGGCGTTGCTGGTGCCTTGGAACCTGGCCTGACGAACCAGGCCAGCAAGAATATGTACAAGATTGGATTCTTCCTGAGTTTCCTCATGAGCTCGGCAGTCTACTATGCTGGTAACATGCTCTTCCCTACATATATCTACCCCGAGAGCAAGCAGGATACTCCTAAATCTTGGGAATATATGGCGGACTCCGAGGGCTTCTTTGAAGGAGAAAGCGTGCTCACTATCAGGCTGGGCAATGGTGCTGTGATGTCGGAGAAAGACGCTGTTTGAACTCCTCATAGATGGCATATAGCATTTAAATTCACATTTATTTATCGTGTAACTATGTCCAGGGCTTTTGAATAATGTGTTCATCTTCCCGAGGCAATTGCCACTGGTTCGGAACCGATTGCAGTACCGTAAGGGCCATTCTCGGTCGGAGGGTGCCGTAGATTAGCATTACATATTGCACCAATCTTGGCTCAATTCTTACGAGTCAGATAGTAATTATTATATTAGTGATCATTTCTAGAAGTGCTTTTGTTCTATCTGTGATAACGCCCAAGTGGAGTGGTGGGAAGTCCGGACCGCCCATTGGTTGATCGGTTGTTGCGCCTATGCATGCCTATCTTCCGGATCCTCCGCTTCCCCTCCACCCTCTCGACCATCAGCGCATTTTATCCACTAGGCATGAGCTTCTACGGTGTCGTTCCACCTGGCAATGGACCGGGCTCTCCATCGACTCCGGGCGGGCAGCTTTCCAGTCATAGCCGTAAACGTGGGATGGGGAGGACAGCCTGTTCGCGTTGCAAGACCAGGAAGCAGAGGGTATGTGCTAGAATTTCCTTTGATGACGATGCACAAACCCTTGATATTGATGGTTATTTCAATAGTGTGACGGTAGGCTGCCCGTATGTTCCAGCTGTACAAAATCAGGGGCATCATGCGACCTGCAAAATATTCGCGGCGAAGACCTGGTCGTGGCAAAGTGCGTTCATTCATAGGTTGCCTTGTTGGGAGAGAGACTAAAACTGATCTAGGTATGTTCAAAGCCTGGAAAACAAGGTCGCCGACCTAGAGATGCAACTCCAGCGGCACCAGCCCACGCGGGCTGAACAGCCGGATGCTAGGTTTCCTCCAGGCGGATTGCCGGGGCGTATCAGCATTGGCGATGTCCAAGTCAACTCTCTCTGTTTCGACCTACCCAATACATCTTCGTTCGCCAACTCCTCGCAGTTTGGGCTTCATCTTGCCCTCAATCTCAGTGATGTCGCGCAAGCTTCAACTGTGAGCAAGGCTGGAACGACCAGCCCCCAGTCAACCGGGGATTTCCATTCTCAGGATGACCGTTCGGATACCTCGCCCAGTTCGGGGAACTATCCATTCACCGCCGTTATGGACAATCATGCAGAGGGTGCTGGACCGCCTCCAGAGGAGCTGGGTACGAAGCTAATCGAGACCTACTCGGAGAGACTAGATTGGAGGTATCCTTTCTTGGATCTGGACCAGATTGTGGAACTTCACCAAGAGAGAGAAATTCTCTCGCGTGTGGAACCGCAGTCCCTAACAGCGAACCAGCGATTTGGATTATTTAAATTGTACCTCGTGTATGCTGTAGGGTCTGGGCTGCTGGCTTTGACAGAAAAACAGACGTCCTCACCAACACCGGAGGTCAGTCTCATAAAAATACCGTTTTCCGATCGTGAAGCAGTTTGCTAACTATCCAAACAGGCTTTTTATGCAACAGCCATACAGCATATTTCAGCAGCACGAGAACCTCAATCCCTCGAGAGCATCGAGGCCATGGTTCTTCTGGTGATTTTCCACCTTCGGTGCTCCCTTAGCCAAGAGCTATGGTACTTAATTGGGTTCGCCATGCGTACCTGCGTTCACCAGGGGATGTACCTTTCCCGGCGCGAGGTTGATCTACCCCCCACGACCATACAAAAGCGACGAAAGCTCTTTTGGACTGTTTACTCTCTCGAGCGCAACATTTCCATCGCACTCGGCTACCCCGTCAGTCTCCCTGATCGGTTGATTGACGTGGATATGCCCACTGTGATGCGAGACGATGACCACAAATTACGGCAGGCCATCCATATTTTCCAACTCAGAAGAATTGAGTCTCGCATTCATCATTCTATATACCGCAATGACCGCACCCTGCAAGTTTTACTACCTAAGACGAGAGGGCACTTCCAGAAATTACAAGAGTGGAAGGACAGTATAGTGGCGTCTGTGGATCTATACAGCAGCCGTCGCCTGGATTACTTCCTTCTTCATTATCACCGAGCCACGCGCCTCCTCATCCAGCCTTTCCTCTCTATTTTGCCGAGTTCTGATCCTTACTACAACGCCTGTCTAGAGTCGGCGGGTCAGATCTGTCAAATTCACAAAAGACTGCATCAGAACTCCGATTATGGACACAGCTTCATCGCCGTGCAAACGGTCTTTGTGTCTGGCATAGTGTTGCTCTACTGCCTGTGGACGCATGGGAGTGACGTGTGGAGTGTACGGTTAAGCAATAATATTCGAGCATGCTCGAGCGTGCTGTTCGTCATGGGAGAACGAACCCCATGGGTACGACGATACCGGGACGCATTTGAGGCGCTTGTGAGCGTTACCATGGAGAGACTGGAGACACAACAAACAGGCACTGGAGTAGGTGGTGCGGGCACCACAGAAGATATTCCTATGAACGATACTGCAGTCCCGGAGGTCCGGGATACTCAAATTCGCGGCAATTCGGTCATTTCGAACGGCGAGTTTATGAATGGATCCGGATCTGTCCCAGGAGAGCATATGCCGCCGCCGCTGCAGGTATTACAGGACCGATGGATGGAATTCGATACCATGGCAGTTGTCAATGAGCTTGCAACCTGGGCAGATCCCGACACGCCCTCAGCGCAAATACCTTGGACACTCGGCTATGGCGACTTTGGAGATTGCAGTTGGGAGGAATGGCAGTTGCCGTAGTTAATCAGGCCGTGTAACTGCATAATGCGATAGCAATAATACTCGAATATACGACCACGAAGGTTCTTCTTGGAAGCTACTTATTGGATCAACAGGTACTTGAAATCATCGCTTTAGATAGTCATCGAACACAAAGGTCCAGCCCTTATTCCTCGGCTTCATCCACCTCACGTGAACTAGATGTACAGATTCAGTGCCCTTATTCCTGTTTCCTGGCATCGTCAACCCACTTTCGGTCAGGCTGGTAAGGAAACTTAGACCGGAAGTGCTTGGCGATATCTCGCCTGTTCGTCACCCAAACATCAGGCTTGTCGGCGACGTACTTCATAAAGTTACGAAGCGCTTCACATCGGCCGGGCTTGCCGATGATACGTGTGTGAAGGGGAATGTTCATCATCTTGCCGCCTTCGCGATACAGCATGTCGAAGGTGTTCTTGAGATACTTCTCATAGCTCTCGCCTGAGCTGGAGCCAAATCCGGGCGCCATGTGGAATTTGCCGTCATTGCAGTCGTACTAGTCCGATGTGTCAGTACCGGAACGAATTGAATCTGATCGACGAAGATGGACTTACATTGTATGGGATCAAGAGCATACCCTCCCGCTCCTTCTCGGGCAGGTCGTTTTCCCATGGCAAGTCAAGCCAGTAAGGTACATCATCATTGTAGCACTCCGATGACCAGAGGAACTCTGCACCCAGCTCCTTCCAGACCTCAGGAAATAGATGGTGTGTCTGTGGGGTCCCACGGCCAAAGTAGGCGCCAGCGGGCATCTCACCAGTTACCTCCTTCAGCAGCAACA
This sequence comes from Penicillium riverlandense, assembly GCF_028828495.1. Lineage (NCBI taxonomy): Eukaryota > Fungi > Ascomycota > Eurotiomycetes > Eurotiales > Aspergillaceae > Penicillium > Penicillium riverlandense. Next base: position 4,898,298 of record NW_026643194.1, read on the forward strand.
GACTCTCCTTAATGTACGCCTTATCCTCCTCCAGATTATAGTCCCAGAAATCCTTCCACCGCACACCGTGGGTAGCTATTTCGTGACCGTCACGCACCAAGGCTTTGGCAAATGTTGGATTCTTCTTCAGGGCCATCGCAACTGCGTAGGTCGTGAAGGTCCAGCCAAACTCCTTGAACAGGCGGATCAACCGCCACGAGGCAACTCGACTACCGTACTCAAAGTCGTGTTCAGCATTGAGATACCGGGCGTTGTCACGATGTCCACCCGACGAACCCTTCTCCCACAGGTACGGCTCCGACATATTGTCGCCGTCCAGAATACAGCGCTCACCACCCTCCCTGGCACGAGTTAGTCTCCATGGATCTGAAACGGGTTTGAGTCGCGCAAGCTCACTCATAATTCAGCACAAATGACACCGCAATACGGGCACCGTTGGGCCATTTGGCGTCAAACCCTTCCTCGCCGTAACCTTCAAAGTCGCGGGGGACTTGGTACTTTGGCTCGATGTGGACCATTTTGGGAGCGCGGAAATTGGGTTGGACTAAGGATGAATCGGTACCTACCCTCTGCAGTCTATTTGAGGTTTTGAATGGATAAATAATTTGTGGCCATTGGTTGTCGTTATCAACTCGGGAATACCTAACCGATATCTGGCGGGGTCGGTCCCTCCGTCGGAGTCTCCGGCGCGCATTGCGGAAATTGGCTCTCGCGGGGCATTCAAAGCGCGACACGGAATTGAGCCGAGCGGGGCGGGACTGACTCGCAGCGGTACATACGAAAATTGGTCACGTCAATCAACATGATTATTTTCGGGCAGCTGATTGTACCTTAGCGCGGTGGATTGCGGTGCCGAGGTTTTAGCTTCGGTCATGATAAGGGCTTGACACAGACAGGAAGGCATCCAGAGTGGGAGCACGACCTTCTCACTACGCTGTCAGCAGATTAAGAACGGCATTTTTTGACAGAGGCCACCATGGCTCCAACCCGGGAAGAGTTGCTCTCTCTAGCAAGAGGGCTGTCTTTCGAGATCCCGGAGCATGAGATCGAGGACTATGAGATGCTTCTTGCGCGCATGGAAAAGACATTAGAAACCGTGGCCGCGATGGACGGCAAGTGCTGCACATTTTGTTCGGAACCTCAATTCGCTAACTATCATGCAGACTACCAGCCCGAACCCGACCAGACTACCAGCCCTAGGCAAAACATCCATTTCCCACAAGCAGCGGACAATCCTCTTGGAGCATGGGCCTGGCGCTTCGAGCTATCGTCTAACTCGCCAAGCTCGGACATCTTGCAAGGCAAGACCTTCTGTCTGAAAGACAACATCTGCGTCGCAGGCGTGCCATGTCTACTCGGCACTGACACGTTCCGTGACTGGATCCCGCGCACCGATGCCACCGTGGCGACGCGCATCATCGAAGCTGGCGGCATCATCACCGGCAAGGCCGTATGCGAGAACCTATCGCGTGGGGCTGTCAGCTCGAGTGCAGCAACAGGCCCGGTGCACAACCCGTACGCGCGGGGGTATTCGGTTGGGGGCAGCAGCTCGGGCACGGCGGCGGTGGTTGCGAGCGGCGGTGCGGACATGGGCATCGGGTGCGATCAAGGAGGCAGTATTCGCATCCCGGCCGCCCTGGCGGGGCTGTATGGGCTCAAGCCAACCGCGGGGTTGGTGCCATATACGGGAATCGCGAGCAATGATGCGAGCTTGGACTATGTTGGGCCTATAACCACCACATGTCTCGACAATGCCTTGCTGCTAGAGGCGATTGCCGGCGCGGACGGTCTAGATGATCGCTCAGGGCCAGGGATCCCTTTCCCCAAGGATGTGCCACGTTACTCGCGCTTGATTAAGCAAAATGCAGCGGCCGGAATTGAAGGGCTGAAGATAGGTGTATTGAAAGAAGGCGTGCCGGCCGATATCGACCCGAACGTGGAGAAAAGGTTCAGAGATGCGGTCATAGTCTTCGAGAAGCTGGGAGCTAGCGTGCAGGAGGTCAGCGTCCCGCTTCACGCTCATGGCAGAGGGGTATACTCGGTACTCAGCAAAATGGGGAATCATATGGGAATGATGGGACGGGCAACGGGTCGGCGACAAGCGATGCTGACAGATCTATACGAGAAGAAGGGCCTTCCCTACACACCCGAAGTGGTGAGCAAGGTAAGTTCAGCACAGAAATATTTCATTGAAACCCGCTGAGTTTTCCCGACATAGATGAGCGTCATGAGCAAAGAAGGCCTCCTCAGTGGCGAGTTTGCCTGGCAACGCTATGCAACCGTATATCCGAAGGCTGCGAACATCATGCGTAAGCTGAAAGATCTATATGATGACGTTCTCTCCTCGGTGGACGTGATAGTGATGCCCACGACGCTGTCGCCCGCGAACCGCCTCCCAGTGGTAGACGCAAAGCCAGTGGTCCAAATGGAAGCGGCGAAAGGGAAGACGGAGAATACATGTTCTTTCAATGCTACAGGGCATCCAGCGCTGGCAATGCCAATTGGCTTTGTGCCTGCAAAGGAGGATGTGAACACCAAACTACCTGCTAGTATGCAGATTGTGGGCAGGTGGCACGATGAGTTGACAATTCTACGAGCTGCGTATGCGTGGGAGCAAAGTATCAACTGGAAAGAGTTTTGAAGATAGCGAGAACAGGATAAAGAAATTATGGTGAAAATTGATGCTATTTAAATTCAGTAAATTAGTATAGGTTCCATCATGCGACATAACTAGTCTCTCGATGACGGAAAATGACCTGGTTTGGACGTGACGTCTTTCAGACCTATAGTAGGAACCACCGAAATCGGCATTGAAACATTGACTAAATTGAGATATGCGCCGACGCTAATGCAGAAAAGGCACACGAGACTAGGCATATTCCTGATCCTTGACACGATCATGCTCTTCGCGAAGGACCTCCGGATCATTCATCTCAAACTGGAAATTCCAAAGCCTTGCCACGGAATCCGTTCTGCTCGTCTTGGAGCTAGTCCGCCCGACGTGCTGCACAATGCTTGGTGTCACAGCCCAGCGGATCTCATTATACTTGTCCGCAAATTCCTCCGTAAGACTATCCGCTTCTCCACGGCCTTTCTCGGTGTACCAACCCACAATATCGGGAACTCGTGCTCGGGGAAAGACAAACGCCTGCGAGCAGCAGGCGTAGCGTGGCATCTGGTGCACACCTTCTGGAATAGGGCGCGTCGTCACTTGTCCAGCGGCGAAGAAGAGCCCAATTAAAAGAGGTGTACAGATTCCACATGCGATAAGGATCATTTCCTTCGGGATGATAGTGCGCAAACGTGTATTGTATTGTCGCAAGCCGGTAAGTGAACATGCGACGAAGGCGACAGTCAGGACAGAGTAGGAGAGGAAGACGGGCCAGTCTTCGGCGTTCCAGCTAAGGAATTTTTCGGTATAGAAGAGACGAAGGTATAACCCTAAATTCGGCCGACCAGTCGGTCAGCGTGGTTCTCGATTCTCGGCTCCGAGTGTGATGAGAGGGCTTTTCTTACATTTTGAGGCCTCAATCTCCTGGGTCTGCTCCTCAGCCGACTCTATGGCAGCTCGAGTTCGGTGGTACCATCCGTCCTGCGCGACGATATCGTCTTCCATCATGACCACATAAGGAGCACCGACCGCCTCACACGCCTTCAACAAGAATCTATAGTCGAAAAGGGCCTTTTCTTTCGCATCCTTCTTTGCCTCTTCGGTCTCCAGGCTTCGAATATGGTCGATGTCAACCTCCATATCCACGCCCGTAGAATTGTAGAGCAGCACTCGATCCGACACTTTGTGCAGCCACGTCTCATTGTACGCCGGGTGCTCCGAGGGGTTTGTGTGCGCGATGAATGTAATCAGGTATATATCTGCGCGCTCAGCTTCGCTCAAACCCTCGAGGACCGTACCGACGGCGCTCCTGAAATAGCGCCGTCCAGAACGCGCGATGGTCGCGAAGCCGACACATAGCTGTGGGTTGCTTGATGCTTTCGATATCTCTATGTCTGGATTTTGGTCCACTGTGTCGATGAATGCGTCGGCTTCCTCGAGCCTCGTGGCGGAATAGGAGAGGTCGTAGGAAGAGGGTTGGAAGAAAATCGACCCCGGGTCGCGGGCTGACCGGGCTCGCACATATAGGGCAAGGAAAGTATAAAACAATAGAAAGCAGAGGAGAAAACGAAGGGTAGGAGAGTTATACTTGGTCGTTTGTCTTAAGCCGTGTGGAATGCTCCTTTCCAGCCTCATTATGAGCAACAACAATAGTGAGAAAAAGCTCCTGTCACCCCTTAAAATCCACGGCTGAGTGCTTAGCCTCGACAAAGCTACATAATTCTGTATTTAATATACGGACCATTTTCTCAGCGGGCAGATTCAGCCGCGACCCACCGTCTGTTACAATGTAGTGGTTTAGCCAATGGCTACTCGTTCTATACGGCTCTTGAAAAACTATCCAATCCGGGTCCAGACAGACCATGAGAGCTCGTGGCAGTGAACGGTAATAATACGTTGCCAATGTCTCAATTCTCAACCGCGGTTTACATACACAGTCGGGACTAATTATTGCGTGGCAAGTGTCCCGCAACTCCTTGGCCTTCCAATCAAGCGGAAGAGGCTTTTCTCTTGGCTCTGACCAGCGTTGGAATTTTTTTGGATTCCTTTTTAATGAGAAGTGCTCATTTATTAATCCTATAGAAGCCCTTTCCAGTTTTCCAACACCAAAATCTTACCCAGCCGCAGATATTATAAGGTGAAAATTTGAAAGCCACATACATATTACCCGCCCCCTCTCTCCGTTGGTGAGGGCCCGACTAATTAGGGGGCGGGTACATATTATTTCGGCATCCTAGATCTGATGTCTCAATTTCACTGCTCTATTAAAGTTCGACACAGTAAGCACTAACAGAATTTGATCTAGTGCACCAAAAATTTCTCCACACGTAAAGAGAAATAAGGGCTATCCTTGCCATTTGTGGCTAGTTTTTTTTCGACTTGGACGGCCAAGGTCTATATATTCCGCAAGAGGCATAAGGCCACCGGGGTGCTCTACCAAATTACCCCTAAATGTCTAAATTTGTGACAATTGTGCCCTTAATTATGCAGCCATACAAACCGGAGGGCTAGATCATTAACAGAGAAGGAACATAGATAGTGCGGACTCAAAAGTCTGCTTTCGGGGGTTCAGAGTTAGCTTTCCATGTAGGTGTCAAAATCTGTATGTAGCAACCAGGCTTAACAATCTACTTGGCTGTATGAAGACGCAGTACTTGTTAGAGAGAAGAAAAAGGACCAATAATGAAGCAATGCAAATCTCAAGAACCCCGCTTGTGATTCATCCTCTAATACTCAAATCTATATTAGTGCAACTCAGTTGACTCACTATGGAACCAAAAGCGAAAAGAAGGTAAAACAAGATATTACAAAGTAATATGCCAAAGAAGATGAGATAATTGTCTCCGGCCAATGGAAGAAACACAAGAAACGCCGGGTTTCATGATACCAAATCGCCAAGCAAGCATGATGTAATGTAGCAAGAGGTCGAAGGCTAAGGTAAACTATACAGTCGGAAATGGAGGACATCTGCACATGCAGGTAGATATCCAATCCGGGTTGATGATATCGATGTCGTGACAGTCATGAAGGAGGAAGGTGGTGGGATGGACGGTTTACGTCCCGTCATACGGTTGTATGCGCTCGAGCTGAGCACTGCGGCGCTCTTCCTTGACCTTCCGCTTCTCCATCTTCTTCATGGCTTCCTCGGTCAGTTGCTGGCGGAAGAGGCGCTCGACGACATCCTTTTTCCGAGACCGTCGGTCACCGAGCATGATTAGCACGCCGCCTGTGATGTTGCAGGTGATGGAGCAGCAGAGAATAACAGTGGTCAGGGCGAAGGGTCGATATCTGGGCGGTTCCATGCTCCAGGTGCACACGCCGAGCGCAATCTGCAGGATCGAATGGAAGTCAAGGATGACGACAATAGCGACGAGCATCCGCAGTGGGAATGCGTGGTGAGTCACTGTCTCGTGGGGCTTGTAGAAGGTGTGCGATTTGGAGAACTTGTTTTGGTGGTGGATCAGTCGCAGCTGTTGGCGCTGGTCGAGCACCGAGAACTCATATTCGTCTTCCTTGGGGGTGTCGCCGAATTCGATATCGATATCCATCTCCCGCTGCGCTGGGAGGTCGTTTTTGTTCTTCAGGTCGGGGAGGCTTCGCTTGCGACGGATTTTCCATGTCAGGTGCGTGTAATGGGCGATGAAAATCATATGGTATGTATCCACGGCTCGGAAAGGAGCTAGTCCGTCACCCATGATGGCAAACAAGCCGACCAAGATGTTATCGATAATGTTGATAACATAGTCCTCTTTGCCGCCAACGTTGATCCAGCCTGTATGAAATTAGTGGTCCATCTATACGTCATAGGTAGAGATGAGGAGTCGGTACCGATCAAGAAAAGTACCCACGCAAGACCGAAGAGGGTAATGAGGGTCGCGTAGAGAGTCACAAGAAATCCCAGTGCTGTTGGAAGACAGTCAGCTTGTCTTCCTTAAGACACCGCGAAAAAGACTTACGTTTGCGCACATATTGACTGAACCCCTTCATGGCTCGTCTGAATTTGGATCGGCGAGAGTGAAGCATGTGCCGGACGTGATCGTTCAGTTCGGCGAAATCTTCCTTCGTCCACCCCTCCAGATCGTGTCCCTCAGGGAGCACAGCAAACCGGGGACCCGACACGACGGAGGACATACTCGTGAATGGACGCAACTGCTCAATGCGCGGCCGTTCTTTCTTGGCATCTTCCGAGAGCTCAGCTTCATCAGTGGTAGTCCCCTGCTCTTCATCGGAGGAGGGCGGAGGTCGCGAAATAGTATAGGTGGGCATGCGGTTGACAAAACTACCCAAGTTCGGCACGAATAGCGAATTCTGAACATTGGTGAGGGTGGACAGAGCCGACACCTCCGGGTCTATCATGCGTTAGTCTATAACCCCTTAGCATGTATAGGAATCGAACTTACCAATCACGTCCAGTACATCAACAACATGAGGTCCATATTCGCCCGTACGTCGAGAAGCCTCTCGGGATAGTGTTGGCATCGCCCCTGTCACAGTTGACGCGCGGTTCCGTGAGAACCGATTCAAAGCCGCTTGACTGGTGCGGCGCAGAATACCTCGATGGTTCTCTGGCCGTGGGACAACGGCCGGAGGCAGTTGCAGAGTAGCATTTTCCTGCTCCTCGAGGGGTAATCCTGGAGGAGTATTTGCAACCGGACTCTGGAGCGACGATTCTTCGGTCAGGGGCATCATCCGCATAGGGGTCGTCACCCGCGTGAGAACATCCGGGGGAGGCGACGACCATCGTCCCGGCCGTGGCTCCGAGTTGCTGCGCCGACGGCCCTGCCATCCATCATCAGCGTCCTCTGTGGGCACATTGGACTGGTCAGATGGTTGCCGGCTGACTACCGCCACTGGCGCTTGCTCGGGTTGGGCCTGAGATTGGGTGTTGACGGTATCCAAGGACGAATAGGACGATAGGCGGGAGAGGCGAATACTCGGGCGACGCGTTCGGTTTGAAGGGGCTCGCGGGCGTAGAGTGCCGAGCGGTGGACGTGATGCAGAGGATTCAGGAGGCGCCGGTGCTGCTCCGGGTTGGCCCTCCTGGGAAGCCGAGTCATCGACAGTCTCAATGCGATCCATGTTGGGCTTCGGCGGAGGACCCCGGGGAAGGGAAAGATTTGAGAAAGGGCGGAAGATGTGCGCAGTCGGGGCTAGGAGGGAGAACACTGGCAACACAAAAAAAGGCACGCGCACAGGTGACTTCCTTCAGTCCATTGATGATTCGGGCCGGAAGGAAAAACCCTGTGAAGGAGAGAAGTTGAAGTGAAGCCAAACAAATCGGGGATGACGGCTCGGCAAGCCTGACTCAGCAAATCTTGTTTTCGCGCGAGTGACGGAGTGACGGGGGCCAAGACTTCGTTCACTAGTGTGGATTTAGGCTGTCGATCCCGAATTGCATAGTACGGATGTCGTGGGTGTGCATGCAGTGGGGGGTGGATTATTAGATGGCGTGTGGCAAAATATAATAGGAGGAGGGACAGAATTCATCTATCTGGTGGCAAATATTGAAGACGAGCCTGATTACAAAGAGGAACTATACACTCACGAGAATGTATAGATCAAACGGTGCTGTTGGCTCTTTCATCAGGACCACTATAATAACTATGATGCCCAGAGCCTACAGACGCTTTCTCTCGTCCATCTCTCTCAAACTAGTCAATCCAGATGCAGACCACCACGGATGATTCCGTCATTGGTGGCACAGTGATCGACAACCCACCTGCGCCCAAGACACCGGGCTCACCGACCAGGCGCAAACGCTCTATATCGGTGGAATTCGTGTCGGACAGACCTAGTAAACAGAGGGCAGTGTTGCAAGAGGTTCCCTCAATGCCAGATGCCATCGAAAAGCCATCGACTGACTTCCAACCATGCCCCTTCACGAACGAGTTTTTCGGAGATGTCGCGCACACGATTGCCAACACCTTTCCCTTTGAGAGCTTTGCTCGCGCGCAGAATTGCAGTCTCCAAGATGTCGCCCATGCGATTAGCGCAGTGGTTCTAGCGCCGCTCCGATGGCCACATCTCCTGCTGGAAGGGAGCCTGTTAGTGTCGGAGTACGGCCAGATTTTGATTGCTGAGTGGAGGGCACGCCAGGAAGGAAATCGGGCGAGTTGCTCCAGATCAATGCTTGGTGCAAGCGCTGACACAACAGGCAGTCTTGCGTTACCGTGGACACGCCCGGCAGAACCCAGGCCTCAGATGGCACCCGAGAATGGGCGAACGAGCCGAACCTCAAGCCGTTGGGAAGTGGCACGCCCAGATCACCCGTCATCCGAACCGAAGTCAAGATTGATATCTGGGGGGATTACATTCCGGTGGAGAAGTGCAGTGATGACAGTAGATAGTGAGTCGTCCACGACTTCTACCAGCCACCGGCAATACACACACCGCCTTTCTCCTTTCCCTCTCATCCCCCCGTCGACCATCTCTCCTTCCCTTCTTCTTCTTCTTCTCCCAAAGGTCAACTCTGCTTGCAACTTCAATCCCATCCCAACTTCCCCTTTTCAACCGGTATCTAGGGCACCAAGCTACCCTGCTCCTTCCCCTCCATCCCTCCCCTCGTCAAGTTCTTTCCATCCTGCCACCCAGCGAAGGCAAAAATCAACAAACAAACACAAATCCATCATCAATCCCTTTTGTGTCACCGCCCATTCAAGATGTCTGCTGCCGTCGATACTATCACTGATGGTGTGGCTGCCACCAACATCAACGACGCCCCCGCCGCGAACGGCGCGGCTGCGGCGGCGGCTGATGCTGCGGCTGCCAGCGCGGATGAGGGCCGTCGTCTGTACATCGGAAACCTCGCCTACGCGACCACCGAGGAGGAGCTTAAGGAGTTCTTCAAGGACTATACCATGTAAGCTTCACCACCGCACATGGACCCTCCACTCGGTACTTGAGCTTGAAGACCAAAATGCTGACTCACTTTGGTTCCAGCGAGACCACCTCGATCCCGGTGAACCCCCGCACCAACCGCCCCGTTGGCTACGCATTTGTGGACCTCGCCACTGCGGCGGAGGCTACTGCTGCCATCGAAGGACTCTCCGGTAAGGAGATCCTCCAGCGCAAGGTGTCGGTTCAGCTGGCCCGCAAACCCGAGCCGGCCGAGGCCAAGGAGGGGGCTACCAGCGGCGGTGAGGGCGCCAGCGGTAATGAGGGTCGCAAGCGCACCGGTGGACGTGGCCGCGGTCGTGGCCGTGCTCGTGGCCGTGGCGGCCGTGGCGCTCGTGGTCAAGCTGTATGTTTCTTCCCCCTCATACACCTGGCATGACACTAACATCGACGCAGGATCAGGAAGGCCAGGAAGGCACTGACGGTGCTGCCGACGTCCCTGCTGAGACCGCCGAGGGCGAAGCTGCTGGCACGGAGGGAGCCAAGAAGGAGGGCAAGCCCCGCGTGGCGCGTCCCCAGAAGCAGCGTGGTCCTCCTGAGGATGGTATCCCGTCCAAGACCAAGGTCATGGTTGCTAACCTACCCTACGACCTGACTGAGGACAAGGTGCGTAATCTGTTCCACGGTGAAAGATGTATTTACTGACCCCCGCCCAGCTCAAGGAGATCTTCGCCGAGTACTCGCCCGTGTCGGCCAAGGTTGCCCTGCGCCCCATCCCGCGCTTCATGATCAAGAAGCTGCAGGCACGCAACGAGCGCCGTAAGACTCGTGGCTTCGGTTTTGTCAACCTTTCCTCCGAGGCGCTGCAGGAGAAGTGCGTGGCCGAGATGAACGGCAAGGATATCGACGGTCGTGTGATTGCCGTCAAGGTGGCCATTGACAGCCCCGGCAAGGAGGACGATGTCAACGAGGCGGCTGACAAGTACGAGGAAGCCAACGCGCCGGCTGACGAGAAAACTACTCCCGCCGCCGCTCCCGCTGAGGCTTAAATTCCTTTCAACCAACACACTCATTTGCTGATTGCTATGGGGATGGATACGGAAGAACCGTATTGATACGCCAAGATCCGCTGTGAATATTCTAGCTATTCGACAGATGTGGTCCGAGAGCAAATTCGCTGGGCACTGGAGACTGTGATGAAGGATGATGACTCTTTTAACGGATGCCATGGCCTGAGCCCTTTAGAGGCCAGGCCTTTCATCCCTAACGACTTTTTTTTAACTTCTGTACTGTATCTTAGCCCCAATTTAACACCACGGATTGATGATATTTTCGTGTGTTGTTGTAAATAGTCAAGGCGGGATGACGCTACTGGCCCTTGCGGATCACCGCCGAAGCGGAACTTGCCCTTGCCCAGAACAACAATTCTCCCTCTCCACTACTCACTGTCCTCCATTCACCACTCCCTCCCCATCTCCAGTCGGAAAATCTATCTAGGTTTCCGCTGATCCCCTGCGCATCGAGGGCAGGGAAACCCAAGAAAACTCAAGAGGCAACAAAAGGGGGACCGAGCACAGCCAACCAGATCCCGCAACAACGCCAACAACGGGTGCTGCATCGAGCCACACTCTCTTTCCCTCGTGATCGGGGTTTCTTCGTCAATCGCTTTACGACTGTCGCTTTATTTCTTTGAACACAATGTCTCGCATGTGGGAGGTTGATCCGGAGACGAAGACGAAGGTGCGCAACTCCTGCGGTTGAAAGTGGCAAGAACACTGACCAGGCAACGACACGCAGCTCCTTCGAATCTCCAAGACAAATGGAAATGACAGATGTTGCGATTGCGGTGCTCCATCGCCTCAATGGGTTGGTTTCCCTCACTTCTCGCATTTACCTAGGGTCTTTTTGCCCGAATTCATCCTTAACGACCCACGCTGCGCACAACCAATACAGCCATAGCATTTGCTCACTCGTGTCAATTATTAGGCCTCCCCCAAATTCGGAACATTTATCTGCCTCAACTGCGCGGGCACCCACCGCGGGCTGGGTGTGCACATCTCATTCGTTCGCTCAATTACCATGGACGCTTTCAAGCACGCCGAGATCCAACGCATGGAACTCGGGGGCAATGAGCCCTGGAAGTCCTTCTACGATAACCATCCCGTCACCGTATCCGAGGGCCGCACATTCGAGGACTCGACGATCAAGGAACGATACGATGGTGATGCCGGAGAGGAGTGGAAAGAGCGGTTATCTTGCAAAGTAGAGGGCCGAGAGTACGTGCCCGGCCAGGAGAAGAAGAATGCTGCCGCCTCGCGGTCTAGCACGCCATTGAGCACTGCGGGCTCAGGCGCTGGTATGGCCGCCCGCTCGGGGTCGCCTGCTACTTCCTTGGGGCGATCTGATAGCCAGCGCGGTGGACCGGCGAGTAAGAAAGAGCAGAACGAGTCATACTTTGCGAAGCTGGGGTCTGAGAACGCTACCCGGTCTGATGCACTTCCGCCGTCACAAGGAGGGAAATTCACTGGGTTCGGGGGCGGGTTGCCTCCACCTTCTGCGAGTGAACGTCGGCCATCGCCTTTTGGAGGATTTGGCGGGAATCAAGCCTTTGATGATCTCCAAAAAGACCCCATGGGCACACTGACCAAGGGCTTTGGATGGTTTGCCTCGACAATCGGCAAGGGCGCGAAGACGGTGAATGATTCATACTTGCAGCCCACGGCGAAACAGGTACGTCCCTATATGTTTTTGCTTGATATCAGAAAGCTGACTTAACCTTTTCCCCATTCCAGCTCGCAGAGTCCGACTTTGCTGCTCAGGCCCGCACGCAAGCCGCCAGCTGGGGTCAAAACCTACAGGCCGGTGCTAAAGGAGCCGCAGACCAGTTCAATCGTTTCGTCGAAGGAGAGGAGGATGGCCGTGCCGCCAATCGCCGTTCTCGCATCGAGCCCGAGCGCAGGGATTTCTGGGACGATTTCTCGTCATTGGCCTCGGAACAACACCAAGCCTCAGGGCATCAGCGCAGCGGCTCGCGGTCTGGTACCATCGGCACCGCGGCCATGCGAAAAGGGCCCGTGCCAACATCGTCGCTGTCCAACACTTCCTCTACAGGCGATGCCACGGCCTCTTCTGGAACCGGCGGGGTAGAGGGCGCGGAGGGAGCTACTGCTGCGTCCACGGGTAAAGGGAAGGAGGACTGGGATGAGAACTGGTAGTAAATATTTATACCTGTAACCGGTGTGTCGGCCGGTGTTGGAACAGACAAGACTCAATATATCTAGCGTGACATTTTATACAAAGTATATAATCAGGTCAAATATCTTGTCCACCACCCCTCCTTCCTCTTCAACGACTCACAAATGGCCTTCTGCCCAATCCATCCATGTCCCTCTCCCTCAAACTCAACCACCTCCGCCACTCTCCCCTGCTCAAGCATCGCACTAGCCATCATCCTGGCCTGCGCAACAGGAACAACAACATCCTCGGTCCCCTGCAACAATAGCAACGGCGCCTTCATCCTCTCAGCATAGTAACATGGGCTCCTCTTCTCAAGTTCCGCTCCTCTCTCCTCAACCGGCGTCCCACTCAGAAGCAAGCGGTCCACGTCCTGACTCTCGAATTTATACGAATCCGCTTGCAGCGCGCGCACATCGCTGATCCCGTACGAACTCACCCCCGCCGCCCAGACTCCGGGGTACAGGTGCAGCGCTTGCAAAGTGAGATATCCGCCTGCGCTGCCGCCGTAGATCCCGACGCGCGATTTATCGACTAGCCCTTTCTCAATCAAGTAGTCTACTGCGCTGACTGCGTCGCCTACATCGACCAGTCCCCAGTATCCAGATAGTCGCTCGCGGTATTCGCGGCCGAACCCCGTCGAGCCGGTGTAGTTCACCGCGCAGACGGCGAAGCCACGCGTCGTGTAGTATTGGATCTCGAGGTTGAGTGCCGGGGTGACACACCCGTTTGGTCCGCCGTGGACGTGGACTAGGACCGGGGGAGGGGGAAGAGCGTTGCTGTCATGCGGCGAGCAGTCCGGGTTGCGAGGCGGGAAGAAGAAAAAGTGCACATTGCCGTCGGTGCGCGGACCGTGTTTTTGGGGTGCTGTTAGATGAGTTGCGCGGGAGACGTATTCTGCTGGTATGGTGAATGAGGCCGTCGATGCGAGGATGGTCTTATGGACTTCGTTGTTGGTGCTGATTGATACTAGGGCTAGTTCCTGGGGTGCGGTCGTTGATGCGCCCACGATTGCGACGCTGTTGGATGATACGCGGAAGATTCCGCTGCCTGGGTTTGCAAAGTCCACGTAGGGAAGGTCGAGGTTGTGGACGGATAGGGTGGATGTATTGAGGCGGACGATTTTGCTGGTGGCGTTGGTGATAACTGCTGCCATGATGGTGGTTGTGTCGAGGGATATATAGGTTGAACTAGATAGACGTGCGTTAAACTTGATTCAGTATTCAAAGCAAACAGGACGTACCTTCCAAGCAACCATTCCGCAATGGCAAAGTCCGACTGCTCCAAGCCCTGAAACTCCAGATACCGCACAGACTGATGATCCACGTCAAACGAGTACAACTGCCAATATCCAGTGCGATCACTAGCAAAGTACAACACCCCATCAAGCCCCCATTTCGGCTGCGCGATACTCTCCTCCTTGGCTTTGCCCGCTACACGGGTGATATTCTTCAGGTACCCATCATCCCACTCAGCAACGTAAAGCACAGTGCCCGTCCAGGGCATATCGGGATGCGACCATTGAATCCAGGAGACGTATTTGCCGGAGGGATCGAACTTGGGATGCGAGTAGAAGTCATCGCCTTGCGCAATTATCATTTCTTTGCTAGATGCAATGTCTATGGCGATCAATGTATTGTGCACATGCGTTGCTTGGGTTTCAGGCGTTGCATCACGGTGGTCTTCCTTGATCGCGATGATCCATTGGCTGGTTGTGGGGTGAACGCTGAAATCGGCGTAGCGAAGACCCTTGACCGCTGCGTGGACGCAGGTGGTTTGCGATGAAACTGGGTTTAGAAGATAAATGCCGCACGATTTCCGGTCTGAGAATACAATCTGGCCATCCGGTCTGATTGCAATGGAGCCCCCGCCTAGCTCTTGCACGCTGGCCTGCGCACTGAATTCTTTGGGCAGGATGTCTTGGCTGTGCCCATTTAGATGCTGCATGATGGCAAAGCGCCCATTTTCGGTTGGACGGCACTCGACTGAGTAGATGGCACCGCTTGGTTCCTACATATACTCGTTTAATTCGCGTTCTTGGGTAGTGGATGCGGGGTGTGTAAAGTGGACTCACGTCGACAACTACTTCGTGGAGCGATATGCTGTCTGTTGATAATTGCTCTGCGGTTAGTGGACTAGTCCAGCGGCCATATGGCGCAAGCTGGGAGGGAGCCATTTTGACTGTTTCCCGGGTGCGGTGCGTTCGACGGCGGAATGCTTGGGAGAATAATTTCGGAAATAATATCTGGGTTTCTCGTTGGCTGACTCACCGCGATCTAGATTGGCAAACCTGAGACATTTTAAGGGCAAGACACGACCTGATCCAATTGTCAGTTGAATAGTACACATAAAGTGCCATTTTCAGCGCTCAATGTATAGCCATTTGTTTACCGCACTTAGCGTTGTGGTACAAATTAACAAGACATAATTGTAGCATGATAATGCATAATGTATCTTAAACACGGAACTCCTCTAGATATCTAATCGGACATGTCGAACTCCCCTTTGAACCGTACCCAGAACCTCCTTCTCCACGTCAATTAACAAACACCCAAAATCAACCTAGCAAGCGGCATGCTCCTCCCCATTAGAAGCCGACTCTTTCTTATCATGATCCGGACGAAGGAAAATCGAGCCCACAAGATTAAACACATTGTTCACCCGTAGCCACATGCAATAGAACAAAGTGACACCAGTGACAACAATCTCATCCCGCACAGCAGAGTCATTAGCCTTGGGACCAAGGAACTCGATCTGTCCCACTTTCTTAACACCCCACATATTAGCCGCAAACTTCGCCACGGCGATCTGGTTCTCGTCCATGCAGACAAAGTCCCACGTTTTGAATCCGCTGTGGCTGGTCCATGCCATGGTAACGGGTGATCCTGTTTCCGAGTATGCGCGGGATTGGTGCGTGTACGACGTTTTGAGCCGCTTCTGGGCCTTGATCGTGCCCTTGAACCCGTGTAATTCGTAGTCGGGGCTTATGTCGATTGCGTGCAGGGTGCCTGTTCCGACGGTTGTGTCGCTTTCCCCAGACTTAAAGGTTAGATGAGGCGGGCGAAGCATTTGGAACCCGACGATGTAGAGAGGTTTTGACTCAGGGTCGCTGACATCGCTGATGAGAGCCTTGAATTTGGACCAGGCGAAGTCTACCTTCAAGGCGGAGGACTGGTGGGCCGCTGAGAGAGAAGAGTCCATAGTTGATTGCAATTGATGATAATAGTTTGGTATGGTGATCATGATGATAATGGAACTCTCAGTCGACCGGGCTGCTCTTATATCTTCGAGGGCTGTATACTTCGCCATGGCTGAGCCCCTAGCCACACTAACCGCATTCGGTCCGATGAAGCGCCCGTCCAATGAAGATGCGCCGACCCCATGATGTTTCCTTTTGAGGATGATCGGCATCGTCCTACAAAGGAACGCTGCAGTCTCACTGACCTGGGGCTATGCTTTACACGTGGTGCTCGCGTACCGTCTCAGACAACCTCGAACTAGGCTGGGCGAAGCGTTTGGGTCGCGGATCCCCAAGGGGCGGAAACCGCGCCATATTAAACGATTCTGGGACAATTGCGCTCAGCCTTGAATGCACAGTTTCGTCGGTGGCTCTGGGCGGAAGAACGGGCTGTTTTTAGAGACCCCCTTTGAGGACTTGAAATCGGGACCTGCACAGTGGACAGACCATTTCGTTTTATACCAAAACGTGATTTGATATGTGCTCGACGCAACCAGAATTCAAGGCGAATGCAATCAATTAAATACCTATTATTCATACATGGCCATCAGTATCTCTGCGACGGAGTATACAATTATGCATTAGCACTTCGACGCATTTGGATACGCTCCGCGATGTTCAAAGGTTCTTCATCTCCTTCAAAGCACTGATACCTCCTCAATTTCTGCAACGGCTTCCCTCCCCCAAGACCAATACTCGCAACGGAGATTATTTCGGTCCCTGAAGAATGACCAATGTCGCGAACAACACCGGGGATCTCATCAAGCTCCTTGATAGCGTTTTTGTCGTACGCAACGAGCATCGGGAAGACTTCTTTGCCCATCGACGCGCCGAGCCGCAGCATGGCGAACGAATCCAGTCGGCGTGTCCAACGCGGATATCGACTCGCGTATAACGCTAACGCCAGTAGTGGGAGGAGGTACAGGCCCATGAGCACTGAGACGACGACGACGCCTCCGAGGCTGATGCCGGGGATTTCCATCTCGGACCCGAGATCCTGGCTGATAGTCCACGAGGCTTCCATGGACTCAATGAGATGTTTGTTGGAGAGGAAGGCAGCGGATGTGAATGCATTGGGTATTTGCCCAGGGTTCGTGTATATAGCGACAAGCCAGTCTCCAATAAATTGTTGGGCATTGTCACGGGAGTCGCTAAGTTCGACGAAGTTGATGGAAATGCAGTTGTCGAATTTATCGCCGAAGACATCCGAGGAACTGCTGAAAAGGTTCATGGCAGGTGCGAGCGCGACGCAAGCGTCGACGTCGGAAGTGGTAAGGTCGCCCACCTCGCTGCCTGGGAAGTTGTCCCCGATGACGCTGAAATCTGCAGGAAGAGTCTCGATAAAAGAGCCTGGGCCGAACATGGCATACGCTGTCGTCAGCAGCGGGCCTTTGTTTATCGTCGTGAGCCCATTGTTTGAAGGGATGGTAGTGTTGTCAGTGCCAGTGCGGGAGCGGCGCACGCGCTTTTTCGCAGTCATATACGTGTATTGTTGAATGCAATCCGCGTCGCAGAGACTAATTGTGGGATCACTCTCGAGCAATGGGCCTGGAATTTCGTCGTTCATGTAATTAGGCAACTCAAAATACCCTGCTGTCGTAGTGACATTGATTTCGAACAGCGCACCTCCAGTGGGCGTACCTTCGTATTGGATCGCTTGAGGGACCGATATATTGAGATACAAGGTCTCAGTGAACTCTTGACGGTCTCGGGTTGAGCTCCAGGGGGACTGGGTGACATCCGCCGGCATACAGGCGGTGACTACCCAGCTATAATCTCCGTCAAAAACCCCTGAGTAGCTAGCGAAGAACGCGTTGTCGATAAGGTCACAATTGGCCGGCCACTGGGCCGCTTCGATACTGCTGGATGTGGTGCTAGAGTTGACTCGTGGGGCAAACTGGCGTAGTACTCCCGTGTTGAACCCTGTGGGCACCTCGGCATAGAAAGGGTCGGTCATATCTGCAAAGCTGCTGAAGGTGTTGAACTGCTGTCCGCCTTTCCTCTGCCACAGCTGGGGAAAGAATGTATTGAAATCTGCCGTTTGGAGAGCACTGCGGACCATCACCACATCCATGCCGCGGACCGCCGAGTCGCCGTTTGACGATGTAGAAGAAAGAGCGCCAATATCGCCCCCTGTGTACGGCTGGCTGCAGAAGGTAGGGACGTAAATAGGTTTGCTTGTCAGGAAAATGGACTGGATGGGGTAGACAATTGCGCCGATGAAGTGGAGGAAGACGCCCAGGATTAGCAAGGCGCTGCCACATCGCTTCCAGCCAACCTGTAATACATCATTGACCAGAGAAAGATCCATCCACCGATTATCGGCCAGGGCCATAACATGGCGCATGCTCATGCTCATCCCATCCTTTTGGTTCTGCACAAAAACAACCGCGGCACTAGCACACACGGCCGCAATCAACGGAAGTGTAAGCACGCTAACGATGCTCTGGATAATCTGCGCAGAGCGATAGAACTGCGCATCCCCCGCGTAGCTCATCGGATCCAGCAAAGAGTCGCAAAAAGAGTATTCAGTGTCAATCGTGTATGCTTGCCATGAGCGGTTGTAGATCGGACGGAACGAGAGGTGAGCCAGTATAACCCAGGAGTATAGTGCCAGCGCTGCGTAGATAATGGTGAGAAACAGCGCAAGGACTGAGTGACGAAGTGTCGTGCCATCTCCACCTCTTATTCCCGCATGTTGATTTGGGGGAGCGCGCGAGTACGGCGGAAGTTCCTCCTGCTCTTCGTGATGTACACCAGCAGAATCCGTGGGCAGATGGGAACCGGAATGTCCTAACGTTTCATCTTCAGAGCTGACATCGGACTCTAGGTGTGAACTCACCGCACTCCGAGGAGTAAGCGGCGATAGAGAAATGGCACTGCTGTGGTCTTCCATTTCTGATGGCATCTACGCCTCAGATGCTGGTGTGGAGAGGAATCCACAACCCGCACGGGCGATGGTCCCCATATTTAAACCCTATGAGCCTGTAGCAAGACTGAGACTCTGGGCATTAAAGACCGGGTTAATTAGCGCTTACATTCCCCTGAAATGCTGCAGAGCGCAAGCGAGCAGGCTTAAGCAATGCCTGCATCTTCGAGCGAATCATCATGAAATCAATTGAGGCTGAGCGGAGCTAACTAGCCGAGTAGGCAAATGTTCGCGGCAGGAACCTGGCCAGTCAACGCACCCCACGAAGATCGCCTAGTGGCCGCGCAGCGGGTCTGTCCGTTGAAGGGTCTCGCTCATGGACCCCTGGCTTAGGGCTACGCAATTCCATCATGCTTACGCTAACAGGGGCTGAGATCTGGGTGATGATGAGAATATACAATGTCGTATTATATGCAGGATATGCCCGAATGATGTCGTTCTATGTGTGTGCCCGATTTACCCAAAATCAAAAGCCACCCCTCAGCTCCGCAAGCACAGCCTTCTGCCTCGGGGCGGTCATATTCTCGAACCGATCCACGCTCATGACGAACGTACCACGGCCAGCAGTCAGACTGCGAAGGTGCTTCAAGTACCCAACCATTTCCTTAAGAGGCACTTTGGCGGTAATGGTGCGCGGACGTGAAGTTGCCACGGGAATATCGCCGGCGACAGACGGCGACTCGAATGGATCCGGGGGCGCGTAGACGCGGCGAGGGTCAATAGCAGGCAGCTGGTCTTCGGACACAGCAGTGTCGGAGATTGGAGAGGCATCTGTCGCGGGAAGAGGTACTTCCTCGTCCAATGAGACAATGTGGCCACCACGGGAGGATGAGATGTCATGGACAACAGAGCCAAGACTGGCCTCATCGACGCTGATAATGACGTTCATGACGGGTTCCATCATTGCCGTGCCGGCTCCAGAGATAAGATCCTGGAACGCCGCGGCGGTGGCCTGGCGTGCGGCAGCAGAAAGCGCAGCGGCGGTGGTTTCATTGCCAAATAGATGTGCGCTGGGATCCAGAGTGAGAGTGACTCGCACGTTGTGCATCGGGTATGTAAATTGCGGGCCGCGAGCCAGCGCAGCAAGAGCGCCATTTTGTAACGATGCTCGCACCGTGGCGGGATCCAATCCTGGAGGCAGGAATGGGCTTGTCTCCTCGTCGCCCTTGGCTGCACGGTCGACTTGCAGCCCAGGTGCAAGGATGACGATCTGGTTGCCATCGTGTGAGCCGATGTGGAGGATGGCCTCGTCTGAAACAGCCTGTCCAGATTCCGCATCTTTACTGTCAAACGGCTCTACCGTAGCAGTACACCCGGCTTTGCCTCGGCGGCCGGCAATTTCTTTGTCGAAGATTTTTGTGACAGGGCCAGCCGTTCCGAGCGCAGCTTCTCGGTAGCCGATCTCGATTTGACCAATCGATGCCTTAGCTTTGAGGTCGTTAATGAGCCTGTCACGCGCGATCTCAAGATGCAACTCTCCCATGCCACTCAGGAGAGTCTGGCCCGACTCTTCGTCCACATTAACATGGAGGCTGGGATCTTCACGCAACAGCAGAGAGAGGCACTCATGGATTCGTTTTTCCTCGCTCAAACTGTGTGGTTCAACACTGGTAAAAAAGACAGGCGGTGGCACATCAATCGGTCGTAGTTGGAGAGTGGTCAGAGGCTCCGGTGGGCTGGCCTTGTTCCCTGCGTAGGATACGAGAGTATCACCAGTCCGAGCATGTTTCAGCCCAACCACGACACCGATATGGCCCGCAGGGATGGAGTCAACCTCCACCGCGTCGTTGGCGTACATCTTCAACAGTCGTGGTGCGCGTTCAGAGACATGAAGGTTGGTATTGAAAAGGAGGCTGTTGCGGTCCAAGGACCCAGAGTAGACGCGCACGTAAACCAACACACCACGTTTGGCGTCATTGACAACCTTGAAGGCGAGTGCGCAGCTCTGAAGCTTGCCAATCGCCTCTTTCGGGTCGGTTTGTTGCACATGTTTCTTTTTCGCTTTGCCTTTTGAAGGGCCAGCAGCCTTTTCGTTCTGCTCAACGATTAACTCGCCCGAGAGCAGTCGCCGCAGACCCCCTTTCACTCCGCCTATGCTCACCTCCGGGTCTGGTGTCTCAGGTGGGCTGGGCAGGAGGTTGACGATGGCATCCAACAACGGCTGCACGCCCATATTTCGGAAACTTGCACCAGCCAAGAGCGGGACAATTCTGCTTGCTGGATCCAGTGTGCACCGCCGCAGGCTGTCGATGATATCACTTGGTGGGACAGCAAGATGGTCTTCCTCACACTCGAAGAATTTCTCGACGATATGGTCGTCATATTCGCTCAGTAACTCCACCAGCGCTATTCGTGCCCGCCGAAGCTCCTGGGCCAGCGGCTGTTCTTCTGCATCCAATTGCTGCAGATCGGCCATTTTCACCGTCCGTCCATCTTCTCCTTCCTTCCAGCGTAGGCCCTGGAGATGAATTGCGTCCGCCACGCCAACAAAGGGTCCATTGCCTCTGTCAAACCAAGGTATTTGACACACTGCTGGGTACACGCTGAGACGCGAGCTCACTTCTCGCACCGTCCGGCCAAAAGCCGCGCCGTCGCGGTCAAGCTTGTTGACGTAGATCAACCGGGGAATCCGATATGTACTCGCCTGGTGCCAGACCTGCTCGGTTTGTGCTTCAACCCCGGCCACGCCGTCCAGAATGCAGACTGCGCCGTCAAGAATTCGTAGAGACCGCATCACCTCGAACGTAAAGTCTGCATGGCCGGGGGTATCGATGAGATTGATAGTGTGGGGTTTTGCGGCGCGCGGAAGCGATTGATCTGGGATGCTTGCATTGACCTCGCCCGGTGGCCAGTGGAAGGTAATGGCCGCCGACTGGATTGTGATTCCGCGAGCTCGTTCGGCGGGAAGGAAATCGGTAACGGTCGAGCCCTCGTCCACATCGCCAATGCGCCGGGTGAAGCCGCTGTAAAACAGCATGCGCTCCGTGGTAGTGGTCTTGCCCGCGTCAATGTGGGCGATAATGCCGATGTTTCGCGTCCGTTCCAGGGCGGCGTCGTTCAATAACGTGGCCGTCGTGGAGAAGCATTGTCGCGGTGGATGGCATCGAGGGATGGTATAGTAATTGAGCCTTGAAGATAATTGGAAAACCATCGAGCGCATCCCCTGGGGGAAGCGCAACAATGGAGTGACGACCATCAGCAAGAGTTGGGTGTTGATACGGTGTATGTACAGTTGAGAAATTATGGCCGGAGCTAAGTCAGTAACCGTCCAGGCTTGGCATCCATTCCTCTACTCTCTCTCCCGTCTCTCCCGTCTCTCCCATCTCTCTCTCTCTCTCTCTCTCTCTCTGAATTAACAAACATCTCCACGATTGAACTCATCTGGAATTGCAATACATTGTCCATCCCCAGTGTCATGCCCTTCTAGCCCTCTTCCATCCGTCTCCAAAGGTACCTTCCTTCGGCCGTTGCGGTGGGGTCAGCCCGAATACGTAGTAACCAGGACGCCTGGCAGCTCCCCCTTCTTCTTCCTCCTCCCTCCAGCCCCAGAGACAACCGACCCTTGCATCCAAAATGGACTACTCTGCCATCTCCCACGACCCCGATCATTCCACCGGTTCCTCTCCCTGGGGTTCTCCACGTGCCGACCGCACAACATTCGCCGGCAATGACGTCCCGTCATCACCGTTACCAGGCCAGGAACAATCGGCGGACGAAGCGGAGCAATCCCAACAGCAATCCCCAAACCTCTCGGCCCAGCTGCAACGTGCCCAGCTAGCAGACTCGGAAGAGCAGGCCCAATTTGCCACACAGCAGCCCCAGCATGCGTCTCAGCAGCAGCAATCGTCTCACCCCGCACGATATCATCCCGGACCAAGGTCGAACGCCCGGCCACCGGCGCCAGCCTACAAGATTCAAGGCAAAATTACCAGTCTGGAGCGAACGGGGAAGAAGGACCCCATTCTTCGTTTCGATATCCATGTAAGTCAAGAGAGCTAGCGCGCACGCAGACCCGGGGCTCATTCTCCGCTATTCAGACCAATATCCCCAAGTTCCGCACCACTCAGTACCGCGACGTCCGCCGCACCCATTCCGAATTCGTCAAGCTCGCCGACCACTTGATTTCTGCCAACCCGGAAGCGCTAGTCCCCGCCGTGCCACCCCCCGTAACTCCCGCAGGTGCAGGCACCGATGAGGATGAGATCCGGGTGAAGTCGTCAATGCAGCGGTGGCTCAATTATGTGCTGAGCAACGATGTCCTCACCCAGGATGACGAAATGGTCCTGTTCGTGGAGAGCGACTTTGGATATAGTCCTGTGGTGCGCATGAAGCAGCCGGCAACCGGAGTGCGTCGCAAGATGTTGAAGCAGTTTGCGCCGCCCCCAGATGACACCCCCGAGCTGCAGGCGGCCCGTCCGACGGTTAAGATGTTTTATTTGGGGACGATGGACGCGAACCACAAGGTTGACCGTGTGGTCAAGGCTCGCCGAGGTATGTGGTGCATTGCGTTACACTGTGATCCGATGCTGATTTTCTGTAGGGTTGGGTCTCGCTGAATCCGATTTCGGTGTGAAGCTCGGTCAGATGCACGTCCAGGAGACACATCCTGGCTTAGCCGCGGCTTATCGCAAGCTCGGGAAGATCATTCAGACCGTGGGAGACTACCATGCCGTCCAGGCCACGGCAGAGGCTACTACTATGGGCGATCCTCTGGGCTATCATTCGTCTGATGCTTTCATCGTCAAGGAAACCTTGACTAACCGGCACATTCTGTTGCGAGATCTCCTTCAAGCTCAACAGAGCACCCGCAGCAAACGCGCCGCGGCTGACCGATTGAAAGTCAGCTCATCTGTCCGTTCAGACAAGGTGGACGAGGCGATCAACGCTCTTGAGGAAGCACAAAGCCACGAGGAGTACCTCACCAAGCGCACACAGCGCGTCACAACGAATCTCTTGCAAGAGAAACGCCGCTGGTTCGACCGGACGACCAATGACCTCCTGTTCAGCCTGCGTGAATACACCCTTCGCCAGATCGAGGCCGAGCGGCGCACCTTGGCTACTCTGGAGAGCGTCCGGCCCGATATCCGCGCCATTGATGCCTCCGGTGGCCTGAGCCGACTGGGCCGTGAGTCGCACCCGTCGGCGCGACGGCCGAATCTTGCATCGAGCCAAGGCCCCAAGGGTGACGCGTGGAGTGGCGTGCCCCGTCGGAATGACAGTCTCGGCCGCAGTATCAGCGGCAGCATGAGCGGGAGCCTCACGGCACCTCCGGCTGGCGAAGAAGAAGATGAGGCGAACGGCCAGGGCGCTGACAAGGGTCGTGTGCGGTCGACTAGCCAGGTCGGGTCAATTGCGGAGGAGGACGACGACCGGCTGGATGCGCGCAATGCGGCCAGTCGGCTCGCTACGAGCACGTTCTAGTTCGAAGTCCAGCATGCACACGCTGATGTATATCCAAAGTCGGGCACGAGATATTTTTGAGATTCCCCTCTGTTGTGTATTGCGTGTTTTCCTGCGTGTCTATTATTGAGCTATCAATTCGTAGTCTGATCCAATTCTTCTATTCTTGTGACCTATACTTGTAGTTCTGTGGCAAATGCTTATATTCCGGCAGCATACTTCCGTACCTATCCGCTGACATCATGTGGGGTGCATCTACTGGATTTCAAAGCAATGGGTTCCTTTCGTTTCCTTTTCTGCTCTTCTTTTTCTCTTTCTCTCCTTCAATTCTCCCACTATGGCTTCCCCCAAGGTCTTCCTGTAAGTATTCCTAATTGACCAAATTTACAATCATCTGACCGTCCCAGTACTGGCGCCACTGGTTACATCGGCGGTGACGGCCTCTACGCCGTCGCCAATGCCCACCCCGACTGGCAAATTTCGGCCCTGATTCGTAGCAAGGATAAGGCGGCCCAGGTCACGGCCCAGTACCCTAAGATCCGCGTGTTGCACGGCGACCTGGACTCGACCGACCTCATTGAGGAAGAGGTCAAGAATGCCGATATCGTCTTCCGTAAGTGCGTCTTGCGTCATAAAATCACCCACACTCACCCACACTTTCCGCAGACTTCGCCGACTGCGACCATGTCGCTTCGGCCACCGCAATTGCCAAAGGCGCTCAGCACCACACCGCCGAGCGGCCGGTCTGGATCATTCACACCTCGGGCACCGGCATCCTAACAATTGAAGACCAGCGCGCTCACTCATATGGCATCGAGCGGCCCAAGGAGTACAATGATTGGGAGGGTGTAAGCGAGCTGCTCAACCTACCCGCGGATGCCTTGCACCGCAACGTCGACGAGATCATCATCGGCGCCAACAAGCAGAAGCCCACCGCCGTGAAGACGGCCATCGTCTGCCCGCCCACCATATATGGCCCCGGCCGCGGACCAGCCAACCAGAAGAGCTTTCAAGCGTACCACCTCGCCGCTGCAGTGCTGAAGCGCAAGAAGGGCTTTCTCGTTGGCGCGGGACAGAACGTCTGGCACCAGGTCCACGTCCAGGACCTGAGCAACGTCTACCTGGCACTGGGTGAAGCAGCCGCTGCCGGCGGTGGGAAGGCCACCTGGAACGACGAGGGCTACTATCTTGCTGAGAATGGGTCTTTCGTTTGGGGCGATATCGAGCGCGCTGTTGCACAGGCGGCTTTTGAGAAGAAGCTGATTCCATCGCCGGAGGTGGAGCAGCTGAATGATGCCCAGGTGACGGAGCTTCTTTCAGTGGGCGTTTATGCTTGGGGCACCAACTCTCGTGGTCACGCTATTCGGGCGAGGAAGCTGTTTGGTTGGGAGCCGAAGCAGCCGAAGTTGATTGATCTCGTTCCGAGCATTGTTGAGCTCGAGGCGAAGGGGTTGGGCTTGCTGTAAATCAGCCTGGCATCTTTCGCGTATCTGATGGATACTGGTACAAATGCTTTACAAAATAGCCGTGAGGGTTTGATGATTCCTACAGTCTAAGGCATCCCACGCTTCCTGTGCTATATCGATCAAAAATACGTGTGTAGTGTCATTGTTTGGCATATTTTGAGCTGTGGATGAAGCTTATAGGTCTTATCCTCAAGCAGCATCCATAATTTCTCAATAGGATTAAGATCAGAAGATCTCGCTGGCCACACCGTAACCTGCATCCCATCTCCTATAAAGCCTCACGTACAATGTATGCAGAATGGGTAGACGCATTATCTTATTGAAAGATGCCGTCTTGGTTTTGAAGCAAAGTAGGTAGAATTCGGCGCTACAAATCTCGAATAACAAGTCGATCAATGCCTCCACTGGCTAATTCAAGATTTCCGAAGAGAGGAATAAGGTTTATATGTTATGTAGAGCCAGAAAATGCAACCCAAAACATCTACTTCGTCTGTTGCTCCTTCGTCGGCAAACAAACCACGCATATCACGCGTCAGAAGTTGATCATTTCGAGGTAATTATATATTTATGCGTCCAAGGTGGCCAATTTCGGTGCGCGATTTGTGGTGTAATCATGGGGTTCGGAGACTTTTGACGTGCCACTGTAGAAACTTAAGGGTTAGGAGACTGTCCATCCTATGGAATAAATCTACCGTGGACGTCGACACAGATTATCGTCCGCCGTACCCGGAGGTTATGAAGTAGAATAGTCGATGACAGGTAATGATATAATGATATCAATACTTGCTTTTTTTAAAACTTACTTCCCTCTTTTATTTACGCAATTGTCTCTTTGTTTTTCAACACGATCTGCTTCGATCCGCATCACAACCTCCATCATGCCCTACCTATTCATCAAGATGTGCAAGGTTCTCAAGCCACTTCTCGTCCATTTTGAAAGGAGATACCAAGTAAAAGCTTTACAATCATCAGACAAAAAATGGTCGCGCTCGTATCGTTTCGCCCAATTTCTCCGCATCGTACAGTTTTGCGGTACGGTGACTTCCGATAAAAATTGGCCACAGAATGTTCGTATCTGGATACACAACATAATCGAGCTCGATTTTCGCCTACGTGAGGTTGTGCAGCGGGAGACTTTTCTGAAAGAGCAATGCCAGCAGGCGTCGGATCTTCTTGCAGGTGGAGAACCTAAGCAACAGCAACAGCAATTGGATGAATGGCACGCAGAGTTACAAACACTAAATCAAGATTACTGGTGCATTGAAAGAAAGCTCTACGCTAATGATATACTTTGCCCCGATAGCGGCCCCTATTCGGTTTTACATCGGGCGTATATCTCGACCCGGAATATGTCACAGTGGTATCTGTTCGAATGGCTATGCAAGGATTGTGCGAGACGAGGCGGTTGCTGTGGCCGGGCTTGTCGATGCTGTGAGGAACCACGGAGTGCTGTACGGTCTAACGGCCATGGCCATTGTACTAAGACGTGCGGTTGTTGTCTCAAGTTTCGCGGCTTTGAGTTGGATGAAGAGCAGCAGAAGCTGTGTCAACCTGCCTTCAATTTAAATTGCGATTTCGCAGTGCTTGATAATTATAGTTGGGACCTATTCCTCGCTAATATTTTTACATTTTGAGATTATGTTGCGGCAGAAGATATTGTCAAAAATCGACGGCACGATTACCCATTATGGAATTGCAATACACGAATGAATAAATCTCTGATTAAGATAAATCTGGGAATGCCCAACAATTTAGGGGGCGAGATAACTAATAAAGACTAGTGCAAACTAGGAAATAATGAGGGGAAAATAGAGGGGTAGACGATGTATCCAATTCTTGACAGATATAATAATCTGTGAGACTACGCGCGTACGGGGTCCGTTAGGTAACCGTGCGGTTTTCGTACGGGGGTTGTCAACTCTGATTAATCGTCTAATGTTTACGATGCCATTTAATTAATTAACGTTAAAGGGGCCAGCTTGAGCCAGGCTGATTCACAGCAAGCCCAATCCCTTCGCCTCGAGCTCAACAATGCTCGGAGTGAGTTCAATCAGCTCCGACGGCTTAGGCTCCACAACCAATCATCTTCCGTTTCAGACAGAAATTCGGTGTCCGAGACACACCTCACCCGCGGTATTTTCGGAACATCGGGAGCCAACGCGAGGGGTATCCACTTCATCAGACCGGGTCTCGAGAGGACATCCCTCTACGACCAACGCTCCGAGGTCGCCATCACCAGCCATGTCCCGAACGGGTCCCAACTCAGGGCCTACGGCGGTAGGGCCGTCCGCATCTAAGCCGTCCCTGCTAACAACTATAGCTGATGATTTGCCGGTCACGATGGGAATGATGAGACTCATAATGCGAGAGATGATGACGGAGATACGCGAATGAATGACAACCGAGGCAGGGCAGCACAGGGTCCTCTAAGTCCCCTTGGGCCTATGTCCTCGAGGCGAACCCGGGATGTTATGCCAAGACGGGATCGAAGGCACTTCAAGTTCCTCTACGGGATGGAAGATCCACAATGTTATTAGTCTCGATCATCTGGAACCGGCGCCGAGAAAATTGGACGCGTTTTATTTTGACTACCAGACGTGTTTCACGTGTTGATATAGTTTTGTCTGCAGGATTCTTTGACATACGATGCGTGTTTCAGCGCTGATATGGCTTTGTTGTCTTTGTTGTTCTTTAGACTCGCAGTTTCTTGCTTTGTTGTTTTGATGCTGGCTTCGATGCGATGCTTGATCCCCTTTTTCATAAGGATCGTCCTCGAGCCTTAAATTGATGCGCTAACGTGTGTGTTTATAGATCATCTACCACATCAACAATAACACCTAGAATATAGGGACCTGTGAAAACGACGCCGAAAATGGCTCCCCTCTGCATCCAAAGCTAGGCCCCCCTCCTTTTCGCCCACTCTGGTCGAGCGCCTCTAAGAAGCTCCGTCTGCCCTCTCTTCCGGGTCTTTCAACGCTCCTCTCTTCATCCCAACTCCGCTACCTCAATCGACCTCGACATACTTGATTCCCAGGCCTCCTATGACAGAATCCAAACCTTAGCCTCTATCTCCGAGTTCTTCTCATAGCGCCTATATCTATACCTCTAGCTCAAGTTGATGAGTAGTAATACTAGACCGATCCTATCCTTTGCAAGGAAACTCGAGCCAGACTAAAATATTTCCGTAGTCTTAGATAGTGTCAGGGTGGACTCACGATACCCTGCGCTGATTGTATTACAGATTCGGGCAATCGAGGCTCGCGGGATAACTTTGGGTGCGACACAATATGGTTCCAAGACTGATCGCTGGCCCCTGGAACTCAGGTGCCAGCGAGGTATTTATATACAGGCATTTTACCCCGCTCAACTATGCGTTCACGCGTGCGATCAGTGCGCAGTTGTGAGGCAGTAATAGGCTTAAGGATCAGGCATATCATCGCAGCATAACGTTACAGTACAACTGCCCTCACAATAACTAAGCACTATCACAGGGGATGAAACATTTGTCTAGAGCCCCAGTTCGCTTAGCATCACAACAAGCTTCTAGGCCTGCTTTCCAATTTCGAGCCTCCTCCTGGAGAGGTAGATCGTTCCTCACTTGAACTAGCATCCCATCAAAACATTCCTGGTTGAAATAGTAGATGTTTGGGGTAGGCGATCTGTCGAAATCGGCAAAAAACACCTCATGGTATTCTTTTGTCAACTGGACGACGCCTTTCCCTTCTTCATTGACTACCCAGCAGTGCCCGAGAGTATCTGGATTATAAGAGCAGATATACTCTATAGCGATCATTTCAGACTCTGTTGCACCGCTAATGTCGTTCACGTATTTTTTGAAACAGGTTCCGTTTTTTGTATCAAGAAAACTTGGATTGGCTGCATTTTGAGAGTCTGGTGCACGTACAATGTTTTCGAGACTCATAGAGGTGAAGGTAGCAAGTATGAGACAGTCTTTGCATCTGTAACGTAGCAGTTTTGGATTTTTTTTTATCTCGGGGAAATTAGGGACGAATATAGAGAGTGTTATTCGACCGAAAAAATCTGGAGGGCAGTAAGTATTTTATATAGCCGCACGTCACAACTAGAAGTCATATGTATTCAGATGACTGATTACGTGGTTACATCCATGCCCCTGCCATTGTGGGGCTTCCAACAGGGGCAACGTGTGCTCATTTGTATCATAGAAAGATACCGTTACGAAGCCAAAACAACCAGTTGTCTCCGGGCCGCAGCTGACCAATAAGCCACCAAAGCTTATCGATCCTTCAAAATAACCAACACTAGGACGAGTCACATATGGCACCTAAAGCTAAGAGCTCCCCCAATTATAGTGTAAGTGGGTTCTGAAACCAGCTACAGATTTATGTAGTAATATGTTCTTTTCTTCAGTTGCACACAAGCTTTCTGATTGACTTGTGATATACTCATAAGTTAAACTGGTATGTAGGTCTGGCCAGGACGTTGTCGTGGCCAAACCTACTGAAAAGGTCAGTGCTACAGTACTCAACACCCTTGGTAGGGCTATCGTTTCCCCTTTGGTTGGATGATTTTGTAGTGGCACCTGGGCTGAGGTGACAACATAGAAATCATAGCAAGGCTGCGATCGAACCGAGGGCGCTAATGCATGCAACTGCGCCGCACTAGGGGCATTGCAGCTACGGTCGACACTCAATATAGATGGCGGCAAACTTCAGGGCATTGAGCACCTCGGCGTTACTGTATAGTCCTACCTGTCACGATTATCAAATTGCTATAGATGCGAATACTATGTTCATTGGACGGCGAATGCCCTAGTATAATTGGAATGAATTCGCAATTTCACATTAAATGCGGTCATAATTAGAATACAAGGGGCTTGGTTTTTCGTGACTGTTCCGCAGGACTGACATAGATGTGTTCAACGGAACAACCCCTGCTGCAGTTGGCACTCTGAGCAGCCACTAATGACGCAACCCCTTCCGTTCTCCAGACTAAATGCGAAGCGGCGCAGCCGCTGATTGTATAATCAAAAATTAGCGCCCAACTGACCCACGTTTTGTTGGATGTCATCACATCTAGCCCCTAGAGATGCCAAAGGATCACGCCGTAAATCCCTCAAGGCAATCGGATGAATGTAACCACAGTGAAACATATGACGAGTATGGCATTTCCATACAGTATACCTTGTGATAGATTGAAATTAGTTTATAAACATCGCCTGTTCTTCTTGAATTACCCTATATTGTTTCCAAAGCTCTTCATTCTTATCATCTGTTCATATACTTACGCGAATCATCCAAGATAATTGCTGAATAGGTGAAATCATGCCTTATCTTCTATCTTCTCTCTCTCTCTTGATTGCTCTTTTCATCCATATGAGCAGTATCAGAGCATACGATATTTGCCATGGCACAGAAGATATCGCGCTCGCTCCTGTCCTTCAAAATGCTGCCAATCCAACCTTTCTCAATATCAAAAACGGGACCCAGTTCAGAAAATATGTTAGCGATATTGGCAATGCAACAGAGTCTGAAATGGTCACCATCGAGTATCTCTGCTCCTATAACCCAGATACTCTTGGGGACTTATGGCTAGTCAATGAAGAGGGAAACGGGGTCGCCCAGTTGACAAAAGATTATTACGAAGCGTTTGGTGGTCCTGCCATTGACAGATCGCGGGGTGTGAACGTCTACAACTTCAGCCAAGGGCTTTTTGACAGTATGCTAGCTCAAGTGAAGAGTGATCTACCTCTTCAAGAAGAAGCGCAAACTTGGGTAAGGAACATTAAGGATCGTGCTCATGCAGAGAAGAGCAACGTGTTAGACAAACGATTTGTTCGTTGTGGTTCACACCGTTGCTATTCTCAGCGGACCTGTATAAGCACAGGGGGGAATCCTTGTCGTGTTTGTCACGCCTTCCAATGTTACTTCACACTCCTCCCTGATGGATGTTGAGGTTGTAGATAGTCAGTGATGTGTGCAGGTTTCAACAACCGCACAAGTGGATTTGTCAATTTAGTGATCAAGAAAGCTACATACCAAATACTTGTTGTTTATATTCCAACCATTGGTACACTGGCACAAATTGAGATGAATGACATATTTGGCCCGCATAGAGTGCTTGCGGTCTGAACTCTGGCGATGTAGGCCTCGTTGTGACAAGAGCGCAGGGTTCGCGTTCTCGGAGGGATACAGCGCCATGAAGGCCGCAGGTGGGTTCAAATGACCTGGCCAGCTAGAGAAAAGGATAGTAGAGGGGCTAGTGGTATGAAAGATGAGACTGGTGTTGGAGAGGAAGAACGGAGAAGTGATTGGAAAGAGGAGGTAGAGCTGGGGAGGTAGGGTCTTTTATGTTGGGGGGCCAAGGCAGCGATTACATGACGGCGTATTGGGGCGCTAAACTGGAAACGGCAAAACTAACCATAACAGGCAAATCGCAGGTCCCTATATTACACCAACAACAAAGAAACCCCCACCACCAACATCGC
This sequence comes from Penicillium riverlandense, assembly GCF_028828495.1. Taxonomy (NCBI): domain Eukaryota; kingdom Fungi; phylum Ascomycota; class Eurotiomycetes; order Eurotiales; family Aspergillaceae; genus Penicillium; species Penicillium riverlandense. The sequence continues at coordinate 4,930,476 of NW_026643194.1, forward strand.
CATGGAACAACGTCAACGTTCTGGCTGCGAACCTTGTTCGCCGGGTCCCGCGGGAACCTGAGCTCCCATGCTAGGTAAGTGTTTCGCATGCGTTTGGCAATGTTATATTGACTGTTATATAGATATGTTTCCTGGCCCTAGAGAACGACCCCAGCGTGACCTCCTGACACGTTCGCAAGCACCGTCTGCCATTGAGATTGACGGCGAGCCGGAATACTCACCAGCGAGAGCGGGGACGGCCGGAACTACTAGGGGCGGGTACTTCATTGAACGCACCTTGGATCACAAGAAGCGCGCACGATCGACGATTTCTCGTGTCAAATGGCTTAGCTACAATGACAGCAAGTCTACGTGGGAACGCTTCGAGCACGTCCAAGATACAGGAGCGCTAGAAAACTACGAGCAATTTCTACAGGAACGCGCGCAAAAGCCAAAGCAGAATCGCAGGCGACAGAAGAAGTGAATTCCCCCCCGAAGGGGCCCGTGATCGCCCCGAAGGGCCCAGACACCGAATATAAAAAGATCGCCCCGCGGGGCCCACGCACGCAAACAAAATCCTGCCCCGAAGGGCGCACCACCACGGAAAACACAACCACGGAAAATATAAATACAAACAGGCCACCGCCGACTACCCCCTCGCCGTCAGGACGGGCGTCTTTAAGCCACGTCCTTTGGACGACTGAGGGCGCAGCCGACGGTGCCTTACCCCTGCAAGAACACGTGCCCTTTAGTTGGGCTGGCGGCGGCGGAAGAGCCTGTTGAACTTGCCCAAGGTCGACTCGGCGGCGGGGACCTGCCGGAGGGCGACGGCGGCCTGCTGGAGGGCGGCCTGGGCCTGCTGGAGGGCGGCGGCGGCGGCGGGCAGCACTTCTGCGGCGGCGGCGGCGGCCTGGGCCTGCTCTTCGGCGGCGGCGGCGGCGGCGGCATGCTGGCTGGTGGCGGCGGGCTGGCTGGCGGCGGCGGGCTGAACAATCGGAAGTTCAATCACTTCCGATTCTTGGCCGCCGTAGCGGCGGAAGACTCGCCCCGGCCACGCTACAAGTACGCAATACCGGTCAGCACATCTCCCAATAACACATCCACTAAGGGAGCTTACACGGCCGGCTCTCCCGGAGGACGGCGCGGGCGTAGTCCCTGGCCTCGGGCGAGGCGTCGGCGGGGACCGGGGCGACCTTGACATATCTATAACAGGTGATCAGAATACATCTTCCCGCTGCCAGTACCCTTGGTGGCTTCATACCGGTTGCCGAGCCAAGCTCGGCAGCAAAGGACTGCGCCGTACACCAGGGCGAGGGCGATGACGATGCCGAGGCCGGCCAGGACAACGTGCCACATTTTGGCCCCCGGCCCAAACGTGTTCTCGAGGGAGGTGAGGGCGGTCGTGGCGGCGGCAAGGGGAGCAGGGGAAGTCATTCTGTCTGGTAGTGAGGACGAGAGGGTTGGTGATGAGGTGAACGAGAACGAAGTGAAGAAGAACGAAGTGAAGAAGAACGAAGTGAAGAAGAACGAAGTGAAGAAGAACGAAGTGAAGAAGAACGAAGTGAAGAAGAACGAAGTGAAGAAGAACGAAGTGAAGAAGAACGAAGTGAAGGAAACAGCGGGAATGAACAAGTAAACATTCCCTGTGGCTCCCTACGAGGAAGGTACGACTCTACTCGAATAGTCATGGTGCTTTCCTCCAACCTTGATCATGTTTCTTCAAACTCTCACGGCTATGTAAGTCTCACATATCTTTTATCATAACGCAATCTCAAAGAGTGAATATATAAGCGAGTAATAGGTCAAAACTAATAATTATCATTCAATGCGTCCACGGGCTAATTCAGGATTCCCGAAGAGAGGAATAAGGCCTATACCACGTGTGGAGCCAGAAAATGCAGCCCAAAACATCTACTTCGTCTGTTTCTCCTTTGTTGCTAAAACACGTACATCACGCATCGAAATTTGACTATTTCGAGGCGTAAATGTATATGAATGGCGTCCACCTAGCGTGGTGGTGTAAATCAAACAAATCTCTATTCATGATGCGCTGTTATATATCTCGGGAAGTGTGTTATAGATCTACCTAGTACCTGAACTGTGTATACAAAAGTAGAGCAAAGTAACGTAAATCTCTAAATGTTATTAAACACGCTTTGAATTGCTTCCAGAGTGTGAACAAAAACAAATATTTTGATCAATTGCAACAATTGATCAATACCGTTCATTCTTATTTTCTCTTGAGCCGCGCCCTCGACACCTCAGGCAGCACTCCGCGACCCTTCAAGCTCGCCTTACCGTCCTGGGTCTTTCATCCTTCCACCCTCCGCCCGTGCCTCTCGCCCATCACCACCTCCGCCCCCCTTCTTCTTCTTCTCCATGCTGTCCTCTCGTTGGTATGTCTCCATCCTGCGCCCACTTTCCGACTACCGCACTCCTATCCTGTCCGCAATCGCTAATCGTCCCGCCTCCGTACTTACAGATTCAACAACCCCATGAGCTGCACCCTGCCGGCATCGCAATCCACCGTCTCCGCGTCGCGCGTCTAACCCGGCTGCTCACCATCCGCCATGACGCCCGGGCACGGTGGCAAGAGAAAGCGCGGCGAGCGCTCATGGTCCAATGATTCCACAGGCAACGATAGCCCGAGACCCTCGCCCCATCGTCCTGGCTCGCTCAACATGGCCCACCACCTTGCCAATCCCGGCGGTGCACGATCTAGCCCGTCGAGAGATGATTCCGAACCCCGCGACAACTCCCATGGCCGTTCGTCCCGCGGAGGCGGTCGGCCAGGCTCGCGTCGTGGCTCTCACGATAGTCAGAGTTTTTCTAGCTCGCAGTATATCGAGCCCGGCCCCATGTTTCACCCCGCTGTGACTGCGTCGAAAGAAACTACCCAGACATCGCGATTGAATGGCGATTCGGCTGCGGCGCAGCCGTCTCCGTCTCCTGCTCCGGTCACTCTTGCCACGCGCCCACCCTCCGCTCCGCCTCCTCCCTACGCTTACGAATTTGTGATGGATAATATTGTGGAGGAATGGACATCGACAGGCAAACAGAAGGTCGTGGATGAAGGCATCGCGGCCCGCGAACAGCAGGACCTGGCGCGGCTGGCATCGGTTTACCAAGAGCTTCTCCGGTCCGCGATATACGGCCGTCTATCTCCGTCGGATGCGGGAACAGCCGTGAAGGAAATCATAGGTGAGGAGGAGGCATCTCAAGATGTTGACATGGAAAGTGATAAGACTGGTCTGGACCCGCGCTCGTTATTCCTCGATACCCTTTCCATCATGACAGATGCCGACACGTCAAATCCGGCCCTCAAGCCTCTCGTGTTTGCGACTGGAATCTCTCCATCTCTAATGCGTCTTCAGCTGGATACGCCCTTGCTACAGTCGCTGGGATTGGTCCGCGAAACCTTCGCGCGCATGGGAATCCGAAAGCAAACCAATTTGCTTTACCGACAGTCCAACTACAACTTGCTGCGCGAGGAATCTGAAGGATACTCTAAGCTCCTGACGGAGCTCTTCACCACCAGCAACAACGAGCCTCCAGCAAGCGATGTGGTCGAAGATACATTCGAACGTGTCAAGGCTATGATCGGTGCATTTGATATGGATGTTGGGCGTGTTCTCGACGTGACTTTGGACGTTTTCGCTGCGGTCCTTGTCAAACAGTATCGTTTCTTTGTCAAGCTGCTGCGGGCCAGCTCCTGGTGGCCGACGGAGGAGACAAACCGTAGTGTCGAAAGCCGTCGTGGCACAGGTCTGCCGAATTGGGCTCTCCCCGGGTCTGGCGGCTGGGTAACGACAGAGGAAGACCGAACAGCAATCGTGCGATCCAACGAACAACGAGACCGAGAATTCTGGGACCGAGTGCGTGAGGTCGGGATTCGGGCGTTCTTCGAAATCGGCCGCAAACCACTTTCAGAAGATGAGTTGAAGAAGGCGCTCCCTGAAACCACCGTCCTGCCTGAGGGGGAAGACGCGACAAGAGCATGGATTGAGGAGACGGGGACGCTGCCACCCAAGGGCAACCGAGTCGCGGCGCAACTTCTCGGATTCAAGCTTCGATTCTATTCCTCTTCTGCTCGTTCCAAATCTGACGTTCTTCCGGACAACCTCATCTATCTGGCAGCCTTGCTCATCAAAGTGGGCTTCATTTCTCTTCGTGATCTCTACGCCCATCTCTGGAGACCGGATGATTCGATGGACACCTTGAAAACCGAGAAGATGCAGGAGAAGGCAGAGAGAGAACGAGCGGCTCGGCCAGGAGGTGGTATTAACGCCTTGATGACGGCTGGTGCCCTATCGGACGACACTCTACCCACGCCTCGCATGCGCGAATCAGACTCGCGGGCAACTCCATCGAAAGATCAGGAACCTGATAAAGCGGCTGCGACCAAAGCGGAGGATGATCTTCCAGACCCCAAGGATCAGAAAGTGTTGCTGCTCAAAAGCCTTCTCGTCATCGGTGCCATCCCCGAATCCTTGTTCGTCATGAGCAAGTTTCCCTGGCTCTTGGACCTTTACCCTGAAATGCCTGATTTCATTCATCGCATCCTCCATCACTCCCTCAGCAAAGTTTACACTCCACTACGGCCCTTGTCATCTTCAGATGACTTCTCCCATCAGCGACAGATCCTGAATCCGGACCAAAGTGGCGTGGCCAAAGGACAACTCCGCCTTACGTCTCCACCAGCAAGAAGAACTCTGCGCTGGGCCCAACTGGACAAAGAAGACGCAAACGATGCCACCGATTACCGCTTCTACTGGGACGATTGGGCGGACAATATCCCCATCTGCCAGTCTGTCGATGATGTCTTCGCTCTTTGCTCCTCTTTCCTCAATTTGTCCGGCCACAAAATCGGACAGGACGCAAGCCTGCTGACGAAACTTGCGCGAATTGGCAAGCACAGCTTGGCCAAGGATGGATCGGACAAGAACAGGACCCGGTGGCGAGATCTCTTGAAGCGTCTCCTGTTACCCGCTGTCAGCTTAACCAACGCAAACCCTGGTGTGGTCAACGAGGTGTTTGACCTGCTCAGCTTCTACCCTCGCGAGGTTCGGTACAATATGTACGCCGAGTGGTATCAGGGACAAACTTCGCGGCTCCCGGACATCAAATCGGCTTTTGACCTGGCCAGAGCGGAGACAAAGGACGTCCTCAAGCGACTCAGCAAGACCAACATCAAACCAATGGCCCGCGCACTGGCCAAGATCGCCTATGCCAACCCGGGAATCGTCATCAATGTCGCCATCAGCCAGATCGAGTCCTATGAGAACCTGATTGAAGTTGTTGTTGAGTGTGCCCGCTACTTCACCAACCTTGGCTACGATATCCTGACCTGGTCGCTCATCAATTCACTCGGCCAAAAGGGACGGAGTCGTGTGCAGGAAGGTGGCTTGTTGGCTAGTCGATGGCTGAATGCCCTGTCTACCTTTGCGGGTCGAACCTTCAAGCGGTACTCGGTGATGGATCCCGCGCCTGTTCTGCAGTACGTTGTGGAACAGCTGCGACAAAATAATTCTACCGACCTCATTATTTTGGAACAGATGATCAGCTCTATGGCCGGTATTATCACCGACACCAACTTTAACGATGCCCAGATCCAGGCCATGGCCGGTGGAGACATTCTTCAATCACAGACCATTTTGCAGCTGCTGGACAAGCGCCACGAGTCCAAGATTACCTCTCGGCGTCTGTTAAAGTCCCTGACCCATACTCGGCTTGCAGGCCAGGTATTGGTTGCAATCGCGCAGGAGCGGTTGACCTGTGTTTACAACGAGTCAACCTCGGAACTTAAGTTGTTGGGCAACATCTTCGACGAAATCCATCGTATCCTCACCCAATACTTGGACCTTCTTCGCAGCAACCTGTCGGTTGAGGAATTCGATTCCTTCGTGCCGGATTTCTCTGCTCTCATCAAAGACTTCGGTATTCAGCCCGAAATCGCCTTCTGGATTCGACGAGTCAGTGTGTCCAAAAAAATTACCGACATTGAACGTTCAAAGCAGGAAGCAGAATCTGCCAATAAACAAGCTGTTGGTGATGCAACCGCCGCTTCGAAGCCTGCCGATGAGAATAAAATGGACACCGCCGAGGATGGCGAAGGGCTTGCCAAGGCAGAAGAAGCAACTACGGAAAACGCCATGGATGTCGACAAGGAAGAAAAGGACACTACTGATGCCACTGAGGGCAATGATTTCGCCCCCACTCCTCTGGTGAACGTCGAGCCACTGGCTGCAAATCCTGTGATGCAAGAATTGATGGATAACGTCAAGTCTGTCCTACCCTCGGAGATGTGGGACGTAGTAGGCGTGCAATTCTACGCGACCTTCTGGCAGCTTTCTCTCTACGATGTGCATGTTCCTCAAAAATCCTATGAAGACGAGATCGATCGACAAAAACGCCGAGTCGTTTTGATAAACAACGACCGGTCTGACCTCAGCTTGGCCGGCACGCAGCGGAAGGATAGAGAAAAGCGGCAGATCACCCAGCTGCAAGATCGGATCCTCGAGGAGAACAAGAGCCATTTGAAGGCATATGGACAGACTCGAAACAGATTGCAGAAGGAGAAAGACCGTTGGTTCGCTGGCATGCGTCTGAAGCACGATGCGCTCAATGTCGCCTTACTGGAGCAGTGCTTCCTCCCCCGACTGCTTCTGTCTCCTCTTGATGCGTTCTTCTGCTTCAAGATGCTGAAGTTTCTGCATAGTTCGGGGACTCCCAACTTCCGAACCGTCGGCTTGCTGGACCAGCTTTTCCGCGACCAGAGACTCACGGCTCTTATCTTCTTGTGCACCTCAAAAGAAGCAGACAACCTGGGCCGATTCCTGAACGAAATCTTGCGTGATCTTAGCCGATGGCACGCCGACAAAGCCGTTTACGAAAAAGAAGCATTCGGCGCCAAGAGGGACCTCCCCGGATTTGCAAAGAACGTTGACCCCGAAGGAACGCCTGTCAAGTTCTTGGAGTTTGAAGATTTCCGCCGCCTCCTCTACAAGTGGCATCGTCTGCTCGCCAACGCACTCAAGACCTGTCTTAACGGGGGCGAGTACATGCACATCCGCAACGCCATCAGCGTTCTCAAGGCCGTTGTGCAGCATTTCCCCGCCGTCAACTGGATCGGTCGTGACATGCTGACCGCCGTCAATACCCTGAGCAAGACTGATGAACGCGACGACGTCAAGATTCCCGCTGCTTCGCTGATCGGTGATCTCAACCGGCGGGAGAAGAAGTGGATGCTTCCACAGGAGTTCAATCTTGTCCAGGCTCTGGCCGGCGCTGGCCAAGGCAAGGCAGGTTTCGCTGCCGATAAGCCTGGGACTTCGCGTCCACAATCGGCCACGCCAACTCCGCTCAATGCTGCGGCAACTGAATTCAAGCCTCCTTCTGGAGCTCATGGGTAAGCTTTTCTTGGTGGACCTCTCGGAACTATTAACGGACGCAACCCGCTAACTCTACGACTTTCAGCTTCGAGGGTGCCGCACCAAAGGATAGGATGGAGGTGGAGGATGGTGAGATCGAGGATGCGAAGATGGCCGATGTGCCAGCGAAGGAGACAGAGAAGGCTACGTCTACATCTCAAATTGAGGCTACGGTGGACTCTAGTCCCGCCGCCATGGATACGAGCGCCGATGCTACTACCAGCGAACGCCCGACAAGTGCTACGGATGAACCTCCTGTGCGACCACGTCCAGGCTCTCGCGCTGACTCCGGCCGCCAAGACTCAAAGCGCCCGGATCTCGAGCGTTCTGCATCCAATGCCAACCCCCGACAACAGAACTATCCTCCTGGTCGACCTCCGCGGCACAGCGATGGCAGACTGCCTCCGCGTCCTGAGCTGATGGATGACCGCCGCGACAGACATCCTGATTTCGGACCTGGTCCTCGTGGTCGTCACGGCGGTGGGCCTGATCACGGCCGCCCGTTTGATGGCCCTATGGGCGACCCTCGAGGCCCTATGCGCCACAATGACCGTGACCGCGATTTCCTAATGCGACCACCGCTCGATGAGCCTATGCATGGGCCTGGCTATCGCGATGGGCGACTGCCGCGCGATCCTGACTGGCCTGCTGGCCGCTCTGGACGTCTGCGTCCCGATACATTCCATGAACCCGACCTTCCTCCTCGCGGCGATCTGATGCCTGAACGCCTTGATCGAATGGGTGACGGGCCCCGTCGTGGCCCTGGTCCTGGTCCGTCTCCACAAAGGTCCAATCTGCCTAACCGGCCAGACCGACTTCCTCGCCATGAGGATTTCCCGAGAGGTCCTCGCGGTGACCGGCCTCCGCCTGAATCAAGAGCTGTGGCGTTGGGTCTAGAAGCTCCCCGCCAGATCCCGGAATCTCAGCCCGATATCCCATCTGGACCGCGGGGTCAAAATGCGCGTGGAAATGCGCGTGGGCGTAATGTCTCTGGCCAGCAACCTCCTCCCTCCACTCCAAGCAATGGCCCTGGGGCGCATTCTGAACGGCCTGGTAGACAACAAGATACTGGGAGACAGGGCGGGCGAGGTGGTTCTGAGCAATCCTCAGCTGCACCGCCCTCTCCGACTACTGCTACCTCAGGTATTCATCCCGATCGATTAAAACATATTGTCCAAGAACCACCATCGGCTCCTCCTATGGCACCTCCTTCTGGACCTCGTGGCGGGTCTGGACCGTCAAACCAATCCATACCGCGTGGGCCACAGGGATCTGGTGGTGACCGTCGTGGTGACAAGAGGTTTGCTGGAATCAACAATATGCTTCAGCAGCAATCTGGCGGACCTGTTGATCGCACTCCCTCTGGCCCATCGCCCCGCGGACGGGGCTCAAGGCGCGAATCCGGAAGTATGCACGTTCCTTCTCCGCAGTCCTCGAATCGTCCGCCCATGGGCGCAGGACCACCTGAAGACGACGGATCCTCGCGTAGTCGACCAAGTGGTGGTAGCCGAGGCGGAGGTGACCTGATCGATGATGCTGGCTCCGACACACGACGATCCGGACGAAACGGTGACCGTGAACGAGACCGCAAGCGCGATGGCGGCGACAATACCAACACCAACGGCGGCAGCAATCGGCGCGACGACAACCGCGAACGGCCTCGAGACCATGAGCGTGAACGCAGCCGTCGCAGCGACGCAGGCGGTGGTGGTGCCGGCCGTGAAGACAAAGAGCGCGACCAAGACCGTCCACCCACCGAGCCACGCGAGTCTCTCCGCCGAGTTCCGAGCTCGCGCGAGGAATTGCGCCGTCGAGACCGGCGCGATCGCGACACTGGGTCCGCCGATGCTGGTAATTCACCTGCGCCCAGCGCCCACAATCCGCATGAACAAGAAGGCCGCCTTCGTCCTCCCTCGTCAATGGGCGCGCCGCGTCCCCCGCCACCACCGCCGCCTCCAGGCGGCCCCCTCCGCCTGACGAAAATGACCGTCGCCGAAACGCAGGAGGGGACCGGGGTGGCCGATCCGACAACCGCGATCGTGAGCGCGAGCGCCGAAGCGATCGCCGGGAGCGGGATCATCGCGATGGTGCCAACGGGCCCGGACATCGCAAGCGTGGGCGCCCTGGCGCTGAAGAAGGCGGTCTTGGCGCTGGTGATGGTGGTCGGGGTATGAGGACCGGAAGTGAAAATAAACGCCCTCGGCGTGGAGCGTGATGATGATTGATTTGATCTCTACTTCACTGTTTAAGTTCATTCCCCCCCAGGCCACGTTGGCGCTTCTTGTTGAGCTGCCTTGACTATTTCGTCGTGTTTTATCTCGTGCATCGTGGCTGGTGTTTGGCGACCACTTCCTCAACTGTATTATCTTTATTATGCTACCACCATGGAACCCAATTTCAGTACTATTAGAACCGTCTTCTGCTTTCCATACTTTAGGATCACCGGCCCGATACTCCCCGGGCCCCCACCATCCGGCAAAACCTCGGGCTGCCCTCCGTGTTGCTTTTTAACCGCTGCCCTTGGCGTTATTATTCTCCACTCTGTAAGGCCCATTGGGTATTCTCATCACTCGGGGCAATTATTGTTTCTCCTCGACACAGTATTTCCCCGACTGACAGCCAAGTTCTGGTTCTATAAGTACAATCAACCCCGCTGTCCCCGCCGGATTTAGTTTTTGGACTATTACTCCAGCTAGCTCACAGCTCGGTTCGAGAGCTTCGTACAACTTTTATTTTTGGTCACCTGGTACAAGAACGGTTTCTGATAGAAATCCGTGGACAAGAGATCTTATTACCTGAATTACTCTTTCCCTCGATCGCGGGGCAATAAGACATCATCACATCATACGTCACATCAAGCATCATGGGCAAGATCGATGTCGAGAAGGCCATTGAGGAGCTGACACTGGGGGAGAAGGTCGCTCTGACAGCCGGTATGTATTTCCGGTATCTTCTACTCCGATCCATGCTCACGCCTCACACCAGGAACCGACTTCTGGCACACAGTCTCCGTCCCGCGCATGAACATCCCGCGCCTGCGCATGTCCGATGGACCCAACGGTGTGCGCGGAACCCGCTTCTTCAACGGCATTCCAGCAGCATGTTTCCCCTGCGCCACAGCCCTGGGCGCAACCTGGGACACAGAGCTACTAGGCCAAGTCGGCCACCTGCTCGGCGAGGAAGCCATCGCGAAGGGGACGCACGTCCTGCTCGGCCCAACGATCAACATCCAACGCTCACCGCTGGGCGGACGCGGATTTGAGTCCTTCTCCGAGGATGGCGTGCTCTCCGGTACGCTGGCGGGCCATTACACCAAGGGTGTCCAGGAGAAGGGCGTCGCTGCGACGCTGAAGCATTTTGTCTGCAATGACCAGGAGCATGAGCGCATGGCTGTTAACAGTATTGTTACTGCACGTGCGCTGCGGGAGATTTATCTCATGCCGTTTCAGTTGGCGATGCGCATTTCGAAGAGTGCGTGTATTATGACCGCTTATAATAAGGTCAATGGAACACATGTTAGTGAGAATAAGGCGATCATTGATGATATCCTACGGAAAGAGTGGGGCTGGGATGGTCTGGTTATGAGTGATTGGTACGCTATTTAATGTTTCTGCATTCGAAGAAGAGAAGAAGTGATTGATGCTAATACCGTTTGGCTTCAGGTTCGGTACCTATAGCACTTCCGATGCCATCAATGCCGGACTTGACGTGGAGATGCCCGGCAAGACTCGCTGGCGCGGGGAGGCCCTGGCTCACGCAGTTTCATCGAACAAGGTCGCCCAGTTCAAGTTGGATGAGCGTGTGCGCAACGTCCTCAATTTGGCCAACTGGGTTGAGCCCCTGGGTATCCCCGAAGATGCGCCTGAAAAGGCACTGAACCGGCCAGAAGATCAGGCTCTGCTGCGACGGGCCGCGGCCGAGTCAGTTGTGCTCATGAAGAACGAAGGCGGGATTCTGCCACTGAAGAAGGATAGGTCATTGCTCGTCATCGGGCCCAATGCCCAGATTGCCGCGTACTGCGGCGGCGGATCCGCATCGTTGGCTCCGTACTATACCGTGACTCCGTTGGAAGGTGTCAAGGCTAAGAGCCAGGGTGAAGTCACATTCACCCAGGGCGTGTACTCGCACAAGGACCTGCCAGATTTGGGCCCTTGGATGAAAACTGCTGATGGCAAGACCGGGCTCGCCTTCAGGGTGTACAACGAACCGTCTAGTGCTGGTCAGGAGCGAAACCTCGTCGATGAGCTGCACTTGGTTTCGTCTTCTGGATTCCTCATGGACTATGTTAACCCCAAGATCAAGTCGATGACCTTTTACGTCGACATGGAGGGGTTTTTCACTCCCGAGCACGATGGACTGTACGACTTCGGCGTGACTGTTGTGGGCACCGGCCGTCTTCTCATCGATGGCGAGGTGGTTGTCGACAATACCAAGGACCAGAAGCAGGGGTCTGCCTTCTTTGGAACAGCCACTGTCGAGGAACGCGGAAGCAAGGAGCTCAAAGCCGGACAGACATATAAGATTCTGTTTGAATTCGGCAGCGCCCCAACATCTGATATGGACACACGCGGCATTGTAGCCTTTGGACCTGGCGGGTTCCGGTTCGGCGGCAGCCGTCGTGTGGGCCAGGAGGAACTGATTTTGACGGCGGTCGAGCAGGCCAAACAAGCAGAGCAGGTCGTCATCTTCGCGGGACTCACTCTCGAGTGGGAGACCGAGGGCCATGACCGTGAGCACATGGACCTGCCACCAGGCAGCGACGAGCTGATCAGCCGGGTGCTGGCGGCGAATCCAAGCGCCGTGGTGGTGCTCCAATCCGGCACACCGGTGACAATGCCGTGGCTAGATTCAGCCCGGACACTTGTGCAAGCCTGGTTCGGCGGCAACGAGTGCGGCAACGGCATCGCCGACGTGCTGTACGGCGACGTCAACCCATCCGGCAAGCTGCCTCTGACTTTCCCACGCCGACTGCAAGACAATCCCTCGTACGTGAACTTCCGCTCCGAGCGAGGCCGCGTCCTGTACGGTGAGGATATCTACGTGGGCTACCGTTACTTCGAGAAGAGCGACCTGGCGCCAGCGTTCCCCTTCGGCCACGGTCTTTCATACACAACCTTCACGCGCTCCGATCTCAGCATCGCCACCGTGCCCGAGCAAGCTGTTCTAGCCGAGTCTGGAGAGCCCATCACCGCCACCGTCAAGGTGACCAACACCGGCTCTCTTGCCGGCGCGGAGGTCGTCCAGCTCTGGATCGTTCCGCCCCCAACGGCTGTCGGCCGCCCTGTGCGCGAGCTGAAGGCTTTCACCAAGGTGTTCTTGCAGCCTGGCGAGTCGAAGTCTGTTCAGCTTATTGTTGAGAAGAAACTCGCTACTTCCTGGTGGGATGAGGAGCGTGACCAGTGGATCTCTGAGAAGGGTAAATACCAAGTTCAGGTTACTGGTACTGGCTCTGAGGAGCTGCGTGGCGAGTTTGAAGTTGGCAAGACGCGGTTCTGGCTTGGGCTGTAGTTTGGACTGGGTTATGGCTGTTACGGATGCTTGGCTGCTGAAATAGGTTTCGGTTGATGATTTGCATGAATGAATAGATTGATTACGTATGATGTAGGTGGGTGAACATTTGGTTAAGGTTCGGAAATTGTGATTTAACGGTTAGAATAGGTTGAAAGTAGCAATCTAAAGTACGTACATTGGCTTGCAGATTTTTTATGTCTGAGACATCCTGTCGAGGAGTTCGGGTACCTGAATCGCATTGTTCAATAAAGTTGAGGTAGTCCACATCCCTTGAAGAATAACTTCCGAAATAAAGTGAAACACCAATGTCTTAAAAAGCTCTCGAATATCATTTGAAGATGGTCTGTTAGAAGACGCAAAGGGTATATACAACTAAAAATTAGGTATCTACATTAAGACAGAAGAAAGAAGTGTGACTCGCACAGCTAACAAGACAAGAAGCCCGTATCAAAAGGCAAGGAGAGGACATAATAAAAGAAGGAGAGAAAAGAAGAGAAAAAGCCTTGCGGATCATATCATCATCAGTTCAGCAATCATTACGCACAAGTCTGCATAGCCCGCTGAGGAGTTCTTCCCCTTTCAATCGGATCTGACGCCTTCCTCCGCCCAAGACCAGTCAATTTTTTCAGTAAATTCGAAGCTCTTCTGCGCCGGTTACGCGGTTGATCGTCTGTAGGGATAGCCGAATAGACTGTCTCATGGTGCTTAAGAAGGTCTGTGTGGTAGGTACCAGAGAATTTCCGGTCAGGCCAGCCCTGGTCGGGAGGAACGTAGCGAGGAGACCAATCTTGTTTTCCTTGCGCGTTTGCGGGGGAGAAGCTTCGTGCGGATGATGGACTTCGGGATATACTCGAATCGCGGCTGTACCAAGTGTCTCGTCCTGAGGTTTCGGGCACCCCCATTGCGCTTGAATGGGACCAGCGAGCGCTGTAGAAACGATTGCGGGCAGGTCCGAATCCAGTGCGGGAAATGGGTTCCAGCTTGTCTGCGCTGGTTCGTGGCGTATACTCCGTTTCGACGGCTGGGAAAGGGATGCTGCTCTCGTCGTCCTCGGTCTCGATATTTGCGCATAACCAGGTCATTCCTGCTGCGCCGAGGTTTGCTTCGAGGTCCTCGAAAAACGGAGTTGTTTCTTTAAACTCACGGGCAGCCTCGGGTTCCCTAGCATTGAATCCAACGGAGATCGGTCCTGGCACAGTCCATTGGCAGCCTAGCTGGGGAGGACTATACGGGAACAACGACGGACTGGAAGACCGAGAGCGCGACACTTTTTCCGCATCGACACTTTGTCCTCTCGAGCGTCCTCTATCGGAAGATGGAACCTGGTACGATCCACTAGAGGCACGGTTCCCATAGAATCTCATGTTGGCGCTTGTGCCAGCGGTTCCCGAAAAGCTAGCCCGATAGGCTTTTCCGGACTTCCCTGAGGACTGAAAGCTGAGACCAACTCCTGAGTCCTTGCGTGCTTCTGTACTGAGATCCATTCCTTTGCTTGGAAATAAATTATCGAATTGAGTGTGCGACTCTCCCAATAACGGCTCAACGCGGGAATTCTCAATATCCGTAGGCCCTGCTGGTGGTTTTGGAAATTGTTGTGATTCATAGGAGGGTCCTGATGGGATGCCTCGTTCGATGCTGTGCGAGAGTAGAGTGCATGCGTATTTGATGTTCATCTCCAAATCTTCTTCGATGAACTGTCGGTCGATCAACGGGGATGCGGGTCGAAAGTATCCTGGTTCGTCGGTGAAATTATAACATCGGCTTCGGTCGATCCCTGTCGACGGCATGCTGGCATGACTTGAAGAGACGGGGCTTGTAGCTGAGCGGGGACGACTATCGTTGGTGTTGTTCTCTTGCGAAGTAGACATTGTGGAAGCCCGATCTCGTCCTTGTGTCGTACGAGAAAAGGGAAATCGATGTCGTCTTCTGTCGGCCTTTTGGGAAAGCTTGCGCTCCATCACCGAATGATAATTTGGAGATATGTAGGTTGTCACGATAGAATATGGATGTGCGGTGTATCGTAGACGATTATAGGGAAGCAAGCGGCGATCAGAGATGACTCCTATGCATTTAAAAGAAAAGTTGCTAAAGTCAATCTCAGCCAAACAATGGAAACCACCCCCCCAACCCGGGTTATGCGGGCACAACCGTCACAGATGCAGGGCAAAGGCGAGTGTGGCGAAGGGGGCGAACCGGCCAGACTCCAGGAATCGCAAAACGACAGGTTCTCCGGCTCAGGGAGATTTCAGGCTACAGTTCCGAGTTATGTGCAGAACAAATGTACTGTCAAGAGGTAGGTAGCACTGGGGCCCGCCGTTGGCTGTGCGACGACTGGAATGCAACAAAAAAAACAACCAGGTAGTACTATGAAAGAATGCAGCAGAAGATCGATAGCAAAGGTAAACCCTGGAAGCGCCAGCTGGGGACGAAAAAGCCGATTAAAGAATGATTATTATTGACCTTTCAGCTCGGGCTCCTCGCGTGGGGGCGTTCGCCGGGTTTGCCTCGGGGGTGTTCAGCCGACAGGCTTGTGGAGAGACATGGAAGAGGCCCGTGTCAAGTAGGCACAAGGCTGTGTACTAGCGACCCATTCCCGACAATAGGGAATCAGCGATAAAGGATGGCCATAGCTGGGGGAGTTAGGGCTGACGGGGGGCCCTGGATTCGCTCTCCACAGGCGGTCCTCGTTGGCAGCTACTGGCCCTAATCCGGATGTGATCAACTAGCCGAAGACAAAGCAGGAGGCGGAAGCGAAGGCGAGTCTAGACTCGAGATACGGAGGCCCTAGCTGGCCGGCACCGCACCCCTTTTGGCAATGCCGAGTATTGAGGCTGACCACTATGACTCCCACCTCCGAAGTGTCTGTGTAATCAATCGAGGCCTACAGGCGCAAAGAACCTGTTTTTCCTTCGGCGTGTCGATAACATCGTGCTGGTTCATTCTATGTATTGGCATGCTGCTTCAAACCCCCTCCCCCTGGTTCAAGGGTCCAAGCACACCCTAAATGACTATCCTTACTCGTCTTATGAGTCCTACCCGCCCCAGGGTCCCACTTGGTTTACCCCGGCTGAATGCAGTTTCCGACTAGCCATCTATAGCAGACCGACTTCGAATAATAAGAGACTAGCAATATTATCTTACTTAAGCTATCGATCTCAGTAGATCGATTTGAAATTGTTTGTCAAGGATATAAAGAGCAGGCTCGTTGAAGAGAAAAAAAAAGAAAGAAAAGCACAAACTATTAACCTTTTAGCTAACTATAGCCAACGCGACTGTAACGTGTCAATCATCAAGCCCATCCATAAACGCCACCGCATCAATAATCAGTCAATCAGCGCGCCACAAAAGCACTCTCCGTCTCAAGCCACGTCGCGAAATCTTTCAATCCGGGGTGCTGCTTGCGCAGCGCGGTAATATCAGCCCCATACCCTTCATCATGAAACCAACGAAACATAGCCCCAATGTCACCCATAACAGACAGGAGTGCGCGGCACGCCAACTCAAAGGTCGTAGGCACATCGCGGCCAGTCTTCGCCTTGAAGATGTCGTTGAGTTGGTCGAACGTCAAATTATCGCCCGCTAGTGAGATAGACCGGCCGGCGAACTGATCAGGGTGCTGAAATGCCTCCGCAGCAAAGACACCAATGTCGCGGGTAGCAATAATCTGAAGCGGCTTCCCTTTGAGCGCTACCCGCCACGCCGTAGCGAACATCTTCCCCATGAAATTCGGGGTGAGCCCGTCCATGAACGCAACAGGACGCAGCACGGTCCAGTCCATCTCGCCATTCTTCGTGCTGTCAAAGAGATGCTGCTCGATCCGGTGCTTTGAAATAAAGTGCGGGATATCAGTCGGGTTGGATGCTGATTTGTCGTCGCCGCCGCGGTCGACGGAACTATACACGAAGTACTTCACGCCCTGCTTGAGCGACTCGTCAATCAGCGCCTTGCCTTGTCGCTCTTCGGCGCCGACTCCGTTGCCAATCACCACTTGTACGCTGTAGACACCCCAGATCTCCGATGAGGTGAGCTGCCGCGCGCGCGTGAAGATTGCCGCGGGGTCGTCCATGTTGCCTTCGACGAGCTTGACCTTGGATGACTTTTTGGCGAGCCGTTGGGCTGAGCCTGAGCGTGGGTCTCGGGTGACTGCGAGGATCTCGAATGGAGCATCATGCTCAAGGAGAGCATTGATCAAGGCACCGCCTTGTTTGCCCGTGGCTCCAGTGACTAGTATGGCCTTGGTCATGGTGAAAAGGGAGTTGGTACTGTCAAACAACTAGAAATGATGGAGTGGATGAAAAGCAAGCCCTTTGATGGGTATTATGGCCTCTATTTAAACCACACTCCCAGACAAGTTCTTGAAAATGTTTGTGTTTTGAGGTTAATAATTTCGGCGCAAAGCCAAGGCCGAGCATACCACGCCCATTAATCAGCCGGATGAGGTCATCGTCCGACTCCCGTGGCTGAATAATAACTGGACCATATTTAGAGAACTTCTATTTTCATTGTTATAGTTTATATTAATCATCGAAAAGCGACCGTGTCGCATAATTGAATGGACTGTACACAGTCCCAATGACCCATCACCCCCGGAGCGAGTCTCCTCGGAGAAAAGGACCCAGAGGGCGGGTCTGATGGAGAGCAGTTGGATGCTTCTTTGACAGTCTTCTCAGGCATGGAACAAGGCCAAGCGAGACACGAGAGAGGCAGTTGGATGCTCATCTCCCTGACTGGCGAAACGGATAAAAAGAACAGCAACCTTTACTTCTCTGTGACGCCGCGGCGTCCTTCTAGACGTGAACTTGAATCCACGCCCAGGAATGGCGGCAGGGAG
Organism: Penicillium riverlandense; assembly: GCF_028828495.1. NCBI lineage: Eukaryota > Fungi > Ascomycota > Eurotiomycetes > Eurotiales > Aspergillaceae > Penicillium > Penicillium riverlandense. Next base: position 4,948,227 of record NW_026643194.1, read on the forward strand.
TTCCTGCGCGCAAGTGGCTTTTAACCTCTGGAAGCACTTATTTACCACGCGGTAATGTCTTCCACCTCTGCTTCCCCAAAGGTGCTGCTCTTGGTCAACTTGTTGACACTGGCCACGGCCGCAGCACCATCCGCGCTAACCTGCGCCATGATATCCGGCAACACTTCATGGAAGAACTCCACAATGTGGTGGTTTACCTGCTCAAATTGCAGAAGGAAAGCGTCATGGCCCTCTGCACTGTCGATGCGCTTGAGCCGTGAATCAGGGATTCCCGCAGCAATCTCTTGCTGCTCCGCAAAGGTAAACAGACCGTCTGATTCAATTCCTAGAACCAGCGCCGGCTGCTGAATGCGTGAGAGGGCCTCGTGAACGGGGTCGTCGGCCGTCGGACTAGCACGGTGCCGAGACACGTCGTGGGTGTCAAGCTTGCGCGTCATGGCAATGTAGCAATTGGCGTCGAATCGCTTGACAAATTTGTCGCCTTGGTAGCGAAGATAAGACTGGGCCGAGAAATAGGTGGGTGGTCGTGGGCGACCGACAGAATCGGTTCGAGGCTTGGTCTCGGTCGACACGGAGAAGGTCTTTGTACCGGAAAACTGTGGGTCCATATATTGGACCTCGGTCTGAGGCGCAGGCGAATTCTGCCTGCTTTCAGATCGGGAGGACAGACCACCTTTATGCCCGTCATTGTGAATTGCCCAGTGTTCATTGGGGGGCGTGGGCAGTTTCTCGGTCCCGTTGATATTCTGCCGCTTCGACGGGTCTGGCACGTTTCTACCGAATCGCGATTCAAACGAGTTGCGGCTTCGATAGGTGAGGAGGGCGGACATGCGAGCCGCCCCGAGACCGGTAGCCGGCGGATCATCAAACGCATAGTACCCGTCGTCGTACTTCGGGTCACTGTAAATGCTCTGCCGCTGTGCCTCGCCCCAGCTGATGCACCATGCGGAATGGCGTGCAGAGGTGGCAATGGGTACGATAGCTCGCACGTAGTCTTTGCCGAAGAAGGCATACTCCAAAGTGAGCATTCCGCCCATGGATCCACCGACAACCGCGGCAATCTGCTTCACGCCCAGGTCGTCCAGCACCAATTTGTGGATACTTTGAGGGGATTAGCAATGTGGGTGGTAGAATCAAGAACAGAAATACCTACTTTACATCATCGCGGACAGTCGTCAGCGGGAATTCGGGCCCGTAGTAACCGTTGTCGGGTTTGCCATCCTTGTACGTCACTGCACTGGCGCTCCCGTACGGGCTCCCCAGACTGTTCAAGCAGACGACGAAGAAGCGCGAGACATCAAAGGCTTGGCCCGGGCCACCCAGTAGGGGGCCCCACCAGTCTGCGACATCGGCACTCCCACTCAATGCATGGCAGATCACTAGAACATTGTCACCTTTCGGCGAGAGTGTTCCCAGGGTAGTGTACGCCACGGGGACATTGTAGAGAGTGACACCCGACTCGAGCGTAAAGGATGGGACGACAGCAATGGATTGATCTTGGATCAACCCCGCGTACGGGTTTTCAGGCTGCGCAGCGACTCTCTCTACGGGATTTAGTAGCCGTTCACGGAGTGAGGGGAGCAGGTATGGACTGACGGAGTGACGCATGAGATGCGCTATTCGACTCGACAACCATGGCGAGTCAATGTCAAGAAGGAGCAATGGGATATACACAAGAAGAGAAAAGAAGCAGAAACAGAATCGACGGAAAATTATTAATTGCTTTCGCTTGACTCATCCATGGCCACCTCGGGCGGAACAGCCAATCAGGATGGGTCACGGGGTTCACCGCCTTGGATGACCAACCCGTCCCTCATTTCCTAATCTGGAAGGTGCAACAGTACAGAGTCTGGTCTATAGGGAAATATCTACAAATCAAAGGTATCCCCGCCCTCCGGTCCCGTCTGAGCAGCCTCCAGTCTTGCCGGGGTCGTCTTGTAAATCCGCGGTAGACCAACCTCCTCGAATTGCTTGCCATCTCTGATCATCTCCGCAATTCCTTTGCCGGAGAGAAAGACCACTGGCATACCATGTCCGTTGAATCCGGCGCAAATGAATTGGCCGGGTTTGCCTGGAACCTCACCAATCTGCGGGTGAGTATCGTAGGAGTAGCCCATGACTGGACAGGTCAGTACAACATTGGAAAACAGAGGAAGAAATACGTACTTCCAGTCCAGATCTCTTGCACTTTTGCCTCGCTATCCTCCCACCCTCGGAATGTGCGCTGCATGTAGGTGTCGTAATAGTGTTTTGCCGGCTCAATCAGGGTACTGTCGTCCACATTGTTGTGCCAGATTTCCTTTCGCTGCGCAAAGCTGTACTGCGCCCCGCCGACAATAATGCTCCCATCTGGTCGGGAGATCAGATAGCTGTCACCATTTCCTTCCTTGTTCCAGACAACATAGGTATAGGGCAGAAAAGGGGGTATTTTGTTTTCTGGCGTCGTGATGTGACAACAGATTCCCTTGCAGGGAACAATATTCTTGGAATACTCAGGCAGGAGGCCTGCGGTGTATGCGTTGGTTGCATAGACCACTTTAGATGCACGAATGGTACCTCGAGGAGTGTGCACAAGATGATGGGATCCATCGGGTGTCACAGATGTCACCGGCGTCGTGGTTTGCACATTGACAGAGCTCGACTGCACCACTCTCGAAAGGAGGCCCATCACGAGTTTGTATGCCCACAAGTTGCCTGCTGTATAAGAAAGACATGCCTTGGCGTCTTGAACTCCAGAGACCTGTGAGTTGGTTATCAGCATGATTCAACGTACGAGAGAAAATGAGCATACCCCTTCTGCGTTTTTCTGCGACGTGTAATGAATGTCATCGACGTATGACGCGCCCTGGTCTCGCAGGACCTCGTACGCCTGTCTCGCCCGCTCAGCATGCTCCTCATTGAGGTACACGTTCATGCACCGGGTCAGATTGAAGTCGCAATCAATCTTTTCTTTGGCAATGGCCGCTTTCACTGCGGGGATATGGGAGACCTCAAATCTCGCAAGCTCAATTGCAGCCTCAATCCCATGTCTTTCAAGGCACAGTGCAACCGTCTCGTAGACATCGGGCCGCAGATGTCCACCTTGGTAATTATAACATCAGATTTAGGATCCAAGCGTGCGTTTGGCATGACTCACCATTTCGTCCGGTTGCTCCAGAGCATATCTGTCGTGCCTCGACAAGTGTGATGGAAGGTGGAGGCTGTCTTTCTGGTTGCTGTGAGGTTACCAGGTGATACGCAACGCTCACTCCGGCATAGCCTCCGCCGATAATGACGATGTCACTTTGTTCTGGTAGCTCGGGGGTGGTACGGATGTTATCTAGCTCGTGCGGCTCCTTTCTCCAGAACGGTATCGTAGGATTTGCTACCGGAGCAACGGGGGGCAGATGGTTAGAAGAAGACATCGAGGAAATCTTGCTCAGCTGCGGTTCTGGAAGTTTATCTCGATGATGGTTATGTTGACGCGGGATTCCGGGCCAATTGACAAATATTGGGGCGATGCGGGGCAAAAGTTCACTAATCTCGGGGATTACCTCGGGGGTAAATGAATGGCATCGATAATGACTAACCTTGTTAAAGGGGATTTATTGATGGGTGATCTGAGTTAATTGGCTTGGGAAATTGCATACGGGGTTGTTTACTGCGATAACCTGATTGTGTATATTTGGTTGGGTCGAACAGGGATAGTCTCCGCTACACGCATATCCGAGATAATTGATCGATATGCAAGCTTATTGCGACCAATTAATATAATTTATTAAACTGGTTATAACCAGCACTTTGCTGACAGACCAATCTCCAATTGCTGTCAAGTTACAGCGCATCGCCATATCTGCCCAGATGAGTGCTGTTTAGGGCCTGCTTAGTCATACGTCGGTGATTCGAAAAATTTTTGAGTGCGAGATTCTCCAACTCTTTCCAAACACCTAAATTCCAACAACAGCTCTCAATAAGCGTTACAATGGCCAAAACCAAGAAGTCTGGCGACACTCTTTCGTCGCGCCTCGCCCTGGTTATGAAGTCGGGCAAGGGTACGTTCGCCTAAACCTCGCCCTCGAGAGCAAATTGTTGACAATTCTGTGCAGTCACAATGGGAACCAAGTCCACAATGAAAACACTTCGCTCCGGAAAGGCGAAGCTGGTCCTCATTTCTGGCAACTGCCCTCCCCTCCGCAAGTCCGAGCTTGAATGTATGTCTCCAATTTACCTACAATTGTCGCATCAGATACTAATCCGGACTCGCACAGATTACGCCATGCTCGCGAAGACCCCAGTGCACCACTTCAACGGAAACAATGTACGTCACTCAACCATCCTGCCTCCCTTGGACGATATCCTTATCAGGTGTCGTTCCCGGAGGAGCCAGCTCCACTACTCAGCGAAGAAGTTGGTTCTCGGCCACTTCGGAGAGTGAAGTTGCTCAACGATAGGATTCCCTAAATTGGAATCCTGGAGAGCGTAAATCGACTAATACTAGTATAGATTGAACTCGGTACCGCGTGCGGTAAACTCTTCCGCTGTTCGGCTATGGCCGTGCTGGATGCCGGTGACTCGGATATTTTGAGCCGTGAGGCGTAAACAAGCCTCAGCTAGTCTATGTGGCTGACATCACACATGGACTAAAATTACCTTGCATCATCTATCCTCAGCCGACTCCCGTTTCACAATGGCCGTTGAAGGCACTGTCACTTTATGCTGGGGGTGCATGTTGCTCCAAATCGGGGCCTAGACGTACTAGAGAAGGGATACTTTTTTTGAGATATTGTCTCGGTGTCTTGTGTCTGGAACCCATTTGCCAGTAGACATTACCAGTCAATCAGATCGATTTTGAAACATTTCATTATCCCTGTATTTGCATTTAGATCTACCCGAGTTCATTTCCTTTAGTGTTTGCCAAGTTACACCCCCAACGCCACGGAATATTTGTGGAGAGAAACCCCGAAAGCTCCACCTGTAGTGTAGAACCTAACTCATCTCCGCACGCCGATCAGTCTACATAGCCTGAAATCCTCGACACGCCGGTCGAGCCATTTAGCCTGAAATTTGCATATTGCGTCGTTTTGCTTTCGCCGACATTAAGAGGCTAGTATAAAGTAGTACGCCAGGAATTGAGCAATGATGGCTCTTTCCAGACCATAGATGCAACACAATGAAACCTCTTCTATTTTTCGCCTCGCTCGGTCTCGTTGCCGCCGAGAATGGCCTGAAGGGCTGGCTACGCTATGAATCACTGCCATGCTCCAGCCAGTGTCGCCGCAACCTGCCGTCCGCCATTGTTGCCCTGAATGCCACCGAGACAAGCCCGGTATACGTTGCGGGCTCAGAGCTGCAGAAAGGATTGAAGGACATCTATGGCAGCCACGCTCATATTGCACACAGTCAGTGCGAACCAGATTCCGCTGTGGTCGGCACAATTGACCAGTACCGTCAAACTTGTGGCCATGTGGAGGAGCTTCCGGCGCTGGATGAAGATGGTTTCTGGCTGAGCACCAGAGGCCAGGGTGTTCAGATCCTGGGTCAAAATGAACGAGGTGCACTTTATGGTGCCTTTGAATACTTGTCAATGCTTGCGCAGGGGAACTTTTCCGAGGTGGCCTATGCAACGAACCCGTCTGCGCCAGTACGATGGGTCAACCAGTGGGATAATATGGATGGTAGCATCGAGCGTGGCTATGGAGGAGAGTCCATCTTTTTCAAAGATGGAGGTATTGTCAATGACTTAAGCCGGGCCGCCCAATATGCTCGTTTGTTAGCCTCTATCAGGATCAATGCGGTGGTTGTCAACAATGTGAATGCCAACGCCACCACCTTGACACCTCAGAACATCGAAGGACTGGGTCGAATTGCCGATGCCTTCCGTCCCTATGGTGTACAGCTTGGAATCTCACTCAATTTCGCAACGCCCCAGATTCTGGGTGGCCTCAGCACCTATGATCCCCTGGATAAATCCGTGATTCAGTGGTGGACGAACGTCACAGCCCAAATCTACAAACGTGTTCCCGATATGGCAGGCTATCTTGTCAAGGCCGATTCCGAAGGTGAACCGGGTCCAGAGACATACAACCGAACCTTGGCCCAGGGAGCGAACCTTTTCGCCAAAGCCCTCCAACCATACGGCGGTATCGTCATGTTCCGCGCCTTCGTCTACAATCAGCTCAACGAGTCCGACTGGAAGGCAGACCGTGCCAAGGCCGCAGTCAACTTCTTCAAGCCTCTTGATGGCAAATTCGATGAGAATGTCATCATCCAAATCAAGTACGGACCCATCGACTTTCAGGTCCGCGAGCCTACGTCACCCTTGTTTGCGAATCTATTCCACACCAACACCGCCCTGGAGCTAGAGGTCACGCAGGAGTATCTCGGACAACAGTCGCATCTTCTTTACTTGCCCCCGCTCTGGAAGACAGTCATGGACTTTGATCTTCGCGTGGATCGACAGCCTTCTGTAGTCCGTGATATTTATACTGGCAAGCGGTTCAACCGCAAACTAGGTGGTTCGGCAGCTGTCGTCAACGTGGGTACAAACGCAACCTGGCTCGGAAGCCACCTCTCCATGTCGAACCTCTACGCATATGGTCGTCTAGCATGGGACCCCACAGAGGGTGCACAGGAGGTGCTGGAGGATTGGGCCCGTTTGACCTTTGGCTTGGACAGTGAAGTCCTCCAAACTCTTACAAGAATGTCCATGGAATCGTGGCCGGCCTACGAGAACTACAGCGGTAACTTGGGCATACAGACGCTGACGGATATTTTGTACACCCACTACGGACCGAATCCTGCTTCTCAAGACAACAATGGATGGGGGCAATGGACTCGTGCAGACCACAGGTCAATTGGCATGGATCGTACCGTATCAAAGGGTACGGGTTACACAGGCCAATATCCCGCAGAAGTGGCAGCCATTTACGAAAATCTCGACACCACTCCTGATAACCTGGTCTTGTGGTTCCACCATGTGAACTATACCCACCGTCTACACTCGGGCAAGACCGTGGTCCAGCATTTCTATGATGCACACTACGAGGGTGCTGATACAGCTCAGACATTCCTCACCCAGTGGGAATCTCTAAAGGGCAAGGTCGATGCGGAAAGATACGAAGACATCCGACGACGCCTCGATTATCAGGCTGGTCATTCCATCATCTGGCGCGATGCCATTGTCAACTTCTACCACAATCTATCTAGGGTTCCTGACGAGATGAAGCGCGTGGGAAACCACCCCTGGCGCATCGAAGCTGAGGACATGGATCTGAGTGGGTATGAGACGTACGTCGTCAGCCCCTTTGAGACAGCCTCGGGATCCATGGCCATTGTCACGAGTTCCAATAGCACCACCGGCACAGCGACAACAACACTTGATTTCTCTTCTGGGGTTTATGACCTCGCAATCAACTACTATGATCTCTTCGGAGGCGTATCTCAGTGGGAGGTGTATCTGAACAACCACACTGTTGGAGAATGGATTGGAAACAATGAGCATACTCTCAGTCACACTCCTTCTATCTACTTAGATGGCCATTCTGCTACACGCATCAACTTCCGAGGAGTCCAGGTCAATCAGGGCGATGTTCTTAAAATTGTCGGCACACCCAATGGCGTTGAGCCAGCCCCATTGGACTATATCTCAGTGCTCCCCTCTGGAACGGTGGACTAGATACTTTTAGAGAATTGACATGGGCCCTGCCTCATTGTTTCTTCAGGTAGTCATCAATTGTACTAGTAGGGTCGACCATAGGTAGTAGGTAGACTTCTACCTTCTAAGAAAAATGTGCATAGAAAAGATCTCGATACGGAGGGGAGAGGACAAAGAACACAGAACAGCTAATCGGGGGCCTATGACATATGAACGACCTACTTGAGGCTATGACTGAAAGAAAATACATGCTCACATCAGTAGCCACCGAGACAGAGAAAAGATCGTGGTCGAATGGAATGACCCACGAATTAGGTTCAAAGAGCTAGATGACTCCTGCCCCTCCAAAAGTCCATTTAACTGTAAATAATCTTGTTAACAATTGATCTTCTGATGGTTTTTTTCTATTCCACCCACAACACCCGTTCTTGGAAGGATAAAAAAAAATGTTGAACAGTTTCCGATGCGGGGAATTGAACCCCGGGCTACCGTGTGAGAGACGGTGATGTTACCACTACACCACATCGGATGTTACTTGGAAAAATGTTTAGTTCTATGAGTATTGAGAGAGCTAAAAGATGAAGGGCATTAGGAGACGAAAAGGGCATTCGGATTGGCACTGCGGCTCCCAGGGCCCGTTGACTAGAATTCAAGAACCATAAAGGTCCTAGGAGAATCCGTCCACGTGTACAAATCAAACATATTAAAACCAAAGAAAGGTCAATTTTTCCGCCTGGCTACCTCAAGTTTGCGTTGAAAGGATTGCAATCAAGGGCGACAAGGCCGCTGAGCTAGGTTATAGTAAATATGTCAGTGCTCTTCCGGAGTCTTCAAGCATGATACTAAGAGGGCAGGATGCCTAAGGTGAAAGGACATTTTGCAATAGAAAACTTACGACAACGTTTTGGCAGCACACAAGTTCCGCGGAACACGCGACGCTTCCAATCCCCACGACACTTATCGGGGAACCTTAGTTTTGCCAAGGCCAGACAACGGTTTTCACTCGTAATAGGGAAAGATAACGAATTCGGGGGAGAGTTATTGGCTTACAGCTCAAACCAATTTGATCGCCAACTCCCGTGCTGGCAACACCAAGAGCCTCAAGAGTTCGTTTTCCTGTCGCGGAGTTAGGATCTTCAACGCTCGCACAACATTGGATCGTCCCGGAATTGCATGATGAGTCCGCTTGCCGAGTTGCTAGTGGCGAGGCAACCGCTAGAGATGTTGCGAAAAGGAGGATAATATTGATAGTCTGCATCGTTCGAAGTGAGGCACAAAGGAGGATTGTAAACGGTAGTATATGTCTCCAACAAAGGGCATGTAGCCTTATTTATAAAATCTAGAGCAACACAGTAAGAAGCGGGCTAAGAGCCACAAACACCGTCTTCGCTTACTAGGCACATAGTTGTCTGTGTAGCAGAAATTGGTTTTGAACTATTTTCCTGGTTTGATACCTGCAAAGGTTATTTACATATCAGGAATGCGCAGATTCTTAACTACCTTAAGAGACGTAATTAATTTCCGACCAATCGAATGAGTTCCATCTTGCGAAGAATGCTAATAGTAGATTTTTAACCCTAGCCTCTTCGCCTAAGACTAACCAGAATGTTAGTTTATCAAGCGTTTACCCTATCCGCGGATAACATATTTCACAAGCGAGCCGGTCAGCTAATGATATGCCCCTTGCCCCATTTTAACTACTCCCCATGCCCCCAGTTCGCTGTCAAAATCCCCATCCCAGAATCAAGAGCGTAGAGCCCAGCTCGCAATCAAACTCTACAAAAATAGGAGTTTCCATCTATTCGCGAAACTACACGTAGAACCTTTCAAACCACCGACAATTTAAAAGGCTTTTGTGGCAGTATTTTTAGTCCCATATAATCCAGGGCAGGCCAGTTCAAAGCTTGACGTTCAACTCAATTCTTTAGAGGGATTGGCGACTTCACGAGGGTGGACAGGCATTTAATAGTCCAGATTAGTCTATTGAAGCTCCAAATGCTCCCTCAACAAAACTAGCTTCGTCAGCTTCGCAGCCAGTCAGACGGGGCCCCCCATTATGCAGCAACTGTCCATTAGGTCGATTTAAAATACTGTTAGCTGGTCGTATAGTTCACTGACAAGTGAACCAAATTGCGCTAAACCCAAAACAGGCGTGACTAAGCAATGCGGTCATCCTTCCATTCCAGTCGCGTTCGTGTTTCTTCATGGCCCTTGTTTCCATGCAACACTTCAGTGAATGCGCACACGATGGCTGAGTACTCCTCCTTGAAGGTGGCCGAGCTGAAGGCGGAGCTCAAGAAACGTGGCATCCCACAGACCGGTCTGCGTCTCAAGCAGCATTTCATTGACAAGCTCGTGGAAGAAGATGCCAAGGCACAGCCTGAAGCAGAAGCAGCAGGCACTGAGCCCGAACCAGCTGAAGAACAACAGCAACATCCCGCCCCAGAACCTACCCCTGCGCAAGAACCGGGACAACCAGAAACAAAAGAAGCAGAACAAGATGTGGCGCCTGCTGGTGACAAGACACAGGAGGCGCAGAAGCATGAGGAACAGCCAACTCAGCAGCAGCTAGAGATGGTGGTCGATGCCCAGCCGCAACAACCAGAACAGCCACCTGTTTCCACCAATGGGCCCGCGGGCGAGGCTCCTCAAACCCAAGTCACTGACATGGCCCAGGCAGCAGAACCCGTTGAGCAAGCCCATAGCGATGCAGCACAGGCGCCTCCAGCTGAAGAACCCGAGACCATACCTGCTGCAGTATCTGACAAGCTATCCGTCCCGCCTGCTGCCCAAACCTCGGAAGCAAATACCGAGCTGTCAACACCTGTTCCCACAGAAGAAGCGCTGGAAGACAGGCGGAAACGAAAGCGACGCAGCCAGAGTCCTGCGCCTACAGCTGAGGAACTTGCAACTAAAAAGGCTCGGGCGAAAGAGGAGGGCCCACCGGTCGTGTCGGAGGAAGACGAAGCCTCAATTTCTCGAGATGAGAGAACCACAGATCACACGGCGGGCGAGCAGAAAGAATCGCGTCCGGCGAAACAAGACGCTCGCTTCCGGGGGCTATTCAAACCTGCAGAACCTGCGCCTCTTCGGCCTGCTTCTCCGCCCAAGGAGATGGCACCAGCAGATGGGGACGCTGAGCCTGCCTTGCACGCTGCCACGGGTGCCCTTTATATCGATGGTATTATGCGCCCGCTCCAACCTGCTGCGCTGCGAAACCATCTGATCAGCCTTGCCTCCGCCCCTGGTGGCTCTCCCAATCCGGGCATAATCCGGGAATTCTACCTGGACCCGATCAAAACACACTGCTTTGTCAGTTTTGCCAACATCGCGGCAGCTTCACGGGTCCGTTCTTCCCTGCATGGGAGCGTGTGGCCCAACGAGCGTAACCGCAAGAGCCTATGGGTGGACTTCATTCCCGACCAGCAAATCCAAGACTGGATCCGGACGGAGGAAGCGTCTCGTAACCGGCCCGGACCTCCGGTACGCTGGGAAGTGCAATATGAATCTACCGAAGACGGCACCATAGCTACACTGTCCGAAGCGGGACCAAATGGCTCTCGTTCGGCTCCCTCCCGACCCCGCGAACCAGGGTTCAATCGCACTCCCCCGCTGGGGCCTCGCGGCAGCGTCTCTCAGATAGACCGACGCCCCTCTAACGTCCCCGCGCCTGCAGCTCCCTCATCACGACCCGGACAGGGCTTCAAGCCTCTGGACGAGCTGTTTGAGTCGACGACCGCTAAGCCCAAGCTCTACTATCTCCCTGTGCCGCGGCGAGTGGCGGACAAGCGACTGGACCAATTTGATGAGCTATTGCGGAAGGGCCCATTCCCGCGCCGTGGCGGCGATGAGATGCGCCGCTTCACCTTTGAAGACGAGGATTACTTTGTGGACGGTGGGCCGGAATACAGCGCCCAGGCTATCCGTCGCCGCCAGGCCCGTGGTGGACGGATGGGTGGCATGCGACGAGACTGATGGCAGGGGTTTGATGCATTTTCTGTCAAAAGTGTCTTGTGCCGTGTACGATAACTGATTAGTGTAACTATACCGTCTGTTTTACTAATGCTATGCAACGATCAAAACTGTGTGCTAGTTCCAGAAAATTCTGCCTAGACAATAAAATCGGGACCCGATTCGGGCTTCACCTCCCATCTTCAACGACTTTGAGGTTTATAGTGGTGTTTTTTTTTTGTTCACGGTGTATAACCCGGACTGCCTTGTCTCTTGTGATGCCTTGACCAAATCTATTCTACCCATCGTACAGTCCAGTAGGTGGATCTGCCCGGAACGAGGCTGAGCCAAGCCAAGCCCTACCAAGCCCCCAAAACAGACCAAGGCCCAAAAAAAGAATTCATGTGAACTGTTATTATTATGCCCGGGGCGCCTAACTACTTCGAGTGAATCCCTCCTCGCGCCCTCCAACAAAGAAGTCATTCGTGACGGTGGCGTTCTTTATCCTCCCCTGTCGATAAGAGATAAACAGAAAATCCTCCCTCCGCCAACCCCCTGTCTCAAGAGACAGCGACCACACTCCAGCCAGAATGGGGAGCTGGACGGTGTGTAATGCCACCTTGGAGAATGCGACCAGTACGTCGTTCGCTCATCTAGTCCGAGAAAGGGCGAGCCAGGCTAACGTGTCAACAGTCAACGAAGCCCCTCTGTGGGATGGCGGCATCACCTTCCACCGTCTCAGCGAGCTCGTCGGCGCTGTGTTCGCCGTCGTCGCCTGCGCCGTGTCGTTCTTCCTGATCATGGGCCATGCAACCCACTACAGCAAGCCGGAAGAACAACGACAGTAAGTACCTGTCTGCCCGTTGAACGCGCGTTGGATGCATCGCATCGACTAACCTTGGTCCCTTTCGTGTCGCAGCATCATCCGCATCTTGTTCATGGTCCCCATCTACTCCCTCGTCGCATGGCTCAGCATCTATTTCTACCACTACGCCGTCTATTTCGAGGTCATCGGCGACTGCTACGAAGCCTTTTGTATCTCCGCCTTCTTCGCCCTCATGTGCCACTACATCGCCCCCGACCTACACAGCCAGAAGGATTATTTCCGTGGAGTGCAGCCAAAGCCGTGGCTTCTCCCAGTGAGTTGGTTCAGCGCCTGTTGTGGCGGACAACGCGGGATCTGGCGGAATGCTCGGAACGGGCTGACTTGGTTCAATGTATGCCTGCCTACCTACGTGAAACGGCGGCGGTTCGGAGTTAGGCTGACACGTATAGATTATCTGGGTCGGCGTTTTCCAATATTGTTTTATGCGCGTCTTGATGACCATTGTTGCGGTGGCCAGCGAGGCGGGTGACCGTTACTGCCAGGACTCTCTCAGCCCGGCCTTTGCGCACGTTTGGGTATGTCCGCTCTGGAGTCCAACATTTGCATCCACGGATTGACATGATTATAGGTCGTGACCTTTGAGGCGATCTCTGTCTCAATTGCGATGTACTGCCTGATCCAATTCTACCACCAAGTGAGCAAGGATATCAAGGAGCACCGGCCCTTCCTCAAGATCCTCTCCATCAAGCTGGTTATTTTCCTTTCCTTCTGGCAATTGGTGAGTGCATCCGGGGATACATTGCCCATATAGGCGAGAGCTACGAACTGACACTTTGTAGATCTTTATCGACTTGCTCGTCTCGGCAGGCGCTATCAAGGGGACTAAAAGGATTCAGCTCCCAGACCTCAAATATGCATTACCCGAGCTACTGATCAACATCGAGATGGCGTTTTTCGGCGTCCTGCACCTCTGGGCTTTCTCCTTTCGGCAATACGCCACCAACCCAGCGGGTGAGGTGAGCGATTACTACGGCAACGGCAAAGTGTCCTACGAGGGTGGCAAGTTCGGCGTCAAAGCGCTAATAGATGCAATGAACCCATTCGACCTCATCGCAGCTATCGGCCGCGGCTTCCGTTGGCTCTTCGTCGGCCGCAAGAACCGCAAGCTGGACCCCAGTTACCGCCGGCCCCACGAGACCATCGATGAACCAACAGAGCTCAGCACTGCCTACGAGGGCGCCGGCACTGACATGCCTGGCGGCCGCACTGGCCGCTACGGATCCGCGCCAGACGAGGAGGGCGAGATCCTTCTTTCTCACGCGCAGCCCAACCCCGAAGGCGACCACTTGGGTGCTTCCTCGTACCCCTACGAACTTGACGCCGGGCTCCACGACCTCTCTGGCCGCTACTACGGTCAGGGCGCCTCGCCTTACGACGAATCCGAACCCCACAATCCGGAGTATCCGGGCACAGCGACGAACCCTTATCCAGATGACGGGCCCCTACGCGAACAAGCCCCCATGCCTATTCCAGATCCCTACCGGCCGCCAGCTCCATATCCGGAGAACGAGAACCGCCAGTCATGATTTCACAGCAACGGATCAATACCCCTCTGCCACCATTTTTGATTCTATTATTTCTTATAGTTTCCTCGCATAATGCGAAGAGGCTCCAAGATCTTCTTTATGTGTTCCCCTTCGTTTGGGCTGCGCTTCATTGACATAAATACCCACCTTTTCTTTCTTGATATTATTATTTCATGAGGTCGTCTCGTGTTTTTGCATCGAGGTGCATTTGATGTCTGTTATGCGGTTTTTCTTTTGGTCAGAGTGTGTACTGTTTATAGAATACTGGTTGGGCTTGGGATGGATGACATGGGTTTCATTTTATACTCAACTGAATGAAAGACTTTTTGATACTTCATGCTCGCACTAAGAGAACAATACAGACATAAGAAGAAAGATAGTTGAATTCGTGATCTCGTCTAGATGGATGTCATAACAAGCAAGCCCAGCGCAGCCTATACCACCCTATCAAAAAAGCTAGGAATACATCCCAGCAGCAGCAGCGCCAGGCCCACCCATGCCCTGCGCATAGAGCTCCTCCTCAAAGCGACTCTGCATGAGACCAGGATTCTTGCGCGCAGAACTAGTCTGGCGCGCACTCTGCACAACAGCCGACTTGCGGCCCAGTTCGCGCATGGCCTTGACATTCTCGCCGAGCTGGCCCAGAAGCGAGACCAGGAGGACGTCGTTGCTCTGTGAGAGGACGTCGATGGAGAGGGGCCCCTGTTCCTGTGGAGAGAGGATGGAGAGATGGGAGAGGAGGGAGTTGATGTTGCGGAGGATTGGGTGGGAGAGCTGTGTGGATTGCGTCCCTTCTTTATCGTTGGGGGTGTCTGTGCTGGGAGACTCAGCTGAAGAGATGCTGGAGACATAGGACTTTATGAGCGAGATGCGGGATTCGAGAGTGCGGATTGCGTTGAGTCGGGTGTTGAGGCTTGATATTACTGCGGTGGGAGACAAAGTGTCAGTTAGCTGAGGTGATAGAGAGTAGGATCCTCATTGGGAAGTGTAACATACACTCTTCCTCTTCCTGCGAGAGCTCAGGCTGCACGCTCTTCTTCTCGGCTCCCTGCTTCGGACCTGTATCCGGTTTCTGCTGTTTCAACCCGGAAGCCTCCTGGGCCGGAATATCATTCGCAGCAGTGCCAGACGATTTGGCAATGGTGTCAATCCCGATCATTTCAGCCTCCGCCGTCTCGACAGCATGTGGCAACTCGCGGAACCGGATGTTCAGCTGGGGCTCCTCCCCATCTACCTGCATCTCCTTCGCTGTGTCGGTGGCATTCTCGCCCTCATACACGCTCTCGTAGACGGATAATGGCAGCTTGGCAGTGTGTGTTTCTGATTGCAGCTGGGATGGGTGGAAGGCTAGGAACACGGCGGACTCGTTGTAGTCCTGGAGAAGCTGTCGGTGGAGCGGAAGGTGTGAAGCGTCGGGTCCGGTCGCTGGAGCGGTTGACCACCAGCCCACTATATCGAGAGGCGGGACTTTATGCACATCCTTGACTGTAGATGGTGTTGTCAGTACGGATATGAGCGGAGTGGGGGGTGGGGTCTGTCGACACTACTGACACTGCTTCACTCGCTCTTCGAACCACGCCTCTGGCAGAAGAACTTCGCCGTTGGGACCGTTTGTCGTCGGGCACTCAAATGCATGCTCCAATGTTATCTCGCGCCCATTTTGCTGGCCGAGCAGAGCACCCACGACCGGGCCTTGTTGCTGGCGAGCGGCGTGACGAGTGATGTGATCGGAGACGGTGAGAAGTACGAGGGGGTGAAGTGAGATATGAAGACCCGAGTCAGACGACTTTTGAGAGAGCAGTGAATTCTCCATGGTTGAGTTGAGCTTGTCTATCTGTCTATCTTGAGAGTTGGAGTAGGTCAGGGCGGCATGCTCTTTGTTTGCTCTGTTTGACTTCTGCCTCAGGCACCAACTAAATCAGCTTCCCCGCCAAATCAACCAGCTTTCGATTTCAACACAAGCTGTGACGATCTCGTGTCAGTCGCCATGGCTGTTCCTTCGTGTTTCGAAGAGGTCAAGGCTCACCTTGCCCAGGTCCAGGAGGACCCATCCACCCCCTTGGACATCGCCCTCATCGATAAACTGAAGCTGCAGCTAGTCGAAACCACTCCGCCTATTGTCGCCGCCACCCTTCTATCGCAAATCTCAGCTCTGCTCCCCGTCCTTCAAGAAGACCCAGCTCCTCTGACGACATTAGGGACAAAGGCCACAGCTTCCTTCACCTTCACCGATCTCCGCGCCATTGATCCTCCCATCGACTTCGTCGCGGGCTTCAAGACACCCTCCCCGCCGATCAACCTGCTCGCTCTATCCCTGCTAGGCAAGGCAGGACAAGCATCCAGTGATGCGGCCATAGTCTCAGGAGACTCGGATTTGGTAGTGTCGCTTGTGGAGCTATGGCTGTCGACTTCCTCGGAAGCTGTCGCGCAGGCGGCACTCGACACGTTATGGGCTCTTCTCGAGGTCGACCTGGCTAGCCCTCTCGAGAAGGAGGAATATGACCACACCGCCCATAATGCCCATGCGGGACAGGGGCTGATGTGGCGGCGGGTATTCACGGATAAAGACGTCTATGGACTTCTCTTTGGCCTGTGCAGCCTCAGGGACGATGCACCAGGGGATTTGAGCAAGCGCAAACGGACCTTGGCCCAAGCCAGACTTATGGACTTCCTCACAAAAGCTGGAGGCGTACGGTGGGACATTATTTCGCAGTCCCAGGTGCCAGACATCGAAGCAAAGTACGACAGCAGCAGCCTGCTCCACTTCGCCGCCTGCCAGATGGTCGATCAGAGCGACGTGCTAATGCATATGACTCTGCTGAACTTCTTCCGTGACTTGTTGGAGATTGATGCCCCAGGCCTCGTTGCCCGGAGCTACGTACAGTCTGCGTCGACC
Organism: Penicillium riverlandense; assembly: GCF_028828495.1. Classification (NCBI taxonomy): domain Eukaryota; kingdom Fungi; phylum Ascomycota; class Eurotiomycetes; order Eurotiales; family Aspergillaceae; genus Penicillium; species Penicillium riverlandense. Next base: position 4,965,119 of record NW_026643194.1, read on the forward strand.
TTTTCATCTCCCGCGCTCGACTTTCTGTGCTCCCAGAATCTCCACCGGAAGGTGTTGGAATACTACCTTGATGAATCGAAGCTGGACGTGGTGGATGCCCGCTTTCTCGCTGGACCGGTCATGGTTTACGTGGCACGATATGCCGAGTCATATCCTAATCACCTCTTACAGAATCCTCCTCCACTTCTTGATGGAATCATCTCGCGCGTTAATCGATCTCTCGCGATCCCCTCTGCGCAATGGGCACACGGCGAAGCCCCCGCCGGACATCTCGCTGTCTTGGCCTCGCTGCCGCGAGTGCTGCTTGTGGAGGCGGGCAAGCATGGTGCAAACCCTATACTGAAAATCCCCACCACGCCTCCAAATGAAGAAGCCTTGCATGCATTGGGCAAGATCTTCCATGGTCCTCCCCGGACGGAGATGTCTGATTCAATGGACCTCAACACGTCCGGTCAAACCCCAACAGACTGGCATCACGAAGCAGCTGCAGCGCGCGTGCTTTACTTTCTCTACTTGAATAACCGGCCTACCTTCTGGTCTGACGTTGTGGCAGCCGCAGACATCATGGCGATGAAGGACATCGCTCTGGCGGCAATCAATTTCATGAAGGCCGTCGTTATCTCCAACTGGCAGCCATTACCTCCTGCATCTCACGTGTCTAATGCCTCCTCGTCCCGGTACCAATTGCCAGCAGAAGAAAGCCTCGGTCAGGTATCCCCCGCCAGCAGTGGACTGCTACCTATCTCCGGAGCATGGGCTACACTCACTCCGCCGGCACTGACCACTCTGCTACCTTACCTGTTCAAACCACCGAGATCATACGCGGAGTTTGTGGGTGGTGGTGCGGGTGACTCTCAGAATGCAGTCTGGAAGGTAGCGACTGCTAAGTACGAGGTCCTAGTGGCACTGTATAACCGGCTTTGTGAACAGGGCGGGCAGATGGAAGGGTTTGAAGACATTATGCGGACTCTGCAGCAGCGGGTGAACGAAGGACCGTGGGGCCCGGTCACTGGCGGTGCCAACCAGGTAGCGGCTGTCGGACGATGATCTACGAGACTGTATTAATCCTCCTCAGTTATGGCAAACTTGCTCTAGTTCATTTATTATTTCCTATTGTAGTAGATCTTATCGGAGGAACCCTAAGCCCTACGTTCCCGTTCTAGGCCATGGCGGTGAATCACTCCGCCATCTTTTTTCTCCCTCAACCAACCCGAGCTGCTCGACGACTTACTCCCGAACAATAATAATGGTGAAGTGAGACTCTTTCTATCTGGCTTTATCTCCTCCGACCACCCTCCTCAATCACCCACCATGTCCCGCTTCGGCGCCAAAAAGGGCCCGCGCATGCCCGGCGCCGAGTTCACCTTCGACGCGGATCCAGGCCGCGAACCAGTCAACGCTCCCACGCCTCTCTATCCGGTATGGCTCGACTGCAGCCCTTCTTATGCCAGGTTCCGAAATCTAATTCGGTTGTGTAGAAATACATCGTCCCCTTCAACCGGGCATTGACCCCCCTCGAACAAAAACAGGTGGACCTCTACCGGGCTGCCCGCGGACGGGCCCATGAAGGACCGTACTACTCTGTCGTCGACGCGGCTTCATTAACAGCCAAGAAAGGAAGCGCCGCACGCGCAAACTTCGATGCCTTCCACGGCATGCCTACCTTCTCGAGTCGGTATCTGAAGAAACCGCGGACGCTGCCCAAGATGAATGAACGGCCTTATGGTGAGCATACACAGCATGGCATTTTCCCATGATGTCTGTGATTATACATAGCAGAGACTAATGGGTGGACGGATGACAGTCATGAAACTCTTCCCCCGTGAGCTCTGGCAAACCCTCCAACCCAGCTACCAGCCCGGCGCAACGATGGACGGCTACGTGCCCCAGAAGCGAGCCGGTCTCAAGCGCGGATTTGAAGATGATGAGGACGATGCTGTGGATGATGCTGCGGCGAAGCGGCGAGCAGTTGGTGGCGGTGGAGATGAAGACGAGGTGGATGCGGAGGCGGATGAGAGGGATGTTTTGGATGGAGACGAGGAACCAGAGGATGAGATTGTGGATGATGACTTTGAGGACGACGATGATGAAATGGGAGGCGATTATAATGCTGAACAGTACTTTGATGCTGGCGATGATGAGTTTGATGATGGGTTTGGGGACGGGGGAGGTGGAGGTGATGAAGAGACTTATTGATATTGAGATACCCTTGCTTGCATCTTGGTTGACCTACTCAGCCGAGCGATTCTATCTGAGCTATTTTATTCTTACTATTACCTATCTTGCCGCCCTATCGACATCCTAGAAGTTATACATGTAGGCGATATCGGTCCTGGATGACGTCAGCCGCTCGGCGAAATCGGCGTGAATTTATCGGTCGTTGCTGTTTTCTCTCCCTTGCGCACCAGTGAAGACGCAGCATGGGCAGTCCTCAGCGTTCAGCACTCATCCTCTATGGCTCTGAGACCGGCAATGCGCAAGAGGTGGCTGAGGAATTGGGGGCCCTGACCGAACGCCTCCGGTTCGCGACGCATGTGTGCGAGTTGAATCAGTCCAGCCCGGTATGCGGTCCTCCTCTTTACTACGACGTTGTTGTGACTAATTGAATCTTGGATATAGGAAACGCTGTTTTCCTACACCCTCACTATATTCGTCGTCTCAACCACTGGCCAGGGCGATCTCCCTGCGAATGCACGGACGTTCTGGAAGTCGCTACTCTTGAAGCGGCTACCGGCCACATATCTGAAGGGGGTCAATTTTGCGTCCTTTGGGCTGGGCGATAGTTCCTATCCAAAGTATGTTCCTGCAGAACTTTTGAGGTGTTATATTGACGGGAAACACAGGTTCAATTGGGCAGCACGCAAGCTCTATAAGCGATTGTTGCAGCTAGGCGCCAATGAAATTTACCCGTCTGGCGAAGCAGACCAGCAGCATCCAGAAGGGTGAGTACTTTTCTTCTCCATCCGTTGGCATAGCTAAATTCTTTTCTATTCAACAGACTCGAAGGCACAGTCATACCATGGATGACGGATTTTCGGAAGCATTTGCTGGACAGGCATCCGCTTCCCTCGGGGCAACATCCAATCCCAGATGATGTTCAACTGCCACCGAAATGGATCTTACGTCCAAATGAAGGAGAACCCTGTAGCGCCGCAGAGAAACACCCCGTTGCAGAGAAATCCGCTGCGCTGCTCCACCTGGAGCACGATACCAGACCCCTTCCACACACTCTCTCCGCCACATTAGTCGAGAATCGACGGGTGACGCCACCCAAGCACTGGCAGGATGTGCGGCACATCTGCTTGACTGTGCCTGAATCTGTCTCCTATGTCCCAGGTGATATGATCGCCATTACTCCCAAGAGTGTCCCGGCCGACGTCCAAACCCTGATTGACTTGATGGGCTGGAATGAGCAAGCAGACCAACTAATCTCACTGGTTCCTACGGGCAATATTCCAGCACCTCCACCAATCCCCGATCTCGACTCCTACCCCAACCTCACCTTACGCATGCTCCTCACTGACTATCTCGACCTCAAAGCCATACCTCGGCGATCCTTCTTTTCCACAATTGCACACTACACAAACGATTCCATGCATAGAGAGCGGCTATTAGAATTTACCAACCCGGAGTATCTTGACGAACTCTGGGACTACACGACGCGGCCTCGGCGCAGTATCTTGGAGGTACTACACGAGTTCGACTCTGTCAAGATCCCCTGGCAGCATGCGGTATCGGTACTGCCCGTTATGCGAGCGCGCCAGTTTAGCATCGCCAGCGGCGGAGAGAGGAAACGTACACCAGGCGGCCACACACAGTTCGAGCTGCTCGTCGCCATTGTCAAGTACCAGACCGTGATCAAGCGGATCCGAGAAGGCGTCTGCACCAAGTACCTGTCCGTGCTGCAGCCCGGCAGCACACTACGGGTGCAGCTCCAACGCGGCGGCCTCAACTCCTCCGTTCAGCAGCTCACCGGCGCAACCGTGCTCATCGGTCCTGGCACCGGCGTGGCGCCGCTGCGGTCAATGCTATGGGAGAAAGCGGCGCTTGTGAAAGCCTACCGCGAGCAGAACCCCGGGGTCGAACCCCCAATCGGACCTACCATCCTGTTATATGGTGGGCGTAACCGCACGGCCGATTTCTTCTTCCAGGAAGACTGGGAAGAGCTCCGTGAACGGGTGCAGTTGCAGGTGTTGACTGCCTTTTCCCGCGACCAGAAGCAGAAGGTCTACGTGCAGGATACCATCCGGCAACACTTCGGGCTGTTCTTCCGACTTCTGCATGACATGGAAGGGTCGGCATATATCTGCGGCTCCTCGGGCCATATGCCCCAGGCCGTTCGCGAGGCGCTCATCGAGACGTTCCAACATGGAGGCACGTCGGGACATCCATTCAATCGGGCCCAGGCGGAGGAGTACCTGATCGGGATGGAGAAGAGTGGGCGGTACAAGCAGGAGACGTGGTAGTTAACTCCATCCCATAGCAATCATCAGCATGATCATCGCATAATTGAGTACCCCCGTACTTTGTAGTATACAAGCATAACCTCGGCAGCACCCCAGGGCGGTGAGGCTACACTCGGGCGGCGTCGGCGATTTGACTCGTTTCCCTCTTCTCTCCCACTTCTCCCTCGTCTCGAGAGCAATTGTTCCCCAGGTTGCTCGTTCCCTTCATTCATCATGGCCAGTAAAGGTTTACGGATATTGGTGCCCGTCAAGCGGGTCATCGACTACGCGGTTCGTATTTTCTCTCCGGCCGGTCGGACGGTCGGTTGTGCACGAAGCCCACCGATGCTGTCACAGGACCACGCCCACGGCATTGAAACTGTGAAATCCATCACACCCGACTGCTAACACCGCCGGCTCTACAGATCAAGCCCCGAATCAACAAAGCCCAAACGGGCGTCGAAACCGCCGGGGTCAAACACTCCCTGAACCCGTTTGACGAGCTCTCCATCGAAGAAGCCGTCCGGCTGCGCGAGCGCAAGGGCCCCCTGAAAGTCGACTCGATCCTGGCCCTATCCGCCGGCGGCCCCAAATGCGCCGACACGCTGCGCACCGCGATGGCCATGGGCGCTGACAAGGCGTTCCACATCGACGTCCCCGAGGGATCGGGCGACGGCGGGCCCGAGCCGCTAACGATCGCCAAGCTGCTGCGCAGCGTCGTCGAGAAAGAGGATATTAACCTGGTTCTGCTGGGAAAGCAGGCTATCGACGGCGATCAGGGCCAGACGGGCCAGATGCTTGCCGGGCTGCTGGGCTGGCCGCAGACTACTCAGGCGAGTAAGGTTGAGATTAAGGATGAGGCTGGGACGGTGGAGATTACGCATGAGGTTGATGGGGGTGTTGAGACGCTGCGGACGAAGCTGCCGATGGTTATCACGACGGATCTGCGTCTGAATGAGCCACGGTATGCTAGTCTGCCGAATATTATGAAGGCGAAGAAGAAGCCGCTTGAGAAGAAGACTCTTGCCGACTTTGGGGTTGAGGATACTCGGCGGCTGAAGACGCTGAAGGTTACCGGTATGTTTTTGTTTCTCTTTCGATGCTCTCCATGTGCTCCCTCGCTGACAGGTCGCTCCTAGAACCCCCTCCACGCACGGGCGGCGGCAAGGTCGAGGATGTCGATGGTCTGGTGTCCAAGCTGAAGGAATTGGGTGCGCTGTAGGACCGTGTATATACCATCTTTTTCTTCTGTAGTAGTGTGATAGACTATCCAACCCAGAATGGTCTAGCCTCGTCTGATCACATGATCACCTTATTGTACAGGGCACGATGATTGCCATCCCGCCGGTGCCACCTGAATGAACCTAGGGACCCCTCGAGGCCGACCGAGGTGGTCCGACCGTCTGAACTCGAATCTGCTGGGATCCTAGTCATATTCCTATGGACTTTGTGCAGTTATTTACCGTAGTTGGGAATAGCCCGGGTCTAGATCCTTCCCGCATTTGGCTCATTTAATGGAGGGGCGGTGGGGGTGATCTATTGGAGACATCTATAACCCAGTTAGTCCGAAGCAACTGTGACCGAATCAAGAACAATCCCAGACAATAAGTATACTGTGAACAATGGCATTCGGATGGTTATACAGACAGTCAGTGCCTATCCAAGTATGTCTGCCTAGTCCCTTGCACGCGCAAGTCGATGACGTCCACGCCGTTTAACGGATCCACGGCGCCACTCGGCCCTGCTTGACCTTCTTCTGTCTGCCGTCTGACCCGATCAGTATTAACAAGCCCGCCCGCCTCCTGGAATTTCCGGCAGTAGAATATACAGGTACCCTTGATTTGTCAAGGTGATGTGATCGATCCCTTCTTCACTTCCTTCCTTTCCACCTTCCTTCCGCACCCGGACTATATCTCACCATATCATCTTTTTCGCCATCATTATTCCCAGCCACCAGTCCGTCGTGGGTTTCATGATAATCATCGGAGTAGTAATATACAACCACCATCTCCCTCCCTCACACATTCCTCGCCACATTCCAGCCACCCGCCGATCCTAGATTCCTGCAACCCGACTCGCTCGCGCGCGCCATTCCAAGCCACTGAACGAGGAATCTTGGGGAGAGGCCCCCTCTCCCACGCCTGCTGTTCGCAGGAGGGCTTCGACCGTGTCCTGTTTCTAGATCGGCACTACGTCCACTTGTCTCTCATTCAACCCATCATCCCAACCCACCCAAGATGCCGCCCTTCAACTGGGACAAGACCAAGGGCTACTCGAAGCGCGGCTTCGACAAAGCATGGAAAACCGTCGACAAACTCGGCGGCCCCGTCAACCGGCTCTCCAACCGCCTAGGCGCCGAGGCCTTCTGGCCCATGTCCCTCGACAAAGAGAGCGACAAGGCCGCGCGCATCCTGCGCAGCTTCTGTAAGGATGGCTTCTATGCCCCCGAGTCGGAGGTGACGACCGATGACCAGGGCAAGATTAATCGGCCCAAGGGCAAGCAGCGTGTTATCAAAAAGATCCCCTCCAATGTCCTGAAGCAGGCCAAGGGTATAGCTGTGTTCACGACGATGCGCACCGGGCTCTGGATGAGCGGATCGGGTGGGAGTGGTGTGCTTCTTGCGCGGATACCCGAAACCGGTGAATGGAGTCCGCCATCGGGGATTATGTTGCATACCGCTGGCATTGGATTCTTGGCTGGTGTCGATATATATGATTGCGTGGTGATCATCAATACAATCGAGGCGCTCGAGGCCTTCAAGAAGGTGCGCTGTACGCTGGGTGGCGAGGTCAGTGCCGCTGCTGGGCCGGTTGGTATGGGCGGCGTGCTGGATTCCGAGGTACACAAACGCCAGTCGCCGATTTGGACTTATATGAAGAGCAAAGGCCTCTATGCCGGAGTGGCCGTCGACGGAACCATTATCATCGAACGCACCGACGAGAACGAGCGGTTTTATGGTGAACGCATCTCAGTCACCGATATCCTGGCCGGCAAAGTCAGATTCCCGCCCGACTCCATCAACACACTTCTCCAAACCATCAAGGCAGCACAAGGCGATTCCGACGTCGACGTGAGTCTTGTCGCGCCGGCGGGCGAAACACCCGGCGACATCGAGCTTCCAGAAGATGACAGTCAACCTTTTGGCGTGCCGGCCGAAGACGATCCAGACCCGTACGGAGTGAAAGCGTTGGAGGCCGAGGGCCTGTTCATTCGGGAGGCCGGCACCAAGGTGAGGCCAAGCCTTGATGTTTTTGAATTTCGGCCACACCACAACAGCCCCGTGTTCACTACGCTCTCGCGGCGCAGCGCGGACAGCTCGCCGCGGAATAGCTGGCGCACCAGCAGCTGGCGCGCGAGTGTCCAGAGCTACACGAGTGCAGACCGTGGCACACAAACTGATGACGCTCCGCTAACTGCGCCGACGTCAGTAAGCCGAACATCCTCCCGCAGCGCGAAGGAGGAGTCGACCGACCTTGCGGCGCAACAGAGCCCGTGGGATGAGGAACCCGTTCGTTGGGATGCTGAGGAAGAGAAAGAGCAGGATGACGAACAAGTGGATTATATGCATGAAATCGACTCTGAGGATGACCTGGAAGTGCACGAAGTGAGCAACGCTACCGTCACTCAGCACGAGGCTGTCATGACTACCCCGACCCTGGTGGAAGAGGAATCCAGCGACTCCAAGTCCAAGTCACCCACTTTCACCCGTGCTCGCCTGGTCACCATCGCGAAGGCAAAGCGTCCCACGCCGCCTGCGCTTCCTCCCCGCCACCCGCAGCATCACCCGCAGCACATCTGGGGTTCTGAATCCAGCCAGGATTCCACTTCTCCAACCGCCCTCTCGCACTCCAGTCACAGCACAGAGCCCACTGAATCCAACGAGCGCTCTGAGTCTGCTGAGCCTATCAAATCTGTTGAGCCTATTAATGACCTTCCTTCCAACGTTAAAACACTGCAGGTCAGCGCAGTTGTTCCTGCCGTTACCGATGAAGATTTTGATGAAGACGATGTGGAGTCAATTCCTGAGACACCGCTTGACACGGAGGAATTCCACTCTATTGACGGTGATTACGAGTCGGATGGTGGCCACGAGTCGGATGTTGAAGACGCTACTATCGTGAAGGAGGATCTCCCCGCTGAACGGAAAGAGTCAGTTGAGACTGTCTCTCTTGACCAGCCGGAGGCTACAGCAGAGCAAGAGCAAGAGCAAGAGGAAGCGCAAGAGCAAGAGAAAGCGCAAGACCAAGAGGAAGCGCAAGAGCGAGAGCAAGAGCAAGAGGAAGAGGAAGCGCAAGAGCAAGACCAAGCACAAGAACACAGGCCCGAGACACCCACTGAACCGCTTGACCACAAGCTGGGAGAGATCCACATCGACGAGTCGCGTCCTAACACGGAGGCTGACACCGAAGCCGACAAGGCTGTGACTAGCTCTGTCTCTGCCGAGACTGCTTAGGGGGTGGGATTGTCTGTTCTTCTCTTACCCGTTCCTTGTCATTTATGTCTTCATGATACCTCGTGCATACGGTTCTGGCTTTTGGAGTTTATTCATGGAAAAGTTTGGCGTGTTATCTATATAACCTTGAAGATGGTTCAGGTTCATCTATTCTGTTTCAAGCATGGCGTCTGAATTATTGGGCGGTGGGTTTCTCGGTTATACGGGTTGGATGGGTTGTGCCTCGATGAAGGTCTACTTTCTTCATCGCGCTCTAGGGTTTATTTATCAGGATGGAGCATGGTGTACTATATATATTCGATCCCGCCCTGAATTTCACACTGTTTTCCCTGCGATAAGCCACATCTATTCTGACATCATCACTTCGACGACAGCCAATACCATATCCAACCAAACCTTATTCCCAACCCCTCGATAATAAACGCCAGCTACTACCCTCCCCCCAACCCTTTCTTCTCATTATTACTGCCTCATCAGCTCCCTCAACAGTATTCTTCTATCAACACTAGCGACGATCGTCGTGGAGATACGGTCTTATCGCCGAGCTCTCTTCTAAACTCCGGGAGTCGGCAAAAGAAACAACAACAAGGGAGGCCTTAATCCAATCTCAGCCCCTCTCGGTCTCTCTCTCTCTCCAACACCTTGTTCTCGTCAAATTCTTCCTCCACGAGTCTTGCAACAATGCCTTCCGAAAAAAGCGTCAAGGCCGCTCTCGCCCTCATCGAGAATGACAAGTCCAAGCTCCTGGGCTTGAAGGTGGGGCAGCATACAAGCGTGGAGCCGGGACAGTACATCCCTCGAGCTGGTAAGTTCTTTCTTCGCCCCCATCTACCCTAGGTAATAATTATTCTCTTTCCCTATAAAACTAATATGATACAATATAGACGCCCAGTCCCCTCCAACCCTATCCTTCCCCTCAGCCTCCCCGACAAAAACCTACCTGGCAATCAGCCTAGACATCGACGCCCCCTTCCCTTCCTTCGACGTCCTCGGCCCCATCCTGCACTGGATCCAGCCAGATGTGAAAGTGTCCGGCGAATCGCTGAGCACAGACGCCCCCTTCGTCGCCAACTATATCGGTCCCGCCCCGCCGCCGGGTAGCTCCCCGCACCGGTATACCTTCTTCTTGTATGAGCAGCCTGAGGGCTTTGATTATAAGAAGTATGCGCCTGCGGATGGAAAGACGTTGGGGAACTGGAGCCGCATGCGCTATGATCTTGATGCTTGGGCCAAGGAGATTGGGTTGGGGGATGTGGTTGCTTTTAATTACTTTACTAGTAATTAGGTTAGGGCAGGTTAGTTAGGTGGATTTGTGGATGTCTTCTCGGGGATTACTGTTTGTCTTTTTGTGCGCTTGTTTGGTTGGTGGCTTGTCTGCGGATAGTCTCTGCTAACGATAGTTAAAAATGCAATTGCTTGCTCTGTCCTATGGCGTTTCTTTGTCTACGGCCGTAGCTTTGCCCTTGCTACTATACTTGGCCAAATATAGTTCCTGAATGTAGCTCTTCCCGGGTGGTACCTGTATACACTTTTAGATGGCACTGTGCTTAGAGTGTCTTCTCTATATTATAGTCCCCAGATATTCGGCAATCCAAAGTCTACTTACTCATGCCCAGCTACTAGAATGGTAAATGATATTGGTAAGAAGATACACAAGGGCCAGGGCGCACTTAGGGCTCGTTAGTGTTCAGATTGCTGGCACCAAGTTGAGAGTACTTTCCATTTAAGAGTAAGAGGCAAGCACTCTTCTTGGAGATGCCTCATCCATGCCTTTGTTCTCCCTTTGGCGAACACTAATATAAAGGCTTTGCTGCCCTGGACTTCCTCGTTCAGCATCACTGATCATACCGCATCCACCACACCATCTTGCTCACTCTCTTACCTGTATGGCTCTGACCACCTTGGACTTCCCTGAGAGACTTCGAACTTTGTCTAATATAAGACCAGCTGCTACAGCTTTGCCTCAGGAGAGACACCTTGCTTTAGCAGCGTATCTTCCCTGTTTTTCCCATCGCCTCATCATGAATCCGAAACCACTGTCTGGCCTGGTTATCGCGGCATCTGGGAACCTTTCCGGCATAAGGCATCGTGAGTCAATGAGCGCTGTCTGCTGCGACCTTACTGACATCCTGTTCCTTAGACCAGGTAAAGCAGGTGGTGGAGGAACAGGGCGCCCGGTTTGCATACCTGGTTACCCACCAATGCACTCATCTTGTCACAACACAGCGAGACGTGGACTGCCAGACCTGGAAGGGTATACCTTCAATTCCTCCTACCTTGCTGTTGACCACCCTCTAATTCTGTCCATTATCCTGTTATAGTCCGGCGAGCTAGAGCCCTCCAGAGCTGCGCAGTTGTTTCGCTGCGCTGGCTCACCGAGTCGCTTAAGAAAAAGACCCCCCTAAGCACGCAGACATTCTTACTCAAGGAGAGCAATTTTTGTGAACTTGCCTTCCCAGTAACGCAGGGTGAGGACACTCCCACTCAGTCCCGAAAACGTAGGCTTGATGCGGATTCAGAGGGTGGCACGCGCCCCTCAAAGAAGATCAAGATCACAAGGATCAAAAAGCTCTGCATGCCTATTGACGTGCGGTATGATACCACTTTGAACAGATGTAAGTGCTCGTCTTTAATGGGTTGTACCATGATCAGGCCATTGACGAATTTGCACTGGAAACAGTCAAGGATACTATTGTGTGGATAGACGAGAGTGGCTTGATATGGGTGCGACCCTGGCCGATCTCAACCCTTCCGCTTTGCCTAATGCAGCCAACCTGACTCGCTTTCAAATCCTCTTCGATGTTAAGGCAAAAACTTACCAAACGTGGTTCAGCTTGAGCAACGGGGGTTATCCTCACGAAGGAAGGGTCCTGGAAACTTCGACAAGTCTTGAAGCGGCCAAAAAGCAGTTTCTCGCCACTTTCAAAAAGGAGAGTGGCCATTCCTGGGGGAACAGGAACGCTGTGCCCAAGATAGGGCACAAAATGTTCATTGCACGCACTTATGACGACGAAGGAGATATTTTAGATCTCACAACGGACAAGGCAGTGAAATGCACTTTAACCGGCTCCGTCAAAGAGGTTATGGAGTTCATATTCGACAAGCACAACTTCAATATCTCCAAACAGGTCTGGAAAACAAGAGCAGGCAGGACATCGGGCGAACTGAGCGAACATTCTCTGAGGATTGCGATTGCAATTCAGAAAAGGTTGAGGGATCTGGTGAGACCTGGCATGAGTGACCCAGAGAAGGCTGCACTGAAGAATCCCAAGACTCCCTGGCACACCGTGCGACTGAGCAAACTCTACTCCATCATCGTTAACCCCTCATCGGTAGGGGGGACTTTCGTTTTGTACGAAGATAGTGAGGACATTGAGAATGAGCTTCGGGTTCTCAGCACCCTTTTGGACATGAAGGTCTCCATAGAAATGATGAGCCGACTAGGCCCAGACACCACAGTGCATAACCTGGATCGAGTAGTGAGTAAACTGAACTTGAAGGAATTGGCTCCAGGTATGTGTCAACTTACATTCTTCCACAAGGCCTGAGAAACATTGCTGAGTTTTTGATAATAAAAAAGTGTCAAAAGATACCGTCGAGTTCAGAGCCATCAGCGATTACTTGCACCTTTCAATCGGGACTACACACAGGTACAAATACGCAGTATGTGACCTTCTGGTTCATATTATTTAACCAGTTACTCACAGTCTACTCACTCACAGCTCCTTGGAATTGTGCGGCTTGAGCGCCCCGGTGAAGCTGAAAAGCTAGCCAAGTCGGCCGGTAACCGTGCCAGCAATCGCATGCTTCTGTGGCATGGGTCAACCTGCGCCGGGCTTGTCGGGATCCTCAACCGAGGGTTGCAAGTCCGGCCTTTTGTCAAAACCGGAGGTAGACCCTGCATGTTCGGCGAAGGAATTTATTTCGCCGACATGTCAAGCAAATCGATTGGGTACTGCGATCATCAAGGTCTCGGTAACAAGGCCTTGCTGCTGCTATGTGAGGTAGAGATGGGGCCGAATACAATCGCGAACACCAGTGCCAATTACAAGGCAAAGGAACAGGCTACGGCTAACAACCACATCTCTGCCATCGGTGCAGGAAAAAATTACTTACGTTGCTGGCATGATGCCATGTACGTGCATCCAAGTCTCAGAGGTGTCTCGATGCCTGATGTACACAAGGGATACTTGAGGCGACACAACCCTAAACTACTTTACAATGAATACGTCGTCTGGAACCCTGACCAGGTTCGAATCCGGTACCTGGTGCACCTGACAGCCGAACGAGCCTGAAGCTGCAATACGCGGAGTTGTTTTCTTCTTCGCTACTTTTCTTCTGTTTAATTTTTGGATAGAAAGTACCCAGCAATAATTCCTCGATTTAACGGATCATGGACTAACGAACATCCCTGCTAACGAAAAGCATTTTCTCCCTATTACAACGAAACTTGCTTCAATTTACGATCTACAGATCCGTAGATCGCCGGGATCGGCAGGCCCACTATCAACCGTCTGTGTCGGACTCGAACTGTCTTGGCTCGGTGCAATACGGATTCAAATAGTCTTGGCAATGTAGTTGCAAAAATTAATAATTAGAATGACTAGTGTCAGTGATGTAGATGTATCTGGGGGAACAGAAAGGTGAAAAGACGGGAGTCAGAAATAAGGTAGTTTGGGCACTTCAAGTCGCCTGACGTCTCCACTATAGATGTTCCTGACCCAACGTCAACACTTTTTGCGAACGTTCCCCACATCTCGTCTGTCGTTACATCCGCAATGCCTAGTCCGAATGGAGCAATGTCTCCTCTGGCTCTGCGTCGGACAATCGATGAGGCGTCGATTGTTCCTGCTCCACTATTGCCAGTATGAGCGACTATTTTAGTCAACTAGTCTCCCATATTCTCCGTGAAGCCTGTACTCTCTCTTTTTGGTGACTGTGCCTTATGTTTCTCTACTTGAGTTGGCTGGCCACGGTGGCGCTGGTCGGCTCCGCGGCTGCGCAGTACTTTCCGCCCACACCCGAGGGATTGAGGGTAGTGGAGTCGAAGCACCAGAAAGGCGTGAAGATCTCATATAAAGAGGCAATTACAAATTCCCTCCCAAAAGGCCTGGCTCAAAACTAACTCATATATAGCCGGGTATCTGTGAAACGACCCCAGGAGTCAAGTCTTACTCCGGGTATGTGCACCTGCCTCCGGGGACACTGGATAACGTGCATGTCGAGCAAGCCTACCCAATCAATACTTTCTTCTGGTTCTTTGAGGCACGTAACGACTCCAAGAATGCGCCTCTGTCCATCTGGATGAATGGAGGCCCCGGCAGCTCGTCCATGATCGGACTTATGCAGGAGAATGGCCCGTGCCGTGTGAACCAAGACTCCAATTCCACGGAGCTGAACCCTTGGTCGTGGAATAACCACGTCAACATGCTGTATATCGACCAGCCGAATCAGGTCGGTTTCAGCTACGACGTCGCGACGAATGGCACTTATGACCAGGTTAGTGCATCGTGGAACATGTCTCAGTTTGCGCACGGAGTGCCCAAACAGAATAATACATTCTACGTCGGCACGACCGCCAGCGGGAAGCAGAGAGCGTCCGCCAACAGCACCGAGAACTCCGCGCGCTCCCTGTGGCAATTTGCACAGACCTGGTTCTCCGAATTTCCCGCATATAAGCCGCTCGACGACCGCGTCAGTATCTGGACCGAATCGTATGGTGGTCGCTACGGCCCATCGTTTACGGCCTTCTTCCAACAGCAGAATGAGAAGATTTCCAACGGCAGTATCACCGCTCCCGGCCAAACGCACTACATCCATCTTGACACACTGGGCATCATCAACGGCTGTGTGGATCTCCTCGTGCAGGGGCCGTCTTACCCCCATATGGCATTCAACAACACCTACGGCATCAATGCCATCAACGAGACTGTCTACAAGAAAGCCATGCACGCCTGGAACCGGCCTGGCGGATGCCGCGACAAGATCGACCTTTGCCGGGCTTTCGCAGCGGAGGGCGACCCGCAGATGTATGGCAACAACCCCGCCGTGAACCAGGCCTGTCAGGTGGCCGATCGCCTCTGCAGTAATGCAGTTGAGGGTGCCTATTTCTCGTACTCCGGGAGAGGCTACTATGATATTTCGCACGTGGAACTAGATCGATACCCGCCAAACTACTTCCTGGGGTTCCTGAACCAGCACTGGGTGCAGCAGGCATTAGGTGTGCCTATCAACTATACCGAAACCTCGAATGCCGTCTACAACGCCTTCTCTTCAACGGGCGACTACCCACGCTCAGACGTGCGGGGATACCTCGACGATCTGGCGTATGTGCTGGATTCGGGGATCAAGGTTGCTCTGGTATATGGCGACCGGGACTACGCCTGCAATTGGATCGGCGGCGAGGAGGTGAGTCTAGGCGTCAACTATGCCGACGCAGCTGCCTTCCGCGCAGCAGGATATACACCGCTGCACACCAATTCGTCGCATGTCGGCGGGCAGGTGCGCCAGCACGGGAACTTTTCATTTACTCGTGTATACGAAGCCGGCCATGAGGTGCCTGCGTACCAGCCCGAGACGGCATATGAGATCTTCCACCGCACTCTGTTCAATCGGGATTTAGCAACGGGTAAGAT
Source organism: Penicillium riverlandense (assembly GCF_028828495.1). Lineage (NCBI taxonomy): Eukaryota > Fungi > Ascomycota > Eurotiomycetes > Eurotiales > Aspergillaceae > Penicillium > Penicillium riverlandense. The sequence goes on from NW_026643194.1 coordinate 4,980,653, forward strand.
GGACATTGCTGCCAATGGCTCCTACTCGACTCGTGGACCAGATTCGACCTGGCACATTAAAAATCAGGTCCCCGAGAGCCCAGGCCCGGTGTGCTATATTCTTGCTCTGGAATCAACGTGCACTGCAGAGCAAATTGCCCGTGTGGTCAATGGCACTGCGACAATTCGGGATTATATTGTTGTGGAGAAGGAAGGGTGACCGGATGTGTGTACCACCACCAAGTGGGGCATGATGATGCCATGGACCGGGAGCTGTCTAGTATAGTAGAACAAGCGTTAGAGAGACCATTGCATACAAGATACAGTGATAGAGAGTGTAGATGGATGAGTATATGCGAGGTCTCGTTGTGCTTATTTCTTTCTTTTCTTTTTTCCACATCCTCCCTCAACGCCGTCAGGATCGAATCTTCCAGAAGCTTCGACGACGTCACACGTCACTGCGCTGCTTCCCCACGCTCACTCGCTCACCGGTTTCTCTTCACTCTTAAACGCACCTCACTCAGTACTAACTAGCTCGCATCCTTTCTCGTGTCCTGCTACATACACAACTCTGTTCACCATCCCCATTCTTATCTCGAATCCCGCCCTCTTTTCCATCCCTTCCTACTGAATCCTACCGAACATTCTCCTCCCTTCGAGAACCCTCTTGCATCCGACCGGGTGGCCAGCTTCCAACCCTGGTTTTTAACTTCCCGCCTCACATTCAATTGCTCCCAGCCTGACCTATCATCCACACACTACACACCATGGTTGCTGAAACCAAATTGTACGATGCCTTGAGCATCAAGCCCAACGCAACTCAGGATGAGATCAAGAAAGCCTATCGAAAAGCAGCATTGAAGTGGCACCCCGATAAGAACAAGGACAACAAGGATGCCGCAGAGAAGTTCAAAGGTATGGTCTCTCTCTCTAGTCTTATGGTAAAGAGGCACAACTAACTTTGTATCGAACAGATGTATCCCAAGCATACGAAGTGTTGTCAGACCCCGAGAAACGAAAAGTCTACGACCAATTCGGCCTCGAGTATTTGCTCCGCGGCGGCCCTCCCCCTTCGCCTGGTGGTGGTGCCCCCGGCGGCGGCTTTGAAGGAGGCATGCCTGGAGGATTCTCTTCGTTCGGCGGCATGCCCGGCGGCGGAGGAACTCGCACATTCCACTTCTCGACTGGACCTGGCGGTGGCGGCGGCGGGTTCCGATTCAGCGCCGCGGATGATATCTTCCGCAACTTCGCCAAAGCCGGCGGTGGCGGCGGGGGTATGGGCTTTGACGATGATGATATATTCTCGATGCTGAATGGAATGGGCGGCGGCGGCGGCGGTGGCGGCGGTGGTGGTTTCCGGACTGCTCGTCCAGGTGGCGGAGGTGGATTTTCGCAGAATGCCCGCCGCGCCCCGACGCCTGAACCCACTGTCATTGAGAAGGATCTGCCGCTGACTCTCGAGGAGATCTTCAGCGGGACCACTAAGAAGGTGGTCACGAAGAGTAAGGCGTTTGATTCGAGTGGCAAGCGCAGTGTTCAGGATGTGACGCTCGAAGCTAGCATCAAGCCTGGTCTGCGGGCTGGTTCGAAGATCAAGTACAAGAATGTTGGGGATCAAGAAGAAGGAGGTCGACAAGATGTGCATCTGATTGTCAAAGAGGTAGGTCCTTCCCATACACCCGATTTATTTGAGCTATGAATCAAACTAACGTTATCACAGAAAGAGCACCCGGTCTTCAAGCGTGTCGGCGACAACCTCATCGTCACCGTGGACCTCACCCTCAAGGAGGCCCTCACAGGCTGGGAAACGATCGTGCGCACCATCGACGGCAAATCCATCCGCGTCCAGAAGGCTGGCCCGACGCAGCCGGGCTTTGAGGAACACTACCCGGGTCAGGGCATGGTGGTCTCCAAGAAACCCAGCGAGCGCGGCGATCTGGTCGTCCGCGTCAATGTCAAGTTCCCCACCACCTTGACAGCACAACAAAAGGAGATTCTCAAAGACGTTCTCCCATAAAACTTTTGAGTTTTGGTCTTTCCTTTTTTTTTTTTTTTCCAGCATATCTTCGGCGTTGGTGTGAGCGTGCAATTATTCTGTTTTCTTGGAGAGGTTGATTCAACGACAGCGATGAAATGAATGTTATTTTTGTTCAACATGCAGAGACAGTGGGAAGCGGTTAATTATTATGCTCTGAGTCCATTTGACTGTCTATCACATAGGAATAAAATAGTAAAGAATCTATCTAAACATATCTATACAAGCAAATATCAACAATTTACACTAAACCCGTTTAGGCCCCGGCAGACCTCCACATCATCCAAACATTCAAATGCTTCAGTTATCCTCGCATCTTCTCCCCCCAATAATAATAACATGCTACCAAAATGAAGCGCCGAATCACCTTTGTCCAGCCCGACAATGCCCCCTTCGACAAATCTCAAGCCGAGCTGACCGCTTCGGCCCTGTCGGTTCGCGCCCTCGACGCTGCGCGCGAAGACCGAATCACCGTCGGACTGGACGAGCTCCCGGAGGAGGTGAGAATCAAGCAACGCTCAGCGTGGTGTCGCTCCTCGGAAATGAAAGTAGCTAACGAATGAGAGTACCAGCTCCGCACCGTCCTCCAGCAGTCGCACGAGCTTCATCTCCGCTGGTCGACCGAACGGTCCTACAATGCCATTGCGCCCTTTGCCAGCAGAGTCTCGCCCGGTCTACATGTTTTCTACACCCCCCTGTCCTCGGATCGGTCCTCGTGAGTTAGACGTCTGGACCTAAGTTTACAAATATGGGAGACTGAATGGGTGTGAAACTTGGCAGGGAGACGTTGTGTCCGCTGCTGCGCGCAGTGTTCGGGGATGGGGTCGACTGCGCGAATCCAGAGGTGAGCCCTCACTGTATCTTGTCAAACGGGCCAGTTCTAACCGCACCGCTTCAAATCCAGGAGTCATTCATCACGCCGCCGCTCCTCTCGACTCGATTCGCGGCCTCTGCTACGCTCCAATTCCACACTCGACTTCCCTCGCTGGAACAACTAGTCGATTACATCAGACGCACGGCCTGTGAACAGCGCAAGGACCGCGCATGTCTCGATAATGCCCACTCCCTGCTCTCGGCGGACTCGCTCGATATCGACTATGACAGTATCTCGCACACCCTGACCCTGACGGGTCTTTGGACTAGTCCGCCGAGCGGCGGCTGGACGGAGGAGATCCGGAAGCCGACCTCGGGCGCAGACCAGGTCGAGTTTGGGATCTTGAGCGGTGACAAGGCTGTTGATCTTGAGGACTTGAAGATGGGAGGGTTACTAGCTGTGGTTGGGAAGGACAAGAAACTAAGTAAGGACGGACCTGCTCTTCTCAGACCTTCCCATGGCGTGTAAGCAAATAAGCTGACTTCAAACCACACACAGAGCCGACCATGTTCTCATTTCCATCGCGTCACCACCCGCTGCCCAAAGAGGCAAGCTATACAATCTCCTTCCCGCCTCCAACAGGCCTGCACCCAACACTATCCATTTCAATGCCCCAATCCTCCCTCCAACGACCCCCTGCTCCGGAGTACGCAACCTGCGCCCTGCACACATATCTCACCCTCCCCTCCACCGTCTTCGGAGACCAGTACCAGCTCGGAACATCCGACTCCCTCTTCCTCCAATCTCACAACCTCGTCGCCCTCCGCGCTCTAGCCGGTGAAACCGACCTCGAAGCCCCAGACTGGGTAATCCCGCGCTGGGGCTCCACCTGGCTGCTTGAACTAGCCACTCCTCAGGCGGAGTCAACTGAGGTCAATTGGACCGCTACGATCCCACTCCACCTGCGGTATCTGGATCCCTCGGAATCAGGCTACCGCCCCGCGGACATACCCTGGCCCGTCGTCTTCTGGGCCTGTACTGCCGAGGACGGCACGAAGATGGGGACTAACCCCTTCGACCGCACGAATCTAGGCTGGGATGGCCTCTTCGGCCCGCGCACTATGTTCTTCCAATTACATCCTTCTTCTTCTTCTTCCTCTACTGCTGCAGCGAAACTCGTGGAGCATATCGATGTCCCTGTGCTGCGTCTCCGCGGCGCAGAGGGCCTGTTCCAGGCGAGGAATATCGAGCTAGGAACTGTGCTTGTGGTTGGACTGGGATTCCTCTGGGTGGTTCTCCGACTGGTACGCGTGGCGTGGTCTTTTGGCGTGGGTTCCAAGAGACACGGGGGGACACTGCATACGAAGAAGGATTGAAGCTGCTGCTTTTGATCTCGGGGTATCCGTTAGGACCACCGTACATCTTCCTCCCTGTCATCTGCATGCATAGCCCTTACGTCCGCGCAATAAATGTATACCTAAATGCCACAAGAACTTTTTTGGGAAGTAACAGGGATAACGAAGGGATCCTGCAAGATCATCAAACTTGGTCGCCCGCCTCCAGCAACATATTAGGCAGGACTGGTCGCTTTGCGAGTTTCACTTGCCCCTTCCGTTAAACAAAGTATAGGGTCGCGCTTAGCACGGTACAGGGCAGAATTTCAACCGTCGACTGTGTTTCTGTGAGGATGGCAGCTGCATCAGGCCCTTTTCCTTTACCTCCTGGGTCAACAAAGTGGGACTGGCTATTCAGTCAACTGCAAGCTGCAACTGGGACGAGCCTCTTTGTCTAGTGACGATCTCTATACAGGATTTCTTGGGCTCAATAACGGAAATTCGAGCGCACCACTTAATATGGCGAGCAAAAGACTCGTCCACCTCAAGACCCGTGTAGCCAATGATACGACATTCAGCTTTGCTACTGTCACTATTGGGCCTAACAGCCATGTCCCTAATATCCGCCGCTGTAGCCACCACCAGAGCCACCACCGCCGTAGCCACCACCACCACCACCACCGCCGTAGCCACCACTGTAGCCACCACCGCCGTAGCCCCCACCACCGTATCCACTACCACCAGAAGGGCGAGCATTAGCGAGGTTGACTCTAATACGTCTACCATCTAACCTGTGATATGACACTTCGTTAGGCATTGTTTTTTTCAACATAAGTTTCACAGAGCACGTATACTTACTCTTGGTCATTGAGCGCTGTTATTGCCGCCTCTGCTTCGGTAGGATCACCAAAGGTAACGAAGCCGAAACCTCTCGCCCGACCCGTGTCACGGTCACGCATGACGATCTGTACACTGTTAGCACCCAGCGTGATCTTTGCATACGCTCTACCCAAGTAAAGCGTGGCTATAGGTGCCACCGAACGTGACGTACTGCATCGAGAATTTGACCATACTCAGAAAATGCTCCTCGTAAGCCTTCATCCGTTGTATTCCAGGACAGATTCCTTTTTGTTCAAATAGTGTAAGTGGCAGGCCAGTGGGTGAGAGTTGATAAAACCACTTGGCACCTACCCAACATAAACTTTTGCCGACATTATGAATGGCACAGGCTACTATCATATGAGATTATGAGAAGGTAGGTGGTGAGAGAATTAATAGGGAATGATGAGAAATTTCAGACCCAAAAGGCGGGGGGAAATACGACTTATTGACTAATGCCTGTTCGTGTGGGAGGGACATGGTTTTTTTGGTACGCATCATACCACAGTACATCACTGATGCTACCCCACCCACTTGCAGAAACTCGTAAGAAGCTAGGTGCGGATATGGGTCTGGGAGCTGGTAACCGCCGGTCGTGACGTGGGTCTAAAGCTAGGCACGACTACGGTACCGATGTAAATGTACCAAGTCCACGGGTTGAATCTGATCTATCAGTGCAGGAGCCCGTGCATGACCATGATTGGAACGTTTTCCCAGTTTCGTCGGTCTCAAGTGACATAGGGCAGATGCAGAACAAAGCCACTTTACACGTAACTAACTATGACTATGGTTGACCAATGATTGATGGGGGAATTTATGGAAGGTTGGAATATCTGTGTACCCGACGATCGTTGCAGGTGGCCGAGCTGATGTCCGCCCGCACCCGTGGGTATGGGGCTAACGAAACTCCGCGGAAGGGGTTGCAGCTTGCACAGCCAATTATCGCTTAGACATGGCCTGGAAGGTTTGCCTCGTAGTTATCTCGTAGAGCAACATTAATTCAGGTCGATTTGGTTCCGGTTAGCAGGCTAAAGTCCGTGTCATAGAGTCCGCGCATCCGGACCCACTAGATAAACAGATATATAAGAGGTGGACGAGGAGATAAACGGAATACCTCAGCACCCGCTAATTTCATACACTTTTAACATAATCCCATATGTCGTGAGAACCTTATATCAAGCCATGTCTGATGCAGTGATTAAAGGGTTTTATTGGGTATCTACTTCCGGCGCTACAACAAATGTTGTGTTTCTTGCATTTACGCTCGAGACACCGAGGCCCATACATGACTCCTTCTAAATGCCCATCTCAGGCAGTGGCCAGGGCACGTCCGTCAGGAGGAACTGATCCAGATCGAAGTTCTGGAGACTGGGCATATCGATAACCAGATCGCCCAACCAGGAGAGCTCTGCATCAGAGACCGGGCCATTGGGCTCGGGTATCTGGGGCGGCGGCTGAGGTAGTTGAGGCTGAGGCTGCGCAGTCGGTTCACGGGATAAATCCTCGTTTGCCGTAGCGTTACCATTTGTTGCGGTAGGAGCCGGAGCCGCAGCGGCAGCATTAACGCGCAACACCTCCGCTAAAGCACGCGTATCGTCTTCCTTGCGTCGCTGATGCATGGCGATCAGCAGGTAAGCAGTCGAGTAAGCCTCGCGCATGACCGGTGTGTCGTAAGCAGCTAGAACCTCGCGGAGGGTGCGCATCGCATCGGGAAGAAGATCGAGAGCTGCACGGTTATCAATGGCCAGCAGTGTGCAGACAATCTGGAAGGGAACGTTGGCAACCTGGTGCCACGGACAGTTGGAGGCGACCATGCCCCTCGCTGCGTGGAGGGCACGCCCAGCTAGTCCGAGTACGCGGTCAAGTAATTGACCGGATAATAGTGCGTGGGCGTTCAGAGCACGTAGGCGCCGGTAGATGCAGAGCATTAGGTTGCATTGCACTAGGATTAACGATGGGCCGGGGTAGACGAGATCAAGCACCGCGGTGAGGGCTGTTTCGAGTTCTGGGAGATCCTGCGGTGCTGGGCCGGTTGGGTCGAGGCTTTCGGAGAGAGGGAGGAGATGGAAGAGGTCTGCGCGTGCGCCTTGGGGTGCTGCCATTGGCGGGCCGCGGGGGTTTGGGGGAGAGCCGTGGCGCCGTGGAGGACGACGCGCGAGCGGCCGAGGTCAAATGAGATCCAGGTGTTGAGGTGTCGTGCCATGCCGAACAGCCGCCGGCGGGTGTCTTGGTTGCTGGAGGTGGTGCCGTCGCCATTGGGGCGAGTGGGGAGGAGTCCTGCTGCCTCGCGGTCCTGGGGTTCGAGGTGCAAACCGGCGGCTTCGACGAGATGCATCAGCGTGCAACTGGCCATCCAGGCTGCATGCGGAGAGGCTGTCATGCGCAGATACGCGGCGCGCAGGACCCAGCCTGATACTGTATCCACAGAAGGGGTCTCGGCGGACAAGACGCTCTTCTCCAAGAGGAGACGCGCTGTCTCCACGAGCTGTAGTTCTGTTGACACTATCTCGCGTTGTGAAAAGAGGTGTCCCAAGGCTGCAACGCCGCATAATACCGCATCATAAGATTGATCTGGCGGGTCAATGGACCAGCGCTTGGCGATCATTGCGGAGACAGTCTCCTTTTCCAAGAAGTTGTAGCATGAATGGATTTTGTCGAAGAAGATCCCGGTCAAGCGCTGCATCTCTTCTTGTGAAACAATCTTGGTGATGATCGACGGTGTCGGCGCCGAGTCGGACACTCCGGGCGACCGCCGTCGCTCGCCGACGTTCCATGCGAAAAGATGCAGTCGCGGTGCGTGGGCCGGGTCAATTCGCAGCCCTAGCTTTCGCACAAACGCGGCGCCGGAATTGGCCTCGAGCGCGTAAGTTTCGCCTTTTACGCGAGGCTGCTGAAGTGCAGAATAGCCATTCAGGGCTGGTCGTTGTTCGTCGGGCGCAGAGAGACTTGGACGGTACAGACTGCTCGATCGGGCGCGCTTCTTAGGCACGGCGCTGTAGATACATTCAACGCCAGACTGGGCGCAAGTCGAGCAGGGCTGGTCGCCGGAGCATTTACGCTTGCGCGCCTGGCAGGATATGCAGGCGGCGCGCGAACGCTTGCGCGGCGTGGAGTCAGTCATGGCGGAGTTGGAGTTGGAGAGATCGGCCCGTCCCCGCATTTACAGTCGAGGGCTTTTAAGGAACACAATATCTACGTAGCACAGAATTCCTATTGGAGAAGAATCATGAAGCCTATATATTTCAGTAGCTCTATTTGTATCGGATCAAATGGTTCCGGGTATCTCATAATAATGCCCACACATTATTTATTTATTGTTTCTAACTACCTCGTTGTCTCCTCTTCATACTTGCTGCCATTGGGATATCCCATCAACCCTTCCAACTCCTTCATATCCGGCATCCCCGCTGGTCCCGGCATGTACTGCAGATTGTCTCGGAACGTCGTCCCGTTCCACCAGATCTCATTCTTGTGCAGCGCCTCCATGATCCGAGCGGCATCGATGTATGTCCGAATCTCAACCATCTGCCCGTGATGGCCCCAGCGGGTCACCCACACGTTGACGATGTCGAAATCTTCCCCTGTTATTCATTGACCGTAAGCGTCGCTGCTCTCCACAGACAGTATAGTATCACTTACCAGAATTCATCACTCCCCGAAAATTCACCTCCTGCACCGACCACCGATCATTGCACCCGCCATGGATCGCCTGGGGATGTATCTGGAACTTGTCTGCATGATCGAAAAATAGCACGCTCACCCGACGCAGGGCATTCACGTAGAAATGCATCAGGTCATGGTAGTGACCGGCAATCGGATGATGGCCCACCACCGTGAAGCTGACATTCTTGTGGATCAGCGTGAACAGCTTGGTCATGTCCTTCTCCAGATCCTTGAATGAGTCCCAGATGTGCATCTGCGTCACGTACGCGCAGTCAGTCGACGGGTTCTCGAAGTAAAATCCTTCGCGGTCCCGGGGAGGCGGGTCGTGAATAAGTCCGTCGCCGTTGCAGCGGCCATCTGGATCGACCAGGCCGGTCCCGTCGCAGCCTGGCTTTTCCAGGGGTTTTTGTGTGAGGGCATCGCTGAGGGACCCCAAGACGGCCCAACAACAGAGATAGTGCCAGGCATGCATCATCAGTTACTCCCATCATCAATGTTACTTATTGGTTGTCTCTTTTATACCCGCACAGTACTTCGGGCCATTATCTCTCTGTCACACCAGGATTATCCGGGGACTTTCCACCGGCACATTATAAGTTATTACATAGTTCATTGCCTACTCCTTTCATCTGAACCATAATTAGGGCCAGACTAGGCGGATCTTAATGCCTGAAGGAAAGACATGATCTAGAGGTTTAGACCTCTACTGCCTCGAATTATCTGAAATTTACGTATCGTGTACAGACTCAGTAGTGGCCCACCTCACTTTGCCTGATATCCAGCAACCTGACAGTTTACCGTCATTTTGTCTCAGATGAACCTGAATTTCAGACGGTTTACCCATCGTCCATCCTTGTCTAACACGTACGGGTTTGGCCGTCTCCCGACAGAAAACGGTATTGTCTAGAAGACTAAAAGCGAGGGCCGCCGCCGCAATACCAGTTGCAGGATCTTCAGCATAGCCAGAGGATCTCGGAAATTGACGTGCCTCAACGAGTTGGTCTTGGGCGTTGAGGACAGCATAGGGATACAATCCAGTTGAGTCAATATTTTCACATATTTCGCGGACCAAGTCCGGATTCGGATTCAGCCCGTTGAGGATCTCGCGGCTCTTCAACGGAACCAATGTCTTGGTCCGCGATGTACGACCATTGTGTACCTTGTAACTGGGCGCTAGATCACCCTTGGTGATGCCTAAGCAGGATACAATGTCGAGAACCCGGTTGGAAGGTAAATCTTCGAGCGAGCCAGCCGGCTGAGACACACGAACGACCGGTGACCCGTCTTCGGCCTTGAGTACTTGAGCCTCGACGACGCCCGATCGAGTCGAAATGCGGATGTCATCAGTTGCGGGCAGCAATCCGAGATGGTCCATCAGCCAGATGGTGCCGACGGTAGCATGACCGCACATTTCCATTTCGTGGTTTGGGACCCAATATCTTAGAGTTAAGTGGCAATCAGCGTGTTCTCCGGCTTGCCCGGACAACACGAAACAACACTCATGGCCATTCTTCTTGGCCAGAGACTGCATCTGCGATGGGCCCAGGTCATCGGCGCCGAGGAAGATGGTGGTTGGATTGCCGCCATCCTCTCGAATGTCCAGTGAGTATGGAAAGACCGAGAGACGATAGGCATGAACGTTCTCCATGGAAACCGTTGAATGCTGCACAAATCCTACAGTCGTTAGCTTACCGGAGGGAACAAATGAGTGCCTGCGGCCTTATCTGGACCCTTATCTTCTGCCTATCGGGGGCATTACCTAACCCCGATCTCGCTGCCCTCTCATTGGCCCGGGCTCCAAAGTCGGTGAGGCGACCCCCGATGGTCGCACTGAGTCACTTGATTTGACCGCCCGGAAAACCCTTCTCTGCTTTTCTCTCTTCTTTTCCTTACCCTCCCAACCACCAAACTCAAGACTACCAACTCCACAACGATCAATCCACCATTGCTCACCTCTATGTCCTACTAAGCGGCATACTTTCTCTTTTCTGCTGACTGGTTACCCTTCCGTCGCGCTTATGTGTTTGGCACCTTCGATCTTCACCTCCCAGGACTACATCTCGGGTATGTGACCCCCGCCGCCTCAATCCAATGGCATTGACTGACCTCACCTCCTATAGACCACCTCTGGAAAGCCTCCAAGAACTGAATTGACGAACCCCAATCCGCTTGTTAATTCCTCTCTCTCTGTCAACCCCACAAAACAAAAATGTTCGCCCATTTATTCAAGGCGGCACCGGCCAGGGCTGCCGCCTTCACCACCATGAAGCAGCCGGTTGCCTCCCGCTTCATGGCCACTGTTCGCCAGCGTGCTCCCCTGGAACCGGCCACCTTCACCATTCGTGATGGTCCCATCTTCACCGGCAAGTCGTTCGGTGCCCGCTCCAACATCTCCGGCGAGGCGGTCTTCACCACCTCGCTCGTCGGCTACCCGGAGTCTCTGACCGACCCCTCGTATCGGGGCCAGATCCTGGTCTTTACCCAGCCTCTAATTGGCAACTATGGTGTGCCGTCTGCGGAGAAGGACCCCAACGGTCTTTTGAAGTACTTCGAGTCTCCGCACCTGCAGGCTTCTGGTGTGGTTGTCGCCGACGTCGCCGAGCAGTACAGCCACTGGACTGCCGTCGAGAGCCTGGGTCAGTGGTGTGCCCGTGAGGGTGTCCCCGCCATCTCCGGCGTCGATACCCGTGCCATTGTTACCTACCTCCGTGAGCAGGGTTCCTCCCTGGCTCGGATCACCGTCGGCGAGGAGTACGATGCCAACGAGGACGAGGCCTTCACGGACCCGGAGCAGATCCACCTAGTGCGCCAAGTCAGCACCAAGCAGCCCTTCCACGTGAGCGCCACTGACCCCCAGTGCCACGTTGCCGTCATCGACTGTGGTGTCAAAGAGAACATCCTGCGCAGCCTGGTCAACCGTGGCGCCAGCGTCACTGTGTTCCCCTTCGACTACCCGATCCACAAGGTGGCCCACCACTTCGACGGTGTCTTCATCTCCAACGGCCCCGGTGACCCGACTCACTGCCAGGACACCACCTACCACCTGCAGCGCCTGATGGAGACCTCCCAGATTCCCATCTTCGGTATCTGCCTGGGTCACCAGCTCCTGGCTCTGGCCGCGGGCGCGCGCACCATCAAGCTTAAGTACGGTAACCGGGCTCACAACATTCCCGCCCTGGATCTGAGCACGGGTCGCTGCCACATCACCAGCCAGAACCACGGGTACGCGGTCGACGCCTCCACTCTGCCCTCGGACTGGAAGCCGTACTTCACCAACCTGAACGACTCGAGCAACGAGGGCATGATCCACAAGTCCCGTCCGATCTTCAGCACCCAGTTCCACCCGGAGGCCAAGGGCGGCCCGCTTGACTCGTCGTACCTGTTCGACATCTACCTCGACAGCGTGCGCAAGTACAAGGCCAACCAGGCTGGCCTCTACCCGGCCCGTGATAGCCGTCCCGACCCTCTGCTGGTTGATCTGCTGGCCAAGGAGCGTGTGGGCGTGCAACCCACCACCGGCATGCAGAACGTGGCTGCTGCTGCCGCCGCCGCCGCCGCCGCTGCGTAAATACAACGGCGTCTGGGATGGAGTCCTGATTTTTTGTTGGCTATGTGTCTTTCGGGTGAATATTTCATTATCTTAGCTTGTTCATAGTTTTTCAAGACCAGATCAAATTGAATTAAAAAATGTGTCTTGGCCAGATTTATTGGCAATTCATATCATTCGTCATCACATCTTGCTCTCGGGTTGGTTCAACCTATTTCGCTACGATAGAAACCACATCCTCATCCGCCACGATGTGGCCCAATCCCACCCGCTGCGGCACATGTCGCGCACTCGCCCCCCACACAAGCGCATACTTGAAGGTATCCTTCAGCGTGCGATGGATCTGATCGCACACGTCCTCGATTGAGGAGTTGCTGCGAACAATCAGGGCTTCGTCGAAGCCAGGCTCTTCTCCTTTCCGCTTCGTGTACAGCCGCATCAGACGCAGCTCCTTCCAGATCCTCTCAACCACCTCCTGTACACCGAGATCGAGCTCACAGCTCATGACGGCCGTGTACGGCTCGCGGGCTAGTTGGTCCAGGAACTCGAGACTGACGCTGTCGATCTTGTTGTAGACGTAGAGGCTGTGAATGGAATATAAGACTTTCGTCATTAGAAGGAACAGAGAGTGGATACTTACCAGCGGATGTATTTTCGGTGATCCTTCATGATCACGTCGATGAAATCATCAATTGTAGCTGCGGGGAACATGGTCAATATTAATGTCTGAGACAGTAACCAGATGGGCAATGACATACCGTTCTCATCTCGCACCAGAACCTCACAGTTGAGCATCTTGTAATCGCGGAGAACATTGTAGATCATTTTCTCGTCCAGGTTTTTGGGCGGGGTCTGGAAAGTAATTTTCATGCCGCCGGCCTTTTTCTGCTTGAGATAAATGTTCCTGCGCAGTATGTCAGCTTCTGCATATACCAGAAAAAGAGTCGGGTGAAATAAAACGTACGGAGGCTCTTTGTTCAGTCGAATCCCAACAGCATCCAACTCCGCCTCCAGCAGAGCCCGCTGCTCTGCGCGCTTAGTAGCATCCAGAATCATCAGGATGAGATCACTAGTCTGTAGTAACTGTTAGAACATACAGACCCCTTTATGATTTGTTTGGAAGATATTATTAATCACCTTCGCGGCAGAGATAACCTGCCGCCCACGACCCTTCCCCTCGGCGGCACCTTCAATAATACCCGGCAGATCCAGAATCTGGATCTCAGCCCCGCCATACTCAAGCACACCGGGGATGGCAGTCAGCGTGGTGAATGAGTACGACGCAGCCTCACTCTTGGTCTTGGTGATCTTGGACAAGAACGTGGATTTGCCGACAGATGGGAATCCGACGAGTGCCACGCGCGCATCGCCGCTTTTGCTCACGTCAAACCCTGTGCCGCCGCCTGCACCTGCGCCGGCTGCTGGTTCGAGGAGTTGCGCTCTTAAGCGGGCGAGTTTTCTGGATTCGTTGGTTAGCTTAGCGTTCTTGTGTTTGCGATTGAGAGTCCGGAATGTGGGTGAGTAAGTACCCTTTCAATAGACCAAGATGATATTCTGTCGCCTTGTTCTCTGCGGAGTAACTGGTCAGTAAGAGGGTCTGGATCGTTGGGATCAGTGAGCATCGTACTCTGCGTCCTCCGCATCTCATCCTCGATCCTGTTAAGCAACGTCTTAGTAGGTATCCTGCAGGAGTCCTTTCGGAGGGGTACCTACTCCTTAATCTTCTCCGTAATGTTCACCATCCTGACTACCTGTGTTGGTCTCTGCAAGGATGCAAGTCAATACAACGGAAAGCAATTGCCACGACGATGAAGAGGTCCATTCGTCGATCCACAAAATGTTCCAAGCGCATTACATAAGCACCGCGGATTTGTCGCGGTGCAGCCAACGAACCTCACATCTTTCTTGCCTCCCTCACTCGCTACCACGCACAACACACCCCACCATGGCAGATACCGCACTCGCCGAGCCATCGTCGGCACCCATCTCCAACACTCCTCCGGAGGAGGGCGCGCCGCCGCAAGAAGGGGAGCAACAGCTCCAGCCAGCCAAGAAGACCAAACTCATCCGTCGCAAGAAAAGACCAGCGCGCGTGCAGGTCGACCCATCCTTCGTTAAGAATCTTCAGCCGCAGCAGGAGTCTGGGACGATGTTCAACATCTGGTACTCGAAGTACGAAGGCGGAAACCGGGGGGAGAACAACCAGTCGAACACGCCCGCTCCGGGGCGGTGCAACCTAGCGCAAGACAGTGGCTACACTCGGGCAGACCGTGTGAATGGGTCTTTCTTCTGTCTGCACTTTGCCCGGGGGACTTGCCCGAACGGCGCGGAGTGCCAGTATCTTCATAGGGCACCCACCGTCATGGACATTTTCAATCCCAATATCGATTGCTTCGGTATGGATTTTTCCCCGTCAAACCCATTCTGGTAGGAAGGAAACGGGCTAATTCTTTGGCAGGCCGCGACAAACACTCAGATTACCGAGACGATGTGAGTCCCCTACGCGAAATGCCGCGGATCATAACTGACTGTTCTGATTAGATGGGTGGTGTTGGATCTTTTATGCGGTACATTTCTACGCTTCATACTCCTTTAATAGAGAGTAAAAGTGCTAACTCCTTGACAGGCAGAATCGCACGCTCTACGTTGGTCGTATCCACGTTACGGTATGTTGTCTCTTCTCCAAGTTTTGTGAGATCAAAGAGCTAATTCAATTTTTATTAGGACGATATCGAGGAAGTGGTGTCGAGGCATTTTAGCCCATGGGGACAAATCGAGAGGACACGCGTATTGACGGGCCGTGGAGTGGCTTTCGTAACCTAGTAAGTCGGATGTCGTTGATCTTGAACGGAAAAAGGCTAATGAGCTTTGTTCGCAGCACAAATGAAAGTAACGCTCAATTTGCTAAGGAGGCAATGAGTAACCAGAGCTTGGATCACGAGGAGGTTCTCAACGTGCGCTGGGCGACTGTCGACCCGAACCCGATGGCTCAGAAACGCGACGCGCGCAGGCTAGAGGAACAGGCTGCTGAGGCGGTGCGGCGAGCACTTCCCGAGGCATTCGTGGCTGAGATTGAGGGGAGGGATCCGGATGCAAAGAAGAGGAAGAAGATTGAGGGCAGTTTCGGCCTGCAGGGCTATGATGTTCCGGATGACGTATGGCATGCTCGGAATCGACAATTGGAGGATGCGAAGGCGGCGGCTGGTCAATTGGAAGCACCGGAGCAGCCGCTTATGATCGAAGATGCGGGCCAACAAACTGGGCGTCCTGAACCGGAATCTCAGAGCGATGGTATCTTCTCCAGCTCGGCTGTTGCTGCGTTGCGGGGTCTTGCGGGTGGGACGGTCACGACTCAGGCTGCTCCCAAGTCTGCTGGGGGCCCGTTAGTCGCCTACGGAAGCGATGATGAGAGTGACTGAGCGTCCCCTCACTACCTTTGATGCCTGTGATTTTTCCCATGTACAATACTAGCGATACCTCTAAAAGATTTGAAGAAGAAGAAGAACATTACTACTGTCCGATACTTGCATATGTACTGTATTCGAACAATGGGTTGGGATATTATGAACAAAAAGGTATGAACCACGGGTGACGACCTAGGTAACAAATGCAATCCTCCCATCTACCCACGCATGCGAACCAAAAGAAATCATCCACTGTATCCGAGGTCATAATACACACACGAGCCAGTGCGGTAGTTGTAGATAAAGGCGTTAGTATAGCTCTCCTTGTTCTCCCCGCCAGCACGGCTCTCGGCTGCCAGATCCGTAAGCAGCTCGTAGACCTGGCTGAGATATTTGCGTTCCGTCAGCGGCGCATTCTGAATGACAGTGCGCCAGCTGTCCGGGTCAGCGAGGCGCGTGTCGCGGATAGAGTTGAGGACGTCGTCGCGCGTGTCGATAGCGGCGATGGGACCGTTGCGGGCGTTTTCGGCGACTTCGCGCGAACTCAAAAGGGCTGGCGGATTGTTAGAATGACTTGTGAGAAACGAAAATGGAAGGAAAAGACATACCTGACTCAACGATATTCCTCCGGTTGGTCTTCTTGCTCCGGTGCTGTGGGACGAGAATGCGCACGTCGTTCGCCTTCTCATTCGATGCCAATGTATCTTGCTGGCCCGGCAAACGAGACTGGCGCTGGTCGGCTGTTCCCTCGCGGTGGTGGCGTGCTTGGACCTCTGCTCGAAGCCAGGGCACGAGTTCTGCGCTGCGGATATCGAATTCCTCCTTGCGAACCAGGTTGCGGACTTTGAACCCACGCTCTTTGCTGTCTTGTTTCGCGATGACGATCCATCGGTGATTATGGTCTTTGTATTTGGCCAGAAGTTCTTCAAGAGATGAGGCATCTACTGCCAATTCGGCACTGATGTTGTTTGTCCAGAGATCTTCGGTCAACTTCACCCCCGTTGTGCGAAGGACGGTGGCGTCGAAGCTGGCGACGAGTACATCGCACTGATTTTTACTTAGTAAATGAGCAGAGATATGACCGCATTACTTACCCTTCGGGTTGTCCAGTAGAGCTCAGCACCAGCTTCAGAATCTTTTGGTGGAGCCTTGACCTTCATGTAGTCGACCATGGAGGAAACGAGACGATCAGAGCTAAGGTTGAATCCCACGGCGTGCGCTTGCGGGCGACTGGACAAGACCTTGGGTGCGAACTCCTTTATCAGGCCATCATATCGACCACCCGCCGCGAACACATCTCGCCGCTTGCTGTCAAAAACCAACTGGAAAAGCACACTGCCTCTGTAGAACTTGTCGTGCAGGCTGCTGAGTGGATTGATGTAGACCTTTGTCTTCACGCCAAAGCTCTGGATGTACGTCATGAGAACATTCAGTCGCGCGAATATAGGAGCAATCCGCTCCGCGAATTCGGTCCCCTCCATGATAGTCTGGAGCTTCCGCTGGGTTCCCTTCGGCGAATCTGAAGTAGTGTGAGCAGTGATAGATGAAGTAATTAAGAAGGCTACTTACCTCGGAAGTCAAATCGAGCAAGATCGTCCAAGGAAGTTGAAGCAACGCCAATGGCTGGGGATCGAAGTTCACTTCGGATCTTCTGCATCGTATATTTTCCAACATTCAGTTTGCTGATCACTTCCTTCACCAACGGGATCTGAGAGGGTGTAATGCGACAGAATTCCATAATCAGTTGCAACAGGTCCGAGTGGTTGACAAGGAAACACATTGGAGCAGACCGCAGCGGAGGAAATTCCTCAAGGACCTCATCCAGGACTTTTATCACCTCCGCCTCCTTCAGTGCTAGATCCAGTGTGTTGTAGGAGACGATGTCAAAGTCGACTTCGCGGTGAGACCTGGGCTCACTGCCATGACTGGATTCTCTGTAGACTGTGCCAAAAGCGAAAGTCTTCTCCAATGATGGATCCTGTCGCGGAATAGCGCGTGCGTTCGGCACTGTCAAGTCGAACGGTAATTGTAGAAGGTTGCCAGCTGAATCCAACAGCCGCACAGCTCCACCTGAATAATGTTGAGACCGTGGGAAAAGCGTTTGACGAGGTGATTCTACAGCCCCATGTCTTCGAAATATCGAAGTCAGTTTCTTTTTGACAAGCCCTTGAACAAGCAACTCATTGGCTGCTGGTGCATGGTGGGAATCCATGTCCCAGGCAATGTCTTCAAATTTCTTTGGAGATTGGGAGAATATGGCCGAGAGAATTTTCTTGTAGTCTGGTGAGTTCGGGTCTGACAGCAAATGCACAATAGCTCTCCGGAAGGTTTCTTCTTCTACCTGGAGAGGGATCTTGCCCTCGCGAAGAAGATCGGATGCCGAGGGACGCTCGTTCGGATTGTGGCTCAAGAGTGATTCTATGATTTGACCCTGGACTGCTTTTTCAGAATCTTGGAATGTAGATGGTAAGACATGATTCTTTTCTCTGATTGAGCGCAATGTTTTGTCTCGTTCCATGTTCGTCGGCAGCGGCTGGCACATTTCGAAGAAAATGACACCGAGCGAGAACATCTAAAGTGAATGAGCATAGACCGGAACAAACGGGGGAGAAAAGCACTTACATCAACTTTCTCGTTGTAGTGTCCGGAGAATCCAGACTTCATCTCCGGTGCAACATAGTACGTCGTCCCAAGGCTGCGAGTGAAGTTGCCTTCAAAGTCTGCCGCTGCAGATGAGCGAACGGCGGTTGTGAACTGACCACTAGTAGCAAGACCAAAATCCCCGATCCGAGGATTATTGGCTACATCAATGAAAATATTGTCTGGTTTGAGATCGCGGTGGATTATGCCATGGCTGTGGATATGGCTCAAGCCATCAAGAATTTGTCGAAACAGGCGCCAAGAGCGATCAATATCGTCATACAATCCATTCTTGATCAAGTCGCGCAGGGTCTGGGGAAAGATTAGCCTTTAGGTTCACAAATACCGAAGAAAAAAAACCCCCACATGTCTCTCGCAGTATTCCATTTGGATGTAGAGTGTCGTTAGCACGGGCCGTGCATAAGAGCCAGATCTCACACGGGCGAGTTCGGCGCCTTGTCCAGTGCCAGCTGCAGAAATTCCAAATGTCTCTCCGGTGCCTTGCTCAGAAACTGTGCCTTCATCTTCTTCTTCACTATCTGAAGCGGCGAATTCGATTTTGGGATAGCCACTGGAACTGATGAAGTCAAGACCGCCTGTGCTGAAATCGTGCCCGCCCTGGCTAGCGAAAGGATCGCCTTCTGTGGAGGAAATAGCCTCCTCTTCAATCTGGTTAAAGTCTTCTTCCAACCATGCGGTGTAGTACCGGACAACGTAGGGGTGATTCAGTCGGGATAGAAGCATGATTTCTGACAGCGTGTCTTTCAGTGCCGCAGCTGAGGTTTGCGAGATCTTTTTGACAGCATAAAAGCGGCCATCGAGCTTATTTCTCGCTTTCACCACTTGTCCAAAGCCACCACGACCCAGCTGCCCTGCTTCATCAAAATCTTGATGATATCGCGAAAGGTTTGGCATAACCCCGAGAGAGTCCATCCCTGGCCGCCTCTGTAGTGAAACTGAGTTCGAAGCTCTATCCCGCATGGCCAAAGGAGCATCCACACGGAAAAATTCAGAAGGCAGCAACTGGAATGCAGTCGGGCGCTTGCGCGGGTCTGGACGGAAGAATTCACGAAGCAAGTCTTGCAGCGGCGGCGAGAGTCCCATTGACACCATCAGTTGATTGGCTGAGGTATACCGCTGGAGAACATCCTTCCCAAAGCCCATTTGAAGCAGGACAATACCCAAATCCCAGACGTCCGTCTTCATGGTAGGCGACGCACCATCCTGTGTCAGCTCCGGAGGCAGCCAGAGTGGCGACTTGGACGTTGTTAACGAACGCTTCGCTCCAGGGCTTTCTGGCAAAGCCTCTTCGATACTGGATCGCAACTTCACGATGGTCCCACCGGAAGGATTTCTGAAGAGCATCACGCAGCCACAGTGAATGTTGCCATGGACGAAGCCACTGCGGTGGTAAAATTCCAGGGCCTCGAGAAGTTGAATCATCCAGCCACGGAGCATCTCAACAGCAACAGTGCCGACAATATCAAGGAGCTCCGAAAGTGATCCTTTGTTTGCAAATTCTAGAAGAAGAAACACGGTCCAGGAGTTATCAGGTGAATCGTATGGTGTCGGCGGGCGGTCAATCTTGAATCCCACAAAATCAATCAAGTTCTGATGCCGTAGTCGTTTCAGCCCCTCTAGCTTATCCTCGCTGCTCCGCATTTGCTCTCGGAATGTCAAGGCATCTGACCCCTTCTCGTGCAAGATAATCTCCTTGAGAACGAGTTGAGGAACAGATGAACAGCTTTCGGAAACGACGGGTCGCACAATAAACGTCTTCTTGAATTGCCTGCTTTGCAGCAGGGACTTTCCATGAACGGCACGGAAGGCCAGGGGCTGTTCGTCGGTGTCATTCACCTCTAATGGGGGGTCAAAGGCGATGGCACCAGGGGTACTTTCTGTAAGGTCGCCGACCTCGTTCGATTCAACCCCGCCAATTCGACTCTTGCGCCTCATAGTGCGCGCTTTGGTCCGCTGTCGAATCGTATCCTGGATCATTTCCTGCAGTGCGCGATCTTCTTCTGCATTTGCGGCTTCCTGCTTCCGGAGCTCCTCTTGCTTCTCCCGCTCGGCTTGTTGCATGGCTGCAGCTTCCTGCTCCATTCGCTCTTCCTCGAGGCTTGGCAGGTCCTTGTCCTGCTCCCGAGCCTGGGCGACGTCCTCCAAAACATCTTGGATTGATACTGCCAGCTCATAGATCATTTCACTTCCCAGAAGTGTCTTCGGTTTGTTCCGAATGATCTCTTGCACTCTCGAACGGGCTCCATCGCGTAGATCGTTCAGATTGCTCAACGAGAGATTGGGGACTGTTTTTGGGTACGTGGCGGGCAGCTCAACCAGCAGGACAAGGAAGACATCCGGGTTGGAGGAGGCTCGCAGGTGGAGTTTGAAGGTCACATCAGAGGATTGCTATGAATGTGTCGTCGTCAGTCGTGCCCGCAACGGCAAGCCATGAGGACCTTACCTGCCATGCCGAGCGTCGGTTCTCAACCTGTTCATAGTCGTCGCCATATATGGACTGCAAGGCCTCGACTTCGTTCTGGTGGATTTCGCGGTAATTGGTTGTGGTCTGCACGGGAGACAAGCTCGATGAATCAGAGGCCTGCTTGTCGCTGACGGGCTTCTTCTTGTGCTTGGGAGGCATGGTGGCGGCATCCAGGGCGTGCTTTCGCAGCCGGCGCTACATACGTCCCTGGACACACGGCATAAAGGGCATTGTGGAAGATACAGGACGTGTTGTGACAAGAAAGACGTGGGATGATTTTCTGCGGACAAACAGGCGGTCAGTTGGCTTATCGATAACCGCGGGGACGAAGCTTGGAGGTCGTGACATAACTATATTTTCATTCAATGGATGTGCTTCAAATCGGCAGAGATATCTATTAAGATAGATCATAGTAGATGACACGTGCACTTATTGCCAGTCCCCAAACGGGTCATAATAGCGGTGCGGTTGTTTATGCCCGGAACGCCTAACAAGCTATATCTTCCAAGCCTATATGATTAGCTATCAGGGTTGAAGCTGACATGAATTGATAATAGGCACGGCGTGAGAAGAGCATTGAGCTTTAGTGAAATACAATCACAATGGGCGAGATGTTGGGCAGCGTGTCGGTAGGTAGCTATAGTTCGCGTCTGCACTCGTGACTCGTAATCGATAAGCCCTCGGCGCCTCTGCTTTTCCGCCCAAAACAAACGGTCTGTGTTTCCTTCTCACCTCACCTCACCTCACCTAGCCAAGATGCTCGACTGGATGACTGGGTCCGAGCAACCAGGTTGGTTCTACAGACTGTACTTCGCCTCGACGCGACTCATTGACGCGATTCTCATCTACAGACAACTCGAGGATGCTCGAGCCGCCCGAAACCCCGGCTCCCGTATTCGCGATCCGCGCGTTCAAGAGTGCCTTATTTGGCACGCCCGCCGCAGAGGAGGAGGAGCACGTGTCACAGCCAAAGAGAGCCCTTGGTCACCAACGAAGCAAGAGTGATTCGGCACCGTCACCCGCGCGCAACATGGCCGAAGACGAAAGCTCCAAAGCACTGACCGGCGACGCGATTAACCAGGGTTCTCCCACGAAAAGCATCCTCGTTACACCTGGCACGATATCCAATCGGCGCAAGACTGTTTCTTTCGGTGAAAGTGTTGTCGACAACGAGGGCAAACGGACTGGTAGCTCGAACAAACTGATCAAGACGCCTCCCAACCCCTCGGGCAACCTTAGCGTCCAGTGGATGTCAGGCTCATCGGACGGGAGCTCAAAACCGCGAAGCAAACTGACCCAGACACTACTCAATGCGCGCGACAACGCGTCCAAAAATGGCAAGTCGCCACAATCATCGCCCGCGAAATCCCCTACGCGTTCCCGAACGAAAGAAGACACGAGCAATGAGGATATCACCATCAACCTGGAAGACCCGCGCTCAGAGTCGGGCAAGTACTGGAAGACGGAATTCGACAACTACCGCATCCGAACCAATCGCGAAATCAAGAAACTGATCCACTACCGGTCGATCGCCAAGTCCTATGCGCGCAAGAAGGACTCCGAAGCCCTGCGGTTGGCCGACAAACTTCGGGAAGAAGAGGACAAAGTCAATGAAATGGAACGCCAGGTATCACAGCTAGCGTCCACCATGGTGGAAGGTGGCCCGCCGGCAGATAAGGAGCATTTGATTCAAGACCTGACCAAACAGACGGCTCTTGCATTGCAATACAAACAACAAGTCTTCGGTCTCCGCAAACTTCTTGAACAGCACAACGTGGTCAGCGGTGATATTGTCGATGGGCCTGAAGAACCGGCTACGCGGAATTCAACAGATGAATCGCGTCAAACCCAGTTTGCGTTGAACCAATCAAGCGCCAAGCTCGAGGAAATCAAACGCCAGCCAACCGACCTAACCACGCTCCAAGAACTGGCCCGAAGTTCGGAGCAGAAAGCCCAGGAATTGGAGAAGGAGAACACCCAGCTCAAACAGACTCTGGCGCGCGTCAAGCAGGAGATGTCGCGCTACGAGGGCCGACGCAAGGACAAGGAATCCAAATTCAAATCCCGAGAAGCGAAGCTGGAAGCACGGATCCAGGAATACCGGGACCGACTCAGGACGTCCACACAAGAGCACCGCAAGTCCGAAGAGGCGCTGAGAAGCACATTCGAAAAAGAACACCGGCGCATGCAAGACCAGATCGATCTGCTGAAGCTGAGGGTTGCCGCGACGGAGCAATACTCTTTCCGACCCGAGGGACTGCACTCCCTCAGCCCGCGAAAGAATTATACAGGTGTCCACGTCCAAGATTTCCGCGGCCACAATGCGATGCTGGAGACCGCAGAAGACGCAACCGAAGACCTCGACGCACCGCCCAGCCCAAGCCCGCGCTCCAAAGGTCGTTTCACCGGTCACTCAACGATCGGAGCCTTCGACCTCCGGCGCGCTGCGCGGGAGATCGCCGCCGAAGACGACGAGGTCACGCACTACCTCAACGAAATCCTTCCCAAATCTCACCAGACACGCACATCCCACCACGCCGAGCTCGCCGCAATGCCCCCATCATCACCGCCCGATGCCGCGGCGCTGAAATCCCATTCTCATGCCCAGGGCCGCGCGAAGTACCTGCATGCAGGAGAAGATGGTCAGCGCACGTACCGGTCTCGCTACTTGACCGAGACAGATGAGCCGGGACAGGGCCAGACATACACCCACCACCGCCAGAGATCACCCATAAAGTCAACTCTGGATTCAATATCCGGACCCCCCGCGTCCCGCACAGGCGGCTATGCCGGATCGACAATTTCAGGTGGCGAGCGGGTTGGCAAGCGGTATGGGCTCAGCGATATGCAGAGCGAGTATCTGTCACCCGAGCGTGTTGCGGCTGCCAGGTCACGGCTCAGACAGAAACACGATAGTCGCAAGAGCAGGGCGTTGGGCAAGGAGAATGTGAGGGCGGCTGTTTCGTCGGGTGCTGGGGCTGGTTGATTATTATGGATTATGCATTAGGGCTGTTTCAAGGAGAGACGGAGCAGAGGTCTTTTGGTGCTGTATTTGGCGTGCGTTTCTTGGGCTGTATCTTTTCTCAGATCCCCATTTTCTTATTTTTACTGGTCGAAGGCATGGTTGTGCTCGGTCTGTCTTTTTTCATCTGTAGACATGTTAGGGCAAGATTCTCTCACCATTTATCGGCTCGTTGCTCCCACTCGACGTACTCACTCGGTCGGCTAACGAAGCCAGCTCTCAAATTTTGGGGATTGGTAGGTATATTAACACGACGATGTATTTCTATCGAGTCGAAACAACACTGAACTGAAGTCATCTCTATCCTCCTATGTCCATGCATATAAACCGCGAAAAACCGTGTATCAAACAAGCTTGTCTATCCAGGACATCCCACCTTCAGTTTAACTCAAGCCTGGCCATCCGAGAACGAAACAACAGCCCACTTGCCACTCCAGGCCCATTTGCGGCCCTCCGAACCACCACCACCCGGCATCTGGCGCAGCTTCTCATCCTCACCCGCCGGAAGACCGACGACGGTGTCAGCCTTGCACGTCCTGAAAGCCATGACACGAATCCCCGACTTCGGGCCCATGGGGCCGATAGCAGTTGTGAAGGGGGTGGTAGGGTCCCAGGCTGCATCGTTGGTCAACTTGCGGTAGTTGAGGTCACCCTTGAACAACACCAGCTCGCTTTCCTTTAGATCATCGAACAGCTCCGGCGCAAGGTGAGGCATGCGCCAGTAGCCGCCCGGGGTAGTCCAGAACTGGTGCGGGCGGACGATCAGCTGGCCGTCTTGGTGGAACTGGCTCCATTGTTGGAAGAGAAATTGCACGTCGGAGACCTCCTTGTCTGACAGCGCCGGGTAGGTCTTGCCCGTGTCGTCGGGAGCAGTGTAAAAGGTCTGCGGATCGACGAGGGTGTTAAGCAGGTCTGAAAAGTCCTTGGGTGTCACATCGGACACAAACCACGGAAGGCGCTTGGGGTGTAGCACGATGGTTGTAGCCAGTCCGGCGGACAGCAAGTACCCGGCCAGGATCAGGTCGACGAACAGCTCAAAGCCGGAATTGTCGAGGACAATGTCGACGCGGCGTTCAGCGTCTTTCTTCTCGTTGCGTGCCTTCTGTAGCGCCGCGAAGGCAGCGTCGAGATCGTTAACGAGGATGTTCTTCTGCGATGCCTGGCGAGCCTGCGAGCCCTGCAGCTTCTGGATATCCTCGTAGGTGAGAGAGGTCAGGAGCGACAGGTCTGTCGCATTGCCCCACAGACAGATCTCACACATCTCCGAGAACAACAGCTTCTCGGCCTGCTCGACTTCTGCAGGCGACCTGCCGTCCTGGCCTTTACCGGTCTCAGCTTCGTGCGCCAGCTCGCGGTATCGTGAGGCCAGTTCGAGCACGGCAGGGCGGGAGGACTTGAAGGTAGACATCTTCTGGCGCGCAAACACGTCATATCCCTTCCAATGTTGCGACAATGAAAAAAAGGTCTCAATGCGTCGGTCTATTCATTGTCAGAACTGTCTGTTTCCGAAAAGAAAAGCTCGCATCATACAGAGGTAGCACTCCGAGTAGAGCCAGGGCACATTGTGCCAAGTAGGGTTTCCGCGCTGCTGCAGCTCCTGGTTATACTGGGCAATATCGGCATGGCCATCATCGGTAAGGGGTCTAGTAAAACAGTTCATGTCAATTTTGGCATCAAACCCGAAGAAAATCACTCACGTCAGCTGCCGGTCATGCTGCAGCTCGTACTTCAGCGTGGCTAATTTCTCAATGATGTTCTTGCCCTCCTGGCGCTTCTCCTCGTCATTGACATCGCCGACTGTGCGGTGCAGATCATCGATAGCACCGGTCTATATTCGTTACATCCAATCAGCGCCGGAACTTGGATCTGAAGCGGCAAGCTTACGATGATGACGGGCCATCGCTCATGGGCGGAGACTGAGGCGAAGCTCGACTTGTCGGAGGTGAGATATTGGGCTGGCGGAGTCAGCTGGGCGGCGGAGTATAGGCCGAGGCGACAGACTCACGGGTCTTCGGATCGAATTCCATAATTATGGTGGTGAGTCTAATTCGGGAGAGGGGGAGAGGAAGAAAAACAGAAACATGGAGGGGCAGAATGGAGGGGCAGCACACCGCCCCCGTGGATGATATGATGATCTACGCAAAGTAGTACAAACAATAGCCAGCCAAGGTGGTATCCTCCTCATACATACAAAGAAGCAATTCTAGGGTCTGATCCAACGCCAAAAATTCCTGATATATCATTTCATCTGGTCTGGTCGCATCACATCATCGACGACATAATCGAGTTTTGCGCATATGCCTGAAACCGAAGTCAGCTATCACTCGGTCCAATTGAGAGGACGGTCTGTACTTACCATGGGCTTAATGTCCGGGTGCGGCACCGCGTCGAATACCTGGTACTCCAGCTTGAGCTCGGGCCCGACATTGATATAGGCACCCTTGTTCTCCGTCGAGTCGCAGTACTTGGGAGCTGAGAAGACCGTGATACACCGGCCATCGTGCTCGACTTCATATCCATTCATGCGGACTTCGTGCGATCGAATGACGGCCTCAAGGCCGTTGTTCTCGCAGAAGCGCTTGGTCACGTCCGGACCAAATTGAAGGCCGACACCGCGCTTGCTGGGACCGCGCCCGGGTTCGGTCTGCGGGTCTGTCCAGAGCATCTCCATCATCAGGCCTGACTGACCCGGCTGGCGTTGGTTGTGGCGGTTGAGTTTCCGGATATCCTCCAGCGTTGTCTTGTCGTCAGAGAAGAGACCGCCGTGCAGCACGAGGTACTTTTCGCCAATCAAGGTGGCTAATGGCAAGGCCGAGAAGGACTCGGAGAACACCTTGAATACCCGCTCATTGTACTTGGCGCGACACTCGCCTTCAAACCCGTATACCTTGTTCATGTCATCTGTCTCGTGGTTGCCGCGGTTGAGGAAAAGACCGTTCGGCCGCAGCCATTTATATGCGTAGAGGAGCAGGGCAATCTCAGTGGACCACGAGCCACGGTCAACAAAGTCACCATTGAAGAGATAGGCATGGGTATCGGAGGGGTACCCATTCCGGCGGAAGATCTCTAGCAGATCGAAGAATTGACCTATAATCCAGTAAGCGCTCGTCCTCATCTTCAACATCTGTCCAAGCATACCGTGTGTGTCACCGCAAACCGTCAGCTTCTTGCCCGCATCCACTCCAATTTCCACCATCGTCGGCTCGGCATACACGAGATCCTTCACAGCCTTGATGATCTGGAAGACATACTTGCGGTGGATCTTCTTGCCATCCTTGAACCGCTGGACCATGTCGTCGATAAACTCCTGTGTCATTTCGTCCCCGAGGCGCACGCCGTCGTAGCCATCCTCGACCTGGATCGCATTGATATCCAAATCCTCGAACGCAGATGGCGGATCGGAAACCTCAATGGCCTTCTCAAATTCTAGCCGGCGCACCAATTTCTCGCAGTCTGCCAGCTTAAGCTTCGCATCGCGGTTGCCGGGCTCGCGCTTCACCACCGCCTTGAAATCCTTGAGGGCCGCCTTGTAATCGAGGATGGCCGTGTTGGCCAGGGCACGACGCCAGTAGGCCTAGACAAACAAAGCCAATTTTAGTTCCGCGTGACTCGGTCAATCCGCAGGTACAGACAGGGGACCAACCTTGACATAGTTGGGGTCCAATTCCAACGCCTTAGTCGCATCCGCAAGGGCGTAACCAAAAGCCTCGAGTTTGATTTGGGCCTAATTAGAGTCAGAGTCAGCAAATGCCGTCCGAGGGTGATCGTGGCCACCGGCAGATCGTCGCACGCACCTGGGCCCGGTTGCAAAAGAACGAAGGCTCTTTGTCATACTTGGCGATGGCCTGGTCATAAAACTCGACAGCCGTGGGCCAGTCATGCTGGGCAAAGGCCTTGTTGCCTTGCACCTTGAGCGCGGTGGCGGCTTCTTGGTCTGAAGCCATTGGGAGGGGCACGAGACTGGATCGGGGAGATGCCGGGGGAGGAAAGAGGGGATGTGAGTGCGGCGTGGAAGGAGAGAAAGAGAACGAGAACGAGTCCAGTCCCGTGTTCGCAGTCGTAGGGCTTGAGAGTGAGAGAGAAAGGTGGAGAAAGAAAGAAAGTGTTGCTTCCAAAAAGTTGTAGGGCGATTTCCTCCGGGCTTGGCATCCAGCGTCCTTCTGGAAGCCTCTCTGTCTCTCTCTCTCTTCTCCCTTCCCTCACCTCACCTCATTCCCTCCCACCATGTCCTTCTACGCAGCACCAAACCACCAGCGGAGTCTGCGCGCCTGCATGGTCTGCTCCGTCGTCCAAACACACACGGTAAGACTTTGTCCATTCCCCACCTCCAGTCCAGCACGGACGCTGACCACACGCCCCGAGTAGAAATTCATGCGCGACGGCTGTCCAAACTGCGAGAACGTCCTTCAACTCAGCGGAAACACCGACGCCATCCAAGAATGCACGTCGCAGGTCTTCGAGGGGTTGATTGCCGTACGCGACCCGAACGCCAGCTGGGTGGCGCGCTGGCAACGGTTGAATAACTATGTCCCGGGGACATATGCGACCAAAGTGACGGGGACGGTGGGTGATTTCTCGCTGGGTTATTGAGACGAAATATGGGCTAACAGTTGCTATTTGCGTGGATTGTAGCTCCCGGAATATATTATCAACAGCCTCGAGGATTCCGGTGTCAAATACGTTCCCCGCGACGGAAGCACCGGTGAGGAAGAGTCATGAATTATTTGTCGTGGATACCTTTTTTCTACTACCCAGCCATCCTCTTGGGGTTCGCACACTTTTTGCAATATTTTCGGGCCGTTCAGGAGTTAATGGTCGCAAGCATCGGGATTGGCTTCACATATTTTTGTCTTCAATGTTCTAGGGAATCGGCTACTCGGCCCCATGGCTGCTTTTCTTAGTGAGCGTCTCTACAATTATCGGTCTAGGTGTCCCATATTATACAACCGCGGGCTCTGGCAATAGACTAAACGAAGGCGATCAGGAGCATGTCTTGTCTATGAAATGTACAGATCCTTTTTGAATTGGCATGAACTCGTGTCAAAAAGATAGTAAAATAAAACAACCAAATGCGCTCATTAGTTTTCAATAACAAAGGAAAGAAGAAGAGTCCTCAACCAGTCTACAGGAGCTTGATGATCTTCTCGATGCTCTCCAGGAGGATATCGGCTGTAAAAGAAAGTAGGTCAGCGAAGGGATTCATGACGAACAGGAGGAAAAGAAAACATACCGTGATGCTTCTGGAAGACCAGCATGGGGCGCAGACGGACAGCGCTCTGGCCGCTGCCACCAATGTTGACACCGACCTGCTTGGCCTTGGCCAGGAACGTGTCCCGGTGGGGAGTGTCCCAGGCAATGAAGGTACCCTGGCCCTTACCGCGCAGGTTCTGGAAGTGCTCGGGGTACTTCTGGGCGAGACCCTGGAGACCAGCATACAGGTAGTCACCGGTGATTCGGGTGTTCTCGACCAGACCCAGGCGCTCGACCTCCTCGATGATGCCGCGGAAGATCAGGGCGCGCGAGGGGTCACCCATCCAGGTGTTGAACTGGCGGTAAGGCTTGTTGGGCCGCAGGGCCGGGTTGCCATAGTAGTAACCGGCGGTCTGGGCCTTCTTGGAGAAGGTCACCATGTCGGGAGGGGTCTCGAGGTTCCAGTGGTCGTGGGCCCAGAACTTGCCCGTGGCGCCGACACCGGTCTGCACCTCGTCGACGATGAACAGCACGTTGTTGCGCTTGGTGATCTCGCGCAGGCCGCGGAAGAAAGCGGGAGAGGCGTGGTTGTCGCCACCCTCGGACTGGATGGGCTCGACCATCACCGCCGCGACGGGGTTGTGGAAGGTCTTGATCAGCTGTTCCACCTCCTGTAGGCAGCGCTGCTCCTCGGCCGCGTTCTCCTGGGCGTGCTCCTCTAGAGGGTACTTCAGGGTGGGGAAGGTGGCCTGGGGCCAGTCGAAGGCCGGGATATCAAGCTTGTGGATGGGCTTGCTGCGGGTGGTGGACAGGGAGCCGAAGAGACGGCCGTGGAAGGCCGACTTGAAGGAGAGAATGGACAGTTGGGGGGAGCCAGGGCCCTGGTTCACCATGGTCGATTTCAGCTCCTCTTCGGTGAACTCGACCTCCGGGCCACCGCGCTGCAGCTGGCGGTAGTACATGAAGGCCGCCTTGTACGCGGTCTCGTTGGCATCAGAGCCGGCCATGGCGGTGAACACCTGGTTCAGACCCTTGGGAGCGGCCCTGAGGATACCGGTCTTCAGGATGTGCGACCAATCCGCGGAGGGGAAGTTACCCAGTGCCGGGCGGTTGATCAGCGAAGTGATCATCTCCGGCGACTGCGCGACCTTCTGGAGGTGCGGGTTGTTGTACCCGACCGGGATAGAGGCGATCTGAGCGTAGCTGCATGCAATTAGCGGGGATCAATTGGAAGGAAACAAAATCGAAAACTTACACATCGAGCAGCTTGTTGCCGTCCAGATCCGAGATGCTAGAAAGGAGAGAAGAAACGAGTCAGCTTCCGCACTGGGCGGAAGGGAGGGACAAGCATACTAGTTGCCAACGGATTGAGTGTAGTCAGTCAGCATGTTCAAGCTGCGCACGTCAAAGACCTCATCCAGCTCGGCGGCAGCGGCCTTGTTCTTGGGGCCGGGAATGGCCGTGTTGACGGAGGGAGCGGAGGGCTCATTGGGGAAGAAGGGCTGCTCCGCACGCAGGCGGGCGGTAGTCGACAGAGCCCGAGCGGCGGGAAGTCGGGCGGCACGCAGCTTGGTGCTGCAGCGGAGGACGGAAGACATGGTGAATTCTTCTTCTCTTCTGGTGTTGCTGAAGGGGAGAGGGGAAAAAAAGTGGAAGACGAGGGGGACAGGTTTATATCCAGGCGCACCCCACACGGTTATCAGCCATCAGATCAAGGGAGCTTGGACCTGCTTCGGCGGTGTAGGCGAATCAGAAGCCCCGGATACCGGCAACCCGCCGAGTGCGAAGATGTGGGGTTTGTCTGCTTTGGGTAAGTCTACGCTGTGGCAGCCGGCGGTGATGAGGTAATTCGGAGACGGACTCAATGGCTGCGACGCAAAGTGCCGAACAGGGTGGACATTCCAACCCGAAAAGGCCGAGGTGAATCCGGGGGTTGTTAGGTTTCTGCTGTGGTTGAGGCTATCATGTCATGAAACGGCGTGTGTGTATAAGAACAGGGTACGGTGGATCAGGTGATTTTTTTCGACTCTAGTCAAATCAATTGATTCTGGGATATTTCAATGATCATGTCCACCACAGTTGGATAGCAACCCATATTCTGTAATTTATTTGCTCGGTGTCCTGATCAATCTCGAGAGTAGGGGGACCATCATAGCTGCTGGTTCCATGACTCAGTTGGTTAGAGCGTGGTGCTAATAACGCCAAAATCAGGGTACGTTTCTTTTTTTGGATGACATTTGGTGGTGGCATTTGGCGATGAATTGAGTTGATTCTTGTTTTCCCCTGTTCGCAGCAGAATTCTTACGAGCGATTGGGCTGAAGAAAGAATCGCTAAGGCCTAGCTAGGATACAATGCAGCGCTGAGAGAGATATATATATATCCAAGTCGACTATTACATGGTGTCATTGGTTTTATTGCCCAGCTGCTCCCTTGGTTGCAACTATGATCTCCGGCATTGGAGACCAGCCGGCCGTGGCCATTGCACCAGGATTGACTCTTTACGAGATTTTTCAAAGTACTAGTTCATATGGGCACATCCCTAGTGATGAAGCTGAAAGATTTTCCACTCAGAAAATATGCTCTGATATATCTGGCATATTCCGTGGGCAATCATCAAACAATGCTGACTATCGCACGTTGATCCAGCAGTGGACGTGCAAACTGCCATCCAGGATATTATTATGTCTGGCATGGTCAATGTCGACTATACCCTCGTTTCGATGGTTTGAACACTGATTGGCCCATTAGTGCTTGATCGACAATCTAGATCTGCTATTACGCCGGCCAAAGCCGAGAATATTATTGATAGAGAATAGCACTGTAGGAATAACTAGTAGGTCGGCTCCGCCGCTGGTGACATGCCCCGCGTCCTTCAGCTGAAGAAGGATTCGCCAAGACATAGTTAGACTGAAAGAGATAAGACCCCTGGGGCGGCAGTTGTAGATCGCCCTGTGCCCATCTGTTGATCCTGAAGGATCCGCATGGGATCTCATCAGAGAAGGTGGTAGTTACGTCAAAATCCTTGAAGGATCTGATTGTTTTCTGCTAATACCTTAAGGAACAAATTCGTGTCATTAATTTAGCATAATGTCATCCAATAGCATGCCAACTGTACGCCCAGCTGTCGTATCGCAATATACACTTGAAAGAGCTTTTATATGGATATCCAAAACCAAAGCCAGAAAGCCACAAGGAAAGATGAATAATAGCCGAGTGGTCGTACAAATAGATATAAATCAATTAAGAACCGCGCCGATCATCAAACGGCGAACCCGACGCCATCTCGCGGCAGCGTTGAAGAAGAGGCATCACTAGTCGCGGATGTATACATGGTGCCACTGTTCTTCCGCTCAAAGCTATCCGCCGGCGTGATGGCACGGGTCGTCTCCGAAGTGATATTGTAGGCATGACCCGAAGCGCCCTTGCCAGGAGTGCAGGTCTCCACGTAGTGCTCCATTTCCACAGTGCGCATGATTGCGAAGCGGTCATCGTAGCCGGGCTGGCGAGAGTCGTCGTTGATCAGGCGCGAGTTGCGGGAGCGGCCAGTGCTGGAGAATAGGTTGTTCTTGGAGCGGGATCGTGGACCATAATTGTAGCTGATGTTGCGAGTCGATTGGAGAAGATGGGGGAGGAAGGCTGCGATGAGGGGACGGAGAGCGGGTGCAGAGCAGCATATCTAAATTATGTTAGTATGTATGCCACTGACCAAAGGGAACAGTAAGTGGGAAGCATACCAAGCCCAGGTTGATTTCAACAGCCGCTGCAACCAACACTGGCCATCCCAGCCAGGTCGAGTCGTATCCGACTACCATGCTCTTCCACACATATACTGTTCGGACGGATCCGGCAACATTAACCACGACTCCTAGTCCAAAGATGGAGATGACTGCAAGTCGCTGACGAGCGGGCAGTTTCAGGCTCCAGATCAGCGGCATGGGTAGCGCCGTGACGAGGAAGTCGGTGAAGATATTTATGACACTCGCCGAGAAGACGATAGCCCCGTCGTTCATGCAGGTATATGGCTCCTGGGGGCTAACCTGCCAATATGCCTTGATAGGATTGCATTGGAAGATGCTGATCAAAGTGAATGTCGCGCAAGAAAGGCCGACGAAGACCATCGCCCCGATAAACGCCCAGTTGAACAGCATAAAGTTGCCCTTGCTCGCCCCCAGCAGACGCCGACAGAACCATAGAAGCGAGATCTTGGTAAAGCCCGACGCCATCGAGAACATGATTTGGAAGCAGAGATTCAGCTTCTGTACGGTCGAGAGCCATGCGGGGGGAATGTCCCAGATGTGTCTATTCCAGCCCCATTCCTCCGTCGCAATCGAGGTCACCACTGCCATCCCGACGGAGAAAGCCAGGCCAATGACAACCAGGACGTCATCAACGCCGGCACTGCATGTGATGCGTAGGCGGGTAAAGATCCGGAGCAGAACCACCAGGAATGCTAACGATATACAGACGACGTTCACAACTAGAACGCCGTGGCCGCGGGTAGGAGGGTCAATGTAGTTGGGTGTCGGCCATGTTTCCAGGACTGACATCGGAGGGGACTTCATGGCGGGAGACTCGGGTATCAGCAGTCGTTATAGAGGGAATAAAATTGGTCTCTGTGTACTATCGCCGGCGAGCAGCGACCACGTCCATGGCCCGATCAAATGCTGAGTTGGAAATAATAAAGAGTGAGGATAATAATGAGCCGCAATGTATTTACGTGCTCACATTCAAAAAGAACGAGAGAGAGAGAGAGACGGAAAGAAAGAGAGCGGAAATATCACCCTCTCCACCCCGGGACCCATGCAGATTATATGAATTCCTAGTTGTGGGTGGTTCGATCGCAGAGAGGTCCGGATCTATACTACTCCACAGTAGTCAAGGCTAGGCAAAGGGTCGTTGGGCGAATGGCCGATCCCTGTCCGCGTTTAACTTTGCCAGGAGCGACTCAGCGCACGGAATCGGTCATCTCCATAATTCGCCTGTCGATGAGCCCTGGCCAAAACTTTCAATAAAAGTCCACCAGCGACCGACGCGAGTGCGAAAGCAGTAGCACGCCCGAGGCCGACCAGAGTTGAAAGGTGAGGGCGGGCGACGATAGGCAGATCCAGAGCCCCATCGTTCGGCTGGCTCCACCATCCAATACAAAGAGGCCTGTGAAAGCGAGGGTGGGCGGCACTCGACCCTTGGCTGTCCTTCAGGAACAGACCGAGCGAACGGCCATCGTTAGGCCCTCGCGTGTCCGACTGCACTTTCGCCACTAGCGGTGCCCTGAAAGACCAGCCAGAGCGTGCGCACGGAGATGCCGGCTGAAGTGGCCCGTCCGCAGGTTTCAGTTGCATTCGCGTAAAGGCGCTAGCGGGATTGTCAATTGCCACCCGAGGATGAAGGAACAATAGAGATGGCCCCCATTTGCTTGTCATTGTCAGACCATCAGACCGGAAATTCGACAACTACAACCACGGTAAAACATTATTCTACCCCTCCCCTGCCCTCGAGCCGAACCAGGCCAGAGCGAAGTCCTGCGGTTCGTATCGGGGGGGACCGATCGTCGTGTCGGTCCACTCCGCATTGGCTGATCCGGATCAGAGCGGAGTCCGGCCAAGTCTTGCCGAGCAGATCCAGACACGATGAGACTCCAGAACAAAGTGAAAGACAATCGATTGATCTACACACTAGGGAGTATTTTTCAGTCCACCGAGTTGATCGACCGAGTTCTGGAAACCTCAGTTTCCAGACATCTGACTCGAGTGTGGATTTAGAAAGCATAACACAGTCACTAGCACACTTGTGGGTCGATTGTGATGATTTGCAGCGTAGATCATTTGAGCAAATAGCAAATGCCGATCCCAGTCGCTACTTGAAACCCGGGGTGTATGATTCACGTTTGAGATAGAGTTGTAATGGTCTCATCAGACTTACACAGCCATTGTTATGCATGTCTTGCACAGACTTGAATTTCAAGGCGAAGAAGAGGAAAAGGGAACAAATCAAATTTAGAGTTCTCTAAAGAGACAATCTTTGGTCGTCTCTATAACAGTCTTTGAACAACGTCGCTAATAAAAACAAACAAATGCGAGAACCCACACGCTGTCGAATGTATGCCCGAAATATCAATTTTGACTCGCTCAATCAAATGCACCACAACCTTCTGTCCCCTTCCCATGTCCCTTCTCTAGTCCGCAATTGACACTCCTTTTGCATCGAAATTCAAACAGACTGCTCAGATTTGGTAGGAACATCCACAACAACAGTCGAAGCATCCGACGCAGCAGATACTGGGCTCGCCACCACCTTCGTCCGAAGCGCGCCACGGATATCCGCCACGCTGCGCTCCTTCCAAGCCGGGAAACCGGACTGGCTAAGCGGGAATAATACCAGATTGTCCTCGCTATTTATGAACTCGTTCACATCTGGCGGCGGGGTGGCTGTGATAACGTCTAGCTCCACGGCAATTTGCCGACAGTATGTGTCCATGGGTAGATCATTCACGTCCTCGCCGAAAGGGTTTTCGATTTCGCTGCCGATGGTGGCAAGGCCGAGGATAATGTATGCCGCCACTTTTGAGGGACATCGTTAATAAGTGATTAAATAAATGGTATGTTGAGGGAGTAATGGCACGTACCAATTGAGGCTGGGATGGTGACCCAGTTGAGCGACTGGTATAGCTGGAAGGGAAGAACTAAGACATAGATCCATGATATTTGGGATATGGCAATGCTGTACGCCATTGGTAGAGGGGTATCGAGGACGCGCTCGGTACCCGTCAGGACTTCATTCAGTGAGGACATCCCGGTAACTGATATTTAGTTAGACTTTCAGACAAAAAAAAAGACAAATTTAGCTTCAACATACTGACTTGCCCCTGGTGCAGGCTGGAAGAAAGTGTACCATTCGCCACGCACGAGTCAATATAAGCAGAGAGATGGTTGAGGATTTCCAGAGGCAAATGACCCAACGGCTTCTTAGACCGCTTGATCAATTTGCGCGGATTGGACTCCGCAAACGAGACCCCCAGGTATTCTCCAGTGGACTTCCACAGTGTCTTCCGTGGTGGGTTGACAACGCGACTGTCATGAGCATCGCGGGCGAAAGTATTCAAGTGTCCAACGAGGCCGGCGATATCGTCATATGCGATATCTGGCTCAAATCGGAGCTTGTGTTTGAGAGCAACGGCAAAAGCCAGGATAAGATTCATCGCCGTACTTTTGACAATTCGGGTTGGTTACTTGTCCATGATTTGCTTGGAGGGTCACATACAGCTTTTTCAGAAGATCTTCTTTGCCCTGTTCTCCTTCTCGTTCGGATGTATTGACCCAGATCGTACGGGCAATGTTGCGAGAGGTCTGGATCAGAAGGGACCAGTACTTTCGACCGTCTGCCCATCTTGATAGCATCGAGGTCAGCCAATGTCGTCCTAAGTAGACGGAGAACAATACCTCTCGTAAGCTGTGGAGCTGCGAAAGGAGAGCGCCAATCCCACCACGAAACCCAGCACGGTGAGGAGGATGTCATTGACTCCAACTATATAGCAATTGCATCAATAAACGAGGCATAGACCCAAGGTATTCTGGTAAACTTACTGTTATGAACGTATTTGCAGAAGCAGGTAATGAACGTCGACCAAGCCCCCACGAAGAGAATAGGCAGGATCATCTTCGGCATGATACTGCCATGCATCCGCATGAAGACGGGCCATTTGGAATGCTTGTCCATATTTCGCGGTCCATGCTGTGTGTAGAAATCCGAAATCGTCAGCGCTGAATCGCGTTCATCTGCTCCAGATATGATGGCATACAAAGTAGTGCTCCAGCTCGCTGGTATTCCGACGATCGAGATGGAACTGCGAGTCCCGCGAATTGGCTAGATGCTCCATGTAGGTCGGTCGCGGTGTCAGCCGGCCAATTGAGGAGCCCTGGTCCTTTTTCTCGTGATGCTGGACTTGCTCATGGTGGACGTCGTGCGAGCGCACCTCAGCTGGGACGGGAGCCGGTCCATTGTCGGTGGAGGGATTGGCTTCAGAACTTGGTTCACTGTGGGCTGGCGGAGGACTGCTATCTTCCGTCATAATGAGCGACTTTTTGGAGATTTTGTAACAATCAGAAAAGATGGGTCCGCAATAAGTGTAGGACCGGGTCGGAGTCTTGTAAAATTGACGGTGGAGAAAAAAAGAAAACGAACTCAGGAGATAGAAGAGAATGGGATCCGGGGTGAAACGGATTTTGTGAAGGCATGAAATTTTGAAACAGCTTTGACCAATTGATCAGGGGCGTGTTTCATCGTGATCTAGACCGTTGAGGCAGAGCAAAGTGGAGCTTCTACGTTGCGCCGTCCTGCTAATTATAGATGTGCCAATGTGCCGTAGACGTGTTGGACCAATTGCTTCTTCAGGAATGGCTTTGTAGGATCCACAGTCTATGTACCCTTTGTATGCTGTTTCACTCTCAGCTTTCATTGAACTAAATTTTCCTTTGGCGTAAAATGTCAAAATTTCCCCAGGCACACCCGCGGGAGACCCACACGCCCCCATGCGTGGCCCGCCACTAACTATGACAGTTGGAGCGGGTATTTCTCCCGAATGGTTTTGCCATATCTGGAAAAAATAATGGGGATGGGAACAAATGCCAATGAAAGGAATCCCAGCAGTGAGTTACCCCATCCATAACCAAGCGTCGCGAAAAGTTTCGGCCCCGCCAGTGGAAGCAACGCACCCACCAATGATCGGGAGGCTGTGAGAGTTGCGTTGCCCGACGCCGCGTAGCCCGGGTAGCAGTCGATAACATAGGTTTGAATGGGGAGGTACACGCCCATCATGCCGAAGGTAAAGGGCATCATGCCGATAATGGGGACAATCCAGTGAACATCCTTTTCCACGGACCAACCGTACCAGAAGAAGCTGATGGGACAGAAGGCAGCGTAGAAAATCATCATAGGCAGTCTCATTTCTGGCTCGAATTTGCCGCCGTTGCGTTTTTTCATTTTCAACATGGTCCGATCGTTGGTGAGTGCGGTCGATATTAACCCGGCAAGAAAGCCAACGCCGATGCCCAAGTATGCTAGCCCTGATATCCCGGTCGAGAATCCGTACTGGCTCTTGAAGACTGACGGAATCGTCGTGAAAAATAAGTAAAGCATTCCATATACCACTGCCATGTACATTGAGAGCAGGAAGACGATGGGCGACTTGCAGAATAGCAAGATTGGCCGCATCAAGCCAACCTTCAACGTCGTTGTGGCAGACTTCTTATCGCCTTCCTTTGCGTAGGCACTGCGGAGGTCCGCCCGACCAAGCTCCTTTGCTAAGCGCTCGGTCTTCCACCTGATGAGAACAGAGGCATAAGTCTCCTGGTTGAGGATTTCGATCCCGATCGACATAACGCCTCCAACAATCAAAAGCACCCAGAACACCCAACGCCAACCGATGGTTTCGCCAATGAATCCTCCACAGACCGGTCCAACCACAGGGCCGATTAGAGGACCCATGCTCCAGACAGAAGTTGCCAGACCGCGCTTCTCGATGGGAAAGAGGTCGGCGATCACACCCGCCCCCAAAGTTAAGCAACCGGAGCCGCCAACACCGGCAAACAGCCGGAATATAATCAAGCTCTGGATATTGGGCGCGAGGGCACAACCAATTTGCCAGACGACGAAAAACCAGTTGGCTGCGCTGAGCACAACTCGGCGTCCATAGATCTCGCTCAGGGGGGCGAGCAGGAGTGGACCAAACTATACCCGCAATCAGCATATCCCTTTTCAATGGGCAGACGCATACATACAGCATAACCCAACAAGTAGATACTGATACTAAAAGCAAGCAATGTCTCGGTTTGAACCCCCAGGTCTTCGCCGACATAACTAATAGTCGGCGAAAACATGCTCGACGCGAGCGGCGAAACAAAGGTGATGCCGCTCACCAACCCGAGTAATCCCCATTTCTGGCCCGAGGGGAAATTCTGAGGGTTTTTGGGATCATCCTGGCCGTCCCAGCCAACAATTCCACGACTGAGATCGGTTTCTGGAAAGCGGGGTGTGTCTGGGGTCGCGGTTTCAGCATCTTTCTCAGTGTCTTTTTCCGTGGTTGGAGGTTGACCGGCATTGTCGGTGGAGGAATAATTTGTGTTTATAGACTCTGAAATGGTCTTTTCTGGCGTGCTCTCCTGCGTTGGAAGGTCCATGCTCACTAAGTGAGAGCGGGAACAACCCCGAGATTAAAGCTTGTGTTGGATCTATATCGGCGGACAAGCCGAGTATCCGGACCGGTCCTTGAAGACCGATGGGATCGGAAAGGGGCAAGGACAAGAACTAACAAGTGTGAAAACAAGAATCAAAACCAAAGCGCATCTCCCAGGAATATTTTCAGGGGAATTCCAGGATTTTCTTAGCGGGCACACTACCAGTTTTGTATACCGTTTATGGTCGGGTTGTGATTCATAAGCCGATGGCAGATGCATAACTAAGGCTCGAGCATAACGGGGTCAGTGCGCAGTCGGACTGCATCTCTCGGTGTGGGATGCAAGAGCGCAGATTGTTATTATCTCAAGGCTCGAGCCGGCTAGTTATGCTAACTAGTATTTTTTTACAATACACACACAATTCTCTTTGTGCCACACTAAAAACTCCACTATAAGTCTTCTTGCCCCTCAAGCGCATCTTAGATGTCCCGTCCCACAGGTCTTGTCGCAACCCCGCTCATCTAGTTTGTCAGGGTCATATTGTAGAACAGATCCGCTCACAGATTCCAACCCAGTATCATGAGTACTATAGTACTCGATAATATCGATCCCCAAACCCATGACTTTGCTCACTTCAAGGAAAGGTACCGTATCTTAAACTGGATGAGGTCTCTGTATATACCGCACATTCCAATCTTGGTGTTCACGTTTGGAGCTCCAACAACTTCGCGAGAGACACTATATGACCCAAATTTAAACGTTCATGCAAATGGTTTTGATTCTCCGCATTAGAAGTTGCGCGTGATCGATTTTGACGGACAAAAGTCCCCTACTCTCTTAAGAGGCAGCATATATGGTCTAAAAATTGGGAAACAAGACCATTTAGTCTATATGCCCAATTCAAATTAGGAAATATCTTCCAGAAGAGGAATATCAACCGGTGGACCAGCCAGCACGAACATGATAGCACTGTGAAGGGGTGGAAAGAGGTTTCCCATATCGGGCTTCGAATGAGCCAGGCAGAACCTCCGCTGGAGTCTGTCCCCACTAGACAGATCGGATCTCAAGGACCTATATAAGGTATGCCCTCCGACTTGGGCAAAGTGTGAATGCAGAGAAGAAGACCGAGCCGCACGCACTGCTCAAGGAACGAACAAGTCATGTCCAGACCCGGCAACTAGCGCACCCAGAAAATTTCCCTTGGCACAAATTCTCCATGCTACACTGACAGCAGACGAACCGCCGCTGCTCCCGCCAACCCACGAGCTGAGCGCGGCTACCACAGCAGCGGCGTCCCCGCGCGGCACGCGGATCCAGACAGTATCGCACTTCTTCACGTTATTTGATTGTGCCGTACATGTAGACTGTGCATC
Organism: Penicillium riverlandense; assembly: GCF_028828495.1. Taxonomy (NCBI): domain Eukaryota; kingdom Fungi; phylum Ascomycota; class Eurotiomycetes; order Eurotiales; family Aspergillaceae; genus Penicillium; species Penicillium riverlandense. The sequence continues at coordinate 5,021,188 of NW_026643194.1, forward strand.
CGCATCCGGCAATTCATCTTCTATTTTTAAGATATCAATTGGAATGGCAGTTCCCGTGAGACCGAGGAATTGGGATAGCGCGGCAGAGAGGTATGTGCGGGCCGAGAGAGCGTCAAGGGGTTGAGGAGAGGAGCCGGGTTGTGGAATTCTAGTATTAATGGTGTTAGCTGAGATTATTTCACGTAAATGAAGACAGGGGTATCGCTCCTGCGTACAGTCGGAGTTTGAGATAAGTCCAGGGCGGATTGCGGGAAGTGAAGTGGGTGACTTTTGGCTTGGACGCGTCGGATGCTTTGCGCTTTGGTGTTTTGGCGGCAGGAGAATTAGCAATTGCCATTTTTTCGCGCTCACTGTCTGCCATGGTCTCGGCGGAGATTGGGTTGTTGGAAAGTGAAGTTGAAAGAAACTCCAAGTTCAAGAGTGGAACCTCGGTCACGGGATGCCGACCGCCAGATCTATGTCAATAGGTAGGAAAAGACATGCTATTATATGAGCCTGGATTGTTCAATTATCATTCTTTGACTCTGATAAATTAATATTTGGATTAATATTCTTGAATTTCCACGACACTTAACCTGGGTTATGCATAGTTTATCGGTTCTGCCAACATGGAGGACGAACCATTTTCGCACCGTCTATCGCCCTTTATTCTTTTCTTCTTCTTGTTTCAATTTATCCCTCACCCTCTGTAAGAATTCTTCTTTCCGATCGGTAGCAACATCCATGTCGCGTACGCAAACCGTTTTCTCTCGGGCCTTGAGCCCACGAACCACTTCAACACTAGATTTGGGGACGTTGAAGATCTATGTATTTTCTCGCAATGACATCAGTAACTCGAGCGGTTTGCCCCTTTGCAATAAAAGCACATAGAAACAAGCAATAGAATAACAAGCGTACCTCAGCGAATACCTTCGAGACAGCAAGATTGGCCGCCCCGTCGCGCGGAGGTTCTGCGACTGAGACCTCAATCTTGTCTGCATCGACAGCTCTGATCCCCAGTCGCTGGGCAGAGGCATTTGGTTTCACAGAGCAGGTTATGTGGAGATTGTAGCTATCACGAGAGGCGTGTTGGGATTTGACTGTGGATTGGACCAGGCGGAGGAGTGTTGGGGGGCGAATTGACATGCTTATAGGACTTGGAGAAAGGCACTAAGTTGTCCCACATGGTGAGAAAATGGTTGCTTGTGGGAATAGTAACAGAGCAAAGACAGGAGCCCCTCTTTTCCCTTAGCTTCGGGAGTCGAAATGTTGATCTTTACTAATTTCTTAGTCAAGACATCCTCCGGGCTACTATGAAAGAATGTAAGGTTTAAACCTAAACCCCCCATGGCATTTAAGCTTCAAAAACAGCACCTATAACCGATCGAGCGAGCCTCTCCATGATCAAGTCTCTCCGTGACATCAGATGTCTGCGTCATCTCAATCGCTCCATCATGGTAGAGAAAAGGGCAAGTTGCATTCTCGTCCATGAAAATGTACCGCTTAACCCCTCACGGCAGAACCTTGTCAGCCGGTATTTGGCGTGCGTCCTGGTCGGAACTCCAACATATGGGATCCTCCTTCCACACGCATGATTTGCCCTTTGATCTGCAACTCTAGTTTTGCTTTATTGCCAACGTGCACGTGCATTCCAAGACTCACTAATAAATGTGGTTTCCTTTTCATTAGAAAACATGATTGTTTGCACCTCTCTTCTACTCTAGATCCTACTTAACTGGCTGCGGAAGCCATTGTATGGGCAAGTAGCACCATCTGCGCCCGTGACTAGCTTGCCCAGGTTTCAGGGACCGACAGCGGCTACATCTTATCGCTAACATGCAAGCCATCCAGAAATGATCTTCTTGAGATCGGCTGCGCACCTTGAACGACAGCCTGATACCACTTGTCGACTCGACTTCTAAATGTGTTTCATTGCTTCATTGTAAATGTCTACTTAATCTAGAAATTAAAACAGGAGAATGCTATCCAAGCTAGAGAATCCAGCGGCCACACCTCCCTCGTTCACCTCCTTTCCTTTCGTCCTTAGTAACCATCCACCTTGCTCGTTATGAAGAATTTTCCCTGTGTTGTCCCACAGAATGGTACCGTATACACCCAGCTCGGAGATAACGTTGCCACGGAGAACTTCGCCATCATTTCGTAGGGCGACATTCTTGGCATGGGCAGCGGGGTTGATCAGCTCCATGAGAACCCACCCCTTCCAATCCGATTCAGGAATAGACCGCAGGAACTCGGGGATGTCAGACTTGTAGATGTTATTGCCTCCGCCTTCTCGCTGAGGTTTGAGCACATGGTTCATGGCCGTCTCGAGGTTGAGGGCGAGCTCTCTACCTTGTCCGTGAGACGACAAGTCATATTGTGGAGCAAAAGTCTCCCGCAGTCTTGCAATAATGCCGGGATCGGTGCCTTTCAGGAAAGCAGACAGATGGTCGGGTCCAGTGGGTTCCGCCAGGACTTGTTGCACCTTCTTGCATCCAGACAGCTGGTTCAGCACAGTGGGACACTTGATAGCTGCTGACCGCTCCAGGTGCGTTCGAGCCTCCCAGTCCTGGGCGGATTTGTATTCATCTGGCGCATAGTAGGCTCGAAGATAAACGGTTGTCACTTCAAAAGCCGACTCTGGGGCATGAGGAGGTCGATACACCAAAGGACGAGCAGGATTCGAATTGGAGATAGATGTTTGGTTGAGGATCTCTGAGCTGGCCACACGGAAAACAGGAATTTTGTGGTGCGTGGTCAGACGTTTCGACACCGCCAGCTGGTCGAAGATATTGCGTTCGCCGTCCTGAACTACGAATGCAATACCCAGTGGTAGACTAGGAGTGGATTTTGACGGCCCGTAGGCCTGGTGTGCTGCCGCCAGGCCTGCCGCAAGGGTTTCTACAGCAGAGTTTTCCGGTGGTACTCCGGACTGCAGCAGAGGATGAGGCGGATAGCTTGGAGGAGAGGTAAGGAGCTCGGTATGCATCGATCGGACAAGCGATGACAGTCCTCCAAAGGAGGACGAGATGGTGTTGAATTCGACCTGCTTCAAAGAAGGAGCAGCATTGGCTGAGACGTGGGCCATGTAGTCGGATCGGAACAGGCCTAGGGAGAGATTCTGGACATAACCCTCCTTCTGAACTGCCAGATGCACTTTCCAGAGATTCAACACGAAGTCATCCACATCAATCAGGCTGCAGACGATTTAGTTTGAGGTATCTGGAAGGACGGCAGCACTCTTACTCTTCAATAATCTTGCCCAACCAAGCCTCGTTGCACGTAATTGCAGCATACAGCTCATTATACACAGCCTGCAGCGCATTTGCCTCCTCAAAGCAACCCTTAGGAAAAGGACTCGGGAAAAGGGTCACTGGCGCATTGGTCGCCAGCACCCCGTTGGGATCTGCACCCGCGGGAAGAATAGTTGGAGATGGCCGAACAGTGAGGCCATTCTGGATAGCCCAATCCTTGGCTGTTTTCACCAAATATTTCTGCTGCTCAGGCGACAGCTCTGGAGGATAACTCGAATAGATTGACTCCATGGCTGTATTCAGTCTCTTACAGCAAAGAGAAGTTTGTAGAATAAGGTAGAGTCAGTCTGCCCACCGGGTGTCTCAGCATCCCGCATCTATTATTAATCAGTTTCTGGCTCAGGGCGGGCGGTGAGTCCCATTTTGCCGGAATTAAAAAAAAGTGGCTAGGCCGAAGTAGTCAACAAACGACCTCTACTTCTCGGCTTTTTACAGCTCTTCTTGCCCGGCACGACAAAAGCGTTTATTCGTGCGTGCTGACTTCTTTTCACACACCACACCCCTTCTCTTCCTGCCTGCAGTCTGACTGACAGCTCATGGAACTACTTTCTTGACGGCCGCGGATCTTCATTGGTCTGGGTGCCAGCTCCATGGTGGGTAGTCTGAGGCTTAGAAATTTGAAGAGGAACGGTTTCCTGACATATTACAGATACATATCCTGGAGAAATGACCTCTGAGGTCCCGGACCCTGATCCAGCTGACTGGGGAGTCGATGAAGTCGTCAACTTTCTCTGTCGGGGCACGGCTGTGTGGTCGCAGGCCACCAACGCGCCCCGACCAGACCCCGCCACGCTCGAAACTGCACTCCGTGATAACCTTGTGACTGGAAGTGTGCTGCTCAACCATGTCAACAACGAAGCTCTGCGAGTCGATCTGGGCTTGAAGCCGCTGGGGCATCGTAGCAATCTTCTGACTGCTATTGACTACCTTCAGCAGCGATCACCCAAATATCAAGTCTCTAAGAGGATCACGGATGATTTGCGCCGGCCCGTTGGGGAACATGCGATACCTAAATTCTCTCGCAGCCCCCCTCCTCGTCCCCCGGCTTCTGCGCCAGGCCTACATGGGGCAAACGTCAAATCTCCGCTGCCGAGCACCTCCTTCGATTCCCCGAGCCTTCCCACTCACGATACCACGCCCGCGCCTGCCTGTCCTCAACAAGCACCTCGAAGGATCGCGCCTCAGAAGATAGCGGAAATCAGCCAGCCAGATCAGGAACTGGATTCACTCAGCTTGGTGCCCTATAAAGGGGCCGGCTTGTCACACAATCAACCCAGTCCCGATCAAGGCCAATTCTCGGATGATGATTCCCAGAAGCAAAATATCCCATTACTCCAAAAGAAGAAAGTTGATTTCCGTTTTCTTGAAGAGTACCTGCTTGAGAAGTACCCCCCGGGGAGGGATGATGAGAATGCTCTCCCGGCATATGGTGACTCCGGTTCAGAAGGGCAGTACGATGAGGATACTTGGGAAGAGATCCTGCATGAGCATCCGGAATTCGCAAGCAAGCCCGCTCGTCTTCCAGACGCACAATATGATTCTGTTGTTTCGGAGTTCATATCCCAGCACGAAGAATGGTGGCGGCAAAACCAGTTGCCAAAGGAGACACGGAAAGCGCGCCGTCGGTGGATCAAATCGCGAAACCATGACTCTGTGGACTTGGAGAAAAAATCCGAAGATCGTCAACTGGCTCTCCTCGAGAGACGCCTGCAAACGCTCCGAAAGACGATTGGCGAAGTCGATCATCACTCGGTGGATGGGTTGAAAAAGGCATGCGGGAGTTTGGAGAACACCATCTCGGATATCTGCCGACACAACTACACTCTGTCAGTCTTGGATCAAAAGGAATGCCCGCCTGATGTGCCCCGAGCTCCACGGACCCCAGGAGCGAAGAAACCCAAGTCAACGTCCGAAGAAGAGGAAACATTGAGCTCAGAGTCCGCAGAGTCCTCGTCAGAGCAGCCCGTCAGCGACTTTATCGTTGAAGACTCTGATGATGCTGAAGTTTACGTGAGTGAGAGTGATGAGCCTTTGGTTCTATCACAGAGGAGCTTGTCTGCGACTTCACTTGCTGCTCCTCGATCCCTGGCCTCTTCGTCATCGTCTTCCTCCAGTGGAGATAGTAAGCCTACCAGGTCGTCTCTAAAACGACGGGAGCCCTTGGTCCGCCCTGCCATTTTTGACAATGAGAATGTCGAATCTGTGGATCTTACCGGTGATACACCTGGTTCGATGGACATAGACGCTGGTTACGAAATCGCGACACCTCCAGTCAATCCAGTTGATTCACAGGTGTCAACCAACTCCTATCTGAATGACAAGATGCAAATTGAAACGCCTCTATTGAACCAGCTATCGATTGTCAATACGAGGTCGTCAATGTCCCCAGCGCCGGACCTTGGTTCCAACCTGCTCCTTGAGCCTCCACCAACGGCAAGGAAAACTGTTGCAGTCTCCGATTCCCCAGCGGCCAGAAAACCTGTCCCGGTCCCAAAAAGGGGTATTTCCGATCAGCCACGCTCCACAGACTACGCAATAGAGCTTGGTAGAGTTGCAAGACGCGGCTGGCACGAAATCCATGACCGGATGGGGATTCTGGCAAAAAGCGTTACCTCTTTGCCTTCACACGAGCTCGCGAAGTTTTCCAGGTTCTTGTCCGGATTTTTCGAGTCAAGCCATCGGGGCTTAGTTCAGGAGGCACTGCTGTCATTCATAGATGAGAAATGGGAGTTACACTCCGATGAGGATGAGAAGGAGTTTGCTTCGCGGATGGCGGCTTTTTTTATTTCTTGGGTGAATCGTGTCTCGCTCAAGGAGAAAGGCCTCGATCCACAGCATGCCGAGAACGCGCTCAACAAAATAGATCCGGACAGTCCTGAATTTGCGCAATTCCACCGGGCACTAAAGGGTCTCGTCCTTGCTCACAAGCCTGGGCAGTTGAAAGCGATCCCGGATAAGAAAGTGATTGAAATCTCCACCGATACATCCTCCGGTGTAACTACTCCGTCTGACGCCTTGGACTCGCAGTCCAAAAAGCGGAAGAGACATGTTACTGTGAGACAGGAGACCCAAAACGCGCAGCGGCGAGCGAAGGCACGGCAGGATGAACAGGGCAAGGCACGAGAAGCCCTGCTCAAGTCAAGAGAATTCATGGGCATCAGCAATAGTGACCCAACCAACCAGGCGGTCACTTTCAAAGATCCGATCATCTATCTCGACCCGCATATTGGAGCACAAGTCAAGCCACATCAATTGAAGGGCATCCAATTCATGTGGAGAGAGCTGATCGAAGATGAGACCGGTACGGGTTGCTTGCTCGCCCATACCATGGGACTGGGCAAAACGATGCAAGTGTAAGTCAATGGATCGTATCGCGCTATGATCTATTCCCATTAACAGGCCCATAGGATATCCCTTCTGGTCACAATCGCAACCGCTGCGGCGTCAGAGAACCCCGGTATTCGCAATCAGATTCCCGATAGACTTCGTCGTTCTCAGACGCTAGTCATATGTCCGTCTTCATTGATACATAACTGGCGTCAAGAGTTTATGTTATGGACCTCGGCGGACAGCCATCTCGGTACAGTCAGGTCTATCGACATAACGAAACATTTTGGAGACTTTAACAAGCGAATTGAAACAATACGAGCTTGGGGCAAAGAAGGCGGCGTGCTTATCATTAGCTACGATATCCTTCGGCAGCTGGTCCAGAACAAAGAAACCAAGTCTAGGCCGAAACCTCTCACCGACGAGGTTCATGAAGAGGTCAAGGGTTATTTGGTCAACACACCAAACATCGTCGTGGCTGACGAAGCGCACAAGATGAAAAATCCGGGAAGTGGAGTTGCTCAGGCCACTAGCACCTTCAGGACCAAGAGCCGCATTGCTATGACCGGTTCTCCTCTTTCCAATTCGCTCGAGGAGTATTACTACGCGGTTGACTGGATTGCACCCGGCTATTTGGACGACCCTGCGACATTCAAGCATATCTACATGGAGCCAATTGTGACAGGACTTGACATTGACAGTACTCGGAGCCAACGAAGAAGGGGTCTCATGAAATTAAAAGTGCTGAACGGGATATTGGCTCCCAAGGTTGACCGCGCCGATGTTTCTGCGATCGCGGCGGATGTTCCTCCCAAGACCGAATTTCTTGTTGCTGTGCCCTTGACGCCCTTGCAAAAAGAGATTTACAATACATACGTGGATGCTGTGATGAAAGATGGTGAGATGCCAAATACCCAACTTTGGGAGTGGATTGGTTTTCTGCAGATCCTCTGCAACCACCCGTACGCTTTCCGGGAAAAACTCTTGAATAGAGGCATCCCAAGTGCAAATAGCGGGGTTGAACAAGTTTCGAGAGACCCGAAGCTCCCACCTCCTGTCCTTGCCCGGCTATTTCGGCTTCTCAACTCAGTTCCTGACCTTCAAGACCCGTATCTGTCCAACCGAACCCTTCTACTCGACAAAATCCTTGACGAGTCATACAAAGCAGGCGACAAGGTCTTGGTCTTCACTCACAGTATTCCTACCATGGATTTTCTGGCGACGCACATGGACAAAGCGAATCGAAGTTATTGCCGCCTGGACGGACGGACACCAGTCGCGGCACGACAGGAGGCCACGCAGAAATTCAACGAGAGCGACAAACATCAAGTCTATTTGATTTCGACCCGTGCCGGGGGCCTTGGGCTGAACATATTTGGGGCAAACCGCGTGGTAATTTTCGACTTTGCCTTCACTCCAGTATGGGAGCAGCAAGCCATCGGGCGTGCATATCGTCTTGGACAGAAAAAGTGCGTCTTTGTCTATCGCTTCCTTTCCAGTGGGACGTTCGAGGAGGTTGTCTGGAACAGGTCGCGCTTCAAAACCCAACTTGCTACTCGAGTTGTCGACCAGAAAAACATGGTGCGCGATTCCTCTAGCAACGCGGCCGTGTACATGTTCTCAGTGAAGGAAAATCAGCGCCAGCCTTTTAATTCCTTGTTCGGGAGAGACCCGCATATTCTGGACAAGATTATCACCAGCAGCCTGAGCGACGCAATCATGCAGATTTCCCTCACTGATTATCTGGACGACGAGAACGACCGCCTCACCGAAGAGGAACACCAGAGTGTGGCGAAAGAATTGGAAATGGAACAAATTCGGCGAAATGACCCAGATGAGTACAAGAGACGGCAACATGCAGCAACCATAGTGGAGAAACAACGGCGTCAGGCGACGCTGGCACAAGAGCTACAGCAGCGGCAGGAGTATCTACGAACTCTTCAGCAGGACCGAGCCCAGGCAATGGCAGTCTTAACTGAGAATTGCGGAGATGATCCTAGTCAGCAGACCGTCAGACAAGATGCTCAGCAACGATTGGCAATCATCGCCTTTCAACAGAAACAACTCATGGAGCATGGCGTGATGCTGTCGATGCAGGAGGCATCACCGATGATGCCACCGGCTAAGCCAATGCAACATCCGCCATCCATTCAGTCTTTTGTTGTTCCTTCCAGTGGGCACAACGTTGGTCCGCCTCCCCTAGGACCAGTCCAAGCCTCGGGTAACCCGATCTCGCCGTCTGGATCCCCGGGCCACCGGACGCTGCCTCCATTACGGCCCGATGCAAGTCTGATTTCTCAAAAACCATTCCAAGTGCAGGCTTGCCACGAATCTCCCGCCACGACAGTACAGACAGTGTCCAGGCCCGCCTCTCAGAATCCGTACCAGCTGCAATCCGGCTCTCTCCCTCTGCCCCCGCGGCCTGCAAGCGCCAGCCAGATTGGCCAGGGCGCGCCGCCCGCTGTGGCTCAGATTCTAAATCCCAGTACGCCCGAAAAGCCACCCACCGGCCGTCATGGAAGTGACGCATCGGTTCAGTCGGCACCGATGGAGATGAGTGACGACGAAGGCCTAATCCACTAAATGACACTGTTCTTCTTCTTGCGCTTGAAAGCTGCATTTACGGCTTCCATGACCGCTCATGCCTTTTTTTTTTTTTTTTTTTTTTTTTTCCTTGCTGATTTGATGTTAATATGATACCCCTTTACGACTGTACGATTAGATGTTTATCTCTTTCCTTTTCTCGCTTTTCTGCTTGTCCATTCGCAGGATCTCGCCTGTGGATGGATTCAGATTCTTCATGTATCACTATTGCAGGAATGTACGATGTATGGTGTATGTGTGGTTCTTTGATAGCATGCAGGTGTGTAACCATAGTGTAGAATTCTTGCTGGGGACTAAAGAAGTAGCTTACATCTGCAGCGAAAATAGACTTGGATTTGAACACAGTAAGGGGGTATAAAAATCAACAAGTGAATCTAATCATACAAGTCAAGCCGAAGCGCAGAAATATCTGGTGGAAACAAAGTATCAGGGTACAAGAAGGAAGATAATAAGATGTGCATAGAAATGCAAACCACGCCAAATACACACCATAGAATCAACCCAGTAAACTCTCAAGATCCGCAACCCGAGTAGCTCGATCCTCAGCCTTTTTCTTCCCAGTCTCCCGGAAAGCAGCCAGCATGAGACTACGCTTCCGTTCCTGGACATCCAGCACACGCTCCTCAACGGAGTCCTCCATGACAAGACGCCAGACAGTAGTTTCGCGCTTCTGTCCAAGACGGTAGACACGGTCCACGGCTTGGTCTTCAATGGCAGGCGCCCACCAGCTGTCGGCCAAGATCGCCTGGTTAGCCGCCACTAGGTTCAAGCCGACGCTGCAGACGCTCAGACTGGCGAGGAGCACGGTGCAAGAAGGGTCGTTCGAGAATACGTCTGTAGCGAAGTCGCGTTTCACGGATAACATCTTGCCGTCGATGCGGGCGAATTTGATGCCGCGCTGCTCGAGATGAGGCTCGACAAGGTCAAGGAATGAAGTCCACTGGCTGAAGACCACGGTCTTGGTTCCGGGTACCTGGCCCTGGACCGTCAGAATCTTGACGAGGGCTTCGATCTTACTGCTGGGGTTGTTGGGATCAGCGACAACTTCGTTGGTATCTTCGCCGAGCTCGACAGCGGGGGAAACCAGAGTGGAAGGGTCGTTGATATCGGCACGGCAGAGCGGACACTTCCGTTGTCGATCGATAACTTGTTCGATGCACCCTCGGCAGTATGAATGGGCGCAAGCTGTGATCACTGGCTGTTCAAGATTGTCGAGACAGATGGCACACACTTCCTGGCTCTCAATCTGAAGTTGCAGCATGTCTTGGAGAGCCTTGACGTTTTCCGGGGTCAGAGGAACAACTTTGTGTTCCTCAAGCGTGTCCATGAGCTTATCAATCCGGTTCTTGCAGAGGGCCCAGTGATTGCAAACTTGACGCAGCCGGAGAATGACCTCAAGAAGATGAGAGTACTTCCCTTCCTTGTCCTTGAACTCCAGAAGAGCGCCTTTTGCCTCGTCCCTGAGATTGAAGTTAGCATACAGATTCCCATAGGTAGAAAAAAGGCTTGCAAAACGTACTGTAGTGCGTTGTATTTCTCCTGTTCGTGAGCCTGGAATTTGACGCGAAGGACCCGAGATGTCATCTCGGGAAGACGCAAATTGATGAAGCCCATGTCCTTTCTTCGCCGCAGGCAGATAGTGCCCATCAAAGCCTCGAGAAGCAGCCGAGCTTCAGGTTCTCCGGCTGTAAGAGGGCGGATCAGGACGCTATTGAATACCGCCATGTCTTCCAAACCACCGGTAAGACCGAGGAACCGAACCTGTGAGTACAAGTCCTTGAGTGTGTTGATGATCGGTGTGCCAGTCAATGTCCAGCGCGAGTCTGCGCGCAGGTGGCAAGCAGCGAGAGCACCCCTTGACCGGGGATTACGAATAGTGTGGCCTTCATCGAGCACCACACGACGCCAGTGAACGGAAAAGATACCCTTTTTGGGCATTGTCTTCTCGTTCTCCTTGAATTCCATAACAAGAGCACCGTAGCTGGTTACCACAACATCATACTGGCTCAAGTTCGCGGCCTCCTTTTTGCCAGAGCCATGGTAGATCAAGACACGGGGAGCAGTTTCGCTGCGGGTGTGATCTCGGATTTGGTTTCTCCAATTGCTCATGACACCGACCGGGGCGATGATCAAAGTAGTCTTGCACGAGTAGGAAGTCCGCGCTTGAGTATTGGCAAGAATCAACGAGATGATCTGGATAGTCTTGCCCAGCCCCATATCATCAGCCAGGATACCACCGCTCGCAAGGGGAGGTGGAGTGGACGTGGAGTAGTTAGTCGCGACATTGGTGAACATCTTTCCGTTCCGCTTCCAGAGCTGCACGATATCTTCAGAATTGGCCGCAGGAAGTTTCGGAGACTCTTTACTGATCATCCAGGCGAGTCCCTGGCGCTGATATGGCAGCAGCTGAGTGGCCAGACCAGCCGGCGTATCGACCATGGGCATTTTTTCCAACTCGGCTTCCTTCTGACCAAAGTTCTCCACCACCTTACCCACATCTCTTGGGTTGAAACTGCTACTCTGGCTGAGAAGTTCTTCCAAGCTCTCGCCCTCTTCGCCATTGCCGGTTGGAGTGGAGAGGTTGGAAAACATGGGATTGTCTGAAGCCTGCCATTGTGCTGCCGCCTTACCAAGCGCCATGGCACGAGACTTCTTCTCGGCGTCTTTCCGCTCTTTTTCGAGCTGCTTTTCCCGCTGACGTTCTTCGCGCTCTCTGCCGTTGATATCAGTCAGAGGGAGTCTATCCTCTTTCATTTGGGCTTTGAGCCCAGCTCGTTGGACTGGATCATTGGTTCCAAAGAGTTTCAATGCAATCGGGCAATCATATGCACCGATATGGCCAGTTAATACGCCTTCGATCAGAAGAGCCCTGGCATCCTACGAAATGTAAGTCAGCCATTATCGTGGGAAGAGATAGTTATAGGATCATCATACCATGTATTTGGCCAGCTTTACTGCCATAGTCTTCGGAATGTGACCGATCTGCATGCCCATGACGTTGTCGACCCGAATGGCATTGCGGTCGTACGGGTTAGTAGGCTCCCGCTTGAGCGTGACATGCTCTCCCGGGCTGGCATATCCGTTGTAGAAACGGACACCGACAATCTTTGTATTCAGGAGGCCTGCCAGCACGGTTAGTCTTGAATATATGATGTCAGGGGAGCGAAGTACCGTAGAGAACGAAGCTGGCAAGTGAGGATTCATCAACATCTTGGCTGCTCTGGACCAGGTCCGTGGCTTGAGCATCCTCCTCGTCCGCGCCAGTAACCTGTGAAAGCTGATTCAAGGGGATATAATCCGCGCTTTCACCGAATCGCTGCGCGGTGCTGATGCTCTGCGGGTCCAACAAAGATGGGCCCGTGCGGCTGGCTTTATGCGCATGGTTTTCAGATGCATCATCGGAGTCGCCTGTCAGATCCAGCACGTCGGACTTGCGCTTTCCAGAGAAGCCGGTCATCGTGGCGGCGAGTAGTACATTGGAAGGGAAACAGAAAATACATAGGCAAGAAAGACGATTCGATCCGGCCTAGCGCCAAGGAACACGGCGCGTGGGAAACACGGAATCACGTGACCTTATCACAAACGTCATTGGGTCGTGTGTACCTGTTTCGGTGTGTTTGTTGACTCGTCATGACTGGCAAGGAAAGGGAAAGAGATCCAGGTCCTTTACGCCGCAAAACTCGTGGCCTTTGCAGCTCGAGTCGTCACCCCTGTCCCCTAGTCCAAAGACCCCGGATCGCCCGCCTGTCTTAGCGCGTCTGAGAGCGCCCCTAACGCCACTCCCGCATGGCCGATCTCCTTCGACCCTACTGGGAGATCGTCCAGAACCATGAACGCCAGCTTGATGCCTTACTAGAAAAGGGCATTTACAAACCCGTCTTCCTTTACCATGCAGTCCTCTTCAATATCCTGCCGTGGATGGGCTTGGTCATTCCGCGCCATATCAAGTATGCTCGGCCATTGACCTTTGCGCTCTGTCTCGCCCTAGCGGCGGACATCTTCAGCAGCCGTCGAGCCTTGCTCGGGGCAAATGGATATATGATTGGACTGCTGACCGCGTGGTGGTTCGTGTGGGGCACTACGCTCTTTGTGCTTAGCGACCTCGAACGTGATTTCCAGCGGATGGAACGATGGCCTGTTGGAGACGGTCAGTCTCGTGGCAGCGCCCAGTGTGTGCCATTGACAGAGGTCGAAAGCAATCCGGAAGAAGATCAAGACTGTTTGCTCGTTGAAACAGAGGAATTTGCTCATGACCAAAGCAATGGAGGTGTCGTGGTCAGGCAGACCTCCAAAAATCCCGACACCAAAGCGACAGCAGCATCCGCACGACAAATCGAACAGTTACATTGGCAGTCATACCCCCAGAATCTGGGACATCGCATCGACTGGTGCGCTGGCCTCCTGTTCAACCTACGGGGTCCCGAATGGAATTGGCGAGCGCCCCATCTAGGACCTCTCCCTCGATCCGTGCATGCCCAACTGTATCCGGGATTCGACTCAAACAGACTGGAAGCATCGGACGACACCACCTATCCAACCGCCAAGCAACGCCTCCAGAACGCCTTCCTCACCTGCCTAAAAACATACCTCTTACTAGACATCCTCAAGGTTCTGATGATGCGCGATCCCTACTTCCGAGGCACAGCTCCTCCGGACTCCCCTCCACCATTCCCATTCCACCACTTTGCTTTACACCCTCTCCTCACGCGCTTCTATCACCTAGTGTTCAGCTGCACCGGTATCTTCGTCGCACTCAACTTTGTGACCTCCTTCAACCCGCTCGTCTTCCTGGGCTTGTCACTCGCATTCCCCAATGCATCCCGAGCCTTAACAGCTGCTCCGCTCGATGCCCCTTGGCTCTACAGTGATACTTTCGGGCCCTTCCTCTCCCCAATCCTCGATCACGGTCTTGCAGGCTGCTGGGGTCGATGGTGGCATCAGCTCTTCCGCTACGGATTCACCGCAACAGCCAACTGGCTCCTCTCCCACCTACCAGAAAATTGGGCCGCACACGTGCAGATCCGACGCATAACGCATGTTGTGGTGGCGTTCTCGCTCAGCGGCTTCGTGCATACCTGCGGAAGCTATACTCAGCTACCAAACACGCGGCCCCTCTCGGGCCCGATGTTGTTCTTCTGCATGCAGAGTTTCGCAGTCATGGCGGAGCATGTGTTCAAGACATGTATCCTCCCGAAATTGCCTCTTCATGCGGTGCCGCGTTCATTAAAGCGCGCTGCAAATGCAACCTTTGTTTTCTGCTGGTTGCTCTTCTCGGGCGCTTGCATTGCAGATGATCTTGCGAGGGGTGGTCTATGGTTGATGGAGCCGGTTCCTGTTAGCCCCCTTCGCGGGTTCGGGCTCGCAAATGGGGAGGGCTGGTGGTGTTGGCGGAGGCCTTGGTTTCGGTATTGGAGTGATGGAACCTACTGGGGGAGTGGTATGCGAGTGATATAACACACATAGACAGAATATTGTTTCGGATGATACAGAAAATAGAATGAGTTTTTTATATCGTTGTACGTCTATTCTTACATGATTTTTCACCCCGACATGGGGACATCGTCATCTTCGTCCTCGGAGTCAGTGTCGGGCTCGATGTTCAATGTGGGCAACTCGTCGTCGCTGTCATCGACAGGTAGTGATGCCGCCGAAGCAGATGTAGGGGTTGGGAGTGTGGATGGAGGTTGTGGTTGTGCACTCGGCATATCAGGCCGGGTGCTCGTGGACACGGGCGTGGGGGCAGACACTGCCTGTGAGACCGAAGTGGCAGGCACTTCAGTCACAGGTGTATCCGTTCCCTTTGGAAGACTTTCTCCGAACCTTGCTTTCTTGGGTTGCACATCTGTCTTCTCTGATGGCTTAGAAGAGGTGGCAGTTTGAATGGTGGCTTCTTCAGCGTATGCCCGCTTGTGCAACGGTTTCGAGGTATCTGCCACGGCGGGAGACCCCAATGGCGAAACTGGAGTAACTACAGGCGCAGGCTGTCGAAGGAAGTCGGCAGTTTTAGGGGCAGCATCGTACATCTCCTCCGGCATGTTCTCGTCCTCATCCTCATCTTCGGCATCAGCCTGGGCGTCGAGCTCAGGTGCAGTCATCAACACCGGCATTCGCGGGCGAACCAACGCCTCCACCTCCATCTGGTCGGCGTAGCCCCGAACCAGGAACGGCATGATACTGGAGCCTGCGCCGCGGCCCTTGATGGCCGGGACAGGGTTGAGAACACTAGCAAGCATGGCGTTCTTGTCCGCAGTCAGAATGATTGTACGGTCGATCTCGGCCCGCAACGAAGGTGTAAGGAGTTCAGCGGGAACAGAGACAAGCACGGTCTGCAGGAGTCTAGATGCTGCTTGTCGGAGTTCAGGGAATCGAGATGATAACTGTGCAGAGCGGGCCTTTTGCAGTTCGGGGTTCAAAAATGAGTCCGCGTTTGCTGTAGCTTGGCCCGTCTTCGACTTTGACTTTGAATCAGACTGTGCGTTTTGAGGCGGCGTGGATTCTTCAGTCGAGCATGAGACGTCAAGACAGCAAGCGCGAAGGACGTTTGTGAGTGAATTCACGTTCTGCTTCGTCATTGCTGGGCCATTCACCGAGACCAAGGAGTAAAGTATGTCGTATACAGCAGAGCGAATATCCCGGCTAAACTTTTCGTTGCGAAAGACCCATGTTATCTGATCCAAAATGGCTTGCATCACGGGAGTGGTGCTGCTTTCTAGCAGATTGATCACATTGCAGACCAGATCCATACATGTAGTATGAATGCGAGGAAGCTCAGCCCACAGCATTTGCCGTTCGTCACGGCCAATCTGCGAGTTGATTTGGACACTGCTCTGGGAGGGATCGGCGCTCTCCGGCGGCACAGTTACAGAGGTAAGCCGCGAGGTCAGGTCGAGGATGGATCCCAGTGGAATAGGAATGGCAGATGTAGAGGGCATCGAGATGAAATCTGACAGAAGTTCCAGGAGCATAATCAATCTGTCGGCGCCTGCGTGCACCCCCGTCCATCCTGGAAGCCCCAACAGATCTGGTTCCTGGTCGCCAATGTCCTGGCTGTAGTTCAGCCGAGTTGCGATTAACGTCATGTCAACGGACTCCCATTGCTCTACCACTGCCCGGAAGAGGTAGTCAGCTGTCCGATGGATAGATCTAATTGTCGATTTGCAATCCTCATTCCAGCCCGCGTCCGATTTGTCTTTCGGCGCGCATTTGTGCAGAGATGTGAAAAGATGCTCCGCCGCATCGACCACATTTTCTGGGAAATAAGCCGGTGGCGAGGATCCAATGATTTCTACCAGTAATGATCGCAGTTGAGGAATAAAGGGACGGAAGATTGTTGGGTGTCTGCTAATTAATTCCAGCAGAGCGTGCAGGACCGTCTCCATGAATGGGCTGTTCGGCTTCGATTTCCTGCTCGATCCGGACGGTCCTTTCACCAAGACAGAAACCAAATTCAATGTGGCAGTGATGAATCCCGGTAGGTGTGGGGTGGTGATCTCTCGTACGAGGGTCGGGTACTGGTAGGTGAGGTGGAAGATGCGAGTCAAGGTGATGATGCACATCTTCCTCGTCGAGATAGGGTCTGGTTTCTACAAGCCAGATCTGTTAGTACACTTCCACTTTCATACGGAGTGCAATTCCATACCGCCAGTATTCCAACCAAATTGCGAACGATCGGTTCGTATCCCCGGAGAATTTCCCATTGGCCCGCCTCCACGGCGGCCTTGACCAGCACCACCGCGGTCCATCTGCCTTCGACGCTGCGATCCTGCAGTAAGCTGGCCAGTCGAGTCTTCAGCTTATGAACCTGCACGGCATGGTCCGAGTCGGATTTGCCCGGTTTCTGAGTCTGCGGCGCAGAAAGAAGCTCGGCGCAGTCGCTCAACGAAGTCGCCAGGAACGAGGCGATTGGGGGTAATTGTTCGACAGGAGTGGTGGTCAGACGATGCGTGACTGCGCGCAATGTGGTCGTGGCCATCTTGAACCCGACACAGCTCGAGCGGGGACGAATTTAGTTGGGTAAAAAAAAACCGAAGTAAAAATAGTTGAGAAGCTCGGGCCACGGAAG
This sequence comes from Penicillium riverlandense, assembly GCF_028828495.1. NCBI lineage: Eukaryota > Fungi > Ascomycota > Eurotiomycetes > Eurotiales > Aspergillaceae > Penicillium > Penicillium riverlandense. The sequence goes on from NW_026643194.1 coordinate 5,038,474, forward strand.
TGGATTGGAGGGCGGTAAACTATGGACTTAGTCATGTTGATCATGTTTGTGCCGTGCATTCACTCCTTCTTCTCCACTCTCTTTCCCTGCACTATCAGGCCCGACTTGTCTCCTTGAGAGACAAGCACGGCCAAGCAGTCTCCATCCGACTCCAAGCTCTAAAACCGGAGCCAAAGCTCACTTACTCCAATAATGACCTCGCGAAACTGCGACTTACTCTGGGATCGTTCCATCCCGAGGACCAAGCTTTCATAATCAAGACTATTCCAGCAGTAGACAAACACGGTGATATGATGATGAGTACAGCGATAATAAATTTATATGATCCCTATGGGTTGAATCCATCCCGTCCTGCTCGTATTCATGCCCTGTTAGATCCCATCACGTGAAAGTTAGCCTCGGAGCCGATACCCTCTGACCGCCCGCTCGTGACCCCCCTGGATCGGCGCGCTTGGTGCTTGTGCGGAACGCCTCTTAAGCAATGGCTGTCTCCTTTCTGCCGTCATCCATACTTCTCCCCTGAACCATGGCAGTATGACACCCCCCGTTTACTCTTGACTTCTAGCTCCGGGTTTCACTGTTCGAGGGGCTCTATTTCCGCACAAGGCTGACACTCGTATGATCAGGGAGGCAATGTTGAGAAAGGCAATCGCTACATTGCGGCCTTGGAGCAGGCGCGCAGTCAGGGAAAATGGGATGAGGTCCCCGAATTGATTCGAAAAGTGACAAAGCATGCTCCTCAGCGGATTTGTATGCCGACTTCCGATGTCAACAAAGAAACACAATCGAACTAATCAACAAATAGGTGTGATCCAGACCGCAACGGCCGAGTCGCGAGTGATTGTGTATTTGCAACACAAGGCTAGTGCCGAAACCACTAAGCCCTCTCCGAACCTCCTCGAGCTGATTCCCGCGCTGTTGGTAACCATCGGAAACAACGACGGGAGCCCGCAAGAGATCCTTCAAGCGCAGGTCTGTTTGGGATGGGTCCATTGGGCCCTGAACGAACCGGCATTGGCCGCGGCGCGTCTTCCCAAGGACTTTGCGGCGACAGTCTCCAGCCTCACCGGCGACGGTCAAGCTCTAACCCCCTGGACGGAGGTTTGTCTGGTGAAGGGATGTTATATCAAGGGTATGTTAGCTCCAAGATATGCTAGGAAAGTGCATCTGACATCGCCGCAGCAACCGCCCAGTCGACTATAGGAGGGATCGACGAGACCCTAGATACCTTCGCCGCTCTTGAACCGTGGCTGAGTAGTGGGAAGCAGGCATCAGTCGCCAATGCACAGTTCCTGAATTGGTCCGAAACCCTTCTCGGGAAAGGCGCTCTAATGGCAAGCAAGGAGGCTAGCAAAAACTCACCATACTCAAATCCCAGACATGTGGAAATTGCGCTGCGGCTATTCCGGCAGTGGGCTGTCCATCCCGCGGTCAAGCAGGGGCTTGCCACGCAGAAGTCAACGGCCTCAGATCTTTCCAGCCCAATTTCGAGAACAACACTATGGAACTCTTACTATGGGTTTCTGACCATAGTCCTCCAGGATAATCTGACATATCCTCCTCCCTCTGCCGAACGGCCAGGACGCCCGCAACAAGCCGCCGAGCTGCGTCGTGTAGAAACAATCTGCGAGGGCAACTTGCTCCGCGAGGTGAAATTCCCTACGGCCAGCTCCGGAAACTCGCAGGTGGAAGAGTGGGTTGAGCGGGTTATCAGCAACTGGGAGATTCTCTGCGGGCCGCATTGGCAAGATGACGATCTTGGGGAAGGAGGTCAGACTGTGGCGAGCCGCAATGTACTAGATGTGAGTATCTGATGACGAAATTCGTGTCTTCTCCTGTTTGCTGACACGGCTTCTTAGATGCTGTACCGTGCGGCCGCCAAGACTTATCACTCCCATCTGGTCCTTCGACGGCTGTTTCACGTTCACGCTGCATTAGCTGAATTTGATCTTGCCATCCAGGCTTTCGACTCTTATATTGAAATCGTTACCGCGGCCAAGGACCGAGCAGAAAAATCCGCGGAGTACGGAGAGCTGGAGAGAGACGAGATCCTCCTGCAAACCCTTTCGGAGGGTGTTATGCTCTTGAGCTGCCTTGGGTCGTTCGAAGAAGCCGAAAAGGCCAAGGATCTAACGGAGCTGATCCGAAAGTATACCAGCAAGCATGTCACGGATCAGGTCAATGGCGAGGCCAACGGTAAATTGCTGCTCTCAGATGACCCGGATTCGCCCAGGGCGCCAGAAGTTTCTCTTTTTGTGCTTGCCACCGCGTACAGAGCAGTCGGTGTCGGTCTTGCCAACTGGGCCAGCTGGACGCCGATGAACGAGTCCAGGGACGATATCCGAGGAGAGGCGATTGAGTATCTGGAGAAAAGTATTTCCCCGGATCTGGGGAACTCGTTGAACAATTCCTCTATTTACACGCTTGCCCTTGTTTTGGCCGAGAACAGAGATCTTGATAGCGCGATTGACTATGTCAAATCCGTGTTGTCCTCGGAAACCTCGTCTACTATGCCAACGCAAGGTCTCTTGAAGGAGCGTGACCTGGTTTCTCTGTGGCACCTGCTTGCACTTCTGCTGAGTGCAAAGCATGAGTTCGACATTGCTGAGCATTCATGTGAAGCCGCATTCGAGCAATTTCCCCGAGAAGTCTTTTCGACGCACCAACGTGAAAGACGGAATTCAAGACATTCACATCATGGTAAAGATTCCACTGGACGCTCTGTGATCAGCCAGTTGCAGGGCCGGGAGAAAGAGCGCATCATTCAGACCCGTATCACACAGCTCGCATTCGTTGAGATCCTCGAGGGTCCAGAGGCGGCTGTCAATCAGAGCGAGCAGTTGCTCAGTCTTTTTGGCTCTCTGTTCCATGATCTGAATCTTGACGCTGAGGAAAGCAAGCCGGGCAAGCAAGAACATTTGATTCCACCCAAGACTTCAGGCACGACCAGAAGTTTCCGGGGGAGCATCTTCCATCGAAACCGAGCATCCCAGATGCCAGATCGGCGAACCGATCGCTCTGCAAGTCCAACCGCGCCACCGGTCCCCACGGCTCCAAACGGCCAAACCAATGGCACAGAGGCGCCGACAATCCAGGTCACAGACGAAGATCGCCACAACCGTCATGAACGTTCTTCTTTGGGGCGCTCAGATTCAAAGAAATTGCGGAAGCGCAGCCTTAGTGCCCAGAGAAACGAAAAGCCACGGACTTCAGAGCCACCACTCCCCAACGGGGCAATCGACTCTCCGGATATGGTTGGCATCGCAGTGTCTGGGAATACAACACCTGTGTCAGCAACTCACTCCCCGACTGCCAAACAACCATTGCGCCCGATTGCTCATAATTTCAGTCACGCACAACAACCATCTCTAGTCGGCCATGGGACGCAAACTTCAGAGCCAGATGTGCAGCTTCCAGTCTCCCACCGGTTCAATTCGCCGACTAATGCCATCACTAAATTTTCCATGGTTCAAAGCCAGAAGCATGCTCTCGGCCTTTTGGTCAATATCTGGCTGATCATCGCCGGTCTCTATCGTCGGGCATCGCTCTTCGATGATGCTCGTGAGGCATGCGAAGAGGCTTCCAAACAAGCCGGGCGAGTCGAGGCACTTGTCGCGTCGCAGGAGTCTTCGGCTCGATCTTTCAACAAACGCGGCTGGGGTGTCGCAAAGAGCTCGGAGGAGCTTTGGGCCGACGTCTACGCCGAACAGGGTCTCTTGACACAGGCTCAGTCCAAGCCACGGGAAGCAATCAAGCAGTTTGAAGAAGCACTTCTGCGCAATCAACACCATCCGACAGCAACTATCGCACTTGCAAATCTCCTCCTGGACATCTGGGACCAGACGATGCCTCCGGAGCCTGTCAACGCAGAAGCCGATGTCAACCTGTCACGTCTGTCATTGCTCACGGATACTCCCAAGCCCAAGACCGCGAAAGCCATCTCAACCGACGAGCTTAAAGCAACCGACACGGTGCAGGATCCTCCACCCGCCCACCCGGCCCACTCCGCCCACGACGTCGACCCCAAGCTCCTGCAACGTCTGGCCGCTCGGGATCGGGCGTATGGCCTGCTCTCGTCCCTGACCAAGCTCGGCAGCTCGTGGGACAACTCGGAAGCGTGGTATGCGCTGTCACGGGCCTACGAGGCCGGTGACCAGGTCGACAAGTTGAAGTCGGTTCTTTGGTGGTGCATTGAGCTCGAAGACCGACGTCCTATTCGGCATTGGTCGAACATTGGATCTGGTCTGTATGTGCTCTAGGGTCGGAAGGGGTGCCAAAAAAAAAAAGGAAAAAGCCATTTCTTTCCGTCTTTCTTGTATCTATCTATTTGCTTTGCCGGTTTCTGGCAATTGTTGCCCCTTTCAACAACCGTGATACCTCGTTCATACCCTGTGATTTATTATTTCTTGGAAAATCCTGGAATGAAAACGAAATGATTTTTTGGAGATATTGTTGGTTTTTTTTCTAGTCATTGGAACAGTACTCGGTCGCACATTGCTTATGTACAGTTCTCCAGAATGGATGATGTTCTGAGAGTATAAAAGGAGGCAAGACAAACGAGAGGTGAAAGCACAGAAAGTTGGGTTCATTCAGCTACTCATTTACCGCGGAGCAGCAGTAGGAGTCCAGGCAGCGTACTTGGGCCGGGTGCTGCGAGTCATCGATTAGTTTGGGTCTGCACACAAGTTGGCGATGAGACTCACGTCGAGTAGGTCTTGAAAGCAGTCCGGGAGAGGGTCTGGTTGGGCCGATGTTCCGGCAGCTCCCAGGGGCGAACACCGGACTGCATGGCCTTGTCGACAGTCGGGGGCGAGTCGACCATGTAGGAAATCCAGGCGTGCCTATATTCCCCCGTCAGCTGTGCGTGTGAGATCGGTGTCGTTGGTCAAGCCTTACCAGCCAGGCTCAATGTGAGAGGCATCGTATTCAACCTCCTTGTAGTCGACCCATCGTGTCCGGACTGGTCGGAAGTCAATATTTCCCTCCTGCGCTGTCACAAATTGGCTTGCTTACGGGGCAGCTCCTCCTCCATGTTCTCGTAGAATTTGTTGCCGAAGCGGTCGACTCCAATCAGGGTTCCGGCTTTGGTATCGCCTGCAGTCGCTAGGTTAGTAAGGAGTTGCACCACGGAACCAAACAACATACCAATGTACTATAAAGCAGCAACAGAAAATAGCTAGTTAGTCTCATGGCCAAGCCATTGCTTCGGTTGGTCGACGAGTCGCGAGCGTACCTGCATCTGGTGGCCATATTCCTGCACGGGAGTTAGCGAGGGATCTCGGTCCACAACATCGTAGCACGAACCTTCAGTCCAATCCGGCGCAGATTGCGCAGCGTCCTCAGGATCGTCGACATCGCGGCAATGGGGGTGCGAAGATGAAAGTCGTTACGAATTGAAGTCGCAGGAGGTTTCCTTAGTCATGGTCACCTGGTTTTGCTGACTAAAGCCCCAACCGACCACCTCATCATAGTGCGGGAGCTTAAGGACAGTAGTATATCATCAATTGATATCCAAGCTCATGGTTTTGCTCAGCTTCAGCAAAGGAAGCTGGTAGATACAGTGACGGTCTATTTAAGTGGTCCAGAAGGGGTTTAATGCCAAATAATTCCCCAAGTTGAGCACTGAATATCTTTATCTTTTCCGATCAACCTTCAATTTTACTATAGCCGTTCCTCAGACAAACGGTGGTTGAACCGCATCTTCCCTGTATTTCACGCCCTCTGTTTTGAAACACTCAGTTAAGAGAAATGGAGGAAACGTTTTGTTTTTCGCAGGGCCGTCATTCCTTACTTCCCGTAGATCCTTCTTTTTTCATAGCCATCATTTGACCTCTATTTTGTCTTTGTATTTAACAGAGGAGCATCCGCCGGGATTGGTGATGCTCACGTGGTCGGGCCGCATAGAATGACATTCCAAAATATCAGATCACATATGCTAGTTAATAGTAACCACCCGAATGCTTCATTTTGTTGGTTTCTCCTCTTGAAGCTGTTGCTCTTCCTTCTTTGATTTCTCTTTCCGTCGTACCCTCATCATCTCTTTAATCTGTTCCATGTTCTTTTTTGTTGCTTTTTCTCGTCGTGCGATCTCTTCAGCCTCTTCTTCATCCGAATCGATTGGTTCAGTCTCATATGCTTTCAGATGTTCCGGAATCTCCTCATACTTTGCATCCCTATCGAATAGTTCCTCTAGTTCCTCAGGAATTTCCTTTGGGACGTCGTAGTTGACGCGGAATTCATGGCCGTCGATGCTCAGGAGATTCGCTGCGTGGCTCGTAATGGGCATTTGCAGAAGAAAATGCCCGTAACGTTGGCTAGGTAGAAAGAAGCCGCTAATTGGCTCTTGCGGTGCCCTTTTGACAAACGAGCTGAAAGGAAGCAAGTCACTATATGTGGAGAGTAGAAAAGAAAGATCAGAGAAGAGGGGAAGACAGCAGGGGTGTGACACAACCCTTATCTTCCTAGCAGATATAGTCCACGTGTGTTAAGACCGCCACACATTTCCCTTGTCATACTTTCTATGTATTGCATTTCGCAACCCCCGCATGTATTGCCCGTCCATCTGATGTATAGCAACCAGCTTTCTTCTTGGCAATACTAAGAGAGAATGAGATTCAGGTACAATCACATGACTCATGGTATTACCTAAGTTGTGGTGTCCCTAGCAATTCCCTGTCCCTATCAATTCCTGCTTGGCGTTTGCACTGTTTGCACCGACTTTTCCCAATTCTACAGGAGCGCGGCAGCCAGCTATCTTTGCTCCGTGCTGCATTTTCACCATGTTCGGCCGTATTGGAGGCCAGACGATTCGCTGTGCCATCAGAAGGCCAGTTTCTCGTCGTCTACGGGATCGGAAGTGCTTTGCGTCCAGCGCCCATTGTTCTGCGCCTGCGCCGTCTCCATCCTCGCCGCTCGGGGCCATCACCGTCGAACTCGACCGCGTTGCGCCGCGATTTGAGGTCCCAGCATCTCAGATTACAATCTTGGATTCTCCAGCTAATTTCTATACGGCTCTGAAGGTATACACAGTGCTATACTCTGACCATGCGGCGCCCCAGCTAACTTGCGACTCCGTAGAACAAAATTCGCAATGCCCGTCGCCGCATCTATCTCTCCACATTGTACATTGGCAAGACAGAATACGAGCTTATTGAGACCATCAATCAAGCCCTGCGCGACAACCCGAAGCTCAAAGTGTCCATCCTGACCGATGCGCTGCGAGGCACCCGCGAGACGCCGAATCCGTCGTGCGCTTCTCTTCTCTGTTCGCTTGTCGCAGAACATGGGCCGGAACGGGTTGATATTCGGATGTTTCACACGCCAAACCTTACAGGGCTGAAAAAGAAGTGGATTCCCCGGAGGATTAACGAGGGATGGGGTTTGCAGCATATGAAATTATATGGTATTGACGATGAGATTATTCTTTCGGGGTATGTTGTTGCACTCTGGGTGTTGTCCGGGCTTTGCGGTGCTAATTTCTCCCTCCAATTCAGAGCGAACTTGTCCCAAGACTACTTCACCAACCGCTTGGATCGATACCATGTGTTCAATTCCAAAGCGTTGACGGACTACTATGCCGACATCCATCATGCGGTTTGCAGCCTGAGCTTCAAGGTTTTGCCGGATCCTCACAACCATTCAGGCTATCTTTTGGATTGGCCTACCTCTAATGGAGCACCATCGCCGCTCAACAGCCCTGAGGACTTTATTGCATATGCATCCACCGTGCTCAACCCACTCATCCAACCAGCCGAGCAAAAACCCGCCCTTCCATCCTCATCAAGTCAGACATTCGTATATCCCGTCTCACAGTTCACACCACTCTTGAAACCCGACACCTCCACCGAATATCCAGCCGTCACCAGCATCCTGCGCCTGCTGTCTGAATCTTCAGCATTCACAGGCGCCCGTTGGCTTTTCACAGCCGGCTACTTCAACATCCACCCCGTTCTCTCCTCCCTCCTTATTTCCAGCACGTCTACCAGCTCTGATGCCGCATCCACCACCCAGGGAACAGTCCTAACCGCTTCACCATGGGCCAATGGATTCTACGGCTCCCCAGGCGTGTCCGGCATGCTCCCCGCGGCCTACACACATCTTTCAGCGCGCTTCCTCGACCGCGTCGCCGAGGCACAGTGCACAAACTCCATCCAGCTGAAGGAATGGCGCCGCGGCACAGTCGGCACGCCAGGCGGATGGACCTACCACGCCAAGGGTCTATGGATCACCCTCCCGCGCGAGGAGAATCCCAGTCTCACGTTCGTCGGGAGCAGCAACTACACCAAGCGCAGCTACAGTCTTGATATTGAAATTGGGGCATTGGTCGTCACGGATGATCAGGACCTGAAGCGCAAACTTGGTGAGGAGACCGAGTGGCTTCAGAAAGACTCTCAGGCTATCTCGCGTGAAGACCTGAGACGTACTGAGCGCCGCGTTGGGTGGAATGTTCGACTTGCTATGTGGATTGTGGAGAAGGTTGGTGGTGCGCTTTAGCTGCGATGATATACTTGTATATATATGAACATTATTGGTCAGAGATATATTTCTTTTCACTCCGTGTCCAATAGATTTGAGGACTATACTACAGCATATATGAATGTGACCAACAGCCTAACAGATGGGCAATGGAATCAGATCACGCCATTCGATTATAATCTGAGTCATTTCAGCATTTGCTGTCAATACAACTATACAACACCAATATCTAATTGAGACTCCCAATATCACAAGAAGAAACCATGTCATCCCAAATCTCAATCCATTTTCACACCAAAACATGGTTCGGCTTCGACCTCGACGACACACTCCATGAGTTCGGCGCCGCCTCAGGGCAGGCTTCAATAGCCGTCTTCGAAAGAATCCACGCCTTGACAGGTGCAACCGTCTCCGGCCTTGAAGAAACATACACCGATATCCTACGCACATCAACAACCAATGCATTCACCGACGGCCGCTCATCAGCCGAGTATCGGCGGGAGCGGTTCTCTCGTCTCCTGCAGGCGCACGGCGTAGCCGAGGTTGTGCATGTCAAGTCTTTGCTGGATATGTATCGGACCTCGCTAAGGGGATATCTCAAGCTTAAACCTGGGGTGCAGTCTCTTCTACGGACGCTGCATGACCGAGGGAAAAAAGATCTTGATTGTTACGGAGGGACCGCAGGATGCGCAGGTGTGGACGCTGCAAGAGCTAGGGTTAATGCCTTGGGTAGATGTGCTTGTTCCCACGAACGAGATGCGGAGGTCCAAGGTTGATGGCTTGTTTCAAGCTGTTTTGGAGAAGTATGCTATTCCTGCACCGGATATGGTTTATTTTGGGGATAATCTGGCGCGGGACATAATCCCCGCTAGAGAGCTGGGGATTTCGGCCGTGCTGTTTGATGAGAGGCAAGAGGCGAGGCTGGATGATTTGGGTGATTTGCGGGTTGATTCTTGGGGGACGGTGGAGGAATTAGTCGTTAAATATTGCACGGAGCAGGATATATTGTAGGTAACTTTTGGTCTAGCCATCATAGTAAAGAAACAAATAGGAAAATAAAAGCCTAACGCCGAGTCATGAGTGGTTCACGTTCGAAGTCGTATCAATATGCAGTTCCATCCACTACCCTATGCTCGTCCGGGCACACCGCGAGAACTGCCCGACACACGCGCTGGTCCGAGACCCTGGCGAACCTCGTCGAGCATCCGAATTCCGATTGCCTCATTGCCGTTCTTGCCGCGCTTTGCCTTGGCGCCCTTCCGCTTTGCCTGGGAGCTGGTTTTGTCGTCGAAGCCCGCCAGGAAGTCATCCATGACGTTGTTGAAGTCGCTGCGTGAGGAGATGACCTCGCCGTTCGCGTCGACAAGACTCGGCGCTTGAGATGATGCCGTGGACATGCCAGTCATTCCCGTAGCGCCAGTCATTCCGCTGACCATGGACATGCTGTCGTCGTACTCCTCATCCTCATCGAGCGCGTACAGTGCCTCGACGCGGTCGAACCGGTCGTCCAGCAGGCGGTGGCCGTCCGTGCGTGCTAGAGCAGACGATGTCATCGAGTAGGCGGAGGGGTTGGTCATTGCGCCCTTGCGCTTCTTGCGGCGGATCGGTGTCCCTCCGGCTGTGAAGATAGTGGATGCAAGTGTGCGCTGCTCCGAGGGTGCAATAGTTGGCGCAGCCGGTCCAGGGGCGTTGCCTGCCTTGGCGTCTTTCTTGAACTTGGCGAACTCCTGCATCCATCCTTGGTCCTGCGGGTGGAGGTCCGGGGCTGGATGGTCATGCTCTGGCAGCTCGCCAGGCGCAAGGCTCTCTGGAATATCATCATCTTCGAGGTGATTCTGGGCTTCTGTCGTATACGCCTGCACGGGTGCCTTCTCGGTGGCATCCGACTCCCACCCATCATCCTCTTCGTCATGGTCGAACAGCGTGTCTTCCCAATCACCCGGTTCAATCTCCTCGGCATTCGCTGTCAGTTCGCCGAAGATGTCATCATCGCCATCATCCACGTAGGCTTCGTCTTCCAGAGCCTCCAGAGCCTCTCGCAACCGCGGGTCCATATCAGGCTGAAAGCCTGCAATGGCATCAGGAATGTTCTGCTGGTCCTGATATGTCGGTTTCCGGACATACGAAGATGCCGTCGACCGCATGTCACCATATTGGGACCCATACACGCTCGGGCCACCAAAAGCGCTTTGTGATTCCTCATCCAAAGAGACCTGTCGCAGGGCATCTTCCAGCTTCATCCCCTTGGCCTTCGCCTTGCCCTTTTCGGCCTTGGCATCGACAAAATACGAGTCGCCTCCTCCAGTGCCGAGTTCCCGCAAATGCTTCATGTAGTCATACTTGGAGTCGTCGTAGAAAATGCCATAGTTGGCGGCCTCGCCCTCATTCTGACGGATAGCATCCGAGCCGAATTCGGACTTTAGTTCGGATAGATTGCGCGACGGCTTGTTTGATGCCGTTGACGCGGCCGAGGATGGGGCGGGGGCAGGGCCGGAGACTTGGTGCAGCACGCGGTCATCGGCGTCCGGGTTGTGAATCAATGGGTCATTTTGGGACCGGTGGAAGAGCTGGAAGGTGCTCGCGGTTTTCTTGTCACTGTAATTGGGGGGTTAGTGTTTCTAGTGTTGAACAACAGGGTCACTTCACGTACATCCACTGCTTGCGAGGCGGCATGGTGTGTGTGTTGTTTGTTGGAAAGTTGTCCGTCGAAAAAAAAATCCCGTGGAGTGGGGTGAGATAGGGGTCACGTGCGGCTTATCGTCCTCGGGGTCCTCACAGATTCTTTCTCTACAAGTGCATACGAGTCGGTCCTAGCCATTCTCTTCTTTTATGTCCATATGGTACTCATATAGTACCATTGCTTTTTCTATGGTTTCGGTCTCATTCTCCCCTGCTCACTCTACAGTAGACACTGGCAGTCCGTCCAGCCGTGCTGAGTCAGCCCGTATCTTATCTCCATGTGACTCAATCCAAAAGAATTTCGCCATGATCAGGCGGGGCTGCCATTATTTTCTCTGTTCAGCAACAATATTCCTCGACAGCATCCGTCATCATGGTGCTGGCAAAATCCAAAAACAGCGTGGGGCTGGGCAACAGCCTCATGAACGATCGCTTCGGCAAGGGCAAAGCATCCAACCAGAAGAAGGCCTCGCACAACAACGCCATTGCCCGCAAGGGCATCAACGGCGAGACCTATGTCACAAATGAAGCCAAGGAGGCCTCATGGGTAAAGATGCGCAGTATCACAGAGCAGGCCGCCCTCGATGAATTCCTGAGCACTGCCGAGCTGGCCGGTACCGACTTCACGGCCGAAAAAATTAACAACGTCAAGATTATCCACACCGACCAGAAGAACCCCTACCTCCTCTCCGCGTCCGAGGAGAAGTCGGCTGTCAAGAAACACCAGAGGAACAAGGGTCGTCTGACTGTTCCCAGGCGGCCGAAGTGGGATCAGTCCACGACCCCCCAGCAGCTGGAGACCATGGAGCGGGAAAGTCTGTTGGACTGGCGGAGAGGGTTGGCGGAGTTGCAGGAGAACCATGATCTGCTGATGACTCCCTTCGAGCGCAACCTGGAGGTCTGGCGGCAGCTGTGGCGTGTGATCGAGCGGTCGGATCTGATTGTGCAGATTGTCGATGCGCGCAACCCGCTCCAGTTCCGTTCAGAGGATCTGGAGAGATATGTCAAGGAGATTGATCCACGGAAGAAGAATCTCTTGCTCGTCAACAAGGCAGATATGTTGACCGATAAGCAAAGAGAGGCCTGGGCGGAGTACTTTGAGGCGAACGGCATCAACTTCCGCTTCTTCTCGGCCCATCTCGCTAAAGAGCGGATTGAGGCTGAATTGCAGAAGGAATCTGAGGCGAACAGTGAAGATGAAGATCTGGCAGAGTCGGCCCAGAAGATGAACGTTCAAGACGAAGAAGACGAGGACAGCGAAGAAGAAGAGGAAGAAGAAGAAATCGACCAAGAAGCCAAGGCCAAGCTGGCCGACCCTGACCAGTCCCTGGGCGCGCATATTCTGGATGTGGATGAGTTGGAAGAACTCTTCCTGGCAAACTCGCCAGACACACTACCGCAGAACAACGAGGAGGGTGAGCAGCCGAAGCAGAAGACGACCATCGGTCTAGTCGGCTACCCTAACGTGGGTAAGTCAAGCACGATCAACGCTCTCCTAGGAGCCAAGAAAGTGTCTGTGTCTGCCACACCTGGCAAGACGAAGCATTTCCAGACTCTCTATCTCTCGCCCGAAATTCTCCTGTGCGACTGTCCCGGTCTGGTGTTCCCCAACTTCGCCACGACCAAGGCCGAGCTAGTCGTCAACGGCGTTCTGCCAATCGACCAACAGCGCGAGTTCACCGGCCCTGCGGGTCTCGTCGCGAAGCGAATCCCCAAACACTTCCTGGAGAACGTCTACGGCGTGAAAATCCACACCCGCCCACTGGAGGAGGGCGGCACTGGCCGTCCAACCGCCAGCGAGGTCCTGCGCGCCTACGCCCGCGCCCGTGGCTTCTCCACCCAAGGTATCGGTCAACCCGATGAGTCCCGCGCAGCTCGCTACGTGCTCAAGGACTACGTGAACGGCAAGCTCCTCTTCGTGCACCCGCCCCCCTCCCCAGATGGCGAGGAACCCATCGACGCGGACGTGTTCAACCAAGACCTCTACGACATGGCGCACTTGCCCCTAAAACGGCAGGAGATGCTTCTCGCCAAGGCCGCCGCAGATGTCGACGACGAAGACCTGGACGCGGACATTGCGTCTTTCGTGTCAGGACACACCGCCGCCCCCGAGCCGCAGGGCAAGCGCTCCCGCAACATCGACACGGGCTTCTTTGGGACTGAAACCGGCCCGTCGTCCGGCCGTCTCATGCTGCCCTTCCAGTCCCAGTACACAGAGCAGGGCCAGCAGATACGCAAGCAGCTGACCGGCCGCAAGGAGCGGATGATGGTTGCGCTGGAGCGGGGCGTCGATGTCTCCGAGGTGCGCGAGGCGGGTTCCAAGAAGCATTTCAAGGGGAATAAGCGCCGTGCTAAGGCCACGCGCAAGAAGGCCGAGGACAATGATTATTATTAAAAGTGCTTTCTTTGGTTCGTTCGTGGGGGGATGGAGGTTTAATAACTCGCGGGCGAGTCGAGTTGGCTGCGTTTGATACCTGATCGGAGATGGAAGGTGAGGAGGATAAATCAAGTCGGTGCTACCTACATATGGGAATTGCATGTTTTTCCCGGCGTTTATTTGAATTGAACTTTGCTACATGCGACGAATGGATCTGAGCTAGTAAAACCGAAACGAGAGTATACATTCATTCTGGGCTACACCCTTGTATGTACTAGATAACACTATTTGATATCAAGAAGCGCTCACAGGTAGCTCTTAGGCTTGTAGCCGCTAGCATTCAGGAGGCGATCCCCCTCATCACGCTGCCACTTCAGCTTCTTGGTGACCGCATCCTTCCGGGAGCGGTTCTCCCGACGACCCAGCTGCTGCAGGTGAACCTCATCGGGTCCATCCGCGATGCGCAGAGTCCGAATGCCAGCCCAGAGGTAAGCAAGCGGCGTATCCTGGCAGACACCGGCGGCACCGTAAGACTGAACGGCGCGGTCGATGACGGTGAGCGCGGCCTGGGGCGCGAGGACCTTAGCCTGCGCGATCTCCTTGAGCGCAGACTTAGCATCACCCTGGTCGATCTTGATCGCCGCATTAAGGACAATCAAGCGCGCGGCATCGATCTCAATACGCGACTTGGCGATCCACTCGAGAATAACCCCATGCGACGACAGCTGCTGGCCAAAGGGCTTCTTGCGCTCGTCGTTAATCCGCACAATCATCCACTCGATCGCCTTCTCCGCGGCGCCGATCGTCCGCATCGCATGGTGGATGCGTCCGGGGCCAAGACGGCCCTGGATGATTTCGAACCCGCGGCCCTCGCCAAGCACCATGTTGCTCACGGGCACGCGCACGTTCTTGAACGTGATGTGTCCGTGGCCGTGCGGCGCGTCGTCGTACCCGTACACCGTCAGCATCCGGTGCACTGTCATCCCCGGCGTGTCGGCGGGGACTAGCACCACTGACTGCTGCTTGTAGGGATCGGGGTTCTTGGCGTCCGTCTTGCCCATTACCAGGTAGATCTTGCAGCGGGGGTCACCAGCGCCGGAGGACCACCATTTCTAGAAGAAGGGAATTAGGGCATGTCGTTGAGTAAAACGCGTGTTAGGGGCAAAAAAAAAAAAAAGAAAGACACACCGAGCCATTGAGGACATATTCATTGCCTTCTCGGCGAATATCCAATTCGATGTTTGTCGCATCACTCGAAGCAATATCGGGCTCCGTCATCAGGAACGCCGAGCGGATCTTGCCGTCCAGCAGGGGAGCAAGCCACTGCTGCTTCTGGGCCTCACTGCCGTACTTGGCAAACACCTCCATGTTACCGGTATCCGGGGCAGCGTTATTAGTAGCCTAGATAATCGCAAGCAGTCAGCAACCCATCATCCCCAGTGCATTGCGAGAACGACAACATATCAGGAACACCCACCTCGGAAGCAATCTTGCTCTTGCCCAGACACTCAGCCATCAGGCCGTACTCGAGATTACTGAATCCTGCGCCCTGGGAGAAGTGGTTCTTGGGCAGGAACATATTCCACAGACCCAGCTTCTTCGCCTTGGCCTTCAGTTCCTCCAGCACGGCGGGGGTGGTCGTCCAGCGCTTCTCGCCCTGGCCCAGCTGGGCCTGGAAGACAGCCTCTGCGGGGATGCATTCTTTATCGACGAATTGCTCGACCTGGATGGACGGAGGGAGGGTGGGTTAGTTGATTGGCTGGATCTGAACAAGAGAGAATGATGTGAGTGGGGGACGCACCAGGTCGAGAGTCTTCTTGGCCCGGTCGCTGACGAAGGGCTGGGCGATAGGAGGAATACGGGTAGAGGCGGCCATGATGACTATATGTTTGTGTGTGTTTTATGGGTGGTAAGAGAGTAGGAGGAAGAAGAGAGGAAGGAAGCAGTGACTTTTAAGTGTTCTGGCCGAGGATTTGCGGAGAAGGCGTGGAGAAGCCGAGCGCGGTCATTGCCTCGGCTCGCCGCTTACTGCGTACTGTACTACTACGATTAGTACTGTGTAGACCCGGCTGGATAACCTAGGCTATAAAGAAAGGAAACAACATAGATCGGTCGGTCTAGGTCATTTTATCATTGTTCTACAATATTGCGACACTCAGCATAGGTTCTGAAGTGCTGGGGTGGTGCCTCGGTGATGTAGCCGACATTATCATCAATCAGTCAATCAATAAAGAAAGTGTTGATTTGCACCTCACCCAATGATTTCTCTGAACTTGACCGCTAGGTGGAAACCGGGATCGCAATCCGATAGATTTCTCTTTTGTGCTTCTGTTTATACTCTATGTAGACACTTTACAACACCTCAAGACCCAACCAGATAAAAAGACCTTGATCAATGCAAGGATATTCAGTTACAGTACACAGTCTACTAAACACAATTACCCAAGTCCATAACCAAGCCAGAAAGAACCCCCAATACAAAAAAAAAATCCCGACACGAGTAGACACACAAAAGCAGGCAGTCCGCCACAAAGGAAAAAGGGAAGGCATTGCAGTCATGACAAGCAAGAATCAAAAAAAAAAGGAAAATGAAGGAAGAGAGAGAGAGGAGGGCATGAAGCTGTCCGAGGCGTAGACACTTCAAACCACAACCGAGTGCATCTATCCATCCAGCGGCGGACCGCCGCATTCGGAATGAAACGACACGAGAAAGAGAGAGATGCCAGGCAGTCGACGAGAAAGGAGAAAGGCAAGACATTGACGCGTGTATTCTATTGGGCAGTTGGGCTCTCCGTCGCGGCTGAGGTCGAGGCAGACTGCTCGTAACTCTTCTTGCCCAACTTAGCGAACAGAGACTGTGGCTTGCCGGCACTATTCACGAGAATTTGTTAGCATACAAGGACTTGAAAAAACAAACAGATGGAAAAACATACTTCTTAAACCGTTTGCCCTTGATATCACTCAGCTTCTTCGTACAGGGACTCATGATATCGTCCGAGGGGGAGACGTAGGCGGTTGGCTGTCTGCAAAGAAGAGATGGTTAATATACAATGCGTTCTTCTTTGGTGTCGGTGTTGGGAAAACTCACTTGTCGGCGCTTTCCAGCTTCCCCTGCAGCATCTGGCGGTGGTAGTCCATGGAGACGTCGCCCTTCTTGTCGGTGGTGGTGGTTGTGCTGGCCAGGTGGGTGTTTGTGGGTCGGTCGGCCAGAGGCTGGGATGTTGCTGCATCCATTGTGAGATGAGTATGTGTGTGGATATGGGTATGAGAGGAAAGCAGAAGGATAGGAGTCCAGGATCAGAGAATGATGAGGGAAGAGGAAAGTTCTGGACCGGATAAGGGTTGTTGGTGTGCGCGTGCTGAGACCAAAACGGGCGATTGTTGTCAGGGCAACCAACGGATGACGCAGAGTAATGTCTGAGACAATGGGAGCAGAGGACTGTAAGGACGACGAACTACGGGAAGGAGAGTAGAGGAAATCAATCAATAGATCAATAGTCGATCAACTATGTAGCACCAATATTGAATACATGACAATGAAATGAAAAAAAGAAGCTAGAAATCAAACGCTTACTCCATGAACATCCAAGCCAAACCCCCAACCCACCCAGCCACAAAGATAGCTGTCAGAATCCCCGCGCCGGCTCGATCGCCCGCGCTAATGGGTGCGAACCGAACTTCATTCGAATTATCATTCATGCCCGCGTTCGGGTTACTCGTACTCGAGCCACCGGTCGTCGAGGTCAACGGCCCCAAGATCTTCTGGGGCGCGCCATGGATGAACGGAATCAAGTTGACAGAAAAGAGATCGCTAGCGGAGATCTCCTGCTCCATTCCCGTGCGGCCGTCAAACTTGCTCTGGTACCAGGCACTGCCGCACTGATTGCCGTCCTGCCCGGGGCCGGTGCAGGCCGCGGCGGCGGCTGTGGCGGTCTTCTGGAGTCGTTGCATGATTTGCTCGGAGAGCTGCGGGGCTAGGATCGAGACCCAGCCGAGCCAGGAGGAGGTGTGGCCCTTGAATAACAGGTTGTTGCTGTCGTAGCATTGTGTGGGGAACGGGTCGCAGGACGGCTCGTATTCAACGTCGCCATACTTGGCAGGGAAGTACAAAGTCAGCACCTTGTTGGCAAGTCCGTTGAGAGCTTGTTCCCATTTAGCTTGCTCGGCGCCCGTTGTCTAGCGGTGCGAATGGTTCGTTAGCTAGGTGGTCAACCAAGGGAATGAATGGAGCAGATAGCGGGACGCACATGGTTATACAAGTAGGCCAACCCCATGAGAAATGAGGAATCGTTGTATGAATTATCACCCATGCCCTTCACCTTGCAATCCTGGGTGGTTGTGACCGAGTCGGCAATCACCCAAGTCTGGTTGTCGATGAGGTACTCGTTCGACCAGTCCCAGATCTTCTCCGCCCACTGAGCATACTGTTTGTCATTGGTGTAGCGATAGAGACGAGCCGAGAGCTGGAACAGCAGTCCATTCGAGATGGCATTCTTCAACGTATACCCACTCATGTAATTGAACTGCTGCCACCGCACGCCGCCGCCGCAGGTCGAGGCATCCCATCCCGAACTGCGCTGCGTCTGGGTATTAAACACCCCCTGCGCCAGCGACAGCCACGAGTACTGGCCGTAGTCGGTGAGGTTCAGCTCCGCAGCCGTCATGGCGGCCACGCCCCAGAACCCCTGGTCGTCATTGCCCATATACTGAGCCGCGTTTTCCGGCAGGTAGTCGCCATTGCCAGATTGGGACTCCAGTCCGACGCGGACTTCCTGGTTGTATGTGGTGTCGCCCGTGAAATGCCAGTAGTACATGGCGCACATGAACAGCACCGACCCTTCGTACCATTTATTAGGGATGATGCCTGGGCTCCCGTCCGTTTCGTTGCCCGTGTAATATGACATGGCGCCCCATGTTGTTAGACTCGCCGCGCTTTTGATCGATTCTATTTGTGATCGGACCGTTAGCAGACGAGGCGGGGAGGGAGAGACGAGACGAGGAGGAGGGTTCGCGCTCACCCTCACTGGAGAGATCCAACTCGATGGCCTGCGCGGGGGCCAGGAGCCTCGTCCCAGCCAGTAGGCCGGTCAAAGTGCCTAGTACACGCATTGCTGGTCAAGCTTGTTCAACTTCTCTTTCAACCTAGGACACAGGGGGGAGTAACTAAGTCGGCCGGGGATGAGAAAAATACGAAAAGTGACTGCCTTGCCCCGGCGAGTCGATCCAACTAACTCACGGCCGGTGGGCCGACTGGGGGCGTGAGAGGCAGTGCAAGTGCTTCAGGTCCCGGCCCTAACTTCTTGGCATTGCCTTTTCGCCAGGATCGGTTTGGGAGATGTCTCAGAGTAATCATCCATCGATCTAGGCTATCATTTACATGCTATAAATAATAACCAACTATGCTGACAGAGACCCGGTGCACACACACACATGGGGATGTCCAGGGTGGTGTGATCCCCCCTTTTCCCGACTGTAAGGGAACAGGGGCTCAGGCACGGACCCTTACCACTTCGGGTACGTCAGACAGATGATGTAACGAGTGATCCTGAAGCGGAGACAATCACTTGTTGGTTCTTTATTTTTGAGCTATTGTTCGATAGAGTTTTAGTTGAAGATCCCATGTTCTTCACCCCCATGTACAGTGTGATCCTTGAGATTCCCTGCCCTAACCCCAGAACCGAGGATGTCAGCATTCCAGGATCCACACTTAACTTGGTTCATAAAATGAAATTATGAATAGAACCACGCTGTCACATAGTTGGGCTGGAATTGTACATCTACTCAGGCACATGACTACAGCATTTATTTCATAGAGGAGGATTATTAGTGAGATGAATCCTATCATACACCCCAGGTGTAGATGGAAAAAAGAGATCGCTCGAAGAACAAGGACAATGCAAGGCGGCGATAGATATGCCGGGAGGTATAATGTTAATACAGCGCAAGCATGCAATCAAAAATTGGAAAACATTCACAACGAGGTTGGGGGTTCACACGCGGATTTAGGCGGCTCAGGCAGCCGCAACCCCTCCTCGTCGTCTGCGTCCACAGCCGTCGTCATCGCAAGGTGGCCGCCAGTTAAAACGGGCGGCGTGCTTCGGGGCCGGACCTGCGGTGGTTCTATCTCTGGCACGGTGGCGTGATCCACCACGTCCACCTTTCCAACTTGGGCCACATCCTCCATCATCTCCTGCGAACTGTCCGAGGTAGAGATTGGTGTTGGAGGGATATAAGCCCCGGCTGGATCGACAGACGCATCAACACCATCCTGCGAGGACGAGCTATCTGAAAGGTTCCGGCGATGCGTTGTATTGTTGCGATACGACGAAGTAGTGCGGGTGGAGCCCGGGCTGGCAGAGGGAGAACCGAAGAAAGGCGATGACGAGCGCAGACTGTGTGATCGCTCCACAATGCGCTGCACGCTGGGAAATTCCATGTAGTTGCCGACGGAGCTGCGGGAGAACAACACCAACGCGAAGCAGCAGAGGACCATGATGCTCTGGATGACGGTGACTCGTTTCTGGAAGACGAGCTCGTCGGCTAGGACGCCGAGCTGGGCGCTGAGGGAGTGCACTTCGTGATGGTATTGCAGGCGCTGGTGCTCGAATTCCAAAGCGACAGACTTCCAGACGTGGTCGTATTGTTCGCGGAACTGTTTCAGTTCGCTGAGGACGGTTACGTTGAGATTCTCCAGGAAGGTGGATGTTTTGGATAGTTGACGTTTCTCGACTTTGTTGAATGCATCGCGGAGGATCCGGGACTGTTCTTCGATGTAAAGTAGGGATAGCGTCGAGTTGGACTCCAGCATCTGGAGTCTCTTGTGGACGGATTTGAAGAATGATTCTTGGGTGGTGGGGTTGGAGGATGGAGGTTGGGTGCTTGTGGATCGGACTGACTCCGGAGAAGTATTGGTTTCGTTCTTGGAGTGGGCGGTGCCTTTGCCAGTGCTTTCAGTGGCGTTCTGTGCTGTGGCCTCCGATGCCACCGTCGAGGAATTGGAGGGCGCGGAAAGGACTTGGCCAACTTCCCCGGTCTTTCGCGTGTCCACGGCAGCGTTGGGTGGGATAGAAGATCTAGGCTGTGTGTCCGTCGTGCTATCTCCGGTAGAGGCTGTAGAGTTCGCATCTAATGGGGGATTAGTCTGTTCAACAGTAACTTGGCCCTCGGGTTTTTCGATGGTTGGCCGGTCGGTGGGAGCACAGAGAGGCTGCTGTCCATAGAGGAGCGATTCCACCTCGGAAAGTGGTTTGGGGCAAACTTGACCAACCAAAGTTTCCTCATCATGGACATGAGCCGGCATCTCCTGGCGCTCGGCCTCTGAATCACTAGGCTGCTGCCCCGTCTGAACCGGCTCATCGATCATCTCAACGTCGACCTGGCCAGCTCCCTCGTCATGCTTATACTCCTCCATCATGGTCGTCCCATGCACTCGAATGAGACTAACAGGACAGTAGAACTCATGTCCATAGTGCGTTAGGAATTCAATCCTCAGGTACCGAGCCCAGATGAGCGAGTTTTCGACCGCAAACGCCTGCACCTCGCGGGTGTTCCGAGCCTCATAGACTCCAAGTTCCTTCCACTGGTCCGGTTTTGCGGGATATCGGTCCGAAACACTGACCCGGAAGGTATGGAAGATGGAGCTGAAGAACTCGTAGTTCGCAAGCACGACAGTGTCGACCAAGATGTCATCGCATAGTTCCAGGATGAGGAACTTGTTGTGAGCACGACACTCATTCAGCATATAGCTGTCCTTGTTCTCGATCAAGACAGACGGAGAACCCTTGCACTCCGGGTTCGTCTTGAGCACCGTGGCGGCACAGTCAAATGAGGCATAATTGAACCGTTCCTTGCAGGTAGTTCCAGCATCCTTACGGCGAGAAACGTCTGCCCCGGGGCCACCACCACCCTGCGGCGCATGAGAATCGACATCTGCCTTGCCATCCGCGCCATCTTCACCCGCCTCTCCTCTTGACGGCATCCAATCCGTAGGATGCGCCGCCTCCGGCGTCTCAGCCCCGAACCCACCAAACTCCAGCTCGATCTCAGCATCATCTCCCAATGAATCCAAGGCATTATTAATCCCCGTCGGCTGCCGTCTCCCTTCTTTCCCAGCCGCAGCAGAGCGTCGACTACCCCCAACATTCTCAGCAGACTGCCCAGCCTTGGCTAGATTCTGCTTCTTCCAGTCTTCAAAGGAGAGGAAGCTCGCACTGTCAAGAAGCGAATCGGTATCCTCCTCCGATGTCGGGATCGTGGTGTTTTCCGCTGTCCCGCTGGACGACGGCGCAGTAGCCGCCGAATTTGCAACCGAGGTACTGTGATCAGAGGCTGCTGCATTCGATTCATCTGAAAGTCGTAGTAGTTCTCGTCCTCGTCCCCACCGTGTCTCGAGACAGATCGGAAGCTCGAACCGCTCCCGCTCCACGGCCCACACGTTCTTCGCCGGGCATGTTGGCGGCACCGGCGTGGTCACGGTTTCAGAGGGCGCCGGCGTGGTGGTATTCGTCCCAGTCGGCTGCTGCACAGCGTTATCGCCAACTACAGTTCCGACGAGTGCGAGAAGTATCGAGACACGGTGGAGCAAGAGGATCCATGACCGACCCGCGGCCAACATTCTGCCGGCAGCTGCAGGCGCAATAGCGCACGAGGTGTCTGCTTCAACCGTCTCTTTCTTCTTCAGTAGACTGTATCAATCGTCATTCTCTAGCTCATTTTCTGGAGAGGAGAGCGGCGGCACAGGCGAGGGTACTCGGAATCCCGCTAGCAGAAGTTGGTCACTGAGGCCACAGATAAGAAAAGTGTCATCTGGGGTGACCGCCTTTATCACCGCTGGGCAGAATATACACCTACAGACTCGGTTTAACAATACCGGAGTACTTACTAGGAGGTACATAGTTTACTAGTAGAACAAGTCTTCACGGATATGATCAATTTTCCCTTCCTTCGGTCCCAACTAGTTACAGTACACAGATCAGGGGCACCTCGGTACATCGAACGAATGAAAGAGAAAACGGCCAGGGATCTTTTCCACGTCGTCAACTAGCTCACGCCTCTTGCGTCCAGCTTTTTTTTTCCTTTTTTTCCTTTTGTGGCTCAGTGCCGTCCAGTTGATTCCCGTATGCGAACAAAAAAGTCCTCCGAAAAAAATAAAAAAAATAATGCAAAAGGCATCTCACCACCACAACAACCAACCCCTTCTAGTCTTTTTGAGGTGCTCAACGTCTCCGTCTGCGATGTCCTGCACAACCCGCGAGCCCATATAGTACAGAAAAATAATTGAAGAGAAACAGGGTCAAACGGCTCGGGGTGAAACAAAGCGGCGCGGTGACAGAAACGGTGTGCTGACAGCTTGACAGCACCGGAGAACACACACTCCAAGGTCTCGAAAGCAGAAGGAACACAAGACAAGAAAAGAACATTAGTGTATAGTCGGTAGTTTTTTGAACTTTTTTTTTCCCAACTTGAATCAAAACGTCGCAACGGGGCACGGGGAACTGGAGAGACAGAAAATCAAGCAAAGAAAAATGCAGGTCGAAGAGTAGGTGAATTGCAAGTGGCGACGTATTGTATTACAGGTGAAGGTCATGCCACCCACCCACAAGGTCGAGATCCTCGTCCACGCTACCGTCGTATGTAGAGAATTTGATAGGCGACGGTCCCGGAACTTCCACGGCATCGCGGCGCCAGTCCTTTTCGAGGAACAGCTGGCGACGACGATCAGTCCGCGGGGATGAAACCGGCTTGGCTTGTTGTCCATGATCGAATCCGGAAGAACCAAGACCCCAGTCGCGACGCCAGTTGCTGGCGAGGAGTGCGCGTCGGGGCCCAAACAGCTCGCGAGGCTGGTACTTGCGGCGGCGATCACCAAGCTGGGCCCATTTGTCGCCATCGGCCTTCTTGGGCGAGGGTTGACGCAGGGGTCGCGGCGTGCTGCTGGAAGAATCACTGTTACCGTCCAACGATCGGGCGCGGGTCTGACGCGGCTTGCCCGGGGGCGAGGCTTGAGCGAGGGAGCGCTCATTGAGAAAGGAGGCGGAGTCCGGCTCGCGCAGTCCCCCCAGTGCAGTAGTCGCAAGAGGCGTGCTCTGGCTCTCTTGGCTCCAGCTACGAGAGTTCTGCTCACGGCGTTTCTGGAGTTCAAGATCCTCGTTCTCCGATTCCTCCTCCTCCCAGAGATCACTCCAGCTCTTGGAGATCTGGTTGCTCTTGTTGCGTCCAAACACCATCGACAGGGACGGTAGGGGCTTGGAGGCATTGCTGGGCAAGGAACCGGTGATCGGAACCGGATCAGAGCGAGGAGGGAAGGGTGCCTCATGCTTGCGCGGGAGGTGGAGAGAACGGAACGAGGAGCCCATGGTCGAGCCCAACACCGAGGCCATCGACGGGGTCTCCGCGGCAGCGGAGAACCACGAAGTGCCGGCGGTCTCGGACGGCGGGAACAGGTCCTCGGTGTAGCTCTCGGTGTCGGGAATGACGGAGAGCTGCCGGATGGCCTGGGGAGGACTCGCCTGCAAAGCCTTGGCCCAAGGGAAGGAGTCTCCCTGGTTGACATGCGGGCTTTGGATGGAGGGCGTGCGGAGAGGCTCGCGGTTGGCACTGGCGGGGACCACCTCGCGATCTTCGGTGCAGAAGTCATCCAGGGCGTCGTCATCCGTAGTAAACGACAGGGCCCGCAGGATGCACTCGCGCACACCGGACAAGGAACGCTTCTCGGGATCAAGGGCCAACGCATGTGTCAGGATCTCGTACGTGTCCTGAGACATGTTGGGGAAAATATCGAACAGCGACTGACGATCGCGGGTATAGTCCGCAAAGAGCACATCGGTCTCGGTCGGAGTGACAAAGGGGTTCCGTGCAAACAAAATGTTCAACAGACAAATACCAATCGACCAGACGTCGGCCTTGGCGGGGGAGTAACCGGCAGCAGTGGGCTCATATTGCTCGGGAGCCATGTAGCGGTCACTGCCCACACAGGCCTCGTGGCACCAAGGGTCGCGGGATGCCAGACCAAAGTCACCAAGTTTCATGGAGCCATCCTGCGTCAGGAAGATGTTCTCCGGCTTGATGTCACGGTGGTACAAGCCGTTGGCATGCATGAACTCAACGGCGCTGACCAACTGCAGCATGAAATCCCGAACGTGCTCGGTCTCCAAAGGACCGCGGTCAAGCCGGATGGCCTCGTACAGATCACCATTGACACAGTACTCCAGAACGAGGTAGATGTGGGCCTCGGTCTCGAAGGAATGGATCAAGTTGACAATGTTGGGGTGATGGGC
This sequence comes from Penicillium riverlandense, assembly GCF_028828495.1. Taxonomy (NCBI): domain Eukaryota; kingdom Fungi; phylum Ascomycota; class Eurotiomycetes; order Eurotiales; family Aspergillaceae; genus Penicillium; species Penicillium riverlandense. The sequence continues at coordinate 5,063,281 of NW_026643194.1, forward strand.
GAGACGCCGATGGCACTCGAGCTCTTCGAAACGGTCCTCAACGGGAGACGGGGCCGACGGGTCGGTCGGGGAAGCTTTGGTCAAGCATTTGATGGCAACATCTTGGCCGGTGGTGTTATCAGTCGCAAGAAAGACCATGCCGAAGGAGCCATGGTTGAGAGGGCGGACGGTGCGGAAGCGACCATCCAAAAGCTGGCCCTCCACAAACGAGTCCTTCATGCAATCCACGGTCGACATTGTGCAAGATAATCCCAAGAAATGGTCAAGAGAAGAGAGATGTCGAGAGTGGCGGAAGCTCTCGAGGATGAAAGATAAAACAAAGAGGATGAAAAGAATCTATAGTCGCTCAAAAAAGAAGGGTCGCACGTATCAGGACGCGATGACGCGAACAGCAGCCAGGCTAATGGATGATTAAGTAGAGGCAAGAAGAGAGTATCAGGCCAGCTATCCCAAGATGGATAAAGGCCAAAGGAACCGAGCGACAGGCGGAAATGAGAATGGTAGAACGGTTTCCGGTTGTCGGTTCAAGAGTCACATAGAATATACCGGAGGAAGGCAAGTCGATCCACAGAAAAAGAAAAGGAAAAAAGGAGACGAAACGGCGCGACGGCGCGAGCTGTGTTGATACCCGGAGAGGGTGATGGACGCTAAGGAAATTGTAAAGACCGTTATGTGCTCATTTGTATGGCGTTTTCGTAGTAAAGGCGACGGGTGGCCAAGTCAAAGAAAAAAGGAAAAATAGACGAAGGGCGTCTCAGAGAGAAGGATCGACGAGAGTGTTATGGACGACTGATACCGACGAAAGGTAGGAATCGAATGCGGACAGAGTTGAGATATAGCGCTGCGTAAGATCGTAAATCGAAAGGTGGAAACAGGTATGGCGACAAGCAAATGGGAGCCTTTGAACACCTGGTTCAAGGTTGGCCGTGGCCGTGACTCAAAAATGGCGAACGAGGTGAATTACTGAGTCATGGATTCCCGGCTGGCCGATCGATGAGATTCAGAGACAGTATATACGGCGGAGGGAGAGCTTTGTGGGGGGTAGCAGGGAGCACTGTTCAAATCCGAAGAGATAAGAGTACTCGAAGCCAGGATCCCGCCCAGATTGCAATACTCCAACCGAAATCGCTCGAAAACAATGCTCACCCCTCAAGGCAGGTGAGGTATGTGCGCGATGAAGAACCTTCGTGCAGAGAATTGGCAAGACGAAGGTGGGAATGAGGCCGCTCCGGGGTAACGGGTCCGGGTGAGTCACCGAAGCTCCGGGAGTGCCCCAAGGCAGGTAGAAGGAGGAGGGAGGTCGAAAGCGGTCGAGGAGAAGACAGATGTTGCAACTCGTTGGATCAGCAGACACGGGGCAGGGTTGGTTTGATGGGGGCTGCCAGCGTTGTTGTTCTGTCCGTTGACGTTGATGATTGTTGTACTCAACGAGAGCAATGGGGGCGGAAGGTGGCGGAAGAGAAGAGAAGAGAAGAGGAGGAAGCGGACGAGATGGGAGGAGAGTTGGGAGAGAAGGAGAGAGAGCGAGAGCGAGAGAGAGAGAGAGTGAGTGAGTGATGGAAAGAGGAGGATGGGAGAACGAAGGAAGGAAGTAGAAGGGCGAGTTAAGCTAGCAGGAAGGCAGTGATGGCCAGGAGACTGTTGATTTGATGGGGGGCAAGTCGGATCGCTGTGACGGTATCGATACCGTCACCCCGGCCCACGAGGGCCCGTTCCACCAGGGATCGACAGCCGGTTGTGGTGCTGCCTGTGTCATTACCGTATCAAAGGGGGTGGTGGTCCACGCAAGATGCTCGAATGTTCGAGACACATTCTTGGTGCTCTTGCCTGCTACACAGAATTCCTATCTGGTCGTCTTCTTGTCTCTGCCAATCCTGTCCCGTTGATCGACATACTACGTGGTCGGCAGGTCCTCGGACACATACTTTTCTCACTCTGTTTCCCGCCGTGGATAATACTGTACCATACTGTATTGTCCATCACTCTCTGCGATTGTCCATCACTCGCCGGCCGAGGGCGGATCAAAGTGGCAACCGCTAGACCGCATGCGGAGGCACCGGCAGTGGATGCTGGAGCAGCAACCAATCAGCACCCCACGCTTTGGCGCTATCGCCCAGATGCATGACGCGATGCATTCGACCGGGCGTGAAGGACGCTGACTGGGCACCGTGCCTGAGGTATCCAGGTACTGTGGTACCTACGAAGGCGTGCTTGTTTCGGCCCCTACCGATGGGCGAGAAGAGGGCGCGAAACTTTGAGACACGATGTGTTACGAGTTTGCGGGGTTTTGCTTCTGATCCACCACTACTAGTGAACTATGTATGTACAACTCAGGGGTTCGGGTCGGAGTCGGGGGCCAGAGGGTGAGGATTCGAGTCCAGCGGTGAAGGGAAGACCCTTGACCGCCTCCTGCAAGGTTGTCTGTACCGATGCAGCAGTGCACGGCTCAGCTTGAGATCGCCCCCTCCATGAGTTATCGTGTGATGCCGCCGATCGACGGACTCCCTGAAACGTGTCTGCTGTCGGTGGCTAGTCCTGGACTTGATAACACGCAGCTCTTATCTGCTAGTCCCGCGACGGGGAGCATGAACCTCGGCGTCGCCCCCGAGAGTCCCCTATCTCTCTGGCCACTACTCAACTGCGTCCCCCGGATCAGATAGACAACCAAAGATCCATCATACCCCGCACGGTTGACGTTCAAACCAGTCAGGCGGACATTACATTCAAGCCCAAGTATGCCGGATAAGATGGCAAAGTATGTGGTACCGGGCCCGATAAAGGAGAACAACAAAAGGATCAACCAAGCTTCTCGTCATCCCCGACCAGGGACCGACGAGCAAGCAGCGAATAATCGCATGCCCAGCACTGGAGCACTCCTACTTCGGCCACCTACCCCAGGTTCCGGGTCCCAACGCACCCCTAATGCGGTAACCCACTAACCACCAACTCGTTCTAATTAACCCTAATCCTCTTCATTGGACCGTCGCCCTCCAACCAGCATGGTGGCTCCGTGCAATGACCCCTTCTCCCTGTCGCGTGCCCCCGTGAGCGAACCTACGAGTACCTAATGGAATCACCTCGAAGAAGAGTAGAGCCGATCGCAGGTACGTCGCACGGGATCGCTGCTGCAGAACCGGGCACCGCACCGCACCATGCATTACTTCATGCTACAGGACACGGAGAAAAGGAGTTGGGTACATACTGTGTCACCCTGCAGCCGGCCCAGCAAGGGCTGTCTGGGGGGAGCTGGGTGCTGCATTGTGACTGGTGCAGACGACTGACTGGTCGATTTGGGTCGATTTCGGATAAACGGTTGCCGCGTCAACTGGATCGTGCCTGACGAGGCGTTGGCTAGAACCACCCCCCGGCGTCAGCCCAACAATTCCTCTTGCATCGTTTGCCACCGGCAGTTGGCTGTTATCGTTGTACATCTGTCCATGGTACACGGTATGTGTCGCAGAAGGTCATTCACCAATCCACATTCCACAGGTGTCGATCGGCGTCATCCATGCCCGTCCCCTTCCGTCTCCGTCCCTGCCTGTCGCATTGCTGTGTTTCGCACAGGTTGCCCTGGTGGATCGCAATGACACCAGTCTGACTCGATTAACTATGCATGCCCACCTGTCATATAGTGCACGTACAATTGTCTGAAACGAGGCTGGAGACGCCCGGTGGAGACCGGCGCCAAACGACCGGTTCTATTCGGTTCTATTCTCGTGCTTGCTTCTATTTTCTGCTCAATGATTACATAGTAGCTCCGCTCGCGGCCAGCCATGCTGACGACTTCGTTTGTGTCTCGAGTCTGTCTTTGCTCCGGTGGCTGACCAGGATGGCGTAATATTGTGGATTGTCGGTCTGGTTGCTAATGCGTGGGCAAGGCAAACGGTGTTGTCTGAGGCGAAGACTGGTGTCTCGGATTAGCCTGAATATATGGGGTAGCTCGAAGCTCTTTGCTTGCGCTGCAGCTGGAACTGGGGCTGTACTGCAGGCACCCAATTTGGTGCTCGCCACAGTGAAAACCTGCTACTGATCAGGATTGGTAGAGGTGTATGCTCTGCAAAAATAGGGTAGATTTGAATTAAAATGGCTGTCTCTGATGTCCGACAACGGTGTACGCTTAGCGATATATATTTCTGGCCCGACATTCCTTACGCCGCAACAACCCAACCAACATTAAACCGTTGAACCACAATCAATAACTAAAATCAATTCAATACTTCATATTTAATTCCATTAGCCAAAAATAATAGACTCTCTCTAGTGACACGATTCTCTAACTAACAACCCTGCCTGGCCAGGATGAATCATCCTTCCACCGCCGGGCCGCGAATAATCGCCCCACATGCTCGAAAAAAAGACCGACGCAGTATAGCTGCCGCCAGCCAATCCAGGCACCATGAGCAAGCGCTCGCTCGACCCCATGGATGCGCACCCGGAGCCCTTCGAGCACAACGGCCTGCATCCCCAGGACCTGCTCTCGGCCGATGAACAGGAGCACTCCCACCCCGGTCCGTCCAAGAGGCCCCGGAACTTCATTGCCTCTGTCGTGAGTACCCTGACTCATCTCCCGATACCGTACATGGGACCTGACGATCTATAGGCATGCGAGACTTGTCGGTTGAAGAAGACAAGATGCGATGAGTCGAGGCCGAAATGTGGGCTGTGCAAGTCGTTAGGTTTGGACTGTGTCTACAAGGAGCGCAAATCATCCAAGTGAGTCGAGTTGCCCTCTGATACACGATGTATAATGCATGAATTGACCAAATAGACGAGATCAATCGCTCTCCATGATCATGAGCACGCTCCACCGGCTCGAGACTAAGCTAGAGTGCATTCCCTCGTCCATCTTGAATGATCTGCGCGACCAGGCCCAACCAGACCTCAGTGAGCCCCGAGGACCACCAGCCAAGTCCACACCAGCAGCATCAAAATCTACCCCCGCCACCGCGAGGGAGACAGAAGATGACTTTGACTTCGAAGAAGCAAACAACACCACGCCCGACTCCGCAGGCCGGGTCTCCATCTCATTCAGTCAGCACGGCGTGATTCTCTGGCCCGGTGCTCGCCAGATCCTGCCGGACTCACTCCTCACAGCGCACGAGCGGCTGGGCAAGAACTATGTCATCGAACTCGAATCAACGCGGGACTACCTACCCATGTTCTCCGGCCCGTTCCCGCTGCAGGCCGGCGAGCACTGGCTGGAGGTTCTGCCACTGGCCCTGGTCAAGGGTCTGTCGGATGCATTTTTCGCCGTGTTCAACCCCTTCACGCCCATCATGGACAAGACGTTTTTCTTTTCTTTTACGCTTGGCTCCGCCATCGAGAGCGGCTTTGGGTATACCGTCGAAAGCTGCCTGGTGCTCAATGTTCTGGCCCTCGGGTGTCTTGCTGTTCTGGCGCACCGGGAAGGCGACTATCCCCTGCCGGGATCTCAGGGTCACGGTTTTGAGGATCCGGAGTGGATGAATGTCGTCTATGAAGAACAGCCGGGCCTGCGGTTCTTCAATGAGGCGAGGCGACGCATTGGGTTCTTGATGTGCGATAATGATATTCAGAGCTGCCAGTTCTATCTCCTCTCTTCGTATGTACCCCTTCCTGTCAACGTGGAGCAACGCTGACTGACCCCCGGCAGTGTATATTACAGCCAGATTCTCCGTCCAATGGACTCCTGGGCCATGATCCACCGCGCAGCGACATGCTGCCTATCCATGCTGACCAAGTAAGTCTCTCTCTCTCGTATCGATCTAGCCAGATCTAAATCTGTACTAGTCACGACGTGAACTACGACGAATGGGAAGGCGACATGAAATCGCGCGTGTTCTGGAACACGCTGATGAACGAGACCATCCTGGTGCAAGAGCTCCATCTCCCGCCGAGCGGTCTCTCCCGCCTCGAAGAACTCGTCCCCATCCCTAAATTCATCGGCTTCGAGACGACGGGATACGTCTCGACCCGATACGCATCCACCAGCGTCGTCGACGACTCCTACTTTCAGTATCATTTCCTGGCTCAGGTTGCACACCGGATTATCCTGACGCGGATTCGGCATTCGCTCTACTTCTACTGTAAGTCTTCTATCCGCTCCATCCAAGTCATTCCTTAGGGCGTCCCTAATTTTCATTCCTCTCCAGCCGACTCAGGAAATTTCCCTCTCCCAGCCGTCAACGCCGAACTCAACCACCAACTCGAACAATGGCGCACTAACCTCCCCACCGCCATCCAATTCACCGACCATCTGCCCCCATCCCCATCCAGCAACCTCCAATCCCAATCTCCCGCTCCATCCCCTCTGAACCCCATCTCCCACCACAATCACCACCTCCAGCACAATCGCCCCCTCTCCCCCGCCACAGCAGTGATAGACGCCATGCTCCGGGGCCGATACATGATCGCCCGTTTCCACATCGGCCGGCCATATCTGTACAAAGCACTGCGCACGCCATCCTTGTTAACAGACGAGGACTTCGAGCAGGTGAAGAGCGGCCTGCGGAACGCGATGGACTGGCCCGTCACGCAGGGCATTTTCCGGGAGATGAAGAGTTGCATTCCTATCAAATTTGCTTTTTGTTCTCAGTGAGTGATTGATGCATCCCCCCATCCCCATTTTATCTGTTTGTGATAAACCGACTGACGAGTGATTGTTAGGTTCTTCGGCCAAATCCTCCTCTTCTACTGCATCGCCCACTCCCCCAGCCCGCGCGTGCGCGACACACTCCCTGCTGGCTGGGAGCGCTGGAACGAGGAGATGATGCGGTTTCTGGAAGACTGCGCGCCGCATAGTCCGGCTGTTGCGCAGGATCTGGAGTTGCTGCGCGAGCTGTGGCCGGCTCATGACTGATTGTTTCCCCATTCATCTTCGGTTTATTTTCTCCGATATGACATGATTCTATGAGTGTGGCGTCTTGGGAAGGGAGCATATGGATCTATCTGCATGGCGTTGGTTTATACCAAGTTTTTTATGAACGGAGTAATACATAATTGAATATCCGAGTCGAATCATATGAGAGTTATCGAGGCTATATACGGGGAATATAACAAGAACGGGTATTAGTTGCGCAGGCAATGGAAAAAGAAAGCTGCCACACCCCAGTATTCAAGGACAGGCCCTGCCATGCTCTAGCCAGCACTGTAAAAGCTCGAACGATCCCAAACATCGACAAACAGTACGAGCGAGCGCGACTGCCCAGTGAGTTCCTCTACAATACCCAGTCATTATTGACCGTCTCCGAATCCGTGATGAACGGCTTATCGATTTGCTTGATGGCGTGGTCCCCACAGAGAATACTGCATAGCAACGATCAGTACAGAACGCGGAGCTGGAGAATATCGAAAGAACTTACCAAGCCTCAGCGACCAGCGCATCCAGCTCCTTAACAATCTCGTCTCTCCTTGAAGAAGACAAATCACCTGTACTCAGATGAGCCTGCAGGTCCCGAATATACTTCTTCTTGCCCCCAGCACCCTCCAGCACCTCCCTGCCCAGGCAGTCACTGTGGAAGGCGTGCTGGCAGGGGAACACAAAGAACTGGCGACTCAGCAGGGGCAGCGAGCAGATCCAGCATTTCTCACCGGGCTCGACAATGGCATAGCGTGAGTCCAGGCCTGCGATTTCGCTGCGGATCTGGTGCGCCGTCTGCGCGGAGTTATCCATTTCTTGGCGGAGAGCGTCGATGTGGCGCGAGTAGTCTTCCAGCGCGGTGCAGATCTCGTCTTTGAAGTCGTCGATGACGACGAAGTCGGGGAAGAAGGGGATGAGATCTTCGATGCGGAGGAGCTTGCAGCGGCGCAGGAATTCGATCGCGTCTTTGATGCCGGTTCCGGGTTGCTGAATCTTCTTCTCGGCGACGAGGAGCCAGAGCTTCTTGCGGAGCTTGTCGTTGCCCTCTGGTCGGTCGGCGACGATGGCGGCGAGCTCGATGTCGTTGTGTTCGAGAGCCAGTTCCACGGCTTGCAGGTACTGGCCCATTGCGCTGTAGATGTGGATGCATGACTGCACCCGTTTGTGCTGGATACATAGACGGAGGGCAAAGTCTGCGTCGTATGGGGGTGGTGACGAATGCTGCGATTGGAGGTAGGTGAGCAGCCCCGCCTCTGAGGGGGATGGACTCGAGGCATGAATTGAAATCAGGGTGTTGTGGACTGCCGCTGAGGGTTTCGGATGGTGGAAGATGATGAAGTTCAGATAGCGCACAGCTTGGTTCTGGTCAAGAGAGACGTTGGCGGACTTGTTATAATTCAGCAACGCAGGGATGAGCCGTTCGATTTCCAGATTTGTCTGGCGCATCAAAATTTCAATCAGCCCCGTAGGCGCGTGTGTCATGAGCACGCTGCTGTACTTGTAGAAAACGTCGGGGTCACTTTGCCGCTGCAGCACGCCCAACGCTTCCGACCATTTCTCGCGCTGGATCCAGTACGACAAAACATAACTGTGATCGTTCGTGGCGGTGGCAAAGAAAAGCAGCTCCTCCTCCCGGCCATGGCTGCTGATGATGGCATAGACCGTCCTCTTGTCCAAGTCGGATTTGTGCTTGTTCACAAACTCTTGGAACTCGGTGCGGACCCTGCCCAGTTGCTCTTCGATTTGCCCGGAACTCACATCTTCCGCCAACTCAGCCTTGGTAGCGATGTTATCGTCGAGAGAGTTCAACTTGGACATGAAAAGCTCCACAAGCCAACTCGCAACCATGATCCGTTGCATCGTCGACGCTTTCTTGTATGCCGAGAGCTGCGAAAGAAGATACTTCCGCAAAGCATCGTGCTCTTTGTGATCAATGAGCGTCAGACAGACTTCCTCAAATCCTTTGCTGCTCTTCCCCCAGACCTTGGCCGCCTCGAAAAAATTACCCTTTCCAGCCAAAAAGTCACCCGAAGCAGTCAACACAGCATCCCGTTGCGCTGCGCCGCGGGCATATTGGAGCGCTTCATCAAAATTCTGCTCGCGCAAGTACGTCTTCCAAATATCTCGATCTTCGTCGTTAGCCACAACTTCGTAGATCTCTTGGCCGGTGAAAAGCCAGTACGTCTTTTGCGTGACATCCGTCAACAGACCCAGTGCGTGCTGCCCGGGCTCCAAGACTGACTGGTCATAGACAATTTCCTCACTGAGACGGTTGACAGCAACCACTCGACCTTCGACGAGTGCCAAAACATGCCACTGCGACAAGGTCATTGCGGATATTGGCTTTTGCACTGTTCGTTTGCCTCCGCGGTAGGACTCAGTAGCGGGGAAAATTGAACGCTGCAGCATTTTACCATTCTCAAAGGGGGTGTCCGATTCGATCTGGCCATGATAGATTCCTTGGGAGCTGAGCCACGCAAATTCCTTCTGACTCTCTTCGTCGCTTTGAGGTCCCTCCGAGAGAGAAGGGGAGACCATCAACACAGCAGGCGCAGAGCCAGACGGGTTCTGGGCCTCATGGATCGACGATGTCCCGCGCTGGAAAAGGTCTGTGTAGATAGAACCGCCGCCTTCTCGTCCATGTTTCACAGTTGCTGTCCGACCAAGGAAGTGAACCAACTTCGCATAAGTGGCCACAAAAACCCTTCTGTGATCGGGCCTTGAGGGTACTAGTTCTGCGCAGACTCCTATCACAGGCGAGGCATCCGGCGCCTTGTAGACAGACGCGACGTATTTCTCTTCACGGCGGTAGAACTCCGAGGACGGCTCGATGTAGGTTTCATAGACGTTGCCATCGGTTGTGCCCAACAGAATCTCCCGAGTCGATGCAGTTGGTAACGAAGGATTCCACGCAATGCTTTCAATGGAGACACCCTTCAACTTGGACAACGCCTTCGGCTGCCGGGACTGGGTATGGAGGTAGTAGTTTTCACCGAGGGTGGTGCTGACGATGAGATGCGAAGCCGAGGGATCGAGGAACATGCGCCGGATCAGGCCGACTTCGGAGGACTTCTTGGGGAGATCGATGTCTGTTGCCGGTGTGACACGAGGTTAGTCTCGTCTGCGGGGAAGAAGGGTTGCTGAACAGCTCACCATCAATGTCTTCTGGGCTGTCGAGATCGATGCGAAGAATCCGGCCAGTTGACAGGGCCAACACCAACACATTGTTGGCGACTTGGGCCGCGACGAAGTCGGCCGCGACCTGGAACTGGAGCTGCACCCGCTGGACATCGAACATGGGCAGGGAGTCCGAGGGTTCCTGGAGGTTATTGGGAGCAATATAACTGCTGGATCCGTCCAGCGCCATGGTGCGCAAGCTGTGCAGAGACTATCGCATGCCGGGTCGGAGATGGAGACAGTGAGAGCAGGCAGATCGAAGGTGATGATGCGGCACGGCAGGGAGCTGCCTGGACGGCGGTGCGGAGGGCGGCTGCCTAGATGCCTGAGGCTAGCAACAACTACTACTAAGGACAGAGAAACAATAATGAAAGATTTCGAGATGTAAATATTGAAACAGAGTCATACACAGTTCGAATCACAGATTGGGGTATCATCCATCATAAAGATATGCAACGGATACAGTCGTAAGTCGTCAAACATCGTAGCATCACATCACCAGACACTCCCGCTCCAGCTTCTTCTCCTTACCCTTCTCCTTCTTCTCCTTGAAGCGATCATAATCTTTGGAATGGGTCCTACCATCGGAATGGGCAGCCAGCCCAAGTTTCATGTCCCCAGGCATGGCCTCATCACTGTCCAGAACCCAGTCATCGACCTCGCTGTCCGCAGCGGACCCATCGCTGCTCATCTTCTCTCTGCTAAGCCGTCCGGCGAAGCGAGAGAACGTGGCACTGAGGCGCTTGTCGCCTGATTGACTGGTCGCACGGCTTCCGGACTGACTCTTCGTCGCCGAACGGGATCCACGGCGAGAGAACGAGAACTTGTTGCCTTCTTCTTCGGTGGTGGGCGCCATTCGAGGGGAGGTGGATGGCATCGAGCGTGCTTGGCGAGGGCTGGTGCGATCCGAGAAAACCACGCCAGATCGTCGTTCAGGATTTCTGGCCAGCTGGGCAGTGGGGCTGCCTGGCGCCGGCACTTCGAGGCTGGGTCGACCAGAGGTTGGCTCTTCGGTGTGGTGGTCATCAGTGTTTTTGCCGTTGTTGGGCGCCGTCACTTCAAGGCTGGGTCGACCAGATGCCGGCTCTTCGTTGTGGTCATCAGTATTTGTCTTGTCATTGTCAGACAAGGCAAGCAAGCTAGCGGAGACACCCGCCAGATTCTCATGCACCATAGCGTCCTCCGACGCCTGCGAAGATGGTGCATAGTGTCTGTTCTGGAAGTAAGAAGTCGACGCATCTTCGCCAATGGGAAGGATCTGATAGAAGAGTAGATAGGGAGATTCCGTCTTCATGGCTTCCTCAATATCGACAAGCGTGACTCGTTCAGCGGCAAGGTCATCAAACCGTATCCAGAACCTGCCCGGTTCCACGCCGAGGGGGTAGGAATCGGCAGTTGTCCCTCTGACGATGGAGATGTAGTGTCCGGAATCGACCGAGTTACCTCTGTGGCAGACCATGGACTGCAAGGAAAGCTTGAAGTTGCCATACAGGCGGGTATCTTTATCGTCAAGCTTGTCATCCTTGATGAAACATGGAAGTCCGATCTCGGTGGGGATGTCGATGAAGGTATTGAGGCGTATGGCTCGTCCATTTGGCAGGTAGGAGTAACGCTTCAAGCAGATGCCGAGGATTGGTCTCTGAGAAGAGAAGTGGTCGGCGACCTGAGCGTCATTGGTCGGCGTGTTATCGGTGTACCAAGCTGAGAAGGAAATGTCAGTTACTAGATCTCTGACCATTTCAGGGGAGGACACACGAATGAGGCTGAAGAACTGCCACGCAGGCATCATAACCTCTTTGCGGTAGCTGCCCTTCCGGGGCTGTGAACCATCGCTTTTGGCGTCGGCCTTTTCATCGGTGGGGTCCGGAATGAATCTTTCGCGAACGATGCTGTCCCGACGAGGGAGAGTCCGGGTGGCCGTGCCAGTCGCATCAATTCCAGTGGTCGACGACGCGGGAGATGCCCTGAAAGACTGTGAGGTGTTGGAAGCAGTCGGAGTCAGTGTTCCCGTAATTTCCTCCACGTGCGCGGAGGATCCCTTGGTAAGAGATTCAGTCGATTCGGTTGAGCTGAGAAGGCTCTCCCGATTCTCCTCAAGGTACCGTTTCACTTCGATCCGGTTGTTGAAGTAGGCCTCTAAGCAATCTTCTAGGGTAAGAGTTTGCCCGTCGGCGCGCTCAGGCGGGATAGCCACTTCGAGCAGCCGTTCATTGATGAACTTGTGATCGCTGCTCAGATCTGTCTTCCCCCAGTGATAGATGCTCATCATTAACGTGAGAAGAGGTAGTTCGAGCTTGCCCGTGATGAAGGTAAAGGCTTCAGAGACATCTTGCTGGCGCACCTCACCAGCTGAGGCCCAGCCACACTCGGCAAGGGTATTCTGCAGATGTTTGGTCTAGAAACATAAGCGTTAGCACACGTGAGTCGAGGTGAAGTTAAAGCGATCGCCGTAGGTCGCAATCAAAATCACTTACAATATCTGTAGTGATGAGCTGCCCGGACCGTAGCATATTCACCCAGTACCGGATTAGAACTGCCAGCTTGTTACGTGGCTCCTCCGGGAACTGTTTGTACAGGACGGCCTCAAAGCAATCAAGACGCACAAACATGGCAAATAGCAGCGAGTCCAGCCAGCAGGTGACCCCTTCACGGTTCTCTGCACCAAGGAGTTTGGTGGTAGGAGAGTAGGGTCTGATGATGCCCTCGATGGAATCCTCCAGCAGAATCAGGGAGAGGAATGCCCTGTCCAGATCCCCTTGGGTGGATAGCAAGGCGTAGCTGCAATTCTCTTCTCTCAGACCCACGATCCCAATCTCTCTGATGCGACGTTCTAGCTCTTTGACCTATGTACGGGTCAGCGGGGTAAAGTGGTGATGGGAGATCTGGCGCGTACCTTCTTCTTGTGTTCCGGACCGTTTTCTGGAACCACTTCTGATGTGAAAAAGCCCTGAAAGAGAGGCTTTGAAAGAATGTGAGACGACTATAGCAATCCAGATTTAGTATTTCATAGAGAAGTATATCGCTACAAGTCTGACAATCAGATACATACCTCGTCTTTGCCGTGCTTCTCATGCCTGCTGTGCCGATCACGTCGGGCAAGAAACCGGTGGATGCCACTCATTGTAACAAATGCAGGAGATGCAAAGAAAACAAGGAGATCTTAGAGAGAAAGAAAAGACGCGTGAAAAGGTGCAATGATGTGGGGGGACATGAAGTGGAAGAGAAAATTGGAGACTAGCACAGAGCTAGAAAAGGATGCAAGATGACAGGGAACATGAAGGGCGTATGAGATAGCAAAATGAACTCTTCTGACCGAAACACAAGCAGGGAATCATGGCAACAAGATCACGAAGGCAGATCACAAGGTAGATCGATCATCACTCGCGGGGCACTAATTGGATGCCTGGTGGGTAAGGCGATTTTTCACGTGACTGGATGGGACCCGTCAAACAATTTTCGGGAGCCAGACCTCCATCTCCGCTCGGGTGCTCACCACGTTCGTTCGACACAACATGGCTGCCCGAGAGCCATCAAGATACCTAACACGGACACTGCCACGGGCGATTGTCCCGTCGGCTCGTCCGCAGACCCTAGCATGCCGGCGCAATGCCTCTGATGATGCGCCAGCCAGGCGTCTGTCCAACCATCTGGCCGAGCTGGAGACCGAGTCCTCCCTGGCCACACCACTGCCAGAGGAGGCAGTGAAATCATTCAACCCCGTTGCAGCCGCAAAGTCCCGCAGAGCTCAGCTCCCACGCAGTCGGTATGTCCTATGTCTCTGACAATTCCCCTGGCGCTTGGTCTTGACCTTGATCTTTTCTGCAATTCCAAACTCTCCTGCAATTATATAATATAGCCTCTAACATGCAACCCTAGATACCAATTCCGACCCCCAAAATACGACCGCGGCCCTCTCCACCCGCATCAACCACCACCGCCATCAGACCCGTCCTCGCGCGTATTCGTACCGGGCCCCTTCTCCCTGCCACGCGTCCAACAAACCTACGACGCCACAATATCATCCGACATCCTCACGCTGTGCTACGTGCACAACCCACCAGGCTTCACCCCACCAGCCAAGGCACCCCGTCTCCGCGAATGGGACGACAGCTCCCCCTACCACAAGAACCGTCCTCTACGCGGGCCACGCGGCGGCGATGTCCTACGACTCCTGCGCAAGCCAATTAAATTCAACAGCATCCCCCAGCTAGAGCGCATTACCATCCACAGCTACGTTAAGCAGGCTGCTCAGGAGAACTCAGGCTGGCTGCACGTCGCCGGGATGGCCGTGCAGGCCATTTCGAATAAGCGTGTCGAGACATTCAAGTCCCGCGCTAGTGTGTCGACTTGGAGTATTGCCCCTGGGAGGGATACTGTTGCTGTCAAGGCGGAGCTGCGCGGGGAGGATATGTATCACTTCTTCGGGAAGTTGGTTGATGTTGTTCTGCCGAGACTGAAGGACTGGCCTGGTGTGAAGGGGACGAGTGGTGATAGTAGTGGGAATATTACCTTTGGACTGGAGCCTGAGCAGGTTGCTCTGTTTCCGGAGATTGAAGTCAACTATGACATGTGAGTGCTACACATTATTCTCTTCGGTTTGGTTGGATCTAACGCTGTGCCAATAGGTACCCTCCTAAGATGATCCCCGGTTGCCACATCACCATCCACACCAGCGCCAGGGCGGACAAGGATGCACGCCTGCTCCTTAGTGCCATGGGTGTGCCCTTCCATGGGAAGATCGTCAACTAGATGAGCCCTGAGTTTGCCTCTTGTCATTTAGTGAATCCTTTTCCTTTGTTCAATATGTAACCTTAGAGATGGCCTGCAGAGTGGCCAGTGTGATTGGCGGATATGTACTATTTCTTTTTCCTACGTCAATTCATTCCCATTCAGCATATCCAGATCCGATATTATAGTAGCCTGATACGACCTGGCCCTCAAACACTGTAGCGTAGGGATGATGGCGGCACTTTGTACTCATACCTTTGGCAGGCAGCAATGCATGCAGCTACTTGTTAGAAATGAGGCAACAGCCTACAAAGAAAGGTATTATTAGATATTGAATGAATTCCTCATTCGAGTTCCATGTTCATCTAATCAACCAGGCAGAAACACAACACGAAACCAGCTCGATTGCATTTCCACCGTCACCCCAGACCGAGAGATATCCACATTAAACGAAGAAAACGACAAAAACCAAATCACCATCATGCGTAAGATCGTATTACAGAGTTAATAGGTAGTAGAACCCAGCCCCCATCAAGGAAGCGTGTTGGCCAGGAACTTGCACTGGAGCAACTCATCCGCACTCGGGCGCAGCTGGTAGTCGACCTGGAAGGTCATGTCTAAGAACTCGACAGCCTCCTGGCTGACGTGCTCTGGAGCAGGCGGACGGGCCTGGTTGCTGCCAATGGCGAAGATGGCCTGCAGTTGGCTGCAGTCCGGGAAGGGGTGGACGCCGCTCAGCATTTCGACGACGAGACAGCCCAAGCTCCAGATGTCGGCCTTTTTGGTGTGCGCTGTCTGGCGCACGACTTCGGGTGCCATCCAGTACACGCTGCCTTGCAGGGAAGGACGGTGCAGATGGCTACCAGCACCGCCGCCGACGCTAGCGCGAGAACCCAGGACCGTGGATGCTTCCACGCGTTTGGAGATGCCGAAATCGGAGATCTTGACGCCTCCCTTGTTGTCCACGAGGATGTTGGCGCCCTTGATGTCGCGGTGGATGATGTCCCGGCTGTGGAGGTAGGAGAGACCGGTGAGAATCTGTCGGACAAAGTTCTTCACCAGAGGCTCTTGGAAGGTGTTGTATTGCTTCAGCATCGTTGCGATGGAGCCACCAGGCACATACTCCAGGAAAATGTTGAGGTACTGGTCATCGGTCGCGGTGCCAAGGTATTGCACGATATTCGAGTGGTGAAGCCCTTGTAGGAGTTCGATTTCGTGCTTGAGGGCCGTGACCATGCTGTTCTTCCGTTGGTCGAACTCGGTCCCTTTCGTGGCCGAGGGGATCTCGACTTGCTTGACAGCCATGAGTTCACCGGTAACGGCGTGGAGGGCAAGGAAGACGCTTCCGAAAGAACCTTCACCAATCAAGGAACCCTTCATCCAGTTCTTGGGCGCAAAATTATTCCCAGCCAAGAAATCGCTCAGGTCCACGTCCTCTTCCTCGCCATCCTCGGCCACGAACGCGCTCAAACGGTCATTGAACGAACCACCATCAGTAGCGGCGACGCTCATGCTCTCGTCGAAAAAGCTCTGGCGAGCAGGATTCGGCTCATCGGAGGAGCCACTGTCAAAGGAGACGTACGACTTGCGATTCGGCTCGACAGGAGACTCCTCTTGAAGTGGCTGCAGAGAACTGGAGGCGACAGAATCCCGATACGAGGATTGAGGGAGGTTGAATTTGGAGACCGACAAAGGCCGGGAGTTTTGTTGGTTTGGCTGTGCTCCAGGCTGGCCTTGAAGCCAGCTGTCGGCAATACTGGGAATTGGGGGGATTTGAGGCAGCGGCGGTAACGGAGGCGCGTCCTTGAGACTGGACGCGTAGCTGTAATTGCTGACAACACTCATGCGGCTCATGCGGCTCGCCGCGCGACTCAGGCGTTGAGATCTCCGGACAGACATACGCATCGTCTTCTCGATGTCCTCCTTGTCGTGACTGGGGAAGAAGGATGGAAGTTCGTGAATGATCATCTCACTCGGAGGTCGTTGTCCAAAGAACGACCGCAGCTTAGACACCGGATGACGCTCGGGATGGCGTTCAATGGCATAGGGTGGTGGTAGCGCATCTTGATCGGTGGAATTAGACGGACGATGCCGAGGACCAGAGCCCCGGGGAGAAATGGGCTGCTTGATATTATGCCAAGATTCACCCGTCAACTGTTGGATCTTGAGCTGGTTGCGCATGTTCGAGCCACTCAAAGCACTCAGATGTTGAGCCTGACTTTCGTCGACGGCGAGCTGAGAGGCGCGGCGAATCTCGTCCATGTCGGGTTCACCTGCATGGACTTTCCGGAGAATCAAGCGGCCTCGTTCAGATTTGTTAACGCCTTCGCAGATTTCCATAAGCTCCTTGTCCGTAAGCTTCCTGCAATTGGACAAATCCGGATCCAACCCGTCCAGCACGTAGAAGCAATAGTTTCTGTACTGGTGCTCGGGAAGCTGAAGCTTCCTCAATACACACAGAATGACCTCGTCGTGCGTTTTACAGTTGCGGATATCGAGAACCTTGGTTTGTCCACCGGTGTAGATGACCCGAATCACCGGGGAGTTTGGTGGGAGAGCGCCCATGGTGATACCATCCAGACTCGGATTCCGTGGGTGCTTAGCGTCGCCGGTACTCGGATTCCTACTACTGTTGTAGCGACCAGCACGGAGACCAAAGTCGCCGCCAAGCGGGGAGTATCCATCATCCTGCTGGGACAAGCGGCGAGTCGGCACCTTCGTGGCCAATGCTGCCTTCTCCAGTGCAGCCAACGTTTGCTGTCCTCCGACGTCAGCACGTGGTTCGTCGTAAGAAGGGCAGACGATCTCACCATGTTCTTTGCCCGGCAAGTCGGACCGGTTTTGGTACGGAGCTGCTTGATGGCGACGAAGATGCGCACTCGGTCCCCGACTTTCTTGATGCCCATTTCCTGCAGGATCTTTTGGTCACATTCGAGCAAGTTATCCCCCGTGAAGTTGTTGGCTGTCCCGGATTAGCCCCAATAGCTGTGGCAAAGAGACAGGGGCGGTCATACCTTTAAAAATAGGCTCATATTGGCCACACTTGATACCGTGAAGCCAGGTGATGACCCGTTTCTCATCCCAAGCCCTGTGTAGAAAGACCGGTCAGCACGATCATCGCCATCGCATCGCTGCTCCCATAGATGACGGGTCGTACCTCACGGCCGCCAGTTCGTCCTGGCCATCTGAAAACTCCGACTTTGTCGGGCTGCTAAACCCCACACCCTCCTGAGGTTTCGTGTTCATCGTCGGCCGTTGTGATGTGGTGGGAATGTAGGATGTCACTGGTGTCTGGGTGGTCGGTCCGCCCAGAGGCGCTGCATAGGGCGTTTTGGAAGCCAGCATTGTGATCCCCAGCTCTTGTTACCGGTCAGTGCCTGGTTGACACTACCTTCCTATCGCAGAGCCCTGATCTCCCACCTAGAGAGACGACCGTGGTGTGGAATGATTCAAATCGATCGTCGGTGAGGAGAAGGGTGACGTAGTCAATGCATAGTCTCGACAACCTGCTCTTGGTCGGTTAGCAGGGAATTGCATTAGTGTTGATGGCGTGTGCAAATGAGAAGAGACGGCGGTTGGGGGCGGGAGGGCGATAGATGGTCGGAGTCGGCCCGACGCTGTAACCAGGGGCAAGGGGTTGTGTATCACGTACCAGGGAGTCGCAACGGGTCAATGGAATCAATGAATGAGCTGGGCTGGATTCAAATGGGAGACGAAATAGATGGCAAAAGAGAAGAAAGCGATCGGCGTTGAAACAACACCGCCTTAGTCAGATCGAGCCTGTTCCCCACGGGTTTCAGGGCATGTTTCATCCCTTGCAAACCGATTGACCCACTGCGCGGGCTTTGAAACGCATGAGACGCGTCGAATCAGTCGGACATACCGCAGTGTTTCGTCCTAGGGCTGTCTCGTAGTTATTTACGTGTCGGATAATATTAAACGAGTCTCGTTGGTGCCTAAGTCGAGGGGAGCGTCCACCGCCCAAGCATGGCCCACCGGCTCCGCCCGGACACAGGAACTGGATAGCACGCAGAACGGAATCATCATGGAGTCATGCTCCAATGGTGCTCCGACGAGACCAGTCTCCATCGCCAGTTCCTATCACCACCTAAGAAACCATCCGGATCCCACCTCGTAGCAGTCACATGACTCCCCCTCATCCCCACAGATTTCCCCGCTCGACAGCCTCAAATTCTGCTTCTACACGGATTCGTGCCTTCGTAGTCCCTGTGCCCTCCACCATGGACGACAAGGACGAGGTCAAGATCAAGAAGAAACAGGTGCATCGCAAGTCCCTCTCCTGCGAGTACTGCAGTCGCTCCTTTGCCCGGCTGGAACATCTCCAACGCCATCTCCGCACCCGTTGAGTAACCCCCTGGCTCCCCTCGCTGGATTTCCATTCCTAATGTAGGACAACAGATACGAAGGAGAAACCCTTCTCATGTGACATTTGCTCCAAGTCCTTTGCCCGGAGGTAATCATTCTTCCCCTCTCTGCCCCCTCTCCCCGCAGTCCCCTCGCTGACCATCCGGCACAGCGATCTCCTGGTGCGCCATGAACGATTAGTCCATCCCGCCGAGAGTGCCGCCAACCGCGAGCATCGGGCACAGCACAATGGCCACGAGAACCACCACCTGCACCCCCAACACCACCAACCCCACCATGATCTCCCCATCCAACCCAACATCATTCATCCGCCGCATCACGAGTCGCGAATGTTGGAGCTGGCGGATGCCATCCCCGTCCACACCCAGCCCGTGCCTCCCCCACCCGCGCCAGAAGTCCAGGTGCAGCAACCGTCGATAGTCGATACACCGCACTTCAATCCGTCCTGGGGTTATGACTTGAATCTGCTGTCGCATGCGGCGAGCCATGTCGCTCTGGAGGGCCAACAGGAAGGCCTGGAATCGATGAGAAAACCCGCGCACTCAGCCAGCCAGTCATCACAGCCACTGCCACAGGCCCAGGAACGAACCATCACAGACACTTACGGGGTAGAACCGTCGATGCTCGACCTCACGGACCTAGGAGATCCTGTCCAAGATTTCACGGTCTTTCTGGAAAGCGTAGGACTGTCCTCGGATTGGGACTCGGGGGTATTCTCATCGGTTGAGGAACCGATGCTGCCGCATAACATGTCGATCGACTCCAAACCACCGGTTCGCGAGACGGCGCGACTCGGGGGTGAGTTGATGAGTGACCCGCGAGTGACCGATGACCCACCATCGTTTTCGAATTTTGGGTCTCGATTGCCTTCGCTCCAGCCAGAATCCCACGAGATTGACGAGCGCATTGGCCTGTCGGATGACAGCCCCCGACCGGCATGGGATATCTCAAATTCGGACCGGCAGGTCTTCATCTCAAAGCTCGAGGAGTTCTCCTTTGTTCTCCCCAAGGGCTTTGTTCCGCCATCACGACATGCACTATCTCGGTTCTTCGCCGGGTATATTAATGGACTGAATGAACATCTTCCATTCGTACATGTTCCCACGCTTTCGATTGCCAAGTGTTCCCCGGAGCTGACGCTAGCGCTGGCCGCAGCTGGCTCACACTACCGCTTCGAGAATAACCGCGGGATTGACCTATTTTATGCGGCCAAGGCAATTCTTCTGGAGCGCTTGCGCCGCCGAGACAGCAGGCAAGTGCCTTATCCTTCATGGAACTATCTCTCCCCCCCATCCGCTGTCCAGAACTCGCGTGGATCATCCATGATCTCCAATACGGCCAGCAGCCCGTTCCAGCAGCATCACCAACCGATGCCTAATCCTCCAGTGATCCCGTCCATATACACACCGGATGATTCCGACGCACATATGGAGGTGATTCGGACATTCTTGCTACTGACCGTATTCGCATCCTGGGAGCGACATCCGGAACTCTTGCGGGAGATTCTTTCGCTCCAGAGCACTTTGGCCAGACTCGTTCGAGAACACGGCTTATCCGAACCCGCTCCTACGCTAGACCCCATCACCTGGGAAGAATGGTCACGAAGAGAAGGCAATCGACGAACGAAACTCATCGTGTACTGTTTCTTCAACCTTCACTCGATCATGTACAACATCCCTCCCCTGATTTTGAACGGGGAGCTGAAGTTGAACATGCCCTGTTCGCATGAACTCTGGAAAGCCAACAATGCCATTCAATGGCGACGAGCGCATCGGTACCGGCTTGGGTCCGACGTGCCCTTCCAGGAAGCGTTCGCCCGGCTGTTCATGAAGTCTGCCACGTCTGTCCCCTCGGCACCCATCTCCCCTCTGGGCAACTACATCCTTATCCATGCTATTATTCAACAAATTTTCTTTGCGCGGCAGCTATGTCTCTCCGCCCCGACTATGCAAGGAACCAGCTTGAGACAGGAAGATTTGAACGCGCTGGACAGTTCTCTGGGTGCCTGGAAAGCTCTGTGGAAACGCACGCCAGAATCCAGCATCGACCCTCAAAATCCCGCAGGACCTATTGCCTTCACATCCACCGCACTCTTGGGCCTTGCATACATCCGCCTGCACGTCGATCTCGGCCCGTGCCGCCACCTCATCACCCAAGACCCAATGCAAATCGCAAGTGCACTGAACTCCTCGCCTCCCATCGCCCGCAGCCCTCGCTTAATCATGGCCCTCCTCCACTCCGCCCACGCTCTTTCCATCCCCGTCCGCCTGGGCATCGACTTCGTGGCCCGAACCCACTCCTTCTTCTGGAGCATCCAGCACTCCCTCTGCAGTCTCGAGTGCGCATTCCTGCTCAGTCGCTGGCTCCTCGCCATCCCCGCAACACAGTCCGAGCAGCGCCTGTCCGAGCACGAGCGCAAACTCCTCCTGTGGATCAAGAGCATGATGGACGAAACAGACATGGCTGTTGATCCGCCCGGTGCTCCTGACCCGGAGTTCGTCGCTAATCCTTACAAGGTCCGCCAGCTTAGCGTGGCCATCGTCCGCGTCTGGGCGAGAACTTTCAAGGGGAATACTAGCTGGGCTATTGTCGACCTGGTGGGATCTAGCTTGGATGCTTATGCTGATCTCCTGGAGAGCTGAGCAGATGCGCTGTCAATGGGCATGCATGCGTGCATGCATACCTTTACTTTTTACTTTCCCTTGGTCCATATGATATCTAATGGCGTTTATGTATATGCGGGATGAGGAACGGGTGTTTGTCTTTTCTTCTTGATATTTGGGTCAAGTTTCTTGTTGGGCCGGTTTGCATGTATTACGACTCCAGCACCTTTGTTGTTGCCGTCTATACCCCCCGGTTGATGCGATGCGATTATCTTTTATGAGCCCGGACACGTGAGATGAATTCTTCGGTTTCATCGTTATTAAAACGATTTTGAATTCTTATGATAACAACTTTTGTGAACCGGGAAGAAATGAATTATGGCGCATTTCGTTTCGTCTTCTGTATATCTGGGTTCTTTTCGGGTTCTTCATCCGGAGGACTAACTTGTAGAGAGAGAGAGAGAGATGGGTGGGGAGAGTCTGCGAACTGAGCTCCAATCCTTGTCTGAGAAGACTTGTGTACAGAGGATGGCTACGAACTAGGCGGACATTGATGAATTGCTATCATTACCCCAAACAAAATCTTCTCCATTTGTACGGCCGAAACTACTTGATAGGGCTAGTGCTGGAGGACCCGCCCGGACATAACAACAGAGGAGCGGAGAAGCGTCCAAGCTCACCCATAGATCCCGCCTTGTACTAACCCCCGACTCATTAATTATTGACTTAATAGTCCGAAATAGGAACATATGTACGTCTCCGAGCCGGATATCCTCGCTCCAGCCGGAGGAGCTCGCTTCGGGCTGGGAGGACTTGCTTGCCCTTGCCCTAAGTTACTAGTCACTACGGAGACTGTAAGCGCCGAGCAGACTAGTTGAGCGAGCACCTAGAGACCAGCCAGAGCGGGTTTTGGTACCAATCAGCATTCGTTTCTTAACGTGGTTGCCTCATTCATATCCTTTTCTGCGGAACTTTTGCTGCGCTAGGATCATGGTGGGAAATACTTCTCCCGTCTGTGGTCCTTCATCCCCTCGGTCTATATGAACGGACCATACTGGGGTATTATGTGGGGTTCTAGTTGGGTAGTGCATGTACGCCATTGATGAATCAAGAATAGATTACATTTGTCGGGGTGAGCCGACTCTTGAGGAGATGAGAATATTTCATTTCTCCGAAGCGGGGAGCTCGATAGACTGAGTAGTTGGTTCTTCTTGACTTGATTAATGGCACGAAGGATTTAACATAAAAGGCGAGGCTGCGGCATTTGGTCTTGGCTTCTGCTGCATACAAGTAGGCACTTGAGGTGACTAGTCAAGTTAATAACTTCAAAGGACTGGTTTCTGATAAGCGTTGTCTCGCCATGTATTCTCCTTAGCCGTGTCCTTGATGACGGCGACATCGCTGTTATCCAGCACGGCGTGTGGTGCAGCACATCCACGCGTCACTCCGCCGAGCGTCAAGGTCCGCAATGGGCCTTACCACGGCATTTTGAAACAGCACTATGGCCAAGACGTGTTTCTTGGGATGCCCTTTGCGCAGCCTCCGGTGGGAGACTTGCGGTTCCGCCAGCCACGGTCATTAAACGCGATTTGGGACGGCAGTCGAAGTGCAACGGCTAATTATCCCGAGTGTTGGGTGCTGGGCAATCCTTTCTCGGAAGACTGTCTTGCCATCAACGTGGTGCGGCCGCATGGTGTTGCAGAGGGTGACAAGCTGCCCGTCGCGGTGTGGATCTATGGCGGTGGATGGGTGGCTGGTGGAAGCCAGGACCCGCGGTATAACCTCTCGTTTATCATTGAGCAGTCTGTGCAGATGGATTATTTGCAGGGGCAGTAATCCATCGCGTTCGGACGATAGTTGATTGCGGTACTAGGCGCACTCTTGTTATATCCACGACCAGGCTAATTGATTTCCACTTCAAGGCTGGCCCCGAGGAAGTCTCTCTCGGTTTCTTGTAACGCTCGTCGGCACAAATTGTAGCGCAGACATGGACTTTTCCAGCTCATCAATCTCCATGTCCTTTGGTGTCCCCGGATGAGCGCCCAGGGGCGGCGGGGGAACAGGCGTATTCGAGTGAGAAGCAGAGCTCCTCCGCCGCAATCTACCTTCCTGGGCAGACGAGACGGACGTCATAGACATGCGTCGCCGGTGGCTGTTCAAGGGCCGTAGCAGGGACGTCTGCTTGTCAATGCCATCATTGACGATGTAGAAATTGTAGGTCTGGTGGGGAAGCTTTCAGTCAGTTGGCTTGTTGAAGTAATGGGTGATACTACATACCCGGGGAAACATATGTTTATCTATCAGATGCAGTCTTCTTTTCTGGGGTGTGGAGCATTTCCGCTCGCATGTCTCGATGAAGCAGCCATACTATTCGGAGTCGTCAGCTACAGCACAGTCGGATTACAATGCAATTGCAGACTAACCATCTTCTCCCCTCGTGCTTTGCGAGCAGCAAAGAGTGGGTCATGGTTTTCCTCGATGTGAACATTGAGGAGATGACCGGTAGGGAAGTTCTTGCTGCACTCCGAGCAGCGATTGACATGAGCCTGGCGATAGTGGACCTCGTAGTCTTCGTAAGTAGCAAATGAGAGCGTCTCTCGGTGGGGGGGCAGAGAACAGTGCATGACTTTGACTGTATTCTGGTCTAAATTGGGTCGCTCAAATGGTGCTGGAGGTGGAGTGGCGGTGGTTGATGATGGAGTTGGAGACCTTGAGAACTCCGGTTCCTCGAGATGCCCGTCGCTTGAGGGGCTCCGTGAGCGCTTGGCCATGCTGCGTAGTGTCCCGCAGCACCATGTAGGTTGATCAATAGGCGATATGGGCTCCCATCTGAGAGATTGCTCACTAGCACACTGAGATATGCCGCAGCATGTTGTCCTGTGCAATTGTGAGGGATGTCACTAGGATAATAATCATCCAGCCATGATCGTGATTGTGTACAGGCACAAAAACGCATAGCACAAATGATAGAATGATTCACCGCCCAGAATTTCTGCCAATAACCGCCCTCTATTTCCCCCCAGTATTTTCCGCCTCAGGCGCATGCTTCGGATCTTCCTGTTTTGCTGCTGCGCTTGCTCTCCTTCATCTTCTTTGGTTCGTCCATCTGGCCATACTGATGGCTGGCTTACTTCTGTCCTCGCCCGACGTCCAGCCATTAGCCATCTGACAGGCGAAGGTCATCGGACCGGGCTTCTCATAAGCATGGCGTCCTCATTCCAGGATTCATGGCAGTGAGTCCTCTTGTTACCTCCTTTTGCAATGGCAGAGTGAGTGGTCGTTGATCAGTCGCATTATCTAGGATTGCACTTGCAGCCGAAAGCGTGCTGTCCAAGGGCCTCGCTGAGAAAGAGAAAGGGCCCGCGTTCACAGACCTATCCCACTTCTTGTCCGAGTCAGTACCTAGAAAATGTACTCCATCCGGTGCGCATCACAGATCTGACATTGTTGCTTGCTTTGTAGGTTCCGGATCGCTTGCCAGAATGCCATCCTCTTGGATTTCGACTCCGCGCGTGACGCCAATGTGGAGGATCGTCTATGGGATGCGCACCTGAAATTGAACACCCGGTTTCGCAAACGGCTAGCTCGGGTGAGTGAATATCTGTTATATGGCGTGTGGCATTTCTGATCAAAGGCACCCTGATAGTACCGCGAGGAGACCACAAAGAAAAAGCCGGTGGAGAAACGGAAGCTCGAGAAACATTACCTGGACTTTATCAAATCGAGCCAACGATTCTATCGGGGATATATCCAACATCTGTCATCGCACTTTGGCGGGATCGTGGAGTTGGAGAAAGTGGCGCGGAAATTCAGCTTCGAGAGTGAGCCCTTCCTGTGCTATCATCTCAATTACCCGGTCGCCAGGCTAACGGTGCTTCATACAGATCTCTCGGCGCAGCCTCCAACTCGTGTTTCAAGCGATCTGCGCAAGCGCATTCTTCAATCATGCCATGCGACGCTCATTCGCCTCGGAGACCTCTCCCGCTATCGTGAAGCTGAACTTGTGAGCAAGGATCGCAACTGGGGCCCTGCCATCGGATACTATGATCTTGCTTCGGTGATATATCCCGCGTCTGGGGCATCTCATAATCAATTGGCCATCATTGCTCTTGCAGATGCCAATCACCTTCGGGCTACGTACCACCTCTACCGAGCACTGTCCGCCCAGGAACCTCATCCGTCGGCGAAAGGAAACCTGGAAATTGAGTTCAAGAAGGTAATGAATGCATGGGCCAAAAGAGAGCTGATTCGACCGGAGGATGCTGGCATTCCAGGAAGAGCATTAGCTCCTTGGTTTGTCTATCTGCATGCTCAATGCTACAAGGGAACCGACTTCCCCGAGCATGATGAGCTGGAGAGTGAAGTACTTAGCCAACTTGCCGTTGATATCAGAGAGCGTTCGCTCGAAGGCACGCTCCAAAAGTTCTGCCTGGTTAACATAGCGGCAGAAGCCTTTGCCCGCACGCGAGCAACTGGTAAGTACTGGCAGCACTACTCTTTCCAAACCAGGCACTAACCAAAATTACAGATGGACCGGTTTCGAATGCTAGCGTCTTCTTTCAGCGCATCAACGTCAAGACGTTCTTCACCCTTCTGCAAATCCTATTAGTCGAACTCGAGCGATTTGCCGTCGAGGATCCGAGCAACAAAGAGAACAAGAACGGCCCGGATAAGGTGACGGTGGTTGCTCGCCGGATCTTGCCAGCACTTCGTCATTATAGTTCCTGGCTCCTGACGACCAGCGATTTCCTGGCTACACAGAAGGAAGAAATTGACTCGTCTCTTTCCATTCAAATCAAGGAGTTCTGGAAGATCTATGCGAGCACTCTGTCCCTCCTCGCATCTACGTTTGATATTGTGCGTCTTCCCGAGATTGATTACCTTTTGGAGGAAGACGAAGAAAGCCTCGGGTTTGCGCCTTTGGATCAGGAGGCTACTTCCCGCCGTTACGCCGGTGTGAATAGTCAGCCAAAGCCTCGCATGAACGACCTTGGGGTGGAACGAAGTCACCCGAACATGGAAATGCTTTATCGCATCCGCGAGTTCGTCATTGATGGACTCGACCTGGTTGTCAGAAAGGTACAATCCGTTTTTTATTTTATCTAGACATGAGTTTGACTAACATCATCACAGCAAATCCCCGTCGCCCTTGTCGATGACGAAGACAAGAAGACTTTCATCTTCCAGGAAGAAGGGCTTCCGTCTCAATTTTTCTCAAGCCCGCATGGCCATCAGCAGACACTCTCGACTGCGAGCATTCAAAGAGAGGACATCCCACAAGGAACACAAGATACGAACTCTGTTGCAGAGGGTCGGAGTATGTTTGGCGACTCTCAGTCGGCCTCGGTGTCCATGTCTGCCAATATGAACCGCATCGTCGAAGGTGTTGAGCGGCTGGTCGAGTCGGACACGTACGAGAATTCGCCCAATGACCAGCTTTCTTCCTTCCTAGGCGGAGCTGCAACCATGCCGACACCGACCCAGATTGGGCCCGACGCCAATGCTTACCCATTCAACGATCGCAGTCCGCAGGCCACGGGTACGCCTATCGGTCATGAAATTGGTCAGCCAGCAGTCAATACTCCAAGACCCGTTCTGTCTGGCTTCCCTAGCATCGGCGGCCCTAGCATCTGGAGTACTGGCTCCCCTGCTTCCGCCTCGTCACGCGGGCCGCCTCCTGGTTTGAGCCAACAGGCGCCTTTGCATCCCATGGCCACCACCAATATGAATATCCAAGAACATTCCCCGTATCGGGGGCTAGCCCAGACTCGATTTTCTGATATAGGAAGCTCATTCCCTTCCTCGCTGGTGCCCTCGCAAAACCTGTCCAGCATGCCACCCCCTGTTGGACAAGGATGGGAACGGAATCCAACCAGTCGAACGACATTTGGCGCTTTCGACGTCCCTAGCCAACCGATGTCGACTGGAACAACAGATGCTTCGTGGGCCAACAACGCCTTCATCGGCAGCAGCCTGTCTTCTGGGACTGATCCCTATAGTTCCGGTCTCAGTGGGAACCGCAAATCCGTTACTCAAATCAGCGCCATTGGCCCAACTCCGCCGTGTGGTCAAGGCGGTTGATTTCACGGCAATTTCGGGTTGTATGATACTTTCGTGCATGCAGATAGCATGCAGATTAGCACACGGATAACCGATGGCCCTTCTGAGGGCAACCTCGCTTCTTCTTAAGCTCGGCTCTTTCGACAGAACCAGTAGCCCAGTGATGTGCTCCTCTGCATTACTCTGCATCCCCCGTTCAAGCCTGCCATGACCTGTCTCCAACACCGTCGTGAGAATATTCCCAGATTACATTTTCCGGGACGAAGCTCAGCCCTATCGCCAGGTAAATTATGGTAGTGGAGCGAGTGGACAACCACGGATCCCCGGAACTCGATCTTGAGATCTTCCTTTCTTTCTATGTGGCACTTTCATCGTTGATGATGCATGCATTGCGCGTTCAACACGCGACAGAGGGAACTCGACGGCCATCGAGATGGATAGTGCAGGCGCCGTCTTCGGCAGCTCCCTTTTGCCTCGTTCAGTTTTTTGTTTTATTTTCTTTTGGCTTCCTTTCATGCGAAATGACCCCTGGTGCAAACCTTTTGTTCTTTTTTCTTTGCCTTTATTGTTTTTACTGCGGAGCCCTTTCATTCGGCGCCCGAGGTTCAGCGACTGCACTGCAGGTTGCCAAACTTCAACTGGCTTGAGGTTAGGGCTCGCCATTGTCTATGCAGATAGCGGTATTATCCCCAGGCACTTGGAAATAGCATTCCCCACATTGCCATGCTTTAAATCTCTTGAGCCTTGTAGATGGATGATTCGCAATGAGGGGAGCCCTTTTGTAGATCACCCAGCAGGCAGAGACTTATCCCTGTTGACTGCGCCGCATCTTGGGTATCTTGAATCACTATCCCCTATTTTGCCTCACTAACTCATATTCACAACAAGACCACTCACTTCACTACTAGATCTTCCCCTTGGCTATATGATCAATGGGAAAAGCGATCCAATATCTCCAGGGTGCACAACACCACCCGCTGAACGCCTCGGAAAATCCGCTTTCGCGACTATTTCCACACCCCACGGGGAGCGAGCAGCTGTCATACTATCCTTATTCATAGCGGGAATGGATTTAAAATCGAAGTTGTCCTGATTATTCTGGGTGATATGCGCAGTATTAGGAGCAAACCAGTCTACATAGGCTGGGACAGTCATTTCAAATTATTTCCACTGGAGCCAATAGTGAGGGGTTTGGGGCGGCAGTGGGTGCGGTAATAGAGGATCTAAGCTTTATACTCCTGCTATCGTTATTGATACGGGATCGGGACTGTCTGGATCCCCAGTGTATCCTCATGATGCTACTAGTAGGGGGTCCTGAAGCGCGGGTCTGCTGGATCTGTTTGGAATGAGGTCAGGCTCGGGGCGCGGAATTCCTGAGATCTACTCAGGGTGTTGATATGACCAGAGATAATGACGTGCAAGGAGAGGAGAGCTAGTAGTGCTGCAGGTTGATTACCTGGTGTGTACGTTATGACTGAAGCTATTGTCCGTTTTCTATTTGGTTTGGTTTTCAGACGAGTGTGAACTCAAGATATGGGACAAAAGAAATTGAGAGGAAAAAGGGTATAGATAGAGGGTTGAATCATCAAGCGTTGAGGGGAGTGCGAAATTCAGGTGTGGAGACATGAATTCATTGCACGAGATCAGTAGTGATATCGGGAGGTTGAAGATGATTTTGTGTTGAAGGGTGCGGGTTTGAGTTAGTTAGAGGGGCTGGTTTGTTGTGTGTTGTCTATGTGTTTCTTCGTTTCAAGGAAAGAAAGAGATAGCGGCTCTTTAGGCGCGGGAGTAGGTTTGCTTAGGGAGGGGGAACCTGTATTTAGGGTTAGTCTTTTCATCACGGGAATATATCTGATAGGGAGAACTCACGAGGTTCCCAGCTCCTGGATGCTCTTGCTGGCCAGCCATTGGCCCATGTCGATGCTGTCCTCCAGAGACTTGCCCTGCAGGATACCGGCACAGAAACCACCAGCGAAAGCGTCGCTGAAGGATTGACAGGTCAGCACATATGCAGAACTTGAGAAGATAGGGTCAATACTCACCCAGCACCAGTGGTGTCTTCGATGTCCTCCTTGGGAACCTGACGAATGGCGAACTCCTTCAGCTGGACATCACCGTTGGCCGAGGCAATGCCCACCACGGTGGGCAGAGTGCCCTGGGTGACAATGGCGATTCTGGGACGCTGGGTGTTCTTCTTGGGCAGCTGAGCGAGCTTCTTAGTGATCTCGGGGATATCTTCCGTGCCCCACTCGTGGCTGGCAGAGAAGGCACGGGCCTCGGCCTCATTGCAGAAAGTGTAGTCGGTGTAGGGCATAACGCTGTCCAGCTGGTCCTTGAAGAACTGGGGGATGAAAGGAGCGGAGAGCGAGAGCATGAAGACCTATATCAAGCCAAGTCAATCAGACAAATCCCCTTAACACCGGAACGGAACCTACCTTGTTCTTCGCAGCGGCCTCTTCGGCGAGAGCCAGAATGGCGGGCACACAGACAGTCAGATGGTAGCCACCGACATAGTACACCTGAGCCTTCTCGACCAGCGACCAGATCTGGGGCTGCTTCAGGTGCTCGATCTTGTACTCGTTGGCAGCAGCAAGGTGGGTGCACATGCTACGGTTGTGGCCGGTGATGACAACACCGCACTTGCCAGTGGGCTGGACATCATCGACACGGTACTCGGTGTGGACACCGGCCTCCTCGCAGGTCTTCTTCAGCAAGTCGGCGTACTTGTCCTTGCCGACACAGCCGATGTAGAGCACCTGATTGTCGGGGAGCATGTACTAGGAACAGAAAATTGTCAACTGATGGACCAATACCGGGATAATAATCACTATTATGCTTACCTGGGCACCACGGGCAGTGTTCTGGGCAGCACCACCGGGAATCAGCTTGGCATCCCGCGAGAGCAGCTCCTCGTAGAGACCCATGTGCTGGTCCTCGGCCAGAATGGCATCGTTATCCTTCAGGCCATACTTCTCAAGAAGGGCGGCATCACTTAAACAACACCTGTTAGTTCCAGACGATAGAATTCGAGTCAAATATCACCTACCCACGAGCCTGGATGTCTGTCGAGGGGTATGTTAGTATGAGTTAACATTCCATGTCTATCAAGGTCATCTACTCACCAAGGAGAGGGTTCTCCAAGCACAGAAGAGGGTATCCTTGGGGAGCAGCCATGATTGCAATGAAATTCGTGCAGATAAGAACACAATTGTCGGGGTGAAAAAGAGGAAGAAATCGAAAAGGTGGGCCTTGGAGGGGTTGGCGTGCGCAGTTTGGCGGCAGAAAACGGGAAGGCGGAGTACGGAGCGGCTTGCTTTCCCCTAGAAATCGACATCATCGGCTATCTGCCTGTCCTTAACTACTACGTACAAACAGCAAAGCATCATCATGGCCGACCACGCCCTGGGGGTCGCTGAGACCATCCAGACTGCCTCAATCAAGCGGCATCCATCCCCAACCCACGACATCAACCCACCCACCGCCGCCTCGGAAAAACAGCCCGTCGTCG
Organism: Penicillium riverlandense; assembly: GCF_028828495.1. Taxonomy (NCBI): domain Eukaryota; kingdom Fungi; phylum Ascomycota; class Eurotiomycetes; order Eurotiales; family Aspergillaceae; genus Penicillium; species Penicillium riverlandense. The sequence goes on from NW_026643194.1 coordinate 5,094,581, forward strand.
CCGCTCCGCCCTCCGACGCCGGCAGCATTTCCTCAGACATCGTCGATGCGAGCCGAGTTGTCCGTCCTCTCCGTCGCCGACAGACTCTTCCACCTCTGCCGGACCTGCGCTTCGAGCAGAGCTACCTAGCCAGCTTGAAGGGTGCCGAGACCTGGGGACGAGTCGGGTGGATTACCGTGAGAGATCAGGTATGCCACCACGCCTGCAAAAGTACACCAAAAAAGAGAGGCTATATGACTAATGCTCGAATCGTATTGCTTAGGTCCTCCTACCCCTCATCCAAGGCACCATATGGACTCTCGCGCTGTCGGGGTGGCGGTTCTGGAACCGCAATGCCTCCCTCAGCGGGCACACGCTCGGAAGTAGGATCCGCAGGTGGTGGTACGAAGTCAACAACTGGCGTCTGCCTCAACAAGGCACCGTTCGCGAACAAACAGCCTCGCAGGTCGAAGAAGTAAGCTATCCTTTTTTCTTCCGGTGGTTGAAGTACCGTATGCGCTTGCGAGAATTCAAAAGTAACTGACGGTGTCGGAGTTTTTGCAGTTCTACACGAGCCAATTTTCGAATACGGGCTCGGATTAATCCAAAAGTTGGTGTGATAGATTGCGTAAGGAGCGTTTGACCAGGGTGATGACTCGTGGTTTTGCATAATTGGCGTTGAGGGTTTGGCAGTTTTTCCTTCGCATTTTCTATATCCCTCGTTTTGCAGCAGATTGGATTTTTTACTGTCTCGACAGGGGGCTGAAGATAGACTCTGTCTGGTCTTTATTTACATGTAATATCACATATTCGACTTGGGCTAGATGACATGGTGGCTTACAAGAAGAAAATGGCATGGATGAGCATCTTTTTATTAGCAAGAGTTCTCATGTATAAAGTACAGCAATTGGACGAGAGTCGCCGTCGTCACACAAATCCCCTGGCGAACCAATAGGGCAGAGTGGTTGGATTTGACTAGTTCATTTTGCATGAAATATCCACTCCTGTTGGCGGGTTCAAGGCAGCACCAAATAGCACAATACGGACACCTAGTGCGGCGGATTTCCTCCTTGAAAGAAAGGGGACTGCGTCGGAGGCATCCCAGGTGGATAGTAAGAACCAGGCTCAGCTGGTTTGGCCTGGGTAACGCCGTTTGATTCTGCCGGTTGCGTATGTTTGGGTGTCTCGAGAGGAGCAGGACCGCTCATTGGTGCAGACGGCATTGAAGGCGCTACCACTGTCGGTCTCTGGCTATCAGTCCCATAGAACGACGGCGGATGCGGAGCAGGTGGCCCAGGAGTCATAGCAGATGCATTCATGGCGGGAGGTCGTGAAAATGATTGAGGGTGTGCAACGGGATGCAAATGCGCGGTCATTGGGGGCAGCTGGGGTTTGGCCTCTTGGGACGGAGGTGTAGGTGTCAGGGAAGACGCATTCATAATCTGTGCCGGCTGAGGAGCCCAGTGTAGTGGTGGAGCAGAATGCATTGCCATGCCAGGCATGGGAGCTTGTCGCATGGTTTCTGAATAGTACTGCGCTGCAGACACCGGAGCGGGTGGTGGCTGGATGGGCGGGAGATGAGTAGACAGGCTCCCCGGCGGTCCTGTGTCTGTAATGCTCTTCGTCTGCAGATCTTGTGCAGGTGGTGGCGGCTTGTCGACCGGGACTTTGGGGGCATTTTCTTTGCCATAGCGAAGCTGTACCACGAGGCTTTGGGGCTCCCCGTTGATGATTGATTCATCTCCGCTCACATCTTCCTCATCTTCATCGTCACCTTCCAAGTCATTCTCCTCCTCTTCATCTTCACCGCTCCTCCACTCGTTTCCGCTGGAATTACCCTCGGCTTCTGACGCATCTTCCAAATCCTCGACATTGTATCCCGAGTATCCATTAGGATTCAGCGAAGTCCGGATCCTTTGCGACCTCGGGGCGTCGTCTTCTTCAGAATCTTCCCTCTGGCCACTGTGCAACGATGCACCATAAAGGCCTCCAGCACGGGATCGGATCTGCCGGCCACTCGCGGTGAACCGAGGACCATCCGTTTCGTCTGCTGAGGGTACATTGCGATTTGACCGTCTCGTTGATGGTAAGCCATCGGAGAAGAGATCCTCGTCATCAGAATAGGTATACTTCAGCCTCTTGCCACGCGTGCGACCTTCGTAGAGGGAAAAGCCCGGCTCGGGCCGAGAAAAAGCAGCTTTGCGAGCAAGACGATAGTCGCGGCGTTTCCGTTTCTAGTGGATGTGTATTAGCACAGTTAATCCGGCTACTTGAATGAATTGACTTACCTCTTCTGATGCCTCAAACCGAGGAATGGCGGCCCGAATTCTCTCACACAGTTTCTTCGAATTGGTTCCTTTCTCCTCTCCCAGCTTGTCCGCAACAGCCTGCAGCTCTGGAATAGTTCCTGCGATACTCCACCAAGTGATATGCTTCAGAGCCGGGTTGCTCTCTCGATACAACCGGAAGTTGGTATCATCTTGTCCCTCGATGAGCCAATACCGGCGTTTGAGGCTATCACGGCCCCATGATTGAACGGATAAAGGCTGGTTGAGATCATCGTCGTGACGCGCCTGTTTGTAAGATTCCTTGATCTTTGCCTGAACCGCCTCAGAGGACGACAGAGACCAGAGAATGAGGGCTTTGAGCAATTGCAACTGTAAAAATAATCAATGGTGTGGACATGTGGCGGTAAGACCGTGAGACCTACGCGCTCTTCGGGCGACAGGGTCGCAAAGGTGCGTCCGCCATGAAGGGGGTTCTTGCCCTGCCACTCCTTTGGCCACTGCGCCGCATGTGTCTGGACTGCTTCTTCGAGAGGGCGCGTGTAATGATTCCGCCTGTAAAAGCCGGGAAATCGCATTAGCTTGTGTTCTCCAGTGCAATTGGGGCTCCGTGGAAGCTTCGACTTCTCCCCACATGGAGGTATTTGGGTGGCGACCATACTCAACATCCTTCTTGCGGTTCAGCACAAGTCCCAGCAATGCGCATAATAATCTCTCAATGTAGTCGCCCGGGGGAGACTCCTCTACGCCTCGCTCGATATCCTGGGGGCCGTAGTGTGGCACATGGCGAGGGAACACATCGTGGAAACGCGCGCGGAACATGACAATGAACTAAAAGTTGCGACAACTCAGCAAACGTGTCCCAACACAGGGTGAACGCGTCATGGACGTGTCGATCCAACAAGGAAATCTCTCCTAAGACTCACCGCGATGCTCGGGTTGTCCGCTAGAACGTATTCATGAGGTGGTGAGGGCTCCCGTTTGGGCGGCGGTGTTTCGGACTTCTGCTTCTTGAAGTACTTGGTGATGCCGACCGGCTCCTCATCTGCCATAGCCTCGTCGTCTGTCGGTGGTGCTGACGACAGCGATGAAACGTCTGAAAGCGACATGGTTGGATGTGGTTGGTGGGTGGTGGTGTTGAAGGGGGAGAGAACGTGAGTTGAGTCCGAAGTGAGTCCCGTGTATCGCGCCTTCACTCCAACGCCCGATCGATTATTTTATGGGATTCCTACGCCACCAGGGATGGCTTTGTCATTGGTTATTTTGAAAGGGAAATAGCTAGTTTTCTTCTTTTTATTTTGAAGCATTATAGACACTTTCGAATGTTGTATATCGATCTATATCGCCAGCACTGAACAAGTTGGTCGACCCGAGATGTTCAGACTGGTTCACAAACCATTTCGCGATCTTCAAATCGGTCAAATACCATCGCCGAACAGCTCGTCGTGCAATCACTTTGCCTAGTAACTCCTCCGATCTCAACCCTATTTCCGATCATGGCGGGTCATGTGACTCTGGTCTTACATAATGCCGGCTAGTCCCGTTTGGGCTAGGTTAGCGACCGCACGCAAAAGCCCACAGTCCGGGAACTCGATTTTCTCAACCCTCAACAAGCCCATCACATCAAGGTACGCCCACCACCACCACTTTTCCTGCTGCCACCTACGACGATACTGACACACACTCCTTCCAGACAGTCGCCATGGGTCGCGTCATTCGCAACCAGAGGAAGGGCCGTGGTTCCATTTTCAGTGAGTCCGACCGCATCAATCCCGGATGAAAGTGCGCTGCACTGTCGAGCATGGAGCAGCGAGGAAAACTCGAGTCTGGGACAAAATGGTAAAAAAGGGAATTGAGTGCTGATGTCCTTTTTTTTCTCTACTTGCAGCGGCCAACACCCGTCTCAACAAGGCGCCTGCCCAGTTCCGTACCCTCGACTATGCCGAGCGTCATGGCTACACCCGCGGTGTCGTGAAGGAGATCATCCACGACGCCGGCCGTGGTGCTCCCCTCGCCAAGGTCCAGTTCCGCCACCCCTACAAGTTCAAGATGGTTACCGAGACCTTCATCGCCAACGAGGGCATGTACACCGGCCAGTTCATCTACGCCGGCAAGAACGCTGCCCTGACCGTCGGCAACGTCCTGCCCCTGGGCTCCATGCCCGAGGGTACCGTCGTGACCAACGTCGAGGAGAAGGCTGGTGACCGTGGTGCTCTGGGCCGTACCTCCGGCAACTACGTGACCGTCATTGGCCACAACCCCGACGAGGGCAAGACCCGTGTCAAGCTGCCCTCCGGTGCCAAGAAGGTGGTCAAGAACACCGCCCGTGGTATGGTTGGTATCGTCGCCGGTGGTGGCCGTACCGACAAGCCCCTGCTCAAGGCTTCGCGCGCCAAGCACAAGTTCGCCGTCAAGCGCAACTCGTGGCCCAAGACTCGTGGTGTTGCCATGAACCCCGTCGATCATGTAAGTTCCCACATATTTTTTGTTGTGTTCATCGCTGACATGCCCTTCTACAGCCTCACGGTGGTGGTAACCACCAGCACATTGGTAAGGCGTCGACCATCTCCCGCTACGCCGCCAAGGGTCAGAAGGCCGGTCTCATCGCTGCCCGGCGGACCGGTCTGCTCCGTGGTACCCAGAAGGTCAAGGACTAAGGGTATTCTGGCACGGAGTTTGTGTTGTGATGGGTTGAAAATGGACTTCTGCTATGAGACTTATGTATCTAGGCGACTGCGGATGAGCGTCCCACGCACCCTTAGCGAATTAAGGCTGTGGTCATCATCTTTTTTCTCAACCTGGGACGGAAGCAGAAGCAAAAAGGCCCGTGGGGGCACTGAAATGACATACCTTTTCGAATCTTCAGTTCTTCCACTGGTAGTGGGCCATTGTAGGGCTCCGTGTACATCCAAATGTAGCAAGTCACTGGCCATGTAGGAGTAACGTCATTCCATGGACCGGGCCTTCTAAAATTATAATCTTCATGGATTTTTGCGATACCTAAATGTATCATGCCGATCGGGTTGAAAATATATATCCGAAGCCCGTTTCTACACAACCGTCCAGTTGGAAATCAAATCCATCCCTGCACCCTATGTATCCATAACTATAGTAGTAGTGCATTAAGTATCTAACCATCCCAGACTATTCCCACTGACCTATCAACGCCCAAACGGCAATGACAAAGTCGCTGATCTCAAAGTGACCAATCAACGGCCACTCCCGAGCCCATTATTAACTCACCTTCCGTCAGTGCCTTCACTTTCACTCCCATCACCAGCAAACAACCCAGAGAGAACAGGCCATCTGATATACAGTACTCTACAATCATTATATCATCCCACCATGCTCCAACCCCCCAACCCACCACAAAAGATCCCCCGCCTCCCCCCATCGGGCCAAACCCTCGACGCCGCAGCCCGGTGGCAAGCCCTCGTAAACCGGGACTCCAGCATCAACACCTTCGTTTACGCCGTCCTCACCACCAAAATCTACTGCCGACCAGCCTGTCCAGGCCGGCTGGCACGCCGCGCCAACGTGCTGTTCTTCGACACGCCGACCCAGGCCGAGCACGCCGGGTTCCGGGCCTGTAAGCGCTGCCGCCCGCAATACGCGGGACGCGCGGCGTCTCAGAGTGACCCCCAAACCGTGCTGGTCCAAACCGCCTGCGCGTCCATCCGTGACCTCCTGTCCAAGGGCCTGAAACCGCCGCGGCTTTATGATCTGGCTGCTGCGGCGGGCTTGACGCCGAGTCACTTTCATCGCGTGTTTAAGAAACGGGTTGGCGTTACGCCGGGCCAGTATGCCGCTGATTTTGTCCAGTCGCGTGTGAGTCTGGGGGTTGATGAGGGCTCCTCTGATACATTGTCGTCAGGCATGCTTGACTCGTCGTCATCACCATCATCCTCTGTGTCAGGGCTAGGTGGTGGCGGGGATGGCGAGCGCCTGGATTGGAATCTTGATTGGAATCTGGGAGGGGAGAAGGGAGTGGAGGGGGTTTCAGACAGTCTAGGAGTGGTGGATGAGGCAATATTGTGGAATGACTTTGATGTATGGTTGAGTGGTGAGCCGGCCATTCATATTGATCCGCGGATGCTGGGAGGCATTGAATCAAATCTATAAGTAATAAGGACAATAATATAACGGTGCAAATACCATCTATCTTTACTCTTTTCACCACCACCTAGGTCCATTCTAGGAGGCTGTAAGGGTGGAACCGTCCACCAGATACCCAGGCCCGCATCCGGGCATTCATCAGTGGTGGCAACATCCCAAATCTTAACTGCACACTTATAATTAGTTCACCAATAGGCATGGCTCACCCCCACTACCCCCGGCCCACCAACGCGTGTCACGGCTGTGCCCGTCTCACTGTTTTCGTGGTTGTCCCCTGAAACACTGGCTCTGGGAGTTTCAGTTCTGGCTTGGGCGGCAATCCCAAGGGCCAGAAGGGCTTTGTTGGTCAATCACAATCAGAACAATCGGAGTGATAATAATAGCCTAGGAATCACCATCTACTTCTCTCCTAGTTAGTCCTGTAGACACCTCAAGAGTCCCCACCGATCAACCTGAATGCATCCCGAATAACTTTGGTGGCGCCAGTCCTTAATCAATGTGCGCAACCCCCTTGGCATGACAGCCTCCCTTCTTTTCTTTCTTCCTTTCTTCCACCACACTGCTCCCTCCCCCTTCCTTTCTCTCTTTCTGCCACACATACACACTCTTTTCATCCAGTATACTAGTATCGGCTTGCAAATTCATTAATCCCACTGCGTTCCTTAATTACCTGCAGACCCCCCGATCGGCACCGATCTCTTTGCCCCACCACCACATCCACCATGAATGTCAACAAGCGCATCGGTCGCCTCAAGCAATGGGCCGGCGAGCGCATGGGCGGCGAGGTGAAGACCAATCTCTCTGACAATTTCAAGGCCATGGAAACGGAAATGGCCGTGCGCCATGAAGGTATGACAGTATGGATGACATGACCCCCCGAACCAGCGCTGATGCTAGATCTCTCCAGGCGTTGACCGCATCCACAAATCCATGACCGGATACGTCAAGGCCCTCTCGAAGCGCAATGAGGGCGACGACAAGGAGAAGACCCTCCCCATTGCCCACCTGGGAAGCAGCATGGTTGCCCACGGCGAAGATTTCGACTGCAGCTCCGAATACGGCCAGTGCTTGACCAGTAAGTGGTGACAGCGACATTCTAGAGAGCCTTGATCTCTGACTAGCGTATTAGTGTTGGGTCGGACGGAAGAACGCATCGCACGTGTCCAGGAAGCCTATATTGCGCAGGCGACTTCGGGCTGGCTTGAATCCCTGGAGAGATCGCTGGCCCAGATGAAAGAATACCAGCAGGCGCGCAAAAAGCTCGACAGCCGTCGATTGGCATATGATACCTCGCTCTCGAAAATGCAAAAGGCGAAGCGAGAGGATTTCCGGGTGGAGGAAGAGCTGCGCACGCAGAAGATCAAATACGAGGAGGCCAACGACGACGTGCTGCGCCGCATGCAAGATATCCGGGACTCGGAGCCCGAAAATGTCATGGATCTGGGCACGTTCCTGGACGCTCAATTGGAATATCACGAGCGGTGCCGTGAGGCGCTCCTTCAACTCAAGAACGAGTGGCCTGGCGGGTAAGATCGGCACTCTTCATCTTCTCCAGCAAATGTTGACCCCTTTTACAGGTCCAGTTCAGGGCAGACTACGGCGCGTCGCACCCGAGCCCGTTCCAATACCGGCAGTTCGCTCCAGCAGCGATACGATCCTCTTCAGGAAGAGATCACGAATGTTACAGAGAGTCGGCCCACGATCCGCTCCCACAAGACCATGTCGATGTACATTGCAGACTCGCCTGCACGCGATCCTCAGCCGATCAGCAATGGGCACTCCCGCCCGAGTTTCAACCGCACCCCCACCTTCGAAGGGCCCGCCCAGCTGCGCCAGGAACAGACCCCAACACCGTGGGTGCAGCGGGCTGCGAGTGACCTGACTGTTCGCCACAGTGTCCATCTTGGCAGCGGCAGATTCCCTGGCGAGCCCTACGCCGACTCCGAGGGCAGTTCCTACGGCCGGTCTAGCCCCGAGCGCACATATGGTAACAACCGATCGATCTCGCCCGCGACCTCGCACTGCAGCAGCGTGGCCTCTCGACGGCCAAGCTCGAATGCTTTGAATGGGACGACTGGCTTGGCCAAGAAGGCGCCTCCTCCGCCTCCGCCTTCGCGGGCCAAGAAGCCCCCGCCCCCACCACCGCCCATGAAACGCAGTTTGGTTGCTGCTGGTGATGCGTAGGGAGGATTGACGACGAATAGTGTTTGGTATCGAGCGTGGGGTCTGGGAGTTTGTGGTTCTAATGGTTTATGACTGGGTATGACGGGTCGGGTTATGAATATTGTTATATCCTTCGTTCTTTTATTGGGAGATGGGTGCGAGTGTTGCTTTATTGCTAGTATAGGGAAAAGAAACCATTGCTTCAAATGAATTGTTACACGTTGGCAACATTACTCTAACTACAGTAGCAAGTTACGTCAGTGGTTTTCGTCTTTACTCCGAAGATGTAATCAGCGTCTTTGCAGGGGTTTGATATCTCCAGATATCTCTAACTTGATCTCATCTCCGTCTTGCTTGACTGGAATCACCCTGCCAGGCAAATGTCTTCGGTAGAGAGGTAGACCGAGGCTCTGCTGAGATTTTCCAGACTTGAGTCCATCACTACTCAAAAACAACCGTTAGCATGTGTATGTCTAAATAATCCCGGCCCGTGTTGGTTGTAGACTTAGCCCGAAACGAACTAATCAGGGAGCTACTCAATGTAGTGCCGTACATAGCTTAATCATCGTTTCAAATTAGATTAGTTCAGACATATGTTTTGTATTTACTTCAGGCTACCTAGCTTAAAGGTCACGGCGCGAGGTCTGTGATTAGACAATTATACTTGGCTTCCAAGTTGACTTGCCGCTGCCATTCGAATCTTCCTACCACCACCAATCTGTAGAATCTACCATGTTGTGATTCATCTACTCCCCACTGCCATCCATCTTCCTCTTCACCATCACCAAAGCCCTATAGATCTGTACGACTTTGTAGGCAGTACTCCATGACCGCCACACCGTAATTGTAGTCATGCTGACTCAGATCGTTCGTTTCAACTGACGATCGGGGAGGGTCGCTCAGTTGCTGCTACAAGTTAGTTAAAACAGGCTTGCTTCGAATTAAGTGTTACAAGTATAACTCCCCAGATCTATAGCCCGTCAGTCGTCAGTCCTGCATGTACTGCGGGCGCCGTACAGGGCAGTCTGCTGACTCAGCGTCACCTGACCGCCACACTGAAATCTTCTCCTCCGCCTCCTGTTGTTAGTCCGCTACTCAGCGAGCACCAGCCCCGTCCAGCGAGTCGCGCAACCCGGTCCCCTCCATCTCCATTTCATCCATTTTTCCCTTCAACGCGCCCTCCCCGCCGCGTTTCTGCCACTTGGGACCTCCCACCCCATCCCCGTTGCCCCCTTTCCGGTCTTTTCCATTTTCCTTCTTTTCTTGACTCATCCGGCCGTGACCCCCATTGGGAATCTTGCCCATCGCCTGGCATCCCCGGACCTCCGACTACGGGCCCAAACATCTCCGTTTCCATCGCCAAGGACCACGACTAGGCCTTCTCTAGTCGCATCGGTCCCCCCAAATACCTCTCATCTTCGTCGCGTCCCTACCCTCCCTTCCCCCGATCCTGCCCCCTTCTCTTGCGCGGGCGCGACCTGGCAATAAGTGGAGACCGCGACAACTCCTAACAACATCCGCTTCGATTTTCTCGGTCGCGTTGCCCTGCCCACCCATCGGTGCCTGGCCCATGAATTAAAGAAGCACGCGTCTCAAATATGGCTTCCTTGCAGTCGGCGCCTAACATGGCGTCTGGCAACGTGAGCTTGCCGCCTCACTTGACGCAGCAGCACGTCCAAGAGGTTCTTCAGGTGAGTTGTCGCTACATATCCCGCGACCCTCAACACCCATTATACCCCGACATGCTAACCTCGCTGTCGCGCAGAAATTCAAGCAGATGCAAGAACAAGGTGTTCGCCATGACGACCCTGAATACCTCAAGGCGCACAACCTGCTCTCTGCCATCCAACGGCAGCAAGCCTACCAGAAGCAGCGAATGCAGCAGCAACAACAGCTCCAGGCGCAACAGCGCCAACAGCAAATGAATGGTGCTGGCGCGGATGCCGCCACCAATGGCGCCCATGGTAAGCCCTTGTTGCGCGTCGGTCCAATTGCGATGATCCGCTAACACTTTTAATCAGCGCGCACTGGCTCAACGTCGTCTACTACTGGCGCTGTTCGGGAGTCCTCGTCTACGCCGAACCAGGCCCAGGTTGCAGGACAGAAGAATGGCCCGGGGCCCAGCAGTAGCTTTTCGCCGGAGCAATTGGCCACGCTGCGCAATCAGATTTTGGCGTTCAAGATGCTCTCCAAGAACCTTGCTATTCCGCCCCGCGTCCAACAGCAGCTTTTCGCGTCCAAGAAACAGCAGACGCCGACGCCTACCGAGACCGTCGCTGTGGCGGAGAATGCCATCGAAAATGCGGAAAAGAGCTCTGCCGAGAAAATCGCTGACGCAGAGCCCGCCGCTCCGGCCAAGGACTGGTATGGGAGCTTCGAGTCTCCATACGACTCGCTGTCCAAAACGATCAGCTACACGGATCATGCCACTCGCGCGAACCGCGCACGCATTCCTGCTCTCATGCCCCTTGGCATCGACTTGGAACAAGTGCGCGAGGATCGTGAATTGATTCTGTACAACAGGATCACTGCGCGGAAAGCGGAGCTTGCTGAGTTGCCTGCCAACCTCGGCGCATGGGATACCAGCAAGAGTGATGCGCCCACCGGTGACGATTCTCTGAAGTTGAAGGCGCTCATTGAGTACAAGATGCTCAATCTCTTGCCGAAGCAGAAGCTTTTCCGCAAGCAGATTCAAAACGAGATGTTTCATTATGAGAACCTTGGCATGACTGCGAACCGCTCGAGTCATCGTCGCATGAAGAAGCAGTCTCTGCGGGAGGCTCGAATCACCGAGAAGCTTGAGAAGCAACAACGTGATGCTCGCGAGACCCGCGAGAAGAAGAAGCAATACGACCAGCTGCAGGCTATTCTCAACCACGGCGCTGAGGTCGCCAACGCCACTGTCCAGCAACGCACTCGCTCGCAGAAACTGGGTCGTATGATGCTCCAGCACCACCAGTTCATGGAGCGTGAGGAGCAACGACGTGTGGAGCGGACCGCCAAGCAACGTCTTCAGGCTCTGAAGGCTAACGATGAAGAGACGTACCTGAAGCTGCTCGGACAAGCCAAGGATTCCCGTATCTCTCACCTGCTCAACCAGACCGACAACTTCCTCAAGCAGCTGGCTGCCTCTGTCCGGGCGCAGCAACGGAACCAGGCCCAGCGTTATGGCGATGAACACGACGATTTTGAAGAGGAAGAAGAGGAAGAGGAGATTGGTGGAAGTGACGACGAGGAGACTCCCGGCCAGAAGAAGATTGATTACTACGCTGTGGCCCATCGCATCCGAGAACAGGTCACTGAGCAGCCCTCGATTCTCGTTGGCGGTACTCTGAAGGAGTACCAGCTGAAGGGCCTGCAGTGGATGATTTCTCTGTACAACAATAACCTGAACGGTATCTTGGCTGACGAGATGGGTCTTGGAAAGACCATCCAGACCATCAGTTTGATCACCTACATCATTGAGAAGAAGCGAAATAACGGCCCGTTCTTGGTCATTGTACCTTTGAGTACGCTGACCAATTGGAACCTTGAGTTTGAGAAGTGGGCACCTTCGGTCAGCAAGGTCGTCTACAAGGGTCCTCCCAATGCGCGCAAGCAGCAACAGCAGCAGATTCGTTGGGGCAACTTCCAGGTCCTCTTGACCACCTACGAGTACATTATCAAGGATCGTCCCGTGCTCAGCAAGATCAAGTGGACACACATGATTGTTGACGAAGGTCACCGGATGAAGAACGCTCAGTCGAAGCTGAGCAGCACTCTTTCTACATACTACGTCAGCCGTTATCGTTTGATCTTGACCGGTACACCGCTGCAGAACAATCTGCCTGAGCTGTGGGCTCTTCTCAATTTCGTTCTCCCGAACATTTTCAAGTCGGTCAAGTCGTTTGATGAGTGGTTCAATACGCCATTTGCCAATACCGGTGGCCAAGACCGCATGGACCTGAGTGAAGAAGAGCAGCTGCTTGTGATTCGTCGTCTGCACAAGGTTCTTCGTCCTTTCCTCCTTCGCCGCCTGAAGAAGGATGTCGAGAAGGATCTGCCTGACAAGCAGGAGCGGGTCATCAAGTGTCGCTTCTCCGCGCTGCAAACCAAGCTGTACAAGCAGCTCGTGACCCACAACAAAATGGTGGTCAGCGATGGGAAGGGTGGCAAGACTGGAATGCGTGGTCTGAGCAACATGCTTATGCAGTTGCGAAAGCTTTGCAACCATCCGTTTGTTTTTGAACCCGTGGAAGACCAGATGAACCCTAGCCGGATGTCCAACGATCTTCTGTGGCGAACAGCAGGGAAATTCGAGTTGCTTGATCGGGTTCTGCCCAAGTTCCGTGCCACCGGGCATCGTGTCTTGATGTTCTTCCAGATGACCCAGATCATGAACATTATGGAGGATTTCCTTCGCATGCGTGGTCTCAAGTATCTCCGACTTGATGGTTCCACCAAGTCTGATGATCGATCCGATCTGTTGAAACTTTTCAATGAGCCGGGCTCCGAATACTTCTGCTTCTTGCTCTCCACTCGTGCTGGTGGTCTGGGTTTGAATCTGCAGACTGCCGACACCGTCATCATCTACGACTCCGACTGGAACCCTCACCAGGATCTGCAAGCCCAGGATCGTGCTCATCGTATCGGTCAGAAGAACGAGGTCCGCATCCTGCGTTTGATCAGCTCGAACTCTGTTGAGGAGAAGATCTTGGAGCGTGCACAGTTCAAACTCGACATGGATGGCAAGGTTATTCAGGCCGGAAAGTTTGATAACAAATCCACCAACGAAGAACGAGACGCTCTTCTTCGGACGCTCTTGGAGACTGCCGAAGATGCGGAGCAGCTTGGTGATCACGATGAGATGGATGATGACGACCTTAACGAAATCATGGCCCGGTCTGAAGCCGAGGTGGCCGTCTTCCAGCAGATCGACAGGGATCGCCAGAAGAACGATTCGTATGGCCCTGGACACCGCTACCCTCGATTGATGTGTGAAGAGGAGCTGCCCGAGATCTACATGCAAGAGGACAACCCAATCACGGAGGAGCCCGAAATTGAGATCTCCGGCCGCGGAGCTCGTGAGCGCAAGGTGACCAAGTACGATGATGGCCTGACGGAAGAGCAGTGGCTGATGGCGGTGGATGCCGAGGACGACAGCATTGAGGATGCCATTGCTCGGAAGGAAGCACGGGTTGAGCGGCGCAAATCCAACAAGGACAAGCGTGGGAAGAAGGGAGGAGCCGAGTCATCTCCCGAGCCTCCCTCTCGCGAAGGTTCCGAAACTCCTCAGCCCAAGAAGCGCCGCCGTGGCCCTGCACCGAAGCGCAAGGCTGAAGAAGTTGCCGATGACACCCCGCAACCCAAGCGCAAGCGTGGTCGCCAGCCCAAGGCTGTGGATACGTTGAGCAGCGCCGACCGTGCCACCTTGACTCGCATTTTGAATAGTGTGGTCGAGTCCCTGATGGCAATGGAGCAGGAGCTTCCGGCCGAGTCGTCCGATGACGAGGATGAACCCGTCGTTCGCGCGATCATGGATCCGTTCATGAAGCCGCCTCCGCGCTCACAGTATCCGGATTACTACATGATCATTCAGAACCCCATCGCGATGGACACGATTCAGAAAAAGATCAAGCGGGACGAGTACCAGAATCTCCGAGAGTTCCGCGAGGACATCCACCTGATCTGTCAGAACGCTCGGACATACAATGAGGATGGCAGCTTGCTCTTCCAGGATGCCAACGACATCGAGGTATGTTTTTTTTTTTTGATTGAAATTTCATGACACTGTACTGACCACAACTAGGCCAAATGCTTGATGGAACTAAAGAAGCAAACCGAGGGCCACCCGGAGTTTGCCAACTTTGACGACTCGGTTTCTGCTGCTGGCGATGCCATGTCCACTCTTTCCGGCACGGACACCCCGATGACTGCTGGAACCCCAGGACAGCCCAAGTTGAAGCTCACCTTCAGCAATGCAAACCGAGACAGCGGCGACAGCGCGAACGGCGCCGAACTGGACGATGAAGAGTAGGGTGAATTCCCTCTCTTTTGCCCATCATCATTACCAATCACCGCACGATCCATCTGATATCACCACTTCTCCGTGTTCTGTTCCTTGAAGGAACCTGTGTAAAACGAATTTACCTTTTATTACTATTTTTCCTTCATCTTTTCTTGTTTCTGCACTTGGACAGGGCGTTTTTTTTGTGTTCCATTGAGTTCCTCAGCTCTGGAAATCCTGGCGGTGGACGGCGCAGCTTCTTGTACTCTTGTTTCGTTGACGCGAGCGATCTCCATGTTTCTCCCTATTGCCGTGGCTCTGCGTCATTGGTTTCTTGTATGTTCGATTATCTACTGCTTGCAATTGATGGCCGAATTACCTGTTATTATTATTCTTCTCGGTTGTAGATCTGATGAGTTCAGTGGAGATCCCACGATCCCAATTACCAGCGATCGGAGCGTCCAAATTTTGACCACATAAGTGGCAACGGAGGACCGATCTCCTACAGTCTCCTGCCAGAAAAGCTACTATGAAGCTGCATGCGTAAATGTATTTATGATATCTAATTTGCTCGTGCAATCTCCTGTTGCCATTGCTGCCGCGCCGTCTCATAGAGGGTCTCGTTTGTGAGCATGTCCCACCCGATTAGCGCCAGCGACTTGCCCACAATTAGTGCCTCAGCATGGGCCTCGTCTGTTCCCGCCGCAGCGGCAAACGTGGGGTGGTGCGGGAATGAGTTTTCCTGGGTTGGGATCCCGAAGCTGGTGTGAAGCGTGGGAGTCACATAGCTGACATTTCCTATCTCCAGTGTCAGTCCTACGATGCTTGACAAGATCATTCAAGGTTTGTACCAATATCTGAAGAAGCAGTCATGACCTTGTCGTGGCGCTTAAGCACCTTGCGACCATATCGCCCCATGTGGACCTGATACTGCTCACAAAGAGTGTCGTTCAACAGGACATCCGTGTACAGCTCCTCCCTTTCATACATGTCAGTATCTGAGTGGCATTTTGACAATAGATTTGTTTGACATACTCGGATATTTTAACCTGGCAACCTGTAGCCAGTGCTCCAGCCTCCATGCAATTGCGCACCTTGGAAACCAGAGTGTTGAGCCCTTTGAGCGACGGACTTCGAACCTGCCAAAATGCTTTGGTGAATGAAGGAATGATGTTTGCAACAGGAGGAGTTTCAAGGAAGGCGCAGTGGATTCGTTGGTCTGGCAGGAGCTGCTGTCGCAACACTGCAACATTGTTGTACGAGGCTACCAAGGCATCTAGAGCGTTGATCCCATCCCACGGATTACCACCTGCATGGGCACTCTTGCCAATGAACTCGCAATTGATCCTTTTACGAGCATTCATCAATGTTCCAGCAATGCCATCTGATGGTTCCTGCCCTGGGAATAGTTTCTTAGGCCCACCATGACTATTAGTGGAATTAGCAGACAATTTGAATATTGTAGAATCAGACCACAGAAACATACCCCATGAGGGAGATGTCAACTCCCTTATAGGCCCCTGCATCTATAAGCTTGGCCTTTCCGCCTCCATTCTCCTCAGCCGGGGTGCCTAACAACTGCGCCCGTCCAGGAATACCGTATTTTTCCAAAATGAAAGATAGAGCGAGGAAGGCAGCGATACTGCTAGTGGCGATGAGGTTGTGGCCGCAGGCATGTCCAATGTCTGGAAGAGCATCATATTCTGCGTTGAAGTTGATTAATCGTCCACCCGATCCACTCAAAGCTTCAAATGATGTGGCAATGCCATAGGCATGGCGTGTGACTTTGAATCCCCGGTTCTCAAGAAAGTTGCAGATTTGATCGTGAGCGCGGTGCTCCTCATACGCAAGTTCCGGGTGTGACCAGATCTGGCACCCAGCACCGATGCGTCAGCTGCCAGCTAGGTGAAGAGTGAACATGGTGGAGGAGATACCTCGTGGTTCAATTCTCGCAATGATCCTTCCAGTGTCCCGAGTGCAGTATCCACGTATGCCCGGACATCATCAATATCTATGGTCGACCGAGTCATCTTTATTGGAGGATCAGTAGAGCAAGCTATTCAGACGAAGTTCTCCATATAAGTTCTGTTTCCGACGGAGGGCCGGGCGTATTTAATCTGACACTGGACTTCCGCTATTAGTTCTTCTGTTCGCTCTCCGTCAACTTATTTATTGATCCGCCTACTATGCTCAATCAGGTAGCCCTATGCGTGGAGGCCGGGGAGTTTTTGACAGCGGAGAAACAAAGCTCCACAGCCAACGAAGAACAATTACAGGTCGTCGACAAGGCTGGTAGCGCGTATCGGAGGGTCGCGCCACGCCAATGAGTTTGTGGGGTACAGGTGGACACCTTTCCTTCTGGTTCGTACGGGGCGATAAGAAAATTCGGCGTTTACCGATGGCGGGTGACAGAAAACTACTTGCCGAGGCGACGCTTACAATTGGCTAGTCTGCCGATGCCGAACCCTAGTGTCGACAGGAATATTGGTATCTGTCCTCAAAAGCATTAGCGAAGGCTTGAACTGCCGAAATTATTAACCGTCGTCGCTCAGAACCGAAATGATCTCCTGGTCGATGGCGTTGTCGCTTGAAGGTCTTTGTACTCCATAGCTAGCCATCCAATCTATTATCAACAAAGTTGACCACCAGATCAAATCTCCTGGTTGCGTTCTTAAATAACGGTGGTGGGGACCCCGCGGCCCCCTTTACCCCAGAGTTTAGTTATATATTGGCCATCCGTCGTGGCATAACGAACAACACCAACTAGTTCATTCCAACAATCAAGACCATTTATAGTCCTCTTTGGATTGGCAAATCCTACGACATCACTTTATTCGAATTACTTTGATGACTCGCGCAGCATGGAGAAACAACAGCCCCTTCCTGACGGCTCCGCATCCGACATGAACAAACTGGAAATCGACTCTAACATTGATGCCCGGGATGCTTATGTCGGCGAGATGCTTGCGATTAATGCCACTCCGCAAATGGAACGAAGGGTTCTATGGAAGCTCGATCTTTTGTGAGTCCGGGCCAACACCGCATGAGGCACCGTATCTCTAACCAGAAGGATCAGCCTTATCCCCCTGATGGGATTTTGTTATATGCTGCAATTTATGGACAAACTGGCTCTTAGCCAGGCAACATTATTTGATCTTCGACAAGACTTGGTATCTTCTTTCTGCCTTCCTACCACCATCTGCTGAAAAAAAAAAAAAAATGAAAACAAAGACTGACTGTTCATTCTTTTTTTGTAGGGCCTCCAGTCCAGGCAGTATAATTGGGCATCGGCTGTCTTCTACTTCGGATACTTTGCCTGGAGCTGGCCAAGCTCCTACCTCGTTGTAAAACTCCCACTTGGGAAATACCTGAGCGTTGCCGTCTTTGTGTGGGGGGAATTCTCATGTGCCATGCTGCCTGCACCTCTTTCGGTGGATTGATGGTAGCAAGGTTCTTCCTTGGAATGGGAGAGGCATCCATTGCTCCTGGATTTGCCCTAATCACGGGTATGTTCTACAAGAGAGAGGAACAGCCGGTGCGGCAGGCGGCCTGGTTCATTGGAAATTCGATTGCAACAGTGATTGGCGGAGTTGTCGCTTATGGAATTGGGGAGATTAGTAGCACCTCCCTCGAGGATTGGCAGCTATTGTTCCTTATTTTAGGCGCCGTCACTGCCGCATACGGATTCGTCCTCTTTGCATTCCTACCCGACTCACCAGCTAAGGTGATGTTCTTGAACGAAACTGAGAAGGCTATTGCCCTGCATCGAACTCTAAAGAACAAAACTGGAGTTCTAGATGCGGGTAAATTCAAGTGGGATCAAGTCCTAATGGCTATCAAGGATCCACAAACCTGGTTTCTTGTGCTTTATACGCTATGTGCGAACTTCTGTAATGGAGGTATAACCAGTTTCCAGTCCATCATTATTGCCGGTTTTGGGTTCTCGGATCTCAAAGCCCTTCTCATTCAGATGCCAATTGGAGCTGCGCAAATCGTCTACGTTGTTATTACCTCTGGGGTTGCGAGTGTTGTCAGCTCCAGTCGAATTCTCATGATGATCCTAAACACGGCACTTGCAATGGTTGGTATGATCCTCATTTGGAAGCTGGATGATGAGAACCGCGCGGGAAAGATGGCAGGTCTCTGCCTGGGAGTGGCTTTTGTTGCCAACATCCCCCTATCACTTAGCATAATCAGCTCGAACGTGGCTGGATTCACGAAGAAGAGCACCGTCAGTGCCCTAATGTTTGTGGCGTACTGTGTCGGAAATATTGTTGGACCTCAATTTTTCATTCCCTCTGAGGAACCGGCATATCCAGTGAGTAACCATATTACCCCTCTTCGGTTTTTGCACCTTTAAGATGCTAAGACTCGACAGACTGGCATCAAAGCAGCGATGTCGGGATTGATCTTTGGAATTTTCTTCCTAATCTGTCTCTATGGCTTTTACCAATGGGAAAACCGTCGGCGAGACCGATTGTATGGATCACCGAGACAAGTGACCGTGTCGGAGGAACTGGAGGACGAGCTATCCAATAAGACCGACCATGAGATAGAAAGCTTCCGATATTTGCTGTGAGAGATAGGGCTGCACGATTCAGCGCGCATAGTTGCTTTAGCGATAGACCGAAAGAATAACAAATTATAGAGACCCAATATACACCGCCCAATCAAGTGTGATTCCCTCGAGATCGAAGTTTTATAAAAATTGGTTGAGTAATTATCCATTGGGTAATTCATCCAACTGCCGTATCCTGACGCTGACTCGCCTAATCCTCCAAATACGGCAGCTGTGCCCCGATGTAGACAGATCACATTGAGCAGAGTTTCCCTCTTCTCTGCTAATATAAATACAGACAGGATAGATAGACGAAGTACCATCGATTCATCATTGTCATAGATTGACTACCTGGTAAATCTACTAATGAATACGCCTATCCACCACTTTCACTATTATTAACTCCCTACTTATGGCCACCCGTTCCCCTTGAGTAGTCGTTAATGCTCATAGGAAGCGATTCCCACTGGTCACTCAGGACTGACCCTGTTGCCCTCCAGCGAATTCAAACAAGGAGTCAATAAGACTACTCTTCGCCTTTCCAAGCTCCACTACCGCTTGTATCTCGTCACCGATGTTTTGCAAGAATCGTTCCTTGTTCCACATCGGTCTCCACCCGATTCTATGCGGAATCTCGGCAATGATGTTATCACTAAATTTCAAATCAGATAAAACTTCTTGAGATGGTTGCAACACCTACCCCGAATTCCACAAGGGCCGCACAAACGGCACGGGAACGCCTAGAGACCTTGCAGCAGCTTCATCATTGGGATAAATCATTGTTTTTGAATCTGTTATGAGACCACGAGCCTTTAACTCTATAGCCAAGTGATCCAAGACTTCCCTGAAATGGAGATAATGGGCTAGTGCGAAGTAATATCCTTCTCTGCCAGTTGGAAGTGGCTCTCCCTGGAGGATGTTCTCGATAATCAGTCCATAAAGGGCTGTCAAATCAGAAATGTGCACGCTTGAGACTTTCTGTAATACCTCTTAGTCAGTCCCGTTGGCAGTCTCTCGAAAAGCCCATTTCCTACCGTGTTTTCAGAGAATTTGTAAACGGCTTGACCCGAAATGCTGGCCTTGACATAGACGGGCAGTACTACGGACAGTTTATTCCATTCGCCGGTGCCCTTCCCATCTAAGAAGGATTGTCAGAGTCAGCCTCATTTGTTTAACTGTGGTACTCACAAACTAGGGACGGCACGACGACGAAACAGGCTACTCCTCGTGTTTCGGCATGCTCGATGACAGTCACGTCGGTCTGTCCGGCGGGAGAGTCAAAGTTATTCAGAATAATCTCCACGTAGGTAGACAGACGATATGCTTACCTTTCGGAGAGGGGAGGAGCTGGCCAATTCCTTCTCTGTATCGAACACCGCATCCGTGTCCTTAAACGGCCCGGCTGGCCAACCGGTATTTTCGAAGAATGCACCCAATCCCGAGGTCTACCTCCTGGTCATTCGATTTATTCACGAGCAGACGGGCAGCAACATATGTAGCTACTTACGTGGATGAAATATGTTTTCTCACCGCTCACCTCACCCTGTTTACTCAACGCAGTGATTAGGTGTAGCGCTAGATCTGGATTTATAGAGCTTGCTGTGTGAATGACAATGCTGACTAGCAAGCTGTCAGTGAATTCTTCCCGCTACGAATGCAATTGGAGAAGGTCTCATACTGTTGTGGCGTAGCACGCTTTTGATCACAGCATCTTCGTCGGTCAGATCCAACTTAAGAACACAGATGCCCAGTTTCGATAAAGAATTAGCTTGATCTTCGGATCTAACCGCAGCAACAAGCCGATCCACACCGATCGATGTGGTCTTGCTCGCCAGAAAGTCCGCGATTATGGAACCTCCTCTGTAAAAAAAAAGGTCAGATATGGATAGTTACTCCCATAAAGTAATCCGTACATGTAGCCGGCGGCGCCGGTGACCAAAATATTTGAGCCCATGAGGTTGTAGTGATTGATGAAAACCAATGCCAACAAGATACTTGTACCCACTACTTGCAGCCAGCCCGGTTTATATAGAGACACCTCACCCTAGTAAATACGGAGGATACTATCCCGATTGTTGCATCATTACTCGCCAAACCACAGGCCTTCCAATGAGCGGGAATGATTATCAAGCCTCGGGGTTCGGGGAAGGTTCGATTAGGTTAACTATCATCATCTGGCGCAATTTGTCGTCGACGTTGATTGGTCCTTATCAACGCAAACAGCACAAACTAGAACGCAAACAAAACAAACTGGCTCGAAGACCCACCCACAGAGCTGTTGGGGTCAGCTCAAAGGGATTACGATAGAGTTCAAGCAAACAGAGCAAAACTAGCAAACACGCAGATTGATAATACAGATGGAACTGCTATTTGATCATTGAAGCCAATATAATAAGACTTATATGTCTTCCTCATGGTCGTTCTCTCTCATCAATTCATACAAAACTCAAATATGGCTAGCACATCTCCGGTTATCCTCATTCTCGGATCGGGGCCCAATATCGGGCAGCATGTGGCTCGGGCTTTTGCCGCAAAGGGCTACAAAGTTGCCCTTGCATCCAGAAGCCTCAAGGAAGAAGACAGCAATGCGGACCAAGTCCACATTTCCGCCGACCTATCGGATCCTCATTCCGTGAAGGGCATCTTTTCGAAAGTCAAAGCATCGCTCGGTCTACCAAGTGTTGTTGTTTACAATGGTAAGCATGTTCCTCAAGGAGGCCCTATACTAAAACCCGGCTGACACCCTTGAAGCTGCTGCGGCGACTCCAAACAACCCAGATGACCCACTGTCTCTTCCCTTAGCTGACTTCAGTCGAGACTTCCACATCAACACGACTAGTGCGTTTGTCGCTGCACAACAGGCGGCTCTAAGCTTTGAGCAACTCAGTGACCATGGGAGTAAGACATTCATATACACTGGTAATATACTTAACTCGGCCACTATTGCAAACCTTCTGGATCTTGGTGTGGGTAAATCCGCAACGGCCCACATCATCCGCTCTGCTGCTACCGCGTACTCCAATAGAGGCTTCAAGTAAGTGTTCCTTGCTTCGGCTACAACTGTTTTGCAATTGACCAAAGGTAGATTCTATTATGCCGATGAGCGGAAGGCTGATGGAACTCCTGCATACTCTGAGATCAATGGAGAGGCACATGGGAAATTTTATGCCGAACTCGCTGAGCACAAGTTCCAGGGTCCTTGGCAACAGACTTTTGTCAAGGACATAGGCTATAAGCACTTCCCAGTCGCTTGATGTTTGCTTCCTTGACATGTCGAATCTTTTTGAAGCTTCCCCGGGGGGGTTGCAAGGTTTGGAATAGGACTCTGTTTTCTCGAATGCTTTCTGTTTTGACGGCTTGCGGAATGATCATATGTTGGGAGCAGATTTAGGTCCGCTCGAAATCAGGTTCACCACTTTATTCTCTTCGATTCATTCCCAGACTCTATTTTACGTAATGCTATGTTTATTTCGGTGATTTGTTTCTGCGTTGTAAGTTGCCAAGCATAAATTATACACTCCGGCAGGCACTAGTAGCGCACCATGTCAGGATACGAGGTTGATGGGCATGGAGGGGCACTCGGTGAATCACAGTAATGTGTTCAGCCAGTCATTTCAGATTCAGCAAAAAGGACTACGCCTTTCCGAACTCTAACCTTCCACTCCTGCTCGCTACTATGGTCACTGCGTCGACTCCACCAACTCCTTCCCAGTGTTGCTTACCTCCAGAATCGCCAAACCCATGAATACACCATATCCGATACGCGAAACGGGGCAAACCGACGGAGCATGCATCCAGATCGGCAGTCTCGTCCCGCTAAGCCCACCCGGCTGGATCGATGCTGGCAGGCACCTGCTCGCGGGACTCGAACTGGCCATCGAAGAGATCAACACTGCCGGCGGCATCTCCGGGAGGCCACTCAAACTGGTGGTCAGGGACACTGCGGCTGATGCCCAAAAGGTCGCCGCGGCCGTCGACGAACTGGCTGGCCTAGGCGTTGCCGCCTTAGCGGGTGAGTACCACAGCGTTGTTGCTCGCGCCGCCGCCGCCAGGGCCGATGCCGTTGGCCTGCCATACCTCTGTTCGTCTGCCGTTCTCGACGAACTCACAGAACAGCCGACAGACTGGGTTGCCCGCCTCGCGCCCGCGCAGTCCCACGGCTGGTGCACCTATGCCGACTTCCTTCTGGCCACGGGCCACAACAGCATCGCCATAGCTGCCGACCCGACGAGCATCTACTGGGCGTCTGGATGTCGCATCCTGCGGGAGTATCTCGCTACACGCGGCGGAACCGTCATCGAATTCGACATACGCGCGCTTACACCTATCGCCATATGCGACGAGCTCGTCCGGCGAGGTGGCTGCGCGACGGCACTCCTCCTCCTAGTCGGCCTGCCAGAGCCGGCGGTTGCGATCGTTAAGGCCGTTCGCCGCGATCAGCGCCTCTCCCGGCTCATGATGGGTGCTCCTGCCGGACAGCCCGAGTTGGCCGAATGGGCGAGGTTGCTTGGCGACGATGGCGCTGCGATCTCTTTCCTCCGTTACCTGCCCGAGCGGCTTAGTCCGCTGGGCGCACGCATCAAGGCCGTCCTGCGCGACAGGCTGGCTGAGACGCCCTCTTTCGTCGCCTTCGAAGGCTACGACACGATCACTGTCCTCGCCGACATGCTGCGTTCTCATGGCACTGACCGGACACGTACTGCTCCGTCTTGGTCACGCGTTGCCATCCAAGGCACCCGCGGTCATATCAGCTTCTCCCGCATCTCAGGCATCAATGTCTGGCAATGGATGTGGCCGCCAGTCCAAGTCGTCGATAGGGACCCTGCGCAACCCAACCGCTTCCGGATCCTTTACGTACCTGAGTGACAAAACTCATGGCTTGGCCGCGATGAGAAAATGTAGTCAACGATGAGGCCAGAACTTCTGATTCTATGTGATAGAAAGGATGCTATCGGAACAGCCGAGAACTCCACATGTAGAGTTGTGAGACATGGTTCGGGTCGGTGCTTTAGAGCCATTCTACCACACGCTCGCATACATAAAATAAAATATCAACTTCTCTTCCATATTTATATTCATAAGATTAACAACACGATAATAGCCAAAGTAGAGCTATGGATGCAATTGGCGCTATAGCCGTGATAGCACTGGCCCTGCTGTGCCTTCATCGCCGCAGGAGGCAGAGAAATAAACTTAGACCCGAAATAGGGGTTACTGAGCCGGCCGAGATGCATAGTTCAAGCAGCAAGCCCCCTCAAGAGCTTAGTGGAAGCCATGATCGCCAGGAATTAGAGGGAAACAGTTTGATGCGACCTGCAGAACTAGAAGGAGACGTCATGCTATAAAAGCGATGTGTTTTCTAGACTAAAAAGCCTCCCGTAAATTTAGAAATAGTGGATTATCGTTTATCTGATTCCGAATGTCGCTGTAAGAATAGAGAGCCATAGAAGGATCTACACGGCTGACTGGCCAAACCAGACGATGGTCAATTGTCGCGCCCAGTGATGATCTCTATCTAGGGACCAATAGGCCGAACGGCACATATCCAGGGCCGAGCGGCCGTGGTTGAAGGGCAGCGGTTCGAAGGACAAGGGCAGAAGTCAAATGAGTTTGGGTCAAGTTTTCCCCCTCCAGTTTGTCGATTGAGTCGAGAAGGGGCCCGGGTGAAAACTCTCGGGTTGGCCTTGGGAGCCGCCTGGAAAAAGGCACCTAAAAAGAGGTGATAGACGTTGCATCACAACTTAGCACCAGCAAGTTGAGACGCAGTACAAAAGTAGACGAAGTTTTGGCAAAAGCTGGGTCTATTACGAATCCATATTGCGCACTAGATTACAATGCCCAACAAAAACTGCCGGCTATCTTATTCCTTTATCCAGTCAAAGCATGGCCAGAATAGGATATACTAACAGCCTAACGCGCAACATAGCAGAAGCGATGCTGTCCGCATAGCCATGATCACGCATGTGGTAAGCACAATCTCTCACAAGGATCGGTGTGTAGCTGCAGTATGCAAGCAAGCAAGCATTGAACTAGACGAGTCCAGACCCCCACTACACTCGTCAGATCTACAAAGCATCTGCACAGATAATTTAAAATTCATATTAACCCCCGCTCTTCTCCAATTCGTCTTTGTCTCTTTCACTTCCTCAACGTAACATGTCTGCCAAAGATCTCACCGGTAAAGTCGCAGTCGGTACTCTTTCCCCCCACCACTCCATACTTCCTCTCTACCTCATCAACCTTCCCATAAGAAGCCGAAAAAAGAACTAACCAAGAAAGCAGTCACTGGCGCAAGCCGCGGCATCGGCGCAGGCATCGCCATAAAACTAAGCCAGCGTGGTGCTAACATCGCCATCAACTACGTCTCCGACGCCTCCGCCTCTGCCGCTGAGAGCGTCGCGGCGCAGATCCGCTCCGCCGGCGTGCGCGCCCTCGTCGTCCAGGCAGATGTCTCTGACGAGGCCGAGGTGCGCACTTTGTTCGAGACCGTAAACCGCGAATTCGGACGCCTGGATATCGTCGTTAGTAATGCTGGTATCGAATTCTTTGGTGATGTCGGCAGCGTTACCGGAGAGGATATCGATCGTGTCTTCGCGGTTAATGTTAAGGGGCAGTATTTTGTTGCGCAGGAAGCGTATAAGTATATGGCAGAGTATGGGCGCGTGATGCTGACTTCGTCGATTTCGGCAGTGAAGGTAGGGGTTTATCTACCATGCTCTCTCTCTCCTTCTCTCTTCTAACCGCTAATTGAAATGAACATAGGGCGTCGCCCGCCACGCCGTCTACGCCGCCTCCAAAGCAGCCGTGCAGGGCATGACAAAATGCCTAGCCGTGGACTTTGGAAAGCGCAATATCACAGTCAACTGCATTGCCGCCGGCGGCGTCAAGACGGACATGTATACGGAGATGGCGGGCAATTACGTTCCTGGCAGCGACAAGATGACGCCTGAGCAGATTGATGCCGCGATCGGCAAG
This sequence comes from Penicillium riverlandense, assembly GCF_028828495.1. NCBI lineage: Eukaryota > Fungi > Ascomycota > Eurotiomycetes > Eurotiales > Aspergillaceae > Penicillium > Penicillium riverlandense. The sequence continues at coordinate 5,120,643 of NW_026643194.1, forward strand.
TGGTCCCCTCTCGGCAGACCGGGCGAGATTGAGGATGTTGCGGGCGTGGTCTCGCTGATTGCTAGTCCGGAGTCCCAGTGGTTGACTGGGCAGACGTTCCAGGTTTCTGGGGGTGCGCACATGTCTTAGCTTTGGGCTGGTTCCTTGCTTCTTTTTGCGTCTGGGCTGTGTCTCTCTGTTTGAAGATGATCTTATTTGAAGCTACTTTTATCATATATTCATTTCCGGTTTTATGAATTAATGACTTGACTCAAGTATATGGCTGTTAGAGTGAAGAAGATCATTGTGGTATATATAAAAGACAGAACTGATCTTACAGAGATGGGCACAATATATACAAGAACATATCCATGCAAACATGAAATCCAACAGCAATGATATATAAACGTAGCTGCTATCATGTTTTCCCCAACGGCGAACTAATAAGCTGAGCATGCTGCTTACGCAGGGCAGAGGTATTCGAAATCGTGCCATCAGATGTAATGCGCCTCTCCAAACGACCCGGTACATCACCATTCGCAGTCTGAGCATCCTGGCTATATGTCTCGAGCGCCTCAAACACATGGCCGAACACCTGGCGATCGACGTCGGAAGCCCACAGGAAATCAAGATGCTCGTATTTCGGAATCGCCTTGGCGACTGTGCCGTGCGGTAGACCTCGCAACATCACGCCGATATCGACGAGGCTGTCGCTGCCGCCGTACAGCAGCACAATCGGGGTCTTGATGTTGCGGGTGGGGTATTTGACGGGCTTGTAGAAACGCTCGCTGGCAACGATGCTGAAGGGGGCGTGCAGTTCGTCGTCGTAGAACTGGAAGTTCTTGTTGCGGATGATCTGGAACCAGTGCACGACGGACTTGGTGCTCGTGAACGAGTACAGGTGTAGGTATGCGGCGATTTTCTGGGTGCGCTCGATGTTGGCGCATTTCCAGTTGAAGAGGGTTGATAGCGCTGTGTCGATGATTCGGACGTAGATGGGTGGATAGAGAATCGTCTGCCACATGGTGGTTGATGAGAGAATGCTGCGCCGACCGAAGAGCAAGAACAAGAAATTCGGGGATGCTTTCATGAGAGAATCGACGATGCGGTTTCGGAGACCCGATGGCGCCATGGCGGGTGCTAAGGCTACGAACACATCGATCTTTTGGTTGAGGAGTGGATGAATGGACAGCGCTGCGAATGCTTGTGCCGTGCCCTGCGAGAACCCGATGTACGATAGCGACGGCTGGCCCGTGACGTCAAGGATATGCTGGATGCTGTTGGGAATATCGTGAAAGGCAAACTGGTCCATGGAAAAATCCCAGAACTCGTTCGAGCCGGGCGAGGTGAACATTGATTTTTTGGCGTACTTATTGCCCCGATTGTTGCCCAGCCACACGTCGTAGCCCTTCTCCACGAGCTGGAAGGGCAGACAACGCTGTTCGTCGGTGAGGGCTACCCATACCTCACTGGACATGAGCAGGCCGTGGTGCAGGTATACGACTTTTTTGCTCAGCCCGCCCTGTCCGTGGTTGACGCGCAGCCCCTCCTCGCCTTTCCGGTATGCGAGTCGGTGGAGACCGAGGAGGTACCCGTCACCTGTCTGCACAATATGTTCTTCCGCCTCGTACCCAAACAGAGCGCACATATCAGTGAAATCAGAGGCCTCCGCGATTGAGGCAGCGAGAACCTCTTCTCGGGTGCGCTTATCGCGGGCTTCGGTGGATATGAAGTTGTTGAACAGCGCTTTGGACTGATCATAGCAGAACCGGATAACAGGCGTTGCTGGAGAGGGATTAGTAGAGTTATACAACAAGTAAGAGGTCACTCACGCAGGCAGAAGGTAATCAGATGAATGACTGTCTCGAGGAGAACGAGGACCAGCGACGCTGCGAGGGCCAGGTACTCGAACCTGTGCTGTGGTTAGTCTTATACTAACAGGGTAAATACGGGCTTCGGACCAGAAAAGGCGCCCAATGACGGGAACCCGCGCCATCTTGGATGCATGTAGGTATTTCGAGAGTTTAGAATGACAAGCAAGTGAGAAGGGAAAGAAAGTACATCAAACGACGTCACTGCCCAGAGCGGATTCATGTGACGCTTACCTCATCATCCGGGGAATTCACTTTTCTGTCCGAGTTTCTGTCTTTCTCGAATGTTGACAATCACACCAGCAACATGCCTAGCTCATGCAGGGATATTCGTGAGCCACGATCTACCCGACATCCATCCATGTTATCCACTAACTTCCCCCTGCTCTCCAGGCGAGGCGCTCGCGCAATGCCTCCAGGAATCCGACTGCATAATGGTCCAGCGGCACACCCCACGCGAATGCCTCAGCTCGCCGCTAGCCGAGGAGCTGCCGACAAAGTGCCAGCAGCTGAGCAAGGGATTGAGCGAGTGCAAGTGAGTTTGAGATTCCCAATCCCACAACCAACCCCCCATGTGGAGCCGGCGATTAACGAGGATCCAACCCCAACAGACGCGGCATGATCGATATGCGCAAGCGATTCCGCGGTAACCAGCCCATCGCCCTATCGAAGGAGTTGGAAGGAGGCAGCTCGGGCTCTGCCTCTGGGCAGCAGATGTATGCGGGCAAGCCGGCGTTTCAGTCGGTTAAGGAGCTTAATGGAGATGAGGTGCAGATGGATCCGGAGAAGACGAGAGGTCTTTAGATGTTGGGGTTTGAAGATAGAAGCTGGAGGAGGAATATTTGTTTTATTACTGGCATGGAATGGAGTTATGATCTTGCTTATATATTGGGAAGCGGCGTGACAATGACAATCGACTCTTTGAAATATAAGCCGAAGCCGTCCAGACCACTCACAACCTCGGATGGCGTTTGAGCAGCCAGGCAAACTTATCAGATGGAATCTACACAAAACAAGATACAAAGCAATTCACATCATCATTGCAAAACACGTCACTCCTAAATCTACTGCGTCTTCTTAAGCTGCGCCCCCTTAGACGCAGGCTCAGAGTAGAGCCAAACAATGACAAAGACCAAGAATCCTCCAATAACCGACCACAGACCCGCAATCCACACCCAGCCACCGCTGATAGCCCAGCTGCGCGGGTACTCGTCGTGGGCGAAGTGGCGCACCGTGACCTCGTGCTTCTCCTCGACGTTGGTCAGGAAGGGCCGCTTGTAGTTGACGCGGAAGGAGAAGATGCCGTGCTGGTCTGGCGTGACGAACTGCGTGCTGAATACCGTGCTCGTCTCGGTACGGCGCGTCGGCTGCAGGGAGAGCCGGTGGAAGGGCGATAGCATGGTGAACTCTAGCTGCAGGTCGTCGGCAGGGGGGATTTCGAAGGGAACCCATTTGTCGTAGACGTATTCTGAGAGTTCTATGCTGAAGAACTGGTGGATTGTTAGTATGGTGCGTTGTACAATGATACAGGAGTGACGTACAGTTTCGTTCTTGATCCGGTAGATCTTGGGGTTCAGCTCCGCGGGAGCCTCACCCTCCTTCGTAGCGAGGTGGTGCTCAATGGCTCCAACCTTGAGGACACCGGTTTCCTTGAAAGTCCAGGCGGTCAACTGCTTCGCGAAGTCGCGGTTGACCGTGGAGGTCTTCTTTCCACCGGGTGCCTTAACGGTAGCCGAGAACCACTTGTCCTCCAGCGCCTCCACGGAACCCAGGACGGCGAAGCGCGCCGAGTTGCGGGCTTGCATGACGGACACAGCGTTCAGCTGCGAGCCGGTCGCCTGGATATCCTCCGCGGCCGGAATCTCCTCCTTGGGGTTATAGCTGTAGGCGGTTGCCGGGGCATGAAGCACCGGCGCAACGAGGACACTGTCAGTGCCCAGAGTCTGAGGTGCGACGCGGGGGAGAGCCAGGATGCCCTCGCCATCGAAGAAGGGCTTGATGTCCGGACGCGGAGGTCCCGGACGAGGGAGCAGTAGGACATCGTGCTTCTCGGCGGCGGAGATGGTATCGTAGTTGAAGTGGTCGACGACGACGGCGGAGCGGTCCGGCGACAGGTGGATGTCGGCTTCCAATAGCAGCGAATTGATGGCGCTGGATGTGGAGGACTTGCCCGAGAGGGCGAGAAGGATGTTGCCGTCGGTGTTGAGGAACTCGAGGATGTTCTTCGGGGTCAACGCGGGGCCGAGGCCTGGTCATAATCCAGTCAATTGATGAATTCACTTAACCTAAGATCAGGAATCGCACCTTTCGACTTGGGAGGGAGGATGAGGAGGTGGTCATAAGCTCTCTCGCCATGTTGGAACAGGGAGAGGTCGTCGCTCTTGGGCGATTCGAAGGACAGATCATAGCCGCGACCTTGCAAGTGAGTTAGTAAGTGCACTGAGGACACCAGGGAAAACGCAGTACCTTCTAGGTCGGCCCACAGGGTCGAGTAGAGGCTCTTCTCGGCGGTGTCTTCCAGGACCACCAACAGGCGGCTGCCGGAGCTGCTCAGCGCATTTACCGCAGCCAACAAGCAGCCGAGAAAGAAAGCCAAACACCACCGCATCTTGGATCAATTCCGCACAGCGGAGCGGAATCCAGAACTGTGAAAGAGAGGAAAGACGTGGGGAGTGTGATGGGGATGATATGATGCACGATGTGTATAGTTAGAGAGGCGACGTGTTTAAGTGAACAGACGGAGTGCCAAGACTCTTCGCCGCTCTCCACCTCCGACTTCCAACTTCTTCATCTTCCTACTTCAACCCGCTCTTGTCCAGCACCACAACCACCACCACAACCACCACCACAACCACACCATCCAACTGCCAGCCCAGACACTTCCTCTTGGGTGTTTCCCTCGGGCGTTGATTTCTATTCTGCATCAATTCCTCTTCAATCCTCCTCCACATCTCCCCAGCAGCCGCCATGTCGACCCCTCTGTTCTGGTCTACCCCGATCCGCTACCTCCGCTGGGCCTCCCACGAGAAGCCCGCCATCTTCTATTCTCTGCTGATTGGATCCATGGGTCCCGTCGCGCTGGTGACTCTGCCCCCGCTCCGCCGGGCGCTCGGCGACGTGGACCCGGAGCCTATTCCCCTGTCATATCCCAGTAAGGACATCCCCTCAGAAGGTCGAGGGAGTATATGGCTAAATGACAATGTTTAATTTGTGCAGTTCCGAAGGGTCCGCGGGTCATTCCCTCGGGATATGAAGATAAATAAGGAGATGCTGTTGGAATACGATCGATGGTTGAATCCCCGGAGGTTATAGGGTGTCCTGACCTGACTGTTCCGATTCGGCGGGATTATCGGATGGATTGGACGGATATTGAAGGTTAACCTGCTGCCAGCACGACCAGGTGGGTTGTGTAAAGGTTTATCCGCGAGGGTTGGCCATTGAAAAGACTTGTTTTTTTTTTGTTTGAACCCGCCGCTTCTTCTGTGCTTAAGGAAGTGGTTTGATACCAATTACTGTTGTGCACGCGGGCGTCGAGGTGCACTACAGTGTACATGTATGTTACTATGCTTGAGAGATCAATAACCGACATTGTGTCGCTTTCCTATGTTCAACTTTGATCGAGGTGTGGATACGACCGCTCTGTATCGAGCTTCATGTTGCTCTGAGTTGTAATAGTGGGTTGACATACGAACCCTAAGACAAACAGTTCTACACAATCAGGACAAGAATCCACGGAGACAGACATCAAATTGCCAGAAGTGCCAGTCAAGAAAGCATCAACGCCGTATATGCTCATATCTACAAGGAGATCGCCCACAGCACTTAGCAAAAGTGCAAATAAAACGCTCCCCCCAAAAGTGAAAACCAACTAAGAACAGCACAGGCTCCACTCCCACGGAGATCAGAGGTAATAAAAAACGAAAACAAGCCGCTCCTTGTACACCGTCAAAACATCGACAAAAGAGGATCCGACCCGCGCTCAATCAAGGACGAGGTAGTATATCCGGTACTCATCATTAACGCAGAGGCAGTCACATAGAAAGAAAAAAAACCCACCCCTTTTCGGATCATTCAACAAACGACGCTCCTACTCCTTGCTGGCCGATTGCACGCAATGGGAATTCTGAAAATTAAGGGGAGGAATTCCATCCCCAGTAAGACCGAGACTCTGGATACAGAGTAAGGCCGACGATGACTCCAATGGGATCCGCAGTCCAGGGAAGAGATAGCAAGAGGATGGCATTCATGTATCCAAAGGATTGATTTGGGCCATTTCTCCTGACGAGTGGTGGATTGCGATCAAAACATCTCAGTGGGAAGATTCCTGGACGGGCAAAGAGCAATTTGGGTTGCAAAAGGTATGCAAGTATAGTCGACGAGTAAGAAAAATGCACGCGGTTGTCCAGGAAGAAAGAAGAAAAAAGTTGGTCGACATTTATCATCATGATTATGTTTTCCTTGAGCGGAGATGCTCAGTCCAGAGAGACAAAGAAGAAAGAAGCATCCAGTGGGCCACCAATGGAGGAGAAAAGGTAAAAACAGACCCCCCGGGAATCATCTTTTGGGCTATTCATCACCGCCGGCGATGCGGGTCTCTTTCTCTGGCAGCCTGTGGCCTACTGGTGCGATCGTATTCCGGCGTATATCTGGGCTCCATTCCTATCCGGGGATCCGGGGCAGATGTGGTAGGATACGGAATGCCAGATGTCACAGGGGAGGAGTAGTCCGACTCAGCCTCGTAGCCCGGACCCGGGCCCGGGTACCTGGGAGCAGTGTTTCGGTTACCCTCGTAGCCATAGCCCGTGGGAGTGTAGGTATAGGAAGAGTGCATCTCCGCGGCGGTCACCACGGGTTGGTTGGGCCCAGAATAGGAGACCTGTGGTGGAGGATAGGGATTTTGGCCTTGTCCGTATGGCGAGTGGGTCGAAGGGTATGAAGATGGAGCATTCGAGTATTGAGGAGGAGCATTCTGGTTTCCACTGTAGGGACTCTGGGCATAGGGATCCATGTAGGGCTGAGCGGGCGCCGCACTGAATGTGGGAGGCGAGGGCCCCGGTTGTTGGGGTTGGCGACCATCATGGATCGCCGCCCCGGCATAAGTTGCTGGAAGGGTGTTAGGAGGTGCATGAGTTACATTCATGTCTTGTGTGTAACTACCTCGCGGATAGCCTTGGTCAGCCCGACGCGACACGTCCGCCTCCCAGCGGGCGGAGTCGGCCTTTAGATCAGCAATCATCTCCTGGAGTTTGTGGTTAGATTTGGACGGTTAGTCGCGTGGCGCAGCACTCACAGAGGTGAGATTCCGATAAGCACGGATGAAGAACCCTTGGCGACCCTGTGGGATTGTCGTTCAGTTAGCTGCACCCGGTGGATACGACGAGAGAGAAAAGACGGACATTGTGGTTGCCAGGTCTCACGAGGGCATCGTTTCCAAGGTAGCGACAGATATCTGCTTGAATCACTTCTCGACTGATCCCGTCACCTGGGATAAAGTATTCATTCTGACGCTCCGGGCGTCCATCGTAGCGGCCTGTCATTATGGCTTTCCGAGGCAGATAGATCAAAGGTCCGGAATTAAAGGAATTAAGCCTCGGTGGGAGTTTTTCTCAGTGGCCAGCCAACAGGTAATAATCAATCCGGGACAATGGCAAGTATCCCGAGGATAGGTGGTTCCTTTTAGATCGACGAATGTACAGCAGGTCTCTATCGGGCGTTCCGCACAAGTTCAAAGCGACCAGTAACGACTTATAAAGCGGCAGAGCATCCACGGAAGAAAAAGTGGCCAGATAAAGTAATATTGAGTCCGTTGGGTAACAAAATGGGTCCCTCCTGTCCAGTGAGTTGTGGTAAATCCAGGGAGTCCACGATGGTAGTCCAAAATTGGGGGCGTTTATGTCCTGGGAGGAGAAAAGAGGGTTGACGAGTGCCCGACAGGTGCCTTGTGACGGAGCGACACGAGGTTGGGGGGTGCGAGAGGGGCGATCCGTCAGGGGAGAAGGGATTGGGGGGAGGGAAACAGGGGAGTCCTGACTGAGGGGAGAGAGAGGGAGAGGAGTGAAGAAAGGATGAGGGTGAGAAGAAGAAGAAGAAGAAAAGGAAGAGGGGACGGACGTAAGTGGGCTTGACTCTGTTTGGGTTGGGCTCTTCTTTGGGCTGGTGCCACGACTGGCTCTCCCCACTACTACTACTACTACTTACTGTCCAGGCCACGCTTGAATGCGTGCGACCTGTGGGTAGCCGCCAGTTGCGAGAATAAACCAGTCCTGATTCTGACCTATGATTATTATTCTGATCGACTGATGATGCCCACCATCGGGGATAATATTGAACGACTAACTACCCCACTACATACTGGGATATCCTCCTCGGTGGGCCAGCAGCAGCCTTTCCTCGATCTGCAACCAGGACCGAGCAAGGGCCAGCCGATGATCTGGCGGTGGCCAGCACCGCCGGAGTCGCCACACGCGGGTGAGGCCCCCGTTGGGCACAAATGCGTGCTTGGGCACGGACGCACTACTCTGGGGGGAAAAGTCTGGCTGGTCTGATCACGGTGGTGTGAAGATCTGACTCAGATGATTCTAGACCGTCCAAGTAACTACATGAACTTATCGTGCAACTCCTCCACGAAGTAGAAGATCGAGTCCCAAATAACGCTAACCCCATTAAGCTTGTCGCTTCCACGGTTCATAGCAACTGGACCCAGATCATCTCTCACCCAGCTTCCCTCACCTCACCTCCACTTCACCTCCCTTATCTACACCATGACCCGAGCATGTCAGACCCTACCGCGTCCCCGCCGACCCTGAATCCCTCACGTTACACATATCGCCAATTGCAACTACTGCGCCATGGCTCGACAGCGACTCCTCTCCGCATCATCGCGCACATCGATCTCGATGCCTTCTACGCGCAATGTGAGATGGTGCGCCTCGGCACCCCACGCGACACGCCCCTCGCCGTCCGCCAGTGGGAATCGCTGATTGCAATCAACTACCCGGCGCGCCCGTTCGGCATCACCCGCATGCTTTCGGCGGCAGAAGCCCGCAAGCTTTGTCCAACCATCGTTCTGCAGCATGTCGCAACCTTTCGGGAAGGTGAGGGCGGGCGCTGGGCGTACCGGGAGGACTCGTTCAGAAACATCAAAACAGACAAGGTGTCGCTGGATCCCTATCGGGCGGAATCTCGCAAGATCCTCCAAACCATGAAGGACGACCTGGCGACTTGGTCTGAAAATGGCCACACAAAAGGGCTCTCGGCCAGCGTGGAGAAGGCCAGCATCGATGAGGTGTTCATTGATCTATCCCCCCTGGTCTTTGGCGTCCTTCTGCAGCGATATCCCGAGCTCCGAGCAAGCTCCCAAGACGAGAACCGCGATGCTGAGCTGCCTCGTCCTCCGACCACGGCCGTGGAGTGGAACGAAGACTGCCTCATTGACCTGGACTCAAAAGAGACGGAGGAAGATGATCCGGACTGGGATGACATTGCCATGCGGATAGGATCGGAAATCGTCCGGTCTGTTCGCAAAGCCGTGTGGGAGAAGCTCAACTACACTTGCTCGGCGGGTGTGGCACGCAACAAGATGCTGGCGAAATTGGGGAGCGCGTGCAATAAACCGGACAAGCAAACTGTGGTGCGCAACCGGGCCGTGCAGATGTTCCTTGCGGGCTACAAGTTCACCCAGATTCGGATGCTTGGTGGGAAACTCGGCGATCAAATCAGGACTTTCTTTGGGACGGAGCAAGTGAGTGACCTTTTGAATGTTCCGCTCGACCAGCTGCGTGCCAAACTCGATGACCACACGGCAACCTGGTTGTATGGTACTATCCGCGGGGAGGACCGGAGCGAAGTCAATCCTCGGACTCAAATGAAGTCGATGTTGAGTGCCAAGTCATTTCGGCCAAGCATCAACTCGATCGACCAAGCGGAAAAATGGCTGCGGATCTTCGCGGCTGATATCTACGGCCGTCTCGTGGAGGACGGGGTGCTTGAAAATAGGCGCCGTCCGCGAGTCATCACGCTACATCACAGACTGGCGGCGCAGTCCCGATCGCGTCAGATGCCTATCCCGGCATCCAACGTGATCGACGAGGACCTGCTCTTTGAACTTGCCAAGACTTTGATGCGGCAAGTTGTCGCCGAGGCACAGGCATGGCCGTGTTCCAACCTTTCCCTGAGTGTGGGGAGCTTTGAGGATGGCGTCACCAAAAACAAGGCGATCGAGAGTTTCTTCCTGCGAGGGGCTCAAGCGAAATCATTGAGTCATGCAGGAGGACCTCGCGAGGCTGATGGCCTATCTGATCGGCCACCGGAGAAACGGAGGAAAGTCGGCGAGAATAATGGCATCGAGCGCTTTTTTGCAAAGCCTTCCCATCCCAGCGATGACTGTGCTACATCACCTAGAGGGACTCCCGAGCCGGAACAGCTCGATTCTACAAGTACAGCGGAGGTTCCTCCGCTATTTCCTTCGGAGGAAGGGATTGAGGATAGTCCAACGGCACAGTTTACCTGCCATCGATGCTCCCAAGTAATACCCGAACATGAGAGAGACGAGCACGAAGACTGGCATTTTGCCAAAGACCTGGCCAACCAGGACCGCGAAGAAGCGAGGGCTACGCAATCGCAATCGCAATCGCAATCGCGGATAGCTACGGCTCCCAACGCCCGAGGACGAGGTAGCAGGGGCAGTCGTGGTAAACCCGAGAAAGGGCAGAGGCGACTAGCTTTTCAGTGAGGAGCAAACTAGACTATATTGTTATAGACAAAGATATACACATATGCAGGCAAGATATGTTTGCCGGTCTTTCGTTGCGGGACCGCTCATTGAGACAGTCTCTGGTCCATATAGTTCTGCCTCCGAATTCTACGCAGATTACCCTCTAGCGCTGAGCAAAACCCTCGGAGAGCAGCCGGTCAGTGGTCAAAGCGAGCTAGTGCAAGAATTCCGGGCTCTCGCCAAACCCTTTGGAAGACAGATTTCTCGAGAGGGATTCGGTCTTGCTCACTAGGATCTCAATGCGAACAATGTCCTCGTGGATCCATCATTCAACATTCCCGCTATCATTGACTGCGACTCCGCTATGGCAGTTCCTGATGCTGCCCTCTAATGCATCCCGATTTTGCTAAGCATGGACTGCCCTGTCCCGGGAGCTATAAAAACAAATCCCGCTGAGATCAAAAGGCTCCAACTCTGTCAACGGTTTACTGCTGTCGTTGAAGCAGTCGGGCGTGAGAGAAACGACTGGGAAGGTTTCATTCCACCTAGAGGGGGCTTTTTTCTCCAAGGAAGCGGTGGCGTTTCGCCCGCTAGTTGCTGTTCAAACGAGGCAGGACTGGGTCAATGATATGTGGATACAAGGTTTGCGATGGTTGAGCGACCACAATGAGGCGGATGTTGCCCAGTTTTATCTAAGAGATTAGATGGCTTTATATGTGTAGAAGTGAAGGCAAAAGCTCCTCCGGTTCCACGTACGCTTTCCGATGTTGATCCATGGTCCAGATCTATAAACAGCTGAGTGACATCAGGGCGGGGTTGATCAGTTGGACTGCTCAGCCTCACTTTACTTTCGCTTCACTTGTCTCTCTGCCATCTTCTCTCTTGGTGTACATAAGGTGCCTTTTATTGATTCGAGGTTGACCCTCCGAAATCCCAGCTGGGACATTTGCACTCGCTTATCGCTCATCCACCCACTCACTCAACAACTGGTGATTGTCTTAGCCCAACCCAACCAACACCCCACCACCACAGCAGCAACCCAGCAGCGTACTCTCAGAACCCAATCAATGAACTTGCATCGCCCATCCACTTACATAAATCAACCCCCCCCCCAAAATGTCCCGCCGACCCCCGCCGAGGGAGTATTACTCCAGCGAAGAAGAGATCTACGAAGTCGACCGCTCCCGCGAACGAGAACGGGAGAGGCCTCCGCGCCCCCGTCGACGAGACCGAGACCGCATCATCGGAGATGATGTAGAGGTTGACGTAGACTACCACCGCCGACGCAGATCCTCGCCTCCGCTCGAGGACGACTTGGAGGAACGTCTCCGTCTTCGCGAGCGGGAGCCGCCGCGGCCGCGGCCAAGGCCACCGCGTGACTTCATGCGCGAGGCGCTCAGCAGTCCGCCGAGAGAACGAGAACGGGGCCCAATGGTTAGGAGGCGATCAAGAGAGGAGCTGGTTGAGGAGTTCTCGCCGGAGAGACCGAGGCCTGTTTCTCCCGCCCAGATGGAGAGGGAGATGGGGGAGAAGGTATATATTCGTCCACCTGGACCGCGGCGGAGGCCTCGACCTCGTTCCAGGGAGGTGGATGTGGATGAAGAGGTTCTTCTTGAGGAGACGGAGATATATAAGAGAGGTGGCGGGAGGAGGCGCCGCTCGACACAGGAGCTCGAGATTGAGGAAGATGATGTGGTTTTTCGGCATAGGGAGAGGGAGGGAGATCCTCGGCGTCGCTCGACACGGAAGCTTGAGATTGAGGATGACGATGTAATTCTTCGACGGAGGGAGGAAGGCGATCCTCGTCGTCGTGGATATGAGAGTGAAGAGGAGATTAGGATACGGGATCGCAAGAGCGGCGGTGGGAGGAGACACGACGACGAGAGTGATGAGGAGCTCTACATCCGCTCGTCGCGACCAAGACGCCCTCCTCCCCGCGAAGTGACGGAAGAGATAGTCATCCTCGGCGGCAGTGACGAGGAGAACAGACGAAGCAGTAGGAGACGTCGTGGAGAATTCATGTTCGAAGACGACGAGGTGGTTATTCGGCGCAAACCCGGGGAGCCACCCTACAGCAACCCTCGATTTGAGGATGATCAATTCCAGCCCATTCTGGCGAGATCGGACGATGACGACGATGAACTTGATCTTCCGAGTCGCCGGCCTCTACGCGATAGACCACGTCCTCGGCTTATAGATTCAGAAGATGATGAGGAGGCCATCTTGATGAGAAAATATGAGAAAGATAGAGCTCGGAGAGAAGGCAGGAGGGACGTTGATGTGGATATCCAGTGGAAGAGAGGTCGGGGGTCTGCTCGTGAACGGTCATCTTCCGTGGAACCTATCCGTGCGCCGCCGATTCATCAGGATGTGTTTACTCACCATCGACATATTGATCATGGTGAGACAATATCTGCTCTGAAATGGGGGTTTGCTGATGAACTACCAGGAATGAAAGCATCTCGCTCAGTTCGGGGATCGAGCCCCGAGTTTCGGTCTGGAAGAGGTAGACTTGAGGAATTGGATATACACCGTCGGTTAGTGCGAAGAGAGCACAGTGTGAAGTGAAGATGGTAACAGCTAACTAGATATAGAAGTACTAGAAATGGGGTTAGGTCCGAAGAGGACATTGTCCTAGAACGAGACAAAGAAGACTCGATTTCACCATCTGGTCGACCATCACCGGAGTTTCAAAACCCTTGGGAGCCCGACGAGACTTCATTCTCACGGCTCTCGAACAAATCCGTTGTCGACGAGAGCGAGTCGCTACTCGTTGGGCACTCCCAGAGTCGAGCAGGGAAAGCCCGAAGCGTGCGCGATATCGAAGAAGAAATGCCAATTCGCAGCAGCCGCAAGGAAGATATCGAGCCAATGAATGATACAACCGACGAATGGTCCGTCGTCCGTTCACCGTCGAAACCGGATTTGGTTGAGATGACCGGCGCTCTGACCTCTCGAGGAGACTCGGGACGGGGTTCAGAACGAGTTGCAGGCGTTGGACAGCAGGTTATGAATGTCAAAGACGAGAGAGACTCGCGCTGGACAGAGATTACTAAGAATCTAGTGGTGAGGGAGGCGATTGAGCGGATGGGATATGAGTATGAAGAGACGAGGATGTTCTACTATATCTTCTCGTACCTCGAACCGGTATGTCTTTCTCTTCTCTCACATCTCACGGCAGCTGAACTGACTCCTATCTCAATAGCGGGATATAGATGAGCTCGTTGACCTCTCTGATGAGATCCGTCAGGCTCGCCGGCGCCGCATTCGTGAGATTCATCGCGAGCGTGCTAGTCTGCCACCACCGTCTGCTTCACTGGACCGCCTCCCGCCGCGACCGCGCTTGCTGGAGGAGAAAAGGATACGGGAGCGCGATTGGGTTGTAGATGCGCCTCGAAGATGATCCTATTCCCAGTCGCGCCTGCCTTGTTTAGCCATGGGTACATGGCCGGACCTTGCTGATTGGGAAGCCTTTTACTCCTCCATCTACAGCGCCTTCTGTCTCTCTACACATGCCCGCAATCGGTCCGTAATGGTCACTATCACCCCGATGATGTCTCCTCTTATTGACACAAGCGGTGGACTAGTCCGCTCCATGCAGAGGACTTTGTCTGGCAGGAGAAGTCGGTCTTTGACAGCTGTCCGCATCACCGACGAGCTTTTCAACCTCCAAACACCACAGCGAGCAATCCTCATTCGGCAACTCAAAGAAACGCTAGTAGACCATCTTGTGCCAGCGCCGTTCTGGGCCTGCGTCCAGGTGTGCGATATCGCCAACCTCGAGTTCATCATCCTGCTTGCACAGCTGTCGGACAAGGCCATGTGGGTCGTCACAGACCTTTGCTGCGCCTTGCCGTACAAATGGATGCAGCGCCCATCCCCATGGAACGACCTCCGGACCGACCCAACAGAATCCGTCTTCGAGCCCCGCGGCACCTGTTTCAGGACTGCCCGCCTCGCGGCCAGAGAGCGAGACGGGCAAAGATGCGTCCTGACCGGCGCGCGCAACATCTACCAAGTCGCTCATATCTACCCAACCTATTTCGACGAAAAATCCTACGACTCGTCCTCGCCGACAATCTGGCAATTTGTGCGCTTCTTCTGGAACGCTGAGACCGCAGAGCGCTGGCACAATGCTGTCTACAATGATCCTCGCGACCCGGCGAAATCGCTGGATACCTGCGCCAACCTGATCTGCCTCCGAAACGACCTGCGCGCGGCTTGGGCGAATGGCCTATTTGCACTGCGTCCCGTTTCTCTGTCCCATGATGGCACATCCATGGAGGTGGAGTTCTACTGGCAGCCCAAACAATCGCACAAACCGTATGGATTGGTGGATATCGCCAAGGAACCTGGTTCATCGAAGGACATGTGCAGCGTCGATGACTTGAACGTTGTGCTTCCTACCAAAGAAAATGACACAACTGCCCTTCGTCCCATTGAGTCCGGCCACATGTTCACGCTGCGTACGGACGATCCGGTGAACCGCCCGCTTCCGAGCTACGACTTGCTCGAGATGCAGTGGCATCTCAACCGGATTGTGGGCATGTCTGCGGCGGCGGCACTCTTTCGTGAAGATGAGAATTCCGATGACGATGATGATGAGGAGGATGATGACAGTCGCACGGCAAAACCGCTTCTATCGCAGCAACGGCATGTGGTAGAGGATTGGATCCAGAAGAGCTCCACACTTGTTTGGGATCGAGCGGATGAAAAGGATTCATGGGCCACACATGAGAAAGAGAAAGAGAAAGGTACCAATTTGGACTATTTTTGAAACTTCCTTTCTTTCGGACGGTGATTTGTTCGGGGAATGACATGACATCGGAGATCCTATGCACAGTCCGACAACGGCCTTGAAGCCAGGGAGAGAGGCTATTGATGTCTTAGGCCAGCCACACCGGTCATCGATTGATATTTTTAGTCCTGGTGCTACTATTTCGGTGGCTCTTCAATGCATGGTTTTTCATTCTTCGTATTCCGGCACACAAATTAACTAAGAGGCTTTGCAAGCGACCATTCGAAGCCACCAAGCATTTACAAATGCTTCACTTCTTATGTCCCACCGGGCAAGACCAAACAGTAGTAGTGAAACTGCTGCCCCAATCCCTAAGGCAAATCCTCCGCGCTCCAGCCACTGTCGTATTCCCTTGAGCCATGTTTCACAAAAGGCTACACGGCAAGCCACTGTACCCACCGCTCTGCAGCATCTAGAACCAACTGCCGGCCCCGCCGACTTCCACAATTCTCGAAATTAGGGCCTGCGTAAACAGGATCTGGACCTGACAGCTGAAGTTAAGTTGCTTGAGATCGTCCATTAGCATATTCTAGGACCCTGCCCTTCGGCCGAAGATTTGAGATTCATCAATCCCTGCCTCCACGAATCCTTGGCTGCTATCGCACAGAGTCTGCTGTTTGGGTTGATCGTACTCCTCCTACATGAGTATGTACAAATGCCCCCTTCAAACATCGCCCCCAACCGTCAGCCCTGGGGGATTTAACTATGACGAGTGCGGATGTACAGCACTTAGTATACCCTGGGACTGACAGGGCGCGATCTTCATATGAAACGGTTGGGTGGCTGTACTACTCAACCTAGACAGTAATAGTGGCTGAGTGGGTAAGGGGTAATAATAAACATCATGGATCCTGCTGTCATCGAGGCCTCGAACAAGACGGTTGTTCCACCGAAGGTCGGTTCGTCGCCCTTGGCAATTTACCTTGTGGAGCCCCCATCCACTTTTTTTCATGTCTCCGACAATAATAATGAATGATGAATGGCGACTGCGATCCACGGCAGCCGGACAGTGATGATTTCACCATCTCTGGTTTGTTATTACTACGTAAAGTCTATTACAGTCAGCAACGTTGCTGTGTGCATACAAACTACCACTTGTAGCGAGCGGTGGCGGCGACCGACCGACTGAGCGGACTTGATAAGCTTCGGAAGCGAAAACAAGGCAATTGACTTGCGCTCCAGCTGTGCCTCGGTGGGGATTTATCCGGATTGACTTTTGCCCATCAGCGTCATGAACGGGGGGATTCTTCCGACCTGCCAAATCCGACCAGAGGGCCTGTCCGCGAGTCGAACGTCTCAGTGTCGTAGATCAATCACAGGTTAACCGAACGGGCGGCTCGAACATGTGCCTGCGGACGATGACCCCATCGTACATGAAAAGGGAGCTGTGCGCAATCTGCGGTTCCCGGTCAAGCTCCAGCCGTCATCCATGGTTGCCGGGCCACAATCGGGTGGTTGTGATTTGCGGGATGGGCAAGGGGTAGCCCAAACACATTCCTTGTCGTGGGAGCTTCTCCCTCTTGCCCTCTTGGTTGTGTGGCGTAAAAAAACAAATAAGCTGAGACAATAAGCGTCGGCGAGTCCACTGCCTATTGTATAATTACGTACGTCTAGTCGTTTTGTTAGTCCACCACGCTATCACCAGGCGAGGACCAATCAATGCGCCGCGGTGACCCGATCGGCGCGCCATCTTTGAACAATTGTTTCGGACAGATACGCCGCCCCCCTCTCAGTAGATCAAAGTATGGAGGGTTGCAGCGTGACAGCGTCGGGAATGTTGTGTTTCCTTGTCTCTGTGCGCCCGAGGGAGTCGGTCGACGCGTCGGTATGGTCCAGATGGGGGTTTTTTTGGGTCCAGTCGAATCGTGCACCAAGCCAAGCGCGGAGTAGTGATCCCGCACGATAGAGAAGGCCGCGGCCACAAGCTGTTTGTTCCGAAGATAGAGACGAGGGAGAGGAGAGTAGAAGCAGGAGTTGCCGTCGCAGTAGAGTAGATAGAAGAAGAATAATTATGGTTGGAGGGTTGTGATCGTAGGGTCTACAGCCAACTAACTCTACATACTCCGGGAAAACGGGTCCCGGGTTCTCTCGCTTCCCCTTCTCCTTCTCGTTCTCTCCTTCACCCAACCAACAACTTTCCCCTTCTCATTCTTCCCCTTCTTCCGTCTTCCTCACTACACACATCTCCCTCCTCCATCTCCCTCTCTTGACTTCTCGCTTCCCCTGTCGAGCATCTCCCCTGCTCGACTCTTCCTCCCCCCCCTTCCCCGACCGTCGCGAGGGAGACGGACGATGCGCCTGAGTTCCTAACGCCAGGACACGTTTTGTGAGGTTTCAAATAGTTGGGGGATCAGCAATCTGAAGACGACCGGCTGGGTTGAGTGACTTGGTACGGGAGAACCATCTGACCCATCGACTGGCTACCCGAACATTGGCTCATTGGTGATCGTCATTAGAACGGCCGACACACAAGCGAACAAATTTCGTCCACACTTCCCTCCACTACTATCGTCGATACGCCGTCTTCGGGCATTGAGTGACCCTCGTCAATTGGGGTGGTTGGGTCGACAAGTACCGGTTCCCGCAAGCCACCATGCACCTCTCGCTGTCGGTGTCCCTTGCGATCCTGCTGGCACGACCCTTCGTGTCGGCCGCATCCGATCTTGCCTATTGCTCCTCAGACAACACTGGATCCTCATTCTCAGCTGGTGCGTGATACGAAAGACAATGCTACGCACTTCTTGAACTGACCCCCCTGAGCAGTCAGCGATAACTTCCAGTCGAATGGAGCGTGTGAGACCACCTGCAAAAATTACGCCTTTGGTGTACTCCAGGGCAAGAAGTGCTGGTGCTCAAACGTAGCCCCATCTTCGAGCTCGACGTCAAAGACTTCGGACTGCGATACTTCGTGCCCCGGTTATCCCAATGACAGCTGCGGTAGCGCGGCCCAGGGGGTCTACGCCTATGTCGCCATCTCGGGCAACTCGCCAACCAGCACGGCAGGGGGATCTAGCAGTACTAGCTCGTCATCGGTAAGTGAACCTCTTTGGTCAATTTTGTTGAACATGCACGTTGGCCCTTCCGATTCCCGATCCCCCCTCACCCACCCCCCAGCCCCCATCCCTTGCCATGAGCGAGTTGCTGCTCTTTCGTGGACCTGTTATTTTAATAGCTGGGCTAGGCAAGGACATCCTCTCTCAGTGCCTCGACTACGTCGAGTTCGACTTTCACCGTACGCCATAACCAAAGTTGGAACTCAGCACGCTAACGTTTTGCTGCAGACAACCACCTCCGATCGCGTTGTCCAGACCACTTCTTCGAACGGCCAAGTGGTGACCATCACTGAAGTGGCTCCGACCCCCACAGCTAGTTCTAGTTCGTCCAACAGCAGCGGCGGCTCCAGCCTGAGCGGTGGCGCGATCGCGGGTATTGTGATTGGTGTCCTCGGTGGCCTTGCTCTTATTGCAGGCCTCGTAATCCTGGTCTTCTTTTACCGTCGTCGATCCCGCGCTGAGAGCCCCGCTCCTAGCCAGGACATGACCGACAACCGAACCAGTAGGGGTTCTAGCTTTATGCCGTCCGCGCAGTCGGGTAATGGGCGCCCAAACCAGTTCACGGATAACCGCTTGAGAACCGACGCTGTCGTCTACTCGCACGGTCGTCAAGACAGCAGCACATCGCTCCAGGACAATGAAGACTACTCGCGCCCAGTGCTTCGCGTGAGTGAATTGGAATTTCCCTGTTTTCTTTTCCTTGCTGACGTGCTTTCTAGCTCACTAACCCCGACTAATTCGAGGTTCGATTACTTGCAACCCCTTGATCATGGGCTATCGGACCCTCTCTCCCCTAATCCGCCGCGAATACGACAAAAGCCGTGTTATGATACCCATTTGTCACTTGAATCTTTCATTATCTCTGTTCTGTCGGGCAGCGCGACTTGAGAAGGGGGCCGTTAATTTCGTCCGAGGAATTCCCCAGCGGCAGTCGCAGAAGTGAAAGGGTGCCAGGATGTTCGGGGCCAATTTTGAGTCCCGTGGGAATAGGATGAGGTGGTGGACAGCTGCTGAGACGAGTTCATGAGCCAACAACATACATATTTTGCATACATATTACCGCGTGGGGTGCCATGGGTGCGCGCCTAACCACCCAAGTACATACAGTTCTTCTCTTTCCCCCTTTTTGCCATCTGTTTTACTCTAGTCGCCACATTTCTCCCTCTTGTATCGCATCAGCCATCCCGCTCTCGTCTCATCTCAATCCTTAATCCACATGCCCTGTCTATCATATTTATGTCGACGGTGCAGCGTTCCAAGCTCATTATTGTGTTCGATTGGAAGACTGTTAGTTACATACATAGTAAATCTTATCTGACCTCATCCGCCGGAAACCACGCTCCAGTAGGGCGGACTTCCTGCGCTCCTCGGGATTTGAGCCTGTATTGCTGCCATGTAGCAAGGGACCAAGGATAGATTGCTTGGACTGTTGGTCTCTGGCTCAGGCACGAGTTCATCCATTTGCGAGTGAGACTGTGAGCTTTCGACTCTGTCATCTTCCCGTCCTCTCTCCACCATCGTGATATTCGTTCCGTCAAATAATGGATCGCGAACATGGTCCTTGTAGGCAGGAGGTGGCTGCACTCCGTTCCCGCATAGAGTGTATAAGGAAGAGCCATTGGGTTTGCAGTCCGGCGCTGAACATATAGATATAGGAAACTTGGTGACAATCTATAGATACTCCCAGTCAGTACAATCACAAGCAACCCCAGTACAAACATCCTTGGAACATACCTCAGAGTAATGCCCATCAGAATTTAATAGCCTCACCCATATCTTCAACGTATGCGTAACATCAATAATACTCGTTCGGCTGCTGGGAAGACACTCGGGCGTAGACCTCGGAATCCAAATACGATGGGAGGAAGTAAGCCATTCTTCTTCGTGCGTCTGCGTCTCACTGACAACAGTATCCGTGTCCAACGACCACTCCCTAACCTCAGACTCATCCTCGCAGATAACGCGTTCCCTCGTGCGGCCGAGCACGGGATTGTTGTACAAATGGATTGAGTGCTTTTCTACCAGCTGCAGTTTCATGGTTTTAGGCTGGATCCCCTTCACCAGTGGCACGTAGCGGAAATCAAGCTTGATAGGCCCGCCCTTGTTGAATGTCTTCCCCGGCATGCTCATTTGGTAGATTAGTTTTTCTGGCCAGATGTTTTCGACGCTCTATGATATACAAAAGGTGGCTGTTAGATAGATCGAAATAAAGCCGCAGTGGCACAGGCAATATTTCTGTACGTACCTCTGGCTCAGGCAATGCGAGATGGCTCTGCGATCTTGACACGCTCATATTTCTGGATGTCGTGACACGGCCACTATGACCGCGGAATATCGTAGCCGTGAGGCCGTACTGAATATAACAATCTTCCAACCCTTCCACGCTAACTGGCATGCTTCTGTGCAGACTAACTGAGAACGGGAACTCGTAGTTTCCAGGTTCGAGGGTTGTCTGAGATGATCCCTTGGAGGCGTTCACGAAGCTCCATATTTGGCGGTAGAAGGGGATCTCTCGCCATGCTGCTCGTTTATGTTGTCCGTCTGGTGTCCTCCAGTCCCAGTTGACGTAGCGGACGCCCTTGGCGTGTAGTTTTATGTCTTTGACTGCGAGAGGCTTGTTCAGGCATAGGACGACTGTGCCGCTGAGGCGGCCGTAGGAGGTGCTTTCGCCGTAGCCTGGGAGGTATAGTGTGTTTTCGTCCAGTCTATCAGATTGATTAGTTAGTTAGTTTTTTGGAGTGAAAAGAATGTGCGAGTGAGGTAAGAGACAAAGGACAGACCTGATGTCAAAATAGGTAAGAGCATTTGGAGAATGGCGATTAGGGAATAAGCGCGAGACAATAGTCATCTTTAGCTAGCCGTATCGCTAAATATGAATAATGAGGAAGAAAAAGAAGAGCAGAATGGGTTGGTTGAGGCAATGATGTTTGCGTGTCACAAACCTCCCTTATTTTATACTCTGCTCACCGCACCCCAGTCTAGGGCTTACCAGTTCAGGCACATTCCGACCCCTGCCCCACCCCTGTGGGTAGTTCGCGGTTCAGAATATGGGACTAATCAGCCCTTGAATTCCGATCCTTGGGTCTCATTTGTTATTGACCATAGTCGCAAGGAGGAGGGATCCCTTGATAAGCCGGGCATATTTGGCGGAAACTTGCCTAATGTGGAACCCTTCCCGACCAGTATGAATACTATGGCTCCTGCTGCTAATGATGTAGGCGGGCTTGTCAATTTTGTTCACCGAGAAAAGAGTATATAGGACTTTTTTTTTTCGAATAGGTGACGGCATGAAATATAACAGGACGACTCGGGATTGCCGTTGGGCATCAGAGTGTCGTAGAATACTTTCCAGCTTTTTTTTTTCTCGGAAACTGTATAGATTGTAGATAAGCTCCAGCTCCAAGCATGCACTATCATGTATGAAAAGCTAATTTGAACATAATGATGTGCATATTGTTGCTTCGCAAAATTGGTGGTGTCGTCTCGTCCCCAGATTTGGTGATACATTTGGCTAGCCCCGCCATTCTGCTAACCTCGGGCATGACTCAGTGTTTTAGGCCCCCAGTTACTTTTCAAATATTAAAATCCCTGAAGGATTCCCATGGCTCCAGGCTTGCTGTCGCAATCAAAAGACATCGCTCTGAATTGGAACTCTACAACATCATCTATTCGTCGCATGCCTTCTGCCTGACCCCGCTCCCACTTTCTCGATATTAACCTGGCCTGCCTCGTCGACGACGATGGAGCATTTTCAGCACACGGCTCATATCGGAACCCACTCACTAAGCTACGCTTTGCGGGGCAAGAAAAGGTCACCTGGGGATCCCTTGGTGGTCATCATTGCTGGAATCACCTGCAGCGCATTGGAATGGAGCGCGGTATGTCGGCATCTTGAGGCCGAGATGTCAATTTTATTATACGAGCGATCGGGTTACGGACGCAGTGAGGAGTCGCCAAACGAGCCTGACTCCCTTACCGTTGTGGACGAGCTTAATCGTCTGCTGGTAGTTGCCGCCCTAGAGCCACCGTATCTTGTTGTGGGCCACAGCTGGGGCGGTATTCTCTCTCGAGAATTTATTGCTGCGCGACCGGTTGAGGATATCTGTGGGCTTGTCATGGTGGACCCTGTACAGGAACGCATGCGATTTGAGATCTGGCCAGACCCCAGCATTGAAGCCGTCACAGAAGGACTAGACTACATGGAAGTGGTTGGACTGACAAAAAGCTACAAATTGTCAGAGTCGGAATGGACCGATCTTATGGCAGAGGAAGCTAGCGAGAAACACACTCGGCAGGCAGCTCGAGAGATGCCATATTTGCAAGTCAGCCGCGCTGTAATTGCAAAGAAGCAGCAATTAATTCCTGGCCAAAATGTGTTAAAGGGAAAGCCAGTTTCCGTGCTCATGGGTAACTCGAAACGTGATGTTGAGCGTCTATACAAAGCGGGCGTGGACAAAGGACAAGGAACAGAAGCCCAGCGAGCGAGGTGTCGTGAATACTTGGAGCAGTGGGATCAGACCGAGGAAGACTGTCAACGGGAGCTGCTTCATCTATCGACCACGACACGCTTCACGACAGCAACGCTGAGTGGCCATAATGTCCAGATCACGGAGCCAGAACGCATTGCAGATGAGATTCGTTGGGTGTTACAGAATGGCAATCCCTAACAAACTGAATCTCTCTCAATGACAAGTTAGTCGACATATCTCAATGTTACTTGAAGCAGCTGTGTCCTTGTCAACATCTTTCACCTCAATTTTTGTGAATGGTAGCTTACATGTGGTTGAACGAACTTCCGCCACAGTTGTGCGTTTTCGGAAGATGGCATTTCTGACACGTAGGAGAGATGTCGGCTATATTGGTAAATCTGGCTTATACACTCAATATTCGTAAAAGAGTACGACTTTGGTCTTATCTAACTAGCTTCTTGCTATTGATACTAGCGAGTGAAAGCTTGGATGGATGTCCGATAGCGTGGCTACTACACCCGTAATAATAGTGACGGTAAATCTGCTGCCTCAGGTAGCGATCGACTTTGAGACCATGGGGTGAGCCGCTCTCTGAGTACTCAGAGCTAGCCCTGAACAAGCTCTGAGCGATCTCTGAGAGACCTCTGAGCGGAGCCTGAGCCGCTCCCTGAGCAACCTTAGCGCTCACCCCGTTGCTCACCCCCTTCCGTTCTCATCGTGCGTCTGGTCATTCTCCTACTCCGATGCTAATCGCTCTACGTCTTCTTAGTGTAAACTACAATTCAGCATTCGGACAATTACTGAGGCCCTGGCGCTATCGGGTAACACAAATTGGGAGGAAATTCAAAGACCTATTATATTAGGATCTAGGTAACTATACAAATCCACAATGTAGGGTCACACTGCTCTCTCTGATATTTTAGTCGTCCTCAGTCTCATTGCCGCCGTGAAGTTCATGGTATTGAGGTAGTTCCCAGTCGGATTTGTCCCTCACAAAATTTGAAACAAGTCTAGGAACACCAAGCGAACATAAGAATGCTATGACAGCCAGCCGCAAGTTGATGAGCCATTGGCTGTGGAGGAAAGCAGCTCGAAGGCGGAAGCGGTTGAGGATTTGAATCTCATTAACGAACGGACGCAATTTTCTGTCGTAGTTCTGCAGAGCCAATGGCAGATTCTCGGGGTTCCTAGCAATTTCACCAGCCAAAACGTACGCACCGACGAAACTCCCTGTTGTTCCAAGGCCGCTGAAAGGAGATGGACAGTATGCCGCGTCGCCAAGGAGGACCACTCGACCCTTAGACCAAGTGTCAGTAACGACTTGTACCACCTCTTGACAGTAGAGATTGCTCGCGCCATGTAGACCCTTCAGGAAGCGGCTCGTCTCCCACCCTGCATCGCGGAATTTCTCTGCCAAGAACTGCTTCTGCTGCTCGACCGGTGCTCTAGCGAAGCCAGCCAGTTCCTCAGACTCTGATTCGTCTCTAAAAACGAAGTAAACCTGAGATTCTGTCTGATTGTGCGTTCTGCGCATGATCAAGCGGCCGCCTGAAATGTTGTATATGTGCAAGAACTTGGTGTCAGTTTCCGTCCGCGGAACAAACCAGTACCCTCCATATATCCCAAATTTACGGTAGCAATTGGAATCAACCAACTGAATTTTTTGCCGAATACGTGATCCTTGACCGTCTGCTCCAACAAGAAGGTCAAATTTATCGTGCGAATTGTCAGAGAAATGGGCGACCACTTGATTCTCGCTGTCCTCGAAGCTTTCAACAGTCTTGCCAAAGATGTAATTGACTCTCTCGTCATCCTTGGTTGCGTTGTAAAGGATTTCAACGAGGTCTCCTCGCATAATCTCCATCTCCGAAGTCACAGATTGTTGGCTTTTCCTGGATTTGTCGACCAAGATTGTAGCCTTCACGTCGCCATTGGAATTCACAAAGCGGACCCCTTTCTCGTCGACCAGTCTGCTGCGAACAGTGTCAAGGAGGCCCATCCTCTCTACGACATCAATTCCATGACCGCGAATGTCGACTTGGGCGCCCGAAGCTCGAAGTGAGTCGAAGCGCTCGACCACCGTCACGCGGTGGCCGGCACGGGACAGCCAGTAGGCCAGGGTTGGCCCAGCGCAGCCAGCGCCACAGATGAGGATTCTAAGCTCAGTCATGAAGTGTACCTGCTCCGATGTTGCTGCTATGAACGATCCTCGTAACGGTATAAGGTAACGGATATGTTAAACAGGATAGGTATATTAAATGAGAAGGCAGTTAAGTTCTGTTTTACTGAGAAATCTCCTTCCTTTTTATATTCATGAACCGTCCCAGACGTATTTCCAAATATGGTTACGTGAGCAGAAGCGGACGATCGGAGGAATTGTTTGCCCTAAGCGGGAGGCTGTGTTTAGACAATTGCGTATCAAGTCTCTAATCATATCTCGGCCTCTTCCTGAGAGGTAGCAGGTTAGCGCAAGGCTTCCGGTGTCTAACTCGTATTTTCCCGGACTTTTCGCTAATCAATTTGAGAGCACGCTGATTCGGGGCGTGGAGACGGGAGAACTACTGAAGTGGCAGACCCACAGCGCGGAGGGTCAGATCGGCCGCCATTTTTGAGGTTGGCTTTCCCCGTCCCGATTCAAATCAATTCCGTGCTACCATCCGCTGGCCTTTGATGTCCCTTCTACTATCATATTTGAGTTATTTTTATACGGATCATCCGCGAGGAACAGGCCACCCCCAACAGACGCAGAGACAAACCCCAGCTATCATGTACCCCTTGCCCGCGAAAAAAGTTAGCCCCAATATTGAGGCATCCAGGGAATTATTGCTGCTAAGTCCCTCTCTCAATAGACGACAATGCGATCGAGGCAGACCATGTGGCAGGTGCCTCAGTATAGGAGCCAGTATATTTCAAGTTTCCATTTTGAATGTTGCCAATCAATTAAATGAAAATTGGAGAAGTACACCCCATACAGCTGGGTTTCTACGCTAACTTGAGCCCGAAGGATTTAGTATAAGAACGTAGATCACTGGCACCCTATAGTAGTCACATCGCTATTTCTTTTCTCGATATCATTTCAAGTCGTCTTTTAAAAGCGGGGGTTGAGACGCCCTCCAGTACTAGAGAAGATGACGCTAGAAGGACCTACAGTCAAAAAAATGACGGTTCTATTTTTGTGCTGAGCGGCTACAAACGGATCAGAGATAAAAAGAACACACGTCACCTCTGATCGTCTGCTCTGAGCACCTTGGGCGAAGGCTGAGCGCTCACTAAGAGAGTGCTCAGAGAGCAAATACTTCTATCGTATCATGACTTGTGAATGACTAAGATCCTGGTAAAAAGGGCCCCAAAAATGGCTACTTGGACGCCATTTTCGGCGCCCGATATACCGTCACCTAGCGTTGCGGTGTAAAGTATAGCCCGACCAATCCGTTTTATGTTGGTTTTTCCTATTTATCTTTCTGCCTGACGTTAATCATCGTTCATTCGTAGCTCATGTTCATTAATCCGACCCACCGGCTCGGAGTCCGGAACTGCCAAGACTAGGGCTTGGGGTCAGAGCTGACACCCTTTCGAAGTCCGAACTCCGATATTTTCCCCCTCTTCAATTTCAGCTACAACTGCTCGTTTGTTGCGTAACATGTTTGTGAAATGTCGACTACCCGTCGTAATGGTCAGCTCTCTTCTTGTGAGCCGTGTCGCAAGTCCAAGTTGCGATGTGATCACTCCTCTCCGGTATGTGGCCGCTGCGTGCGCCGGGGACAGCAGGATCTATGCATGTACCACCCAGCGCCAATGACACGACTTGGCCTATTTTCTGAAAACCGAAAACGGCGCCATCGGCTCAAGGAAAATCTTCAGGGCTCTGAGTCTTGGGACCAGAAGAAAATATCGGCCTCTGCACCGGGATTTCTCGGCCGTACAAGCTACTGCGATGTCTTCTTGGAAAACGGCAGTGACCTTCCGATTGGATACACATCTTACTCTAAATCTACAGACCCAGGTCCTATAGATGCACAACGAATTCGCCTGGGTGCACAAATGCTTATGTTATTGAGGAACCAGGACCTGTATCGAGAAATCGTCGAAGAGAGATACAAGATCTGGAGAGGTGATTACTGCGCCATCGGGCCCAATTCGCAAGATGAAGTTCTTTGATACTAATATATACAGGATGGACTCTCGGATACCCGATGACCAATATGATTTTCAACAGTGTTGAAGAGATGTGGAAGGACGCAAAACAGAAAATAAAAGACGAAAGTGAATGTGCGCTGGCTCTTTCCAAAAGGATCTTCAAGAACTATACCCGGCCTATCCAGCTATCTTCTACTACGTCATGGGAAGATTTTGCATCCTTTGCCTCACATAGATGGGAAACAATCGGCTTGATGTTCTCAATAATGGGGATAGCAACGAGATACATATCACACGATCTTCCTATGTTTAAAAAGCATGGCTCACCAGATGCGAAGAGTCTGGCTATCACTGCCACCGCAGTGGGGGATATCTGTCTGCAGCTCTGCGACAGCACGGGTGTCATGAATGACTTTGTGGTTTTGTTGCTCCTTCACCATACTTCGCTTCTGACATCTATCTATGGAGAGAGTGGTACGTTACGTGCATGTTTTATTCGATGACGGTATGTTTTGACAGATCTCATTTTAATAGACTATCGGCCTTGGAGGAAACTAGGCGAGTTGTCGACAGCTGTATTTGCGCTTGGACTGCATCAAGAGTCATCCAACTTGCCTTTCTTTCTGCGGGAGATGCGAAAACGTGCTTTAGTCGGTGCATATGCCATGGACAAAACTCTGGCAACCTTTCTCGGCCGACCACCGCTTATCAGCTGGCGCTATTGTGATATAGAGTGGCCGCTGGATTTGAGTTGTGAAGAGATCGCTGCACATCCAGATATTCGCAATGCTGCTATCGCGAAGCTGACTCCCGATGGCTGGAATAGTGAGGGCAGCTTGGTGAAAGGCTGCTGGGCACGAGTCTACTTCAACACAAGTATCCTCCGAGAAAAGATATTGGAATTGTCACTCAGTCGCCAGAGTGATAATCTGGCTGAACAGGTGGAGTAAGTGGATTTCGAATCCATCATCGTTTCTGGAGACTGACAGGAGGCAAGAAATCTATCGCAGGAGTCTCATAAGATGTACCAAGAGTTACCTATATGGCTCCATTGGAGCCCCAGCATCGGAGACCCGATTCCATCTGCTCTGCAAGACAACATTTTGTTCGACCTGTACCTGGATTCTCTTTACAATGACTTTTTACTATACAGGATCCTAGCAAAACGGACCCAAACTCAACCAGATGCGATCATCAGTGCCTCACGCAAGATTCTGAATGCATCACTTTCCATGTTGACAAAAATCGCCAAGTTACGGGCACCTGGCTGGGACATAGGATGGCATGTATGTCTTTTCCAACTGCCCGATATTGAACTGGACTGATGAGATGACTACTTATTAGCTGTGTTATGCTGGACTTCCCTCGGCAGGTGTCCTTTGCGCCGAGTTATTACGGCGGTCTCGCTCTATGATACCTGACACTGACATTTTTCAACGCTCCGAAATTATCCAGAACCTCAGCGTCTTTGCCTCACACCTCGGTACTATCATCCAGCCCGATGAAGGGAATTATCGAATCGCCGAGCAAGGACGACGGGCGATCCGCCATGTCTTAGATCAGGTTCTTTCTGTGGATAATCTTTCTGCTATCCCTACAACTTCAGATGAAGAACTTGATATCCAAGAGCAGATTTCATTTGATGAAAGTCTACTCAATAACGTCGATATCGATGACAGAGGCCCCTTCTTGGACTGGCTTAACGGGACTGCGGAGCAGAGTCACGAGCCATGGCTGACATGGATGAACTTTAGCTGATATGATAAACTTCGGAATAAACTCATGAGAAGCTTTATATTTAGTAGCATAATACACTTCCAAAGACTTTCAATCATACCCGACGTGCTCCCTGTATGCAGATTATATGTAGCCAATATATTATGTAATGCACCCAAAATCCCCAGAATAACGAAATAGGGGTTAACATTCGTTAAATCGAGGAATTACTGGTAGTTTATGTAACTTTAGCCAGGGCTACACGTTACTAATCCTGCGACGCGTCGCGTCTCCGTGGCTACTTTTTCGGCGACATCAGATTCTCCATTCGAACAGCTCAATTATCCCAAAGCTCCGTTTTCTCAAAGTTCAAAATGGAAATTTCCTCTTGACTTCACCCGGGCACGACAATGACAACCTCTGCTGAGGAATTCACCGAGATTGACCGCGCAATTGAGCGCGCGTCCAAAGAGGTCCTCACAGCAACAATCAAAGCTATCTACCGTGACATTCCATCAGTGAAATATGCTTTGGTGGGAAAACTTTTCGTATCTGAGGATTGTGTTCCAAATGTTCCAGAACCAGGGGATTCGGACACGGAGGGTAGTGAGGATGACAACGATGAAGAGAGCAAGGGTGATAATAAGAGCACACCAGCCGCCCAGACGACTACCGGCTCTAAGAGATTACGAACCCGCTATGCTATTTGCGAAAACTGCGACAAGGAGTTCGATGTCACAAGTAATACGAGCAAGAGCTGTTTCTATCATTCCGGTAGGTGTTGGGCCATAGGAATATATAGGGGTGGTAGTGACAGAGCTATGGGACAGACTATAACGCGCCAGATTATGACGCATTCGTCGACCACGATGAAGACTGTCACGGAACAATCGACTCCGACGAAATGCGTAAGGAGTTTCCAGAGAACTTCATCTACGAGTGCTGTGGTCGCAATCTTACAGAGGAGCCGTGTGAAAATGATTGGCATCGTGAGAAGGCGACCTTTAAAAAGCCGAAGATTGAATATGGGCAAGGTTAAGGAGAGACATCTTTGGGCTTTTTCGCTTCTTCCTTGTATCGCTAGCCGTTCTCTCGGTTATCAAAAGTTTCCCCAACGAATAAAAATGAGCGGCATTCTTTTTGTCTCTCATTCATAAGAGCTAACCTATCCGACGAAATCGTGATAAAACCATCTCCTGTCGTCGAAGTTTATTTCGCACGAAAGCATTTGCAATGAAGTTGTTCTCTTTAGAGATATCTAAGGCCAAATTCTACGCGCCGGTTTCGCGCAGCTTAGAAATCTCGGCTGGACCAAGGTCAGGATGGCCAATGCTGACCTGTCAGGTACATTTTGTTAGCACCATTGTCGGGGCATAGTCTCACGTTCGCTTTGATCAAGAAAAAGGAAGGGGTTTTTGGGGGGGGGGGGTGGTGTCGGGTTTGGGGCGGTTGGTAATAATTTAGATCAAGCAGCATTAGAGTGGTACTACGCATAAGCGCCAAACTCAAAATCGACTTTGTCCATTCCATTTCTTTAAATAACAGGGAGAAAGGCCAATTGCCCCATGGACAAAAAGCCCATCTTAGGGGTTATGATTCCCAATGAAACTTTTAGAACAGAAAGTAGAGACGGTGACACAGAGAATGCAAGTCATGGGCCAACGATTTGATTGTGGATGGTACGAATGTAGTTGGGAGGTGTAAACAGCTTTGTGGGCGCTGCTGACTTTGCTCCTTGTCAATATGCAAGGAACCCTTCAAATGTGGCTGGAACTTTAGCTGTAACACTCGGTCTGCCAGTACCAACCTGGCATGACAAAGTGCAACCAACCCGCTCCAGTAGGTAAGTTCTGTCGGGCCTCATTTCAATGTTTCTTCATCGGATAGCAATGTACTCGGGATGTTAACGTGACTACGCACGTCCCTATCTAGTTCGAAGTCTCTCTTTACTTTCGATGCGATCTCTTCATTGGCCAGCACGTTCCAGCCCACGATAGCCATACCTTTGGCAGCTTCAATGCAAAGATCGTGGGCTCTGAGTGTGCCGGCTGCGGCAGTAAAACCAGGAGTGTGGTTTTTACATCCTGGATCGGCTGGGATGCCGACATATGCTTGGAACGCGGGACACTCGTACGAGACATTTCCTATATAATTGTCATCCCTTTGGTCTGCCCGGCCGTGTAAGATACTGACCTTGATCCGTAGAGCCCGGGATGCCGGTGGAGCGCAGATCACATTTGACGTCAGAGCCTATGGTGGTCATTGCATCTGCGTACAGAGTACAGATAGTCGCATTGGGCCGTAGGTCCGCATACGTATTGGTCCTGGATATCAAGTTAGACTTTCCTCGGTTGACCAAAACGGAAGGTATCCGTACATCCTAAAGTCCATCTCACATCCTGCCTGGATAGCCCCACCAGTGAAGCATCGCTTCACCTTGGCGAGCAAGTCATCTGCAGTTTTCAGCGTCGGACTCCTGACATAACAGTCGATCTCCGCACTGCCAGGAATGACGTTTGGTCGTGCCCCTCCATCCGAAAACACACAATGCACCCGATCTGTTGGATGCGACTGTTGCCGTAGGACACTGATCCCGTTATACGCCAACACCGCCGCGTCCAAAGCATTGACTCCCTCCCATGGGGCGACAGCTGCATGCGCTGTCTTTCCAGTGAATCGTGCTCTCATTTTATGACTCGCAAGAGTGGGCATGAATGCATCACCCGTGAAGCCGGTACACTCATCGAAAGGACCAGGATGGGCCATCAAACACGCGTCCACATCCCTAAACCCACCCGCGTCAATGATTTTGATCTTTCCTCCGCCACCTTCTTCAGCCGGCGTGCCGATGAGACGCACCCTGCCTAGCATCTTATGTGTCTTCAAAGCCTCGGCCAGGCCGAGGAATGCCGCAATGGACATCGTCGCGATGAGATTATGGCCGCAGGCATGGCCGATTTCGGGGAGAGCGTCATACTCGGCGTTAAAGGCCACCACGCGCCCTCCAGTGCCGTACTCAACTACGAAGGCGGTCTCAAGCCCATATGCGTGGAGATTGACAGAGAAGCCCATAGATTGGAGCATGGAGGTAATGTTGTCGTGGGCCTGGTATTCCTGGTAGCCTAGCTCGGGGTTGCTGTGGATCTAAGGCGTCGGATGAGCAAAGAGCTGGAGTAGCGAGATACACTATCACGGATGTTACCTTCTGATTAATTTTCCAGAGCTCATCTGCCTTGTGCTCAATGGCCAGTTGGATCTCCTTGCTCACCAAGGAACGGGTGTCTTCCGTTTGAACCATAATAATGAAACTTCAGCGATCCCGGGCTTTCAATGTTTATAAAGGAACGCGTGTGCCACCTGCACCAAGAAACCGTTTTGCTTGACCTCCCGACTGCCATGTTTGTATTTAACCAAGTTAGACTACAGTCCGGTGCATCGGTCGGGCCGACCGAATCGCGTTCCGTCTTAGGGTTTCCTGATAAGAGTTCCCTACGCGGGGCGGGGGCCGAGTGGGGACGAGGAGGTCCATTAATTCGCCGCTGGGTTCTGATCCTTGACTCTTTCTCATCAGGCGATCTAGTGATGAAGTCTCCCAGATGGCTGAAGCAAACAGGTGGGAATGAAACCACTCCGATCTGCTACATGAGCCAATTCGTTGATCTCATTCAGGTCATTATCCGCCTGTCTGCGTTGCAGGAGACAGAAACTCAAATGCGGAGGGCCCAGTAGAGTCCCCTGTCAACGATGCAAAGCCAGCAAGGCAGAGTGTATTTTTGTACCTCCAAAAGCGACCCGTAGCGCCACGCTATCGGCCGGATCGGCTGATGTGGATGCCAGGTGAGTTCTTCCCGAGATTTACTGGTAAGCGTTGTTTGACAGTGTACGAAGCGACAGGTTGAGGCTTCTAGAGCAGCGATTGGACTTCATGGAAGAGCGCCATTCAGTGGCCATGCAGGAGATGCAAAGTACGATTGCTCAGTTAGCTGCCAGGCAGAACCTGAGTCCCGCAGAAGACGTATCCCAGCCTGTACCGCCGGACTCTACTCCGGCTAGTCAAGGCCAGTGGCATGACTCGGCAGATATAGTGTCCCGAGGCATCGTGAGCGAGAATGAGTGGGAAGAGCTTTATGACTTGTGAACCACTTCTTTTCATTTCTCATTCGGAGACTGCGATGGGCGCTGACCGGACGTATAGCTTTTACCTGAATTGCCGCCACGTTACTGGGTTTGTAGACGAGCAGAGCTACCCCTCTGTGGACCGCTCCCGTCAGCATGCCCTTTTGTCGACAGTGATATGCATCACCGCAGCCAGAGCCATCAGGCCGGAGAAATACCAGACCTTTGTTGCCGAAGCAGATGAGCTGCTGAAGAACACATTCTCAGGCCGACCACCTGATATCCATGCTATTCGAGCAATGATACTCCTGACTGCTTGGACGGGTCGTGCCCGTCTTTGGGGCTATGTGGTCTCGGTTTCTGCAGAAGTGGGCCTCAACACCGCCGCATTGCAGCTGGGCGATGACTCCGTCGAGCATACGGCTGACCTTGTAGAGCGTGCGAGGCTCTGGTTTACGTTGTGCTGCTTTGATTTGGTGTAAGGATATCGGGGAGCTCCACGTCGCTGCTGTATACTTGACTAAGTCATTGATTAGTTCCAACTTGAACCGACCGTTTGTGATCAACCGGATGAGAGACTACGCCCCCATCTCCAAGAAGCTTCTCACCTCCCCATTCTCTCGCCCGGTGGACTATCGTATCTGTGCTTACATCGAGGCTTTTACAATTGCCGGTTCGTCGTCCACCTCAGGCACAGATGTTCCGTATACTGAGTAAAACAACAGCAAATGCCAAAGCCCAGGTCCCGAAATCTCAGCTGCATCTGAATCCACTGCAACAAGAAGACGTCGATCTGTTAAAATCATTCGACCAGCAACTCGATCACTGGTTCTATAGCATTAGCAATACCATCGAGCCACTCTATCAGACATTCGCCAATAAACAAGACAGGAACCGGTTCCTGGCACCATACACGTTCCTGAAAATGTGGAGTGTTTACCATCTGTCTTCGTTAACTTTGACATCAGAGCGCTAACTAGCCGTTAGTTATATCAACGGATTTGCCATGCACGGAATGCTGCCTCTTGGCGATGTTCCTGACCCCAACCGGCTTTCCTTCATCCAGGAGGCCCTTGATAATGCCGTCCTCCTACTCCAGACCCAGTTCGAGTCCCCTGTTTTCCGACATCAGCTTCGATATACAATAGACTACAATGGCATTACGACATATCACGCGATCAACTTCATCCTCAAGGCTATGACCGTTGCCCATATATTCCTGAACTATGGGAAAGTATTCCTGGCTCTCGGCCAAGCAGCACATATGTTTGAGGAAGCAGGTGCCGTAGATGCCGCAAAAGAAGTGAGGCAGGAGCAGGAAAGACTGGCGTTACTGACACAGACCATTCTATCTCCACTCGAGTATGGTGGCGATGCTCCACCAGATCCTGCCCTCGAAGGATCCACAGCCCTCTTCGATATACCCAGTTTTCTGGATGTCGCTGTAAGCCTCATTCTCCAACGATCCCCTTCCCTTCCCACCCCAGATAAAGCTGACGCTGATAGACTTGGGACGAATTCTTCCCTACACTTGATTTGTACATGCTTGAATGATCTTCTGTTCCTCGCAGTAATGGGGTGATTATGTTCTCGTAGTGATTAGCATTTAAAAAGGCTTGTCGAGCCTTGACAGTGGCAGGTCTGGTTCTCCCGAGCATCTCTTCTTCATACCTGCAACCGCCTGCCTCAGATTATCTGGCTCCTGTGCCTTACTGTACCCAATACGGTGACCAGCATTAATTGTACGCTGTTGTGGCAAGATCTCCCGTATCTCGATTCATAAGCCTGTAGTGAAAAAGATCTGGTTATAGTATGTGACGGAGGTCGACAGAATTTCGCCCCAATTGCCACGTACTCACACTGATGCCTATTGACGACTCAATCGGTCGGTCAATCTCCCTCTTGCCCGCCAACTTTCCCTCCTCTTCAACTGTCCATCGCCCACCGGCCACAGAAGAAATGGCGCCAATTATCCAGGCCCCGGCCATCCCGCCGACCATGCGCGCCTGGGTGCGCCCTCGACGCGGCCCCGCGTCAAAGGAGCTGAAGCTGGACCCCGGGTTCCCCACGCCGGCCGTGCCAACGGGATCTTCGCCCGACGTGCTGATCCGCGTGTCGCACGTGTCGCTGCAGTTCAGTTCCGAGCTTCTAATGAAAGTTCTGCCCCAACTGCCCTTCACCAGCCCACGGATCCCGGAGCTCGAGCTGTCTGGCGAGGTGGTTGCGGCCGGCGAGGGCGTGCCGCCTGAGGTGCGCGACCCGGGCACGCACGTCGTCGCCTTTCAGAGCATCCCCGCCATGGCCATGGGCTACGGTGTGCTGGCGGAATACGTGCGGTTGCCTGGCAGCCAGGTCGCGCGCATCGACGCCGCGGTTGACAAGGCGTCGGCCTCGGGCTTGAACGGCGCGGGGAGCACCGCGCTCAAGATGATCCGCACGGCGGGCGTGCGCGAGGGCCATACAGTGCTTGTGAATGGGGCCAGCGGGTCGGTCGGCTCGGTGCTCGTGCAGCTGTGCAAACTGCGCGGCGCTAAGGTTGTCGGCGTGGCTAGCGGTGGCAACGAGGCTATGGTGCGCAGCCTAGGCGTAGACGAGGTATGCAGAGGTCACCGCAGGCTTACACTAGAACATAACTAACGTGCGCATAGTTCATAGACTACCAGAAGGAAGACCCCCTGCCGGCCTACCTAGCGCAGCAGTACAGCGACAAGCCGTTTGACTTTGTGCTCGACTGCGTCGGCTCGCAAGCGCTCTTTGTCAACTCGCCGGCCTACCTTAAGGCCGAGGGCGCCGTGGTCAACATTGGCGCGCTCGAGGGCGCCCTTGTGACGGTGCGCAACGCGCTATTTAACTTTTGGCTACCCACCTGGCTAGGCGGCGTGCCGCGCCGCTATATCATGTTTAGTACGCCGCCGGCGCGCGACGACGCTGTTTACCTAGCACGCCTAATCGAAGAGGGCCACGTACATATCCCCGTCGACTCCGTCTTCGACATGGAGGATGCCGTTCGTGCCTACGAACGCATCGCCACCAAGCGCGCCCGCGGCAAGGTCGTAGTCAAAGTGCGCAGCGACTAGGCTGCGCGCGTGCCGGGGGGACTTCTGTTTACAAAGTCCAATTGAGTATCGCATACGTGTTGTTAACGGGTGATTGCTGTCTTGCAGTTACAGGCGCTTGAGCAATAGACCAGACTAGTCTTTCGTAGGGCTGGAGTCAATTGGCATATTTATTATCTGGGAGGCCGGGGCCGGGTGAAGAGGAAGGCAGCTGGCTAATAGTCCTCTTCTTACTGGGAGCTACCATTGCAGGTAACTACTGACACTACAGTCCCAATTGCAACATAATAAGTTCATTGTCTTGGATTTAATACAAGTTCAAGTGAGCAATAGCGAGCAAGAATTACAGTCTCTTAAGGCTTGGGATTCCATCCTTTAGGTCCTCCCCAGGTGCCTTTGACAAAAGAGTTAAAGTACACCCATGGGAAGAAATCCTTTTTAAGATGGTAAAACGCACGCCGAGGCTCTATTTGGTCGATCCCAAACCAGTTGCCAAAAGTCTCCTTAGGTTGTCCACCATACTTGAACTCAGCAAGCAGGACCTTGCCGAACTCCGTAAGCAAAGGGCACGAGGTATAACCGTCATAGGTCGCCTGAGGCTGTTTGCCTTCCATGGACAACAACATATTTTGGACGAGAACTGGCGCTTCAGCAGTAACCGCAGCCGCTGTCTTCGACGTAGGTAGACTGGACGCATCACCGGCGGACCAGACGTTGGGATAACGTTTGTGGCGAGTGGTGCCATCATCAACATCCACGAACCCAGCGTCGTTCGCCAGAGGGCTCTGCTTCACAAAGGAATGGGGCCCCATTTTCGGCACGACATGCAGCAGATCAAACTGTTTTTTGACCTGCTTTCCTTCTGGGCCAGCAAAGATCGCCGTGTTGCCCTCGATGGCCTTAAGATCATGTTGGAACAATCCTTCGACCCCTCTCTGTTGGCGCAATTCCTCGAGCTTGGCACTGTATTTTGGCACACCAAACATTGTTGGCAGTCCCGTAGCATAGCTGATCTTGATCGCCGATTTGGAAGGATCTTCGATGTTGTATAGGCCTTCCCGCTTCCAGTAGTCCAACGCAAGCCACATAGCTTTTTGCGGTGCCCCTGCGCATTTGATAGCCCCTGCAGGCATCGTGAAAATGGCGGTACCCTTCTGCAGTTTCTGGATTGTACCGAAGACTTTGTCGCAAGTGTCGTACCCATATATGGTCGATACAAGAGATTTGGGATCGGCAAGAGCTTCAGACAAACCATCAATACCTCCATAGTTGACGTTGATGCCAGGAACGACGACAAGATTCTCGTAGTTGACTTTTCCACCATCCTCCAGGGTGATGGAATTGCCCTCAGGGGAAAAGGCGCTAACCCCTTTGTTGTAAAATTTGAACTTAGGATCAAGTAGGCTCTTCAGTGGCCTCTCAAGTTCGTACTTGGTCTTTAGGCCACCGCCCACTAGTGTCCACCCTGGCTGGTAGTGGTGCTTTGTTGCCGGGTCAATGATGGCAATGTCATTTTCAGCGAATTTGCCAGATTGAAGGAGCTGATGGCTGATGGTCAAACCTGCGGTGCCGCCACCAACGACGACAACCCGATGTTGCCCACTGACAGAGCTCACAGGAGAGACAGTTGCAAAACCCCGAGTCGTCGAGGAAGCCGGGCACCTGGCAAGCCGAGCTACTGATGCGAGAGACGCGCCAAACATGATGAAAGACACTTAATGAGCAGGGAATGTAGATAGGAGAGCAGTATCAACGTTCAGGTCAATTGAGGACCGCAAAACAGAGGACAAATTTATAGACGAAGCTCCTCGAATGGGTATAGCCAGGGATGGCGCAATCGACGGATGGTGAGAAATTTGTTCGCCGACCCACCAATCAAAAAGGCGGGATGGGGGACTGTGGGTCCGTGTATTTGACCGAAGCATGATTTCACTGATTAGGGATGCGGCATAACAAACCAGCAACATCTCTAGGCAAGTACAAGTATTAACATATTAA
The DNA here is from genome assembly GCF_028828495.1 of Penicillium riverlandense. Taxonomy (NCBI): domain Eukaryota; kingdom Fungi; phylum Ascomycota; class Eurotiomycetes; order Eurotiales; family Aspergillaceae; genus Penicillium; species Penicillium riverlandense. Next base: position 5,158,549 of record NW_026643194.1, read on the forward strand.
GAATGGCTAAGCGGGTCCATCCAAGCAGAGTAGACAGGTATACAACAATGAGAACCACACTGGTCGATAGCATTGCGATAGATATATATCTTGCTTCCGGAGACGGCGAATTTGTCCTTTTCTGTTAAAACGACTGGAGGAGCTGCGTGGGCACTGATCCGCTGGCACATGGAACGGTCATGTGGGATTGATTATGCGTGGACTCGGAAATTTGCCTGTCTCTGAGTTGATGCCGTCGGTATCCGATCTTATAGATCGGCGGTATTGCTTAATTTTGATTCTAAAATTTATCAGATTTAAATGCCAATGGATCTAACCCATCCTCACGGACCAATTTGTGGGTTCCGCAGGATCGTCCGCTCCCTCCCAGTCGTCCAGATCAGAATCATTAGCTCGTTTCTGTGACTATCCGTTTTACTCCAGGTCCTGATCAGTCAAGCCGGGCAACCAGGTTTTGGTCGCCGATAGTAACGATTCAGAGAAAGCAGTTCAGAACACCCGCAAAAATAAATTAGATGAGAGGACGGCGAGAGCGGTTGTATGACTATAACAAGGCATCAGGGACTCCAAATTAGATAAAACCACTTTGACTCCCCTAAAGCTCGAGGACTTTCGCCCTGTTCATCTTCAGTAATAAGATTATGTGGATTGTAGGGATTCAATGCCAGAAGCTTATTGGTTGGATCGCGGGCATTGTCGTACAGGATTCTCGGACCTTACAACGATAGGGGCTGGCCGCCCCACTAATTTGACTAAAGGGGAAGCTTTCTCGATCCTTGCTCTCTCTCTGTGTCGAAAATCCTATGTATCTGCCAAAGGGAGGGAAAAAAGGAAGATCAAAACAAGACGAACCCCCGAATTTGAAAAGCGAAGAAAAGGATTCACTTCTTTGCCACATGGGAGAATGGTTCCCTATGTCTCCTCATCCAAAGCCATTTCCTGGGGCCCTGCTTTCGCCGGTTATATATCTTGGCTAGTTCGAGGATGGGACGACAAGATTAAGCGAGAAGTTCCGTCGCTACTCCCGGTGGCGGGGAGAAGGAACCGGGGTTCGGCATTTCACACACTGAGTGCAAGCAACAGAGCCGTTTTTCATCACACTTGAGCCTCCGTCGCTTGCACTGCAGCCATTCCGGGGTTTCAAAACCTTCCACCCTTTTAGTGTGGGCGCCATTATGCAAAAGGAACAGCTACGGAATATTGGCAGACCAAAACGGCGGCGGAGCAAGCCCCGGGGTCACGTGAATGGACGGAAACCAGCGTCTAATCACTGTATCAGATGCGCGAGTGTCATCCCTTTTCAAAAAGCTTGTCGATTATTTAGCTATTTGATAGCTTGGCTGTCTCGATGATCGATTCTACCATTGGTTGTATCCCATGGTGCTTTGAATAGGGCTGCAGGGAAGTAAATCAATTACTCTCCGTCTTCAGCCTTTTCTACAATTTGCTTCTCTACATTTCGATTCAAACCGTGAGCGCAAATCACCAGAAATACGAACCTCAGCAGCTTTTCGGTTATTCTTTCCGATCAGATGCGTCGCTTGTCTTGTACACATTTGAAGCAAATTTAGCAAATTAATTACATGCCACAGTCAATAAGCCCGATTACGGCTGGATTTAGCATGTAGCGTTAGAGTACTTCTTCCGAAACTTGGAAATCGAGCTAAAGCCATATTGACCCTCATAATGTTATGATGCCGCTTGGGACTGCCAGCCTAAAATGGTAAAACCAGAAAATTCCAAACCCCAATAATCGGTTCCTTTTTTTTCCTACGTACTAGTCATTTTCCGGCTAGACCCGAGCCAGGGACTGGCTCCTGGCTAATGCGATCGCTCCAGAGAGGTAAGACCCTGCAAAAGTAATTTCTTCGTCTATTTTGGCTGACGTTGGAAAAGTCCGACCGTGGTTGGCTGTCTAATTAGCCTAACGAAAAGTCAAACGGGTCTCGTGTATCTACCTCATGTTCACCTGTCTAGAAAATATGGGCATTTGGTAACCCCAGATTTGCCAGCTGATAATCCGGGGAGAGAATAGCGGGAGCCAATGAATGGTTGAACCAGTCACTGATTGCGGTTTGGAGCCACACTACGGCCTCCTCGGCCAATCGCTTAGAAACGCCCTTAAGTTTCCCCTGGCTTTGGCCACCCCCAAAGTCGCAATAAAGTGTTACGGGCAATATTCCCCTTTCATTTTCCCCCTCCTTCAGCTTCTTCGAACCCACTTTAGCCTGAATTAGACTTTTGGGCCACGGCTCACGATCCGTGTCAGGTTTCTATCCCCGGCATTTGTTGCTTTTGCCCCTACAGTTGCTGGTGGGTCTGTGCGAGCCTATCTTAGCCTCTCCCCTGAGCTTTGTTGTTTCGCCATTCTCGGTTGCCAGGGTATTTGGTTTTACGTTATTGGGGGATTCATTTTACCCTACTTTGCCGCCAAATCAGTGCCTATCCCGCTTCTAGACCATACACTTTTGCCCCCCTCGTGTTTAAATACTTCGGTGCCGGCAGCAACAGAATGGAGTCACATAATTTCCAACTTCGTCAGAGACTTCGCTGTTGTCGGCCCTATTTTCGTTACATTTCAAGTCTTGTGGAATCGTCAACCGACTTTTCAACATGGGAAAGGATACTTTCCGGCTTGCCGGGCAGGACTGGCCCAGGGTGACATGGTGGAAGATGAAGGGCATGCGCTTTGTCTATCTCACTCTTTGGGCGGCCATGATTACCTCCGCCACCAACGGTATCATACCCAAGGACCCTTTACGCACTGCTCACTGAAGTGCTAACTCGATCATTCAAGGCTATGACGGTTCCCTGATGAATGGGCTGGAATCCATGAAGTCTTGGAATGAGTGTAAGTGTCGAGATTATTATCAGCTAGGAAACATTAACTCATGTGTGCATTCAGCCTACAATAACCCCTCCGGGGGCACTCTTGGTCTTCTAGCCGCAGCCATGTCAATTGGTTCCATGCTTGCCATTCCTGTTGTCCCATACGTGGCAGACATTCTGGGTCGACGTGCTGGTGTAGTTGTGGGCTGTGTCATCATGATATTCGGTGTCGTTATGGTTTCCATCGGTTATCATATTGCCTTGTTTGTCGTTGGTCGCATGATCCTTGGATTCGGCTTGGGAATTGCACAGGTATGATTGGGCTCAATATGCTTTTGGATATTCGATAATTAATTGTGGCTGCAACAGGAATGCTCTCCGCTTCTTGTGATCGAACTTGTTCATCCGCAGCACCGAGCCACGTACAGCAGTATTTACAACTCACTGTGGTATGTGGGCAGCTTGATCGGTGCCGGTGTCGCTTTGGGTATGTCTTTTCCTCACATATCATATGGCAGTTATCTAACACAAGATCAGGCACGAATCACATTCACAATAGCGCGTGGTCTTGGCGTGTTCCTTGTCTGCTGCAGGGAGTCCCATCTATCTGCCAGCTGATATTCATCTGGTAAGCCATTGTTACAGCCCCTTTCAACCCAACAAAGCGGATTTGGCTGACTCTAGTCTTTTAGGATGGTGCCTGAGTCCCCTCGTTGGCTCATTTCTAAGGGCAGGCTTGAGCAGGCCAAGAAAGTCCTAGCATATGTTCATGCCCAGGGTGACGAGGACGATGCCTTGGTAAACGTGGAGTTTGAGGAGATCCAGCAGACTATTGCACTCGAGAAGGAATTTACGAAGAACGCGTGGACCGAATTTTTGTCAACCAAAGGCAACCGCCACCGCACACTGATTCTGGTTTGCATTGGCTTCTTTTCGCAGTGGTCTGGAAACGGCATCGTCTCCTATTTTTTGCCTCAGGTATGTTTGCATCTCTGGCTATTATTTGCCTTAATCATGAATGCCAGCGGCTCACCAAACTAGGTTCTCAAACTCATTGGCATTACTAACTCCAACACTCAACTTACCATCAACTTGGTTCTTAGTGCTGTTAACTGCGTTTCGGCCATCGGAATTTGCTTCTGGGTGGAATACTTCGGCCGACGAAAGCTTTTCTTGACATCGAGTATCTCCATGTTGTTGTGTTATATCTCCACAACAATTGCTCTGGCTCTCTATAACAACGGACCCAATGGAAACCAGGCAGCCGGTCACGCAGTTCTTGCGTTCATCTTCCTCTACTACATCGCATACAATATTGGATACAGCGGTCTCTTGGTATCTTACTCGTCTGAGATTCTGCCATACCACCTCCGCGCCAAGGGTCTCACGCTCATGTTCTTTTGTGTCGATCTCAGCCTGTGGTTCAACCAATATGTCAACCCAATTGCCATTGATGCTATCCAGTGGAAGTACTACATTGTGTACTGCGTCTTCCTGGTTTTCGAAATTTTCATTGTCTGGAAGTTCTTTGTTGAGACAAAGGAGATTCCTCTGGAAGAAATTGTGAAGATCTTCGACGGTGAGCAGGCTATTCTGGGTGGAGCGGTTGCATCGGAGAAAGTCCAGCAGCTTGCTGTGCATGGCGATGATAGATATGGGGCAGACAATGAGAAGGCAGTCGCATCTGCGGTTGAGATTAGAGGTTAAACGGAAGGAATGACCTCGTGGTCTGGGCCATGCCAAGTGAATAGTTTGCTGTTAGACTGGGAGATTGACTATTATGTACTGCTTCTATGCTAGTATGCCTTTTTCTGAGATATATTTATTGAACAATAATAGCGTTGAACTCTTCGCATTTGCCTCTCGTCATATCTCCACAGTTCTCTGCATAGCAAAATTTTACAGTCTACGGAATGCTCTAGTGACCTCGTCTCATAATTTGCTCTGGATAATAATCGAGGTGCCAAATCGGAAGGCTCTGGGGTTGTACGATGGCCTGCCTAAGCCGTACACGTCAATACTCATCCAGATGAGGTCGATGCAGATTGGCCTAGTCCACTTCCTGTACAAGATCAAGGAAAGGGAATCAGATCGTTGTGGCTGCGATCGCGGGTCTCAAACACCGAGACATATTCTGCTCCAGTGCCCGCTGGACAGCGATCTATGACGAACCATGCTCGACAAGTTCGCTCGCACCGATCTTCGCAGCACGACTGAATACGAGGCAATCGTATCTTACCCGCGCGCAGCCCGCTACGCTGCTGCGATGATGCATCAAACTGGCATCCTCGGACAGTTTCGACACATTGAACGGGAACCAGACGACGACGACCCCGAACGAATCGGCCTCGCGGCCATGGAGTAGGTTGTGAAGACACTGTGCATTCACTAATGGACTCTAAGACTGAGCCTCCGAGAGGGCCGGACACTCACCACTTACCAATTAGCTACGCCACCATGATCAATCGAAGATTTGGAGCGCTTGGACAGGCTAACAAGGGAAAGGCGAGAGCAAGATACGGGGACGAGAGGAGGCAGAAGAAGTGAAATGTTGTGGGTCTTATGTTTTCTACTTTTGGGCCTTGATTGGGTATAGGATCGGATACACACTTTTCTATGCTGGCCTCCCAACGGAGGACAGGTTTTCTTTGTACGTCTGTTTATTGCAAACGGCGAATCTGGAGATGGGACACCAGGCTCTGCTTCGGGTTGGGAGAAGTGCCTGTATAGCCTCGACGCAACTAGTCAGGGCTCCATCAGGTTAATAGAACTTTGATTGATTGATTGATTAAATTACCGAAATCAATGTACATCTCATGTACAGGTGCCTTTGCTTCTATGGATGACCCTCCAAAATTGGGAGGTCTGTAGCCTATACTCAAGAGCAACAGCTTAAATCACATCCGAGAGATTGAGCCGACAAACTGTGAGTGTCGGGTCGTTGCTCAGATAGGGCCACTATGGGAGGTTAATTCAAGCGAAACCATACATCGTATCCAGAATTGTAATTCGTACCTACTCGTCACGGCTAATCCGGTAAAATCGAAAACGCATGGCTAAATCGCTTAGGGCTTGCGCAGCCGAGGCTATAATGAAGCTTTGACTTTCAATGCATTTTCGGTCTTTCTTTACGTCCTAGTTAAAATTAAAGCAATCTAAAAAACGGTTTCGCCCTTGTGTCTCTTCGTAAACTATAGCCTAAACTTCTCCACGCTTTCCCCAGAAAATCTCCGGCTGTCAACAAACACCTAAGCTTCAGGCCGAATTGATTAGCGCCGTGATTTCTACCATTTTACCTGCAATTGATTTAAATTACTTGCAATCCCCGGACTTTGGGGTTGACATCTCTCATCCTCTCTCATTTTACATTACTACTTTCCAAAATGCGCTCATATTTGGCTATTACGGCTCTACTTGCCAGCCTAGCGCAGGCAGCACCTCATTTTGGACATCAAACTCCCATTGATCTTAATACCCTTGCTCGCCACCAGGGTAAGCTATGGTTTGGCACTGCTGCGGATATCCCTGGAACACCGGAGACGACCGATTCCGCATACTTGAATGTTTTGCGAAAGAACTTCGGAGAGATGACTCCCGCAAATGCTATGAAGGTATTCCTCAGTTAACTTCTTTCTTTTTATCTATTCTGACAAGACTTTTTTTCCTTCCACAGTTCATGTACACGGAGCCTGAACAGAACGTCTTCAATTTCACTGAGGGCGACTACTTCTTAGACGTGGCCGAACGCTACGGCAGCCAAGTGCGCTGCCACAATCTCGTGTGGGTCAGCGAATTGTCCGATTTTGTCACATCGCAAAACTGGACTGCCAAAGCTCTTACTGCGGTGATGAGGAACCACATCTTCAAGACAGTTCAGCACTTCGGCCGACGTTGCTACTCTTGGGATGTGGTTAACGAAGCCCTCAACGGCGATGGCACGTTCTCTTCAAGCGTCTGGTATGACACCATTGGCGAGGAATATTTCTATCTTGCATTCCAATACGCGCAGGAGGCGTTGGCGGAGATCGGGGCACATGATGTCAAGCTTTTCTACAACGATTACGGGATTGAGAACCCGGGCACCAAAGTTGATGCTGTTCTGAACCTTGTGAGTGAGCTGCGAAAGCGCGGTATTCGAATTGATGGCGTTGGCCTCGAGTCGCACTTTATCGTTGGTGAAACGCCTTCTCTTGCCGATCAGCTCGCCACCAAACAGTCTTACATCCACGCCGGCCTGGATGTGGCTATCACAGAGCTGGACGTTCGCTTTGCGGAGGCTCCATTTTATTCTGCTGCCGGCCAACAACAGCAGGCCGCAGATTACTACACCAGCGTTGCCAGTTGTGTTCAAGCTGGTCCCCGTTGCATTGGTATCGTTGTATGGGATTTCGATGACGCTTATTCTTGGGTCCCGGGTGCCTTCGCCGGACAGGGCGGTGCAGCTCTATTCAACAATACTCTTCAGGCCAAGCCGGCCTATTATGCTGTTGCTGATGCTCTTGAGGGTAAGGCTTGCAGCGTTTGTTAAGCATACGTACATTGTGTATAGATATTTGCGATCTATATCAGGCACAATATTGAGAAAATTGAATTTATGATTCGTGAAAACTCCGCATGAAGGTAGCCTAGTTAGTTAGTCATGAATTTCTTCACATAGAAGTAACACACCTAGATAAGGCTTGTATTTTTTCTTGCTGTCGATTATGCCCTAGGTGTCAGTCCTCTCACACGTGATCTCGAGACAAACAAATCGCGACCCCTGCAGCCGAGTTTCACGGCAAACATCAAGCGTCAGCAAGAATTACATCGAGTCATACCACTATCGTTGAGCACGTCATGACCAAAAAGCTGGTAATTCTCTGCTTTGGCGACTCTTTGACGGCGGGTTACTATTGTTATGGACTACACTACCATCCATATGCGGGGAAACTCAGGGAAACGCTCAAAGCAGCATTTCCCGACACCGAAATGATAATCGACGCGGATGGAGTTCCTGGAGACTTGGCCATTAGTCCGCCAGGAAGCTTCCTGCGTCGGATTCAAGACAAGTGTTTCAGCACCCAGTATGACTGGGTTATTGTCCTCGGGGGAACAAAGTGAGCAGTCTTCATCACCCTCGTTTCGGCATGATTGCAAGGGTGCTAAAACTGCCGTTCAGTGATCTTGGATATCGCTGTCAACCCGATGATATATACTCTGCGTTACAAGGCAGTTGGAACGTGGCTCTCGCTTCGGGCGCAAATGTCCTTGCCTTAACTGTTCCTGAATGTGCAGCAAGGTCCCAGGAGCTCGATGATAGACGTGACAAGTTAAACTCACACATTCCCTCACATAAAGCTGAACGATTGTGAGTGACCCAGAGACCATGACGTTGCATTTTACTCAACTGTTTATAGTCATGCATTTGATTTGCGTCGTGAGATTCCATGCCACAATGCCACCGAAGAATTCAGGCAGCTTGTCTTCGATGATGGCTTGCACTTAACACCAGCAGGTTATGATATGGTCGGAGAGTCGATTGGAGAGCATTTGGTTCAGTTGCTGAACTCAAAGGATGATAAAGAGAAACGGCAAAGTTACACTTAGGGGACTCGGGATATGGAACGATTGACCGAAGCTTTATCATGAAGGCGAGAAGGACATCCCCAGAAGAATGTGGCTTTGTTCCTTCTTCCGCAGAACTTGTTAGCCCTATGGCACATGGACAAATTTATCCTTTAAGAAGAAACCTAGACGCACCTCATAAAAAGGCATTTTACTCTTTGAGGGATCGTTATGCAGATCTTGATCTACAGGTACTGGTGCTGATCCAGATGTTTCCATTATTAGCGTCGTCAGATAGACTCAAGATCGCCTTCTAAAATACAATAATCGATTTACAGAGCCCTATTTTAACCCCAGGGACAAACTAAGATATTAGCCAGCGCACGTTTCCCAACATAGGGCTACTCCGAAAATAGCTTGGCAGTGGCCCGAGATGAAACAAGAAAACCGGGATCATCAAAGGGCTTGAATTCATTTTCGGCTAGACCCGAGCCAGGGACGGGCTTTTCAAGATGTACGATTGGTCGATCCAGATAAGCGAGGATACCCCATGGGGCCCTTTTTGCTCACGGCCGACATCGGAAGAACGGCATTTGCGCGCTCGGGGCCGAATACTCTAACAAAGAACGCGACGAGCCCGCCTCTTCAGCTCGTCTCAGCCCTTCCCTGTGCGGGTCAGAAAAATTATTGCTGATCGTCTGACCCCAGGTTTGCGTCCCGGAATATCATTCTTGTCTCCATTCACTCTTATCGGCTCACCGAGTGTCTGGAACTGGAATGTCCTCGGATTAGGCTGGATTCTTACGCGCTGTGCTAGCAGGATCACTACAGCGTGGCAAAGCATTGAGACACGCATCGTCCCGTGTGGATCTCGGTTCCCCGAGTCTTGGCTAGGCACGTCTAGACCGAGAATTAAAAATTAAAAGAAAGAAGCTGGGTGCCGACGCATCCGAAGAGCGAAACGGTCAGCTCGCTGAATTTCCTCTAGTGTCACTCTGGCGAGTCAGTCTATAGGCTGACCAGCACACAACCATGCCCTTTTCCCCCACACAAATTGTTTGGTGGCGTGTGCCCCCCCGGCGCCTCTGGAGAGAATTATTAGAGCAAGCCACCACATGCACTACTCCAGAATGCTACCGTACCTCTACGCATAAGCAACCGACTAATCCGGATCTAGAGCTAGCAGCCATCTAGCAAATTCCAAATAGAGCTTGTGATACGTTTAGATCATGCTATGCCGGTTTCTTGATCGTTGGCAAATTGTTGGATCCGTTCTCCTGGTTGGACCAGCTTAGCGGCAGTGATTGCTGTCCTCAGTTCTGTCAATGCAGACGGCGGGATATAGCCAGTCACCTTCTGTAGCCTGATGACCCGTAAATCTATTTGTTGGACAATGCTCCCACTGGCTGCGTTGATCAGACGTCCCAGGTATTGCGAGGACAGTTCGTCGCCGACATATCTGGAGTTCACAGTGAACCAGCACCGGTCAAATATCGGCCAGGCGGGGATGAGGTCTCATAGCACAGAATATTCGCCGTAAGCACTAGCCCGTAGACACTCCGTACAGGTACACGAATGTGGGATGATAGAGCCATCTGTCGCTGACGAAGGGAGGACAAATTACGACTCATCAAAGCCAGTGGGCAGCTGGATGGTGGCGCTTTTTCGGATCGGCCGCGTGCGCTCGTTTCGTGTCAACCAATAGACAGTGCAGCTTGAGTGGAATTGCTTCTTTTTGGCATGGCTTGATGGCGTCCGCTAGTCTCTAATGATCTGTTTTTGAATGTTTCTTGCCAGGGCGGAGTATCGCATTTCCGATAATTTCCCTCCCACCTCGGCCTTACCAACCAATATGGGCCTTAGCGTACTCATGGCTCGCCTGAGAGGTACATGGATATCTAATTCTAGTGTTCATATGGTGCCGTTGGTGATTGGCAGGCGGTTCTTGGAGCGAAAGACGTGAAACGATGCGACTATATAGTCCAGCGCATCCTTCCCAACCCGGGAAGCTTTTTCATCCCCTGATCCTATATCTTTCTTCTTCTTTATCAAGACCACTTGCGTTGTACGCCTTCCAATATGGCAGTCAGTCAGTCGGTGGTTGGCCGCGCCAACGCGGAGAAGCCTCACGGTCTCGTGGGTATGATTAAGAACCCCTATGTCTTTTTGACATGTTGTTTTGCATCCCTAGGGTACGTTTACTAATTTCCAACACTTTTTTATCTCCTTTTAACCCCAAATATACTCTCATCACTCTCTTACCGTTTTCGTACCCGCCGTGACTAAAATAACCCTCCAGGTGTATCATGTACGGATACGATCAGGGAGTGATGGGTCCTATCCTTGTCATGGAGAACTTTGAGAATCACTTCCCTTATTTTCAAAGTTCAATCATTCAGGGCTGGTTGGTTTCTGCACTGGAGCTCGGTGCTTGGGCCGGCGCTCTCATCAACGGCGTTCTCGCAGACCGCATCTCGCGTAAATACGCCATGATGGTTGCTGTCGTTATCTTTACCCTGGGAACTGGTCTTCAGGCTGGTGCACAGACGCCCGCATACTTTTTCTCCGGCCGGGTCATCGGTGGTGTCGGCATCGGCATGTTCAGCATGGTCATTCCTCTCTACCAGGCTGAAGTTGCTCCCCCGGAGCTGCGTGGATCGCTCGTGTCTCTGCAGCAGCTTTCGATCACTATCGGTACCACCATCGCCTTCTGGCTCGACTACGGCATGCAGTACGTTGGTGGCACTACCTGCAATCCCGAAGGTGTTGCCAACCCTTACAACGGGCCCAATCATAGTTATAATGCCGCCCAAAACAGTAGCCACACTTGCTTGGGTCAGAAGACCATTGCCTGGCGCCTTCCTCTGGCCCTCCAGATTATCCCTGCCTGGATCCTGTTCTTCGGCATGTTCTGGTTCCCCTTCTCCCCCCGTTGGTTGATGATGAAGCACCGCGACGACGAGGCCCTCGCTTCCCTTTCCAAGCTTCGCCGCCTTCCCGGTTCAGACCCGCTAGTGCGCGCTGAGTTCCTTGAAATCAAGGCCGCTGTCATGTTTGACGAAGAGACTGAGAGGGAGGCTATTGGAAGCGGTGGCGCCCTGGCCCCATGGAAGGCTCTGTTTGCGCCGAACATGTTCAAGCGTCTGATGATTGGTTGCTGCACCATGGTCTTCCAACAATTCACCGGTATTAACGCTGTCCTGTACTATGCGCCTCAGATTTTCGGCTCCTTTGGCTTTTCGTCGACCAAGATCACCCTGCTCGCCACCGGTGTGACTGGCATCCTTCAAATTCTCTTTACTCTGCCCTCCGTGCTCTACCTTGACAAGTTTGGACGCAAAACCTTCCTGATCGTCGGTGCTATTGGCATGTTCCTGTGCCACATTGTTGTGGCCATCGTCGAGGGTCTGTACGAGGATAAGTGGAACTTGAACGAGGGATTGGACAAGCCGCAAGGCTGGGTTGCTATCGCTTTTATTTGGCTGTTTGCAGTCAACTTTGCCTACTCTTGGGGTATGCTTCTTGATCCCGATCCCCTTTTTGCTCTGGATTTGAATTTTCCTTAACAAATATTAATATATAGGTCCTGTCGCCTGGGTGTTGACCCAAGAAATCTTCCCCAACAGTCAACGTTCTCGCGGTGTCGCTATCGTCGCATCCACCAACTGGATGTTCAACTTTATCATTGGCCTGACGACCAAAGATATGCTCGGTTCGTTCCTCCCAACTCCTCATATACATAATGAGCAGTCACTAATGGATTATAGACTCTATGAAATATGGAACGTATATTTTCTTCGCCGTCTTCAGCGGTCTTGGCGGTGCCTTCATTTGGAAGTTCGCTCCTGAGACCAAGGACAAAACCCTTGAGGAGCTGGACGTTTTCTTTGGCGGTAGTAAGGAGAGCATTGCCGAAAGTGACCGTCTCCGCATGGAAAGAATTAACGAGCAGCTGGGTCTTGCTGGTGTCGAGAACCTGGAGGATCTGAATACCGAGAAGCAGATCACTACTCAGCAGGTTGAGGTCACCACCACCTCCAACGCTTGATCCTGTGAATCATCCGTTACTGCGGGGCAGGTGTGGGATACGAACCAGTAAATGATTTGATGTTCATATTCCGTAGCTGTCTTGTATCCAGCATTCATTTACGTCCAATGTCTGTGACTTGTCGAGACCACATCGCAGTCATGTGACACTCCCTCTTCAAGAGCCGTGTAGATAGTCGGTTTAGATAGCCTCATTACTTCCCACTTCAGACATCACTCAATCAATCATTTGCACTCTTTCATTTCACTCCCAGAACGCCAGTATTCAGCTCTCAAGATCACTTAAACAATGTCATACTAGGCGATGTCTGATAGAATTCCTTCTCCACAGATGACCGTTCTGAATTACATTTGATTGTCTCCAACCTGTTTGGAGTTTGGGGCTGTGGCCTAGTACTCATGATTGCTAAAAGTAGCAATGGGCTCTTTATAGAGGTCTACACTGATAGCCACCTCATTTTTTCTTCAATAAGTTTTAGATAATAAGCCCCTCTTGTCCTGTCGAGGGAGGTTTCTGGGAATCATCGAAACTGAAGCGCTTAACCATTGTCTTGTAGCTCCCTGTCACAAAATGTTCAGGTTTTCCAATGCTAATTAATAACTTACAATCATTGGATGATTAAATGATTTCAACATGATTTGGTCAGAGGAGTGGACCGCAGAGGATTGTTATTAGGGCTAAGATGGTTCGACTTTCGGGATATACTACTGATAATATTTTCGCTGGACTTCCTCTATTCTCCTCATCTACTTTCATTATTACTTTTCGTTTCTCAATCCACATGCCTAATTGATGAGTGGTTTGGTGACTAAGAATGCCATCGAGCCGGGACATTTTAACCGTTTCGGGTAAGGTGAGGGTGTGCCCGCTTCTGTATAGATAGTCCAGTCTTATCTTGTCTGAAGCGGAAAAGGACATTTGAGATAGCAAAACGGTTTGGAATCCTTCGGATGCTTGATTATCAGTATACAAAAATCAGGCAGTAGAATCGATCAAGCATCTGAGCAATGTTGAGTCGCCTAACATAAAGAGGAAAAATAACCCATCTACAGGTAAATTGCCTCCGGATAATCTATCAAGTAGGTCCAAGAGGCACGGCGATAGCAAAAGGACAAAGCCATCATTATTCCACGAGTACATTTGTGATATCTCTCCGCATGTCGTCATAGCCGTGCATTTCCTCACCAGATAGGGAAAAAGCATTCGACCGAGTGTCACAAACCTTCATTGTCGGATGCGTATATCTTGTCACTGTCAATCGGGGAAACTAAGACCACCACCCCCGCATTGTGATCTTCGTCTTCTATGAGCGATAATAGGATATCCCAGATTGCCCAGCCGTCTAGGCTCGGAATACTTATTTGGGCTCCTCTCCTGGGGGGAACTCGTGTGGAAAGTATACGAGCACCAGCATCGAAGAGACACGACACAACATACTTGCATGCCAACGCGCCACCTTTCAGGATATACAGCCGCATGAACTCAGACAACATGGATCAACTACTGAGTCCAGAGAATATCTGGCGAGTCAGCCTATTCCTAGTTGCCGCCACAGGACTATCCTATGCCCTAAATCGATCATTCGGCAAAACCATCCTGAGCAGAGTGACCCTGCGCCGCCGTCGAGACTCAACAGCCAAAACCCCACCTCGCTCGTTCTCCCCTGATAAAGCCCAGCGCAGCTCGCCCACAAGCTACAACTGTGCCCTACCGCCCCAACGCAGAGCAGCCCTGGCCGAACTGAAGAGTGATGCCGTGCCCTGGCAGGAGGTAAGCGAGGAAGAAGTATCACGACAGATTCTGCCGATGAAGGCAGATTATAGAACAAGCCCAGGCAGCCTTTACACTCCAACGGGGTTCTCGGTACAAGAGGTCAAAGCCCTAGGCGACTTTCCTGACTATGCAACGCTTAGCGGTGTTCCGCTGCCCAGACCTTATCCCCAGTTTGATATTAACAAGGCAATGCCCAGGCCATATCGTCCGTTCAGATGGGCCTATCATCAGACCATGTGTATGTCCAGTCCTTCTCCCAACTGGTAGTACACACTCAGAATGGACATTGATTAACCTGATACAGCCCTCACAAAACTAGACACCGACTGGTGGATCGAGCTCGAGAAAACGTATAAGAGCCGCATCAACCAACGCAAGGAATTATATGCCAAGGAAGGCAAAGCAGTTCTTGACGCTCTACCTGGTTCCGAGCTAGCCTGTAAGGAGCTGATGGAGGTTGTGCTGCAATTCATCTGCGCGCGATATCCGCACTATTTCTCACTCGTGGACAACCGCGTACTGCACAACCGCATTCTTGGGACGGAGCAGGATATTAGGGCAAAGCCACCGCTCGAAATCCTCCTCGACAACGTGCCGGAGGACTTTGCACTTATGCTGCGTGATGACAAGACGGGCTACTATATTCTACGAGCAGCGGTGATCTGCTCAGCCCTAGGTTGGAACGTGGGCTCGAAGATTGATCGCCAGTTGCATGAGATCCACGAGCCGATTCCGGACTACAAGGAGAAAATGCAGTTCTCCATGGACCGGTATGTTTGCCTCATATCTCTTCAAAAGCAATATTCTGATATACACAGATTCTTCACCAAGATGCCGACCGAAAAGCCCATTCAGCGAGGCTCATGGGGCCTCGAGGTTGGAGAGCCATTGTACATGGCGCCTGGCGACCCGCTCGAAGAGGAAAGACGAAAGCAGGATCCCAATCTGCGCATTGGCGAATGCACATTGCGCGTGGATTGGCAGACCCTCCGACGTCTGCCTCTTTCCGGGGCTGTTGTGTTCAACTTCAAGGCGCTGTTCACGCCACTTTTGGAATTTCGGGATGAGCCCGGGGTGCCGGCTATTGTTGCTAAGGTTCTGAAAGAGGGAAAGAAGAGTTTTATGGAGTATAAGGGAACGTGGCATGTTCACCATGTGGTACTGCCGAAGCTAGAGGAATGGGCTCAGGAGCAGGAGGATAAGGGCCTTGTGCCGGAGAATTGGGAGGTTGCCACCTTGGATGACAGTCCGTGGTTTAAGAATTGGGAGGAAAAGTGGCACCGCCAGCAAGGGTTTTAGGGTGCAAGCTTTGGGGATACTCTGTATATAAACGTGATTTCATCATGTCATTTTGAAATCGCCGCTGACATCCATTCGAGATCAGGGTCATGTCTCGGTGAGGCTATTGTACATATAGTTTGTGCAGGCGCGCCAGGAAAGGAGTCATGGATATCGAAAATTTCCAAAAATGACCATAGTAACAAGAAGCACGCCAGACACAGCTGTAATATATCATGGTGTGCAAAATTGCACCACGTTGTCGATAACAAGAGCCGGCGCTTGTTGACTCATGTTCGATTCAACGAATGCATGAGATGTCAGAGGCATGTCGGTGAGGCCGAGTGCTTGATCGGCACTGGATTCAGCCGGGCGTGTGGATGCAGTGGTTGTTTCACTGACGAAGGAGACATGCCGATGACTCCGAGAGGGTGCGTAGATGGAGAAGTGGGCCAGGACCAGAGTATTCAATCTTCTCCATTGTCTTGACCCTGGGCAGACCCTTCCTCACTGCCCTCTCCGCCCTCGTCGCGATCCTCTGCATTGCTTTCTCGATCCAGTTCCTCCAACTCATCCTGCAACGGACTAACCCGCTCATCCAACAAGTCCAAGTCCTCCAACTGCTGTCGTGCCGGCAGCTTCCACAGACTGGTACCACAGACACGATCCTTGGTAAGCAGATCATCGACAAACTGATCCATATACGTGAGCACAAAGGTATCGCGGACCCTGCGCTTCAATTTCCGATAATCAAGCAGCAGCGGTTCCAACGTCTTGTACACATCCACAGCATCAAAAGTGAGCCGAACATAGAACGCCGCTAGTGCGCGCAGGTACTTGAAATCGCCGCGCTCCTTGACAACCCCGTTTTCCGGCTCGGCAGCCTCAGCCTCATCGTCGCTGCCCGGGTCGCTGAAGTTGAGGTACTCGAGGATCACATCTCGCTCGGGGCTGAGTTGCAGCAGCTTGAACGCGAGGCACAAAAAGGGCGTGGGTTTTTCGGAGACGCCGTATGTGCCACCGAGGGACGTCAGTTCGGTGGCGCGGTCGCACAGCGTGGCGGCGTTCAGGCCGAAGCATTGTTCTTTCCAGTAGTAGGAGTCGGTGATGCGGTCGCGCACGGCTTTCTCGAAGAGGGTGACTGGGTTGACGCCCCGGACCAGCGGGCCCGTGTACCCCCGATTGTCGAGAAAGGCACTGGCGTCGGCGCGGTGGGAAGCCATTGCAGAGAGCCGCGTGAGGTAGTGAAGTCGAGGTTTGTGGAGAGAAAAAGAAGTCAGTCCCGTGCCAAGGCGGCTTATCGATAGTCGCACGGCCAACCCCGAAGTACATAAACAACCCAATCAATCTGACATCACCGATGGTCGACATTCTAATCAATCTCACTCTTTTCTCTCACGTCCAATGCAGCCTCCCACCTTATTCTGGCCATGGTGCTCCTGACCTCTTCAACCGTCTCGGCCATCGTGTCGATGGGGGTGGTATGCATGTTCAGCTTGGCCCTGTTCCTGGCCGGCTACACGCTACAACAGCAGTCTGTCAAGAACATCCAGCATGCCATCCGCGTGGTACCCGACCATGCGCCCGTGGCGGGGTTTAAGGGAGATGGATCTACATTCCGAAAGCGCGGGTTATCAGATTCATCAGCATTAGCGGGCGACCCGGGCGTCCTACAAGATAGAGATAGGAACTCGCAAGATCCTCATCCCAGTCCCTCGCCGGGCAACTACGCCTACCTCCAACTCCTCTCTGACCCCGACCCATCAAATATCTGCTCCGCCGTCCTCTTCTTCAAGCAACTCGCGACCAATAACACCGCCATCCAAGACCGCCTGTTCATGTACCCAGAAGAATGGGACCGGACGGCCACAAAGAATAAACTCAGCAGAACCGCCGCCGCCGCGATATCCGTTCTTCGCGCCGCAAGCCTGAAATATGATATCTGGCTCCTCCCAATCGACATGACAGCCGCCACGAAGGAGGGATTCACGCCTACAGACTCGAAGCTGCTCCGGCTGGGCCAGAACCAGTTCATGCAGTATGACAGCGTGCTGTATGTGCATACGCCAGGTCTGCTTCTCGACAGCTCAAAGTTAGATGACGTCCTTCTGTCCCGGCCATTACCACTTCGACATGATAGGAACCGGAAGGAGTCGTATAATAACGAAGCTTGGATCCCTGCGCCGCTGCGTCCAGCCCGCGATCCGGACATACCACCTGTCTACCTGATCGCGGTGAACAATGTTGGTGGTGGGAAGATCGAGACGCGCACGCATATACCGAACATGGCGTTGTCGGGCTTCAACCGTCTGGTTACTGGGCCGTGGGGCGTCAAGGGCAAGGACACAGAGCCGCAGGAGGAGGAGCCGGGCTACGTCTACTTTGAAAGTGATGCCGATGGTCGGGTTAAGTGGGCTGGGAATCCGCTGTTTGGCACTTGGCGCGCGCAACAGGCTGAGGTTTGTGATGGGTTGGACCTGGACTCGGCCTGGCATGATGAGCAATGATCTCTACTTCTTGGGTTTCTTCTTCTTTGTACAAGTTTGACCAGATGGTTGGGAGGAATTGGCGTTGGTTGTATAGTGTTTATTTTATTTACGAGCATCCTGATATACCGAATTCTGCATTGAACAAACACACTACGGTCATGGCCTTCTTCAAGTCCCTCATAATTTCGTGGTTTAACTCCCGATATAACGAGCTGGTATACACGTCTGATATAACAAACAGGATTACTGAGAAGCCGCGATCTCATACCCCAACAGCACCTCGGTCGTATTACCCTCCCAGCCGCGATTCCCACTCGTTGAGATCATAAACCGGCACGCATTATCGACGTACAGCTGGGAAATCGTGCCCGTGCGATGACCAGGGATAATCAAGAACGGGACCGTTGAGTGTCGAGATGTCTCTTCATGCTTCAGATCGTAGAGGCGGAGAATATCATGGGAGGCACTGTGAAGATCATTAGAACTAGAAATGAGTTGGAGTTATAATCAAGCGGGAAAAACTCACCAGACAAGATGTCGCCCGTTGGGCATGGCCTTCAGCGCCGTGACAGGCCCGCTTCCCTGTGGGAATTTGAAGGTGCGCTCTGCATTGCGGAGTCCCTTGTGCAGACTGAACTCCTCGACTGTGCCATTCCGGCGTCCGGCATAAATATAGTTCCCGTCGGGGGACCAGCAAGCATTCATGCACCATGGCGGTACATTGCGGGGAGAGATTCGGGCGACTGGGTCGGGCTGTCGGCGGTCCCAGACACGGATGGTTCCATCGATGGATGCGGCGAGGAACGTGGTGTCGGTCACGACGTTTTGCTCTTGTTGCGTGTTCTGAGAGGGCTCTTCGCTGAACGATGGCGTTTCGAGGTCTTCGGCCTTGGGGAGTCCGTTGACGGCTGGTTGGACCGGTCCGGTGGAGATATCAGCATCAGGTATCTCTGGCGGTGCGTTTCCGGTATTGGTAGTTGTATCACCGGGTACTGTGCTTTGCCCTTGTATGGAATCAGAAGGTGGTGGCATTTCCGTGTCAATTTCTCCCGGTGCATCCTCAGCATCCTCAAGGACGCCGTTCCCCATTGCGCGACCAAATTCGTCGTCTTCATCCCCGCCAAAGACCCCGCCAGCAGAGGGCTCTCCACCGTCCGCGACTCCACCGTCAGCATCGCCGAATAATGAGTCCGCGCCCCCAAAAAGCGAGTCCGCTGGTGAACCCGCCTGCGGGTTCTCAGCGGCGGCTGCCTCTCCGGTATCCTGCGAGGTATCCATGAAGCTGAAACTCTCATGGCCACTGGCCCCGTAATTCGATGCGTATGTTCCATTCGGTTGTTGGGGCTCAATGGTATCCTGCGGCACAGAGAGCGTAGAATCAGGCCGGATCTGAACAGCAGAGATCTGACTCGCGCCACCCCCAAAGGCACGCCGTACCTGTCCCGTATTCAGATCCCAGTCAAAGACCCGTTTGTCCCAGCTACCCGACAGCACGGACTTTTCGTCGGAGGTCAAGTTCAACGTGGACACCGCCGAGGTATGCTGTCGTAGTCGGGCAATCTCCTTCCCCTCTTCATGGCGCAGGGTCTGTAGCCGAATGACACCGGACTCTAACCCAGAGAGCAACCACAGACCCTCACTGTGGCTGGCCAGGGAATACACAGGGGACAGATTCGCCCCGTCCATATTCTCCCAATATGTCATCAGCACACCTGCCTTGACCACGCTATCCACGAACGGATGCCGTTGCGCCACCGTCAACATCAGCTTGCTGTTAATGGAGTCCGCCCAGTTAAATTTCCGCACATATCCATCCGACCCCCCACTGAAAACCCAGCGCATATCCGCCGTGGCGGTGATGGCATTAATGGACGTGCTATGCGGCGCGGCGGTGGTGGGGGCGATATCGTAGGATTTGGCCGTCAGACACTCGGGGCGCACAGGCGGATGGTAGACAGAGAAAGACGACTCCTCTTGCGCCTGTCCTGGCGATGTGCCTCCCGCCCCGTCCTGGTTCTGTTGCTGTGAAGCATCACCGCCGCCGCCCCCCTCGGACGCCTGGCTGGCGTTCGAGGGGCTATCTGCGTCTTGGTCTCCGTCGCCATCGGCATCTGGTTCGTTATCTCCTTCGGCATCGTCGGCGTCGCGCATTGTGTCGTCGATCTCGTTGTCGGAGCTTCCATCTTGAGAGCCTGGGGGAATGCGAGCAAGGTCAGCGGGAGAAGGTGACAGGTGGAGCAGCTCGATCAAAACTATGCTTACCGGCCAGATCGCGATCGTCCTCCTCCTCCACGAGTACCGACATGGTGAGAGAGTGGTGATGTCCAGGAAGAAGCCGGTAGCCCTACGGCGCAATGCAGGGCGGCCACTGCAGGCGGGAGCGGTCGAGAAATGGCCCAGCGTTGGCGGACAAGGTCAATGGCGAACGAGGGCGCAAAATATTGGAATGACAGTGCGCGACCAGACCGGACCGGTTTATATATAGCGAGCGAGCGGGTGGGAGCTGGCAGAGTCGGCCGGGCTGGGGTGGTCTGCGGTCGGAAGGTCGCGATGATCGCCCGAGATCTATGTGCTTGGCGCTGGATCTTGACCGCTTGAGAAGACGATAGGAGTCAACTCTTCGACACTTACTCATAGTCAATTGGCTCATATGGAATAAACTACTAGAGCATGGCTTATATTGTCCACCAGATCTGGACATTCTGGAAATCTTGAATCAACGAATATACACCGCGGAGGCGAAGATAGATACCCCAATAATTACAGAGAACCACGACCAGAAGAACACCCTATGGGATGTCACAATTGCACACGCAGACCATTTCTCTACCGACTCGCAAGATTACCATTCGCAACACTCTGTAACGGAATAGGCGAATCATTGGCACTCGGCCTCCGACGAAAGAGACGAGCCATGAAACGACGTCGTCTGGCTAGAGGGTTGAGACGATACACCCGTCCGTCAGAAAAGATACCAAGACAGACACTTGGCAGGGAATCATTTCTTACCGGGATATTGGGCATAGTTTGTCGTTTGGTGGATGACTATCTCGTCGGACTGGACGACGGGCGGCTGTCTGGATGGATACTTCAGTTTACTGCTATTGGACAACAAACCTCTACGCATGTATGTAGACTTACTGCCGCTTCATGTAGATCCAGAACCTGCACAGTCCGTAACCCAGGAGGAGAAGGAGGGCGATAGCTCCGAAGAACTGCCACCAGAAATTGACGATGGCGGTGATGACGCCGGCTTTGACGACGACGAGGTCGAGGGAAGGCATCGTTCTGGCGAGAGGATGGATGGAGGAGGTGAGATGAGATGGAAGGGAAATAGAGCACAGAAGGAAGTGGTCGTGCTTTCCTCGTTGGGACATACATGTGCCGTCAATGGAAGGCGAGTCTCTATTAGATATACGAGTATTTCTTCACAGAACATCCTTGATGCGACGAACATCCGCTTGCTTCTCCAGATCCCAGCACCAGGCACTCGCAGTATCTGTCCGCTCCGCACCCAGGACTGGGATGCACTGGTCGACAAACTTCTCCGTCAGCAGCTTATCCGTCATCGGCACCTCCAGACTGCCCACCGCATGATCCACATGCTTTGCAATCGGCGCACTCTGCCCCTTCACCTTAACGGTGAGTCGACACTCATCCGCCCGCAGGCTCGTATCCGCCGTCGCCTTGATGAGAGCGCGCAGTGCCACGACCGAGGCATCATTCACCACTGCATCCTCATACTGCGCCGGTGTGCCCTTGCCGAACAGCAACCCAATAGTCGCGCCATGGTAAACACTGAACTTAGCCTCCAGACCATCCTTGGGCGTCGTCTTCCCCGTCAGCTCCAGGACGAGGGGATGCACATCAGCGTGCACCTCCTCGATTTGCGCAGGGGAGATACCCTGTTTCTTCATCTCGGCATGAATCCCGACACAGCCGTCGATAATCGGGTGCACGACAATCCCACACGGGAATGGTTTGAAGGCATTCTGCGCGATCTCCCACCGGCCCGCCGGACCAAGAGACGCAATCTCCGCATCGAGGTTGTTGATCGTGCTGGCGACATTCGCCCACCCGCGCTTGGCCTCCAGCGCCTGATCGGAGCTGGTATATCCCTCTGCTGCGAGCAAAGCAGCCAGGAGACCGTTCTGCGCGGCTCGACCGGGGTGGAAGGACTTGGTGTGTGAGCCGAACATCTCCCGCAGACCGGTTACCTGCGTTGCAGCGACGCCAATGGCGTGCGCCGTTTGGGAGGCGTTCAGGCTGAGTAGCTTGGAGACTGCCACGGCGGCGCCGATAGAGCCCGTCGTGCTGGTGATGTGCCTGGAACAGTGTGCGTTAACAAAATGGATGCCACTAGGAGCCTCGGGGAGGAAACGAGGAATACATACCAGCCGACATCATAGTGGTCGGGCCAAACAGCCTTCCCGACCTTGCACTCGGCCTCAATGCCCGCCACAAGTGCAGTGATGAAATCCGGCCCAGAGCACGGTTGATCCCTTGCTTCGGCCATGGCGAGCAAAGCCGCAGCCACAGGACCTGTGGGGTGGATGATTGTATCCAGATGTGTATCGTCGTAGTCATGCACATGCGAGGCAATGCCATTGAATAGCGCCGCATGCATGGCATCGACATCAATCGACCCGTCCGAGCCCAAAAGGCGTGAGGTGGGCGCGCCGGAGAACCTGGCCAGCGCTGTCCGCGCAATTGTGGTGGCCGGATGCGCGCTTCCGCCGACGGTACAGCCGACCCAGTTGTAGAAGCTGCGCACGGCGGCCTGGGTTACCTCTTGTGGGATGGAGGTGTACTTGAGGCTGACGGCCCAGTTGGCGAGGGTTTGGGTAGCCATTTTTCTTCTTCTTCTTGGGTGAATTGTAAAGAAGAAAATTATTGGAAGGTAGTTAGGAGAACAGAAACAATAGGAAGAGGAAGATCCGATATGCGGAGGGATTCAGTGTGGGGAAAAGAGTATATCCCGCGTCGGGCTGGGGCGATGGCGATTTCCCAAGTTAGAGGTGGACGACATACCGGTTTAAACTAGTGAATCGGCTATATGAGTGTAATAGAGGAGAAAATTGAAGTAAAATAAGCCATGTATCATTCCATGCCGCTGGTAACAAAAATGACTGCCCGTAAATCGGAAACCCTGGCAAAGCCCCCACGCTGACCGGTCCTTTGCGATGATGCGCCGATGATGCTAAACTAATAACGTGAGAGAAGATAAAAGCAACGGAAATGCGATACCGGATCGCCGGAGACAAAAGGAGTAAGAGCCCGGTTACTCCATCTTCTCGTGGTCTTCGTCCTCGCCTTCTTCATCTTCAAGGTCACTGCCCGTATCGGGATCCAGGTCCAGCTCCTCGTCAGAGTCACTTCCCCCGAAAATATCGCTGTCGACATCGCTGTCCGCCCAAAAACTGGGATCTTCCTTCTCCACATCCTCCTTTGGGAGCGTCGATTCGTGCGTCGGCATGGTAAAACTCGCGGGAATGTACTTCCTCGACTCCTCCACGTCCGCCTTCACGAGCGCCCGGTACTCCTCGGGATTCTTGCGGAGCATGACAGCGGCGTCGACGTTGGCTGGCGAGGACACTTCGGCGTCGTCGAGCAGTGACAGGATGGAGATGAGGACGGATTCGACCCGCTGAGCGGGCGACCAACGCTCGGAGGCTAGTTCGCCGGACATCTCGTCGTCGCCGGGGGCATGGAGGATGGAGATGCAGAGCTTGCCATCTTCGTAGATGTTAGGGTGGAAGAGGGGTTGCAGGAAGCAGAATTCTAGACGAGGATGGGTCAGATGAGCGTTGGGTTGTACAGGAGGTACTCTCTCAGAGGGTGACACTTACTCGGTGGAGCGTAAGGATAGTTCGTGGGGAAGGTCATGGATGCGCGGAAATAGCCGCCGTAGTACAGCGAGTCTGGGTTCAGCACGATCAGGGCGACGTCCCAGTTGAAGATATCGTCATTGTGTAGCTGAGTATACTGTCAGCTTTCTCTTGCCTGCGGTTGGGTTGGAATCACTCACTTCGACGTTGACCCATTTCTCCTTGCCCAGTGCCTGGTATTCTCGCATCAGAATTTTATCTGCCATGGCGAGAGTAGTGGTGGTGATGCGGAAGGGGGAGAACCGAGGAAGTCAGCAAGAGAAGGAGGGTTAGTGGCGTTGAGAGACAAAGTGGCGCCGATAAGGAAAACAAGACAAGTGGGGAACGCGATAAGGCGGGCGGTCAGACAGGGAGGGAGGCAGGCGAGTATAGGACGTGCAGGTATCATCTTCTTCCCCGACGGACTATTATGGATTTGAGAGAGTCGTAGTTAAGAGGTCAAGACTCCGACCGTGCATCTATCCCATCCATCTCGACTCTCTAATCACTCTTCCGAGTCCTACCTACACCTATCCTCTGGTGTCGGGCTCCCGAACGGGAACAGACTAGCCCAAGGCAGTAATCCTACCGCATCCAGCAATCCCTGCATCTCCTCTCCTCTCCCCTCTTCTACCCTCTGTGCCAGTCATACTGACTCATCTGCATCCCGAACTGAGGATATTTCCGATACTCCTGTCTCTTTTCTCTCCTCCTTACCTCATCTCTCTCCCTCTACTTTGCGGCAAGCTCTAGCCAAACGGCACTCGGTCCCGGTTTCGCCTCATCCGACTTTGCCATGCCAACCTTGTCTCGCGTGCTAGGAGCGGTCTGTTGCTAATTGGGAGGACCTCTGGGAGGATATCTTAGTCTCAGTCGCAAATCCCTATCCTTACACCTCTGGCCGAGCTGCGACCGAAACACTCATTCGTGCCGGTTCTTCGCGGGCTATGCTACCGCAATGTCACGGCCCCGTCTGGGCCATCGACGATGTCTCTCGTTGCTTCCAGCGCAAGTGAGTATTTTTCCCGATATCGGATGCGACCGTGGGGGAAGAGGAGAGCTCATGCTGATCGCGTTGTGACCACAGCATTTTACAGGTCGCTCTGCCGCTTGCCGCCTGCGGCCTATCCCTGCTGCTGATCATCATCCGCCTCGCCCACCGCTACGTTGTCGCCCGCAAAGGTGTTGCGTACAAGGTCCTCGCGAACGATGGCTCCGAGAACGAAACTCCCCATGGCGTGTCCGAAAGCGAGTCCGACGCAATGCTCTTCCAGGCGATGCAGAGTGAGCAATTGCACGTGGAAATCGATCGGCCACGTGGAGAGGTCGCCGTTGTGTCATTAGAGATTGCGGCGCTGATCGGCCAGGTCGCGCTCTACATTGTGATTCTGTCGACCGATGGCTGGGGCCGCCATGGGACCTTTCCTGCCATTGCAGGTCTGGTATCCTGGGGCTATATTTTGTTCCTGGTGCTGGTAAGGTTCCTTCTGTCGACGATGGATCTTTTCTCTGCTCCGAGGTTATGGACCCATACCGCTATCCTGTATGCGCTGCAGTGGCTGTTCAACGTGATGATCTTCCGGTCCGCCATTATCCATCCGACGTCCCGACGGGCAACTATCTTCACCGGCATTGAATTTGGTCTGGGTACGCTGCTGCTCCTGATTTCTCTCACCACTCGGCGCGGAAACAAACCGGTCTTGGTCGAGCGTGAAGGTGACCTGGAGCCTCCAAGGCACCCAATGGCCAGCTTGTTGTCCTTGGCTACCTTCTCCTGGCTGGACCCGCTGGTTTGGAAGGGATACCGCCAAGCACTGGAACTGGAAGACGTGTGGAACCTGACTCCCTCTCAGAAGGCTGCCAACGTTCTTGGGGATTTCCGCAAAAGGCAAATGAAGGGCTCTCTGGCTTGGAAGTTGCTGCGTTACTTTTCCACTACGATTCTGCTGCAAGGTGCCTGGACGGTGTTTGCGAACCTGTTTGTCTTCATGCCCAGTCTTCTTCTCAAGGCCATCCTCGAGTACGTCGAAGATCCTCGGTCGACTACGCCCAATGCCGCCTGGTTCTACGCAATTCTTCTTTTCTGCTCGGCCACGGTTCAAGGTGTGGCGGACGGACAAGCCCTGTTCATTGGTCGCAAGATGGGCGTCAAGGTCCGCGCGATTATCATTGGCGAAATCTATGCCAAAGCCTTGCGGCGCAAAGCTGGCTCCTCGGTGGAATCTGCCCGCAAGGCTGTTCAAGAACCATCAATAACCAAGGACGTCCACAAGAAAAAGAAGAAGAGCCTTTTTTCCCGCAAGAAGCAAAATAGTGACGACCCAGAGGCCACGCATAAACCAGAGTCTGATCTGGAGGACGCCGCAATGCAAGCAAATGTCGGGACCATCATCAATTTGATGGCCATTGACTCCTTTAAAGTGAGCGAGGTCGGTGCATATCTGCACTTTCTGTGGGCCAGTGTGCCGGTGCAGGTTATCATGGCGGTTGCCCTTTTGTACCGAATCATGGGATTCAGCTCATTTGCTGGTATCGTCTTGATGGTTCTGATGCTGCCGATCAATTTAGTCATCGCTCGCCAGTTCAACAAAGTGCAGAACGAAATTCTCAAAGGCACCGATGCTCGCATTCATACCACCAACGAAGTCCTCCAGAACATCCGCATCATCAAGTATTTTGCTTGGGAAAAGCGATTCCATGACATCGTCAATGAGAAACGCAGGGCAGAGCTGAAGGCGCTCCGCAAGCGTTATATCCTCTGGTCCTGCGCTGCCACGGTCTGGTATGGCACGCCAATCCTGATTACCTTCATGTCCTTTTTCTTGTATACCGTTGTTGAGAAGAAGCAATTGACGCCGTCGATCGCGTTCCCGGCCTTGTCCATGTTCTCTCTCCTTCGGGTACCTCTCGACCAGCTAGCCGATATGGTGGCGCATGTTCAGGAATGCAAAGTTTCGCTGGACCGTGTGGACAAGTACCTTAACGAGGAAGAGACCGGCAAATACGACCAGCTGCGTGATAGCACAATTGCCGACGGTCCTACGCACATCGGATTGGACATGGCCACTCTGACCTGGGGCAATTCCAAACCTCAGCCTCAAGACGGTCCCTCTGACAATAGCACGGACGCTTTCCGTTTGATCAATATCGACATTGATTTCCACGTCGGGAAGTTGAACATCATCGCCGGTCCCACGGGTGCTGGAAAGACTTCTCTACTGATGGCTCTGCTCGGCGAGATGAGACTACTTGAAGGGCGGGTGCATCTTCCTGGCGGGGCGGCTAGCCGAGCTGATCTTCCCGTTGATCCCCAAACGGGCTTGGTTGATAGCATTGCTTACTGTGCCCAGGAGGCCTGGTTAGTGAACGCCACTGTGAAGGAGAACATCACCTTCGCCTCCCCCTACGATGAGCGCCGCTACCGAGCAGTTCTCAAGGCTTGTGCTTTGGAACGGGACCTTGCCATTCTCGATGCCGGCGACCAGACTATGGTGGGAGAAAAGGGCATTAGTCTGTCTGGAGGCCAGAAGCAGAGAATTTCTCTCGCCCGAGCTGTTTATAGCTCTGCTCGCCATCTGTTGCTCGACGATTGTCTCTCTGCCGTGGACTCGCACACTGCCAAGCATATTTTCAACCAAGCACTGACGGGGCCGTTGATGATGAACCGCACTTGCATCCTGGTCACTCACAACGTGGCCCTCACCGTGCCCCACGCTGATCACGTTGTCATGCTTGAGAACGGGAGAGTGACCACTCAGGGTACACCGAACGAGGTTGCGGCAACTGGAGCGCTTGGCGATGAGTTCCTCAAGTCCAGACCACAGTCACACGCCAGCTCACGCGTCCTGTCTCGTGTGCCGTCCGACCTAGAAGAACGTCTACGCGAAGCGGACGGTGAGAATGCGGATGCCGTGAACGGCACTGCCAATGGTACAGCTGGGAAGAAGGATGAGCACTCGAAGCTGACCGAGTCCAAAACCACCGGTAGCATTGAGTGGTCCGTGGTCAAAATGTACCTTCAGTCAATGGGTCCCTGGTATTACTGGATCGTGGCCGTCACAGTGTTTTGTCTGCAGCAGCTGGGCTCGGTGGCTACCAACATCTGGATTCGGGAATGGGCAAATTCCTATCACAGCGCGAAAGTTGGCACGGAAGATGACGCAGGCCGCTATGCTGCTGTCACGAATCTGAAGCTGCCATCTTTCAACCTCGGCAGTGTGTCGAAGCTTAGTACTATGGCTCCTCCCCAGCTCAACTCGCGCTCAACCGGCGCTCCGGATGGTGAAGTCAACGTGCTCTATTACCTGGGCATGTACGCACTTCTGGGCTTCCTTTATATCGCAATTTCTCTTACCCGAGAAGGTGTCTTGTTCTGGGGCTCACTCCATGCATCATGGAAAATTCACGATCGTCTGCTGAAGGCTGTCATGCACGCCAAATTCCGGTTCTTCGACTCGACTCCCCTTGGCCAGCTCATGAACCGATTCTCCAAGGACGTGGAGTCGGTCGACCAGGAAGTTGCAGCCGTGGCGATTGGCATGCTTCACAGTCTGGCTTCCGTTATCATGATCGTCATTTTGATTTCCATCATCACCCCTGGATTCTTGATCGCGGGCATTTTCATCACCTTGGTATACACTGCGCTTGGCGCCGTATATCTGAATTCTTCCCGTGACCTCAAACGCCTGGAGTCTGTGCAGCGCAGTCCACTATACCAGCAGTTCGGTGAGACGCTCAACGGTATTGTCACCATTCGTGCCTATGGCGACGGACCTCGGTTCATTGTGGACAACCACCAACGCATCAACTCCTACAACAGGCCACACATCTACCTGTGGGCCAGCAATCGGTGGTTGGCGCTTCGCGTCGACTGGACTGGTGCCCTGGTCTCTTTCTTCTCGGCTACTTTCGTGCTTCTCAGCGTCGGAAAGATCGACGCTGGTGCTGCTGGTCTCTCCCTGACTTATGCTGTCACATTCACGGAGAACGTCCTCTGGCTTGTCCGTCTATACTCGGAAGTCCAACAGAACATGAACTCCGTTGAGCGTGTGAAAGAGTATCTCGACGTTGATCAAGAGGCGGCACCCATCATTCCTGAGTCCCGACCCGAGGCAGACTGGCCCAGCCAAGGCGCAGTGCAGTTCAATGGTTATACTACCCGGTATCGGCCTGACTTGGACGCAGTCCTCAAGGATGTCTCTTTTAACATCCAGCCGGGCGAGAAAGTGGGCATTGTTGGTCGCACGGGTGCTGGCAAGAGTTCCCTCGCACTCGCTCTCTTCCGTGGCCTGGAAGCCGAGAAAGGTCAGATCATCATTGACGGGGTCGACATTGGATCCATCGGGCTGCGTGACTTGCGTGAGGCGATCACCATCGTGCCCCAGGACCCCACATTGTTCACCGGAACCATTCGCAGCAATCTCGATCCGTTCGGCCTGTTCAGCGACGAGGAACTCTTCACTGCTTTGCGGCGAGTGCACCTGATTGGGTCAGGCACATCCGGCACCGCAACCCCAATGACATCCAGCACTTTGACCGTGGCCGAGGCCAACGCCCCCAACGGCAGCACAGCGACCATCGCCGACAACAAAAACATCTTCCACAACCTGGAAACCCCCGTATCGGAGTCTGGGTCAAATCTCTCCCAGGGCCAGCGCCAACTTCTCTGTCTTGCCCGCGCGATGCTCAAGAGACCCCGCGTGCTGATGATGGACGAAGCCACCGCCTCGATCGACTACGCCACCGACGCAAAGATCCAGGAAACACTCCGCGAGCTGCGCGACAGCACCATCATCACCATCGCCCACCGCCTGCAAACCATCATCGACTACGATAAGGTCCTGGTTCTTGACCATGGGCGGGTCATCGAGTTTGATCATCCCTGGACGCTGATCAACAAGTCCGATGGCCTCTTCCGTGGTATGTGTGATAATAGCGGTAACATGGAAGTTCTCCTTGACGGAGCCAAGCGTGCCTGGGCTCAGAAGCGTCTTGTCGACGACTCCTAAGACATTCTATATCTCCCCACCTCCGTGCAAGTACATATCTCTTTTTTCCGTGATTATTTTCTCTTTCCTTTCGTTTGTCTATCATTCCGGAGTCCCCTGGCGCCATCCTGCTGGCACTCCACGGTGGACTCCTAAAAAACTTTGATGTCAATCCGTGGGCGAGTAACTTCTGTCCTTGCTTCTGCATCATCTTTACTATTTTGTCTTGCAGCACCATCCAGGCGTCATGGGCATCCGTTGTCTCCCCCTTTTTTTCCATGCACAAAGCCTTTTGGCCCTTTTCCTTCCCCCTTCTTGTCCATTATTTTTGTCTGCATCCATTTGTACTCTAAGAACTCTTCCTTGCGCATGGAATCCTTTCCGGATTGCATCGCGAGGTGAGCGGCAGATTTTGTCTGCGATAAACGTGGGAATGAATAGGTTCCGATAATTGGGCTTGCTTTGTTTTACTAGACACACGGAACTGTGAGAAGATGCGACGAGGTGTAGATTGGGATCTAGTTACGGCGAGGACCGGCCAATCACCCAGGGGCAAAGGACAAATTCAGATTTTCCAGCCCTCGTATTGGGTGACTCACGAGTGGATCAATTCCCCCATTCGTTCCCCGAGAATTATATCCAGCGACATTCTTCGGGGATTTAAACCACCAGCAAACACCTTCTCGTCTGACCCTGGAAGATTGAAATCATATCGCACAAGATGGACTCCTATAACACCCCGCCATCTTCGGACTCCACCGAAAAACTCATCCTCCGCCGGATGACACCCCCCGATATCCCCACCATGGCCCGCATCGCCTGCACAGAATACTTCGACTCCCCACTAAACGCATTCCTCTGTCCCCACCGCCATCAGTACCCAAACGACCTCCTCCGCCGCTTCGTGCAGATGATCCGGGGCCGGTACCTGAGCCCCCGGAGTATCGGCTTCGTAGCAGTCTCGGCCTCCGCGCCCGGGATCCCACTTGGCTATGCGCAATTCATCAGGCTAGGCAATGACGATGCTGCGAAGAGACTAGTTTCCGCGCAGGCTTCCTTTTGGCTCAGTGTCAAGAGATGGTGGAATAGTCTTTGCACGAGGATTGAGAATTTCATTTGGCCGGATAGGTCACTGGATGAGGATGCTATGCGGCAATTCGACGCCTCGGCTGAGGTCGATGATCGCATGTTTTGGGGGTCGGATGAGATGAAGGCCAGGTATGGGGAGAGGTGGCATGTGCAGAGTGTGGTTGTTTCGTCCAAGTATCAGCGCAGGGGACTTGGGCGCATGCTCATGGGTGAGGTGTTGCGAAGGGCGCAGGAGGATGGGGTTGTAGTTGGGTTGGAGGCGAGTGGGGATGGGGAGAAGTTGTATCGGAGTTTGGGGTTCGAGCTGCGAGGAAGGTTCTCTATGAATTTTGGGGAGGTGGTTGGCGGTGTTATGATGTGGTCGCCTAAGAACTTGCAATAGCGATGAGACTATGGGGGTATTATGTCGATATACTCGATAGACAGGGGTATCCATGTGGCTTAAAGCATCCGGGGAACTACTAATGGCATTATAGAGACGTCCTACCTCCAAGTGGAAACGGGGACGGTAGAGATGCTAAGCGGTCAATATAGCAGAGTAGTCTTTATTCGATGGTGGGTATCTTTCTATCGAGGTTGGCTCTTATTTTGTTCTAGCAAGAACAAATGGATGTTGAAAGGTCATCGCAAAGGCGCATGAGGTTATTCTTGGCATATTGCTCGGATTTCCAGGGCGAGCCGTACTGGTGCGGACATCTCCAGTGTAATACTTCTTCCAAGGATCGTGGTAAAGGCGGCAACGACGCGAGCGGTTGGTCTCCGCTGTTCAAACCCTTCAAATGTTGTCGGATGGCGGACTCAAGGACCAGGTGCAAGCATTGGTTTGTCAACTGGGCTGGCGCAGAACCCGCCTGGGTACACAATCAATGGTGCGTCCTTCGAGTTTTAATGGACAGAGCCAAGGCATATAACCGCAAACACAGCCATTGAGTGAAAAGTTCGTATAATGGCGACACATTGAACCATACGCAACTCACGCCGAGAGCCAATATTGCTGTCTTAGCTTGCGTCTGGATCGCAATGGCCAGCACAGGGGCGCGAAAAGGATTGCGCAATAGATAAACCCAATTGCGCCGATCAAAATGACTGCGCAAATAGGGAGTACGCGCAAGCATATTGCATTAGCTCACCTCCGACCCCTGACTCCGCGCAGCACAGTGATGACACAAACCACGGCAGCGGAAAGCGCCAAGAACGTCAGGGATGGCAGGCATGGCACAACATGTTGGTGATTCAGGTCAGGGCGCATGCGGCCAGGCAGTTCAGAAGGTGAAAACGTCCGTGCGTCGGCGTGACTGTCGATCCCGGCATCTGCAATCGCTTTCGGCGAGTCACGATCCAGTCCTGACGGCGGACTTGGCATGAAGCCTGCTTCGCGGAGGGCGGTCAATTTGCGTTCTTCCTCGTCGGATGACTGGATGTCGGGGTTGAAGAAAGAAGAGCGTTTGGTTGTGGAGTGGTGGTCCTGATCTGCGGACGCCCATGACGCAACCTGGCTGCGGGTCGATGCTGGGGAGGCGAGGTTGAATGCGACGGGCGCGCGGCTGTTTTTCAGCGCGAAGTTGATAGCCACAGCATTGGGGAGAGCTGCTGCGAAGACTTGGAGGCCCAGGAGCAGGAGCAGAGCCAATATTGAGAGGAATTGGGGCCCCATCATCGTGTAGTTCGGCAACTGTAGATAACGGTGGGTCTGGAGATAGGGCAGTGGTTGGCTGGCTGTGCACGGCGAGGAATGTGTTCAGGAACAGAGGATATGATTCAGGGACAGCAGGAGATGGGCATGTTGGAGAAACGAAGGGGGAAAAGGAGGAAGGAGAGTCTAAATAAGAATCAACAAGAGGGAGTGAACCGATGCCGCACGTGGGGGACTGTACGGATGCGGATGACGAATGAGAGCGGCCTTGGCATGGACCTAAGCTTCATGCGGGTGAACTGCATCCCTGCGAGTAGATACAGCCGATTCTGCTAGATCCAACAAGGGATAATAATAGAATCAGGCATTCCAGATGTTTCCCATGTCCGTATGGCCTGATCAAGAAACGAGGCGTCGAAGATGTTCCAAAGTCCATATGAGCATACATTCAACTCAATCCCCAAATACCCCATGACTGCGGCCTTATCTCAGATAAGGCTCCACAGTGATTGTTGCCTCAGGCATAAATGCGGTACACCCAAGATATTCAGGAATGGCTAGTTATTATTGTTGCGCAGGGGAAATGAATAAACAATGAGAAAAAGCTTGAAAAGAGTTTCAGACAGTAGTGGTTTAGGGGCTGCTCTCCCCTCTACAATGAAACGAAAATGACCGAACTCTTCGTGTACAAGGGTAAACAGCTCTAAGGAAAAAGTGGATCTATAACTAGAACTCATAGAAGTCTGCTACTACACTTTCACATGCGGGTGAACTCCAAGCCCCGGGCCAGCCAGCACCCAACCCTAACCCTAGCCACGCCCCCCTGCGCATCACGCCGAACCACTACCGTCCAATCCCCTGGCGCTGGCGCATCCAGGCCCCGAGGACAAACAAACACCCATACATCCTGGCCCAGATATTTCATCATGCCAACAGGACCACGGCCCAAATACCCATCGAAGGATCCATACAGCATAGCTCCTTCGCCAACAATGTGGAAAGTGGACTCGATTTCAGTGCACCGGTAATCACCCTGCAGCGATGCATCCTTGAATTTCTCGTCGCGGATGATCCGTCGAGCATCGAGTTGGCGGTTCTCCTCCGACCGATGAATGCGCA
This sequence comes from Penicillium riverlandense, assembly GCF_028828495.1. Taxonomy (NCBI): domain Eukaryota; kingdom Fungi; phylum Ascomycota; class Eurotiomycetes; order Eurotiales; family Aspergillaceae; genus Penicillium; species Penicillium riverlandense. Next base: position 5,192,205 of record NW_026643194.1, read on the forward strand.
ACGAATCACCCTCAATCGTTGCGGCCATACCGGGGGATTTGCCGTGATGAGCATCACTCAAGTTGATAGTCTCGGGGTGGCCAGCATAGCTGATAGATATCTCCCCTTCCTTCTTACCATTGGCCACGGTAATAGCCAACTGAGTGTCTTGATCCAGGAAAGTGCCCACCCATTCGGCAGCAGGCTTGACGGGAGGCACCACTGGCCGTGGCAGACTGAGGAGTCCTCTGAAAATATCCTCCGTCGCAGTCACGACGTCAGCTTCGTGATTAAACATGACCAGGACAGAGAGTCGTTCGGCTGGTGCATGTCGGCGCTGCAGTCGATATCCGCGGAGTCCCCCACCGTGACCCCACGTGTCGACGCCAGAGTAGCTAGTGAGACCGAGACCATAGTGATATGGCGCAGGAGTACCGTCTGCAAAAGTCGGTTTCTCAGTGGCAACGCGGTACCAGCTAGTTGGATCGGAATAGCTGCGATCCAGGAACTTCTCGTAGGCGATCATGTCAGTGAGCGAAGCCACCAGTCCCGCGTCTCCGGACCATTCCATGCGATTGAGGGCCGGCATGAACCCGTGCTTCTCGTCCCCTTCGTAGCCCACACACGGCCCTGGGTGTTTACCCGTGTGCGGGCAGAGCAGCGCAGTAGTCATGCCCGCTGGAGCGAGGACGCGATCGGCGATCAGCTTGTCCAAAGGTTCCCCAGCCACACGCTCAATGGCTCGAGCGAGAACATGGAAGTTGACATTGCAGTAGGAGTATTCCGTCCCAGGCGTGAAATGGAAAGATTTCGTCCGCGCAAGAGCTGGCGGGCAGTCTCTGTCAACCAAGAATTCCTGTTCCGGATGCGCACCCCAGAGAGTGGTCATGGCCCAGTAATCGCGTATACCAGATTGCATGTCGTACAGGTTGTCGAGTGTCATACCGCTGTTTTGAATGATCTCCGGACCAAGCAATTCTGCCAACTTATCCGTAACCTGTTTCCGCACATCTCCCTTGGCAGCAATAGCAGGCGTAGGATTGCGCTCCAGATCAAGCAACACAGCGCAAACAAACTGCTTGGTGATCGAGCAAATCGGCATCTGAGTCTGCGGCGTCAAGGGAATCCGCTGGTCTAAATCTGCAAATCCCCAGACATGCTGACCGACTAGCTCGCCATCCTGTAGAACGGCAATAGCGCCACCCGGTCCGCGATAGCGGTCCGGGATAGTCTCAATGACTTCCTGAACGGTCTTCTGGTTGACGGGCATGGTGGTGAACTGGAGTGTGCGGAGAATAACACGGTGGTGCCTGGAAGATGTCCACGGATAGGTACCGAACCCCGCACTCTCCACTTTTGACTGATACGAGCCATTAATTGGCTGTTAAACCGCGTTTTGTGAACGTAAGACCGGTCTGGTCTCCGACGCTTGAGGCATTTTAGCAAAGGAGAGGTATACAATCCCGCACAGCTCTAGGTCTTCTCGCATTGCTGGCCCTTCCTCCACATCCTCTGTACTTTATGCTATGAAATAACTTGTCCATTTCGGGGAGCTATTATGATTGACATCGGAAAACTTGTCTTCAAATTTGCTTCATTCTCCTCTCTCTATCTTGAATTGGCTTAGAAAACCTCACCCATGAAACGCCGCGCAACGTCGCTGACATAACAAGGGACACCGTAACCACCCGCGGCGACACTCAGGTCGCCTGAGTCGACACTACCAGAGTTGTACTCACGGAGTGCAGGGTAGATAGACGAGGGATCGTCGAGGTTACCGAAGTCCTCCAGATTCGACTTGATGTGCTCAGTGCCACCGTTAATCATGGCGGAGGTGTCGGACTAGCAACAATAATTAGAATATAGAGAAGAGAGGAGGAAAGGCAAGTCTACGTACCTGAGACAATTCGTTCTGGCCGGGGTAGCCAGGGCAGCCCTCACACTGCATGATACCACAGTCATCGCCACCGGTGCAAGGGACGCCGACGTAGCCGCTGCTCTCCTGAAGAATGATTCCGAGAATGACACGCTCATCGACACCAATGGCGGCGGCAGCATCCTCAATGGCTACGGCAATGCGGCCAACATCGTCCCAGCTTGAGCCGGCGTTCACCATGGATTGCTCGTAAGCATTGAAGATGTCACCCCAAGCCCACCATTCACTCATAGGCGGGAAGTCCTCCCAAGTACCGCCATAAGTGCAAGCCTGTCGAGCCTGGAGGGTATTGTTTGTAGCCTCGATAGGAGATGTGAAGGCCAGAGGAAGGCAAGCCAAGGCGGCAATAAAAGTAGTTATAAAACCCATTATATGTCTTTGACTTAGATCGGTAGTGGTGGGAAGAGTATTGGATTGGGATATATTGCTCAAGGTAATAAACACCATTTACCACGACAATATCCCTCTATTTATACCTTCCATCAAGATGCTACACTGTCTTCGTCGGTTAAAAAGAGCAACTCGAAGATTGATCATATCATGGATCTATAGAGTAGCACCCGGCTAGTCCATCGGCCAGGCCCTCATGCGGGACGTACCGCATACACAATGGTGTGAAGAGAAGCTTAGCGCTGACAGGGGTTACTTGGCATTGCAGAAGGGTAGTCGGGAGAATCATCGGACCTGATAAGTAAAGGACTTTCAGATAGATTGTTTAGCAAGGTGAAAACGCATATGATAACACAAGGATCTGGAATTCAGTCGTGCCTTTGTTAAATCTTCATCCAGAAAGGTAACTATCCACAAGAATCAACTGTTTTGTGTGAGAGATGTAACACTATGAAGCCCGAAACCCGAGATGGCTCGCTATGTGAAGGGGTCTATAGCATCATGGGAGGAGACTGGCTGGCGCCAAACCAACAATCGGACCATTTACCCCTTCACGCGTAAATTTCTGTTCGGCCATTTAGGCCTTTGCCGTAAATCGTGTTGGGAAAACTAGGTACAGTAGTATTCCATCCTCTCCTGTCCTATCCCTCATAGGCTCAGGTGATCTTGAGATTTCACGCTAACGGCGCGAACCCTCGAAATTCTCCACGTTCTGCCAATTGGGAACATGATTGCCGGAGATGCTTAAGGGGAAGGCAATCAACGAAATTCATCTCACCGGCGTCCGAACCATTGCTAGTCAGGGCACTTAAGAAGCCGCAGTGCGAGCCGCGGGCCCCTGCAGATCCGGATTTCTCCGAGGCAAGCAATTTAATATTCTATGTATTAGTGCCTTGTGACGATTCAGTCCTCCAACACTTCAGAAGTTAGGGTTACATGTAACAATGCTTAAGCATGTTACAACCGGCCCCCCCTCTTGACCCCGCAATTATACTAAGTACGGAGCGGGGACCTAAATGAAGAAGATTGCCCGCTGGAAAAGAGAAATATTTTAATCGCCATTGGCTAAAATGCGCTTAAAGCGACGCCTGTCACATTTCTGTTACATTCTCTTTTAGCTCAAGTTAGCTATGTCTACTTACGTCGTTAGTCTCCAGGTACACCAATCACTGATTATGAGGCTTACAGTCTACTCTCTTCTGGGTCTTTTTTACTCTCACTAACCAGGAAGCCAAAGCTCAGCCCGTTCTAGACTGTCATTTCTAAGCAATTATATTCAGCTTCTGTTAGGAAGTTGTAATTTTAGTCAAGTGATCCCTGTCTAATCCTCGCCACCTCGCAGTCCAGTTTTAGTCGCCCAAAATTAATTCCGTGGGCACCAACAGTTCGCAGTCAGCCCTGTATGGAGTAAATCTGCCACTTCGAAAGATTGTTCTTCTTAAGATTTAGACCAGAAATCTAAGTAGGCTATGTGGTAGGCCAAACATGGCTGGTAGGAAATGGAAGATTGATTGACTGATAGCCCGAAGAGCGCATGGACACGCGAGTTATCTATAGGACAAATGATAGTGATGCGCCGATGGTTGGAGAGGATTAAGAATATGTAAAGAGATAGGTAAATAGAAGACTTAGGATGATGGAACTTTGGTGTGGTCTTGCTATAAGGAGCTACCCAGTAGATGACGCATACTGCCTTAGTCTAATATCTGATCTACCTACACTTTCTTGCTAGCACCCACGATCTTGTAAATCTCTTGAACATACGCCTCGCTATTCACATTCCCCATCACCCGATTCTCCATCTTGTTCATTGCATACCCAATGGTCATCCGCCGGCCGCGATCCATAATCAGCATGGACCCTCCCCAACCACCCCAGAAACAGATACCTTCATCTTCTGGAACCCAGGAAGCGACAGCAGATGGCAACGCAACTCCAAGAGCAAAACGGACGTATTGTAGGACAGACGCATCAAGGCCTCGGATCTGCTCTTCCATCATTTTATCAAGCGTACTAGCAGCGAAGTACTGCTTTCCATCAACGACTCCATCTAGCGAGACCACTGATCCGATGCGCGCCAGTGCACGTGCATTAGAGAATCCCCCTGCGGCCCCATTCTCGGATTTTCTGAAGCCAGGTTCGTTGGGAATTGTAGGCGCTAAGGCGGACCCCATCAAAGCCCTAGCCATGATACTAGTCGGATCAATGTCGGTCCAAGGCGGTATCTCGAAACCGATCATTTCAGCGGTGCGAGGCCAATCTTCCTCCGGCACTCCTAGGCGAAAGTCGGCGCCTAGAGGACCAGCAATCTCGTCGGCGATGAATTGAGTCAGTGATTTGCCGCTTATGCGCCGCACAATCTCGCCGATCAAATGGCCGTGGTTTGACAGCTGGTATGCGCTGCGCTCGCCGGGGGTGAACCAAGGTGCTTGCGCCGCGAGTCTCTCAGTAGCTCTCTTTGTATCTTGCATGTCTTCAGCGGTTATCGGGGCCTCCCAGGCAGGCAGTCCAGAGGAATGGCTGAGGATATGAGAGACCTTCACATTCTCCTTGCCATTGGCTGAAAACTCAGGCCAGTAGGTGGCCACCTTCTCGTTCACATCGAGCAGGCCACGGTTCGCGAGAGTATGGGCGGCTAGACAGGTGACCACCTTGGTAGAAGACCAAACTCCTGCAATGGTGTCTTTCTCCCATGGTTTGGTCCGGGATGCATCTGCATAACCACCCCAGATGTCGAGAACGTTCTTGCCGTCAATATTCACACAAAGAGAGGCGCCTACTTCGTTACCCTCAGCGATTCTTTGTTGGAAAAGATCACGGACGGAATGAAAGATGGGATCACAATGGCCGTGGACTTCGGGTATTGTGACAGTCATCTTGTTGCAATGTTTAACGAGAGGAGATATATGGACCAGGCAGCAGCGAAAGAAACTCGGACGTGGGAGAATTGATGAGACGAGGCTCGGGCGGGGTTAGTGGTGGAGTTATATGTGTTCAAGATCTTTGGCCGTCTGATGGAATCCTCCGACTTGCCGATTTCAGCTAACCCGACGAAGTTTGGTGTATTCCCTGGTGGGGTTGATTGATTATCTCCGCCCTTTAGCTCTTTTCACGCGACTCGCTGAAGTATTGGCGGCCCTACATTATCCACAACCGATCTGATTACCCAATACGCTCTAGTAAGTGCATTCGCGATGATCCAGAAACCAATCATATGCTGCCGTCCCATGACTGCTCCTCTTACCCACGACGCTATTTTGGCTCGCAACTCTCCACATCCCGGGACTGCTGGAGGGCGACATACGGTTGAACAGCTTGCGACACGCTTTTTTCCACTCTATGAACGCTGCGTTGTGTTGGGTTCCCACATTCTGCAGTCTCGAAAGCCCATCTAATGAATGAAATCAACGTTCCGCGTCTCATTTTGCCGCCTTGTGTCCTCATTAAGTTGGGTTCTCAGAATATATTCATCTACAGGTCTGTCCGTAGCATAGTGTACAATGAGATCTGCTCATCCCAAAGTACAAGTGAAGAAATGTTCATTGTGCAATCAGTCGCTCTGAGAAGTTTCCCTTGGGATACTAAGCACCTGAACCCGTCAGGCCTTGAATGGAGTTGGCTTATCGGAAGCACAAAGGTGACCCGTCCGGCTAGGCCCGAGGCCCGAGGGTCCTGGGCGTACCTGAACCTGCTCTCAAGAAGCGACATGATCGTGGAAGAAGTCAACAAAATCAAACATGCTTCTCTTATACCTGCGCTCCAATGTTCCAGTAGTACGATTAACAGTCTGCACGCCATATTGTTGAGCAAAAGAGCCAAACTCATTATTGTCGAACAAGCTCCAGGCGAAGGCGCCAACCATTTTCACACCGTCTTCATAGATCGCTTTGAGCATCTCGTCAAGAAACTCGAGCAAATATAGTGAGCGAGTGAGATCAAAACGCTGCGCATCCCCAGAAATTTGCGCTTCGAATGCAGGATTGAATCCGAACTCAGTGATGGCAATTCCACCCTCCGGTTGGAATGTGTTCCACACGTACCCAAGTTGCTGGCGAACGTAGCTAGGTGCCACCTTGCTATATGCATCTGAGAAGTATCCCATAGGCCAACCATTTTGCTGTATGCTAGTGATTTCCGCGCAGTGCGGCCATAGGGGGTTGTTTGGATTGGCAATGCAGTCCTGCAGCTGCTGGTGATCGTCGGATTCGTAGCTAGAATTTTGCCTTGGTGGGACCGTTGCTAGCTGAGCCACGTAAGGATCCAATGCAAAGAAGTCACACGTCCCGTTGATGTACGCTATCTCAGCGACTGTCAGTGGCGTCAAATTCAGCTTCGGGGTATCCAGTACGCTCGTTGGATATTGTTGGCCTAGAAATAGTGGGTTGCCCATGATCCCCAGGAGAAAGTCCTGGTAGCGGAGTGAGGCATGCACATCAGCAGCACTGCCTGGTCCACGAAGGGGCGTCGCCAGGTTATTTGCAAACTTGATTGACATCTGACCCGTACCCTGATACACATTACGATACCAGTGGTAGAACTCAGCGTGGACGAGGAGTAGAGTGCGGAAGGTGTCGTATTCTTTAAAAAACAGACCGATGCCGCCATTGGGTTCACCGTACGTCAACCACACAGGTACCCTGTCCCCAAACTTTGCCACTGTGATCTTTGCATAGTATAAGAACGCCGGGCCGAAGGATGTTGCATTGTCATAGTCGATATTAATCGGCGAGTCGTCGTGCAGCAGCGTCACCACTGGAGTAATACCATGCTTTAAGCAAGTGTTGATAACGTCGTCATAGTGGTCTAGAGCCTCTGTGTTGACAGGTGATCCGGCCACACCGAATGGTATAACGCGTGTCCAGCTGATGGAGAAAGAGTAGTAGGGAATCCCTACCGCTGCCAAGCGCGCGATGTCCTGCTTGTACATGAAGTAGTGCATGTTCGCCGTCACTGAGTCATTGAGCCCATCTTGGTTTGGCAGCGCTCCAATGAAATCCAGCACACTTGGGCCTCGGCCTTCGCTCATCAGCCCGCCTTCTGTCTGCCAGGCGCTGCCAGCTAAGCCCCACATAAAGTCCGCAGGGAGCTGAAGACACTCGGTGCTAGCATTTCCTTCTTGTGTAGAAAGCAAGCCAGCCGCTGTGCCTGGTAGGGGGCTATACAGCTGTGGTGGATACGCCAATTCACTTTTGGGGATGGGAGTAGGAGACATTGTAGTCGTGAAAGGCACATTGGAAGAGTATGAGTAGGTCTTCCACATAGCAGCGTAGGCGCTTTGCCCGTATGGGTTGCGGTCCTCAGTTGCCGTTGCGTGGCGATCTAGCGAGTAAGTGGTATATGTGAGGGTGGGTAACAACTTGGACGCTTTGTGAAAATGGGGCCCATAAGGGTTGGCCTTGAGAGGACTTGGCAAGGGAGTTGCATGGCGCTCAGTAGTGACTTGTGTATAAGAGAAGTGGCTACCAGAAACGGTCGGCAGGGACTCAGAAGTAGAAGTCAAGGATCCGCCATTGTGATGTCCAACCTTGCCCGCAATTATGGATGGAAAGAAGACAAAAAGAAGTGCCAGGAATCTGACAAGCTCGGTGAGCTGAAGCTCATAAATTCTGGAGGTCATTCTCCTCGTCGTTTTTCGTTTCTCGAATGTCTCTGGAAAGGAGGTACCGAATCTCAGTGCGTATTTTGTATGCCGCTTAACGTCCCGAATACTGCCAATGAAGGTTAGAGGATATATGAAATGGTTGAAACATATAAAAGCGAGAGATATATAAAGACGAGAAAGGGGGGTTGGCCTCGGCACTCTAGAGCGTCTTAGACAGGTATGAGCTCCCGGGCTCACCCAACTTAGGCCCACGAAAAATGATACAAAGAAGAGAAGAAACAGTTCAGACCAGACGTCGAGCTTGCCCATAATAGGAAATCGGTCCGGTGCTAGTGATGACTCGGGCCTGGTGCATAGATTCCATCTTGTTTAATGACAGCAGGAATAAGCCAGTGCTCTTGGCAAACGAGATGAGAAGGTAACTATTTGTGTCTTACATGTGAGACCTTGGATGTTCTTGCGGTCTGAGGAACGTGGAGTGGCCTATGAGCATCGTGTGATCGTCCATCTAGTGTTGTTCTATCTAACCATCTCATAACGCCTGGTCCCTTTAAGTTAAATTGGAGCATATCTTCTTGTTGTTCCAACGGCAAGCCCGATTGGCATGATATCTTGAATCGCCTTATTGTTCGACTACAGAATAATGAAATCAAAACCTCGAACATATTGAAAGGCGCAAGATCACGCCGCTTTCTCAAGACACAAATGAAATAATCTTGAATGTAGGCCGAAGACGATGTTTGGTGATCGGATTTTGTGGGCATAGCGCGGGGCATGAATCGGATCGGCGATTTAATAATTTGCGCTAGGGAGCTACGAAAGCGAAAGCATCAGCGCAAAGGGATTAGTTTGACAGTCAAAGTGCCCATCGCCAGCCTATAACGAACGGGTTGAGATCCGAAGTTTACCCGTTCCCCGCATGATTGACTCACAAGCGTCTCACTAGAATGCTACGGTGACAGGGGTCTTGCTTCCGAGCTATAGCGGATATCAGCGGGCACAAGGTTATTTATCCCCACTATTTATATCCAAGAGTTGATATCTATCTTGTCATTGTTCGCAGAGTACTTCAATATATTACAACATGATTTCTCTTCGATTTGTTTTGGCTGTTGTCGCTGTAAGGCAAGCTCTTAGTGCGGCTTTACCACAGGTGGGACGTAGAGGTAAGTTCAACACATCACATGGTCTCTTGTCAAGATAGATCACTGACGGGGAAAGATGTACCGCCAAATATTCTGGACCGATTTTATCTCATGGCGGAGTATGCTGTTGCCGCAAATTGTGGCGCTAATCACAATGTCTCATCGCCGGGGTTACCAGTATATTGCGATCCTGGTAAATGCCCTTTGCTTCAAAAAGCAGATACAGAAATTACAAATCCTTTCTGGGAGTATGCCAGTGCCTACCCGATCCTGGGGGAGATGTCTCTTACAAGTGCTCATTTGCAGCTTACAACCTGGTGATACGACTGGATATCTCGCAGTCGATCGAACGAATAAGCTGATTGTTCTTTCATTTCGTGGCACTGTGTCTAATGAAAATGGAGAGACAGACCTCGAATTCCAGCAAGTTGACGCATCTAGTCTTTGCCCGGGTTGCTACGCTCACAAAGGATTCTGGGAAGCTTCCCTCGGTGCATTCGACATTATCAACCCGGCCCTTAAGGGATTGAGGACTAAATATCCGAGTTTTGAGCTGATTGTAACTGGACATAGCCTTGGGGGTGCCTTAGCTACGCTAGAAACTACTCATTTGAAGGCAGCGGGACATCAACTTGACATGGTTAGTATGACAATTGAACCCCGTTAAAAGTGTACCTAACTGAGGTCTATATAGTATACCTTCGGTGCCCCATCGGTTGGAAATAAAGCTCTTGCCGAGTTTATCACCAGCCAAGGCTCGGGACAAAATTATCGGGTCACACATACCGACGATGAGGTACCAAAAGTCCTCTATCAAGCATCCAGGACAATCTTACTGGATGTTATTGTTCCAGAATACAGTCAATCCTCCCCTGAATACTGGATAACATCAGGTAATGGGGTCTACCCTACGACCTCGAACATTCAGGTGATTCATGGTGTCGACAATACGATGGGTAATTTAGGTCAGCCGGGATTTGATATGTCAGCTCACGGGTGGTATATGATAAACACGACAGCGTGCCAGCAGGTCTGACTAGTCAGAATATTTTATTGAAGGTGGACATGGTTGAAAGACCAGTTACACAATGAATGCTGGTCAACGTCGTGAATTAGTTAAGTTAGCCACAGGCAATGATTAAGCAAGTCAATATTCGCCAACCCAGAGCCTGGCTATGAACATATAGCTGACAATATAACCTTTCTCGTACGCTCTGCCTATGTAGAGATGCATTGGTCAGTACCTTGTCTTGAATACCTATGCACCTGTTAGGGCTATGGTCATCAGGTGGATAAACAAGCGGAGAGGGGCGCTCTGGCAGAAGTACACCGCCCACCCCCAGAATTAGGTAATCCCGGTGACGGTTGCGGAAGGCGAGGACTGTTTTTGGGCCTGGATGAAGTAAAGAAAGAACAGGTTATTATTTTCTCCTTTATCCCTGTTTCTCTCATATCCTGTCGTTTTCCCCGCCATTGCTTGGATTCCTACTCGAACTCGATAACCACAAACCCTCCCCAATCCCTCCTCCCCCACCTCCCCACCGACACAACCATCCAAGATGCAGGTTCCATTGCTTCGGCTGCAATGCGGTAAGTCGGGCTTTGATCTGTGAATGCCGGCATTGGCTGACTGGCCTCTCACACAGGCGTCAACAGCTACGACTGGGGTAGGATCTAACCTCCAAGAACGCTGAGTGCCCCCGCGCTGAATCTCGTCACAGGCAAGGTCGGTCAAGAATCGTGCGCGGCCAAGTACGCAGCCACAACAGCGGCCCCGGATTTTACAATAGAGGCCGAGAAGCCATATGCAGAAGTATGTGTGGTCGGACCTGCATAACGATTGGGCTAATCGGTTCACTCTCTAGCTATGGATGGGCACGCACCCTTCCCTCCCCTCCAAAGACACCGAGACCCAGCGCACCCTCCTCGATCTCGTCCAGGATAACCAGGCCCTTTTGTCGACGGAAATCAGTGAGAGATATGGTGGGCGATTGCCGTTCTTGTTCAAGGTGCTTTCCATTCGCAAGGCGCTCAGCATCCAAGCCCATCCCAACAAGAAACTGGCCGAGAAACTGCATGCGAGGGACGCACGGAACTATCCCGGTAATTTACATATCGCAATTTACTGGATATCATGCTCATTGATTGTTAGATGACAACCATAAGCCGGAAATGACCATTGCCATAACCCCGTTCGAGGGGCTGTGCGGATTCCGTCCGCTGTCTGAGATCACCCACTTCCTGCAGGCCGTGGAGCCTCTCCGCAGACTGGTCGGAGACCGTAATGCCAGTGAATTTGAGCAGGTTGTCAAGGGCAACGAAGACTCGGATGACTTTGAAGTGATGCAGCGGAACAAGGACGCGTTGCGCTCGATTTTCACTTCGCTGATGGAGTCCTCTCCCGAGAGCATCGAGGCTGCCACCAAGGACCTGATTGCGGCAGCTGAGAACACACCAGCTAGCTTCGCTACTCTTCCCGATGTCGCCGAAACAGCCAACCTCCAACCGGCCGAGCTGGCCGCGATTGTGACGAGACTCAATGGCCAGTTCCCGAACGACATTGGGCTGTTCGTCCTCTTCATGCTCAACTTCGTCCGGTTGGCCCCCGGGGAGGCCATGTTTCTCAAGGCGGATGACATCCACGCCTATATCTCTGGAGATATCATCGAGTGCATGGCCTCCTCCGACAATGTCGTGCGGGCCGGGTTCACGCCCAAGTTCAAGGACGTGGACACGCTGACCCAGATGCTGACTTACTCGTATGCACCGATCGAGGAGCAGAAACTGGAGCCGACGGACTATCCGTATACTATCCTGAATGCCACCGCTTACACGAGCGGCTCTTCATCGATCCTCTACGACCCGCCGATCGAGGAGTTCAGCGTGGTCAAGACGGATCTCATCAGCACCGGCGCCAAAGCGACTTTTGACCCGATCGGAGGTCCCAGCATTTTGATTTGCACGGCCGGTCGTGGCCGGATTACGGTGGGCAACAAGACCGAAGAGGTCCAGGAGGGCTATGTTTTCTTTGTGGGTGCCGAGGCAGAGTGTGTGATCGAGAACACAGAGAGTGGTGCTGGGGATGACAATGTGTTCACCACGTTTAAGGCATTCTGCGAACTCACCGGTAAGGAGGACATGGTCAATGGGCATTGAACTATTCTGATCAATTCTAGCTCGGGCGCATCTCTAGCCCTAATTTCAACATTAGACTACGTACCTCGGCCAACCCGTAACTAGCACCCCTTCCTTTCAGTCTACGGGATTCCACAGTAAATACATCAATTAGTACTCCTACTCCTACTCCTACTTGCCCTTCTCCGGTACTCGAATTGCGGAGCCGAGGCCCATGGTGCCGAAGCGGGGAACCCCGACAGGTGTTCCCTCGGGGGTCCAAACCTTATCTTCACGATCTATGCCCACCCGGGCTGACGTAAATTCTTCCCTCAGCATTATCCCCCCCAAAAAGAACTGCAACATGGACCCCAAGTACGACGATACGCCCAACCTCACCTTGTGGGAGAAAGTCGACCTTCCCTTCGCCCGTTTCGCAATTGTTGCGTCGGCACTGTATGCAGCGCTAACAGGCGTCATCCGAGGCAAGGCTTATCCCGCCAAATACAGTCACCATGTTATGGCCACGACGGTGCGCAAGGCCATTTCCCGGCTGAGCGATCAGCAAAACCAGTGCGTCACCCTCTCGAGACGAGGCTACCTATGTAGGCTAGAGATATTGATACGCAGTAGATCCTTGAACCGTCCGACAAGCGATGTGTATACCGCTTTCATGGAAGGGGGTGGCCAGGCACCGGAGACGGTGAAGCTGGCCCATGGGGCCGTGGGGCATTGGGTTGGAAACAAGAATGCGAAGAATGTCTTGACATACTATCATGGTGAGTCCCAAGGTGTTACACAACACGGAGAAAAGATGTTGATTCCTTGATGCACAGGGGGCGGCTTCGTCATACCAGCCGGCCCGACGCACCTCCAGTTCGTCACGGCCCTCATCCAAGAACTCAATGCCAACGGCCACGAGCTCGCCGTCTTCTTTGTCCGCTACACGCTCGTGCCGCGGCAAACTTACCCGACGCAACTGCGTCAAGCCGTCGAGGCTCTCCGGTACCTCGTCACTGAGACAAACCGCTCTATGGCAGACGTATATCTGGGAGGCGACTCAGCAGGCGCGAATCTAGCTCTAAGCACCTTGCTCCATATATCGCACCCACATCCAGAGATCGACCCACTGCCCCCCTCCGAGCCTCTGGCGGGCGTATTTGCTCTAGGACCGTGGATCAACTTCAGCACGGACGGGCCCTCCTTCACGCAGAATGCGAACAAGGATCTTCTTACGAAAGGGGTCTTGGAGCGCTGGGCTAAGGGGTATCTTGCCGGCAAAGAGCCCGATAGTTGGAGTGAGCCAGCTCGGGCGCCCGTGGAGTGGTGGAAGGATGTGAAAACGGAGAGGATTTTAATTCTAGCGGGTAGTGATGAGCTCTTGATTTCCTCGATCGAGGAGTTTGCAAAGAAGATCCAGGTATATATTCCTTTCCTTCGCCTCTGTGTTTTACTGACTCGTCCAGTCTGTCTTTCCCAACACCACCTATGTGGTTGGCTACGGCGAATCCCACGATGCCCCTATCTACACCGACGCTGGTATCGATAAATGTCTCAAGACAGAAACTGGGCGTAATATGCGGCAGTGGCTAGCCGCGAAGCTATAAAGTGGTCTGAGGTATGATTATGGAGATTGTTCGGTTAATAAGTCCACGCACCACATAACTACAATGACCATACGATCCTGTTTATAGTGCAATTTTGTCCAGGGTTGTGTTGTGTAGTGGTACTCCATTATTCTATACCTCAAGCAGTTTTTTAGCCCGGCACGCACAGACAGACACGGAGAACGGGGAAATGGCAGGTAATATAACTTGGGTGAGGAATCGTGGCAACTCATAAGGAAAATAGAACGACTAAAAGAACTACGAGGTCACCTTGGGCGAGTACTTCGCAGCCGCGGTGTCGAAGAACTCGCTCTTCTCCTGAATATCAGAGAGAAGAGGGTGCGAGGGGTTGACCTGCTGTAGCCGTCTGTACGGGAGAATTTATTAGCAGTTGCTTTCACTCCCAGACAACGGAAGACGTACGACTCCAGGTCCGTGCTCGGCTTGCCCGCCAGCACATTCAACACAATGCTGTTGGCAATCAACTCTGCTTGATCGGGGTACTTCTCCAGTGCGGCCGTGAGCGCGGCCTCGGCCTCGGGCAGGCGGCCCAGGTGCAGCTCTGCGACAGCCTGGCCGGTAATGGAGAGCGGAGCGGCCGTGCTAGGTGCAGAGGCGAGTTCTTCGTAGACGTAGAAGGCAGCCTGATATTTCTCTCCTCCCTGGATGGGTCACTGTCAGACAATCTATATCCCTTATTTGTGAACAGCACATACAACTCTCATTCCAACCCAGGACTCGGCGATGTTAATGAGCAGTGAGTCCTGCGCCCAGCGCTTGGCGGTCTGGACTTCTTTGACAGCAAGATCGGAGCGGTTCTGCTGGAGGTGGATCTGAACAATCAGGGCGACACTATAGGGCATCAGTATTATATCCCCGGCATGACTTTTGACGGCACTCACGCCTCGATGTTCCCCTGGTGCTTAGCCAACAGCGCCAGCGCCTCCTCACTATGACCCTGCGCCTGGAGCAGCGTACCACCCAACACCTGCACAGTCCCATTATCGGGGTAGTTCTCCGCCAGATCCTGAGCGAGCTGTAAGGCAGCGTCTGCGTCGCCCGCGGTGTGCTGAGCCAGGGCCTTAGCGGCGGCCAGGTCGGGGGTGTCCTCTTCGGAGGAGACTTCGGAGAGAACCTCGTCGGCGCGTCCGAGGGCTAACTTGGCGCGCAGCTTGAGGACGCGGGCGGGCAGCTGGTTCTCCGGGGACAGGGCGGTGGTGTCGAAGTCGATCACGTTCTCGTACTGGCCTTGGTGGAAGGCATTGTGGATGTTGAGGAGCTCTGCGGGGGACAAATGTGGTTAGTAGGAGAGGGAAAGAAGAACTTTTGTGAGATTGCGTACCGCCCTCTGCTGAAAATGGGTCCATCTTGTTGTTCTGGTGGGAGGCGAGAAATTAACTGGAATGTGTTGTTGGTCTTGATGTTGCGGGAGCCAAGTTGTCTTTTGGCTTCTGGGCAACTCAGCCGAGACCAATAAGGCAGGTGGGGCGAGAGGCCTACGTACTAGAACTACTATACTCGAATGAGAACAAGACTACATGTACTATACCAAAGGAGGAGGGGAACGTGTGGTCACTCAATAGGTTATCAGTGAGATGTGTCGAGGCCAGATGCGCACCATGGGATCGAATGGCTCTCGAATAGTTACAGACTGGTTGCGCCACCCTACAAGAAAAGAACGAGGCCTCGTTAAAACCGACTAGAAAACATGTGGGAAAAGAGCCTGCTTTAGAACTGATCAGGTTGCAAATCAGGGTGAAAAACCACAGAGAAAATTGAGCTAGTCGGAAAGAGTGCCTCGTTATACATAATCATGATTTCACCAAGTACTGAAAGATCATTTACATCCAAGGAAATTATATACGGGAGCCGGCCCCCGAAACAAACAAGAGAGAATATAACATAGAAAAGAACCTCGTCATCTTTCCAACTTCTTCTTCAAAGTACGGCATATATCCGTACTCTTCATCACCGCCTTCCGAACTCCTTTGGCAATGGTCTTCCCAGCGGTGCGAGGCCATTCGTTGTCCGGGGGACCAAAGGAATTATCAAATGACGACGCAGTCGAGATATAGCAAGCTGGTCTCTCCAATCCCGGATAAGGTGCGTAATTTGGGTGGTCGTCAAACATCTCGATGAAGTTGGATTGGCGGTGTCTCTGACGAAACTGCCCCCGGAGGTTCCGCGTCCCAAATAGAGTGTCTTCGGCGTTCCGTTTGGGGAATGGAGGGATAGCTTCGAGAGAGAGGGGCTGCAGCACCTCGTCTTCAGAGAAGTAACAAGTCTCGTCGTATTCGTCAAGGTCGTCGTCAATGGGAATGGGCTCCAAGCCGCCCTGTGCCCAGATTTGAGAGTTTTTCTTAACCCAGCCGGCCACGCCATAGAGGCGCCGTGGCTTGGGCGAGATGATGTTCATGTTGCGCAAGTACGGACCCATTTTGTTGAATGACCTGGTCTGGGGTCTAAACTCCGTGAGGGTCACTTGATGCGCTTCCCAAGTTCTACGGTCGTTGTCAGAATGATATATGGCAGGAAAAAAGGGGGAACACTAACCTTGGGTCGATGCGCGCTTTGTCTCTAGACATTGCATCGAGCCAGCTCGTGCTGCCTCGAGACCTGTAGGGCGTCAGAGTTCGCTTGATACCCATGACACTAGTGTCATCTAACACTTTGAATTTGTTGAGTGTGTGTTGGGATAAATGATTGCTAGGAGCTTGATTTTGCTTTTGCTGCGTTTCTACAGGAAATATTTGACGATATAAATGTATAGTAGGTCGCAGATGGAGACTTGTAAGAAGAATAGTTGACTCACATCCTCGGGGAATGAAAATAGTGTTAATGTAGGCCAGGCAAACCGCAAGCACTATGCCTGCTTGAGAAGCGGCTGGGTGGTACTTTCCCTGCTTGGGATTTTGTTTTACTCAAACAGGTTAAGTTAAGAAGGAACGACACGAACTACAACAAATCAAGGCAGGAATCATTGCAAATGGGGAATAGTTCCATCGCCGGTTCCTGGGATTGACTTTGGAGCTGCCGGGGTTTGGGTTTGTGTCGACAACCATGCCCATTTAATACTGCCTTTTCATCTCTATTGCCGACGTTGAATCTGGACAGGGAACTCTAGAATTAACCTGTGTGTCGGAAAATCTAAGATAAATGGTGAAATGAGATTATCCCACAGAAGGGTCTGCGGCTTCTTCTGGTTTCTAGTACCTGAAAATTATATGTGGGGCTCAGATGACAGCAGAGTCCAATTAAGGTAGATAAATACCTACTAAATTAAAGACAAAAAAGAAACGGTGGGATCTGAACTTCTGCCATGCCAAAAGATAGAAATCCGCTCGTACAGGGACTGAAGGAGCAAGCAACTGCCCGATGGAGCAGCACCAATGTAGCAAGTCATTTTACTGCACCACCTTAATCAAGCCGGTACCTTGAACAATACATTTGAGAGGGTATATATAGGATGAACACTTATCACGAATAGACAGGCGACTAGCTTTTGATCGTACGAAAGAATTAATCTTGCTTTACACTCAGCTAGTATCGGAAAACAGATAGAAAAAGACAATCATTCAAGTCATTAAAAATATGTAGCCAACAAAGAGAAAATCTCAGCCCTGCCACCGAAATTTGCCCTCTTGAAGCGTCTTGACCACCCCCAGCGGCATGAACTCCCGACTAACCGCTGCTAGACTGCCATAGGTACGCACCATCTCGCCATGATACAGCTCTCCCACCCAGCGCCAGTAAGGCGTCATGTTTCTCGAATTTGCAGAAATGGCACTCTTCCTGCTCAACTTGCCAGAGGAGTTTCTCAACCCCGCTTGGCTTTTGACGAACCCGGCCGTCGCAGCTACATTCTTCTCTTCCGGCACCTTTGTAAGATCCTTGTATGCCTCGTGGAGGGCCGAGCTGTATGTCTCTGGGTACTGAGTGTACTCGCGAAGCGACATGAAAGGAAGCGGCTCGCCTTGCTCATTGCGCCAGGCGGTGGTGCCATACTCGGGCCCGTTCTTCTCGAAGTTCTTTTTGGCACCCCTGTAAGATCCCTCATCGCTCAGCGAAGCCTTTTGGAGTCGTCGATGAGGGGTTTGTTTAATGTTTTCGCGCATAGACAGGAGCCGGATATACGGATTGAGAAGGCCCAGGCCCCCCAGTTCGGCAGGGTAGTAGAAGAATCCCTCTGGAAGGTCATGGATAGTGAATCGGTCTGCAATCACCGATCGTAGATAGTCCACGACGCCACTGGTTTGGGACGTGTCGCTTGAATCTTTCCCAAAGAGTGTTCGTTCAATACGGCTCAATGTCGATATTGCCATGTCAATGTGGTCTCGTCCAAAGCACATGGCCGGCCGGGCGAAGTTGTTGGCGAAGAAGCGCCCAAAGTAGCCGTTCCACGCTTGAACCCAAGCGAAAACACTCTTGCAAGACGCGAGTTGTCGCGACAGTTCCTCTATATGCTGATCCACTTGCTTCTGGTCGATGATGAACCTTTCCTGCTTCGCATCAAGAACCAAGAAACCCCATCGGATGTCACCGACAGGGAGTGCCACGGCTTGTACCTCTGTTGGCTCAGAGTTAGTCATGCGCACAGTCCCAGTCTTTTCCTGGTTGAAAGAGAGCCCCATAACGCTGGCAAACTCTGACATGGAGTTCCATGCTTTGACACAGCCATGCTCTGTGCCCCAGAACCAGAAGTCGTCGTGAAGTCGGTAGAGGAATGCTCCATTGGTGGCTTGGTTTACCGCATAGTCCATGCAGAACAGAACAGACTCTCCGAAGCAGTCGGAGAGTGTATGGCTCATCGGGAGGCCGCGTCTACGGATTTGAACCGGCGCATCTGGACCATCCTGGACGAAGCGTAGAGGAGCCTCAAGGAAAGTCCCGAAGAAATTCAGCCACATCTCTGGGACGCCAAAGTAATCCATCACTGTGAGGATTGTTGAATGAGGCATTGAAGGTCCGAACCACTGGAAATCAGAACGAACAGCTGTGAACTCGCCGCGCTGAGTTTTGTGAATAACGGACTCGGTGATGAGGAGATGAAGAAGGGAGTGTTTTGTCTGGAGAGCGTTTTTAGTCTGGGGTCCATCGTCATCGTACTTTCTGGCACCCTCGCCTGTAGATGTAGGAAGCTGGCTCATAAAATACTCCTTTTCATACGTCTGCTTGCGGAGTTCATTTACAGTCTGCAGGCCCGGGGCAGCTCGGGGCCCCAGGAAATACTTGCGCCTCTTTGTGTACTCGGCAGGAATGTCCTCTCGCATTTCCAGCCACGCATGAGAGTGCAGGAAGTTCTCAAAGACCTGTCGCAGCTTGACAGCCCAGGTAGTCCCCAGATACTGCAGCAGAAGACTGTCGAGAAGATCTTCGTCCATGAAAACACGATACTTGCCGTTGAGCTGGCGGCGCATTTCAACGGGAATGCCTTCTTCGTCCCATTTCCAGCTTTCAAGAGACGCGAGGCGCATATTGAGCACATCCGCCACCTCCTGCAGGACTTCCTTATTCCGCATGAACTCCTTTAGGAGGGTAGTCTTCTCGTTGCTGAGCAGGTCGGTCTTCATCAACGCCTTGGAAACCCATGTAAGCTCGTTAACATCGAGCCACTCTTGCTTAGCGGCCAGCTCTGTCCCAAACTTTTGGATGCTCTCTCTCAACAGCTTGAGAGCCTCCCGCGACAACTTGGTCTTGGTGAAGAGGTTATCAAGATAGTCGCGGATTTTGACATAGTTGACAGATGTGGCAGGCGAAAAGACTAGAGACTCCCATGTAGCTCGCTGTTCATGCATTTCTGCGCGACCGATGTTCTCAAAGCTTGTTGCTGACTTGTTCGATGCGGCCTCGTCTGTATCGTCCGCTGTTTGCAAAGTCGTGCGTTGATCCAGATGCACCAGCCATTCGGTGACCAACTTGCTGTAAAAATCGGCATGCTCATGCTTGAGCTCCAGGTACCGTAGCTCGTTTTCAAGTTGAGCAATCCATTCGCGGATTGTTGCTTCCGAGATTGACGCATCGTAGAGGCCCTGCAAGAGGAAGCGCCTAATATTGGTGTGATCGGCATGATGCAGCTGGCCCATTCCGGGGGAGTAAACATCCCCGGTCTCGGAATCGGAATCATCATCCGACGAGTCGACATCCAGGTCCATGTCATCTTTGTCGAGGGCGTCCTTTGGATAGCCTTTCAGGCCCGAAAGGCCGTCTAGGAGAGCATGGGCGCGAGTTCGCAAATCTGACGCAGCATTGGCGGCGGAGAGGATCTCATTTTTGCGCTCGTCGAACAGTGCACGCTGCTTGGCCAGCTCGGTAATCTTGGTGGCCGTAATGGACTTGAGAGTCTGGGGCAGGGCTCCGTTGTACGCCATTTTGGTGATTAATTGACAGGGATAATAAGACCTAAAAGATTTGATTGCGGCCTTATTATGGGGATAAGGTTGCGCCTGCCGGACTTGTTTGTAGTGGCAATGCTGTCGTTTAAATATTGTGGCCAACAAAGTGCCTCGACACGCCAAAACCAGGCACCAAAATTAGTTGACTCATGTGTTTTGACAGTAATGAACTTTTAGTTCCAGTATGACGCAGATTTCCACAGTGTAACTCTGTTTTGGTGAAGCGGACAACGCATTGGTCCTAGATCTGGGGCAGGGGTCCCGAATAGGAAACCCATGTTCGCCTCGTCGATCCAAAAGATGTCAAAATGGTCGTAAAGCTCGAAAATTGGAATCTGACGGGGGAAAATATGAATTGAATATTTACGGCAGCAATAAATATGGTTTTTTAGTATTAACCGGGCGTGACTTTGGATTTAGCGCATTTCAAAAAGCTGCCGCGAACGTCTCTATTCAGGAAACCACAACCTCACCTCGACATTTCCTCGCTTTTCTGTTGATGGTTTAGAAACCCAATGGTTTTAATGTGCATGGTTTTGCAAACTGAAGAGATTCTTAAGAAGAAGTTGAAAGAGCTCAATCCTGGGAAGGACGATGCCATGATCTTTGTCGGGCGTGTAAATGAGCAACAGAGTGCATTTACGTTGATGTTGAGGGACGGATATACAGAGCGAAGATGCTAATGGTAGGACCAGGCACAAGAAGGGAAATGGAGATGACGTGGGTCAAAGAATTATAGTCCGTCTTGATCTAAAACGTGTAGTGATTCCTGTCGGAAGAGAGAAATTTGGAGGTCACGAAATGTCTAGGTTCTAAGCTACCTAAAGTATCCCTATGTATTGTGGTGATTCCCGGCATTATGGTCATGCAATCATTCCGACGAAGACCTGGGGGAAATAGAGAACGCTGGAATGTCGGGTGTACCATGCGCCTCACAAATCCACTTAGTTCCATCTTGGACGCGATTGACGTCACACATCACAAAGATAGGAGAACCAAGCTTCAGCGGACAATCTGCTGCCTGACGAACTGCATCGATAGTCGAGCAAAGAATATCGAGTCTTTATGCGATCGGACATCGGGACTCCGACAAGCCGAACTGATTAACAGATGCGCCAACCACGTGCTCGGCTCCGGCGGTTGCCTCATCAAACCCAGACATTTGCACCAGTGACAAACGGTCTAGTCGATATCTGGAAGCGAAAGGTGAAAGAGGTCTAGTCGAGACACACCGAAGCTGCCAAATGACGTCGCGTGATTGATAATAATGATAGACTAGGTGCTCGGGCTCGATTCCAATACTCCGCCCCGACTCTGGAACTTTGCTCGCCATGACAGGCTGAAAACCTAATGAAAAATTGATCTCTCGAATACGAGCTTATAGTTAACTTTTGAGTTATATTGACGCTCGCTTATAAATCCACTAATTCATTGATCGCGGGCAAGCCGGTGGTGGCTGTCTCCGATTTCCGACATCGTGGGAGCACGGATCAGATATATTGCCCATTAAGTAACGCTTATGATCGCCGTTAAACAGGCGACATTTGCAGCGCAAACTCAGAAATCCTGACCTTATCTTGTCTTCAGTTATCCACCATGGCGTCGCCCACTGTCATCGTCTTTGGTCCTACAGGCCACGTCGGTTCTGCCGCTGCCTGCCACGCTCAACAATTAGGCGCAAGGGTGGTTCTTGCCCTCCGCGATCCTCATAAGCCCATCCCCGGCCTTAGTCCCGATCAGGAGAAAGCGGGTGACTTCGATCGCGTCCAGGCTGACCTCACTAAGCCTAAAAGCATCGAAGCTGCCGTGCGCACCACTGGAGCCAAGCATGCCTTCATATACCTTGCGTTCGGTGCGACGGACTTTATGAGGTCTACTATCAAGGCACTTAAGGATGCCGGCATTGAGTTCGTTGTTTTCCTAAGCAGCATCAATATTCAGGGCGACATTAGGGAGATCACCCCCGCATCGTTCTTAGCGTATGCTCATGCACAGGTCGAGATCGGCCTTGACGAGCTCTTTGGCCCTAAAGGCTATATCGCAATTCGACCGGCGTACTTCAACACCAACGCGAGCTGGTGGGCGAAAATGATTCGTGAAGGGGAGGTTAAGATTGCATATCCGGACGCCAAATTAGACTGGATCTCGCCAGATGACATTGGAAGAGTGGCCGGAAAGCTACTTGTGCAAGGAATACAGGCCATAGAGGGTGCGGAGCCCCACAACTCCATCCCCCTATGCGGGCCGAAGCTAGTATCTCAAAGGGACGCTATAGGGATATTTGGTAGGGCAATTGGCAAGGATGTCAAGGTCACCGAGCTGGATGAACAGGAAGGTGTGAAGATTATGCTGAAGTATGGAGTACCGGAGTTTGTGGCAGGACCCCTTGTAACCGCACTAGGGGCATCATCTAAAGGCGAAGGGGACCTGTTTCAGGGGGAGATATTTGAGAAGGCCTCTGCTAATGTTCCTAAGTATGCCGGATGGGCGACGAGCTTGGAGCAGTGGGCCGAGACAAACAAGGCCTTGTTCGATGTGTGAAGGAATAGTATATAGTTTGCCTGCTGCAGATCTCGGACCAGTAGAACGTGCTCCTGAAGACATGGAAAGGGGTTACGATCTCTAAAGTGGATTTGTGCATTCTATGATTCATAATTCATCGCACCTACGATTCCTATTCGAAAAGTAGATGAAACTCATTATAGCGATGTAGAAATACGTTAACCCTATACTACTAATCGCAATATCGGTCACGGTAAACCTGCCGGGCCGCTCCCTGAGCACTCGGAGCTGGCTCTGAGCGGCACCTAAGCTGCTCGCTCAGCAACCTCAGCACTCACCCGGTGGCCAACCTCAACTAGCCCCATTATTTCTCATCGTACCTCTTGTCCTTCACCTGCTCCGATGCTTATCCCATTGTTTTTTCTTTAACATAACCCGCTGAGCAGCATGGAGCTAGATTGCCAAGTTTCCCTCGGGAGAAACATACATATGATCTGGTCTGCCTGTTCATTGACTGGGCCAGTTCCAGATAAACGTGCTCGCACCAGACGTCCACCGTCTCACCCTCAGTGATTAGGCCCATGATTCAGTCGCCATGGAGATCGGCTTGTCGAGCAAGCGCATTAATCTCCTGCAAAGAGAAGTCGCTTTTGGCGAAAACAACAGCCAAGATGATGCACCTTGAACGCTTCGTCTAGCCCATCACCAGCCTCTAACCAGTTTTGCGTCTTTCTCAGACTTCTCTTTGTTCCCGGCTTGGAGCAGACCAGGCAGGTCCACCTGGATACCCTTAGTCAGTCTGATGCAGACAGTTGGTCTCATTCAATTCATCAATGTGAGGTATGAATCATGTGTATTTTGTCTTATTTTGTCTTCCAGAAAGCAGGGGTCAAAAACCGAGTTGAGGCATCCAGTACGTCATGGCCAATGAATCACAAGACAGAGAAAGAGATAAGCCATGGTCGTGCAGAACTAAGCTAGTCGCAAAGACCTAGGTATATACCCTCAAGGCTAATTTATTGATCATCATCTGTGAGCTTCTTGAAGTAGCTGCTCTCCTTGAACTGCAGAAGAATAGTTTTGAGCCTTTGCTGCTCGGATTCTCCCCCGAAGATCGCCTCTACCGACTTAAAGCACATCTCCCACAGCTCTAGACGACTGAGACCGAAATGTTCTGCCGCCAAAAGATACTCGTTGGAGACGGGGCTGCAGAAGAAACCCACATCGTCAGTCTGCGTGTACCATGAGGTTAACACCATGTCTAGACGCAAGCGTAGAAAAACTTACACAAAGCGCAATCGGGCAGTCCTCATGCCGCCAATATCCAAAATGATGATCCAGAAACCCACCATTGATCATTTGTGCATGGACATTACACGACATGCAAAGTTCCAGACCAAGCTTCCGCCTCGCGATTTCCCTCCTGATATCTTCAGGAACATGGATGACATGGCCTAAACGATCCGGACAGAAAGAAAGCAGGGCAGCCAGTTCTGCCGGCGAGGCCGAAGCCGTGGTCTCGGCAAAGTGCAGCGTGAGTCCCAGATCATTGGCTTTGGCGCAGGCAAAGGCATCCCCGTAGATGGCGAAGTCTCCGCGCGTCGTATTTCCGCAGAGATCAACGCCAACAACCCCGCGCGACTTGTTATGGATTGCCAAGTCAACTATCTCCATGGCTTCCGCGGCAGTGGTGTTGCCTCGGTCAAGGGCAAGAATCAGAAAGACAGACATGTCCTGGTTTCGTGCTCGGAACTTCTCCACTATGTCTAGCACTGTGGTGATGTATGCATCTCTTGTGACAGAACCGTCTGGAGATGCTCGAGGAATCGTGCGCAGTTCCAGGTAGCGTACTCCATCGTGGAGAAAGTCTTCAAGAACGGAGTTGGTGGCGTATGCCAGGCTCTCAGTGTCGGTGCAAAGCTGATAGATAGATCTACCAAAGACGCCGAAAAACCTATGATAATGGCTGTTATGTCTCTACCGAAAGTATCGGGATATGACCTACGTTTGCAGAGTATAGTCGACCTTTCCTGGTGGCATTAGGATCAAGGGATCCTCTACCAAGAAGGCTGGGTCGCGATCTTTCTTGCGTTGCCATATTTCCTGCAGGCACTGGCGACTGATGCTGCCGCTGAGGTGTGCATGGAGCTGAGTAGCGTCAGTATAAGCAGCGTCAGCTCTCTCACAGACCATACCTCGATCTTGGGAAGGGCCTTTGTGAAGTCGTGATCGACTGCACTGAAGCCCATTATTGTGGAGACAATTGAGTTACGCTATCAAGCAGGTGATCTCGTGCCTGTCCTAACAAGAATATGACCTTTTACCCCTTAGTAGTGTAGTTGGCGATGACAGCACCATTTCCCCGCCAAGTTAGAGCCCTATGAATTGTCCGTAACCTTTGCTTATTACAAACGCGGGGTATGTCTAAAATCTAATGCTTCCAAAAAGCTTTGGTTGGTTTCCTAGCAACCCTCGATATGATCTCGAGATAATCAGGGGTCATTGGCACGGCATAGCTCATCAATCAGCTCTATCTACGGGCTTTCCCAAGTTCCCCGGTTTCGCATAAATTGCCCACTCTCGCGGGATCTCGGTATTAAGGGACTTAGGAAAAGTGGAGCTACTCAACCCAGGAGAAAATTTTGTATCTTTGGCATAGCTTTTTTTTCTTTTTTTTAAAACCAATCTCGACTTAGTTTCTATTGTTAATAGATTCTTTATTTACTACTTGTATGGACCGGCACGTTGGAGTGTTAGTTGAAGGATGTCCAACATCTTGGCAGATACCAAGAATAGAAGCGTGGAGCGTGTTAGATGCAGTATGCGGTTCGTCGTAGTTGTGTACGAATCCTGGCTGTTCTTCGTATGCGCGGGAAGTGTGAAGCATCTGCCAGAAAATGCGTTACCGGGGGCCAGTAAATCCATCGTGCTGTTTGATACTATTAGAGCTGTCCCAAGCACGGAGCCAGGAGCGCCAATAGCCTGTTGGACGACAATGGGCCGGCCCATCTTGTAGTAGGCACTGTTTTTAGATCAAAAGCGTTGGCAATGCAAAACAGCCACAAGGGATACCCGCCCCTTTTTTCATTTGCCCGCAGGATGCGGCTGTTGATGCAAAGAAAGTGAAACCTTTCGACAAGGTCTCTAGAAGCCACGTTGGTCACAGCTATATTATGGACGGAGGTGGACCAGGAAAATATTTTTAGCCTCAGATCCACTGTAAATCGCGAATCCCACCAGATTGGCACCAGTGGCCCCCGCGGTATATTGGGGCCCGCGATATTTTGGGGCTATCGCAGTGCGGTACAGCCCGAAATGTTGTATTTGGGAATGTCCCCATAACGAAAGGTGGCTGTCGTTCTTGTCGTACTTCAAACAAAACAATTGAGACGAGCGGGTCACGGTGAAACGCGCCAGACTCGAAACTGACAGCGTAAACATGTAATACGAGCAAAACGGTACCTTCGAATTTAGGAAGGTTGTGGCCCGCATAAGATAAGGGCTAAAAGTAGAGCGGCCACTAACTTCAGACGGTGATGCTGGCCGCATCACAACGCTTGCGAATCGTGCGTTAAAGTCCACGGACAACGCGGAACCGAAAGAGCCTCGTGGAGACAGGAGTTGGGTTCAGGCTAATTCCCCTGGCGTAGAAAGGGCAGAAGCCTCCTAACACTTGTCAAAATATCGACGATATTGCGTCGCTGGCGGAGTGATTCGGTCATAGTGGGACATGGGATCGGTGCGACAGCGTGTATGCGAAAATAGACACTCACAACCCGTCCATGTCTCAGACGAATTCTCCTACACCGCTGTGGGCGGCCCGTGGTAGTGTTAGGGTATCCGTCGTAGTACAATGTTGCGCATCAGACCGTGTGCTCGTCTGGCCTACTCTACTCTAACGGGCGTCCCGGTAAATGTGTAAGGCGTGCTTCATGCCGTCATCATCGTATCGCATTTTTAGGAGTCCCAGTGCAAACAGAGGCCGTCCAGATATGGAAAAAGAAGACAGCCTTGGGCTTCCGCTGTGCTTTGAAACCAGACCAAGCAGAAATATTAATGCTGACACTACTGTCTGCGAAATATTGGTCACATGGTCGGCAGGCGGAATTGCAAAGCTAGAAAAGTATCGAAGACGCATCGAAACATGCAAGCGGATTTGTGGCTGCAGTTGAATGGTGACAGCGGAACATGCAGAAACCGGCTTTTTCATGCCTTGGAGATTCGTCCACGATTTGTTTTTTTGCGCTATACACGGTACGGAATCGATGACGCTGACCCCGGCACAACGAGGCGCCAATGTTCCACCCGGCTGGGATCCGGTGTCAGGTAACGCTGTAACCTAACGTCTTTAGTTCGCAGTTAGTACATAAGGAGACGACTAACTTAGTCAGGAGTCAGTTCCCCGTATGTAGGTCGAATCCTCTGATCCGGCAGGCTGGTATCGTCCATTCCGTCCTTTGCCTAAGGAGGTGGAAAGTCTCACTGGAATGGAGATGATAAGCCCCTTCTCTCCTGAAGATCTGACCCATCAGAGGAAGGAAGGTTGATTTAATTTTCCCCCCATCCCTTGAACATTAATACTCGGGTAAGATTAAAAACAGTACAGATCAATAGAGAAAAAATCAACGAATAAAGATTAGGTCAACTACTGATCAATGGAAGAAAGGAAGAAGGGAAAGAAGCGGTAAGTCCGGTACCAGGAGGAAACAGTACTGGGTTGAAATTTCCGGTATCTGACGCTGTAGTAATGATGGAAACAAAAGGGGGACGCCGTTCATGTTCATGATGTCATCCACAAGCTTGCCGTATCAGTCCCCCTGGTACATTTGGCATCCAAGCGTTGGCGACTCGGTTTTTGATCTGAGGGCCTCCGGTAGCATAGATAGCATAGACTGAAAGATGGGGGAACACCGAGTGCGAAAGGATCAACGTCTGGTCGGGCATCGTGGATTTAGGGCTTGGGTAGGTCATCCACCAGCCAAGCTCGCCTGAGACAAAGGGAAAAAGGGGAACCCCCCGCAGAATCACCCAAAAAAAAAAAAATCTCCTTTCACGCGAGCACTTAGTGCCACTCCATAGGGCAGGAAAAAAAGCGGGGGGTTCATCTAAGGCTGCTGATCGGAGCAAGGGGTTCGGATGCGAGATCCTGGTAAATATTATTATTACTTACATATGCTGCTAGCCACGGTGGGTGGTATCTGGTCTAGTTGTCTTACAGTCGTTAGCCAAACTATCGAAAGAAATCGCAATAGGAGAGCGACTCTGTCAAATAATAATAGGGCGGGCCGTTCACCAAGACGTTAGCCCCCACCCGAGCCAACGGAAAGCCCCAAAAACCATGGAAGTAAATAAAGAAACTGAATTACGTGACAATCCGGCGAACTGTGTGCCTTGGCACCAGGACGGTCACCGCTGCCTATTTACAGGCCAATAACTGCTGCTGCCCCTCGTGGGATCATCAGGATTGTCAAGGCGCCCACCGCCTTGGTGCGACTCACTGACTGGCGGAGCAACAGCGTGATAGGGGCGGTCAGCGCCCCAGCTCGGCCCGTCCAGCACTCATCGTCTGGCTGTCAATCCAAGTGGCTTGTTACGGAATTGCGCGGATCCCTGCCTGTGAGCCACCTGACAAGGACTATAACCTGTTTCTGTTTGTATCTTCAGTGCTATTGAACGAGATGGATGATGATACCGCCACAGCCGCCCGACATGGTCTCGTATCATGCTGATGGCACACGGATAGATCGGATCGCAAGGACAGACGTGGTGATATGTATCGAGGGGCAGGCGAATCGTGAGACACTGCCAACCACACCGTATGCCGGGCCTGCCAAATAGCCCCCGAACCGATAGTGACTAAACACTCCCTACTGCGCTCCGCTGGATCCGGGGAGCTGCAGAACCGAAGGAGTTGGAGGAAGCGCCCGAACTTCAACAGTCGTGGTCAGGCCGCCTACATTGGATACCCCAACACGACGAGGGAGTCTTTGCTGGACAACATCGCCAACGCACCTGCGGGGTTGTTGACTGAGCACTCCCCGCAGTAATTATTCTTGGAGGCCACCCATTAGCCTATAGCCCGTATCGCTTCTAAGCCTCGGCAAGATAGCAAAGCCTATCCAGCCCTAAACCAATCGGGTGAGGTGGCAGGACAAAAATGTCCTGATCAGACCGCCCATTTCACATGGGACTGACTGACCCGGGGAAGGAGAGAACTCAGAAAGAACCCTATGATTGTTTTGCTCAAACTCCGATGACGATCCTTGGCTGTTCCGTCCGGCGGCTCCACAACCAGCCCCATCTGCACCGCCCAAACGGCGTTTCACTGCCACTTTGCTCCAGCCTCAGTGTCTCAGGGATGCGGATGCAAGGCTGACCTTTGCTGCATTGGGTTAAAGAACGACAGTCTTTCTCGGGGACTATCTCTATGTACGTACTTCTCTTTTGCGGTGTAGCCGCACGGCCACCCTTTTCTCCCAACCCACCATGATTTCGAATGAGCGTGAATGATGATGAGCGTGCTGATCACTTGTGGCACTCTGATTCTGTCTGCTGTAAGATGATCATGTTTGCCCAAGAAGGCCGACCGTTATTCTATCAAGATTCTCTCCATGTACGTCGCGTGCGCAGGGATGAGCGTCTCCCTGGTTAGATTCGACAATAGTCATCGTTATGTGAAAAGAGACCAAAACGCAGGCTTCGCATATCTTCCTTTTCCCCAGGACCCGTCGTGTCGGTGCCACAGGAAAGGGAGGCGATGTGGGCCTCTGTTGATACAAGCCCGGTATGTCGTCCTCTCTAAGAGGAAGATTGTGGGGGAACTGGAGCCCGGGTGGGCAGTTTTAGAGTACAATGGACGGGTTCTGTATCCACCATCCTGAGTTTGCAGACCTCATTATTGAATCTCCGCATAGTATGGACGGAGTACCGGAGCACAAATTAGCAACTATCCAATTGACTAGTTGGATGTGAAACACTGATGATTATCTCTGACTAGCGATAGCATTCCCCAGGAATTATAAGGATCGTCCAATGGCAGGCGATCGGGGTCTTCTGGTCATTCCTAATCTCCGTCATCCCAGGCTGCTGGTCCTCCGATAGGCACAAAGAATAACGGTGATGCATTCGTCAGTGGTAAATTACCAGCGGTAGATTACCAGTGGGTGCAACTCCAGTCGTGGCTCGTTGCTATGCGGTGGTGGTCCCGATCCGCCGTGACTATTTAATTCCAGCAGCGGCCTACCGAGTCATTCTTCTCGCTTGATCTCTTTAGAGCAAAGTCCTTGGAGAAATCCCATTCCATCCTCGTATACGGTCACCGTACCGGTATCATATACGTTACATACCCAATACGGCCCTCAGATCCCATAATTACCAATTCGACCCACTCCAGCTTTCCTCCCCAAAATGCGGCATCGATTGATTCATTCGCGAAATTGAAACAGATTAATTTTCTGGCCCTCCCCCTTCCTCCGCCCTCCACTGCTCTCTCTCGCCCTCAAAAAGCGCTTCCCTTCCCATCCCGGAGAACGCTGGTACTTTCCCCGGACAACATCCCCTTTGCTCTCCAAAACGACCGTTCCGCCCATCCCCGAAACCCACTTGGACATCATCCTCCGTCCTGCCGGCCAACCACGTAACTGGGCAGTGTCCGATTTGCAGCTCACGGCGACACGCTCAAAACGGCACTAAACGGTCGACTCTAGCATCAACTCCTCCTGAGTCGGGTCAGCCTCCGATTGTTCCATCCTTCCCCTTTCGACCGCCTGCATCATCACTGCGCTGGCAGCGTCGCACCTCCCGCCGATTATCATCGTCGGATTCCCCCTACAGACGGACCCTGTCGCGCCCCGAGAAAAAGGGTCCCTGCGCCCATCGGACGGGTATACCCATCGCGTGCTGCATAATTAGTTTGGTCTTGCGCCCAATCGTGCCCCGACTTCGTGGTGCAAGTGGATTTCTTCTCACTGCCGCCGCTTCCTTCCGACAGCGCAGCCCGACTCTGACTGGGGCTCTTCGTGATCCCGGCAACGATTGAGACTGCATGCGCAAGAGCATTCAGACTCTGACGCGCATTTGTCGCTGCCCCTCCGTTTGACCGCAGAGGCTCCGCACCCCCCTCCCTGCTTCGCCTTGCTCGATCAATTGGTCCGTATCGCAACGGCCCCCTCCTTTCTGCGCGACAGCTTCCCCCACGCACCGGCAGATCGACGAACAGAAGAGGGGTAAGACAGGCATTATCGAACCGGGAACCAGCTTGCCTGAAACCGCGGAAACTGTGTGGCCCGGATCCCTGGTGCCCGGAGATCGTCAACCTCTTTCGACTGTGCGCGTGTGTGACGTCTCCTTGGTGGTTAGCATCGGGCTGAAAGAATCCTCGTGGCAGATTGGCCATTGCACAGGGCCAGTGCCCTTTGCAATTGTTATCAGGGACACTTTTTTAGTCTTCATCGCCTCTCCCGTGTTTCCGGTGAAGTGCTCTCCGGCAGGGCTCGCGGCATTACATCCGAACCAAGCCAAGATGCAGAGTTCAAGAACAGGGAATTTCTGCTGAGGACGTGGCTGTTTCAACATCATTCTTAGTATTTTTGCACCCTACACTCTCGGACGCCTTCTATTCTGGCTTGGATTGCCTTGCATCCTACAGGAGACTGCTCTCGGAAGCTTTGACAGCCCGCTGGTCTTGCTTTCTGTTACCATCCGTCCTTGTACAGAATCCAGGTGATTCGAAACATTGACGCGGGTCACCACAGGCCTGAGATTGCACTGGTCGACAGCTGGGCTGTTGGTCTGATAACAGCACCATGGCGTACACTGCCCCTTCCTCCCCTCCGGTTCTGGATACCGACGCCCAATCCAGCTTAAGTCTCGCAACCTCTCTCTCTCGTACGGCTTCACTACATCATGCCGTTACAGCTATACCCCCTGGATCCAATCCTACTCCTGCCTCATCCTTCTCCACCTCTCCTACCTTCACTTCAACCTCGAATAATCCCATCTCAGACGTCCCGAATCCTTTGACACCAGCTGGCACTCCTCTACAACCGCCCAGTGAAGGGCCTCGTGCCATACCTCCCCTCGCAATGCCAGCTGCTTTGGAGCTTGGCGAGTCCATGATGGATATCCCCGGAAGCACGAATATCTCCAGTTTGAACGACCCTACAGCACCACCCAAGGCACCGGGTTTGATGCGGAGGATATCCCGTGGCGCCGCCAACAAGCTCACTCGACGAAGACAGTCTACGTCTCAGAAGGATAAGCGGGATCGAAGTTCTGGGCCCGTTATTATGCGCCGACGCAGCGACAGCAAGACGAGCACTCAACCGGCTCGCGACACGCCCCTTGATTCGAGCAACGATGACGATGCCAGTGAAATATTGGATGGCTTGGGTGCATGGGCCGGCTCCGAGGCTTCTAGTCTTCGCAGCGATAGCCGCATGGGCTCGGTCCGTGAGGCTCCCTTACCGACTGTCGCTGTTGTCGCACCCAAGGTGGACTCGGCTGTTCAGCGGGGCACCGTCTTGACAAAAGTGACCAAGAAACGCAGAAAGCAAGTGCGCTTCTTCCTCGATCTCGACTCTGCCAAAGTTTTCTGGGACCCTTCAAACCCAGCAAAACGTTTCTATATCGACGATATCAAGGAGATCCGAGTCGGCGCGGATGCTCGCAATTATCGCGAAGAACATCAGGTCCCCGCAGACGCGGAAGGTCGGTGGTTCACCATCGTCATTGCCGATTCCGAGCGTTCCAAGGCCCGGGGTGTCAAGACCTTACACCTCATCGCTCCCAGCGATCGTATCCTTGATCTGTGGATCACTACCCTTGAACATATCTCACGCTATAGGATTGGTCTCATGGCTGGCCTGGCTGGTTCCGGTCAGAGTGAGACAGTCCTCCAGGCCCACTGGCAACGTGAGATGTCAAGATTGTTCCCTCAGGGTCCGCGGCCTGGCGAGGAACCAAGTCTCGACTTCACCGCAGTGGAAAGTGTGTGCCACAGCTTGCACATCAACTGTTCCAAAAACATGCTGCGTGCTCAGTTTTCCAAGGCTGATGCCGCGCGCACAGGCAAATTAAACTTCTCTCAGTTTAAAGATTTCCTGCTCCGTCTGAAAGAAAGAAAGGACGTGAAGGAGATCTTCAAGAGCTATGCGCAGGATCCCAAGGCTGGTCTCACTCAAGATGAATTCTTCTCCTTCCTTCGGGACGCACAGAAGGAGGATGTAGATTCCGACATTGCATCCTGGGCTGCTCTTTATGACAAGTTCGTGCGGAGGTCCAAGCCTCGTGCGTCTGCTCCTGCTGAGTCGCCTGACGCCAACCCTCCTGCCACCCGAATCAACTTGGACTCGTTCTCCTCCTTCCTGGCCTCGCCCAGCAACGGGATCTACGCCTCTCGTGCTCCTCAATCGAGATTCGACCGACCCCTGAACGAATACTTCATCTCAAGCTCTCACAACACCTATCTTCTGGGGCGTCAGGTCGCTGGGGCGTCTAGCACGGAAGCGTACATCAGCGCCCTGCAGCAAGGATGCCGTTGTGTGGAGATCGATTGCTGGGATGGTGCCGATGGTCGTCCGATCGTTTCTCACGGACGGACCATGACCACCAGCGTTCTGTTTGCAGACTGCATTACCGTCATCAATCGATATGCATTCATCTCTTACGACTTTCCGCTCATCCTTTCCCTTGAAGTCCACTGCAACCCGGAGCAGCAGATCGCCATGGTCAAGATTATGAAGGATACGTTCAAGGATCAGCTCATTCTTGAGCCCCTGATGACGAACTGCTTCATTTTGCCATCGCCTGAGGATCTGAAAGGTCGTATTTTGGTCAAGGTCAAAACCTGTGACGAGACCCTCCTCGATCCTCGTCAGGACACCACCAACTCCGTGGCTACGCATGGCCGCAAACGCAGCGCAAGCTCTCCATTTGTGCGTCCGACCCCACCGGTGGAAATTTCGCCTGGTACAGGGCTTCCCTCTCTGTCCAGTCCCCCCACCATCGGACCACAGGACTGTATCGGGCCGTTGATCTCTCATGACCGACGCTCGCTCACTGCGACAAGCATGAGCAGCGCTACCGAGGACAGCGACAGCGCCCTGGTGTCCGCTCGCAATGAGAAGAACAAGCCCCGCCGCCAAAAAAGCAAGATCACCAAACCTCTTTCCGACCTGGGTGTTTACACCCGTGGGTACAAGTGGCACAGCTTCACGTCTCCTGAAAGCAGGCGGTACAACCATGTCTACTCATTCGCGGAACGCTCGTTTGAAAGCATCTGTCAGAACCATGACAATAAAGTCGCGCTGGAAATACACAACCGGAGATTCCTTACTCGAGTCTATCCTTCGGGATTCCGACTGCGTTCATCCAACTTCGATCCGAACAAGTTCTGGCGGCGTGGCGTGCAGATGGCGGCGCTGAACTGGCAGACATACGACATCGGCATGCAGATGAACCACGCCATGTTCGCGGCTGGATCAGACCGTACCGGATATGTCCTCAAACCCGCCAGTCTTCGGCTGCCGCCGGCCCTCGGTGATGGGATCCAGCGACGCAAGACAGAAAGGAAGTTGATTCGCTTCTCTGTCGATGTCATCTCCGCACAGCAACTTCCGCGGCCGCGCACCATCGGGCCTGAAGACAACATCAACCCCTATGTCGAGATCGAGATGTTCAGCGCAGACGACCGCGGCCAGAGTCGAGTTTTCGGCGAGGGCGGCATGGATGCCTCTGCGCGCAACGGCATGTCTGGCATCGGTTATCCCCACCGCCGGCGTACGAAGATCGAACAAAGCAATGGCTACAGCCCCGTGTTCAATGATCGCTTTAAGCTGTCCTTGGAGACCAAGTACCCGGACCTGGTCTTTGTGCGGTGGACGGTCTGGAGTTCCGTGGATGGCCGCAGTACGGGCAACAACAATAGCGTCCAGCTTGCGACCTTCA
This sequence comes from Penicillium riverlandense, assembly GCF_028828495.1. NCBI lineage: Eukaryota > Fungi > Ascomycota > Eurotiomycetes > Eurotiales > Aspergillaceae > Penicillium > Penicillium riverlandense. The sequence continues at coordinate 5,226,818 of NW_026643194.1, forward strand.
CTGCCAAGCTCACCAGCCTATCTCAGGGCTACCGTTATCTGCCCTTATACGATGGTAGCGGGGACCAGTTCCTGTTCTCCACGCTGTTCTGCCGGATCTCCAAAGAGGAACCTATCTCCGTCCAGCGACTGGATCTTGAGGAACTCCGAGCTGAACGCATGGGTATATTGCGGCAGATTGGCCAGACCGTCTTCAAGCGTTCCTCTTCTACGGACCGCGAGAAGGACCAGGGCCTTGAGCGCGCCAGTGGTCTTACAAGTCCCGAGGAGAAGGATAGCTCGCCAAACTTGACTCCGACGGTTTCTGCAGCGTCGACATCTTCCGTACAATGAGATCACAAATCTCTGTCACATCTCCACACCCATCTACCTCATTCCCACTATCTTGCCCCGATTTCCATTTCCGCCTGCATTGGCAAGCCCATGCACGTATCCGGCGCTCTTTTGCATTAATACCATTCTCTTTCCTCATCTGTGTTGCTTACATTGCCTCTTGAAGCTCAGTCGTTATCATTGCTATACCCATCACCGATACCCCCTACATTGTTTTTCTGACTTCGTCGTCATGTATTCGACCGTTTTCACTTTTCATGATTCCTGTCTTACTTGTTTGATCTTATTTGATCTGGGATATTCGGATTTGGCGAGCCAGCCCTCGTCATTCACATCCACCCACCCATTGCATTTACTGGAGTTACCCAGGAGGGAAAGGCCATCGAGGCTGGTTCACCACGGAGCAACAATGGTTATCATCATACGCATGAAAGAATGGGACATCGGGTTCTCGGGAGCATTCCATTCGTACACAGGCTGGATAATCTGGGGTTCATCCTTTCGTTTTGTTTCGGCTTTTGTCCAACCTCTCTCGCTTTTCACTTTGCATAGCCCTCCTGTCGTGTTGCTTTCATCTCGGCTTCTCTGTGAGAAGGTCCACTCGTTGTCAGGCACTCTCTGCTTCTTCTTATACTTCCTGTTTTATTAAATGGATGAGCCATGCTGGGTCGCATGGATCTTGAGTCAGCTTTCTCTTCGGAATGTCTTGTACATTCGTTCGACTAGTTATAGATCAACTATTATCAGAATTTATCTTCATGATATCCACATGTTTTTACTGTGTAGAGATTCACTTTGGAAGATCTTGTATCACCAAACGAACTAGCTACTCTGCGCACTAACTAGCATGTCTGTGCCTATTGTGTCTACCATATCCACATCTTCACGTCTCCTTAAAGAGAATCATGCTTCCGCATAAAACTAGATTCCGCGACGTTATTGCGGCACAGCCGATTGATTATGTCCAGGCTCAAAATTCCGTAATTTACACACAAAAGCCACGCCGAACCCCGTCGAGGAGCCATCGAATATACATTCTTCCGAGAACTGAAGGGGGAATCAAACAAATTACAAGCAAGAGAAAAGGCTCAAAAGTGTGGGATATCCGGGGCATCCTTTGACGAATTCTTCGGACCTTTCTGATCATCCTCCGGCAACGGATCGGAAATCGTACTCGAGCGGTCTCCATTCGGTCCATGCTCCTCATCGACAACGGGCTGTCCGTATGCAACCGAAAACTGTTCGTCGGCATCGATGTCGACTTCGTTCCAGTAGGTGCCCACCCCCGGGATTGGGAAGAAGCGCACGAGGAGGTAGTACACAACTGTGGAGACGATGAAGCCCGTGAAGTAATTCAGGTTGTAGATGTACTGTGCACCAGCGGGAACTTTCCGGCCGACGGCACCGGCGAAACCGACTATATTGATCAGGATTCCGCAGATGTATGCCGTGTACGCGCGCCATGAGAAGCCGAAGGTGTAGTAGTATGGGTCGGATTTGCGGGCGCTGTACAGTGCTCTCACGTCTAGATAGCCCCTGCGGATGATGTAGTAATCGGTGATCATGACGCCTGCAATGGCAGATAGGAAGAGCGAGTATGCGGAGAGGTAGGTTGTGAAGTTGTTGGATGAGGAAACAAGGTTCCACTGCATATAGTTAGCATTCTTGTACAAGCATTTAAAGTGATATGGAATAAACTTACTGGACACATGGCGAGGCCGATTGCTGCACATACATAGCTGCCACGGCGGATATTGAGCCAGCGAGGCAATAGTGCAGTCAAGTCTGTGCCAGCAGACACCGAGTTGGCCGAAATGTTGGTTCCCAGCTGAGCCAGTGCGAATCCCAACGAAATGACGAAGATACCGAAGCGTTGCCCTGAGCTAGCTCCGTCCAGGAACTTGCCGAGCAGGGTGAGCGGGTTCCAAACGGTTTTGCCATAGATGACCTCGGACGATGAAGACACGATGATGCCGATAAACGAGGTGATCCCGAATCCAATAGGAATAGTGAACAGTTGCGACCACAACGCATCCTTGGGTTTTCTCGCAAATCGAGAAAAGTCGGGATCATTCATGATAAGAGCGGCAAAGTTCCCGATGCATGTCATGATGGCCTTGACCACGGCCCATCCGAGCACGCTTCCGTGGACGGTGTTGGGTTGGTGAACGATCGGTCCGATGCCGTTAGCGCGCGAGATGGCCCATGCAAAGAAAGCAATGGCCGCGATGGGCGAGTAGATTGCCTTGACTGTGAACAGGTGGCGGACTTTGTGGACGGGGAACCAGAGAGCTGGCAGCGAAAAGAGCCAGAAGAGGAAAAAGCTAACGAAACCTTTGGTGGTGACACCTGCGCTCGGGGAGATGGTGTTGGGCAGGGTTCGATAACTGGGCCAAATTGCCTCAATCATCAAGCTCACGCACTCGCCTGGGGAGAGGAGAGCGTCAACGTCGGCCATGTTAGGTCGGAAAAAGATTCATACCTCCAATATATCCTTGCACTCCGTACCAAATAATAGCCATTACGACTCGGTTGATCACGGGCCAGAAAGATCCCCAGATTCCAAACGATGCTCGCACCGTGACAGGGAAGGAGATATGGTAGACGGCGCCAATGCGACCGGTTAGACAGACAAAAGCTGCTGCGATGAAGTATCCCACCCAGACGCAGATCCAAGATTGCCACCACGACAAACCGTCAACAATCATGGAAGACGAGATCATCCAAGTGTTCTGAAAATATATATATTAGATATGATTCTTTCTCCTCCAATTCCACCGGCTCCAACACTCACGATATTCAACGAGTCCGCAATCCAGAAGGCGATGTAGTTGAGCCATTTCCATTGGCGACGTTTTGGTTCAACTGCAACAAGCCGAAGTCACATATGTCCACCGGTCAGCCTTACTTGCCTCGAGGCACATCGCGAGTGACTGAGATGAGGAGAGGGATGTAGATCAGGAATGAACCTGATCGTGGGGGAAAAGAATGCAGCGACGCGAGTATATCGGCCGGTTGGATTCTCAGCAAGCGGTCCTCTCACCTGGCCGCAAATCATAGTTCGTCAACATCAACTCGGCGTTGGACAGGCCCGGCTCGTGGGCGACGGTCGCCTTCTCGAGAATCCATCGAACGGAGGACGTCATGGTGGTGCCCCGGGGGAGGATTGGAGATGAGCACCCAGAATGCACCGGAGGAAGGAAAGCGGAGGATGAAGAGCAACCAAAAACCAGCCGGAGGGTCGGAGAGGATGATATAATGGCAGTCTAGAGCCCATGTGGCATATCATCATCGAAACATCCTGTTGCGTGGGATCCCTGTGGATTAGCTCCATGGCGCGATAAGAAGACAATGACAGTGGCCCCCGGGTGACGATCCATGAGCGCCAGGATCCGCCATCTGCGATCTCATTCCCCGGTCGGTCCTCTCAGGGCGGGCTGAGCGTGCCTATCATTGCCCATTGCCTGCAATGACGCTGGAGGAGGCGCCCGTTATCAGCGATAAGCGGGTCTCCTGAACCGGTTCCACAGCTCCGCAAGCAGGAAGAGGGCGGGATCAGGGGCCGGATTGGGCCGGGTGAATTATCTAATCTGGGGAGATAAAACGATGACCCAATGCGATCGAGTAATCCGGGTCACGTGCGAAGGGTAGAAGTATAGAATGTAGAGATGTATTTCCATGTTGCCATGATTAAGGAAAAGGATCATATGTGCCCTCGCCATAGCATGGCCCATCGATGGCATACCCGCTGGCATTCTGTACGGGGACCCCATTGGCCCCAAAGCGAACCACGTTACCGCCATACGTATAAGGATTCCACCCGATAGCGGGAGGACCATCCTTCGGGTCCTTCATGAACGCCAAAATATGATCCTGCATGGCCTCACTAGTCCTGATTTCCAACGCAGTCGGCCCCGTAGTAGAGTTGGTCCGGTCATAGAAGTAGGTCCCAAAGTTCATCATCAGATCCGAGGAATGATATGCCCCCAGCCACGAGTACGGGTTCTGGTTGGGCCACACTCCCGCGTACTGGTAGCGATAGGTCGTCACATTGGCCTTATCGCGGAGAATGCTGGTCCTCGCATTAGGGCAGACAAAAGCCCCGAGAGTTCCAGCATCGACAAAGGGCTGGTATGGCCCTGCGCTGGCGTTGCCGGACGGCCAAGTGTATAGAGTAGCGAATTCATTCGCGGCGTCCGAGAAAATAGCCGGGCGGGGTGAGATCTTGCCAGCCACCGCGCGAGCTGGGTAGTCGGAGAACACCACTCTGTCGTCCGGAATGGGTTCGAAACTCAGGCTTGCAGGGCCGTCGTACTGGCCGATGAAATTCTCGATCAGGTCCACTGGAACCTGCTGCATACACTCGAGCTCTGCAGTCGGATTGTCCGGAAAGTCGCAGCCCAGATTCTTGGCCACGGTGGTAAAACTCGAGTGCGAGTAGTCGGACGAAAAGATCGGGGCAAGAGCTGTGCCAGATTGTGAGAAGCTTCCGTGTACAATCGGGTTGTCCCAGAAGGCGTAGTTGTGAATATCAGTGCTCATCGCACCAGCCGACTGTCCCCACATCATGATCGACTCAGGATCACCGCCAAAGGCAGCGATATTTTCATGTACCCATTCGAGAGCTAGACGTTGATCCAGGATAGCAAGATTAGGGCTATCAAGCGCCCTCGCATTTGGAAAGCCAAAGATATTGAGGCGGTAATTGATAGTCACGACGATATGTTCCTGCGAACGATTCACCCAGGGAGCTGGGATCTGGCCAGGAACATCCACTCCATTGGTCTGGAAACCACCGCCGGTCATGAAAAACGCAACAGGGAGCTTAGCGTCGGACGGAACATCATATGGGGTCCAGATAGCGAGGCTTAAGCAATCTTCCGACGCTGTTTGGAGACTCAAGCCGCTAGAGTGGTTTTGGTTTCCATTCACGGGTAATAGATATGGCACGAAGAGATTCCAGAAGCTTTCTCCGCTGGAGGAAAACTGGGGGCATGAGGGGGGGGAAGCGTGTCGAGTAGCGATGCTGCTTCGATGGGGGTAGTCGCTGGGGTGGTTGGAAGCGAAGCGAGCCTACCGGAGGCTGAGCGAAAGGGATATTGCGGAATTCACGTACTCCAGTGAAGTCGGTATTCTGCAGACCAGTGAAAATCCCAGTCTCCGTACGTACTGTTAGGGACGGGTCTGCGGCCACTTGGACCGCAGCGGCAAAGACTACACCGGCTCGGAGAAAGAAGGTCATGATGCGATCGCTACTGAAACTCGGAAATAGAGGATTCATTGACGAAGTGTCTGGCGCTCTTTTATGTCTTTGTGATTAAACTAAATTGCGGGGAAAAGGTAGGCATTGGCCCAATTCAGTCATCGCTTTGCATCCTAGAACCGGAATGGCTCTCTAGTGCCGGCTATTCCTCGGTATTTCTCCGCAAAAAGAAGCGATCGCCATCGTGGAGGTTGTCTTCAAGCCTATCTGGTGGAATAATAATTCGCGGGAGGAAGAACATTTTCATTCCTTAGAATCATGTGGCTATGAGGTCGAATGAAATATATCGTTGTTTGGGTGGAGTATCAACCCAGCACGGTAACAAGCAAACTCGCGAACGAAAAGACCGAGACCCTATCGAGATCGCGGTTACCAAAGTGACCTCCGACACGAGGAAACAGTCTAGCGGGCATTCGATGTGGCCCTGTTGGAATTCAGCGGTCAGTGATACCCGCTAAGGTGTCTAGCCAATTGTGAGCAGGTCAGGCATTCATAGTCACGAGTCTCGCTTCTATGGAAAGAGCAAACAACAACTGCCTACCGGGACTTGCTGGTTCAATTATTGTTGCACCATACGTGAGCATTACTTGCACACCACTGATAGGTCTTCATTACAATATAGAAGTGCCTACATGTAGTAGAGAGCGGGGAGAGAACCTACGGCCTGTGGACTATGTAATAGTGAGACGAAATAGTCAAGGAATGGTTAACGAGTAGTCAACAGAATGATCTAGCATTTTCTCTAGTCTCGACACCTCCATGCCAACGTCCCTGTACACTTGTATCGTACACGTGTGGAAGCCGTGGCTCTCTCTACCTGCGCAGCGCGTCGCGGACGGGCGAGTCACCTCGACGGAAGGAAGCTAGATGGGCACAGTTAGCTCAAGTGGGTTTTGTCAGGAGGCAGTTGGTCCCAGAGAAAGCCAGACAGCTTCCAAGACTGCCCGCGGGCGGAAAGAGGTGTCCAACGTACTATCTGCCTCCTCCCAAGCGCGGCCAGCGCCGAACCCTAGGCCAACCCACGCGGGCCAGGCCCTCCGCTTGAACAAAAGCACCGAGAAGACGACACCGAACGAAAGGCCCAGCGAGGATTTGATGATCATCGAGGAGATGGCGCGGTCCCACTAAGCCAGCAGTTGGGCAAGTGTCAGCCAGCCAATCCGAACCCTCAGCCTCAACGGATCAACGGTCTCCCATGCAAGATAGCAATGGGAATCGTCTCAAAAGGGACAATAACTTACCTTCTCATTGAGAAGAGCTTCACTGACAGGTTTGGTGGACCGGGCGACCGGCCGGGACTCGGTGGAATCGGCCATTGTGGAACTGTTGAATCAACCGTCAATGGGGGATCAATGGCTATTGAGAGTCACAATGGGTCCTAACCACAATGGCTCTCAATAATTGGGCAATAGGACCACTTCACTCACCGTTTGGACAGCTGGACAGATGTGACAAGATAAAAGCAGGGAGAAAACAGTCGGCAGTCGGGAACTTCGCCAAGACGAAAGGCGGTCGGAGCGACCCAGCTTCTTTTTTTTTCCGGTTCTACTTACTTCAGTCACTACTCACTCAACACTTACGACTCGGGTTCGAGATGCCGTCGATTGCGGAGGTGAGTTTATTCTCTTACGAATAATTCCAGGAAACAGTCTTTGCTAACACTGCGCTCATCCAGCATTCGTGCTCGTCGCAAGAGGCGCTCCTCCGCCTTGAGAAAGCCAATACCGCGCCGCCGAGCACTCAACTCCACGATGCGGCGAAGATCCTCGGCTTGGACTTGGCCCTTTGTGAGAGTCACCCGGAGACGCATTGCAGCCCTCCCACCGCCAATAACTCTACGCCCAAGGAAGAATGGGTGCTCCGGTGGTTGCTGAAACGCTTGAAGAGCGGCAAGAACTATAGGGTGGAGCCGGCTTCCTTCCTTCTGTTGAGGCAACTGGTCGACCTGATCTCCCCGAAGAACCTGGCTGCGATCCTGAAAGATCACAAGTTCCTATCCATTCTGGGCGACACGGTTGCAGATCTGGAGGCCGATATCTTCGCCAATGTGGAACAGGGTTCTGATTCCGAGGCCAGCCACATCCTGGTCGGCTCTCCGCCTGGCACCGAGACCAAGAGCACCAAAAGCAAAAAGAGAAAGAGAGTTTCTTTTGCGAACAGTGCGGGTGAGCGGCCGCAGGACTCTGCCCAGTGCTTTCTGGCTTTCATTCGCGCTCTAGATTGTCTCTTCGGCGTGGTGATGCTTGCACACCAAACCTTGCGCACTGACGAGGTTGCCCACTCCCATCTCAAGCTTGCTCTCAGGGGTGAGCCGGAAGTGGCCGCCTTGTTCCTGGGCCGATCGTTCTGGGTGGCTTCCTGGACCGCCAAGCATTTCTCGCAGACCGGGAGGACGACCGACCTTCAGCACATGTTGTATGTGTTGCCTGCGGCTCTGGAATTGTGGGATTTTCGATCCTACCGCCAGGATGATACCGAGAACAAGTCCAGCAATGACTGCTTCGCTAAATACTGTTTCGCGCACGCCCTCCGACTCCGACTCTGCGTGCGTTCGCTCAAACTTGATACCGACGAGCGGGCCCATTTGCTTCATGCGGTTGAGCGCACAGTCGTCCTTCATGTGCTGCTTCCAGCTCGAAGGGCCTTCTTCGAGCGAGGTGGTTCTGGCATTGATTATTCCACCCAAGACAAACCCAACTGGGAGGTTGTCCAGCCGGTCACTGATTCCTTCAAATCCATCATCCGCGAAACGCCTCTGACCGATTTTGCCTCGGAGAAAGCAAACCAGAAGGATTCTAAGCGTGCTTCAAAATCACTCGAGCTCCTTCCCGAGCTGCTTGATATTGCTTCGCGGGCCGTTCCCAGAGATTCCTTCCGAAGCCAGACCCATGAGGCGCCATGGCTGGAGACCTTGTTTGTTGCCGTTGCGGAAATCGCATACTCCACCTCCAAGGGGGAGAAAGACAAAGCTACCTTTTCTGGGTTTTCTCACAAATTCGTTGTCAGTCTGCAGCAAATCATGCAGGTGGCTGTCGATCGAAACATCGGTTTGTCGTTGAATACCACTCTGAACCATTCCTGGTACACTGGTATTCTTCAGCCAGGTCTACAGCATGTGCAGTGGAATGTCACTGCTCTCATTGTGCGCCTGGGTGTGGACATCTTCTTGCCCAGTTCGGGGCTTTATGACTCGTCCGACATCTTGGTCAATTTGCTGGATAAAATCCTGCTTCACTGGCGCAGTGGTGCCTCCAAAGGCCTAGCAGATTATCTCATCATCAAGAACGATATAGTCTTTCCTTTGCTGCGCGCATTCGTCGAAGCTCGAGATTTGTACACATTCACATCCTTCTGGCATCACCAAACCATCCTTGTGGAAACGGCTCGCGCCAAGGACAGCAGCCTGACCCATTTTTCAGTCTGGGAAGATGACGATCTCTCCGAGCTTTACAGCGAACTTGTGCGAACCGCACCCACCGATCCACGCCTCGTGGCGCACATGCAGGCCGCTTCGAAGGACACCAGGGCGTCGGATGGCAAACTGTCTGACGCTCCAGCATCATACGCAAAATTCATTGTCTTGGAGGCTAGCTTCCGGCGTCGTCCATTCTCGTTTCCCGACTCCGAGGCATCATTGACCTACCTTCTCCAAACTGTCACTTCTACCCTGTCATCGAAACAGGCCCTGCCCTGGCGATGGCGTCTGTGGCGGTTCGTCCGAAACCTTGAGAAAAATGACGAGCAGTCTATGAATACTGCTCAACGTCGATCCGTTCTGGCTTTAGTGGATATTGCTGCAAAGACGATCAAACGCAACCACAGAGAGTTGACAAGGAGGGCGTCCGTCCTCGAAGCTTGGGAGGCGTACCGGTTTGTTCTGATTGCCACTAGAGGCCCTGATCAACACAGTGCATTCAACACAGCCACACAGCATGTCACGGAACTCATCAATTCTGTTCTCCCAGCCGACGCTAAGAAATCAATGGGTTCTCCATGGAACGGCCAAGCAGACTCTATGGATTCTCCAATTAATCTTGCCCTGGCTTACTTCTCGGCAATCTCAAAGATTCCCCAGGTATGGAAACGGATTTCTGCTGATGCTCGTTCTCAGCTGCTCAAACAACTTCTGTCCCTGGCTGCGGAACAATACACTTCTTCGCCTCTGCCCCTTGAAACTGTGACAGATGATGCGAGGTTCCTTCAAGGATGGGCAAGTATTGTCTCCCATGAATATCTTCTCCGCGCCACTTTCCTTGTTCCCGATCTTGTGACTCTTTTGAAGGACAGCATTCATCGTAATTCTGCCAACCACCAACTTTACATCGACAGCCTTCAGAGAATTCCAGCTTCCTTGATCACCCGCGGAATGAGAGGGACTCTTCTGGACAAACTGCATGATGTCCTTATCCTGCAGGACCGTTCATCCGAACTGACTGTCGGGCTCATTACGATGTTGGCCAAGTTGGCAGAGGAGCCCAAATCTGATGCCGTGTTGACCAGTCACATCGAGCCGATCTGTGCCGCTGCCCGAGCCATTGTCCTTAACGGCACCGACATCGATCTACAGATCATGAAGGCATTCCGAAGCCTGCACCGTGCCGTCATTTCCAAGCTATTGAATCTTCCCGACGGCCAGAAAACCAAGCTGTTCAAAGAACTGTTCTCCCAGATCTCGACGCAAGCTTCGAAAATGAGACAGATCGAGCGAGACTCCATGGCTTGTTTCCACTTGCGGGTTACGCTGTCTCAACTCTGGTTTTATCGCAAGCAGCTCCGCTCGGCTTTCTCGGAGAAGGATCTCGCTGCTTGCCGCCAGCGAGTGTTTGATCTGGTGTTGGCCGACGTGAAAGCGGTCAAGAGCCAATGCAGAAAGCAGAAGCTTGAGGAGACAGTTACACTTATCAAGACCATTGATTCTCTGGAGGACTTTGAGGATCTGGCCATGAACAACCTCGAGGTGGAGAAGTTCTTATCGAAGATTGAGTCTTATGTCGAGATGTCGGTTGACTCCGGCCCAACACGGTTGATCAGACGCCGTCTGCTTGCCAGCAAAGAGCCCGATGCGAATATCACTGAGCCTGTGCTCCGGTGTGCGGAGACCCTCTCGCTCCAGTCTCCATATGGCGAGGATCAACAGCTTTTCATCCGGGTCACCACGGAACGCTTCCATTCCATGAGCCCTGAGCAGATCACCCAAGCCATCCGCGAGGTTCGCGAGCTTGGTCTGACGGGCGACCACGCCGGGCACCGCCTCCTGGTCGTCTGCCTGGCACTGGCCTCGGTCCCCTCGGTCGAAGATAAAGATAGCGTCACCGCTCGAGAACTCTCTCTCCTCTGCAGCGCGCTCGCCGAAGCCATCCCCCACAGCCCATCCGCGGACCACCTGACCTACGCGGTCGAGGCCCTGGACCTCCTCCTACGCACTCACACGCGCTGTCTCGTCCAGCAAAACATCGACAGCATCCTCAGCGCCATCGCCAACGCAGCCTCCCACGACGGTCCCCATATCGCCCCTACCTATGCCCCAACCATCTACACCCGTCTGTGCCGGCTGATGGGCGTGGTGCTCGGCCTGCAGCGCCTGAAGGTGGGCGGCCGCTTCCACCTCGTCGTACACGCTATGCAACGCCTGCTAGCCTGTCTCTTCGCCCGCTCGCGCAAACGCACCCGCGCCAACCGCGCCAGCCCTCCAAATTCCCTCCTCCAGCCCTTCTGGCTCGCTCCGCTGCAGCCCTCCCACGCCTCCCACTACACCCGTCTCCTCACCTCCCTCTGTGACCCCACTATGTCGGCCGTACTGCGTCCTGCTCAGGCAGGTGCTTCGCGCGATGCCCTCACCGATCAAACCAAGAAAGCTAAGCGCATCGCCGGCCAGTACCTGCAGTATGTTATCATGGAATACGCGCAGTGCTCGCTGCGCGGATCACTCACTCCAGAGGTGAAGACTGCTATTATGCCCGGTCTTTATGCCACTCTGGACGTCATGTCGCGCGAATCGATGCGCGCGCTGAACGCCGGACTCGATGTCTCCGGCAGGGCTGTCTTCAGGTCTTTGTATGAGGATTACGTGAAGTTCGGAAAATGGGATAAGGTGTAGTGCGGCGGGTTGTGGTGTGTACGATATCTTCTTCTTATCTCAATGAATAATGCATTGATGTGGAACGGATTTGCCTTCTATCACCGCAAAGTAAACTACGGTAGTGCTACCTAGGCGATTTTCTCTGCCACTTTAGCTTCCCGTTCCATTTTAGTACTCAGTGGCTGATGATTATCTGAGTTTGAGAAAAAAACTGAGAAGAAGGTCAACGATGCAACGTGCCGATGTGTCATATTATAGCCTCCTTTTTGTCCGAAAGGGCTGATCATAAAGTAACAACGGCTATCTAAGATGTGAAGAGAAGATAGTCTAAGAGGGGAGGGTATCATAGTGGGGGTATCGTCAATCATGACAGAAATAGGTGATAGAAAAGTGAAGTTATCGAGACTCCGATCACTGGTCGAATCGGATTAAATCATAGATGTCTCCAATGTGCGCGGACTCAGACACGGGACTGAAATGTTGCTATCCAGCACTGGGATCCGTGACGTTTGATGTTGAGAGGGGCTTGCGGGGGCCGAATGACACGAAGGGTGCTGCTCTGATGTTCCGGCGACGGATCTGTCCGGGACAGGCGATTCCAGTGGAACGCCGTTGTGGCCGCTGTGCGTAAGACAGCCGACGCAGCTGCAGTCGCTGCCGCATTGACAGCTTCCCGTGATGTCGGAACAGGCGCCTGGGAGTCCAACGGGGTATTCGAGGGTGTAGTACTCGGAAGGGTGCATCAACTGCTGGCTGAATGGGTAATTTGCCGGCAGAGGAGAAGAATAGCCGGTTGAAAGATTAGAGCTGGGGTCTGAGTAAGGCTCAAAGGCGTAGTCCTGCTGAGCACTAGGATCCATTGAGGGTGTGTGCTGCATGAAGGAGAGGTTTAACGGGGTTGTGCCTCCTGGGAATTGCGAGGACTGATAGGCGCTGGCAACGCCGTCCGGGGTCTGATCACCACTGTCGAAAGTCATAATGACACCCATTTCTTGTACGTGCTGTCGAGTTGTATTGTTGAAGGGGTGCACGGAACATCCTAGGCATTGGCAATCGTCTCCACAGTTACACTCGGTGCAGGATTCACCACCAACTGTTTTGTTGGAGGCGTTTTGGGGCTGCATTGGAAAGGCAGTTTGACTAATCCCAAGTCCAGAGAGTTGGTCTGGGTACATCATCGACTGTGGCGTAGACATATTTTGTTTGTGTCCGTTCATGTAAGACGTTGGTTGAGGTTGAGCTTCATTCATCCCGAACTCCATAAATTGCCCACGCGGAGACGTCTGCCAGGAAGACATCTGCGGGGCTGAAAAATGTTCATAAGACATGTTGTCCCATGATGAATGCTGGACATTATTGTGCTCCGGCAAGCCTGAGAGCGCGAAGTCGTCTGCCGAGGAAGTTGCGGATTTTCCACAGCAGGATCCATTTGGGGCTGGTGCAGGTGTCTGAGATTTCCGGGAGCAGCACGCGGATCCCTGTTGTGTCGGCTGCGGAGCGCCGTTGGCGATTTGTGTGGCATCAGATGATGCTTGGTCGCTGATATCGTGGTTGGTGGAGGTGTGCGCGCTATCCAAGTCAGACTGAGATGCGAAGTTGAATAACTGGTTTGTCGCATCGTTTTCGAATTTCAGATTGACCGGACCAGGCATAGCATCAAAGGCCTTGGCGATGTTCTCGGGTGCTGCCTGGAGGCTGCTTTGCCTTCTTCCCGACTTTTGGATTTTGCCCGGCGTGGGCGACGCGATTGGAGCCATAGTAGACGGGGTCGATTGTGGCTCGCCGTTGGCATCCAAGGGGACGTTGTACAGTGGTCGACAAAGACATCCTGAGCCTGCCGGAGTTAGGGATACTTCAACAACTTTCAAGGATTGGAAAGCTTTACCTTTCGGAATCCGGACCATGACGGCATAGGTCTTCTGGCAGCTGCAGGTTCCCTTGGGGTGAGGGCACTTTGCCAGTGGCCGCCCTGCTTTGGGAACTTTCATCATGAGCCGGTCGAAGTGCTGGCATTTGGAGGATCGGTGGCCGCGGATGCATGGTTCACTGCATGCAAGAGCGGCTGTTAGCATAGTCCGGGCATATCCGGAAGTATGTGCATGGAAACCTACCAAGACCATTTGGCTCCTTCTTCGTCGAGAGGCATTGTCACGGAAGAATATTTGTCTCGGGTCGGGTGTTTCAAGTACCGCAAAAGTACGGCGGAGCGGTTCCGTCCGTCGCAAATGCTGATCTCAAATGGTTTGCGCGAGGACCAGGCGATATCACAACGTCCTCACGGTTTGCAATGCAGGACTGATCGGTATTTGGCTTTCGCGAGAGTGACTCGGCGTCACAGAACAGCTTCACGGCCAGTGTGATCGGGAAACGACAGGGCGGCAAAAAACCATCGTCCCGGCAGCAGACGCGGGGCGGAGCCTGTGATGATCGAGCAGGCAGCGAGACAAAACAGGGTGGGAAGGAAGGAGGGTCGTTGGATCATACGAAATCAGAAGAGACCGTGACCACTCTTGTTCTTTTGTTCTTTCATGCCAAACGCAGCAAAGAAGAACGAGAAAAAGAGTGCGGGGACCCATGGATGCGGTGCCTGGTCAATTACGTAATCGGCCTGAGGCAGTTCCGGGATTGTCCTGTCATTACTAAATGTTGTTCTTCTTCTACTTCCAAGGGATTCACAGCCATGCCTCCCAAAGGCTCCGAGGCCAGTCCACCACCGGACAACCCTCGCTCCTTCTTTACCGTTCCAACACCCATCAAGCAGCTTTTCGACAAATTCCCTCTGACCACATACCCAGCGGACGCCCTTCCGCAACACGCCCTGTCCCAAGCTACCGGCAACCAGCTGTTTGTCTTCACCGATGCAGCGGGTGCTCGACGTGGTCGGCCGTCTTTCAATCCACAATGTCTCAAGTGGCAGGTTGGTTGGCTTACTAGTCGATTTTCATGCATCCATTCGCGCTGACCAGCGTCGCCATAGGCCTACCTGAAATTTGTCGGGATTGACTTCAAAACTACCCCTTCCAACAATCACGCATCGCCGACTGGTGCTCTGCCTTTCCTCCTTCCGTCATCCCCCGAGGACACTCTTGTCCCGATCCCTTCACACAAGCTCCAAAAATGGGCCATTGAACAGGTCCACTGTGAGGAGGAGCAACAATTGAACCTCCGGTTCGAGGTATATGCTTCTCTGCTGGACCAGCGGATACGGAGTGCCTGGGTATGTGTGATCTGATTTACACCTCGAAATGAAACATACTGACTGGTGGGCTCTAGTTATACATGCTGTATCTTGACCCTGCCAACTTCGAGGCCGTGGCACGGCGGCTCTACGTGGACCCTGCAACTACGAGCTCGGTTGTTCGGACTGCTCTCGGTGTCCAGCTCCAACAGGCGGCCCGCGATGAACTCCTCCGCACGTCGCGGTATATTGATGCTGTGGATCTGGAGGCGGATGCCGCGGGTGCGTTTGAGGCGCTATCAACCCTTCTGGGGAAGGATGAGCATTTCTTTGGGCGGCCGAAGCCAGGGCTGTTTGATGCCAGTGTCTTCGCCTATACGCATCTGATTTTGGATGAGGGTTTGGGGTGGAAACACAACCGACTGGCGCAGTTGCTCCGCGAGCACGATAATCTTGTACAACACCGGGCGCGGGTGCTGCAGTTTTTCTAGAAACAGGTACTTTCTGTGTACAATAAAGTAATAATAAATCACTGGGCAGTGTAGTGACTATCTGTAGTTGGTCACCTCGGCTGTCCTTCCCCACACTCTGGGGCATCACATGTCAGCTCCGTCATTCCTCCTTCTCACGGTCACCTCCTTGTTCGTCTTTCTTACACCCACACCCAACTCATTCATTATTATCGTTATTATTTCGGAATGCAGGCTCATATCAACTCGGGCTGACCTGCTTGCTTTCCTTCGCTTCGCCATGGCCGCCCAGTCCAAACTCCTCCCGCCTGAGCGCTCCGTCAAGCGGATCTTCTCCAGCCTTACCTCCCTCTATCTCCAACACCGCACCCGCATCTCGCGCGCCGTCTACCTCGCCCTCTTTGCCGCTCTTGCCAAACGTATCCACAATGCCATCTCTGAACAAAAAGCCGCGTCGCAGCGGCAGGTCGAGCTGCGCCGCCAACCCGGAACCACCGGTCTCGACGAGGAGCAGCCGCGCAAAAAGCGGGTAGAGATCAACCGTGAATTCTTCAAGCATTTGCTGCGCTTGCTCCGCATTGTTATCCCCGGATGGCGCAGCAAGGAGCTACGGCTGCTGGTTAGCCACAGCGTTTTCCTAGTCCTCCGCACGCTCCTGAGTCTGTATGTCGCCGAGTTGGACGGCAGGCTCGTCAGTAACCTCGTGCGCGGCAAGGGTAAGGACTTCTTGCTGGGGCTTGTATGGTGGATGATTGTTGCGGTTCCTGCTACTTTCACGAATTCCATGGTAAGTTCGCCTGACCTTGGGTGCGCTACCCCTGCTAATGCGACCATGCCAGCTCTCATACCATCAATGCAAACTCTCCCTCAGCTATCGGAAACGCCTGACCGATTATATACACGATAAATACCTGTCTAATATGACCTTTTATGCGATCTCCGCCCTCGATGATCGGATCAAGAACCCCGACCAGCTTGTGACGGTTGATGTGTCGCGCTTCTCTGACAGCCTAGCAGAGCTGTATTCCAACCTGGCCAAGCCAATCCTTGACATGTGCATTTACAACTACTCTCTGTCCAAGAATGTTGGTGGTGAGGGGCTATTCATTATGAGTCTGCTGGTGCAGCTGTCGGCCAATGTGATGCGCATGCTGACACCCCCGTTCGGCAAATATGTCGCGGATGAGGCTCGCCTGGAAGGCGAGTTCCGTTTCCTCCATTCGAGACTAATCGACTATAGCGAGGAGGTGGCTCTGTATCATGGCCACGAGGCCGAGAAAGATACTCTGGACAAGGGCTATTTCACCCTGATCAAGCATGTGAACCGAATCCTACGCCGACGTCTTTACCACGGTTTCATGGAAGACTTTGTCATTAAGTACTTCTGGGGTGCGTTGGGTCTGGTTCTGTGCAGTTTGCCGGTCTTCTTCAAGATTCCCGGACAAATCACCCAGAGTATGGGAGATCGCACAGAAAGTAAGTTCAATTCCTGCTAAGGAGAATCCCAAACTGACTATAAATAGGTTTCGTCACAAACCGGAGGATGCTACTATCATCCTCAGACGCCTTTGGTCGCTTGATGTTCTCGTACAAGGAGATTTCCGAGCTGGCTGGGTACACGTCCCGCGTCTCGTCCCTACTGGAAGTCATGGATGACTTGGTGGCTGGACGATTCGAGAAGAAGCTCGTCTCGTCGGCATCCACCGAAGAAAATGCGGCCGTGCTGTCGGGTCGGGGCGAGGTCAAGGAAAGCGACTCGATCGAGTTCACTGACGTACCCATCGTCTCCCCGAACGGAGACGTTCTGGTGCGCAAGCTATCGTTCACGGTCCACCCAGGCGAGCATCTGCTCATTGTCGGACCCAACGGGTGCGGCAAATCTTCTCTATTTCGAATTCTGGGCGGACTCTGGCCTGTCTACGGAGGCACGGTCAAGAAACCGCGGTTCGAGAGCATCTTCTACATCCCGCAGCGGCCGTACTTGTCCCGCGGCACGCTGCGCCAGCAGGTGATTTATCCCGATGGTGTGCGCGAGATGCGCGCCAAGGGTGTCACTGACGCGGATCTGTATGAGATTCTGTCCGTTGTCGAGATCGCCTCTGTTGTAGACCGGCCTGATGGCTGGGACGCCGAAGAGGAGTGGCGCGACGTGCTATCGGGCGGTCTACAGCAGCGCATCGCCATGGCCCGGCTCTTCTACCACCGCCCGCAATTTGCTATCCTGGACGAATGCACATCTTCTGTGACGCTGGAGATTGAGAAAGTCATGTACGAGACGGCGAAGAAGCTCGGGATTACGCTTATGACTGTCTCGCACCGACGCAGTTTGTGGAAGTACCACAAGAAGATTCTCCAGTTTGACGGCCAGGGAGGATACATCTTCACGGGGCTGGACTGGGAGCGACGGTTGAAACTGGAAGAGTAAGTGCACTATTACATTTCGCCACCATCTTTGACCTGCGGGCTAATGCATCCAACAGCGAGAAAGACGAACTCGAGCTCCAGCTCCGGGCTGTCCCAGAACTGCAGCGCCGCGTAGCCGAGCTGACGTCCTGAACAATCATGTATATACCGTCCATCCGTCAATCAGTCGTCTGTAGAAATGTATGATGAGCCCTTTTCACTTTTTGATCGTCTTACTCATCATCGGCATCTCAATTCGGGCTGGCTCGGGCCCGCAGCTTGAGTCTTCGCCACTCACCGACCACTCACCGCGCACACGCCCGGGCCGAGTTTTGCACGACATTGTAACAATTGTTCCACCCCGACCCACTCCATACTGTGGCTTTCCTCTCGACGTCATACCGGGGGCTTTATCTTGTTTGCCACGAAGGGGTTTTCCCTTATAGTTGTGGATGAAATCCGGTTTACAAAGCACATTGGATCCATTTTCTCTCTCAATTGAATCTCATCATTGTACATTCAACTCTCTTAAGTCCTTAATCTGCTCTCTCTCTCACTCATAAAACAAAAGAAAAAATGGCTATCTCCAACACCAATACCGCTAACTCAAAGCGAAATATCATCATTTTCTCCGGTATGTATGCGCCTATCAGCAGATCATTCACCTTGCCACCTCCCTCTCCTACCTACAGCAATATAAATTCAGCCCCAAAACTTGTTTTTTATTCTATTCTATTTTATTTTTAGAAAAAAAGGTACTAACAGAGAAAACCCCAGACTTCGATGGCACAATCTTCAAACAAGACACGGGCCACATCCTCTTCGATACACACGGCTGCGGCGCCGAGGCGCGCAACAAACTCGATGCGCAGATCAAGTCCGGCGAGCGGTCCTTCAGGGAGGTCTCCGAGGAGATGTGGGGGTCGCTGCATATCCCCTTCGATGACGGGTTCAAGGTGATGGAGAAGACGCTCGAGATTGATCCTGGCTTCCGGGAGTTCCATCAGTATTGCGTGGAAAACGGCTTTCCATTCCATGTTATCAGTGCTGGCTTGAAGCCTGTGCTGAGACGGGTATTGGATACCTTTTTGGGTGCAGATAGTGTATGTTCTTCTCGTCTTTCCTTCTTTTCTCTCTTTTCTTTAGTGTTTTGATTCCGTGTGGATGGTGCATGAACCACTTGCTCACAAAACCCGATTTGTATAGTCCGCCGCAATCGACATCGTCGCCAACGATGCAGTCATCAACCCCGACGGCTCACAATGGAAACCCATCTGGCGACACGACACCGAGCTAGGCCACGACAAGGCGCTCAGCGTAAACGAAGCCCGGGCCGAGGCTGAAGCAGCCTGTTCTGCCGGCGAAATCCCACTGATCGTATTCATCGGCGACGGCGTGTCCGATCTCGCCGCCGCGCGCGAAGCAGATGTCCTCTTTGCACGCCGTGGTCTGCGGCTTGAGGAGTACTGTCGCGAGCACGACATTGAGTATACGCCGTTCGATACCTTCTCTGATATCAAGTCCGAGATTCAGGCGATTAGTGCCGAGGATCAGAGTAAGACAGGTGGAAGCGGGCTGCCGGTTAGGTTTAACCCACGGGCTAATCTGTGGAGACGGATTTCCAGTAAGGAAGCGGTATGTTTTTGGTCATTTTCGTTTGCAGTGCATGTTGTGGATTCGCTAATGATCGATTAGGTTCCTACGCTTATGGCTGCTGCGACGCCTTCTAGGGAGGAGAAGATGTTCCTCTGGCCCGAGACATTCTCGGATTATAAACCGCAGACTATTCAGGAGGGCGATGAAACATCTATTGCTGCTTGAGCTTTTTGGCTCTCGCCTTGTGCTTTGTTACTTTCTTCGCTTGTATGCTTTGGGCTTGAGATTTGGTAGATAGATGGATAGATTGCATGGCCCAGTACATAATGCATATACACCGGATAATGCCTGGCACGTCTTGACTTGCTCTTTCCGTTTTAGTGCTCACTGCTTGCTCCCTGAGTAGAACTGAGCACGGCGCTGAGCGGCCAGGTCTGCTCACGGAGCATCACATAATTAGAATGGTCTGCTCACTGAGCACTCACTGACTGCTCACCTGAGTAACCTAATCCACTCACTGATCGCCCTATCCACGAAGATGGCCTTCCCGCCACTCTGCCTAATGAGTTCGTGGGTTTTGATGGCGCCTTCTTCGGGGATCTCAGGCCGCGCGATAGATTTCAGATCTGCACAAACCACAGAAGCGCCTTCAGCCGCAAGCGTGAGCGAGATACATCGGCCGAGGCCGGACGATGAGCCTGTGTCTATGGCGATACGTGATGTGAGACGACTGGTCATGATGAAAGAGAAGGTTGCAGCACTACAGAATGTGTGTTGCTAGACACAAACAATACTTTACAAGTGAGAGCTCGCTCTACCCAAAAGAATGGATCCATGATAGCCTTGGTGGCCAGCCAACCTTTAGGCGCTGATTCGGGAACCCGGGCACCGGCTTTGGTCGGGGATGGTCATTTCAAGTGAATCCTATGCCGGATTTGCTACTTTGCCCGCTGCTTCATTGCCTTCAAGTCCAAGCATCTAGGTAAGTCTCAGAATTGGTGAAGACTGTTTTGCGGTGGCCCTGCCTAACCCACACACTGCTGGCTTGTTCTGTGTTTCCTCCCTTCGACCGGAGTTCCTGGCAGGAAAGGAGTTCTTCATTTCTATATAAAGGAGCATAGTCAGTTAGTACGATACCCATTTTTTATATTTAATGGTGGTCTGGGCTATAGGCCCTTAAACCAATACGTGTAGTACTACTTTGGATCTTTCACTTAAAGGACAGCTTAACAATAGTAGATCATATCCATTCACGATTCATGTACTTCTACCATACATCTTATATCTAAGCTCGTTCTGTAGTGGAGGGCATGGAC
The DNA here is from genome assembly GCF_028828495.1 of Penicillium riverlandense. Lineage (NCBI taxonomy): Eukaryota > Fungi > Ascomycota > Eurotiomycetes > Eurotiales > Aspergillaceae > Penicillium > Penicillium riverlandense. Next base: position 5,247,455 of record NW_026643194.1, read on the forward strand.
GGCAACTACGAGCAAAGAGACAGTGCACGAATGCATTACCAGCCGAACTCGGCATGCTTGCCCTCATCATCGACAACTTTCAGAAACAGATCTTTGTTATCCCCTTCAACAGCAGCACGCGCGATAACTTTGCCACCCTGATCGGCGTCCTTATGGCCTTGGAATCCTCCAAACGCCGTCCGGCAGTATCCAGGCTCGACGAGAACAGTCGGGATATTTTCGTCTTGAAGCGTGATAGTGTCGACGGCTGCGAGCATATTGATGGCTGACTTGCTGCTGCGGTAAACCGGAACTTTGTACTTCCAGATGTTATACGGAGAGCTTTCCGTAAGGGCGACACCGAACATGCCCAGGCCGCTGGTGACAGTGACAATGCGGCGTTTCGGATATATAGACGCTCGGATCAGCGGCAGGAAGGTCTCGTTCATGACCGCGACGCCGAAAACATTCGTTTCGAACACGGCGCGGAGGTTCTCGCGGAGAGTGGCATTGTCGTTAGGAGAGCGATTAATGCCGGCGTTGTTCACTAGAACGTCGAGATGGCCGAATTTGTCCTTGACGATTGCAGCAGCGGCGAAGATGGACTCATCATTGTCCAAATCGATAACAACGGGGGTTAAGTTTGCAGAGTCCGAGCCAGTTTCAGATGCGATGACCTTGACAGCCTCGTCGGCCTTTGACTGCGAGCGGGCGGCAGCGACAAGGTGGTATTTGTTCGCTTGGGCCAGTGCTTTGAGGGCTTCGTGGCCAAGGCCCTGGTTGGCGCCAGTGACGAGGATAACGGGCCTAGAAGCCATGATTGAGTATAAACAGTGAAGCTTTTCGTTTGTTAGGTGTTATGGTGGTACCTATAGAGTAGCTGCCGTGATTTGATACTGGCATGCCTCCGGTGCGAGTCGGGCTTAAGTCGCCGGACTTTAAGTGGACTTTCGCCTATGCCCGGACTCTAGCTGAAACTGGTAACGTCGATGATTACCGAAGGTTGTTGTGCCCTGTCCCTTGGACCTCCACATTAGATCGCCAGAGAATGTGTGCAATAAGAGGCAAGGCAGCCCACCCCTCGGGCGAAATTCCACCTTTGAAGATCAGGCCAGTGGCGCCATTCCCGACTCTTTTGGACTTATCCTCTTTTCCTTTCTTGACTAGCTTAGATATAAGTAATATACAGATCATTTAACAACGTACACAGCTCGCAACCGTCCGCACCGAAAGCTGAATTATTCCCTGGTTACCTATCTGTAACCTTATCATCAAATAAGGTCCTTGCTGTGCCTCCTGAGGTCTCCACCAACGTTATGTTGTTTCTTTGTCTCAAGAAAGGTGCATAAAGAGTCCCCGACCGGGCGTTCCCGGTCCCACATAATGATACCCGTGTCCCCGAAACTCTGTCCTATTTTATACATGCCGGGTCGCTTCGAGCAGCAGGCTCTAGATGGAGTCCTAGTGGAATTCACTACCAACTGTCAAGGACATGACTGACCAGGCAGTGGCAAAAACAATCTCGTCCCCCGTGTGAGAGGCTGTTTCACAATAGCTTGCGCTTACCGACACGGATTTAGAATACTGGTGGAAGTTGACTGGTCCACAAATATCCCATATAATGGAGGCGGCTAGCTACCCAGCAATTGATTAATAACGCAATATGCTCTAGCAACAAGCCATGGTGGTCATACACATAGGATATCACGAGACACCATATTATCCTTCTTTAAAACGTACGTCAAGGTAACTAAGAAAATGGATCTCGGCACAAAGGGACGTGGTTTAATAGAGCAAATTCGCAACAACGTAATGACCAATTAGAGCTAGGAAGGAAGATAAATAATTATACGAATTTATGGTAATATCCTGAGTCTGTGTGCGTGCTGAAATCTACTCAGTGAGCCAGACCATGAGCGCCCTTATTGAAGCAACGGCAGCCTAGAGAGGAAAGCCTCACCTCCCAGGGAAAATCCGGTACGTATAGGTGCAGATCTGCCATGGTGATCTACACGTGACTACCGATTTGGCCCCCCCCTCATCATCTTTGCTAGCGCTACGCCACGTCATTCCCACGCATAAAGGGACATATCAACATCATGACAAGTGAAATCGACTCGAAGCCGTCGGAGGTGCCAAATGGCGGAGCAGATACCACAGCGACGATACCATCCGCGAGTGAGAACAGCAAACCGTTTGGTTCTAGAACCAATGCGCGAGTGATTAGTGATGATCTGCCATCCCCAGATGCTTGTCAGAAAGTCGAGAATTATACCGTACTGGATCGCAAGGGCAACGCTCATCCGTTCAAGAGTCTCTACGATGGGCCCGATTCCGCCTCCCGCGTACTAGTGATCTTTGTCCGGCACTTTTTCTGTGTGGTAAGCTACCTATATCTATCCTATTAGGCCTAGCTTGCTTAAGTTATAGTTATGAGTTACCTTTTTACTAATATTCTTCTACTACCGCAGAGCTGCCAGGAATTCCTTACTACCCTCTCAAATTCAATTCGACTAGAGGATCTAAAACGCCTGCCAGCCAGCACATCAATCTCTATTGTCGGCTGTGGCGACCCTAGTCTGATCGATTTTTATGCTACCAAAACAGGCTGTCTATTCCCAATCTTCGCAGATCCAACTCGCAAACTATATGATGACCTTGGAATGGTAAATTCTTTTTCTATGGGAACCCGCCCAGATTATATTCGCAAGAGTCTAGTACGAAATATCGTCGAGTCAATCGGACAAGCCTTAAAGCACATTCCTAGTGGGCTAGGAACCAAAGGAGGTGATTCTCGGCAGGTTGGCGGCGAGTTCCTCTTCGAACCAAGCGACAAGGGAGAAGGAAAGCAGTTGACCTGGTGTCACCGAATGAAAACGACGCGTGGTCATACTGAAGTCTCGGAGCTAGCGAAAGTCCTTGATCCAGATGGGAGCACTCTGCTATAGAAGGCTTAGAGGCTACCTGAATCGGGGGTTGCTGCTAAATCTTCTTGTGTGTGCGAGGGTAGTATCTGGGGCGAATGACGGTGTGATCATTTCGTAGTGCTTAGTTTGCTATGTCTACAGATGAAAATTGGAATGATCTCGCCATTAGTTTGATTCAAACCACTCCATACACTCGTAACAAAAATGCACCCTCGATTCTAATGTTCAAAGGTCGAAAGCCTTCTCACGCCGAATACATTTGTGAATGTAGGCACTTCTATTAAATTTCCTTAGGCTAGTAGATTTAGTATAGGCTATATGATTTTGAAAGTAGGGACGTAATACTCAGTTAGCAACCTTTTGTAGGATAAACCCCTTAGATCGGGCTTTCATTTAGAAGGTAAACCACATTAAAATCATAGGTGCATTAATCTTATAGGTCTTACACGAAAAGAAGCTTTTCGTTAAAGGTGAGCTCCTTAATATAGGACATAGTTATTGCAATTCGTACAACCTGTAGTATAATCAAACTTAGAGCGTGAGTTTAAACGCCTTTTCTTAACTATACTAGCTCTTCCTTTCTAAGATTAAGGATTTTCTAATCTCTTTTCTCCTGTACCTAGCGGTTTTAATATTACCCAAGTTCGAGGAGTTGTTACCAAACTAGCACCTTCCTATATTCCAACCTCTTATAGTTGAGAGATCCTTTATTATGGCTCTATTTAAGCTATTAGATCTAAGCCTATATTTCTACTTAGTGAGCTAGGGGGTGAGCACCGTTACGGAAAGGGCGGCCGCCCGGATTAGCAAGCCCCACCTGGCAGAGGAAATCCGCAACGTACAGGTGCATATAGAGTAAAATAAGCAGATGGATAAAAAGCAATATTAGTTCTGTAGTTATAATGAGGTAGGCATGAATGGAAAGAAACAAAGTCACCAACAGAAACACAAAACAAACACAACTTCTAATCCTTGTCGACCTCCAGCGGCTCCACATTCCAAATACTATCCGCATACTCATTAATCACACGGTCCGTAGAAAAGAAGCCCATGCGCGCAACACTCGTAATCGACTTAGCCAGCCACTCCTCCTGGTTCTGGAAGGCCTCATCCACCATCTCGTGCGTGGTAATGTAGGAGTTGAAATCGTCAGATACGAGATAAAAGTCGCCGTGTTCCTCGATGGATGCTGTAAGTGCAGAGAAGTCGCCCGCGTCGCCGAACATGTTGCCCTTGATGGCCTCGAAGACTTTGGCGAGATGGGGATCTATCTGGAACGTCTTGCCATAGACGTGTCGGTGGCGCAGGTCCTCGACGTCTTCGGCGAGGGTGCCGAAGAGGAAGATGTTTTGTTCGCCGATTTCGCGAGTGATTTCGATCTAGCTGGGTTAGTACGCGGCAGGAGAAAATATGCAGTAGAGAAATATTTACGTTGGCACCATCACACGTTCCGATAATCAGTCCCCCGCTCAGTACGAACTTCATGTTGCTTGTGCCGCTCGCCTCCGTTCCCGCTGTGGAAATGTGCTCGCTGATATCCGAGGCTGGACAGATCATCTCGGCTTTGCTGACATTGTAGTCCTCAATAAAGATGACCTTCAGTAGATCACCAACCTCCGCGTCATTGTTGACCACAAACGAAACCTTGTTGATCAGATGGATAATTGTCTTTGCCATCCAGTAGCCTGGCGCCGCCTTGCCCCCGAAGATCGAGACCCTAGGCACAACTTTCTTTCGCTCCTCGGGCGACATGGCCTTGATGGTGAGGTACCGATGAATCACTCCGAAGATATTCAGCTGCTGCCGCTTGTATTCATGAATACGTTTCACCTGCACATCAAACAGAGCGTCGGGGTTCACGCTGAACCCGGTCGTTTCCTTGATATACCGGGCCAGACGCAGTTTGTTTGCTGACTTGATCTCTGCCCACTCTGCCCGGAAATTCTTGTCATCCACAAAAGACTCGAGCCTGTCCAGAAGGGTCAGGTCGGTCAAAAATTCGTATCCGCCTAATTTTTCTGCAATCAAAGCGGACAGTCGCGGGTTGGCTTGGTGCAGCCAGCGTCTGGGCGTGATGCCGTTCGTCACGTTGGTGAACCGGTCTGGTCCATAGATCTCCACAAAATCTTTGAAGATCGTAGTCTTGATCAGATCCGAGTGCAGCTCTGCAACCCCGTTGACCTTGTGGGACCCGATAATGGCCAGATGCGCCATGCGGACCATCTTCGGATGCGACTCTTCGATGATAGACACTCGTGATAGCATTTCTCGGTCCTTGGGGAACCGCTGCTCAACCATTTGCAAGAAGAACAGGTTCACATCGTAGATAATTTGCAGATGGCGAGGTAGCAGATTCTGCAGTAACGGGACAGACCATTTCTCCAGCGCCTCGGGCAGCACGGTGTGGTTGGTGTATCCAAAACTTTTGGTCACGATGTTCCATGCTTCATCCCATTCGAGACCTTCTTTATCAATCAGAATGCGCTGCAGCTCAACAATGGCAAGCGTTGGGTGTGTGTCATTGAGCTGGATTGCCACCTGGTCCGGGAACTCGCTCCAGGCCCTCTTGGTCTTCTTGAACCGCCGAACAATATCGTACAGCGACGCGGCACACCAAAAGTACTGCTGCTTCAGCCGAAGCTCTTTGCCACGCTCTAAGTTATCATTCGGGTAGAGGACGGCGGAAATGCTCTCCGCCCTCTGCTGATCGGCCACAGCACTTTCGTAATCTCCGGCGTTGAACTTTTGGAAGTCAAACTCGCCACTGCTGGCCTTGCTGGACCATAAGCGGAGATTGTTGGTAGTCTTCGTGCCGTATCCCGGGATGGGAACGTCGTATGCCACGGCTTGAACAATCTCTGCGTCCTCCCATGAGTGCATGATCTTACCATTTTCATCTTGGTATTTGCGAACACAACCATAGAACTGGATATCAACGGTGATCTCATGGCGCGGGAATTCCCAGGGATTGTTGTCGAGCCAGTAGTCCGGGACCTCCATCTGGTAGCCATTTACTATCTCCTGTTTGAAAATGCCATACCGATATCGCAATCCGTACCCCCAGGCAGGGTAGTTGAGGGTCGCCATGCTGTCCAGAAAACAGGCCGCCAGGCGTCCCAGACCACCGTTGCCCAGTGCAGCGTCATGTTCTTGCCCGATGACATCCTCGATGCGGAAACCCAGATCCTTCAAGCCGTCTTTCGAACTGTTAGCCAGGTTCGTCCCACGGATCATCGCGCAATCCCACCTCGAGCTGCATCCTTCAAGCCCACATTCAACATCGCATTATCCAGCGCCCGTCCCATCAGGAACTCGAGTGACAGGTCTAGAAAGAACCAGTCAGACACACGATCTCCACGTGCCCAGCGTGCTGAAACCCACAGTAGACTCTTTTCTGGTCATTAAAGGTCTGGCGCTGTTGCGTCTTATTCCAATCGATGATCAATCGGTCTCGAAAAGCAAGTGCAGTTCCGGAGTACGCGGCACTGCAGGAGTCAGGAACATTGGCTGGCCGCATCGGAGAAATACATACCCTTCGTCGCAGTTGTACAGCGACCGAGCCAGCGTCGTCTCAATGTGACGCACAAGCTCCTTCTGCGGGCGAGAGTCAGTCGGAAAATTCAACGCTCCATCCAAATGTAGGGACCTGCCTCGAACTCTTCTCTGTTGTTAAATCCCGCCGCAGACTAGATCCGATTAGTGCCAATTCCTTCCATCATGCAGGTAAGCACTCGAGGAGGGAAGGCCATACATATTTCCGCCAGCTACACCACCCAACGCAGGCACCAGTCAGCTCGAACGAATCCACCATTAGGTCGGTATACTACTCACGCCTCGCGCAGGGGCTCTGGAATGCTCGCTTCCACGTGCTTGATCTCCGAGGGACCAAATCCGGTGAAGGTGCGCTTGTGCTTGGGGCGACTGAAGCCCGGACCGACAGGGCCGTGGAGATCAGCAATGGGCACGCCGACGGAAGGTCGTCGCTCGCGACGCTGCTCGGTGGGGGTAGCCATGGTTGAGGGATGGAATCAGATGGGGATGTGCTGGAGGGGAATGGGAAGATGGAGAAGAGAAAGAGAGAGGGAGCGAGAGAAAGATGGAGGGGCAATGAAAGAGGGGAAGACAGAAACAGGGAAGCCACATAGGATTACATCCTTGAAAGTGGTGACACACGCGGTCCTACTCTAGACTTCGTGATCGATGATGCTGGGTGGAGCGAGTGGATCCGATCGACGTAGTTTAGATTTCTCTGTGTATACTCTTTCTTCGTAACTCTGGTCTACATCCTCAACATCTTCATCTTGACCACCCTCATCCGCAAAGGTCTAGACTACACCTCCGCGCCGAGCCCAGATCTCCGGCACGGTCCAGGCCTGAGCGGGAGAGATCTCTGCTCGACGATGCAGCAACATGGCCCGAGCTGTCCGTGCGGGTGGGGAACTGCGACCGCGCCATTTCGTCCTCACCTCAACTACGGAGTGAGACAGAGGGACAACCCCCGTCTAGGCAGTCACTGGCTGCATGAAACGGATGACAAGGAACAGCACCAGAGCCAACATGGAGGAATTCATCCCGCTAAGGTTGGCGATCTTCCGCGCCACTCCAGCGGGGTGCGTCTTTCGTCAAATTCCCCGCAATGTGATCTTCCAACGATACAGGTGTACTTTGCTCGAGCCATTTTCAAGGGTATGAAGTGTCCTTCTGGTCTAAACTACTGGCTCTCCTCGGATGAGTATGCATCTGTTCCGATATTGCAGCCGATCGCACAGAGCTACTTGATGGCAAGAAACCGAATACCAAAGTCCTCTATCATGCCTCTATCGCATTCCCCTTCTGCACCACCGGATAACTCCACGAACCATTGCGCAGGCCTTCTGTCGGAGCATAGAACCGGACTAAAAAGCACCGGGTTAGCATAGACACTGCCAAGCAAAAACGCTTCACTTACGCATGAGATACAAGTCCCCTCCGCCCTTCGGAGCCGGGAGCCAACTATAACAAACGTCAGTCAAAGGTTATCCTCTCGCGCTAAAAGGAGTGGCCCCATACTTCGCCGTCCAATTCTTCGGAGGCGTCACATCCGCCGGCTGGACGAGCAGCTGGAAACTGCCATCTTCACGGGATGAGGCACTTGCGTCACCATAAACGCGCGATCCATCGGCGTAAGTGATATTCCCCTGCTTGTTCAGGGCATACCGACCCAGCGGATTGGGAACGAGATACTGTTCCGCGTCGTAGGCCGTCAGACTCCAGAACCCGGTCTTGTCCAGCGGCGGCTTGCTAGCAAAGGTGAAGATGTACGCCTGTTTCGGGGCTAGATGTAGGGTCGTGCTATTTGTGCCTGCGTTGTAGGATGGGTATAGAGCTTGCGATGCGTCGAGGCCAAGGTACCCGCTGTAAGCTACAAATGCGCGCATTGCATAGTTCGTGCCATAGTCACCCTGCGCCGAGGGTGCCAGACTGTTCCAGCCGTGGTTGATGGTGATGTGGTTCTGGGGTAGAGTTACTGCAGTGAGTATCTCCTTCTGAGAGGCGGTGTACGCGGCTGTCAGGTTGACGCCGTGAGGTGGCTGATAGCTTCCGTCTGGGTGGACGCCGGCTTCTTTCAGCATGCGGTTTACCCGGGCTCGGTCTGAGATGTCGCGCGGAGGATTGTGCGGTGCGATGCGGGCTGTTAGTTGCATGAGCTTGGTTGCTGGGTCGGAGGATAGGGAGGAGTTGAGCATGGAGATCGTTAGAGGTGGTGCGGTGGGTTGTTTGATCTTCTTCTCGACAGCGTGGAGATGGGACTGGTTCTGCAGAGCATGGAGCTGCGCCAGGTCTGCCGGGGTGCCTTCTTTGACGGCGTACCGGGTGACGATGATGCCGTATGGTGTTGGGGCGTTGACATAGCCCTGGATGTGCCTGTCGCACTTCACCCGAGAACCTTTCTCTTTCTCGCCGCAGAGCTGGACACCGGGCTTGTGGTCATGGTCTGCGTTATACCGCAAGATATACGTGCCAGCTGTGCTGTTCGTCACGCTGCCGATATTGGCGTAGTTGTTGGCATACCTGGTAAATCCTCAGCAATCAACAAAGCCACGTACCCAAGGCCTTTATAGGTGCTCACGCATCGTAGAAAGGAAACACCCAGTACCGATCCTCGACGACGGGGACGTCAACAAGCACGTCATGGTGCGATAGATCAATAACAGCAGTCGAGTATAAAGTGTCCACATTGGGGCGCACAACGTCGTGGAAGGCTGATGTGGCTAGTTCTCTCATATGTTTGAAGCGATTGGTGCCCTTTACCTCTTCGAGAATGGGGACGGCGAAGTGGACGAGTGGGAGGAGCGGGTATCCATACTGGATTGACAGTCAATATATATTTCGCAAAAGCATCAAGGCTGGTGAAACAACATACGGTCAGAGTAAACTGCGTGGCTTCGTCCACACCTGCCGAGGCACAGGTGGATACCCCACAGACAGTGGCAGCGAGCAATTGCTGCAGCTTCATAATGCTCGGAAATTAAGTTAGTTGGAGGTTGGATTCGTGAGAGCACTGCCCTGGGTATTCACGCAATAAATACTCCAGACGCTCAGACAAGCTAAACGACCGAGGAATGGCTGCCGGTGGCTATCGGCTGCGGTCAACTTTAAATTGATGCAACACTCATGCGGGATCTCCCATTATTCGTCCAATCTCACTGGATAGGTCCGCAATTTCCATCTCCAGGGGCAGCGCATGGATCGCTTCGGCAGCTTCGGCATCGGCAAGTTCGGCAAGCAAGCGAATCCCCGCTTCTTCCTGTCCGCAATCTAACCAGAGAAGGCTACTTGAGGAGAAGAGACTAGTACTGACGAAGCGACGAGGGTTGAGCACAAAGGGTAAGTTGATAATTCGGGCGGAGCCACTAAACCTAAAGAACCGCTAAGTCCCAAGTGTATGAAACCAAGGACCGAGGAATAAATCCCAACAATTCGACGCTGGTAAAGTTCACAGGGGAAAAAGAAAAGGAAAAAGAGAAGAGGCTGGAAAAGTACCACATGCATCGAAGCGCTTCAAATCATTGGAGAGAAAAAAAGGGTGGGGCAGGGAAGCAGCGCAGGGAAGCAAGCGAAACCCATAATATGCAACAGAAAAGGACGGCCAGAAATAGAAACAAAATAGAGAAAATAAGTATGTCATAAATCGATGGTGGGTGGAATAGCCCCCGCAGGGTATTCGAAAGAAAATAGAGAAATCAGATCTCCCAATCAGGATGGGAAGCCTCAGAGGACTTTCTCTTCCAAAAGGGATCGCAGTCAAAGGAGGTAGGGCGTGGATATCCAACAGCCCTGTTGCTGAGAAACAGAAACCCGGAGGGGAATATATAAGTCACGCCCACGCCGGGGACACAGACCAAAAGAGCAGCAGCGCCGTCAACGCCTGCAAGTGAATCCGGGAACAAGAGGAGCAAAAAAGAAGCCGAAGATAGATATGTGTGGTAGGAGGATAATCTGGAGCAGTCAAGAAGTAAGGGTATCGATCGGTCTCCTCTTCCGAACGACGAGCCCGAGTTCCGCGTGAAAAGGCGTGCACCACCTTACAAAATACCCGAATCTATCAAGGCATTCTGCAAGATGGTCTCTTTAACCGCGGCAAAGACCAATCGAATGTTGGTGGTATCGGTGGCTTGGGTGAGGCTGGAGGACAAACGTTAGAGACGAGATGCCGGGAGAAAAAGTGGGGACCTACTGTGGGTATAGATTCAGATGTGCTCGGTTCACCTGGTTGAACCGCCACAGAAGGTACTTTGCGGCGCGATTGACATCGTTGCCGCCTGAATAGTCGGGGAAATAATTGCTGAGGGGGGAGCGTGGAAGCTTCTGTCGGAAGAGATCGACTTTGTTCAGGAAGAGAATGATACTCGTGCGCATAAACCATCGGGAGTTGACCACGGAATCAAAGAGTACCAGACTCTCCATCATGCGATTCTGGGAATCTGTCAGCCTCGCTGCCTTCGATTTAAGGGGCATTCCACTGGTCCCTTACCTGGTTGCTCTCCTCCAGCAACATCTGGTCATACTCGCTTAATGCCACGCAGAAAATAATCGATGTCACATTCTCGAAGCAGTGGATCCACTTTTTGCGTTCACTGCGTTGACCCCCAACATCAAACATGCTGTGAGGTCGTTAGTGACATGTCCAAGCTGACTAGGCAACTGGGCCGACATACTGGATGCTCAATTGACCCATCGTGAATCGGGTCTCGTAGATACCGGTGGTCTTGGTACGTGCGCGAAGCACATCCATGACATTCGGGATATAATCCGGGGCAGTTATTCGCTTTGCTTCCTCGAAGAAACTGAACGACAATAAGCAAGCGCGCGCATTGGAGGACACAACAAGAGAACTTACTATGGTGCGGAGTCCATCAGGTAAAACTCGTTTTGGTGTTCCAGCGCCATTGCTGTACAGGGGTCATTCCACAGATACGTGATCGCATCGCCGACTTTTCCGTCGAGCGGCGTATTGGGATCGGGGTCCACATTGTAATCTTCCAGGAAGGTAATGTAGTCTTGGACCTTTTGGCTGGTGGGCTCGAGCTCGAAGCGGTGGTAGGCCTCGATCAGCGATTTCGCGCAGTCCAGGAGGTTCTTGTAGACGGTCAAGCGGTACAGCGCCAGCTCTTCGACGGTGTAGCCATTTTGGTGAATGATCTTCATCTGCTTCACAATGGTCGACTTGCCACTTTCCCCGGAGCCTGTGGAACAGGGTTAGCCCACGGTCAGGGGAGCTAGCTTTCCCCGCGATTTGCGACACTCACCCAAGAGTAAGATCTTGCATTCTCTTCGTAGCCGCCGGGAATCTTCCTCCAGCTTCCGGTCGATCATCTGGCTTCTCTTCTTCTGTTCCGCATCTTCGGTGGACTCCGAGCTGAAACACAGCCCCATGGTGAGAGATAATTTTCCGTCAACAACCGACACAACGACCCATACACTGCGCGCAGAAGGTTATCGGGAACAGCCCGTCCGAAAGGCTGCCGGGGGGTTGTGGGCGCCCAGGATAAGACTGGAAGACAACCGCCCACCACCACGGAATTGACGTGACTGGTGAAACCCCCGATGGTTGGGGAGTGGTGAGAGATAAGATCGGCGCGATGGGAATCGTGGTGTCTGGAATGAACGTGGGCGGTGGAGAGGCTGGGTGGTGGTTGGTACTGGGGGAGGTCGAGGGAGTTGCGGGGGGGCGAAATCAAACGGGTCGCCGGTAAGACAGGAACGGAGGGGGGCGGAGGGAGGATCGTGGAGAGAGGAGTCAGAAAGGGGCGAGAGCGGTCGAGACAGAGCGTGGCTGAGAGGGAGGGAGTTGAGGGGGGGTTGGGAGGGAGCTAGTCAGTCCGTCCGAGCTGGAGAGTGAGAATGGAAGAAAGAAAGAAAGAGGCAGTGGTGGTTGGTGCGACGAGCGTCATGCTGGGGAGAGAGGCTCACGGGGAATAATACAGTATGTAAGTAAGTATGTAATCACCCCCAACGCGGTCAGACTCGGGGGCCTGGGTGAACCCGGAGAACTACACGGCTGAATTGGTTGGACCCGGGCGCCACGCAATTCATTTGAAAGGGTGATGGTGATTCCTCTTTTGCCCTATTAAGGTGGGCGCTAGTCGAGACAGGATACACTAGCTCTCCGCTAACTACACTCAGAGAGGATACGGTAAATGATAATTAGGGGGGTGCATGGTTATTATTCCTGTTGGATGCAAAGGAAGTGGTGACGCTTGGAGCCTGGTGGCCTCAGGCACCCCAGGAACGTGGGCCTCGACAACGTGCCGCTGGATATAAAGTGGGTGGACGCGACGAGGAGTGCACTCACCAAGAAAGGTCTTGGTTCAGTGGGTTCAGGTGTCTCACGGCGATCTTGCGCAACGAGAATACACCAGAGGCGAGGCGGTCAACCACGGCGTCGGAGGGTGAGCTCCGTGGAAGTCTCTTCCGGGGAGGTGCATGATTGCGAAGAACCACCATCCCGATTGAACACCGTAGGGGCCGTCGAGGGCGATTATTCGTCAGTAGGGAAATAGACTACACCTTATGAGTTTCTATGCCAGTCACTGGTCGTGAAATACTGCCCCAAACCGGTCGTTCTTAACCAACTGGATGCTGAGTCAGCCACGCAGAAACCTGCTCGGTCGCGGACGTCATCGTCCTTGTTTTCTCTTCGTCGTTGCGCCTCGTTTCTTCCCCCACATCACGACGTGAATTCCCCTTTTTCCCTTCCTTTCCCCCTTTCAGTCTCTCTTTAATCCTCATTCAAGATGGCCGAATTCGTGCGCGCCCAGATCTTTGGCACCACCTTCGAGATCACCAGCCGGTGCGCAATGGCCCCCCACCTGACGTCTATCCCGACAGAATCACTGACCTCGGCTCTTCTAGGTATACGGATCTCCAGCCGGTTGGAATGGGTGCATTTGGCCTGGTCTGGTAGGTTTCGCCACCCGCGAGCGCGTCGCAATTGCCACGGCGCAGGCTAACCGGAATGCGATCCTGATAGCTCGGCGAGAGACCAATTGACAGGGCAGCCGGTCGCCGTCAAGAAGATCATGAAGCCCTTTAGCACCCCGGTGCTCTCCAAGAGAACCTACCGCGAGCTGAAGCTGCTCAAGCATCTGCGACATGAAAACGTCCGTCTCCCCATCGCGGGGTCACATGCACCAATTCCACTGACCATCCACACAGATCATTAGCCTCAGTGATATCTTCATCTCCCCCCTAGAGGACCTGTACGACTCCCCGATTTTTGAGTCCCACTGAATCATGGACTAATGAATGGCCGCAGCTATTTCGTGACCGAACTTCTGGGGACCGATCTCCACCGCCTACTGACTTCCAGGCCGCTGGAGAAACAGTTCATTCAGTACTTCCTGTACCAAATCCTGGTAAGTTGGAGTCACTATGGCATCCAGGCCCACCCACTGACGGGTGGCAGCGTGGGTTGAAATACGTTCATTCGGCCGGTGTGGTCCACCGAGACCTGAAACCCAGCAACATCCTTATTAATGAAAACTGCGATCTCAAAATTTGCGATTTTGGCCTTGCCCGCATCCAGGACCCACAGATGACCGGTTACGTCTCAACCCGGTACTATCGGGCTCCCGAGATCATGCTCACCTGGCAGAAGTACGACGTGGAGGTGGACATCTGGAGTGCGGGCTGCATTTTTGCGGAAATGTTGGAAGGAAAGCCGCTGTTCCCCGGCAAGGACCACGTGAATCAGTTCTCGATCATCACGGAGCTTCTGGGTACTCCTCCGGATGATGTGATCGGAACCATCTGCAGCGAAAACGTGAGGAACGCCAGTGCGCAGCCATTCTTCATGATGCTAATCTCGTGGAATCTAGACTCTCCGATTTGTCAAGTCGTTACCAAAGCGTGAACGCCAGCCCCTCGCAATGAAGTTCAAGAACGCGGATTCCGATGGTATGTGATGGGTGGAAAATTCTCCAGTTGGCCTTGTACTGACATGCTGCAGCCGTGGACATGCTCGAGCGTATGCTGGTTTTCGACCCGAAGAAGCGCATCCGGGCCGAGGACGCACTAGCCCACGCCTACCTGGCACCGTACCACGATCCGACAGACGAGCCGGTCGCCCAGGAGAAGTTCGACTGGTCGTTCAATGACGCGGATCTGCCTGTTGACACCTGGAAGATCATGATGTACTCGGAGATCCTCGACTTCCACAACATCGATCAAAACTCGGAGGCAGGCCAAATCCTGGTAGAGAGTGGCGTACATGGCAACCTTCAAAACTCCTTCGCATAGTGGCTCACGGCATTGGGCGAGTTCGTTTTTGGTCCGAGGCTTTTTGGGAACCTCCCGTCATATATTTGTTTGTTTGGTTTCTTCTTTTTTGCAAATCTGGCGTGAGAGCACCTGTGTTTGATTGGAGGCCATTTATTTATGTCCATAGTATGGCGTCGTCAGAGCTGGTCGGTTGGTGATCGGAGAAATAATAAAATTCACTCGTCTTGCTCTATTTCTGTAAACATACACCGCCTAGCCCCGATCAACCATATCGGGTGTGTTGGTGTCGATCGAGAGTGCGAATTTGTTACACTCTGGGGCATCAGATCATCTCCTAACTACCACTACCTACCCTTCCCTCCCTGTACTCTTCCTCGCATACCCCGAACCCCGTTTACCTTATCGACCCCGACCTGGTCTCGTCCCACGTCATCTCCCTCTCGACCTCGTGTCGCTCGTCGAGATGGGCGCCCCGCACCGACAGGACCCGATTGTCCTGGTGATTGACTTTCACCATGCGAGGTGGGTGTCTTTGCAGACACTTGGATCCCAGAAAATTACTAACAGGACCTTTCCGGGTGCAGGGGTCCGGAAATCGAATTCACCGTCGGCGACGAGGGGACAGACCCCGCGGCAGAGAACGACTGGTCTCTGCTGCCATTCATGGCCTTGTCGGATGGAGCACACCTGTAAGCAGACTGCCTTGCGGTCAGCGTGCTCCTCGAAGACTCAACTCACATGTACTTTCAAGGTCGACCGAGGAATTCTCCTATTTCACCCTCTGCCGAAAGGAATCCTCCACAGCCCCCGCCACGTCCCTGTTCGGTATCGCCTGCTCCCGCCAGATAGACTCCAATCGCCTGATCAATCGCTCGCCGGATGTGACGAGGTCAACGGTGCAGAAAGCTGTGGTGGTAGTGACAGATAGTCCGCAAAGCGTGGGACAGCTGCGGGAGAAGCTCTCGGTGGTGACCTCGGCTTGGTTTGCACAACGGTACGGCCACAGTCGCTGTTCTTGTCAAGATGCAAGCTATGAATTGGAATGAGTTATACTGACCCGTGAGTAATAGGGATTTCTCGGATATTGAAATCTTGAAGGTAGGCCCTACGATGAATCCTGTTGTTGAAGGATCGTTTACTAAACTGGCACGTAGAAATTCCGGGAGGGTCTCCGATTGAGTTTGCTGAATGATGATGGCGCGAAAGATCAGACCTTGGGTAAGATGCCCGAAGGAATTACGCGGGTTAAGCTGATCGACAACCCAGGTCTATCTCTCCGGGAGATGATTCGTGAATTCAAACACCAGACCCTCGTTCTCTTCAAGGGACTATTACTGCAGCCCAAAATGCTCTTCTTCGGCTCTCGCTGCGAGCGCCTGTGCATGATCCAGTTCTCATTAATCTCTCTAATACCAGGCCTCATACACAGCCTCCAGGACTGCGCAGACCCGGCATTCGACAACTATGCGCAGACTGTGGAGAAGCCAACATCGCTCAAAACAAGTGACCGAGCTTCTCGTGGGTCAATCGAATTGTACCTGTGGATCGTGTGCTAACTGTCTCAGTGTTGGCCTACATGGGCCTACCATTACAGATATTCGGAAAGGTATAGACCATTCTCTCCATGCGTTTGAAGGTCTGATGTCTAATTCTTTCTCTAGGGGAGCATGTTTGGACCGTATACACCTCTTCAGCAGCTAGATCTGCTGGCGGATGACGGAACAAAGTCGTACGTGGTGGGATCGACAAACTCGCTTCTTCTACAACAAAAGGACCGATACAGCGACATCTTGATCAACGTAAGGCATTCTTTGGGTGTGTTTTCTGGCGATGCTCATCGTTGTGTTTTAGCTCGATGAGGACACCATCACCATTCCGTCAATTCCGCTTCGAACCGCTCTGGCTCTGTCTGTAGCTGACCGGCGCTGGATCGACCTTTTGACCCAAATCGTCAATGAAACCTGGGATGAGGCTCACCCGAATCAACCCAAAACCCATGGATTCATGGGGTCGGAAGAGTTCATTCGACTTCAGTTTGAAGAGTACCTTTTGGCATTGCTCTCTTCCATGAAATATCACGAAGAGCTCTCATCCACGTCAGGGGATTCTGCCAACCGAGGCCGAGCGCAGCTACAGAACTTCAACATCGAAGGAGATCCCGCGCTCGACTTCAATCCGGATTTCCTGGCCCAGTGGCAGAAAACCGCCAACTACGCCCTATTCACGCGCCTCACCTCTGACGCGCTCTTATTCTCCATCACCGAGCCGAAGCACCCTAGTGCGGGCGGGCTGACGGTGGACGACATCCAGCGCCGATTATCACAGCAAGTAGCCGATCTTCATCTGGATGAGCGGGTGCGCGAGGGCCGGGAGGCGCTCAATCGCCACCTTTCAACGGGACAGAAGAGAGTGAGCGCCGCGTTCAACAGTTTCTGGTCGGATATCGAATCTATGCGCGAAGCCCAGAAGAAACGGAACGAGGAAAAATCCTCACCATCGCAGCGCTCCTCCACTGACAAAGGTGGCCCAGGGTCCCCATCATCCGATTCCAATACCGACACCTCTGCAGGATGGTTCGCCGGCCGGCGAGCAGGCTCCATCGACGTCTCTCAAGCCCAAGCCTCCGTAAACGCAGCCGGCCAGAGAGCAGGCTCATATCTCAGTTCCTGGGGTTCCTGGGCTAGCGAGAAACGCCGCGAATGGCAAGACAAACGCAGCGCCTCGCCTAGCGGCAGTGGCGGGGGCATGACCACATCCCCATCCGCACCGACTTTGGCCGTGGTGACCGAGGCCGTCGAGTCGGACCGCGGCCGCCGGCGCTCCATGCACCGACAAAGCGAGGACTCCGACGGTCTGAACCGCAGTCTCAGTCGTCGCAAGCGATGGAGCAATATCCTCCTCCGTCGTGACAGCGGCGAGTTCGCGACGCAGAAACGTGACGAGAGTCTCGGGCCGGATCCGTCGGGCCTTGATCAGCCGTATCCGAAATCGCCTCTTTCGAGGGGCTTCCCGGCGTACGAGACTGAGAGCGAAGACAGAACGAAAGATGTGGAGCCAGAATCACAGCCCGTGGACGAAGATGGCTTCTCGGCTGTCCCTCTCTCTTCCAATGAAGGCCTAGGAGTTGACTTGAAGAAAGATGAGGGTGTGACCCAGGAGGAGCCGGGCACACTACACATCGCCGAGTCTACTCCTGAGAACTTTACGGAGAACGGATCCCCGAATCCCAAGTAATTTTTGTTTTTGCCCACTGTGGAGTGCATTCATTTCACTTGGTTATATGCACATATACGGAACATGTAGACATTGCATTGCATTATATCTTTGTTGCACGGCTTATCCTTTTTTTTTCCCTTTGGTTCTGAACTCTTGTCTTCTTTTCTGTCTATAATGATATCCTGCATTCGTCGCTTATATATCCCCTTCCTATTAACGCCAGCCTGTGGATGGACGTCCCGAGGAGTGCTCATTGATAGTACATATATCAGGTGTTTTATTTTCCATAAGCGGATTCGAGAAGTAGAACTAGGAAAATTGATTGATAATTCTGTTGACCGTAATCTTGTCTCACGATTCTAACTCCGGGCCAAATACGTACATTCTGATGGAGTAACTAACGCTTCGGCATGCGCATCAGCAATATATATAGCAATGTGCGCCTGTCAGACCGTTCATATCCATTAATGGAGACTTTACACATCAGTCCAGAAGTAGATCACTGCACGGCTGGAATATTGGTTGTCCATGTCGTCAAATAGACCTCGTCAGGCATAGACCGGAGACTGGAGAGCGCAAGTCCCATAATCGTAAGTCGTGACAAACAGTAGACCAGACTGGTAGTATAAAGAACAAGCAAGTTGACTGCATTCGGGAGGAGGCTTTTCTGTGGGAAGATGTTCGTCCTTGCATTATCGATGAGCCTCTTTGGGCCGAGCCCTAGCTGTCGGATGCAGAGTTGCATAAAGTGGTCCCAAAATTCGTCTGGATGGTTAAAAAAGTGCCGGGCACCGTCAGATGGCAGAGTACGGTCACTGGCGGAATGATCGAATTGTCCATTTTTAATGATGCCGGCTCTCAAGAGGTTGATAATGTCATCCCAAATATAAGCGCAGGATGCAAATATGTCACTGTAAAGTTTCTGCGCCTTGCCACTTTCTGTGTCAGGGTTGTTGTAGATTTCTTCCAATTCCCTGGTAGCTTGCAGAAGCTGGGCGTTGTCAGAACGGTCCCATGACATTTCTCGTAATATCTCGAGAAGCTTGCGCATGAACTCGCGTGGATCGCCTGCTTGGATAGGGATCTGCGCGAGAGGAATTGTGATGAGGCCGACTACGGGGATTGTTATCGAAACCACGGTTGCAATCCTCCATAGAAGCTTTTCGACCACCGTGGGGAATTCAAAGTTCCATGCTATAATGTGTAGACATCCAAATGCTGCGGACAGGACAGCTAAAATTGGGATTGCTGTGCGTGCTGTCTGCGATGTTCCCAATGGGAAGTTGTCGTTCCTGATGCGGTAAACATTGGGGCTCGTGTAGCCTTCCAAGTTTGAGACCATCTTCCAAAAGCTGTCGTATGTTTTCTTGAAGGAAACCGCATGGGGAAAGTCTTTGTGTTTTTTGACAGTGATGGGTACGTCCACCTTCTGAGGCTTGTACAGATAGAGGGCGTAGGTGCACAGACCACAAACAGCGAGGCCGAAGGTGAGCGTCTCCAACTGCGTGAAACGGAGGTTTCGAGTGGCTCTGACTATCAGGGAAAGGACGAGTTGTGCTATCTGCAACACAGCGAGTCCCTTTGCGAATAAATCGTGTTTGCCTTTGTCCATGATATCTTCTTCTCTGATTTCGGGCAAGGAGTAGCACGTGGATTCTTCGGCATATTGAGACGCTGTCAAGGGGAAAGAATTCTCATTCTCCTCGTAGAATAAACCACCCATATTAGCAAAATAAGAATGAGTGAGTGTCCATATCGGTCCATCTTGGCCCACGTGCTGTGCCTCGATATTCTGGTCGTCCATCTCTTGCTGGCCCTTGCGAGCGCCGCGCGAAAGAACAAACATTCTAATCAGCCATGGATATTTGGCTACTTGGTTGTCCGTGCGGTCTTTGATCATTTCAGTTGCTTGAACAGCCATGATGAGCTCAAAAAAAGCATGCACCATGATGAACTCGGGAAAAAGGATTGTGATCGCCATCCATTTGCAACTGCGCAGTAGCCGCCGGACTCGCCCATTATTGCTGACCATTAATGCTGCCACAGAGTATGGCGGTGGACCTGGGACATTTAGGTGCTGGATGCTCCAGGTACAGGCAAAAATGGTGGTTGCGCAACTCGAGACGATGTTCCAAGTTCCCCGGCGTCCAGGACTGCTCTGCCACCCGACTGCGTGCACATTTTCTGGATTCTCACTTGCCGCAAGAACTGGTCCATAAGCAGTCGAAATCAAGAAAAGTAATACTAGAAACATGGCTAATGTTCAAAAAGTTCAAGCTTGGGAGCTGAAGATCCTCGATTCTCCAGCAAGCCAGACTCGGGGCTAAATAAGACAAGGTTATTTTGAGATTCGCAAGTCAACGCCAATCCATGTTGGATGATTTGCCCAGGCGGCGCCTTTCCCAGGCTGCATCCTGCATTTTAATAATTACCCAATAGTTTTGGTCCTTTATATCTGCGGTAGCGGCGGGGTACGTTGTTTTTGGGAAACTTCAAAAGCCACCGGCTTGCCCGAACTGACGTGTCCTGAATCTGACAGACAGCTATTACCCACTTGGCTTCCGGGTCTTTTTGGTGCAGATCTGGACCCCGTAGACGAATCGAACATTTCAGATGACGGGAATGGAGTGAGAAGAGTACTGGAAAAATCAAAGAAAAAGCCTTGATTACTTGATATTTTCAATGCAGTAAATATACCTAATAGCTTCCATCCAGGACTCTCATTCAGGGTTGTTAAGTGAGGGAGTGAAGGATATGATCCTGTACCAACTGTTCCATCGGCAAAGAACGCCTAGTCTGCAGTGACGTGGCTTGCCCAACTCAAGCTGATAACTATCCAATGGAAGGTGCATACAAGAAATGCATCATGCAAACTACCCAACACAACGAGGCGACGAAACAGCCAACTGAATGTTTGGTAAAGATGAAATTTGCGGCAGGGCTCTCCAATCTCGTTGACACCAGACCATATATCAGCTTGAACACTTCCAGTATCCTCCGTCTACCTTCCGTTATTCAACCCCGCTCGGGTTCTCATGCAGATCGGATTGGTAGACATGGGTTCATTACAGTAAGGAGATTTTTTGCCCAGGCTTGATAATACGTCTCATTAGACTGGACCGTACTCACCATTTTCACCAGCTCAAAACCATTTGCCGAAGCAAAGGTGTCAGAGAAGCCGGGCCAAGGAACAACAAAGCATGGCACAGAGATAATACATTTAGCCGCAAGCGGTGATAAACAGAAGATGCAGCAAAATATCGACAGCGGGTGCGATGTGTCAATTACAGATGAGCGCAGTATGTCAGCGCTGCACTGGGCAGCCTTAAACGGGCATACGCAAATTGTGGCCCTCTTATTGCAAAATCAACCCAATCTTACCTCCAGCCAAGATTCGTATGGAAGGACGCCAATGCACTGCGCAGCGGAGAACGGCCACATTGAGGTCGTTCAGCTGTTGATCGACAATACTGACTCCCAACTGGACTTTGGCGACAAATTCCAAAGAACGGCGCTACATTGGGCTGCTGAGAATGGTCACAAAGAAGTCGTCGATATTTTGCTCGAAAAAGGGGCCAAGGCAACCTCGATTGACAAATTCAAGCAAACAGCATTGTCTAGAGCAGCGTGGAGGGGACGGGACGACATAATGAAGCTATTGCTCGAGAAAGAGACCGGAGTTGATAACATAGATCAGAAAGGACGCACTGCCCTGCATCTAGCAGCCGAGACCGGTCATGTCGCAGGAATTGAGATGTTGGTCAGACATGGAGCCAGGATCAACTTTCCAAATTCGGAAGGACGCGCGGCTCTACACCTGGCAGCTCAAATGGGGCATAAGGAAGCAGTAGAATTGTTGATTGGAGAAAACGCAAACATCAATGCAAAGGATTTATACGGCGACGAAGCTTGGGCTGTGGCATTTGACAAGGAGCAGGAAGAAACGGCAAAATTGCTTTGTTTGGCTTTTGTGGAGAGCCTGAAAAGGCAAGGCTCTACGCTTGAATTGACAATTGAAAATATTACGGATGGGTGGCCGACTATCTGGAACCAACGATCGCTTTTCACGTCAGAATACAAAATTGGGCTCGAAACAGGGTTGGAAATATGCATAGATAAAGCATACGGTCGCACTGGCTCATACTTTCACGAGGATGAAACACAGCTCTCGGACGCAGCAAAATCTGGCTCGTTGGAGAGGGTAAACCTTATCCTGAACCAGGGAGCCGACGTCAATGCTAAGTCAAAACATGGTCACCCAACAGCAATCCAGGCCGCAGCGAAAGCCGGCCATATTGAGGTGGTAAAACTTCTGCTTGAAAAGGGGGCTGATGTCAATGCTAAACCCGGAGATTTTGGAGTCACAGTACTCCAGGCCGCAGCAGACGAAGGTCATCTTGAGGTTGCAATGCTCTTATTAGATTGTGGTGCTAACGTCAATGCCGAGCCCATACGCGATGGAGGGAAAACAGCTCTTCAGTTCGCTGCGGCAGCTGGACATTTTGAGATGGTAGAGCTTCTTCTTTGTTACAATGCCGATATCAATGCCGAGCCAGCTCATCATGGAGGAAGAACAGCAATCCAGGCTGCAGCTGGGAGTGGCCACCTCGGACTGGTAGAGGTTCTCCTAGCCAGAGGAGCCGATATCAATGCTCAACCTAGCGAATATGGAAGAACGGCTCTCCAGGCGGCGGCAGAAGGCGGTCATTTACAAGTAGTACGATTTCTCTTAGACCACAATGCTGATACCAATGCCGAAGCGGCATCTTATGGAGGAAGGACAGCAATCCAGGCTGCAGCCGAAAGCGGCCATATCGACGTTGCAAACCTTCTTCTAGACAGGGGAGCTGATGTTAATGATAGACCTAGCAAAGATGGGAAAACGACTCTCCAGTTTGCAGCAGGGGCGGGACATCTTGAGATGGTAAGGTTGCTTTTGGACCGGAGAGCAGATGTTCAATCTTCATGCGAAGGAGCCATCCAAGCAGCCGAGGAAAGCGGCCATCAGGATGTGATAGTACTTCTTTTAGAAAGAGTTGCAACCGGCGACGCTTTTTGAAAAGCCGTCTCTGGACTCCTCGAGAGCGGCGTTCTCCCCCTCCCTACTACTTGAGGTGTGCATAAAATTCGTTCACAGTCCTGGGAAGCGTGTCAAAACAATCAACCTGTCAGACGCTTTTTTTCGGCATATAAGCGAAGCGGGTCCATGATTCAAAACAATGCCGAGTCCCTTGTTTCTTGAACTTCCTATAGCAGACGTCTTATCAACAAGTTAACAATTGCTCTGCCGCTACTTTCTTTGTCTTTTTGGTCAAACTCGCACCAGAAGTCTCTCTCTCTCTCTCTCTCTCTCTCTCTGTGCACAATTTCTGTACATACATCCGTAGCACAACAATGTTGGACCATCCAATCTCGAAATGGCCCCATAATTCCTTCAGTCGAGCTGCTCCACCCTGGGAAACAGGGCTTGTCCCTTATGGATGGATCTGCGGATTTCGAGATACTAACAATAATGGAACCATGGATACGATAATAATGCTCCACAGCCCGGTGGGTACCTCCGATTAGAAGGACAACAATTTCAAGTCGCTATCTGAGAGGGACGAATAGCAACCAATGGGGAGGCGCCAACTAGGGCGCCAGGGCGTGCGTCTCTAATTCCCACGAGCTGGGACAGCGGGACGTTTCTGGGATTAGGACAAAGTAGCAAACCTAAAGATACGAGAACCAGTCGGCTGTAGGGAAATAAAGAAACAAAGAAACACAGTCATTTGCTGCTGCTTTATCACCCCTACTGCTGATGAGCATCGAAAACCCGAGGCCACATTAAGAATTCTTATTCAGGTCGGGCACAACGGACCATTTTTCGTTCCCATAGGGCGATCCGGATTAAAATCCTGGTTAATACTTTGCACTTGAGTAAAACGACTAAGGACACCGGGACAATGGCAATGGAGTGATCGACTGGAAGAATGTTGTAACCGGCTTTTGAAGGGAGTCGGAAAAAATCAGGGTGAGGCGTCTAGAACGGGGCCTGTTACGTTGTGCCGTGCGCCAATCGACGCCCTACAGGCTAGTTAGGGCTTCCTTCTACTGCTCCGTAATGTAATAATAAACCGGGTGATCTTCAATAATGTGCAATAACTCACCTCAAGATTCGCGTCAGGGAAGAGGTGGTGCAGGGAACTGGTAGTGGAGACAATTAATATCTTGAGCAATTACTGTTGAACGTCCTCTGCACAACAGCCGGTTCGCGGGAACAGGGTCTGGGTGAACAAGTTTGTGTCAGGGATGCTCGAAGGATTGTGGCTGCGACGCGCTAACTAGATCCCTGTCGGGGGGCTTTCCCGTGTCTAAAATAACCAAATCGAGTAATTTAGGGGAAACCCAATTCGCAAAATCGTGCACGTTCTCTTCGTGGATACTTTTCTCTCGATAACCTTCATCGGGAAACATGTTTAAACCTCACGCAGGAGCTTGATCGATGCGCAGCGGTTAGAAACGGGCGATCTACTCGATTTTCGGACCCAATCAGCGGCCGGTTGAACATTATGTACTGTCACTATGGACTTCAGTTACGGCGCTAGTTAGTGAGCGGGTCCTTTTGCCATCCCGTCTTGCCGTGGCCACTTAACCGAACTCCCGGATGGAAACAATAGGTTTGATGACAGGTTTTTTTTTTTTTTTTTTTTTTTTTTTGCGGGGGTGGATGTTATTAGGCCTTTGGGAGTCAAAGTCCAGGCGTGGATCGAAAAATATTTGCCGAGAATCTGAATAATATCTAGAGGCTCTTCTCATCCGGCCCCAACCTTTCCTCTTCGTCGATGCTGCGATGTTGACCCTATCCAGGTGAGATCTTTTCCCGATGATGTGCTACTTAGCCATCGCCGGTGAGGATCAAGAAGCTAACCCGATACTAAGATCGTGATCTTGGTTGACATCCAAGGGCTGCAGGTTGCACCCGCGACCTGTGCGGTATTCCCTTTCCTCACCTTGTCCACCACGACGCCTAGACACTCAAAACGACAGGAGCCTTACTTGTGAGCGCCCGGTTGCTCACCAGGCGACGCTCCAATGGCTTCTTCCTGCCCAGACCCGTTCCTTGCCGAATCGCTTTTTCCAGCCACCGGAGGAGGTGAGTAAATATGCGCCTCTATTATGACAATATGCTAACAGCACAATAGCTGTGTTAGGTCGATGGTGTGAGAATTTGGGAAATGTGTCCTGCTGCCTCCCATGTCCGTCCAGCTATTGGAGATGGAGAGACGTTGAATGTAAGCACAGCCCGGGAGAAGCTCTTATCACGAACTAACGCCATCTAGATCTTACTGATGAGGCACGAATTGAGCTATGGCCGAGCATCTTTGTTCTCATTCTACTGGTCTGGTTACTGGTCACTTATGCCATCTTCCCTGTAACTGTAACGGACCGCCATTATCTGGCTGTCAGTCCGACGATTGGATTTACGTGCATTTCGGTATGTACTCGCAGTTTCTGTTACTAGGAGAACCCGACGAGACTAATTCAGGTACTAGATCGCATTTATTAGCCCCAACAAGGGTCAACCAAAGAAGTGTTACAATGAAATCACTCCAAATGACATGGCAAACGATGCAAGATGTGCTTTCATGGCAGTCACCTTATTTTTCGGGGCATGGATTGTGATTCTCAGCTGTGAGATATCCATTCGCTCCAGCAACATGTCGGGCTATGCTGACAATTCACAGGCTTCTTCAGGTCCATTGCACTACATCTTTCCGTCTTCTGGCAGATCAAACCCGGCCCGACATACAAGTATGTCTCGATCGGCCTCATTTACATAGGATCTGGTGCACTTGTCGCCGTCACCTTGGCCATCACCGGTGCTGAATACACCTTCGGCAGGTCGACCTATCTGAGCCCAAACCATGCCACAGCAACCTTCTGGGCTCCGTTCCTGGCCTTCTCCTCTGCCGCTCTCCTTCTCCAAATTCTCACAATAGCACAATGTGTCTGCCTCGTTCTCCGACCGTGGTATAATTACCAGAAGCTAAAATGGTCGGGTTACACCCCTTCTGCCAGTGAAGAGCGTATCATTGGCGCCCAGCAAATAGCAACCAAAATCAGGAAGATTATACAGCTGCAATGGCGGGCCTCTTTGGTTACCGTTCTGATCACGATCTACGTCTGTTTCCTCTCCGCTGTCTTCATGCAGCTGCGCCAATTTAAAGATTATCCCCGGCCGGACAGGCTCGCGTGGTTCGAGTGCCTCGCATCATCAAAGGGGGACAAGTATCCGTGCCTGCCGCTCGCCATACCTTTGGGACCTATTGAACCGGAACTATGGGCCGTTGTGTTAATGCTTGTGGTGAGTCTTTCCTCTTCTCCAACCGGATAGCCCCAAATCTTGCTAACTTTCGGTTTTCAGCTGAGTGGCCTATTGGCCGTCGCCATCTTCTTTCGTTCGTCAATGATTCGGGCTTGGATAAGCCTACTGAAAGGAGAGACACGGCCACTTACCCCGGTTCATCAACTCAGTGATATGACTGACCCACCCCGGCCAGAAAGTGAGCAGGACGAGGAGATTGCAACGCCGTCTGGGCGAATCACCTACGAGGACCTATATGACTCGAACAGCCTGATGAAAAGCCAGACGGTGCCCTACCACCATGTGAATTAGCTAAAACCGTTGTGTATACTGTTAGATGGGGAGTTAGGTTTCACTCCTGGAGGTATCCAAATTCCAGATCCAGAATTGGGGATTTTTGGGAATTTCAGGTTTTTCATAGGGTATGCCTTCTAGTAGTTATTAGTGGGGGTGAGTTAGTGATTAGTGAAGTTGGTTAACTAAGTTAACGTTACTCTTGATGACCTATCATGACTCATCTTAGTAGTAAAGGGGCACGCCTGAGCTGATTACTTGGGGGCCTAATCAGCCAACTATAAAGATGTCCTCACGCCTCGAATCTATAACCGTCCATTCCTTATATCACTACAATAATATACCGCAATAATGGCTGCCACCATACCCGAAAGTGCAATCTACAAACCCTTCCACTCCCAGCGCCTCTTCTTCCGCGCACTAGAAGAGAACGAAAAAGACGAAGCCTTCTTCTGCAAGCTATGCCTGGAGCCGCAAGTGATGTTCATGGCCTCACCAGTGCCCACCGTTCCCATGAGTGCAGCGTCAATCAAAGAGCTGCGAAAAGAATTCGCAAAAGACTCCTTGCTCATGGTCTTGATCTGCAAACAACCCGAATCCGCAGACAAGGAACCCGAGCCCATTGGATTGACGAATCTCAGAAACAACAAATTTATGCATAGTCGGAACGCGGAGCTGGGGATTATGATCATGCCCGAGCACCAGGGGAAAGGGTACGGACCTGAGGCTATTTCGTGGATTCTTGATTGGGGGTTCACGGAGCAGGGGTTGCATCGCATTGAACTTGGGACGTACGAGTTGAATGAACGGGCACAGAAGGCGTATGTAGGGATGGGGTGGGTGGTTGAGGGGAGGAAAAGAGAGGCGTTATTCAAAGCTGGGCGCTTTTGGGATGTCATTATTATGGGGATATTGGCGGCTGAGTGGAAGGAAAAGAAGAGGGCTGCAAACTAGACTTCCAAGGATGCAATTTGAAGAATTCAGTGGACCATAAATAAAGCGGCAAAGGGCTTGTCTACAGCATGAACTCTGCACGAGAAAGGGAAGGAAACGGGTTATCGTTGATCTGTCGTCTCAGCGCTATGAAGATGAGAAGATAAATAAGAAAATTGCACACAATCCAGACACTCATGTCGCGCTCAACGAGGTGAGTCCTTTGGTCCTCGTAGGAGACCCGACGCATGCCTATTTTGCCATCAATGCCGCAGACATATGGTAAGAGAAAGCTCTGAGATAGATGATCCACCAGCAAAAAAAAAAAAAAAAAGACGGTGAACACAAATGCAAGTTAGCAAGTTTGGGGAGGGAGATGAGCAAGAGATGCGAGCTGGGCTTAAGCAATGTAGGAGATCTCGTCCCCATCCAAACGCTCGATATAATCTTTTTCCATGAGAGCTTCGATGTTCTTTTTGATGTCTGGGATCTTGGGCGGGAAGCGTGACTTGACCTGCTGGATGACTTCCTGGACCAGCTGGACGTGCTTCATCTTCTTGCGCGATTTCATGATACGGACAATGGCCGACTGCAAAGGGGGTTAATAATGGAAATTAATAGACAGAAAAGACAAACTCACCTGCAGGAGCAGTTTTCGGTCCTCCTCTATCGTCTTATGTGTGTCGTCCGCCTCTACTTTTTGTTCGGACTTGATCTGGATGTTCAGGTTGACTTTAATTTTCTTGTTTTTGAAGTTGTAGTTCAGGGAGAAGGTGGTGGATGGGTCGGGCTTGGCACCCTCGGGGGAAGCCAGGAGCACCTTGGCCTTCAGGAGAATGCTGAGGTTGGGGTCGAGGATTTCGGACCCGAGAGTGGTGGCCTTTTGGATTTCGGGATACGACAGCGTGTCGGTCTCGTTGAAGAGCAGCAAGATGCCCATTTGGTAGGTCGACACCTGGAAGGTATATGGCACCTTGGTGTTTTTGATGTAGTTGGCCTTGACTTCACCTTTGCACAGCTGCCATAGCCAGGTCAGCTTGCGGCCACTGTGCTTGTCAAAGTAGAACTTCTGGAACCGCTCGGCTGTCTTCACAATCTCTTGTGGTGCCAGGAAGACAGTGGTGGGCGGGTTAAGGGGCCAGAATCCGGTTCCCAAAATCTGGAAGTGCGCGTCGACCATTTTCTTCCGATCGTCATCATCCAGAACCTTGTCTTGCCAGTCCCGGTAGTTGGCGTTGAGATCCTTCGAGATCTGAATGTCTTGGAACATGCGCTGCAGCTTGTTGGTGTACTCGAAACCACACGCCTCCTTCAACTTGCTGATCATGCTGGTCTCTGCATCATCAGTCACCGAGCTGACGTGCACCAGGCGCTTGGCCAGCATCTTGGAGTAGAATTTTTGGAAAACATCCTTGTCCTCGATGTACTTGAAGACGGTCATGATCTGCACCAACATCTCCTCGAGCTCCGACTCCTCGGCAGCCTTGGATCCCTTCTTAAGCAACGAGTCTGTGTAGCGTGCCAGCAGCTCGGGGGACTTGGTGGAGCTCGATTTGCAAATGCGGTTGCGGTTGACGAATTCTCGACATGCGTTGTCCAGAGAACGGACAAACTCAGACTCGCCGTTGAATGCCTCATCAACCAAGTTTTGATACCGCGTGTGAACCTGCAGCAGAGCATCGACGTACAGTTTAGGTTCGAACGACTCGCCCTCTGCGGCAACCTTTTCGACCGCAGCCAAGCCGGCTCTCCTGACGTGGTTTTCGAAAGTGGCGCGCAGAGGATCCAAGCCCTCCTTGATGCGAGAAAGAAGTCGGTACATCCGAGCGAGATCCTCCTGGCGCTCGTTATCCAATAGAACCTGGAATTCATCTCGAAGCAAGGTTGAGTGGGCGGTGACGAGAACGTCCAAACAGGTCTCGGTAAGGTGCTTGGTGACATCGGGATGCAAGTAAAGCCCCACGCGAGCCTTCTCCTCGTCAAGCCGCGCCTCTGCCTTCTTCATGTATTCCACCACACTGTTCTCCGCAACAAACTGCCGGGATTCGTTCTCGTAGTACACCCGGGTGGCGTTGAGGAACGGCTGCTGGAAGTATTTCCGGTAGACCTCGAGCGTAGGCTTGGTGCTGTCATTCTCATCTAGGCCAAGCGAGACAAAGGAATCCACGATGCTCTTGATTTGAGATTGTTCGATCGTCTCGCCATTCCGCTGTTTCTCAATCAGGTTCAAGACCGCGTCCATGACCTTCTCATGGACATGCTCGAAGAAGTCATCCTTCCACTTGACCAGGTGCAGTGTATACACGTCGTAGACATTCTTCTTGCCCTCATCGATCTCGCGCTTGACCCAGTGGCGGTTAAGATAGCGGAACAGGTGGTTGACGTATTTGGCAGCGGTTGTGTAACGATTCCATTCGCGGATATAGAAGCCTAGAAGAGCTTCCTCGGAATGACTCTGTGATTCCTTGTACACCGATTCGAGATGGCGCGAAAGATACTCCCCTAGTAATTTATAGAGCTCCTCTCCAAGAAGATGTGCTATCCAACGAGTCAGTACCGGTTCAAGGAATAGGAAAGGTCAGAACGAACCTCCCCGATGTGTTTGTAAGGTATGGCCAGTGGTGACCGCTTTCTGTGAAGTGCAAAAATTGTGCACCGCCCTGTTTTGAGTCAGCCACATCCCCAAGTAAGACGGATGGTCGAAGAGAACTCGTACGTGTATAAGGCCATGTACTGGGTGAGAGAAACGCATGTTAGTCGAGTCACCATAAAAGAAGCCCCCCGGTCCAGTAGGTAGACAGAGATAGCTCTGCGGATCCACGTACAGTCTTCATATCCACTCCTTCTTCCAGCTTCAGCATGACGCTGTTGATGCCCGCTTCCAAGAATGACCATCTGCACTCATTTAGTCCTTGTCTCTTGCCATATGCCATCGCCATCGCCAAAACAGCTGAGAAAGCACTCACGTTTCCTCAAGGTCATCCTTATGAGGGGTCTGGGGCATCACTGGCGGCATGATGCTATCGTAGGGTGAGAGGTCGGGGGCAAGGGAAGAGGGAAAGTTGAGTCTGCAGCAGCCGATGTATAAGTTAATGAACATGCACCAACATCTCTATGAGTCCATATCAGGAGCAGATACCTCGCGGACACAGTTCAAGGGGGAGAGACCTCAGACGGTTGCGGCGGCCAGAATAGACGCCTTGCAGACCGGTTCTGAAAGGACCATGCGCGCTGGTAAGATAGGGGTGGAATCTGCGAGAAACGAAGGACCTGAGCCAGATGAAAGCTCCCCGAGGGTCCTGCAAAGCAAAAGAGAAGGAAGAGAAGGCAAAAGGATGTGGCGGGTGAGGCTGAGAGAGACAGAAGGGCGCGTGGGGAGGGACTTTTGGGCAGGCGGTCGGTGCTGACTAAGAGCATGGTCCCAGTAGGTTTGGTTTACTAGGTATGGATAATGCCTGAAGACATCTCGCAAACTAAGTCATGGGAGACAGGGGATTTCCACTTGGTACTGGCGAGGATGAGGCTGGACAGTTGAGTATCGTGGTTGGCGCACTGCCCTATCAGTCACTAGGCGGCCTTGTTGCATCCGATCGTCTTCTATCGTGGGTCATGTCAGACATCTAGGTGACCGGAGCTCGCGTTATTTCGTAGCAGATCTGGTAGTCATGTGCCATTCGTCTACCTGATCCTATATTACGGTCTTTGTGTGGGTGTAAATGTCTGCGTGGATGTTTATCCGCCATGACGTCATGCCCAAGCTCGGATTAGGGTATGAATCGGTCTGTTATACAACCACCACCAAACACTCTCTACCTGGACCAAGCACCATGACTGTCAGCCCACAGTCGAACATTAAAGTGACCACCCGTCAAATCCCCAAATGGCACCGCATCCCCAACACCTCTATCCAGTCCCACCCATTCATGATCTACCATGGAGCCTTTGATGCAACGTCGTCCGAGCTCTCAGCGTGTCTGGAAGAGGTCGGCGAAGTAGTACCGCAATGGGTCTACACCATGTACAGCCAGACCCATTTCCACTCCACCTCACACGAGGTCCTGGGCGTGGTCTCGGGCCGCGCCCGGCTGTGCTTCGGGGGCGAGGAGAATCCCGACAGGTTTGAGCCGACGGTGCAGCGAGGCGACCTCATCATTGTTCCCGCCGGTGTCGGCCATCGGCTCTTAGAGGACCTGGACCGGAATGCGGAACCATTCACAATGGTCGGTGCGTATCCTCGCGGGAAGCACTGGGATATGTGCTATGGGCAAGCCGGGGAGGAGGCCAAGGTCAAGGACATCCAAAATGTGGACTGGTTCAAGAGAGACCCGCTGTACGGAGACGATGGACCAGCTCTGCATGTCTAGCTGTGCAACTATCTATGCCGAAGGTTGGTATTGTCGGCAGAAGCAAGGTTCGCAAAATTAGCAGAAAAGCAATGTCACTCGATCACTTGGCCACTCTTTCAACGAGCCTATGGAGATGTCAGTAAGGGAGTAGTCCCAAAACGCCAGAAGCCCAAGACTTACCGGAGAACACTGAGGGCAAATGTCATAAGCCAAGCTAGCAGCGCTACCAACAGGACAGATGCAAGAGCTTTTTGTCGACTACAGATGGCATCATTCTTCGGCACCCACTTATGGTTCACCTCGGCGACCTTGCAAGAGCCAGTCACCTCCGAGAGGGAAGCAAATGCCAAACTCAGATTGGCCGAATCAAAAACAATGAAGATGAGATCCAGCAAAATCAGACGTGCTTTGGCGGTGGGGGACCGTAGACCCAGGGGTTTGGACGTGTACTCGTCGAACGTGATGTAGACAAGATAGACCAAGGCCACCGCATCAACAATAATGGCCATCAAGGCCGACGGTCCCTGAGGACGGTGCAATCCGTCGGCGATTTTCTGGATGGACCCGCCCAGCGCCAGTGCCGAAAGCGAGAAGCACCAGACCGTCAGACGCAGAATCAGAGGCACAACGGGGCTCTTGAGCAGGGAACTGTGGAAGCGCTTGAACCAGGCATCCCGACGACGGCTCGCGGTGTGCAATGGATATTCCGGGCTGTCGCCATCCAAGAGCTGGCCGCGCCATGGCTGCGAGTAATCGCCATGGTTCTTATCCATCCATTCCGGTGTCACTTGATTCCCCTCTCTGCCTGTCTCCCGGGGGTATTGAATCGCGCGTGAGAATGTTATCCAGCGCGATTCGCGGTCTTGCGAGGCCGACCTATCTTCTCCGAGGAGCCTCTGATCGCGCGACTCGGAACATTCGCGCCGGGCCGTAGAGGGTGAATGATTGTGTTGAGCGACAAGCGCGTCGTTCGGTTGGGGAGGAAGCAGGCGATCGGTGACGGTTGCTTCGTCGTCGTCGTCCACCTCGATCTCGATTGATCGAACCCATGCTGTGTAGACCCATTGTCAGTCATAACGTCTTCACCCCGGACTGGACTCATCACCTACCGGGCAGTGTGCGTGTAACCTGTTGAGGCCCCACGACCTCCGGGATCATCATTCCCTCTGGGCTGCGTAGCGCCGAGTACTCCGAAGCGCTGTTGCGAACCGGATCACCCGCCTGGGTATCGATGCGCAACTGGTTGAGAGGCGCCGCTGGGGACCCTGATCCTGAAGGAATGGGCATTTTCTCCGACAATTTCTCTTCAAAGACGCGCCCCGTGCCATCCTCGCCCTGGACGCCTTGCATTTCAGTCATGGCTGGCGATGGAGGAAGCAAACGACGCGAAAACAGCTAGACTGGAGGGATGCAGCTTAATTGACCCCAGGCCGCAGCATAGCCTGCCGCCTACCGAGTGCGAGTGCCAATAAGCGGGCCAAATATGCAAAGCGAAACCAAATAAACACGAGCGAAAGAAGAACAAGCGAACGGGTGACAAAACAAGCCAGGCGGCAGCTCTAGGCCGAAACGTAGGCGCAAAATGACGTGTGGCGCGGGCGGACGAACCCTCAGGTTGTTTCTGCCACTTCCTTCCCAAACTCGTTACCAACCAAAAGACATGGGACTCATTCCCTACAGTTAGTCCCTGCTCCCTGCCGATACTCGTTATCATGCGCCTTTTCCTGATCCCGATCTCGACGAGACGGGCGCTGATCTACGCTCGGCCACTGCGGCGGGATTCGCCCAAGGAGCTGTCCCTGCTGGACCGGGTCACCAGCAAAGCCGCTAAAACCTGGGCCGAATGGGAGGAAGCCGAGAAAGGATGGAAGAAGCATCTCGTCCACTGGGGGAACCGAATGCAACAGCGTATCCCATATGAAGAATGGGGACTGAAGAGCATCCCTTCGCTCAATGCGCAGCGCCGTCTGGATGACCAGTATGGCACACACAAGATTGATGTGCTCTTCCCGGGCAACTCGGTGCGATTGAGCCGCATTCCCAATCTGCTGCGAGCGATTGCCACGGACAGGCAGGAGTTGCATCGCAGGAAGATGTGGTGGAGCTTTGCGGCGGCGCCGATTACTGCACCGCTGGCATTGATTCCCGTGTATGTGATGTTTGGAAGCTTGTGGTCGCCGTGCTGATGGGGATGATGCAGAGTCCCGAACATTCCCTTCTTTTATCTAGTCTACCGCGGCTGGTCCCATTGGCGAGGTTGGTGCTGCCTTCTTTATTTATCCGTATAATGCTGATTTGTCATATGCAGCATTGAACGGCTCGAAACACTTGGAATATCTGGTCCAAAACGACCTTCTCAACCCTATATCCCTCCCCGAGTTGGAACGGCTATACGCCAAGCGCGCATCGTTTGCGCTCGACGATACCCAGATCGACACCCCTCCATCTGAGATGGTCGAGGACATGGAGCAGAGCGATGACCGGGTGTTACTGAAGATGTCGGATGCGAAGAAGCTGGCGTCAATTTTGGAGGCACCCGAGCTGGCATTGGAAGCGGAGCGGGCCATTGTCCAGATCAGCGGGCAGCTCAAAGCACAGCAAGAGCAGAAGGC
Organism: Penicillium riverlandense; assembly: GCF_028828495.1. Classification (NCBI taxonomy): domain Eukaryota; kingdom Fungi; phylum Ascomycota; class Eurotiomycetes; order Eurotiales; family Aspergillaceae; genus Penicillium; species Penicillium riverlandense. Next base: position 5,281,872 of record NW_026643194.1, read on the forward strand.
GAAAGCTGAAGATGACAAGAAGAGTCGCTGAAGACATCGATCTATGCCACTCACACATGTATCATAGATAGACAGTAATCGTTCATTATCCTCTCATTTTGCTACTTCTGTTCCAATTGAATCCAGACGAAGACAACAACTAAAACCTGTATTGCACCAGCTTACCCAGTATCAGCGTCGACCCGAGGAGCAGTCGGTTAACTGTTGATTGCCAACCAATGGGATGAACTCTTCTGAAGAGCTGAGCGCCTGTTCAGTCTCTGAATTTCGGCTCGAAGCTGAGATTTGACTGCTTCCTGAGATACAGAAGCCCGGGGTATGTCACTGCTAGTAATAATGACAGATCCAATGCCTTCAATATTATTTTGCCATAGAATCAAATAAACTCACTCCATTGAGCATGAAAATGGTTCTTTAATAATCGCAAACGTAACTTTCCGGGAGAAACAAAACAAAAACAGCATCCATCAATGAATTCTTTTCAGTTCACACTGTCGTTGCTGCCCATTCATTCCCTTCGCTGTGGCCAGGTCCCGCGGAAGTACCATAGTCCGACCGCCCCCGTCATTGCCCCAGTTGCTCTCACCCTCTTACACTCCCCATCCACCCCGCAACCATGTCGTCCAAGAAGATCGAGCAATGGGAGATTGAGCGGTACTGGGAGATTTTCTCCTCGCTCGCCGGCGGGCAGTCACGCCTGAACAGCTCGCAGGCCGCGTCCGTGCTGAGAAACAGCCGGCTGCGCGATGACCAGCTCGAGAAGGTGTGGGACATTGCCGACGTTGACGGTGACGGAGAGCTGGACTTCGAGGAGTTCTGCGTGGCCATGCGCCTGGTCTTTGATCTGGTCAATGGGGTATGCACTGTGTGCGTGTTACTGAAAACTGTCTTGCTGACGCTTTGGGAAATAGGAATTACAAGAAGTGCCCGCCGTGCTGCCGGACTGGCTGGTCCCGGAGTCCAAGTCGCATCTGGTGCATGCGACGCGTGCCCTGAGTAGTCGTCCTGAGCAGTTCGAGCGCATTGAGGACGAGGACGACTCGCTGGGTCTGAAGGATGGCTTTGACTGGTACATGAACCCCGGCGACAGGGCCAAGTACGAGGAGATCTATAGCGCGAACCGCAACCACCGTGGCGAGACGACCTGTGAGTTGTTTGCTTGCTTTATTTGAAAGAAGCATTGGCTGACGCATAACCCAGTTGAATCGCTGCAGCCACTCTACGAATCCCTCGACGTCCCCGACACTGACGTCCGCTCCGCCTGGAACCTCGTCAACCCCTCCGCCAGCGGCGCCATCAACAAAGACGCCACGCTTGCCTTCCTCCACATCCTCAATTACCGACATGAAGGCTTCCGCATCCCGCGAAGTATCCCCGCGTCGCTGCGCGCCTCCTTTGAGAACAACCAAATCGACTACCAACTCGACAACGCGCTGCCGGCCCAGCGTTACGGCACAGACGGCGGCACCGAGACAAGCACAGGGCGCAAGGCCAAATTCGGCGACACATATCTCAGTCGGCTGGGCGTGGGTGGCAAGGGCAGCTACCAACCCAAAGGCACGGATTTCAGCGACACCATCCAGGACGAGGAGTGGGAGAAGGTCCGGCTGCGGCGGGAGCTGGCCGAGCTGGAGACCAAGCTGAACTCGGCGAACCAGGCATCTGATACGCGCCGCGATCGGCCGCGGAACGATGGCCGGCCGAATTGGGTACTTATCAAGAAAGAGGCGCTGCAGTTGCTCGAGTATAAGGAGCGGGAACTGCGAGAGTTGCGCGAGGGCGTGGGGAGGACTAAGGATGGTCAGGATCTCGAGCGTCTGCGGGAGGATGTTAAGACTGTCGGCGAGCAGGTCGATGGCTTGAAGAGCCATCTGGCGCAGCGCGGTGAGGTCCTGGCTGATCTGCGCCGGCAGATCGAAGATGCGAGACGCCGATGATTCTTGTGTAATCCGTTGCGTTCATTCGACCGCATATATGAACATTTCCCCCCTATTCGTTTGCTCTGTTATGTACAGCCACTCCTGGCGTGGAGCTATCGGCGTTTTCTCATGTGCTTCTCGTGGATTGGTTTGTTTTGCATGGCCATAGCAGCATAACCTTTTGAATAAAATCCACCGTTGATATCATTGTGACCTATCTGAAGATCATCTAGTAGTACATTAGACATCTATCCGATCTACTCTTGTGCATCGCCATGCAATAGAGCAAAAACCACGTCGCCGACAATCCATCCCAAGATCAACGCTGACCTCCATGCCAATGAAACGCCCGAAACGAGCAAGTAGAGTACAGTCGAAGACTGCCAGCCAGGAAAATTTCAGAACAACACCAAGCTACAACACCACGAACCGAAAGAGATGTCAAGACTTAGTCGGCTTCACGCCATGAGAGTCTCCCCGCCATCCCTCTTCGTCTCAACAGCCACAAAAGCATGGCCAGTCCGATCCAACCCCTTCTCAGCGCGGATATACGCCTCCTCACTGCGGTCAGTAAGAATCTCAAGCTCTTTATCGGACAGAATAGACTCGGGATCCGCGCCCGCCTCGAAGCGCTCGAACTCATCTTCGCCGAGGACCTTGCGCAGCTCATCCACGTCCTGGGCGGTAACACCGGTCTCCAGCAGGGAGCGGAACTTTCCCTTCTGGATTACCAGGCGCTCGAGACGGCGCTTGGAGTCGGCCTTTTCGAGCAGCGTCTGCTCGACAGTCCCTTTCGTCGCCAGCCGGTACACGATCACAGGCTTCTTTTGACCAATCCGGTGAGCACGGTCTTGGGCTTGCAGGTCCTGCTGCGGGTTCCAGTCGGAGTCGAAGAGGATGACCGTATCGGCCGCGACGAGGTTAATGCCCTGACCGCCGGCGCGCGTGCTCAGGAGGAAGATCTTGTGCTTCGGGTCTGTGTTGAAGGCCTTGATCTGGGCTTGACGATCCGCCTGCGCGATTGCTCCGTCAATGCGACAGCACTTGTAGGACCGAAGGTCCCGGGCCCAGTCTTCCAAGATGTCCAGCTGCGTCTTGAACTGGGAGAAGATCAGAATCTTGTGGCCTTTCTTCAGGAGGAAGGGAATCAGGCGGTCCAGCAGGAGCATTTTCCCGGATGCTGACACGAGAGTCTCATCAACGGGGGATGATTCGTCTGTCCAGGGCCAGTAGAAATTGTGAGGGGAGTTGCATGCTAGACGTGCTTGCATGACTGGGTTCTGCATTTTCTTCTGTCCAATCTCCTTTTCTGTAGGGATGAATTAGTTGCTGCAGTTACTTACGCTTCGTGGCAGATACGTACTGGCAAGCTTGATTGTCTTGGCCCTTTCCAATTCCTCGAGTTCATTCTCGCTTTGCTCGACAACCTCGGGCTCATCCTCAATCCCTTTCTCCAATTGGCGCAACTTGGTGTCAAAAGCGCGATCACTCATCTCCTTGTAAGAAGGCCGAACACTTCGGCGCCGACGAGAGCTAGTCGTACTCGTACTCGCTGGTGTGGCGGAACGGCTCGATTTCACGCTCTTGTTAGGAAGAGAGCTGGCATCACTGCTCTCACGGCTGCGCTTGCGCGACAAACTCTCACTTTTAGCTGCCAATCTTTCAAATGCCTGTCCCTCGAGATACTGTCGGCCGGTTCCATTGAGAATCTCACGATAAAGGTCCTTCTGCTCTGCCGTCAACGGGGCGTACAGAATGTACTCTCGCTTCTTGGGCAGAGAAGTCTCCACGTCAGTCTTGAGACGCCGCAGAAGGAACGGCTTGAGGATTGCATGCATCGTGGTAACCAGGTTGCGTTTCCGACGCTCTATCAGATCAGCCTGTCCTCTGTTGTCCAACACAGACGAAAAATCAAACCAGCTCTCAAAGCTGTTGAGATCATTGAACACCTCCGGAAGGAGAAAGTGTAGTAAAGACCACAACTCGGAGATGTTGTTTTGTAAAGGCGTGCCTGTGATAAGCAAGCGGTTTGCTGAGTTATAAGTGAGCAGTTCTTTGATAAGACGGCAGTTCATGTTCTTCAGGCGATGTCCCTCGTCCTTGATGTTTGGGTCAGTTGTCAATCATACTTGCCAGGAAGAATGAAACTCACCACAATGATGTACCGCCATTGATACTGCGCCAGGAACTTGCGATCATTCATGCAAATGTCGTACGAAGTACACACAACAGGGAAGTCCATCTTGGCCTGATCCCGCATCTTCATACGCTTTGACCTGATAGCCGCTCGCTCTTCCTTGTCCCCATGGTAGAGAACGGTCGAGATAGAAGGCGTCCACCGGGCAAATTCATCTATCCAGTTGCTCAGCGTGCTCAGTGGAGCCACGATGAGGAAAGGTCCAGACGCTTGATTTTCTTTCAAAAAGGCAATAATCGAGATGGCCTGGATGGTCTTTCCAAGGCCCATCTCGTCGGCCAGAATCCCACAGAGACCGTTCGAATAGAGTGATTTCAGCCACTCCAGTCCTTCCAGCTGATATTTGCGCATCTTCCCACCCGTGATCAGCTCCGGCTGCTGGGTAGCAACCAGATCCTGCCCACCGAGGGCCGTGGGGTTTGCCTCATATTCGTCCGCAGCGTGCTCAAGGGCCTCTTGCACTGTGGGGTTATCTTCTTTCACCTCCACGTCTGCTTTCTTAAAGAATGAGGAAATCTTGCTGTCCGTCGGCGTTGCTTTCTTTGGACGACCGCGCTTCGATCCCGAGGGTTGTGTGGATTTGTCGGCTGGAGGTTGCTCAGTTGTTTTGGCGTTGCGCGTCGCCCGTCTCTCAACGACGACAGGCTTCTTTTGTTTCTGCTCAGAGGCTGCTTGCTGCTGCTTGATCGCTGCCAGGTGGGCTTCCTCTTGCTGCTTCTTCATTTTCTCGGACATGATAGCCACAAACACCTACGCGCAAACAAACAAAGGTTAGACTGTGACCACTAACAATGGTGAGGAGTAGACATACAGAGCTCGTCTTCAACAGATGCATGAGCGCCTTGGCCTTACTGTCCATCCCTTCTGTGTCGTTGCTGTCCACCGATTCATGTTCTTGGCCAGCTTCCTTCTCGGAGGGCAGCTTCATATCCTGGTCTTCCGTAATTGGGGAGGATGGGACGGTGGATTCGGGCTGGTGAGTGCCAGCCCGGGAGTCGGTGGGGGTGATGGGCGAATCTGAGGCCGACATGGCGGGTGAGTTAGGGGGAGAGGATATCGATAGATCGGGATCAAGAGATCGAGATCGAGAGGAAGGGCTAGCTTATGACAAGAAGCAAGTACGTCATCCAGGGAGGAATTTCGTTAGCCCTGTTTGTTGATGTTCTTTGGTTTCATCCGAAACTAGATCATGATGGACGAGAAGGAAAAGAAAGACGCGAGGCGCGGGTATGCGCGTCGGCGCACGGGCCAACGTTAAATGGAATCAGGTTCAGTGCTACAATTACATACAAATGACTCCTAGATCTAAACTAGGTAACTAGATCGACGACGAAGGATCCGAGAGAGAAGCCTCGCTGTCACTGGTGTACTGCGCAGCCATCTCCTTTATGTCCATCTCCTCATTCACCTCCTCCACGTCCATCATCGCCGGGTCTTCGTCGGGGATCACGAACCCCTCGTGAATGAATGCCCAGTCCGCTTCCTCGCAACCCGCAAGATCAGCCCTCATGGTCTCCTGCAGATCTCTCCAGATGGCCTCCTCTCTCACATCTCGTTGGGTGGGGCGTTCCCGATTGGCCATATGAGCAGCCCTCATCGCGCTCGACGGAATATCCTCTGAAGCGGGCCTGTACGGAGCCCGTGATGGAGCCTGTGATCCGGCGACTGGAGGTACGTTGGCGAAGTTCGGTGCCGCAATTCTTTCACTCTCCTCCTTCCGCTGCTGGGATTCGAGCCGGGCCTGCTCGATCTGCTGTCTGTATCGGGCTTGGCCAAGAGCTGGGTTCGCCGCCTTGAGAGACCATCTACCGCCGAGAATCCGCGTCAAGGGCATCTGTGTCGGCGGCGGCAGAGACATGGTGATGGCTCGGCTTAGCTCCTCGAATGTATGACTGTTATCGTACACCTTGGACGGTGTCGCATCAAGACGTGCAGGCGGAGACGACATTTGCGAGCGTTGCGTCCGTGGCCGGATCTTAGCATGTCTCTCTTGCATGTTCTGGATCTGCGCCGCGCCCTGCACTCCAACCTGCAGCCGAACCAGGCCGTCACGGCGGCGCTTGGGGTTGGATCTTGAATATGGTCGCCAGTGTGGAAAGTACCGACCCCAATCCAGCAACGCCTCTGCATCCTCGGGGCGTCGAATCAGGTCTTTGGGGTTGATAGTGCTCTCCAAACCGATCGTGTCGATGAATTCCCTCCGCTCTATGGTGATTTGGTCATTGTGAACACCATTTGCATTGCCATCAGCCTCATCCAAGCCCTTCAGACCCCGAGCCAAATCTTCCTTCCACTCAAACGTCTCCGGCCCAAGACTATCATCCCCCGACTCCCGGAGCACCACCAGGCTATTGCCCCAATCCCCTGCGAACCGGCGCGGGATACCGTGCTGGTGCAGGAACTGCCTGGCGGCCAGGAAATCCGCCGCGCGGCACATCAACAGGTCTGTATGGTAACTTTCGCGCAGGAAGCGCGTCGTCTGGCGAAAGGTCTTGTTGATAATCAGATGCGGCGGCGGACCCGTTCTTTCCAGGATGCTATGGTCGACGCGCAGCAATGCACGCAGCTGCTTGGTCCGCATGGCGCCCAACTGCTTGTTCTCGCGAGCGATCTGCTGGTTGCGTGTGTCCAGGTACGTAGTAAGTTTCTTGCGGTCCTCTGCTCCGAGTCCGAGCTTGCGGGATGTGGTGCGCCAGCAGCCGATTTGGAGGAGGTTCTCGAGGATTTCCACCTGCACGGCTGGGTTCAGGTCGCTCCATTTGGGGTTGCGGGTCTGACAATAACCTGTGATCAGCCTATATCCCATATTGACATGGTAGATTGCATACTTACCTTGGCGAGGAGCACCTCTGATGCATCAACTTGTTCTTCAAGATCACTATCTTCAAAGTCCAAGAGTGGCTCTGGAGGGTAACCATTCTGGCCCACAGTCTCAGGGCTTTTGGCATTGGCACCAGACATAACCGCCATATTCCCCGCATAAACAGCATTCAATGCCGAGTTACTAGCAGCCCGATTATCCACCTCATCCATCGGCACATCCTGCAAGCCGACACCGTTGCAATCAGCCGTGGAAGCGCCATTGCATCTCTCCCCATTCTGGCTCGAGCAGGAGCTCTGCTGTTGCTGTTGCTGTAGCGTCTGCGCCTGTCCCTGCTGCTTCTCCTGGCCATTCGCATGGTTTCCATTTCGTGCCACCCGCGGATCCTTCAGACTCGGAAACGCCGCAGGCTCTAGATTTGGGTTAAACGGAGCGATCCGTGGCACAAGCTGCGAGACGTGATGTCCTCGCGTGCTGCGAGAGTCTGCATCTGGCAGCGAGGAGAATAGCTTGTCACCATCTCCATCTTCGGACTGCGAGCGGGCACTGCGCATGGACTGCAGGACTGCGGCGGTTGGTGTTTCGGTGAAGCTCTCGAAGTCTGCTTCACAGAAGCGCTGCGGGGCGTGGATATGCGCGCGGAGGTTATAGCCGCTGCTCATTGTGGTGGGTTTGAGGAGGTAGATGGATGGGTTATGGTTGTGTGTGGAGGTTGGTGGAAGGGAGGGTGAGTTTAGGTGAGGGTCTGGGACGTGTTTGGATGCATAGTTGTGAAGTTATGGATGCTTTTGAAGAGAGAGTATGTCCAGGTGTGTGTGTATGAGGTAGGGAGAGGGTGGTGGGTTGACGGTGGGATATCAAATGGGAAGACGAGGGGGAAGATGTGGATGTGGATGGCAGACTCAAGGACTCGGGTTCAAGTAGATTTGTAGAGAGGCAGGCAGGAGAGACGGGAAAGGAGATGGGTGCTGTTGAAGGCAGAAACCGAGAGAGAGGTAAATTGATTGAATATCGAAATATCGACCACGCAAGCTAGATCAGCCGGTCACTTGCTGCTATAGAGGATAGACGGCGTCTACACAAACATTACAGAAGCAACTACAATAAGAAAAAGAAGATCCAAAAAAACAGCAGCATGGGTTGGGTATTTCCGTCAAAGGGCTGATTGCCAGCAAAAACAAAAGGTGATAAAGTGATAAAGCTCAACTGCGCCGTTCCCCTTCGACCCGCCGTGCTGAACATGCAATCCCAGTCACTCAGTCAGTAGCAGCTAAAGCAAAGCGCCTGTCGCTATTCGGTAATATATGCAAATGGCTCTGCCTATCTCGCCTCGTTCTTTGAACAAATTCAAAGAAAGAAAGAGAGGGAACTCATCGAATCTCTAATCTAAACCACGCGATCTTGAAACGGCGCGGTAGGCCTGCGCTCCGCAAGGAACTCCTCCTCGCGATCCAGATCCATCTCGCTATCGGCCATTACCTGGTCATCATCATTATCATCATAAATCCTATCCTGGAAACTCCGTTTCTTAGCTAGCGGCATGGGCATGGGCGGGGGCGCGAGATATGTAGGCGCGGCGGCAGAGGGAATCGACGTGCGGCGGGTGTGCTCGACATCGCGCTTGGCGACGAGGATGGACTCGAACGCAACGAGCGTGCGCTTTAGGGTATCTTCAATCGACACGCAGAAGCGGTGCTGCTGGATCATGTGTATGGCATGCGCGGCGTCCATGTTCAGCATGACCATGAGATAAGCAATCACGACGCTGGCAGAGCGTTCGTTGCCCGACTCGCAGAAGACGAGCACTTTCTTTTTCTGCTCTGGTGAAGTGGGGGCTGGTGCGTTGTCGACCCCGGCGAGGTGATCATTGATCCGCCGGATCGCACGCGGAAATGCAGAGATCAGTTCTTGGTTGTCGAGGACATCGACCGTGTCGGCCATGACACCGAGCTCGGCGGCGGCCTTGTCGCCGGACACCAGCCGCGCCTGCGCCGAGTGTCGATTGCGAATCGCCAGCAGCAGAGTAAATCCCTGGGCACGGAGAGTATCGCGCTCGCGCAGACAGGACGACGGGCCTAGCGAGAGGAACGGAAGCACGGGCTGGGCCTCGCGGCGCATCTCGTAGCTCCATTGCGCGTGGTTGAAGCGGCGGGTGAAGCCGTCGAGCTGGGCGCGCTCGAAGAAGCCCGGGCAGATGAATTCGTCATCGGCAAAGGTGTGGGAGGCCGGGTTGAAGACTTTGTTGTCGACCACCACGGTATCCGAGGAGGAGTCGTTGTTGTCGTCCGGGGGAACAAAGTAGCGCACTGCTGAGTTGGACGGATACTTGGGGGCTGCTGTGTACTCATGAGTCCGCACATAGAGGGAGCTCAAGTCTTGCGACGTCGGCGTCTCTTGTTGGGACGGCAATGAAGACATTTTGCTGGTGGGAGGATTTGGTCATGTCATGGCCAGCAAGAAAGTGAGGGGATTCGGAAGGGTTGCGGCGGAAGAGCGCGATGGACATGTCCTCCTCCAGTAGAAAAGGAGCTCGTGGCAATTGCCCACAGCGTCAGCTCGAGCAGGGAGACTGCCTGGGAGGGCTCACTAGGCGAATTGACCCAGCAGAGTGTCCGGGCGAGGAAAAGCAAGTGGAGTTGACGCGCCCATGTTGAGGCAGCTCCGGATTAGGTAAGACGCGGGGAGAGAGCTAACTACCAGTTGGTGACAACAAGAGGACGACCCCCGATGATCATTCTTGTCGATGATTTTGACTCCATGGACCGACTGCAGCTAATGCACGCCATACGCATCATGTGACATCGCGTGCTCTTCGCGCCTGGAACCCTGAGCGGACCAAGTGACTCACGACTCGTATACCTCGGAGTCCCGTCTGGGACAATGAGGCTCAAGACGAGTCGTCCACCTCGGGCAGCCTCGCGCCCGAGTCATGGCAACACGGGAGTCCGTCAGCGGGGACGAAGATAGCTCCGCGAGTATCCGGGCCACGAGATGGGGCTGGATGGTGCCTGATGGTGGCCTGGGGGCCTTGATTACCTACTAACTCGATCCTACGACAGAATAATGCAGGAGTAGACGAGTAACTAGCTTGATTGGAGTACATACAATACAGAAAGCAAAAGCTAACGAACAAATTGAGAGTTCCATTGATAACAAAAACCCGTGAGAGCGACACATACATAATCGTTTCAACAGCAGAGAGAAGAGAAGGGGTGCCACGCGCAAGAAGAACACCGGGGTATATGAGGCGCGAGAACAAGTATGACGACCCCTGTCGGAGAGAGAGAGAGAGAACAAACAGAACACCGCCCGAATCCATTAATATTGTTCACATTGGAAAAAAAGAGATCAAGAAACGCCTTTACGTCAGCCCGGGTCCCCGTCCTTGGTCAATGCTGTGTCAGATTGGAGATTGGAGAGCAATCGTGCCAAGTCTGAATTTCGCTTGGAAAAACAAAACGCCCGCGGGATGCAAATTGTCACATAGCAGTAGAACCTAAACGTGAGAGGCAGCGGCCTGCGCGACGGAGGTGGCCAGAGGTTGCGACACCGGCTGCGACACGGGCTCGGGCTGAGGCATGGCCTGCTGGAGACCGGAGACGATGCGCTCCAGCTCCTCCAGGCGACGATCCTTCTCCTGGACTTCGCGGCGCAACCGCTTCAGCTCGTTGTGCAAATCGACGCCGTTCTCATCCGTCTCAGGCAGCCCCGGGTGTCCGTCGGGGGAGTGCTTCCGCTTGATGCCGGCGGCGTTTGGCAGAGACGCGGCGCGCACGCCCTCGAGATCGTTGCCGCGCTCCCACGGCATGTCGACGACGATGGACCCATCGTCTGGGTGCATGTGGCGGCGACGGAGGTGCTCGCGCAGGTTCTCTTGACGCGTAAATCCATTGCCAGCGCTGCGGTTGCAGTCGGCGTACGGGCACATCAGCGGCTTCTTGGCATCCGTGTTCTTCTTGTGCACCTCGCGCTGGTGGCGCAGGAGGCCGCCGGAGTAGGTGAAGCCCTGGATCTTGTCGCAGCCGGGCTCAAAGCATTTGTAGGGGCGGTCGTGTTTGTCCATGTGTTTACTGTTATGGATGGTTAGTCTGTGGACATCTTCGACGCGACGGGAGAGGGATCACAACTCACTTCCATTCACATGGGCGGCGGAAGGTCGGAGGCGAGGTTTGGCAGTCTGGGTGGTCGCAGTAGATCTGGCCCTCGGGGTTCTTGGGGGGATCTCTGGCTCGCCGGACGGAGAGGCGCGGGCGCGTCCCTTCCATATAGCTCAGGGGAGCTTGGTCGTTCATTCTGGCGATGGGGGAAAGGGAGTCTGGCAAGGCGGCTAGGACAGAGGCAGCAGTGGCTCCGTTGGGACCCTCACTTCGTGGACTAGGATAGTCAGAGCCGTCTCCCATATCGCGATGGTCGACCCCACCAACTAACTGTGATGGAATGAATGAGATACCGCGACGACGCGTCGGGATTCACCAACAACACAGACGCAGACGGTGGAGGATAAAAAGAAAGGGCGGGCAGAGAGCGTTGGTCAAGTTAATACCTAACAAACTCGGGTTTGGTGGTGGTGGACGACGTGGGTGGATGGTGAGTAGATCGACCGACGATGGTGCCCGAAATCTGAGGAATGAAAAAAAGATGCCTAAGGGCTGCCTGAGTTTTTATAATCGTTTGCGTTCGAGCACGTGACTAAGTGGCGCAGTGTTCTGCGTTGTTCTGCCGGGCACTCCGTTGCAAAATTTTTACCAGGGACTAGACTTGTTGGACTAGACTTGATTTATACTATGGATCTCTCGGCCCTACCGAGTGCCCATGATGATTAGGTACGCGTTATAAGGGAGTCCAGAGGCGCAGTGACTCATAGTGAGCTGACCAAACCTGTCGGTGATGTTTCTGCCAAAGTCCGATAGGCAGCCATTAATAATCCTAGTCGGACAGGCCATAGTAACCGGTAGTTACTGGTTACTTACAGGTCAGTAGAGTAGTAATCAGAGACCCATGACTGATGGCAAACTCATGCCTTTGCCACACCGCCACAGTTACAGTCACCTGACTTGCCGCTGATTAATCGTTGACGACCCAATCGGGCAGCCCTCGATACATTGAATGTTCAGGCTGCCATGAATCGGAGCTGGACGATCCCGTTTCTGCAGGTGAAAAGACTTCTTCACTCCACATTTACATTGATCGACAGCCATTCAGTCGTCATCCCGAGGCCCCTTCCAGGGCGGTGCACGCTATTCATAGAAATATATCCTGGAACTATATCCTTTGAAACCCAAATCAGGTCCCTAACCGATCCAGCACCCACCGGATCTCCGCCGCTACCACATCCGGACGCACGAGGTGGACATTGTGTCCACAGTCGGGGATACGCACCAGATGCGTACGCGATGACAGCCGCAGCTGTTCCTCCGTCAGCTCCTGATCAATGCCCTCCCACCGATCCAGTAGATCCCGAAACGCGCCCTGCTGCTCGGGAGTCCCATTACCCATTGCCACACCCGTAGCATAGACCCGTTCGTACTCGCTGGCGCTATTACACCGAATCACACCCAGCGGCCGGGACCCCATGGCCCTCCGCTGAAACTGGTTCTTCTCCGCCAGCGTCTGACAAACCTCCACCAACGAACTCGTCTCCTGCAGCGCGGCACCCCCGGCGCCGCGCGAGATATCAATCGCCCGCTGCCGCCACTGCTCTCTCGAGAGGACCGACTGGTCCCGCAACCCGGTCACCGTCGCCCAGCGCAGCTCCCCCACGACAGCCGTGATATCCGGATCCGGGACCCGGAAGTAATCACACGTTCGCTCCGTCGCGGCCTCGCTCAGTACCATCCCCGCCACATCCTCGGGATAGGCGTGCAGGTACTCGCGGGCCACGATGCCGCCGTACGAATGCGCCACCAGGACCAGTGGCGGGGCGAGCCCGATGCGCTGGAGTAGGCTGTGGAGGTCTTGCGCGGCGCTCACCGCTGTTACGCGGTAGGGTGCGCTTTCGCTGTGGCCTAGGCCGGACCGGTCGTAGAGCAGGATGCGGCTGTGGGTTGCTACGAGGGGGCTCCACGGCGACGTGGGAGGATGCCACGTCTCCGGCGCCGGTGAGGATGATCACGAGTGGGTCTTTGGGGTTGTGTCGCTGGCCGCTGAGGTGGATGTGTAGCCTGTGGGTGCCGATGGAGATCAGCGAGGAGCCGGTGTACGTGGTCCAGTCTGGGGGTGGAGTCATGGTGATTATAAGAAGTAGTTAGGGAGAATATGGGAGTTGTTGAGGTGGGGTAGGTAATACGGGGAGAATGGTTTTACTGGAGAGAAAACAACATCAAAAAAGACTCTCGATTGATTTGCTCGCGATAACCGATATAGCTAGGCATCTAAGTGGATAGATGGGGAGGCTATCGGATAATCGAGGGCAAGGGGACAGGATACATTCTGGACTGCGGCCCAGGAGAGATAGATGCTACCGGACTCACAGGGACTGGAAATCGGTAATGGTGATTCAGACAATGAGCAGAACACTGGATGACAATCACCATCCTCATCCGGCCTGACGACCGGGCCCCGTGAGAATGTAATGGTGACAATGATGAGGTGTTGGACCAAAAGATACTGTCACTCCGGACGGAGGTAGCAAAGTCCTGCTCAAGGACTCGAGGAAACCACAAGGCTCTCCGAAAAGCCCGGCATCGATGCGTAAACCTCACTTGCGGTGAGGGAGGAAGACACCGACGGGACACTCGGGCGTCGAAAGAGCCCTGGCATCTCAAGCGAACAAGCGAACCTTTGCTTCTCCGAATGATAGACAAGTCGGCCTGTTGGAGGCCGTCCTGGAAATCCGTGGGACGTGGGTAGATTCACTCAGTCGTAATTACCCCCAACTTGACTGGCAAAGGCTGTGGAAACGCTGCGGGCGTCGTCATCGTCGTGAGGATTGTGGCCGGAAGCGCCCCGAGTCACGCGAATGCTGGCGGAGCTGCCTCCAAAGATGCTGTTGCTGTCAGGAACACCTGGCCGGTAGGGCTCGCGACCACCGGATTCCACATAACGCTTCAGACGATCGGATTGGCTGAGACTGGTCTGCTTGCTCATGTCGTTGATGCTCAAGCCACCGAGGCTGACACCACCCTGATCAACACTTCTTCCATCAACGATGCTGCCGGTGATATCGGACTCGGTGGCAGCCACGGACTCGCCAGCCACACTCGGAGCGCCCTTAGCCCGGTTACCGTTGGCACGGCGACCTCCAGAGATCGAGGGCCATGGCTCGGAGAAATTCTGGAACATCGGGGGATATCCAGAGGGAAGGCCGACGCCGCCCAGGGCGGAGGAAGAATGGACGGAAGAAACATCATCGGGGATATAGCCGACCACAGAACCAGAGTCATGGTACTCATTGCGCTGGCCATTGCGACCATTCATGGTGCCGCTATTGAGGTTGGAGGCCTGGCTGAAGGACGTCTGGAAGCGCTGGGGTCCTCGGTAGGCTTGCTTCGGTCGGCTGAACTGGATCAGGGACTCCTGGAGATTGGACAGGGGCCCCTCCACAAGGCAGTGCCGCTCCTTAAAGTGCTGCAAGAGGAAGTTCCACAAGGGGTGCTTGGACAACACTTTCGGGTTACCGAGAATAACCAGACCGAATCTCGCTCGAGTAAGAGCCACGTTGAGACGACGCGGGTCACTCAAGAAACCAATACCTTGGTGGTCATTCGAACGCACACAGGATAGAATGATGTAGTCCTTCTCACGGCCCTGGAAGGCATCGACCGAGGCCACCTCGATTTCCTTGTAGTGCTCCTTCTTGAAAGTGCCGGTCGCCTGCATAGAACTGACGATGTAGCTCCGCTGGCCCTCGTAAGGAGTGATGATACCGATGTCTCTAGGCTGCACACCGGCCTTGAAGAAGCGGGTGACAATCTTCTCGACATTGGTGGCTTCGGTGCGGTTGAGATACGAGGTTCCGGAGGCCGAGATCTCTTCGTTGCCCAGGTTCGACCAGAACATCATGGGATCATCGATGATAGGCCAGGGGAAGTCGACGTCACGACGCACACGGTCGGCGATCGTGATCCCGTTCTGCAGCGAGCCCTCGTAGAACATGTTTGATGGGAACTCGGAAAGACACGGGTGCATACGATACTGGACGTTCAAGCGGATGGGCGAGCAGCCGAGAATGACCAGTCGCTCGAAGAGAGATTGGTTGAGACCAGCTTTGGCTGCCTTCTTGTTCATGATGACCGGCCCAAGCTGCTGGTGATCACCAACCAGAACAACTTGCTTGCAGCCCAGAACCAACGGAATCATACACTCGGGCTCCGCAGATTGAGTCGACTCGTCAATCAAGACCGTCCGGAAGTTGGATTTGGCGAGGCGAGGATCACCTGCACCAACGCAAGTGCAACAGATAACATCCGCGTTGGTCAAGATCTCACGCTCAGCAGCCCGCGTGAGCTGCTTCAGGCGCTTTTCATCCTGGCTGGACAGTTCGCCCAACTCCGACTTCAGCTGATTGAGTTTCACCAGCTCGATGTTGCTATCGTTCATGCGAACCTGCTCGTGCAGAGAAAGGAAACCGACCGGAGACTCCACATCCTCGCGAGACTTGGCAGTCACTCGCACCGTTTTGAGACCCGTCTTGTGAATGCGCTCGCAGAGCTGGTCAACTGCGACGTTGGACGGCGCGCACACAAGCACTTGGCCCCCGTTAAGTTTGGCAAGGTGGTAGATGATCGTGGCAGACGTGACAGTTTTGCCGGTACCAGGAGGGCCCTGGATCAGACTCAACGGCCGTTGCAGTACACTCTTGACTGCGTTGATTTGACTGCCATTGAGATCGGGAAGACCAGGGACGCTGAACTTCTTGGGGATCTGGGTCTTCATCGGGGCCGCTGCGACCTCATGTCCCAAAAGACGGTGGAAAATGTAGCCCGAAACACTCATCTCGTCCACCGCAAAGGTCTTCATGGCAAGTTGCATACGGTCAAAAGAGGTGGACTTCCAGACGTAGTCGGCAGTGAAGTTATGCGTGCACTCTGTGGGGACCGACTTGTGGTCGCCCTTGGAACGCAATTCAATGGTGACCTCGTCGGACTGGTTGTTCGGGATTTTGATCACATAGCCCACTCCTTCCCACTTGGAGCGCAATTCACCGGTGTACTTGAGGCGCATTTCATCACCAACTGCCAGTTTAACGTCGCCAAGCTCAAGCTTCGGGAGCACAAAACCTGCGAGGTGCTTGTTGTTCAGACCAAGGTCCCAGCGCACAATCAACCCATCCTGGGATTGGGATTCCTTCAACTTCCGGTCATAATCAGCCTCGATCTTGACGAGAGGACCGAAGATGTTTTGGTATTGGAAGGCGTCATCATAGCGCAAGAGGACCGGCGCGGGCTCATCATCGACCGCGGTGGCCTTCTCGAGGTCTTCCAAGGTAGCTTGCGAGTTCTCTTTCCACATTTCCTCCAGCTTCGCGATCACCTGAGGGCTCAGGTGACGGGCCCGAAGCTGTTCTTGGTCGGAGGGGGCAGCCACAAGCCAGTGAAGGAATGATCGATCTTCGATCAGCGGTTGCCAGCGGGAAGTGTCCCAGTTCATGTCTTTAGACGATGTGATAGCCGCACACGGCTGTCGGCATAAAAGGACGACCACAGTATCGGACTTGGCCGGAATAAAACCGAGAAGGAACACATTTTTGGTGCCACAGTTGTAGCATTCGAGGATCGTGTCGCCCAGCGAGGATGCTGGATGCAACTGCACCTCCTTGTGGCGAGCTCGGACAAGATGGTTCACAATATGCGAGGAGGATGTATTGCCACGGGCGCTGCAGAACCACTTGCTGCAGGACAAGCATTTGACGACGCTGCTAGGGTTATGGATACCACAGTACCTATAATAGGGGTGTTAGTAACATGAAATGAATGACAGCTCAAAGGAGTAGAAGAGGTAGACGTACGCGCAGGCGTGAACTGGAAGCTCTTTCTCCTCATCCGCACTCCCCTCGCCATGTTGGTGTCCATTGACCGGTGCACCGAGTGTACTCTCTAGGTCATCGTCTTCAAGGATATCTGATCCCTCATCTTCGTCGTCATGTCGTCGCGGCCGCGGACGTCCCAGAGCACTCGCATTGACATGATCCAGATCGGCCATGGTGGAGGCATCATCGCGCAGCCCCGGACGGAAGTCCTCCATGATGCGGGCTTTCTGGAAGGTGGGAGGACGCAACCAAGAGAACCGAGCAAGCTGCAAGAGCGAAGTGTAATCAAGAATGAACTGAAAGGGCAGGTTCAAATCGAAACAAAAGAGCGTGTAGGACAATCCGGCCGTCCTAAGTGTTGCGCAAGACCCGCCGTCAAAGCCTGTGGTTGTGCGTGCCTGAGGGGTAAAAGAACGGGGAGTCTAGGAACCGTGCAGAACAAAGTCAGTTGAGAAGGGTGAAAGAGACCAAGAGAACATCAGGAACATACCACCAGCACAGCACAGTCTCTCAGTTGAGGTTGGCTGGGATGGGATGGCAAAAAGCCTCCGCATCCAATCTTTGGGTTATCGCTGCCCACTACGGTGGACTACATGTACCAACTGCGCAGTCCGATAAAAAAAAGTTGCAACTAACCTTGTTCGACGATCAACCCAACAACACATAAGACACAAACACACCACAATGCTGGTATGTGCATACCATAATGATGATAACAAATCCAATCACTAACTCCTGAACAGCGCCGTCAAACCCGTGAGCGCCGTGATTATCTCTACCGGAGAGCCCTGCTGCTCCGCGATGCCTCTATCGCCGAAAAACGAGCCCAGCTCAAGGCCGCTCTGGCCTCGGGCAAGCCCTTGGATCCCTCGATCGCGGATGACAAAGCTCTTCGCGAGGACTTCAAATACGATGAATCAAAAGAGAGCAAGGACTCGGAGATGGTAGACGTCGACGACGAATACGCTCTGACATCCGGCCTCATCGACCCTCGCCCGCTGGTTACCACCTCCCGTTCTCCCTCTGCTCGTCTCGGCGCATTCGCCAAAGAAATCCGTCTTCTCCTTCCAACCTCCATCCGTCTCAACCGTGGTAACCTCGTTCTTCCGGACCTGGTCTCCAGCGCCAACTCCGCCGCGCTGACCGACATGCTCCTGCTGCATGAGCACCGTGGTACCCCGACCGCTCTCACCATCTCCCACATGCCCCATGGTCCCACTGCCAGCTTTTCATTGCATAACGTGGTTCTGCGCGCCGATATCCCCAACGCCGCGCGCGGGACTGTCTCGGAGAGCTATCCGCATTTGATTTTCGAAGGGTTCAAGACCAAACTCGGTGCTCGTGTGGTTCAGATCTTGAAACATCTGTTCCCACCACGGGAACCGGGCAAGCTTGGCAATCGGGTGGTGAGCTTTGTGAACAAAGAGGATAGCATTGAGGTGCGGCATCACGTCTTTGTCAAGACGGGGTACCGGAATGTCGAGCTGGCGGAAGTCGGGCCGCGCATGACCATGCGTCTGTTTGAAATCCGCGGCGGTTCGTTGGAGAAGGGATCAAGTGGTGATGTGGAGTGGGCGCTCACCCAGTACACGAGGACCAGTCGAAAGAAGGAATATCTTTGATTGAATTCGCATCATGGTGTCAGTTGCGGGCTTTGCATGAAGGACATGATTCATGTCGATTGGCGTACTGGGGTATTACGGACTCTTAGACGGTGTTTTTCTGATTTTTTGTACCTAACCCTTGTCTCTATACATAGCCTGTGGGAAGGAGGCCTGTATCCAATTATTCTCAGGATACAAAAGCCTCCAAGTGTGAAATTCAAAAGCAAAAGCAAAAGCAAAATCAAAATCAACTTCTCCAAAGATCTCCAGAATCTCGGTTCAGACCGTCAACCACGTAAAGTCTGTATCCTCACTCATCGTAAATGGCGCCGTCCAAAGACATGCCGTTCTCATCATCAAACTCCATTCCCCAATCCCCATCCCTATAGCCGTAGATCGATCCCTGCTCTTCGTCGCTGCTCTCTGACCGTGAATCCACGGAGACAATGCCCTGGCCCTCCTGCGAAGCCCACCTGTCACCACCTGGCTGAGCATCTGCCTGAAGAGCAATCGGCTTCATAAGCCAGTTCATGAGCATGGAACCCTTCACCTCCAAGTGGTACCAGCCCTGATGCGAAGGCAAAACATTGTCCTCGGAGTCTGTTTTGGGCGGTGGCATGAGGCCATTCTCTCTTTCTTCCCATTCTTTGCCCGTCTGAGTCTTGAAGAACATCTTGAATGTCGTCGTGGCGATGTCCAGCTTGCTTTTCGGAGGAGCCAGGGTTTCCACCCTCGAAATACCGATTCGGGAGTACTTGACGTACGTCGAGTAGGTGTGTGGCTTGGCGTCCGTCTCGAAGAGCTGTTGGGTAGATATTTGGTTTAGTACTTGTTTCATTCATAGCTGAGGTAGTTAGCGGGACGTACCTGTATGAGATACTTTTCCGTGTACTGCGGTGGTGGACCTTGCCGAAGGAGAGTTGCCCGCCAGGTCTCTCCAGTGTCTGGATCCACGTAGGGGTGACTCTTGACTTTATAATCGAGTTAGTAACTATATGTCGCGTTCGGATGTAACCACACAGAGAGAAATGCAGACATACTTACTCTTGGAAGTACCGTTCTTGTTGACCGTGAATGGGTCGACTGTTTTGAGAAGTATATATGAGTAAAGACTCCTTGCGGAGCAGAGCCACACATCAACCAACCTTTGGGACGTTTGCTTTGATTTTGAAGCTGATCCGCCTTCCTCTTGCCCTTCTTCGGAATCTTTTCTGCCTTCAAGATATTCGCCAGCAGATATGCACGCTCATTTCTGGGCCGCTTGGACTTGCTAAGTAGGGAATCTTCTAGCCAGTCGAACGTGACAATTTTGACCTTGTTGAGATTCTTGGCTTCCAGAACTGTTGGTTTTATGTCAGTACTAGGAAGCTGAAAGAGACAAAAACGAACGTACCGGCTGGCGCGTCCTTGAGAAAAGCCTCCTTGGTCGTGATCAAGTGCGTCACGCCGGTGTGCATCGCTTTCGAGTATTGTCCGCCGTTGTTCCGGATCCATTGAGGGATCTTTTCGCCGTTCCCATCCTCGAATCGGCCTGTTGAGCAGGCATAAATACCTTCGAAGGACTTCCCCATGTTGGCGTGGGGGCGGTGGGTGGTCCGGAAAGAGTTTGGCTCGCAGAGCAGAGATGAGAACGAAGGAAAATATTGACGGATAAGAAGTCAGTCAGAAGAAGGCAGTGATTAGGGAACAAGGGGAGATGTGGCAGCCCGGTGTGGTTGTCTGTAGGAAAGAATAAGATGGCTAGATCAGAAGGGATCAGAGGTGTGGAAGTATTCAAAGCTTGATTGAATTCTAGATGAGCTTGAGAACGGCGTTTGGAACATGGGAAATATCAACTAAAATAACACAAGTAGAGGAAGGTAAATCACTGCCGGACACTTTTCGCTGCCTTGATAAAAGCCCGGATCTTATCCAGATCCTGGGAACCGTCCGTCGATTCCACGCCTGAGCTGACATCCAAGCCCACCACCTTATGGCCCGACTGGCCCAGCTTCTTCACTGTATCCACCACATTCTCCGGATTCAACCCACCCGCCAAAACCACCCGCAGCCCTTCATCGCTATCGAGAACCTGCTGAACCCCAGATTTTTCCAATAGCTGACCCGATCCGCCGGCCCCGGAATCCAATAATGGAAGAGTGTGATATGCTCGGCGAGCAATTCCAATATCCCCTGGCGCGAACTTGCGGATGACAGGCACTGGAATCAAACTGGCCCACTCCAGAGGCTCTGAGCCGTGTAGTTGCACTACATCGAGACCCAGTTTCTGCTGCTGAGCAAGGACGTAGGAGAGTGGCTGATTCATGAACACGCCCACAAGAAGCGCGCGGGAAGGATGGCGCAAGACCTCCGTAGAATGATCGAACCATTCCGACGGGGTTGCTTTCGAAACTTGCTGGGACAGCTCGCTCGCTTGGACGTTGGGACGAGAAGTGGACTTGACCGCCTGAGCAATTTGTAGTGCCACATCATCGGGGACACACCGTGACCGGCCTTGAACTTGGATAATGCCAATCA
Organism: Penicillium riverlandense; assembly: GCF_028828495.1. NCBI lineage: Eukaryota > Fungi > Ascomycota > Eurotiomycetes > Eurotiales > Aspergillaceae > Penicillium > Penicillium riverlandense. The sequence continues at coordinate 5,302,897 of NW_026643194.1, forward strand.
GATCAGCACCAGCCTGGATGGCGGCTTTGGCGGCTTCTGCAGACCGAGTGCCGCAGATCTTGACCAAAGGCACGACAGAGGATGCTGGCGTAGACTTTTGCTTCGACCCTCCCAGGAGCTCCGCCACAAAGGCAGAGGTGTCGGGTGCGCGCATCAGTGCCTCTCCGACCAGAATAGCCTTGACCCCCTCCTTCTGGTAGGCTTCCACATCCTTAGGGCCCGAAATGCCGCTGAGAGCGCACACAATAGTGCTCTCGGGGACTTGATCCATCAGACGACTTGTGGTGCCCAGATCGACCTCAAAGCTCGTCAAATCTCGGTTGTTGACGCCGATCACTTCGGATCCCAACTCGACCGCAATCTTCATCTCCTCGGGAGTGTTGACCTCAACAAGAGGCTCCATTCCGAGACTCTGCGAGTAGCGGTATAACCTCGTAAGAAGTTCAACGCTGAGCATCTTGACGATCAGCAGGACGGTGTCGGCTCCAGCCAACCGCGCCTCCAAGATTTGATACTCATCAAAAACGAACTCCTTCCGCAAGATCGCAGGCCTGTTGGTCAGTCCCTCCAAGCTTTGGCGAACGGCGCGCAGATCATCGATGGTGCCCTTGAACCATTCGGGCTCTGTGAGGACGGAGATGACGCTAGCGCCGGCTTTGGCATACTCTCGTGCCTGGGCGGGAGCACACACATCGGCCGCAATAATACCCTTTGAAGGCGAGGCTCGCTTGATCTCGGCCATGAGGGAGAGAGGGTAGTCCGACTGTCTCAAGCGAGCAGGGAATGAGACTTGCGGGGGGGCGATGTTGAGGTCGTATGCGGCCTGCAATGCTTCCGGCCGTAGTGCTGGGACTTTCTTCTGCTCGGCCACTGCAACCTTGCGATGGGCGTAGATTTTCTCCAAGATCGACATCTTCTTGTCCACCGGTGCCGGGACCGGAGTCGCAGCGGTTGTCTTTCCTCCCTTGTTCTCTTTCCAAGTGCCGGCAGTCAGCTCGAGGAAGTTTCTGAACATCTTTCGCCCGTATTCCGTTAGGATACTTTCCGGGTGGAACTGAACGCCCTCCACGGCCAGTTCTTTGTGCCGGACACCCATGATCACGCTGTTGCCACTACCATTTTCCAGATCTGCCCACGAGGAGACTTCAATGCAGTCGGGAATTGTGGAATGGGTTCCGGCCAAGGAGTGGTACCGCGTCACCGAGAGGGAGGTCGGCAATCCCTCGTAGACACCCTTGGAGTCATGCTTCAGAACCGAGGTCTTGCCGTGCAGGATCTCACCCGTCACATCAACCTTGCCACCAAACGACTCAATGATACATTGTTGGCCCATACACACCCCGAAGATGGGGATCTTGCCCTTGAAATGTTGAATTGCGGCGTTACTGATGCCGGCGTCGGTGGCGGGATGGCCGGGACCGGGACTGATGACCAGCTGGGTGGGCTTCTTTGCGACCAGATCCTCGACGGTGACCTCGTCATTGCGGTAGACGGTCACGGTGGCGCCCTCGAGTACGAGATATTGGTAGACATTCCAGGTGAAGGAGTCGTAGTTGTCAATGAGGACGACATTGGAGGCGCTGTCCCGCTTGGCGGCCCTGGTGGGCTGGTGGGGGGAGTGGTCGACGAGGTCCGCCATGGTGAGAAAAGAGGTGAGGTGAATAGGTAGGGAAGGAGAGCAGGTAGTCCTGTCCCTCTGATGGTTCTCTTCTTCTTCACCTGACTGGGTGACTCAATGCAACGCTCTTGCTGTCTTTGTCTTTTGGCTCCACTCCATAAATTCCCACTCACCGCCTGCCGCTCGTTCCTGCCTTGTTGACGCGGTGAATGAATTTCTGTCGAGAGCTCCTTCCTTCTGCCCCCATCGCCCGCGCAGTCACTCCAGCACTCCTGCCCCGTTCATTATCGTTGCAGTCGCTTCCTTCCCTGTCCTGTCTATGATGCTCTGATCGTCTGGCCAAATGGCTCCCGTCCCGGAGGCCTATTTCCCGTCCCTGGACAAGTGCTTCGCCGGGGACGACCAGCTCTTGTACGCGCGCAGTCTATTGGTCTCTTGCAATGAAGGAGATGCTAACTCTAGACAGGTCCTGGCGAAGAGCCTTCCTCTATACGATTGATCCCGAGGCGCACACCGACGATGGCGGTAATCTCTACGCCTTTCTGTCACACCCCGAGAGCATCCACCTTCTTTCGCAAAGCCTCAATCCTTTCTCCCCTCCCTCCGCGAAAACCAAATCCGAATTCGATTCCAAGACCGCCGCGATCCATGTCGAGACCAACAATCCAGGTGCTTTTAACCTGCAAGAGATCAAGGCGGACGCGCTCTGGCTGAGCCAGAAAGCTGGCATTGATGAAATCACCGCTCTCCGGATCGCAGTCCTCGAATGGCAAAACCGGCCATCGACGCGCCTCACCACCAGCTTCTCCACCGAAGAGGCGACGAGTTTGCAAAGCGCAGCGGGGACCGACAACTTCAGGGTCTCGCTGGCTGGCCCGAATCTGGCCGAGATCTTGAAGCGAACAGTGCGCGGAGATAGCGATTCATCATTCAATACGGAGGAAAACCGGCGTCTGCGCCTGCGGAGCCTTTATCTCTTGGAAAGAAGCCATGTGGTGAAAACCTTCCGCAAACTACTCGTCCAGTCCTTGCAAGATGACATTTCAGACGAGCTAGCCAGCCGCGGAGATGATCGCAGAATTGCCTTGTGCAACTTGGGCTCTACCATTTTTAACGACAAATCCACCGGCGACGGTTTGGGTCAATTCCTCCAAGAATGCATCAATTCCGTACGCTCTCGACTTTCGGATTTGGAAGGAGATGGTGGTTGGCTCGGGGCGGCTGAGAGTAGCGAAGAGACGGAGGATATATGGAGGACGACCCTGGTGGAGGAGATTGTCCACATCCTTCAGATCATCTTTCACAAGCTTCAGGCTTCGATCGAGATTCCCAGCGCGGACCTTGTCCTATCGTGGCTTCGCCTCATGGCTGATTACAGCTTTTTGGAGCCGTTACAGGTGGTAAGTTTGAACATTGTATGAAATCTACTCAGGCTAACTAACATCTTATAGCCGTGTCAACAACCAGTGGAAGTGCTGCTGCCACTTCAGGCTTTTGCGTCGCTCACAACCTTGAGTTTCCTCAAGCTTCCTCTTGCTATTCCTTCGATTATCAACAGGACGCATTCGCCGCAGGCATCCTCAGCCAAGACACCTTACTTTCTTTGTAAAGAGAAAATTTCTCAAATAAATGAGATCCTGCTAGGTGCGTGCGAGGATTCAAGCACTGCAAGCCCTGCGGCCTTTGCATGGGGCCTGATCCTACACACGATGAGAGAACTGGCGCTCAATGACAAGGAGACTCGAGAAATGGAGCAGTTCCGGAGCGCCGTGGACTCCTTTCAGTCCAAGACACAAAATTCGGGTCTCTCTCGAGGATCGGAGCAATCGCTCTACGAAGATTTGCTTGACTGTGCTCGCACACCGAATCACACTGTTGATGACGCCATTCCAATCTTGACATCTGATGCGGTGAAAGAGTCGGCCTTCAATGCCATCGGCACACTGGCCACCAAGGCTGGCTCTATGTCTGCGATTGATGACTGTCTGTCCGATCGGTGGGTCCGTTTAGCCCTTCTTGATCTTATTCGCGTGGGAATCGTGTATTTGGACTATTCCCCGGAGATCGTGGAGTCTGTACTGGCGATCCTGACGGGTACTCCTGAACAATTGTCATGGAACCTACCATGTGACCTAGGACCTGCCAGCGACCCCAGAGTTGTCTTTTTCAAGGATGATCTTCTGATGGACAGCATTTTCCGCGTTGCCCGGTCTCGATTCCCATACGAGACTCTTCCATTCTTGAAACTCTGCCGAGCGCTCATCAGCGAACACTCGCTCAACAGGGACGGACTGCCCGAGGTCCTTGAGGAACTGGAGAACATGGACACTTTCACGCAGATCGTCGCGCCAACCTTCTCAAGCTACAAGACAATCCGCGAAGACGAGAACGCCAACCTCGTATCCCTGATGCAACCTCTGCCGATGTTTGAGTCTGCCTCTCGAAACCGTCTTCTCGAAAATGGAACCAGTAACGCCCTGATTGTGAGCGGCTCGTCCGAGATTCCGACGGCCACAATTGGCCAGGTGATCTCTGAGTCGAAACCAGCGGTCATCATGTGGCAACACCGGTATTCGTGCTTGAGCTTTCTGGGCAGCTGGCTAGAAGGATGGAGCGAGAGCGGTGGGGGCTCCTCTGAATGGATTGATGAATCTGGCACCGAGATTATTGGGCTTCTGGCGGAGTTGGTGGCCAATGCCAACGACCAGACGACACCAAACTCCCCTGGATCAAGCGCCAAGAGGATCCTCGAAATGGCCAGTGACGGGCTTTCCCAACAGGGCGACATCATCTCCGTGGTCTTTGACATTTTTGAACGCAATATCCAGAATATCGGAGCCCGCGGAGAACTAGGCAAGGCTCTTGACCCGCTCATGGCGTGCCTCCGGTTTATCAAGGAAGTGTTGAAGATCCTGCCCAATCGAGTGTGGCCTTTCCTTGGCCGCAGCAGTTTCGTTGGAACCGACGGGAAAGGTGGTGTGATGACAGCCATCATCTCTGCGATCGAAATACCCGCAGGCGAGTATCCGTTCCTTTTGAGCTGCGTCGGTCTATTCCAGGCTATTGTCGATGATGCGGCATCTCGTGCAGTATTGCGAAGAAGCCCCAACAGTGTTTCCAGCAAGTCAACAATTGCCTCCGACTGGAGCGCCGGCATCCCTTCGCACGTCATGAGGACCATTTTATTGAACCTTCTTCGGACAATGGTCGAGATCTTCAACAGCAATGGGAACTGGAGGTTCAATTTTTCCGAGCAGCGATTCAAGATCAACTCAACGCTCGCCACGACTTTTGAACGGATCCTGTACTACGCCTATGGCACCAATGATGCCGCGAAGTTGGATGCAAAGGTGACTGGTGTATTCTCTGCCTCTGCCGAGTACATTTTGGATATGCTGCGACCCAGGTCGACTGCCGACCTTCCTTTCAACCCAATCCTTCGACTGGTCTCGGATGGCCTCCAAACACCACCTACCCTCCACCTCAGATATCTCACTCTGGTTGAAGACCAGGTCACGTCAACCCTGCAGCTGTGCATCAAACTTGTGCAGGCAGCACAGCTTGCAGAGCAGGCCGGCTCACTCCTAGAAGAACAGCTTTTTAAAGCAGCACCAGTTCTCACCAAACTTTATGCCCTGCATGATGCCTACAGACTACCGGTGGTGTCATTGCTCGAGATTTTGATCACCAGTGCGGCGGCTAATTCGGACAATGAGCCCCCATCTCTTGTGGGCCATCTCGGCGCCGAATCCTCCTGTCTGTTTCTCGATGTACTCGCTCAACTCGACAAGCCACTTAGTGACCAGGCTCTTCTGCTTTCAGTTTGGCATTTACTGTCTACCTTTGTCAGCAAGCGCCAGCAGTGGTTGGCTGTATTTATTCTCACGGGAGCATCTCCCCGTCAATCTCTGAAGAAATCGGACACACCGGGCACTCCGAGTATGCGCAGCGCTCCCTTCCTGCGGATGGCGCTGGATAAGCTCTCAAACATTGACCAGCTCGAGCCACAAGCAGCGTTGGCTCTACTTGAGTTTGTCTCTCGCGCCCAAGAAAACTGGCCCTGGGCCACTCCGCAGTTGAGAAACCACCCTCATTTCTTCACTGGTATCGTGAGCTACGTCTCGAAACTGAAGATCTCCTCCTTGCCCGTTATGGACCAAATCTTCGCGACACGGATTGCTGCTGTTGTTGCTGACCTTTGCGCCGTCTACCTCCACGCTGCCAAGGAAGCGAATGATCGCAGCTTTGTTAAGACTTTGATCCCGCTGGTGTCATGGTATGCGAAGGACGCCGTCGAAGTTTCTGCTTACAACGCCTCGTTGCACGCCAACCTGAAGAAGAATTTCGAGATGCGATACTCCGGGTGCAAGATTTTTGACTTTAAGAGAACGCCACTGGCACCTCAAGCTCTGGGGCGAGATTACTATTACGACCTTGATCTGGGAGAGAAGCTACTGTCCTACGACTTTGCCTGGGCCGGAAGCCGGAACCGAGGCTTTTCCGAGGAGTTTGAGCGGGCCAACATCAATCTGTCTCTCGTTGAGGCACAGGTGGTAAGTCTTTTTTTCGGTCTCTTTAGTATATATCTAACACCCCAAACAGAGCCTTCTAAACAGCTGGAAGTTCTTCGCCATTGAGCATTGTGCGGACTTTATGCCGGATCGCGAAATACAGAAGTCGATGGCGGTGGTTGCGCAAAATTGTCTCGAGGCCAATACACGAAGCGTGCCACCGGAAGCAATCTTCGAGAGGATCCAGCAGGTGCGGGTTGACTTTGCCCAGGCTTTGCTCCAACGCTTGGTTGAAGTGGAAGCCCGAGGCGCGGAGGTTTTCAGGTTGCTTGAAGCCGTGTGGAAAGCACTGCGCAGCCGGCACCCAACATTTGAAGATGCCTTGGTCAATGATGACACCGAGTTCCACCGATCTCTCTTGAACGTACTATTCCTCGCCCTCCAGTTCCACCTTGATGGACCCGGCCGTTCGGCACCGGAGACCCTTAGCAAGAAGGCCGAGATTTCATCCGATTTGACTTTGATCATTGAAGTCGTCAAGGTTGCCGTGGCACAGGGCTTCAGGACCCTGACCACGTATTTGCATGAACAACCGGAGAAATGCTTGCCGAAAGACTTTGCTATCATCACCGCCATCCTTCAAACCTGCTTGCAGGTTAAGAATGCTGACCGGCTTTACGAGCACATCGTATTCCACATCGAGGACAACGACACCGCGCGACATGCTACGACATTATTCTCATGGGCCGACCAACTGGCCGTTGCGGGAGATCCCATCTACGGAGAACTCAGCGTTTCGGTTCTTGTCAAACTATCCACACTCCCCATGCTCGCCGAGCACCTTGCCGTTGAAGCAGTGTTGATGAAATTGTCAACTTGTCGCCTCGCGAACGGCCTCCGCCAGCCCAAGGGATTCGGCCCCTTTGACCCAGTGCCACGACTCTACGCCATCTGGACTGGAGGGTTCCTGCCCCTGTGCCTCAACCTGTTGTACAATGTCATTCGCACCGCGCCAGAAGTGGCCGCTTTCCTCAACCAGTTTGAAGGCCAATTGACCCGTTCGGCTGAGGCATTCTCCACGGGACACGGCTCTGCCTCCAAAGCTTCCGCAACGCGGTGGATCTGTTTGAGCATGGCCTCCGAGGCATACTCCCTGGCCCTCATTTCGTTCATTCTCGATCGGTTCCGCGAAGCCGGAGCGAGTGCGGGGGTGGATGCGCAGTCGATCCAGGATCTCAAGTGGGACAAAGCGCATGTCAAGGACGATATTGAAGAGCTGCTCGGACGCCGACCGGCCTTGCGCGCGCGTATCGCCGCTACGAGTGACAAGGAGGTAGAATGGTCTCGACAGAAGCCCCTTGATGCCAACTCGGGGGCCGAAAACCGGCTGGAAGAGAAGATCGTGAGCGAGCTAAAAGCCACGATGGCTTGTCTGGGAGGCGAGGAGTAGATAGTATAGAGCGAGCTGGGATCAGATCCAATTCAATAATGATTGTCTAGTACAGGGTACAGCTATGTGAACCGCCGTAAGAGTCAAACGAAGGTGAAATAATGCCGATCCGTCCTTGAGCTGATCGGGTCACCCTTCGCCTCTGTCACGTTGCAAGTTCAGAAATTAGTCTAGAGTGAAGTGATGTTTCGAATTTGATGGTGAGATTGGCTTAATCCCGAGGCAACCAAATCAACAAGCCTACCTCGGTGTTTACCCACGGGATTGATTAACCGACAATGCGGGGAAATATGAACAACGGAGTTATGCATTATTATTAAAGGCAAAAGTACCCAAGTTCAATCTCACTCTTCCGTCTGACACGTTTTCATCACCTATCTTATCCCTCAACATGCCTTACAAGTCCCGGTGGCGCCTCGACGTGCCGAACGCGCACCTTGCGACGCTGCTACTAACGTCTCCAACGGCTGAGCTCTCCAAGACCCACCGATGCTTCCTGGAAGCGGCCCGCCCGGACACGCATTACTTTACCACGCATTCCTTCCGGCTATGGAGCCAGAGATTTGCCTTAGGACTGCAAAAGTCCGGTCTCCGCCGAGGCGACCGCGTCCTGATGTTCTCGGGCAATGACCTGTTCTTCCCCGTCGTGTTCATGGGCATCATCATGGCCGGTGGCATCTTCTCAGGCGCTAATCCGACCTACGTCGCCCGCGAGTTGGCCTACCAGCTCCAGGACAGCGGGGCAACCTACCTGATCTGCGCACGAGCTAGCCTAGACACTGGGCTTGAGGCTGCGCAGTTGACAGGCATGGGCCGGGACCGGGTGTTTGTGTTCGACGACACCCTCTACGATGGCCGCGGCGTCGGCGAGAAGGGCTGTCAGCACTGGGGCGAGCTTGTAGCGTCCCCAGAGGAAGCACAGGGTTTCGCATGGGAGGAGCTGTCCACGCCCGAGCTAGCAGATACCGTTCTCGCACTCAATTACTCCAGCGGCACGACCGGGAGGCCGAAAGGTGTTGAGATCACGCACAAGAACTACGTCGCAAACTTGCTACAGTACACACACTTGGCCAGGCTCAACCCGGACTACGAGGCGAAGCTAGCCCGCGCCCGCTGGCTATGCTTCCTTCCATTATATCACGCGTACTCTCAGAACGTGAATATCGGTGCGGCCTTATACCGGAACACCCCGGTTTATATCATGCCCAAGTTCGATTTCATCAAGATGCTAGAGTATACGCAGAAGTATCGCATCTCGGACCTCATACTCGTGCCCCCGGTGGTCGTTGCTCTAGCCAAACACCCTGCTGTGAAAGATTATGATCTTAGCAGTGTCGAGGGTATGGGGAGTGGCGCTGCGCCATTGGCGAGGGAGGTTTGTGAGGAGGTGGAAGCTCTGTGGCCGCCGGGCAAGATCAATATCAAGCAAGGTTGGGGCATGACTGAGTAAGTCTTTTCATGTAATTACCGCCGCTAGACTAACGATAACAGAACGACCTGTTCTATCTTGGGATGGGATCCCACGGAGAAGAGTTTCTCGGCTTCTGTCGGAGAGCTGAACGCCAACTGTGAAGCCAAGATTATGGCCGAAGACGGAGTGACGGAGATTATGGACAGGAATAAACGTGGTGAGCTATGGGTGCGTGGCCAGAATATCATGAAAGGATATTGGCGTAATCCCGAGGCAACCAAATCAACCAAGACAGAGGATGGGTGGCTCAAGACGGGCGATATTGCCTTTGTCGACGACCAGGGCAAATTTCATGTTGTCGATCGGATGAAGGTGAGCGAGCATTCTCGTCTCTTTTGAATTCACAGAACTAATAAAAACCAGGAGCTTATCAAAGTGAAGGGGAACCAGGTTGCCCCCGCGGAGTTAGAGGGGATACTTCTGGAACACCCGAAGGTGGCTGACGCCGCAGTGATCGGAGTTGCCATGTAAGAAGACCGCCCTTTCACCGCTTGATGCATGGCTAACTGTGGAATATAGCAACAACGACGAGTCGCCCCGGGCCTACATTGTGCTCAAGCCGGGTCAGGTCGCCACAGCGGAGGACATCGTGCGTTTTATGGATGGCAAAGTCTCAGCCTTCAAGCGGATCACCGGCGGGGTACGCTTCGTCGAGTCGATCCCAAAAAACCCATCTGGTAAGGTTTTGCGCAAGACGCTGCGAGAACAGGCCAAAGAGGAGCTGAAGGAGAAACCGGCATCCAAACTGTAATTAGAGCTGGACATGACGCATTTTTGCCTTGCCTGATTTGCCTTAAAGAAATACATACATACAAATGCTTTGGCGATCCCTCGCGGGGACCGTCCCACCGGGAGACCAAATCATTGCATTAGCCGAGAGGATTTGACTTAGCGCGAGCTCCGGGTCCACCGCCAGCTGTAGGCAGCTAGGAAGGCAGCCGATCAGATCGGAGATGCAGCGTTGTAAGAGGCTGATGCATTGCGGATCGACTGCACATTTGTCATGGAGGATCGACTGCACAGCGTGTACTTTTCCCACCCCCACGGCCGCGGGAGCACTTGAACAGGGTCTCAGCGGTCTTACACGTCCAGGGTTGTGCCCGGCTGGAGATTTTCCAGACCGCAGATCCTGACCCCCCTCCCTCCATTGAATTTTATTTTATTTTTATTCCTGGTGGCGTGGGCGGCCTCAGCTGAACCTCGCAGGCGATCCAAAGATGGCCCGGCTCGTGGCTGACTGGAATGGAAGGCCATTTCCCGCTTTGTTGCCATGCGCAGGCAGCCACGGGCAATGTTCAGTCTGTTACGCGTTGACTATGTGACGACTATACGTTCCAGAGCGAGTGGGCGAATAACGCCCGATGGAGTATGATCCTCGGATCGCCCATTGATTCTTTAGTTTACTTTTGCCTGGCGAACGATCGTGTCACCCCGCCATTTCTTTTTTGGTTTGATGTATGTTGCGAACCACGCCATCGTCAGAATGGACTGGTAGTATTTGATCGATCTGACTGGACTTCTTTATAGTCCCATCCACCATCCACTTGTGTAGCCCTCTCCGATATTTCTTCCTGCTTTGCAAACCCTAAGTCTCAGGCCATTCTGACCAACCAGCCGTGACCCGTCCACGGTCTCTCCGACTGAGAACCGAGTCACTCACGAAAGGACCGGAGCGGGCAAACCATTAGGGCTGGGCTGGCTCGATCGGAAACGCCATGAACCCTTAACACGCCACGCGATCTCACTGCCTCCCTCTGCTATAGTCATCCTATAGCTTCTCATCCACACGCTATCGAGACTAGCCAACCGGCGAACCAGACGAGCAGTCAGCTATTCAACCTCGTGGTTCCAGACATCAACATGGACAAGCCTAGACGTTTGAAGACCACACCCCCGCCGCCCTCTGCACTGAATGTGCTGCGGCCACTATCGGAGAATGGCTCGTTCCCAAGCAGTGGAGCTATCGCCGCGAAGGTTCGCGAGCAGAAGCAGATCGCAGACAGCAAATTGACAGCGGGTACCACAAGCACCGTGAAGGATCCTGCCCAAAAGAAGTCTGATGCTTCGACCGCCAAGACCCGCGCTGACACCGGGTTTTCCATGTCAACACCGACGACCTCGGTGCAGAGAAGAACCGAGACCGTTGCGCAGATGTACGACATCGACGAGAAGGGAGGACGCACTTGGCGGAGGCTTATTGTTGAGTATAGTTAAGTTTTTCCTGCTTGGCTGGGCGGATTGCTTTCTGGGTTAGCTTTATCCTTTGTCATTTTTCTTGGGTTTTTGGCTTTTAGTTCAGCTCGATGATGTTTTCATGATATCCACGAAGCAAGCAAGCAAGCATCGTCTACTAGGAGTCCTTGAATTAGCGGGTGGTCTGGGAGGCAGATTGTCTTTATTTTCTTGTTCTTCTTATTCTTCCTTTCTTTCTTTTTTGCAAGTTTTCTTTTTTACTTTTGATGCTTTCTTTTGTCGAGGTTGTGTATACGCAAGGCAAGTATGGAGATGCTGTGCACGCAATTGCCTCCTTATATTGTCATGCCATTAATCGCAATCTATCCACTGTTTAAGATGGCGTGCTTTTATGTCGCTGAAGATAAACATCTTAACTTAGAGACAATCTCGCCTATTCTCGGAGTAGCCTTAGTGACTCTCTACGCCTTCTCCATTTGTAAGCTGACAGTGCCAAGCATTAGTTAGCTGAACCACCGTCCAGAAAGGAGGAAGACCGTCTTACTTGACATATGTCGGAGCTTTCCCTGTCAGCCATTCATGGCAGACGTGCAGAATATCGTAGAACTATGCGCGAACTTTATTCTCCAATGAAAGTGAAAGCATAGAGAAGTTTATCAAGCTGAGGTTTAAGTTACGGCACACTGATATGGTGAGTCATCCACCGGATGGATAAGTACGTAAAGAACCCGTTCTCCATCCTCGACGTCCCTGTCAAAAATTAAAGTCTCCAGAGACATCATCATGGCCGACCAGGAACCCGATTATCATTTCATTGGCACCTACACCCGCTATTCTAGTAAGGTACACCCGCACTGTCGGATACCTATCACTAATATGCCCTAGGCTGGACTGCGCGGGTTGAAGCTGTCCTGGAATACTTCCATATTCCGCACACCAGCCAATTCGTGAAACTTTCCCATGTAAAGCTGTCGCCTGCTATGTGTATATTCACATGTACTGATGGATTATTAGGTGAAAATTGTCTCTCCAACCGGATTTGTCCCCCTGTTAGAATGCCGTTCCCTCGGCTCTACTACAATCGGTGACTCGCTGGCGATTTGCGAATTTCTCGCTGAATCTCATCCTGAGCTGGACCTTTGGCCTCGAGACCGTCAGCTTAGAGCCTTGGCCCGTAGCGCCGCCGCACAGATGCATTCTGGCTTCCCCGCGCTGCGAAGCTCGTTCCCCGCAAACTTCCTCGCCCGGTATTCGGGTAATATCCCAATTCCCGAGGAGGCGCAAAAAGATGTCGAGCGTATCTTGACCATCTGGGATGAGACCCGGAAATGTACCCAGGAACGGCTTGCGACGCTGGGAGAGGTCGACGAAGGGTTCCTGTTTGGTGGGTTTAGCATCGCCGATGCGTTTTTCTGGCCGATACTCTGGGTATTGTTTTCTATGATTCAGAATTTTGTTTGATGGTGATTACTGATGATCTCTAGCGATTCCGAACGTACAACATCCCCCTTGAGACTGCGAGCCAAGATGCTCTGGCCTGGATGGCAAAAATGTGGAATGATCCGGTGTTCCAGGCGTTGGGGGAGAGGTACTATCAGCAAGCTAAGGACCCGGAGACTCGTGTTGCGCATTACGATGATATCTTCCGCAATAGGAGCGACGTGCAGTATAGCCAGTTCCCCGAGGACTGGCGGTTTTCTGTGTCTGGAAAGTGAAGAAGTGAATTTCCCGATATTCACCGAGCATATCTTCTAGGAAAAGAATCTAATCCAATCCACAATCACCTTGCTAGAGCCACGTAGTACCGTTAAGCCAGAAAGATCACTTTGACATGCCAAAAAACAATACATAGTAGCGCACATAGTTGAGTTGACCTTTACAAGCGTACTCTTGCCTGCAAGAAATTTATAGATATTTTCGACTGTTTCACAGTTTCACTTGGACCGGTTTCCTCTATTTATCTCTAGCTCGTCGGTAGATTTCCAATGTTAACAGAATATTGTCAGATTGGCCTTGTAAGGGCCTCAAGAATGTTGCCTGCGTTTCCAACCCGTCTGAAACTTGGTTTGATTGAAGCGAGGTAGCACATGGGCCTCCGTGTTGAAGACAACTTCGGTGAGTGGGAGATATTCCCTGGGAGAAAACAGTAGGTATAGATACTTCAAAGTCTCGGCCTGCATGGAATTAGTATGTAGGTTGGCTACTTATAAAGGGTCTGCTTCCTTACCAGCCAGAAACTTTCCATGTTGTCCCGTTGCGTTGGCGGGACCTTAGTAACGTCGTTCAAGGATGTGTATCCTTCCCCGTCAGCCACGATTGTGTGTTTCTGGAACGCCTTGAAGATCTCCCAGCCCCATTTTCGGTAGATAGGGTCTTCGGTTACCCGAAACATTAAGAAGAGACTTTCGACCGTCTCAGGGCGTTGCAAGTTGTGAGCGTCCAAGGGCTTGATAATGAAGTCCTTCTTCCACGAGGCTTTGTCATTCTTGCTTCGAGGTCGGGGAGACGACCCAGGCACCGGTCGTAGATCGGCTTCGTCAGCTTCAAACCAGGCAATCTCTGGAGAAAGACCAGAATCAGTAACCGCATACATTGCCCAACAGGTCTTCATGAGTTCCCGCGCCAGGGTCATTTGCTGTTCCTTTTGCGAATTCCAGCTGGGCAACTTGCGTGCTTGGCGCTCTGTCAGTCCCTCAGTAGCGCCGATCGCAATCGAGCCAGGCAAAAAGCAGACGAGGTGATCCATTTTTGGAGACAATGGCCCGCCAATGCCCTGCGGAAGCTCGGCGATAAATTGGAGCTTGGAATGCTTGGTAGAGGTAACCAAGTGTTTCTGGATGCCGGCCAAAGCCTCTTCCCACATCTCACGGTAGATGGGTTCTTGTCCGGCGGTTTGCAGGTATTGCTTCACCAAATATTCTGTAGTCGCATAAGCATTTGTTTGGAGAAACCATCTGGGAGTAATGAAAGCGCACCGTAGTATGAATCACCGCGGCTTCCGAGACGAATCTCATTGTACCTAAAGGCTCCTGTATCCGGATGTACGAAGATAGGCAAAAGGCCGTCCGGCATGCGATGATCATCAATGACCTTCATGACGTGCTCGGCTTTGCGCCAGTAGAGCTCTTTGCCCGTAAGATGCGCCAAATATTTCATTTCCAACTGGAGAGTAGTGGCTTCGGCAGTCGACGAAGCTCCACCGTCAGCGTGAGATGGAAGCCCTTGTCCTTTCCCAATGTTGACACTTGCGTATGGAATCCCCGAATTGGTCTCGTACGCATTTAGTAGTCGGTCTGCCAGGTCAACGGCCTTGGACATGTAAACATGATCCCGGCGGGATGAAACACCCGGAAGCTGAGTAGACAAGTAATGGGCGGAGAGAAGCCCCCCGAGCATGCGGATGGTCGTCTCGAAGGTGTTCACATCCTGGTCTTGGTTGTATGTCAAACCCCTGTGAAGCCATTTGCGGGCATCACTAAGCTCGGAAGTCAAATTCATGATCATCAAAGTATCCAAGCTGTCGACTATGATCCATCCTAGACCACTGGGACTCATTTGTGAGCCGGTCTTTGAGATTGGATGGAAACGATCCTTTCCTACATGTAGACGTTAACATGGCTGTTCTGTGTATTTACTTCAAATAAAACAATTCAAAATAGCGGGCTATGGGTTGATAGAAGCAGAACTGAATAAACTTACCCCAGGCATACTTAGCGTAAGCATCCCAGCTTGTGACGAAAGCCTCCTTCACCTCCGCCCGATGGCTGTCCCAATAGTGGTCTTTATCGATGGGCCGAAAATAGTCCAAAGCTGTTTCCGCACTCGGCGTCCCAACGAAGCACCCAACCGCCAGGGCCAGTAAGCCAGTGAGGACCGACTTCCATGCCCAATTGGGGCCAAGCGAGACGCGCCATTGGGAATTCTTAGAATTCTGCGGGCGCCGCGGGCGCTTCTGTTGCCGCTGTGCGCCTCCTGGTGGCATGGTAGGCTATTGGGAATTAAGGAGGGTGCAGAGGATGACACTGTCCCAACAAAGAATTCCCCAAGGCTCTCTCGTGCACAAGTGGGGGTTCTGACATATTACGGAGCGTCAAATCAGATTCCACCGAGAATTGGGCTAAAATATGGCCCCCACGATATAAGGGGTCGCGAGCGGTGAAAGACCGGCGAAAAAAACAACAGAACTACAGTGGTGGTCCATAAGTCTGAAACCCGTTACGCGCTTAGGCGCTATGTAGAGAGTTTCAGACTTTTGTCAAATAAATCAAGAAGCAACCTGCCCTTGATGTCCTATCTGCTGTCCTAATCTCGCGACGGCGTATTGAAACTTGACCTGACTCGCGCCGACTCGGTAGTTTCTCTTGGCCCTCCTCGCGGCCTGGAGTAAGAATGATCATTGGCCACATCCTACCCCATCAAGCGTAGCCAAGACGACTATTCTGCGCTAGCGTGAGGCACGTGGCGCATTGATCTTAGTGCTTAGAGGCCAATTCCCGAATAGATTGGGGCTCAATCAGGGGTGGTGGAGACTGGCGTTAAATAATGCTCACTACGTGCCATTGTGCTTGTTGACATGAACTTTCTTCTATCAGATTATCATCAAATACCGAGACCTTCATCTTGACCAGCCTTGGGTCTCCAAACCGTCACTACCCCAGATTGAACCCGTTCCGGCATGTGATGTCAAACACACTCTATCCCGCAGAGACGCACAGTGGCACTGTCACTTCGTTTATCCCCCTGACCACAATCTGGACAGCCCCGGCAGGATGTTCAGGCTCATTTCGTCTCGATGGGCCGAGTTTGATGGCATTCGACCCTGGCTATGGACTTGATATCAACACAGACGTGATCTGCGACCCTCCAGCGATGACAACGTGGTGGGAGCAAGGACTACTAGGCGGCGGCGGGGCTTATAAAACGGAAGTTAGCATCGGGCCGCTCACATGTCCCGATGGCTATTCAACCGTCGCATCTTCGGTCAAAGATGTGTCTAGTACACTGGCTATGTGCTGCCCTGGGTGAGTCTTACTTTTGACCTATAGTCCCGGGGCAACCAGTTTTCGCTGACCGGAAGATCGCTGTAGCGGGTACTATCTTGAAGGTGGAATCCCGGGCCAGATTCAGGGAGACTGTCTGTCTGACGTTTCTTCTGGCATGACTCTAACCTACGGTTCGACGTCGTATGACGATCCAAGTTCGTGGCACATTGTCACAACCACTTTGGCCAGCCATTCAACCGTCGGCGCGATTGCTATTGAAGGATGGAACATCAATGGCCCCAGAGCAGTCACCTCAACGCCAGCGCCTCACAGCACAACTGCTAGTACGACTACTACTACTTCTATTACCAACGCCGACGCTACTGCGAGTACGAGCACACATGTCAACGCATCTCTGAATGCCGATACGGGTACGGGTACGAGTACAACTGGCTCTGCATCCGGGAGTAGTGGTCTTAGCACTGGCGCCAAAGCGGGTATCGGAGTAGGAGTTGGAGTTGGAGGTATCGCCTTGATAGCCTTCTTGATTTGGTTCTTTTACAATCGTCACCGAAAGGAAAAGAACAGCCCCATACCAGAACTTCCGGTTCCTAATTCATACACATCCACACCACCACCGCCAGCTATGTCACAAGCGACTGAGGGGGCTTCTTCTGCGCCTTCAGAGCTTCCAGGGGCCAGAATACCTACGGAGCTAGAGGGATAATCTTGGACATTCCTGACCTTCTGATTCGAAAGTACATAGCGAATTCACATTGATACTCTTTTTTGCCTCTATGCATGTCCCCCAATTCTTCAATTTCCACTCCATGAGCGCATGAGACCGGCAGGTAGCTGTACTAACGTACCCACATGCATAATAAGGGAGTTGCTACACCACATCTATAGTCCTCTCTACAATTGAAGCAAACTTGTGTCGGATCGAGTTCTTCTCTTCGCGTCAACGCCACTTTCTGGCTATCCCAATGCTATGTACATTCCCCTTGTCCGTACCAGATCACTTCTTCTCCTTGCTAGATCCAACTGTCAGTATTAAGATTCAATCGTTCGATCGTCATGTGTGCACATACCCTTGGCCTCGGCGCTGGCGGCGGGGGTTGTCTTGAGCCGCGCGCCCCTCCTGGGAGAGCCCCCGGGCCCAGCAACGAACCCGGTCCTGCTCCTCGCGGGGAGCAGGACGGGGGCGTCCCGAGGAGGTGGGGGGGGGTTGGGGGCATGGGCGGGAGCGGACTCGCGGATGGGGTGAGCGGAGCGGGGGGCCAGCATTGGGGAGGGCGGGACGGGCAATCTGCCCAGTGCGAATCAAGACATCGCGCCAGAAGGCTCTGTCTCCTCGTTCACGGAGTGATTTTCTTCAAACTTCAACCACCTAGCCCAAACTGGGCAGGCGTGCGACTTGTGTCCCCAGTTATTGCAGACTTCTTCATGTCAACTTCCCGTATAAAGATATTCGATACATGGGCATGTACCATAGCACAGCATGCGCTGCTAATTGTACATATTAACATATCGAACAAAAACAGATAGCAGGATGTGTAGTACTCACCACCTTGCCGACCTTCTTGGCCGGAGGGGGGACCCCACCCCTGGCAATCGGACGGCGGGTTCTTCCCAGTGGGGGGCCCACCGGGCGGGCCGGTGCCACCGGGGGGTGGCGGACATGGTGTCAGTCATTTAATCTAACAGCAGATGTTAGTATGTGTAGATGCGTATGCATATGTGTGTGTATCATAGAGAGTGGGATAGAAATTTGCAGAGGGTATTGCAGAGGGTATTGCAGAGGGTATTGCAGAGGGTATTGCAGAGGGTATTGCAGAGGGTCTTGCAGAGGGACGGGCAAAGTTGCAGAGACAGAGGGAGATGGTGATGATGATGGAGATGGAGATGTAGATGAAGACTTACGAGTGGTGGGAGGGAGGGAGAGACTGGTGGTGGTGGTGGTGATGTTGATGTTGCTGTTGTGGGAGGAAAGAAGAAGGAAGCGAACGCACAAAGATTCGAACGAGTCACTACCATTGTATTTATACTGCCTGGCATTCACTATCAGGCTTGCAGATCACTCCACATGTAGATCCCGCTATCAGGTGACAAGATAAGTGGATTGACCAATCAGCCGAGGTTCTGGTCAACGTTCTACAACGACCAGACTAGAGACTCGAGCTTCTTCACACATTCGTTGATCTTTCATGCGTAGTTTAGATTACGTCTCTGTAACAGATCGATGTGCTTAGCCGCATGGGCCTAGTACTCTATATTTTTTTTTATTTTTATTTTTTTTTTGAGAATTGCATTCGAGCTATTATAGACGCGTGGATCAGATGCATAAAGTGGGACTCGCGATGGAACTACCGGTATTTACAAACCTTTCCCCTAGGGACCAGATGAAATAGGTGAGATGCCTCACATCTTCTCTGATTTTTTATGTGCCCCTTAATTTATGTCTTTGTTAAACATCGAAGTCCCAACCCACACCCTGAGGCGGATATCCCAGCTTTTTCAGAATTTCATTCGAACTTTTCTAGATACGGGCATCAGAAGCTCAAGTGGAGGCGCGTCCTTAAGCTAGTGGTATCCGCACTCTTTCTTTTCTCGAATCCGTCAATTGTTTCGTTTGACCTCTGCCCAAAGGTTTAGATTAAAACATTCGGGCTCCACGCCCCTTAGATTTCATCTATAAATCCGTGTTATCCTACTACTTGCAGCTATTGAGGCCGCGTAGCTGATTATTCTGCTTTAAGATCCTATCTAAATGCCATTCACTTTGCCTACTTATCTGTTGTCATCAATTCCCTATCTCTCTCCTACCTCTAAGAACCACTACTAACTTCTATGTTATTAAGACAACCGCTACCTTCTCATACATACCTACACGCGTAGGAAGAGTAGCAGCCGACGCTACTTATGTCCTCTAATGAGCACCTCTGTTCTACAATGTTCCATAGCAATATGATCTCTTTCAAGGAGCAAAAGCACTCAAGTCTCTTTCTTCCACTCAAGGGATACGTTCTACCTTTTGAACAAGATATGGATAGCGTGAAGCAAGCGTTTGGGAACAAGACAACGCCTGTCGTGACTTTTTCAACTTCCAACATGTATGCGCGCCAATTTCATGCTACAAGATCTCTTCTCGGTCCTCGCTTTCCAGGTAGCTTAGTCCCTGATGCCATCGCTGGTCGAGCTAGAGTTATATGTCGTCTGCATTCATTCTACATTGTTTGTTGATATCCATCATTTATGCTTGCTTCGCTATTGCGTAGCCCCAGCTCTTGTTTTCTTTAGCGATATTCTCATTCGCTTCCTTCAGTAAAAATCCAGAATCCAGTTGCTCTTTTCCTCTTAGCCTGTTTTCCTCTACGAACTATCACGAGACGTTCACTCTTTGGCAAGACAACTGCCTGTTTCTACGCAACCCAAGTCTTCCCCTGCTACAGAATCCCTTAATACCCTAGTATATGGCTCAGAACCAGTCCGTCCTAAGAAATCAATTGCTGCATAACGTGCTGGCTCGTGTTTTCTGAGCCTTTCGCCTTCGCGACAGCCTCCCTATGCTTTTCTACCTTGAATTGCGTGACAAAATTGTTTTCCATGGATTCACAGACACAAATTTCTTCTCGGCTGGTACAGCTAATGACGGAGGAGGTCGAGATTGTAGCGGTAGGGGCAGCCGCACAATATAGAGCCACAATGTAGCCTCGAGAATAAGCACAAGTCCTGACACAGCTACAAAAGCCTTCTATACACTAAGAAAACGGCTGTCGGCCTAAAACCCAATTCAAAATTAGCACGAAGAGTAACCTAATTAGCAAGGATCAGTACCTAGGCGATTCTTTCTGTTACTATACTATCCGAAATGAAAAGTATGTCTCCTACTCGCATTTGATACAGACGATACTGGTAGTTATTATTTTAGGCTTCATCTCTTCTCTAATATAGCTGTTTTTCTGGTATCGGACGAAAGATATATCTAGGAGCTAAGTCTAGGTTATGTGCGTGAAATGGTTGTGGTATAGGCCCTTCATCCCTTCATCGGTCAACAAGATGCGCTAGGCATGATAATCCTAGAACTGGATGAGAATCATCATTCTTAGTGATCCGAATAACTTTAGCTCATTTAATGGAAACCATTGTAGTTGCTAGATAAGGATGAATGGTTCGGGGAATAAATCCCAGTAGCTCGGGCGCACTAACTATATACGGCAGCAATACCATGAAGTGTCGGACTAGTAGTGTTATCGTACAAGATCATATTGTAGTGAACTAAAAATATCACAATGAAGAATCATACACAATCATGTCGCCATAAAGAGACAGAAGGAAAATATCCAAGGCCAGGCAAGGGGCCTAATCGAGAGGTCGACACAATTCCAGAATGGAAGAAAAGCAGAATCGGAGAGAATGAGGAGGCAAAAGAAAGGAAGACAGGAAAGGGAATGGCAAGAAGGCAGAAAGCATCAATCTTGAATCACATATCACGCCATTCGGGCGGACAAAAGCATCACTCGAAAGCTCGTGAAGAAAAGAACAAAAGGGGGAATAAGAAGGGAAAAAAGAGTCAAGTCACCGAAATTAACGGAAGCGGTCATCGCACACAATAGCAATCATCACGGCTTGGAATGGGTCATCGCCATGAAACAAAAAGGTCGTTTAGTACACCGTTGCCCCGAACGGGGCAGTCTCCTTGAGGTCCTCAACGAGGTCCTCCACGTTATTCAGGTATCGGCCCAGCAGAGCCTGTTTCTCGTCCGTTGTGCGCGTGTCACGGGGCATTTGCTTGCCGCCCTCACTGCCGGGCCTCGAGCCGTGCGGGTTTCTCGAGAGTTTGCTGGGGCTGCGCTGGAGGCCGGGAGAACTGGCGCCGTTGGCAAGCACGGGCGTCTCAGGCATGAGATAGAAGTACAGGAACTCGACGAGCTTGAGCTTCACCTCGCGGGAGGTGGCGCGCTGCTTGAACAGAGAGGTCACGGTCAGAAGACCATCGAGGTTCTCAAAGGTGCGCGTATTGGCGGGACAGTCGAGCAGTGCGGTGACGAGGGTGAGGAGCGTGGCGGACTGGATGGCTGGGCAGTTGATTGGGTCCAGGAGATCGAGGAGAAGGTTCATGTAGATTTCTCGGCAGAAGAGAGTGCGCGACGGCGGGTGCAGGAGGAGCGCGCCTTGGATGAGGTCCAGCGTGCAGACGATGAGCATATCGTTCGTGCCATTGCTGCCTCGTCCGAGGAGGTGTTCAAGACAGGCCACCAAGCGCATGGCCACTAGAAAGAAAAGATCAGAAGGTCGCGCGCACAAAACTTGGAACAATCAACATACCGTTCCATTGGAAGCTTTCCTGTAACTTGAAGAATTCCCGAAATGCCGGATCATCGCGCAGCTCAGAGAGGGACTTGGGCACCGGCTGCGGCGCGTCAAAGGAGAGCAGTGAGCGCCGCCGGTCCGCAGCTGCGGCGGAAGCCCGGGACTTGGACAGACATATCTGCGCCAGCAGGCCCTCCACCTGGCGCAATCCTTTGCGGATCTTGCTGGGCTCGTAAGACGAGAGATAGTCAAACGAATGCGCCAGCAGCGTCTCCATGGGTAGAGATGTGCAGAGGGAGAGGGCTAAAGCTGCGCAGGGGAACACCGGCGCAATCAAAACGAAAGAGAGAGCAAGGCTGGCGGGCGCATATCCCTTATCAAATCATACGAAGGGTGGTCCGTGTCTGACGATGAGATGAGATGGATCGGGTTCAGCTCCGCCACGGAGGTAAATAAAGATGGTTGCCGGGACGACGCCGGGCCACTTACTTCCTTCTTTGTCTCTGCCTTGATTGTCCCTTGCACGATCGTCCGCGATGGCGTCAGAGACTGGAGTCTAATGTTGTTAATTATAACTAGCTGGCTAGATCCTGGCTTTGAACCTGTCTGGCTTGTTACCAGTTGCTATGCGAAGGATGGCTGAATTTATTTCATCTCCGATGCGCCTCCGCTGGATCTCGTAAACAGTGGGGCATTTCTGATCTCGGAACTGCCGATGGACCCTCATCATCCTTTGCATGTGTTTCAGCTCGCTCAGTCAGACACACCCAGCAACACCCGTCCAGCCACCTTTGCCCCCGTCGGTACATCGTTAGGGCTTGGTTCCTTACCCGTGCTTAGTCACCCGCCCGCTGCGTCATGGCCTGCCTCATGATCCCCACGCAACAACATGTGCAAGTGTGACCTCGTCTAGATCATTTGCTGCTCGTGGCGCTCGAGCTAGTATCGTTCTAGTTCGTATGCTGGTGCCTGCCCGGCGTCACCTACCTCGCTCTTCCCCCTCCGAAAAGAGCTGTTTCATCCCTACAAGCGAGAGCCCAGGCATCCAGCATGAGCTCTTCCTTCCAACCTCCCGGCCCTGTCCCCCCACGAACCAGTTCCGTTAGCGCTACAAACGGCCCTGTCCACCGACGAACAATGTCCACCACCGAAGGAGAATCGCCGTCGACTCGTCCCGGGGTGCCGGCGAAGTCCAAGCACCGGCGCAACAAGTCCAGCGTCGACGGCACAAAGCACAAGCATGGGACGTGGTCGCCGAAAAACGAGAAGATCGTGCTGGGTCCCTACGACTACATGCATGAACACCCGGGCAAGGATGTGCGTCGCCAGCTCATCGCCGCGTTCGACTCGTGGCTTCAGGTTCCGCCAGAGAGCCTGGCAATCATCACCAAGGTGGTCACGATGCTGCACACGGCATCGCTGCTGTAAGTCTTTTTTGTGTTTTGTCTCGTTTCCCTCACTGACCCATCGGATGACCTGCAGAATCGACGACGTCGAGGACAACTCCGTTCTCCGACGCGGCATCCCCGTCGCGCACAACATCTTCGGCACCGCGCAAACCATCAACTCCGCCAACTACGTCTACTTCCTCGCCCTGCAGGAAGTCCAACGCCTGAACAACCCCGTCGCACTCGATATATACGTCAAGGAGCTCCTGAACCTGCACCGCGGTCAGGGCATGGACCTCTTCTGGCGGGACACGCTCACCTGCCCAACGGAAGACGAGTACCTCGAAATGGTGGGCAACAAGACGGGCGGACTCTTCCGCCTCGCAGTCAAGCTGATGCAAGCCGAGAGCACCACGGGCAAGGATTGTGTGCCGCTCGTGAACGTCATGGGCCTGATCTTCCAGATCTGCGATGACTACTTGAATCTGTCCAACACGACCTACACCCAGAACAAGGGTCTCTGCGAGGATCTGACCGAGGGCAAATTCTCATTCCCGATTATCCACAGCATCCGCTCCAACCCCAATAACCTGCAGCTCATCAGTATCCTCAAGCAGAAGCCGCGCGACGAGGAGGTGAAGCGCTATGCGCTGCAATATATGCAGAGCACGGGGAGTTTCCGGCATACGCGCGAGGTGGTGCGGGAGCTGCGCGATCGTGCGCTGTCGCTGATTGAGGTGATTGATTCGACTCCAAGGATTAATGGCGCGGGGGATGGGCAGTTGGTGCGTGGGATGGTGGAAAAGATTGTGTCGACGACGCTGGTGGACTCGGAGGAGCAGGAGTAAGTGTTGTTGTTGTTGTCATCAGAATGGGCCATGGAGTTATGATGTTTCGGATGAATCGTTTGATGATATACCCTCAATATGTTGAATGTTTGAATTTTTGGTTTGCCCATGCGCATTGGAATTAATGGAAATATGTTTGTTGCTAAAATAGCCAGACTAAATCTCTATGTAAACCCCAAACACCTTGAAATCCTCCAGTTTACATAACCACGCAGCAAGCCTTCTCGAGCTTGCGCATGACCCTGGGCAGCACCGCATTAACCACTTGCTCCACCTGGTCCTGCTGTTGAGGCTGCTGCTGAGGATGGTGCTGTTGACCGGGGTATTGCTGGTGGGAGGGCTGGTGCTGGTGCGACGACGAAGGCGGCATGACCGCCGCGCCGCCAGTGAGGTTGATGTACATGCGACCGGCGTTCTCCTCAGTGGAATACTGCAGGCCCAGCTCACGGCAGACCTGCTCGACGCGCGGCTTTATTTTTTGGACGTGATTGGCACTGTGGTTACCTTTGCCAACGATAACGTGAAGGTGGTTCTGCCCATGCGCCTTGGCGTACTTGATGCGCTCCTCCAGGATATCCTCGGCCTCCTCGACGAACTGGCCATGCAGATCGATGGTATCGGCCTCGACGCGCCCCGGCGCGTTGTTCTCCCGGAAAATGAACTCGGAGGCTTGCTTGTTGTACTCGTCCATCTTGCGCCCGTGCGCCTTGCCTTCCTCCGACAGGTGTTTGGCGCCGGCGCCATCGCCGCTCGAGTATGCCTCTTGCGACTGGTTCCGATCAACATCAGTGACATTTTCGACAGGTCGCGGTCAAAGGGTATCAACGTACACGCTGGAAACACGAGTTGCGCTTCGAGGCCTCCTGACGCGCGAGATCGCGGAGCCGGTCGTACTCCGCCTCGGCGTCACTGCTTTGATCGTGGTTGAAGGCTTTTTTTTACAGTCAGACTCAAACGGACAATAACAATGCAATGATCAACGTACCCCGCGGGCCCATGTAGGCCATTTCGTGTGACATGGTTGCGCTTGCTTGAGAGTTCAAGGGGTAGTAGGTGTGGGAAAAGACAATCAATAAAGACGCGGAGGGGGAGAAGCTTCGGGTGGAGCCGAAAAATCAGATCAGATCGGAGCGACCAGGGTTCTGCAATTGGGGGAGAACCATGGTAGAACACACGGTAGAACAATACGGCAGAACATCATGGTCCGCAGTATGTACTCCGTAGTACTCCGCATGGCGCATTGTATGTATGGTGATAGTTCATGGAGTATATTGCACTAGCAGGGTTGGGTTCTCGATCTCGATCGACCAGGCGACACACAGTGCTTCGGGCCACTAGTACTTGCTTGTTCAGCATGGAGGTCCCCTCTGTCAGGCCCGCCAATCCTTCATCCTGCGGAGATAAAAAAATTCAATAGCGCGAGGAAGTGACGGTCAAATGGGGCCATCGGTCGGCCATGCAAACAGGAAAAGCGCGCGGCAAAAGAAAACGGCTAGAAGTCACTAGCTGGTGGGTCGGGGATGCCGACTGTGCAGAACATCGTCACACTCAGGGGAAAGCATCCTGGCCGAACCGAAGATGACGGACTAGTGGATGTGACAGGGGCCCTTGCCGTCATCCAGTGTCGGGGTGGTGGTGGTTGTGGACCAAGCCCGCTGCAGGTTCCAGTCTGCCACGCCTGTGTCGCACTCGGAAAGAGTCAAACATATTTCCTTCTGGAAGACTGATGATCCTCCAGCCCTCCAGCCCTTTTCTCTTCCCCACGCCCAATGTGCCTGAGGAGTAGCTATAGTTAGAGTGTCTCGGGCACAAGTATTGTAGTGACCGTTCCCCACCCAGGCGGCGATCTGCAGGATCCATTAAAAATTCCCCTGATTCGGGCGTGGTCAGGGGGTTGCACTTTCATCAGCATCATAGTGCATTGGAGACTGCTCGTGCCGCTGACGGATTGCGTATGGTGATGATGATGATGATGGACTGGAAATAAAGAAGACTGACCCGAGTTGTGAAGAATAATGAAGACCGAAATACAGTACGAGGGACATGTCATTGGCCCAGCTCTGTTACTGCCCCCACTCCTGGCCCCCAGCCAATCACACCGCTCAGGCCGGATGGCCAAACGGACCGTGTATCGGGGGCGTAAAATACCACCTTTCCCAGCTTAACCCGGGTTAAGGTGGGAAAATACGGTTCCCTGCTGAAAAGTTGCTAATTTCCCTTGCCCCCTCTTCACCTTCCCCCTTGCCTCTTGCCTGGTATCCTATCCTTCCCTCCTCCAAACCTGCCCGCCTCGCCTGGTCTGAACTCTTCCTTTTCTCCTTTACCTTTTCGGAATTGGAATTGTTGCTTTTCTTCACTACTCTCCTTCTTTTCTTCCGGCTATCCGACGCTTCTCTCCTTTTCGGGCCCCTATCGCCACCCCCGGTATAGCACTGCCCAGTCTAGGCTTTACATTCAGGTGTGTGAGGATCTCCTCTTTCCCTCGTGCTGGTGTGGTCTTGAAACCGCATGCGTTGCCGTGACAGCCTCCTCCGAATCCCCTCCTTGCAGCGCACTGTCGAGGCCTGCCGTCGAATCGTCAGCGGGGAGCTTGTACCACCGACGCACCTCTCCTTGACATGGTTTCGTCGGGGAAAGGGAAAAAAGAAACTTGATTGCTGACATTGGCCGTTTTCCAGCCCCGATCAGCTAGTTCAAGCCTCTCGCTACTGTGATATTCCCTCTGGTTTTTGACCATTACTTTCGTTGATTCGACCCATCCACCACCGGCAAAATGGGTTGTGGAATGAGCACTGAGGATAAGGAGGGGAAGGCCCGGAACGAGGAGATTGAAAACCAGCTCAAGCGTGACAAGATGCTGCAACGAAATGAGATCAAGATGCTGCTGCTCGGTAGGATGGATTGACACCCTCCATAATGGACGGACTGTGCTGATAACAGTGTAGGAGCCGGAGAGTCAGGCAAGTCGACGATTCTCAAGCAGATGAAGTTGATCCACGAGGGCGGATACTCGCCCGACGAACGGGAATCGTTCAAGGAGATCATTTACAGCAACACGGTTCAGTCGATGCGGGTGATCCTCGAGGCGATGGAGTCTCTCGAGCTGCCGCTGGAGGACCAGCGCAATGAGTATCATGTGCAGACCGTCTTCATGCAGCCGGCCCAGATCGAGGGCGACAGCATCCCGCCAGAGGTTGGCACCGCCATTGGTGCCCTGTGGCGCGACAAGGGTGTCCAGGAGTGCTTCAAGCGGTCCCGTGAATACCAGTTGAACGACTCCGCCAAATAGTGAGTAGCGTGCGTGTGTGACAGTCTTTTTCATTCCTGACAACTTTTTAGCTACTTCGATGCCATCGACCGTATTGGCCAGGCCGACTACCTCCCCACCGACCAAGATGTGCTCCGCTCTCGTGTCAAGACCACCGGTATCACCGAGACGACCTTCATTATTGGCGACTTGACCTACCGGATGTTCGATGTGGGTGGTCAACGGTCCGAGCGAAAGAAGTGGATCCACTGCTTCGAGAATGTCACCACCATTCTGTTCCTGGTTGCCATCTCCGAGTACGACCAGCTGCTGTTCGAGGATGAGACGGTCAACCGTATGCAAGAGGCGCTCACCCTGTTTGACTCGATCTGCAACTCCCGCTGGTTTGTCAAGACCTCGATCATTCTCTTCCTCAACAAGATCGATCGTTTCAAGGAGAAGCTGCCCGCCAGCCCAATGAAGCACTACTTCCCCGACTACGAGGGCGGTGCTGACTACGCCGCGGCCTGCGACTACATCCTTAACCGCTTCGTGTCGTTGAACCAGGCAGAGCAGAAGCAGATCTACACCCACTTCACCTGCGCCACCGATACCACCCAGATCCGGTTCGTCATGGCCGCTGTGAACGGTAAGCTTTGTCTCGATCCTTCACTGAAATACACTCGCTAATAAATGCTGCAGATATCATCATCCAGGAGAACCTCCGACTGTGTGGTCTGATCTAATTGCTCTTTCCCGTGTCGAAGTGTCGAATCTAGATCGCATATCTAATCAGGCCGACCCCATGGCGCGGTCAAAATCCTCATTCTTCCAGATTCCGGCGTTTTTTTTTTTTTTTTTTTGTGTCTTCTTCATTTAATCATCATTCCCTTCGCCACGATTAAGCAACATCGGCTCAATTTACTTCTCAGTCACCACCTTGCCGATATCCTCTACGACGTCGAGCCGGAAAACCTTTCTTCGTCTGCTGCCCCCTCAGGCCCTTGAGTTTCATTTTATCTGTCCTTTATTTTATTTTTTTTTTGATTTGAATGCTGGATATCCTATCATCTCTTTTTTTGGTTTCCCTTTTGCCTCTCCCAATTCGTTTCTGTTTGTCGCTGCTTGTATGTAACCATACCGTCAACCCTCCCCATCATTTCCTTGGTCTCGCGTCCGTTGGAAGCCTCGCGCGACCATCTGGGCATTGGGCACGGGGAAGAAAGGGCAGGATCCGCGGGATTTTCATGTCTCTTCTCATGTGTCATGCCAGGTCGGTCGTTGGGTTATCGTCTGAATTCAGGAATTTGAATCAGGGCTTCTGATAGACTTGTCTTTGTATTCATTATGTAGTTCATGCTTCGATTTTTATTGAATTGCTCAGGGTATATGTGACGGCAAAAACTAAAAGCGCAACTTCGGTCCAACAAAGACAATCAACACGGCCACCAGCCACAGCCCAAAGATCCACGCATACAGCATCATCCGTCCCCACCACCCCTTTCCCTCCGTCATGCGCCGCAGCATCCCCATTCGCTTCCCCGCCGCCTCCATCGTCGTACTTGTCTTGTCAATCCCCTGCACTGCCCGATCTAGTACCGACTTTTCGCTTTCCAGCGTTGTCTGGAAGGACTTTGACGATGCCTTGAGCTGGCCGGCCAGCGAGAGCAGCGAGCTCGTTAGGTCCTCTTGTTCCAGGCGCGCTGAGGAAAGATCTTGCTCTGCTGTGGCGAGGTTGTCGGGTGGTGGTGGTCGTGAGGACGAGATGCTCGCTCCTGTTGCTTTTGCTTTTGCGGCTGTTGTTGTTGATGGTGGCTCGTAGGTGTTATGTCGGTGGCGGAGGGTGGAGGTTGGGGGTGTTGCTGTTGGAGGGGCAGCCGTTGTAGATGTAGTTGTTGGGAGGACAGTGGTGTCGGGAACCGGTATATCCCCTTCTGATTCCACCTCCTCTTCAATGTCTTCGTCATCCTCGCCTCCCCTTTGATCGTGTATCCGCACCCGCTCTGGGTGACCTGTCGATGGTATCGAAGAAACAACCTTCTCCGCGACAGGCTTAGAAAATAAAGTTCCCCATTCTTCCTCATCCTCGTCTTCATCTTCTGCGCGATCCTCCGCCTCGTCCAATACACTCTGCATGCGCTTCAGCAGTGCCCGATCCCGCGCTATCTCCAACTGAGCGTCGTGTCTCCGGGCCGGCGGTTTTAGTTGAGGCAGCGAGCGCTCGAGCTGCGTGAGGAGGGTGCGGGCATAATCGACATTCTAAGTTTCCTTTGTTAGATTTCCCCTTAATATAGTGAGCTCCCTGCTCGTACCTTGCTCACGCGCATGCGCTGGTACTCGGATCGGCGGAGGGTGTTGTGGTCTGTCGCCGGGGAAAGCAGGTTGTGCTCTAGTCGGGTGAAAAGGCGAGATAAATTGAGGAGGCTGAGTTGGAGGGGGTCCCCTGCTGGGGAAGCGTATGCGGCCATGGCTGTTGGGGAGGAAGCAGGCTAAGTCAAGGTGTACAGTTGTAGAGGTGAGAGGATCAGGTGACCCATCATGAAGAACCTCAGGCCTCAACTCATCTCTCTCTTTCCATACAACATTTGATAAAAAGCATTTATAATTAACTCGAATTAAATATCAACAAAACATTATTGCAGCTCTATATATCGTCGTGTACCACCCTGCTCTTGTCTATGCCTGAGATTTGTTGACGATGATCTCCGCCAGCGCCATGAGAGACCCACTGGACAATAACTCTAAGACTTGAACATTGGCCGAGGTTTCGCGGGCGATCCAGTTGCGGATTTCAATGGCCACCAGAGAATCCAGACCCAGCGATGACACCGTCACAGAGGGATCCATATCCTCTGGTGAGATGACAAGTACTTGCGATAGTTTGGCTGCTAGGGCTGAGTAGCAGACCTGCAGCGCAGTCTCCTTGTCCGCAACAGTCTGCAACTTCACGCGTAGCGGCACCGTTGGCTCACTTAACTGAGGACCATGGCCTAGCTTAGCTTTGGCTGCCTCATACAGCGCGCTGAACTTGGTATCCTGCGCCCAGAAGTTGTCCACGCCGCCGTCGAGTCCTAGACCAGTAATGCACTGGCCTCCGCTGGACCGATCCAGGTCGCCCGTGATGGCTGCGGCAAGAAGGGCCAGTACCTCTGACTCGTCAACAGTCTGGCTGCCAATGTTCTTCAGTACCTCTGCTTGGCGCTCGGCGTCCGTGTCCGCCAAGTAGCCTACATCGCTTACGGCAGCCAGATCAATGGACGTCCCGGGGAGACCGAGAGACCGACGGTACTCCATGAACCCGTCCAGGAACACGTTGGCTGCTGAATATGCAGCTTGTCCTCGGTTGCCGACTACGCCGGCAACGGACGACAACGCGATGAAGAAGTCCAGGGGCGAGTCGGCGAGCCCATGGTGCAGATTCCAAGCACCATCTACTTTGCCCATGACCACAGCTTGGAAGTCATCCAGCGACATCTGTTCAAATAGCATGTCCTAGAGATGTCGCTGTCAGTAAATTTTGTGGATGCACTGGGAGACGTTTCACTTACTCGAAGAACCATCGTACCGTGCACTACACCGCGCACGGGAGGCAGGTCTTTCATGTCGTCCTTGATAAGGGCATCAACTGACAGCTTGCTGCTCACGTCGCACGCTTTCACCACAACTCGCGTTCCATTGAGAGCCAAGTCGTCGATCAGGGCTTGGACGTTATTGTTGACTGATGCTCTCCGCGACACGAGAACGATGTTCTTGGCCCCCTTTGTTGACATCCACTTTGCCATGCTTCTTCCCAGACCTCCAGTACCACCAATTAGGATATACGAAGCATCAGCACGCAGGAGATTGGGGCTGGTCTTAGGTGCCACAGCCTGAAGAAAACGAATCAATTTGATTTTCTCGCTAACAGAGCAGTTACTTGCTTACCTTGACGTAGTCATCTTCATGGGGGACAACAACAAGCTTGCCCATGTTCTTGCCTGTTTGCAGTGTTCGAAATGCAGCTTCAAGCTCGGAGATCCGGTATGTGGTTATGGGGGAGATGGGCTTGATAGATGCCTGATCCTGATCCATCAACCGGCAAACATCATGCAGAAGACGTTTCATCAGCTTGGGCCGATATTGGGCAACCTTGGTCAGATCGACCGAGGAGAAGGTGACATTGTACTCGAATGGCAGCATATCAAGGCGAGTGTTCTTGGTGATATCCGCCTTGCCAATCTCCACAAACCGCCCAAATGGCGCCAGACACTCCCACGTCTCACGAAGGAGGTCACCCGCCAGGGAGTTCAACACGACATCCACACCCTGGTTGTTGGTAGCTCTCTTTATGCCACGACCAAAGGAAACGTCACGGCTGTAGAAGATCCGGTCTTCGGGGATGGAATACTTCGTCATCAAGAATTGCTTCTTCTCGAGGCTACCGACAGTCACAAAGATATCGGCACCAGCCATCTTCGCCAGCATGATGGCAGCTTGGCCCACGCCACCGGCACCGGCGTGGATGAGAACTCGTTCACCGGCTTGCAACTGGCCCAGATCAAAGAGGGCGTAGTACGCAGTACAGAACACGACTGGCACCGTCGCTGCAACCTCGAAGGACATACTGTCAGGAATCGGGGCGACGCTGGTTCCTTTGCACCGTGCGTACGTCGAATAACCGCCCAATGGCATGGCCATAACTCTTTGACCAATCTGGAGGTCCTTCACATTGGAGCCCACAGATGAAATGACACCACTGCACTCAATACCAATGTATGGCTGAGACAATTGCCCCATACTGACCACGATATCTTTGAAATTCGTTCCTGTAGCGCGAACTTCGATCTCAACGTCATCTGCACCCAATGGGCCGGGCTCGTCGTCGACAAAGTAAAGCGTGTCGAGAGCTCCCGGGCTGCCGATCTGAAGTTTGAAGTGCCGACCAGGTTGACTGAAGGGCTGCGATGAGATCGTCAGGTCATGGGTCTCGTTATGCACGAAGGAATTGATCGCATCGTCGTTCATAACGCGAGGAACAAGAAGCTCAGAGCCCTTGGCCCTGAACTCGAAATCTTCACAAGGCTGCGCACCATCACAGGGCCAGAGGGCGTGAATTGCAGCCAGAAGCGGCTCTGCGGGCCTCAAAAGATCTTGTCCATCAAGACCCAGAGTGGCAACCTTCAGCAGAGCCTCGGACCTCAGCGTACGAGCTAGACCAACGATCATCTGCGCATCGGGCATATCATTCCTATATACCCAGAGGACGTTGTCGGCAGCCAAGAGGGCTTTCTGGACGCTGGCAAAGGACTCAGTGGTGAGTGTTCGCAGAGAGCTAGCGCCGCCGGTTTGGAGGACGACAACGTGTTTCTTGGAGGAGTCGATTTCGTCCAGCGAGCAAATTAACGAACGCCAGTCAGAGCCGAGGGCATTGCACAGCTGATCGGCGACACCGTCAAGTTTGCCAAAATGCGTGATTGTCAGCTCACGCTGCTGAACCGCTGAGTTGTTTTTGTTCTCAGGCTCGATGTGGATGACACCATTGCCGTTCGCATGGGAATTAGGCACTGCATGTCCATTGGCACCATTGGAACCGTTGATGCCGTTGATATGCGAATCTCCGTCCGTGGCATGGCCGTTGGTCTCTGCATGTCCATTTATTGCGTCACCGTTGTTAATTTGAGCATCTTCATCGACTCCGTTGACTTGCTCGTCGTTGGCCAGTGGCTGCCATTCAAACTTATAACACAGGTTGCGAACCTCTTCACCACGGCTGGCACCCGCTTCTCTAAGCGGAGTCATAATGAGGCCTTCCATGTTCATCAACACCTCAGTGGAGTTCTCCGGAGTGGCGAAAAGATCAAATCGAGTGGGTTCAGGGGTTGGGAGACTCGGACTTCCATTCCCATAGATCTTGAGAAATTCACCAGGCAAAGTTGGGAGCTGCTCACGGTTGATGGTCAGGTGCTTAATCATGGTCGGCATGTAAAGGGTATCCAGCTCCATTCGTCCTTGACCGAGTATGGGCCAGACGAGATGCAGCAATCCGTCAAGGAAAGCC
This sequence comes from Penicillium riverlandense, assembly GCF_028828495.1. NCBI lineage: Eukaryota > Fungi > Ascomycota > Eurotiomycetes > Eurotiales > Aspergillaceae > Penicillium > Penicillium riverlandense. The sequence continues at coordinate 5,335,955 of NW_026643194.1, forward strand.
GGGTGGACAGTCAACTTGGGTTCGAATTCCTTCGGCATCGTCGCCTTGGTGTCTCGAATGACTAAATCGGCACGCGATGTATACGGGTCGGCAAAGCAGTTCTCGATACCCTGGAAAGTTGCACCGTACCCGGCTCCAACATCTGTTAGGACCTTGTACATGTGCTGCGAGTCAATTTTGTATGTGGCAGCAGACTTCATTCTGGCAATTTGTGTTTGCACATGAAGATTTTCAGTCCTGGCGTGACTCGAGACGGCGACTGCCTGGCTCTTTTGCGCACGAATACGGATGAGACCTGAGCAGTGCTCCGTCCATCCTCGTTTGGTGTTCCATGAACAGATACGGAACTCGTCCCATACGTCTGAAGTGCCGCGCGTGCCTTCAGCGTAGGGTCGAAGGGTGATGGTAGTCTCGACGTCAACATCATCGCTTAGTACGAGGGCTGAGCCTACTTTCACCTCTCGCAATTCGAATTGAGAGACTGTCATATCATGCTGCGTTGCGCGCCTTTGAGCGGCTTCGATGGCCATGGACAGATACCCAGCCAATGGGTACACGGTCATGCCTTGCATTTTGTGGTCTCGAAGCCAGGGGATGTCATCCAGGCGGACGATGTTGCGCCATGTTGGCTCCAGATCATTTGAGTAATTGGCCATTACGCCGAGGATGTCATTTCTCGCGCCGTCCCTTTGTGTATGCTTCTTGGAAATGCGTGACTCGTGCCAGTACCGTGTTCTATGCTGCCAGGGGTATCGAGGCAAGTCGGTCAAGAAGGAGCGGTTCTTCGCGCCAGTGCAGGGGAAGTTCACCTCCGTCATGTTGAGGATGGCCCCTCTCGTGTACGCTGCTGCGGCTGTACCGAGGACCGACTCCGCGGCATCTGCATTGCGGAGAACCGTGGGTACATACCCGATCTTCGTGGCTACTGGCCCGAGGCTCTTCAGGGTATCCATGATAGGCCCTTTAAGGGCAGAGTGCGGGCCAACCTCGACGAGTAGATTTGGTCTATTGTCACCGGCACACATCTTGCCAAGTGCATCGGGGAACAACACGGGCGAGGTGAGATTCTGAACCCAGTAGGACGGTCCCAGCTCGGAGGCATTGGCGATTCGGCCGAAGACTGAAGAATAAAACACAGCTGTAGCCGAATCGGATGGTTGGATTGATGCAATTGCGGCCAAATACTCATCGGCGACGTTCTTCATGTGGTCAGAGTGGTAAGCAATGTCAATCTTTAGACGCCTGTTGAAGAGCTGTTTGTCCTGTAGAATGGTCTCAAGTTGCGCAATTGCAGACACGTCTCCAGATACAGTAACGCTCGAAGGACTATTCACACAAGCCACGGTAGCATACCCATCGAGGGTCTTCAACATCGGTTCGACTGCACCACGGCCAGCACCAACTGCAATCATGGTGCCTTGGAGGGATGGGAATGATGCCTTCAGCACTTGGGTCATTTGACCACGACGGTACGCAAGCGCCATAGCGGACTCCAGGTCATATACACCAGCTGCAAAAGCTGCACTAATCTCACCTGAGCTGTGTCCCACAACGGAAGCAGGGCGGATCCCCCATGACTCAAGAAGAAGGACCAGACCGATCTGAAGTGCTGTACAAGCCGGCTGGCTGAGGTGCGGCGAGTTGATCTTAGAAGCGGCACCGTCTTTTCGCAGCTCTTCGACGAGCGAGAACTCTGCCCCAAGATTCTTGAGACACATGTCGGCTCGTTTCACTGCTGATGCAAAGACCGGGTACTCGTCCATAAGCGGAACGCCCATCTGAGCCCATTGAGCTCCTTGTCCGGTGAAGACAAAAGATATCGTTGGGGCCCCGTGAACTCTCACTGGGTTGACTTTTAGCTGCGCAAGGCGAACTCCAAGATCATCGAGTGAGGTGGCAGGCAGGCCGACCCGGTAAGCAAGTTGGGAGGATTTGTTCCCGATTGTGTAGGCAAAGTTCCCGAAGAGGTCTTTTTCAAACACTTCCGGTCGTTGTTCAAAGTAGACTGTGAAGTCATCTATTCTTTGCTTCAATGACTCCTTGTCGTTGGCAGAAATGAGGAACAGCTTGGTCTTTGGGTCCGTATTATCTTCATCATCATTCGAAGGCTTGGGGTTTAGAGGTGGCTTCTCGAGGACGACATGGGCGTTGGTTCCTCCAAAGCCGTAGTTGGAGACGCTAACATATTTCTTTCCCCGAGGCCAGGGCCGTGTGGACGTGACGACCTTCATGTTGTATTCTTTCAATGGAATATTGGGGTTTGGCTTCTTATAGTCTGCATTCGGCAGTAATAAGCCATTGTCGAGCATCATGGCCGCCTTGATGATTGAGATAACGCCACTCGCGCCCTCCAAGTGGCCGACATTGGATTTGACAGAGCCGATATAGAGCGGATCCTTCGGTGAACGATTCTGTCCGAGTGCAGCATGGACTCCTGCTGCTTCGATCGGATCTCCAGCTTTGGTGCCAGTCCCATGCATCTCTGCAAAGGCACAATCATCCGGGTTGAGGTGGGCCTCTTGGTATACCCGGCGGATCAATTCTTCCTGAGCAAGGCCGTTGGGCAACGTAATTCCCTTTGTTCGGCCATCTTGGTTGACACCTGAATTGAGAATAACCGCTCGAACGGGGTCACCATCGCGCAAAGCCGCATCAAGAGTTTTTACAATCACGACTCCAGCACCTTCCCCACGCGCAAAACCGGATCTGGCTCGTTCTTCAAAGGCGAATGTTTTACCGTCATCATTGAACAGCCTGCAACTTGCGTCAGAAAAATGAACAGCTGTACACTGACGCGGCTTTTACTCACTGTGACATAGACATGGAAACAAATAGGTCTGGGACCACATTCAAATGACAACCCGCGACTAGGGCTTCTTTCGACTCTCCACTGCGCAAGCTCTGGACGGCATAATGCAAAGCAACGAGAGATGACGAGCACGCGGTGTCGACCGTGAGACTGGGCCCCGCCAGGTCAAAGAAATATGAGATCCGATTGGATTGGAGGGCATTCGCACAGCCGGTAGCCTGGTATAAGGGAATGGTCTCGACGTCACGGACATTGTTGAGCTCATAGTCGGCGAAATTCCCGCCCACAAAAACCCCCACGCTTCTTCTTGAGAGGGACTCCTTTGGTATTCCAGCACTTTCCAAGGCCTCGTATGAGCATTCAAGCAGCATACGCTGCTGCGGGTCCATGGATATAGCTTCTTGGACAGTCACATTGAAAAAGGGGGCGTCAAACCGTCCAATATCGTCATCTAGAAAGTATCCTCCCGCAGGATTCGTGGTACCCAATTTGGAAGGATTGGGATGGTGGAATGCATCGAACGAGAACCGGTCTTTAGGGATGGGTTTCCACCCGCTACGCCGCCGCGTGCATAGCTCCCAGAGGTCGCTGGGGGAGCTAACTTGGCCGGGCAGACGACAGGCATACCCTATGATGGCAATGGGTTGTGGTGCATCGTGGCCCCGGTTGCATCCGTTGGTTTGTGCAGCACCGTTCATCGTTGCTAACTATGAACTGACGGGTGGAGGGCTGCAACCAAAACGCAATGGACAAAATGCGACGCGCGCTGGAGAGGCCAAGGTACATTTATAGCTAGCAGCTATGACCCTCCAACCGAATTGAGTCCGCCCCAAAACTTATTCCTTGTAATCATACGCAATTGGGGCAACAGGGTCAAGCCCGTGCAAGGACATCCACATTATCCACTGTATCGCGCACCGGATACGCCGATGATACTCATAGCAGGCATGATTGGGTGACCGTCAAGTTCCACTATTGTTGGTCGCTAGGCCACTCAACCTGATCAGCAGTGGCTGACACCCTGGCGGGCCGCCTTCAGCTATGGGTGCGAGATGTTCTAGGGAACCTTATCACGATATGATGATGTGGAGCCATGCTAAACCCCAAAACTGGTTCCTGGCAGGTGGGTACCTATTGTCTCTCCATTCGGTAGTTCTATTCCTTATTACAGGGCATCGGTAATCTATTGAGGGGCCAGCCTAGATCCGTATTAAACCCATGTGGTGGTCTCGGAGGGTTTCCTTCGTTTTTCTTTCTGCTTCGCCAGCTTTGAGTCAAACAGTTTAGCAAACGAGGCTGCGGCCGGGGCCTATCAAGAATGCGCTTTTTATGCCTTCACGGTGCCATTGGCAACATTGATGTACGTTGGCGATCGCCTATGTGATGTGGCGATTGGGACTATCCCTAACTACTATCACAGAATATTACCATCCAGTTATCGCCCCTGCAAAAGGAATTGGAGAAAGACCAGGCTGCCTCCTTCCACTGTATCACTGCCCCTGTTGAGGTTACCCCCCCAGAAGGTACGTGTGCTGCTGATCCTGTCAGGTTCTAGACGGATAATCTGACCGCGCGTCAAATAATAGGCTTCGGGGAGTATTTTGGGGTCGGTCCGCACTACCGATGGGTCAAGGATGGGGGAGTGGCCGAGCTCTCCATGCTCACCCGTATCAGAAAGATCCCGGAGGGCCAAAATCCAGAAGATGTGATGAGAGCATTGGCTGGCGAGGATCGCGAGAATCATAGCTGGGACAACAAACAGGACGTCATGGACTATCTCTATGATCAACTGGAGAAGAACCCAGACATTGAGGGCATTGTGGGCTACAGTGAGGGGGCCGCCGTGGCAGCTAGCTTCATCATGGATGAGGAGAAGAGGCACCAGGATACTGGCCGAGCTCGCCGCATCAAATGTGCGCTCTTCTTCACTGGCTGGCCTCCTATCTCACCGGATGATAAGTTGATTCTTGCCGACGAGGACGAGCGTATGATCGACATTCCGACTCTTCATGTGGTCGGTGCAAATGGTACGTCCTCAAGCATTTCATTCTGTAATCTGTGTACTAACCCTTATGAACAGACCCTTACCGGTACGGCGCAGAAGCTTTGTACAATGTCTGTGATCCCGACACCGTAGCCATGTTTGATACAGGGAAAGGACACACGATTCCGCGCTCGGGCTTGGTGATAACCGAGCTGGGAAATGAGGTCCGAGAGCTAATTGAGAGAGCACGAGTCGACGAGTGAGAAGCTCCGCGGCGTGGCGATAGGGGCCAAAGTAGAAAGTGATGTGGAGCCCAAGAAGAATATGGCATAGTTTTCAAGGCACAGATGCGTAGATAAGTTTACCTCAACACATGTGCCTGGCGTATAGATCGTGTAAATCCTCTGCCGAGGTCTACCTAGATTCAACTTCAAACCCCTCCGAAACCCACACGAGATCTACACGAGATATCCAGGTTCCTATTCCTCACGTACGCAGGTATTACTATTTCCCTTCTCTAGAAATTAGTGGAACCGCACGTCCAATCTGATCCCGTACCCGTACGGATCGAACCCATCGCCCAAAGCTCTTGCCCAAACCTAATTCGGCCCAATCCGGTCAATCCGGCCTAGTTCGCCTTGCCGATCCCAATATCAGCGGATCTCTCTCGCATGTGCTTGGCTCTGCTTTGAAATACTTGAGCCGTGTTGCACCAGTTCGGATTAGCTCTAAAAGATTTAGTACAGAAAGTTAAATGCACGTTGTTATGGAAAAATGTCTCTGTTGTAAACAATCGTTGGTTCCTTTTAGTGAACAAATCTTGGATTTGAGCCCTTCTACACCACCCAAAAGCACGATGCGTGGAGGAATTTTCAAAACGTTGCCTCTTACGGTGATTGCCTTGGTGTCATTACTGCTATTCACGCAGACTCATGCCCAGACTGTGGCGAAGAAGGATTGCGCGACCGGTGTCCACGCCATCCTTCTTCGAGGCTCAGGCCAGGGAAACGATTTGAATGTCCTGGTAAAGCTCAAGGAGGCGATCCTCGAGCAGATTCCAGGGTCGACTGTCTTGGGACTTCCTTATGGCCATGGCGACCCGGATAGGTTCAAGGCCGTTTATAACGGAGCCCTACTCCTCCAGAGGTATATCGAGGATTACGTTGCCAGCTGCCCAGACACCAAGATTGCTCTTCTTGGATACTCTTTGGTACGTATCCATCAGGAATTGATCCATCACACACATTAACAAACGAATACAGGGTGCGGTTACCATGATGGATGCGCTCTGTGGCACCAGCTCTCTTCTTCTCGAAGAGGTAGCTGCCATCGATCCGAAATACAACACGAGCAGTGAGTAGACGCAGTATACTATCTAGAAAGAGCGATTGGCTAAAGGACTGCAGTCATCACGGCGGCTGCATACGGCGATGAGACTTATGTTCCTCTGATGCCATGGAACACAGGCAACTGCACAGTTGGATTGGGGGTAAGTACAGATTTAATGCCAGAGACAAACAGAGATGACAGAATGCTAATCAGATATAATCCACTGTAGCTTTTCCCTCGCCTGGATCCGTTGTCGTGTGAACCCTTCGCGGCCTCGTTGCACAGCTACTGCGACTACGGTGACGATCAATGCTGCTTCATCCTACCCATGGACGGCAACCTGGCACACCACCAGTATATTGAGAAATACGACCAGGATGTGGTGGATTTTACCAAGAAGCGGCTTGCCGAGTGATGCCTAAAACATTGAACTTCAGGCTGAAATTACAGGAAATAATTTGCATAGACCACACACGTCATTACGGCTGAACTTTTGAAGATCCCTCCAAAACATACTGCTACAATAGGTATTTGATTTCTGTTGATTGAGTTGGGGCTAAGCTCTCATTATTGAGAGCCCATGTGGGGATTTGAATGGGTCTCGGGTCCCTGGAAATTTTCCCATTGCTCCAGTATCCACAGGAGTTCAAGTCCTGGAGAAGCTAAATCTAGCGTGGACTCCAGGCCGAGCAGGTCCGGAAACATGTGTTGCTGGTATCTTAATTGGGATCGTCTGCGGCAAACCCTATCTGGCTCTCAGCCCTAGAAGCGGCAAGTGCCCCGCCGATATTTCGATCCTTTGCCGAGTCAGATCCACGATCAAATGCTATCTGTTGGTCATAGTCCGATCTTTGGAGTACTTCGTTTGTCCAATTGGTTGAGGTGTTATTTGGCAATCGAAACTTTTGCGGCCGGCAATTACAAGTGGAGTCTCCTTTTCAGCTCAGGACGAACACCTGAAGCTTTCAATACACGATTTATCGGAACTAGCGCTGGTAATAATGGGTATGTCCAGCAGACAAAAGCCTAAGATCCGCTTATTGGCGGAAGTGTCCCGACGCCGCATTCTAGAAAATCGGTAGATCGATCGAGGTTTGGCACGATGGTTTCGATGGCCGTGGAAGTGAAATAGCCTTGAGAGACAGATGAGAATGCCATGTGAGCTTCTATTTAAAACTAGTAAATTAATTTCCCCTGACACTCACACGAGACGAGCCCGCGCATTGCCCACTAAATCTTCTACATCGAGCCCACGACTAAATCCGGCTCACGCCCTCTCGATCTATTCTGATTCGAGTCCGGGGTACTCTCCAAAGGTCGAATGTGCAACTCATAACTTCCTTCAGTGGAGTTATCTGGTCTTCTGATCTGAATCACGCTGACATTGTTGACGAATATCTTTCAAAGGGCTCGGATATGCGGCTTTGGATTCCCTATAGTGTCTAATTTCACAATGGTCATCTCGTCGAAAGGTTTGCGTGGGTGTAACATGGAGTGGATCGGTGTTGCCGTATAGTTTGCAAGTCGATCAAGCGTAAATAACAAGCAACATCATCGGTAGGTCATCGCAGACAAGAACCAAAATTGGAAACTCACATCAGTGTTCTTCGTGCGGAATTGATGCATCATTTGAGGTCTGAGCGCCAAGCTCAATGCACTTAGGGTCGATACTGACTCAACTCGTTCAAACTATATATCTCCGCCTTCTCTCCTCTCCCTCTTCACGAACAAACAAATACTACACCTCGACTGGACCAACTAGAAACCCAAAATGACAGCGACTATCCAACAGCATCTCGCCGACCATCCTCCCCCACCAGAGACCCAGGATCCTTCCCAGAAAATCGAGTATCTGGACACGGTGGAGGCGTATGATAAGTGGGCCCCCGTATGTTCCAGGAGCACCATGATTTCCTTTCTTGCCAAAGTACTACTTGTCCTAGTTAACTGACAGTAAAACCAGGTCTACGACACAGATGGAAACTTCCTTCTACGGCTAGACAGCATCGAGATGCGCTTGCTGCTCCCCCGTTTCCTGGCGCGCGTGCGGGCACGGTTCGAAACGGACGCGTCGCCACTGGTGGATTTGGGGTGTGGGACGGGGAGGAACACAATCCAGCTGCTGGATGCACTGTCCGTGCAGGATAATAATAATGGGTTTGCCCCGGCGGTTTTTGGTGTGGATGCGTCGCCGAAGATGTTGGACGTTGCGCGGAGTGCGATTGATGCATCGATTGCCGCAAAAACAGGTCAACAGACCCAATCCACAGAGATCTCATTGGCGATCTTTGATTTATTGGACTCTGCCTCAAGCAGGCCGCAGCTACCTTCCTCTCTCCGTGACGGAGGAGCGGTGGGGGTGATATCCACGCTGGTGTTGGAGCATATTCCCGCGAAGATATTCTTCGAAGCGGCATCCTCGATCATGAAGTCGGGGGCGTATCTACTCGTCACGAACATGCATGCCGAGATGGGCATGCGCAGCCAGGCCGGCTTCACGGATCCGGCTACTGGGGTAAAGATCCGGCCGACGAGTTATTGTCATTCTATTCCAGAAGTGCTGGCTGCAGCTGATGAGGCGGGATTCCAGGTTGAGGATTTGGTTGGGCAGGGTGGTGATGGAGGCGTCTTGGTTAGGAATGTCCATGAGCGGTTAGGAGATCTATTGGGTGTCAGAGCGAAGAAGTGGATTGGAGTGAAGGTGTGGTTTGGAGTGTGTTTTAGCAAGAGACAGTGACAACTGCATTGATATCAGATACTACAGAGTACAGGCCCGTAATGAGAGTACTATTCCTGGACAGACTCGGAGTTTTGATGGAATATAACCTCAAGAGATAGCTAGACGGGAAAGATTGAAACGAAGAACTAAGCGTATTATCCAGTATAGAGTGCGCCCTTTGCCATCCCAGGTAAAGCAGTGACTCAGTTGGTAAATGCCCAGCACAAACACAATGTCAAAATAGCCAGGTATACCAAACAAAACTGATCTCACTGGCGCCTTGGAGCCTATCTTCTCTGAGATTGCCTTGACGAGGGAAAACATATCAGAATATCAACAACGATGACCGCATCGGATCCTCTCGTTGATCCCTTCTTTCTCTCAAACCACATCAAACGAGTTCCTTGGCCTTCTTGAGCTGTCCCTCTGGGCTCCGTTGTAGTTCTGGCTGTGAGGCTGGGCTTCGGGGGTCGTATACTCGGACGAGTTGGCTCGCCCCACTGAAACCATACCTTTTTTTTTTGATGGGCAGTTTGGGATGAGGTACCTGGGAATGATGGAGGTCCTTCGTTTGGTCTGTCTGGCTGGGGCTTCGAGCCCTGTCGACGGTCTCTGTTGTTTCCCTTTTTTCTTCTTCCTTTCCCTGTCTACTGCGAGAGGCATACCCTCCTTCCTGTTTGGATAACTGAGCAGAAGCTCCATCTCGCTCCTCATAATACGCCCCAGATACATGTTACAACGTAAAATAGAACTGCATACAGTTGAAACAGCATTAGAGGACAGATAATATAGCATGAAAACTGCAGGAGACAGATACAGTTGGATATCACCGCCCGAGGAAAATTAAGCTGAGTTGCCTTGCCGTCTGATATACATTCACAGGAGCTGTCATAATTCAAAACAGAAAGATGCGTTGCGTGGGGGAGGGTATGTACAACAATATTTGCGCTAGAAAATAACATACATAACAAAAGAAAATAAAAGGTATTATAGAGACAGACACCTAGGACGAGGGCTCACCAGGCGACTGCCGCACACCAGCATTCCACTGCGCCGCGAGCTGTGACTGCCGGAAGCGCTCAAAAGATTCCGCATCCTGCTGCTGCGCAGCCCAAAGCTCATCAACGGTAGACCCGAGCTTCTCAAACGCCTTATCCGCTTTGTCACCCTCGAACCCAGGCTGCTCGTCATGCAGACGGTCGAGCTTCTCCCGGAGAGCCGCAACGCGAGACTCATTGTCCTCACCGTCTTGATTCATGAGCAAGTCGCGACGCAGGTTCTGGCCGAGACGGTGCACGTGGCCTTCCTCGGAGGTCATGGCGCGCGAGTGCAGAGAGGTGATCGAACTGGCGCGCGAGAGACGGATAGCGTATTGGTCGGTTTCTTCATCGTCAATGGCATTTTCGTTGTCAAGGAGAACGTTGTTCGTGTTGGCGGCGGCGCTGGTTCCGTCTTCACCGTCGCCGGAGAGCTGGTCACCGGAATGCTGCGAGCTGGTGTCTGGGGCGATAATTGCGGGCGGACCTTGTCCTGCAATACGCGTTTCGGGATATTCATCTTCGAATCGCTGGATCATCCGGTGGAGTGTGAAGTCGAGGAATTGCAGACGTCCTGTAATCAGAGCGGTTAGATCTCAAATCCAACTCAAAATATTGGTGGCACTTACTATAGTTCGCATCATTGCCAGCACGATCCTCACGAATCAAGGCAGTTTGGATTCGGGCCCGAATGTTGCGCGCCGATTCCAGGAGATTCTTCGACATGTCACGAGGTCTCTTGGTGACAACGTCCCGAGACTTCAATCGTCGAGGGGTCGTAGTGCCACTGGCCAAAGGAGAGTGACCTCCCAGGGCATTAATACCACCATGTTGGTCTAGATTGCTAAGGCAGACGCCCAGCGCCTTCACGACACCTGTGCCGCCAATGACATAGTCCTCGTCCGGAGCGGGCTCGCCCTCCGCTTCCAATGGTTCTTCGGAAATAGGTGCGTTGCCAACAATATGCTGTAGGATATCCGGTACGGGGACATCCTTGTCTGCGGTAGGGCCGATCACGTCAGACAGTTCCTCAGCGATAGCCCCGCCCTCAAGATTCCTTAAACAATATGCCATAATCTGCGATGCCAAGGCTTTCACGACCTCGTTGTTCTCTGCGCTGGGAATGTCGATGTCCACTGCAATGATTGTCCGCGAGACACGGACAGCCGCCATCATCGAAGCGTAGACGGCGCAGGCTTCTTCCTGAGTGGTCGGGTCGGTAGCAGAAGCCAAAGCACCAATCTGGGGGTTCTCCAAGATGTTCAAGTGGCAGAGACTGGGGCATTCAGGCAGAATCTCAGCCAGGCTGATGGCATGGTCGGGGGAAAGGTTGACATCGGCAAGATGAATGCGCTTTAGCGAAGGCATCTTCGGCAGGAAACGACGGAACAGTCCAAGAGCGTGGGTCTGCGTTGAGAAGAGCTCAGGGTTATGCGAGAAATCAATGAAGCGGAGGTTGTGGAGCCGCGTAAGGGCTTGAAGCAGGGGGTATAGAGTCGTGGGTGTCAAAGAGCAGTCTGCCAAACTCAAGGCATACAGAGATTGCTCGGCCTCAATAGCGTCTGTTAGGAGATCGAAATCATCCTTAATGGGGTTGCCTCCCAAATCCAGACCCTCACACTGCCCAGCCTTGAGATACTCGACCACATGTTGCAGGCCTTCTCTCGTAAGGTTGTTATTGGCAAATCCTAGTCGTCGCAAACCCATACTAGTCGCCGCTTCGCAAATATTCTTGACGTCATCGGCAGAAGGTTTGCATTCACTGAGCAACAGTTCTTCAAGATGGTCACCACTGAACCGTGCGGCCAGGGCATTGGCAAAGATAGTGCTGACACATAGGGCTGGATTGGAAGCCTGGCCCTCCATGGCCGGACGTATCTTGGGAAAAGGAATGCCCGACAGATCGATAGCCTTCAAAGATTTGGAAAGGTGGATGAAAAGACCAATGTGGCGCCAACCCTCGCGGCCAATCTTTGGGTTATTCTTCAACGACAGCTTCTCCACTACCCCATATCGTTCGTCATTAGCAACGACAGACTCTGGCCGTCGAGCTCGTCTCCGCCGATACCGCATCTGTTCAACGGTCTTGGTTGCCAACAACCCTGCGAGAATAGCCCGCGTAGACTCATCATTCAAAGCGCAGTTCTCGAGAATGAGTTTGCGAACGGGAACTACTGCAAGCCAGTCGCTGAAGGTCGCGATATCTTGCGAGGTCATGGGGAAATTGCTGAGGTCCAGAGCCCCCACCGTTCCAGGAGACTCGGCCAGCGTCGACGACGGCGAAGAGATCTCATCAACCACTCTTTTAAGGACAGGAGTCTCACGTAGCTGGCAGCACCGGCGGTAGATGCGGACAGGGTCTGTGGTCGGGTGGCTTTGCGTTTTGCGTGAAACATCAGGTGTTGGTGTTCGTGAATCATCCTCATCCATCTCCGCATCTAGCTGCAGCGGCACCGAGCCATTGGCTACAGCTTGTCTCCGCTTCTTTTCCCTTCGCTCTCGTCTTTCCTCTTCCGATCGCTTCTTCTTCTCTTGCTTTCTTGTTGGTTCCTTGCCCTCGCCGTTCGGCTTTGCATCGGGCTTTGGATCGCTTGAAGGGCTCGCGTTTTCCGTGGTGGACGGGGGGTTCTTTTCAGCGGTGGGAACAGGGTTTGAAGGCTGCGCGGCCGAAGGTTGGACAGCTGCATCACCACCGTCCCTAGCAGGAGCAGTGGCCGAGGGAGAGGTTTCCTTTTCGAGCACAGCAGTCTCAGGATGCTTCAGAGCATCAGCTTCTCCCTTCTCCTTAGTCTTGACATCTGCCTTTTTAGATTTCTGTGCATTGGATTCCGGTAAAGGTCCTTGTCGTAGCTGATTCGTTGGAGGAGCCTCCTCATCCGAGTCGCGATGAGACACCCCTGCGATTTCCACATCGACACAAAAGGCCACGCGATGTAATTTCGCCTGGTTCAGATCCGCAATTTTGCATCGGTCTCGATACGGGTCCAGGTTCAACACGCGCCGCTGGCATACTCCTCCGCCTGGTGGTAACTTAGGAAGCCCGCCCGAGTTGGAGGAGAATTTGCGCAAAGCATTGTGCAAGAATGACGGACCCTTCGGCGAGGAGGAGACCACAGGGACACCGGGGTCTTCTTTCTTCTGTTGTTGTTCCTCCTCCTTGTCCTTTGGACCGTACGCTGCCCCGAACGAGTTGGAAGAGTCGAGGGGCGAAGCCGTCTTCGGACTGGTAGAGTTCCCTTTGAGACTGGACTGCGATGGCGGGGTTGAGCCAGACGAAAACTTCGAGCTCAAACTTGAGATCCACGAATTTCTTCTTCCGATGGGTTTGGGGGAGCTCCGCTGCGTACTCGGCGACGGAGTAGCGGGTTTTTGGTCTGTAGGTTTCTCCTCCGGCTCTACCACCTTTTCTTCTGGAATCGGATCATTCTGTGGAGTTCCTTTCGCCTGCTGCTCCGAGGACGCTGACTGCTGGGCGTACGCTGAGCGCGCCGGGCTACTGTTCGATCGGGATCTCCGGTGCGATTTGCCCGACTTGGTTGTGGCCGCAGCGTTTCCATCCGTGTCAGGCTTGTCGCTGACCGTCGAGGAGACTGACTTGGTGCGAGAGAGATTATCTGAACCGGCGTGTTAGATGTGATCCGGCGTATCCGGGGGAAGAAGCGTAGCTGGTGCATATCCCAGCAGGACAATCCCAGGAAATGCAATGGACTTGCCTTTTTGCGAATGATGCAGCCAGCTCACATCCACTGTTTGAACACCCTCCATTTTGGACCTCCTAGCAATAATAGCACCAGTCGACTGTGTATATAGTGGGGGTGATGGCCAGCTGCGCGCTGAGATCGGGGACTGTCTGGGTACGTCTAGATCGATGGACGCATAGTCGGCTGATCGTTTAGCCTCCACAGAAACCCGAGACTATCGTCCCGTTTCAGTCGGGTAAAATTGCACCAGACGAGGAGGATCGCCGCGGGGTCCCGCGACGTCACAGCAGGGCACGAAGATGGTGGGCAGGTTTGTCGCAGACCGCTACAGATGATCGTGATGTGAGAGTCTCATAATGACTGGGCGAAGCAGAACAGACATGATGATGAGGGGGTGCGAGAAAGGGTGGGAGAAAGTCAACTTGTCGACGCTAGATCGGGAAGACCAAGCAGCTGAGTGGTGGTGACATAATCGGGGAGGCACGTGAGGGATGGGATCCACGGGCATTATTCTGGTGAGGTTACATAACTATTGGAGCAGGACTTTTGCCCTAACTAATAGTTGCTTCTTGGGTGGCGGGGGATAGGCCCTCCTAAGCCAGTCGCCTGTAACGACTCTCTCCGGTGGACCGGAGAAGGTGGGGGGGCCGAGCCGTACGGGAGTTGAGGATCGGCCTTGCTGGGGCTAAGAAAAAAGCCAGGGTCAAAACTCACAAGACACGAAAAAAAAAGGGTATTCCTTTTAAACGAAAAAAAAGCCCCAACGCCTCCAAGTGTAAGATAGAACGCCGTACAAAATGCAAAGATAAAAGGGGGAAAGAGACAAAGAGCCACGCCTAAAACAATCATTCCCACTACTCCGAGCTCGACGGAACATCCTTGAGGACTTCCCAGCCGTACTCTTCTTCCGGCTTCTCCGGGTCCATGCCCAGGGCGCTACGGTACGCGCGGACCTCGTTCTGCAGGCCCGCCACGATGCGGACGGGTAGCTCCTCTTCCTCCGACCGCAGGCGATGCGCCTGGCGGATCATCTCGGAGCATTTCATGGTCTGCGCATGCCAGTAGTCCCGATCTAGTCGGCTCTCCAGGTGGGCATCCCGCTCGGCCTGGAGCAGGCTGTTATAGTGGCCCTTCTGGTATAGGAAATGCATGTTGTTGTTTTGGCAGTAGTTGCGGATCTGCTCCACCATCGTGCCCAGGCCGGCTTCGTAGTCGCCAATTAATTTGGTGTTCTCGATCTGTTCGCGGCGCAGCTCTTCGACGAGACGCTTCTCCTTGGTGAGAGCGCGTTCGAGCTCTGAGATCCGGGCGGCGGAGATTTCCCCGTTCATCTGCTGCACAGCGGCACTCGCATTCTCCGAGGTGCCGTGTTTCTGGATTCGAGTTAGTGGCATCGTGGTTTTGTGGGGACAGCATATCACCTACCATGATATCCTCGGCGCTCGAAACAATGTTCTTGGTGACCTCCCGATTGTTCTTCAAGACCTCGCTCAATTCCAGCACCATCTCGTACAAGTGATGAAGATCCATCTGGTGACCGGCGTTCATGGGCATCCCCGTCGTAATCGCAGCCAAGCCACCGCCGTTGACCTGAGCAGACGGGTGTGGGATGGCAGGTGACATGCCCTGGCGAGGCATATTGGCCATGTTGGCACCCGGGGAGCTGTCGTAACTGGCGAACATGTTGGAGCCAGGGCTGCTGCCAGTCATTCCGGGCCCGCTGCTCATCGACATGTCGGCGAGGGCAAAGGCACGATTCAATTCTTCGAGCTGAGGGTCCAAAGGATTAATCCGCGAGGGGCCGCTATCCTCGTCGTACCAGGAGGTGTGGTTCTCGACGCCCAAGACCTCCTTCTGGAACTTCTCCAGGTCGCGGCGAGTCACGTGGGTGGAACGACGGCGGTGCCCACGGGCGTAGGATGCCTTGGACGCGGAAGTAGAACTGCCCTCGATGATGGCGGATGCGCACTCGGGGCAGGCAGCGTGCGCGGTGTCGTGGAGATGATGCGAGAGTGCGACCGAGCTGGAGGACGGGGTCGAGCCAGCCCACTTCGGGTTAGCCCCCGGAGCCTCGGCGCCCACGCTCCGTTGCTCCTTGCGCTGCTCCAAGTCCATGAACGAGCACCACAGAGGTGATGGTGGTTTAAAATCCAGAAGACACGCCGCTCATCGTGGCCAGTGGTCCGGAGGTGAACGAGGTGTTTTCCGACCGCTGTGCGCAACGGGGAAGGGTGTAGGCGTAATCGACTTGACGGAAAAGAAAAAAGGGAATCAGGCCATGTCGCAATGGGTTGTCTTTTTGCTGGTATACTTCTGCAAGCGCAATCGACTGGCGGCTGCCTGGCAGGTGCCATCCACTACTATAGTGTACTATCCCACTGCCTAGTATTTACTACTACTTCTAGTAGTATGCAAAGTTACTATTTCCTTGTTATTCGTTCAGTCATGATCTATCCCACGTATCCAGCAACGCGTCCAGTCTCTGATCTGATCCCGGAAGCGAGTAGTCGTGTGTACTTTCAACTCCTCGGCCGCTTTTCTTTTGCTGTGCAATTCGCCCACCCACGCGGGCCACCAGCATGCGCATCTTCTCCAGTTCCTGCACCAGTTCCCCGTCCCGGGTGACAAGGTTCGGCTGGATATTCTTCTGAGGGTCCTGGAACGGTTCCAGTAATTGCTGCAGATGCTGCAGTTGGTCTAAGCGCCGTCGCCGCTGCTGTCGTTGGTCGTCGAGCGCAAGGAGGCGCTCCCGGAGCTGCTGGAATCTGTTACACACCATGGTCAGACAGGTGGCACTTCAATCGGAGCGTATGCGGGATGGGTTGCAGTCTGACCGTGTCTTCTCTTCGTAGCTTGCCCCCGGCGTTTCTAGTTCCATCGGCAAGTTGGTGATGTTTCTAGGCAGTTAGAGTTAGGATGTATCCACGCAGACACGGGACCGGTGTCTCACATGTGGCTGGACAGGTCCACTGTCTTTTCGATGCCGTTCGCAAAGGCACTCCGGCTGCGCGCCTCTTGACTCACGGATGACCAGTACAGACTGGCAATCTGCTGCGCGACATGGTGTATGGCTTGGGAGGAGTAAACAACGCGGTTGTGTTGTTTTGCAGCGGCGTTGACTGGAGCCTAGTTAGTCATGTAGACTTTGCGTGGTGATACAGCATCAAAAGCAACAGAACATCAGGAATCAGCTCACCTTTGTGCAAGACGTCTTCCACCACCTTGTCGCTCAGGTCGCCCTCGTCGGTGTCCACAGCATAGTTCCTCCAGTCTTCTGGCAGATCAAGGCTCTCGGAGAGGATGCGAACCTGGCCCCATATGAATGCTGATTTCAGCTCGGATATTGTTCGTGTCGAGTCCATCGGTTGTCATGTAATGGAACAATCCGAGTCTCGCGCGCCGCTCATCTGAGTCGCGCTCTTATCAGCACGTGATGTGTTCATACTGGAGGAAGGGCATGCAGTCGAGGACTCTTTCTTGGAAACAATTCGGAGGCATATCGTTCAAAAAATGGAATAGATAATACCACAGCCATTACCTTTGATGCTATCAAGTCCGATTTCATTATGGCGGCTTCCTCGGTGTTTGGCTGTTCGCTGGGACAGTACCTCGGCAATCTGGCGGCTTAAAGTCATCCTTCTCCGCAGACCCCAACCATCGTTAATTCACATCCCTTCCCCACGAACACAATGGCCGAGACCAAGCGGCCGGTGGGCCTTCTCTTCGACATCGGCGGAGTTTGTGTACGTTGGCCCCGTGGCCTCCATGAGGAATCATGCTGATAGATTGGCAGGTCGTCTCCCCATTCCAGGCTATCCTCGACTACGAGCTGTCCAAAAACATTCCTCCCGGATGGGTCAATTTCAGTATTTCCCGAACCTCGCCGCACGGTAGCTGGCACCAGCTGGAACGAGGCGAGATCCCCATGGACGCCAACTTCTTCGCCGCATTCAACAAAGACCTCCGGAACCCCGACCTGTGGAAGCAATTTCATGAGTGGCTCGCGAATAAGAAAGGCCAATCACCCCCGGCTCAGACACCCCCATTGCCTGAAGTCGACGCCGAATGGCTCTTCTGGGAGATGATGAGGATCTCACGCACCCCCGACCCGTACATGTACCCCGCGCTGAAGAAGCTGCGAGCATCGGGTCAGTTCGTGATGGGGGCTTTATCGAATACGACCAAGTTCCCCGAGGGCCATCCGTACAATAAGGACGTCTCCGGAGTCAAGTCGCAATTCGACTTTTTCATCTCGTCGGCGCATACCGGTCTGCGCAAGCCCGACCCGAAGATCTACCAGGTCGCGATCCAGGAGATGGACGCCGAGGCTAAGAAACGGGGGTTTTCGGGGGTTAACCCGGCGGATATTGTCTTCTTAGATGATATTGGAGAGAATCTCAAGGCAGCCAAGAAGGCTGGGATCCGCACCATCAAGGTGACACTGGGCAAGACGGACGGTGCCGTGCGGGAGTTGGAGAAGATCACGGGTCTGCAGCTGCTGGAGGAGGACAAGGCGAGGCTATAGAATACCGGGAGATAGAAAGCATCCTTAAATATGGCATATAGCGAACCATTCTGTTCTAGTATGGGAACGTTGATAAGGGCTTATCTTATCGATAAGACATGTCGTGGCCAACCGCACTGGTGAGCGCGGGATGCAGCCAGGCTAAGCGAATCCCCCACAAAGACGAGACGGACTCACACTTTTTTCTTCCTCTTCTCTGTCCACCCTCTGTCTTAACCAAGCACTCCGTCGACAACCGTCACAATGGTGAGTCCAACTGCTCCAGCAGATGGATGAATAATTCCATTCTGCTTTTCCTGGAAGCAAAATTTTTTTTTTTCCTTCCCTCCCGTCCCGGGTTATGCAAGATGCTTCGGTGGTTCTGAAGCGCAAATTGCTGACTCGATTTCCCTCCATGTAGCCTTTCACCAAGACCGTCAAGAACGACGCCTACTTCAGGTAAGAAAATCTGCCATGTTCATCAACCACTTTTTGGCTAACTCCCATCCAGTCGCTACCAGACTAAGTACCGCCGCCGCCGCGAGGGCAAGACCGACTACTATGCCCGCAAGCGCCTGATCACCCAGGCCAAGAACAAGTACAATGCGCCCAAGTACCGCATGGTCGTCCGCTTCACCAACCGCGACATCATCACCCAGATCGTCTACTCCGAGATCTCCGGTGACAAGGTCTTCGCTTCGGCCTACGCCCACGAGCTGAAGCGCTACGGCATCACCCAGGGTCTGACCAACTGGTCCGCTGCCTACGCCACCGGTCTGCTGCTGGCCCGCCGCACCCTCAAGAAGCTGGGTCTGGACGAGGACTTCAAGGGTGTCGAGGAGGCCGATGGCGAGTACACTCTCACCGAGGCCGCCGAGACCGACGAGGGCGAGCGCCGCCCCTTCAAGGCTTTCCTTGATGTCGGTCTGGTCCGCACCTCCTCCGGTGCCCGTGTCTTCGGTGCCATGAAGGGTGCCTCGGACGGTGGTATCTTCATCCCCCACTCCGAGAAGCGTTTCCCCGGCTTCGACATCGAGACCGAGGAGCTGGATGCCGACACCCTCCGCAACTACATCTTCGGTGGCCACGTCTCTGAGTACATGGAGACCCTCGCCGACGAGGATGAGGAGCGCTTCAAGTCCCAGTTCACCAAGTACGTCGAGGAGGAGATTGACGCCGGTGACCTCGAGGAGATCTACCAGGAGGCCCACAAGGCCATCCGCGAGGACCCCTTCAAGAAGGATGAGGACGAGGAGCCCAAGAAGTCCAAGGCTGAGTGGAAGGCCGAGTCCAAGAAGTACAAGGTCAACAAGCTCACCCACGCCCAGCGCAAGGCCCGCGTCCAGGAGAAGATCCGCGAGCTCGCTGCATAAGCGGATCGCACCAAAAGCTTTTTCTCAAAATAACTCTGTGTGTGTTGGGGGGATCAAGGCTTGGCCTTGTCGGCGTTTCTTTCTGATGTAGATTGATGGATCATGAATACCTCTTGTTCTTTTTTTCTTTCTCTTTTTCTCGGAGCAATTAGTTTCTCAAGGCAATTCCGTTTCCCACTTCTATCTGCTCCGCTGAATGTCCATCAATTTCATTCCCTCACGCGCTTGCATCCTCTTCCTGTAGACATGAGGTCGTAGTATTCACTAGCCTGGACATGATCTTCCGCTCATTTCGAATGACAACACGTGACTGATGCCCGACAATCCATGTTCAAGCTCATCTTCGATACAACACTCCCACAATCGGCACAATGCATACACGCACCGCCTCACGATGAGACTATATCTCATTCGCCACGCCGAAACAATCCATAATGTAGGACAAGCATGGTAAGACCCACCGGCACGTAGTTAACTACAGCTTCAAGCGCTGATTCAAGAGAGATGTAGGGCTGGAACGACCAACTCAGCACTGACGAACCACGGAGTACTGCAGATAGAATCCCTGGCCCGGCATTTCGTCGCTCAGTCGGTTAATTTCAGCGCGGTGTTTGCATCCGATCTGTGCAGAGCACGTCTGACAGCAGAAGGCATCTGTCGTCTGCAAGCCGCACAATCGTCGGTGACGCCCGTCCTGACTCGGGATCTGCGAGAAAGAGACTTCGGGTCGTTGGAGGGAATGTCCTGGAACTCTTCTCATGCTTTGAGCGGCTCTGCATCATCATCAGCAGCAGCAGCAGCAACCCATACCGAATTCGAGTCTCACATCTCAATGACACAGAGAGCCAATTCCTTTCTCGGCGATCATCTCCTTCCACTTCTTCTTGACGAGCAAAACCCGAATCATGAACAGAACGTGGCCATCGTAGCACATGGACTCATCCTGCGCGTGTTGTGGAACCGTCTCGCTGGACTATTCGATCCCAGGGAAGTCCATATCGCACCGGGTACAGCCTTGCGCCATGGTGGCGAGATGGCTGTGAAACCTGTCTGGTCAAATACGGGGTTCATGACGGTTCATATTCAGCGCAGTATGATGACGCCGGGGGTCGCGACGCCAGCACTATCATCGTTCGACTTACACCAGCCACGGAGGTCTGGAAACAACAGTGTTGAAGATGTGACTCTACCAGCAACTCTCGAGAATGCAGTTCCAGGAAGCTCTGTCTCAGAAGGGGCTCTCTTGCAAGGCTGGGGAATGACTGTCGTAGCTGTGGACAGCAAGACGCATCTTAGCGGTCTGCACCGAACGCGTGGTGGAATCGGAAGCTCTGCGCATGATTCGCGTCAGAAAAGAATCGACCAGTTTTTCAAATAAATGGGCAGAAGTTTACCAAAGTAGAGTTAATGAGTAAGCTAGCTTGATAAACTTGCGAGAAGCCATAGCGAAACAGAGTCCTTGCCGTTGTTGATATTGGCCTCGTGGTTGGTCCAGGCCAACTGTCTAGTCGGGATAAGTCTTCTCCTACCTGAGTATATAAACCATTCAATGGTGAGACGCACAAGAACCAGCAAGCTTGGTGGTGTAGCGGTTGTCATCTGTACATGCTGAGAATAATTTGCTTATCCATGCGGGGCAGCAACAAGGCCTTGCCAGCGCCTTGGGACAGGTGTGACTGGTTTCTTTTTGCAGGCCGGGGGTTCAAATCTAGGAGGTTCTCTGTTTTTATTTCCTTCTTTTTTCCTTTTTATCCACCCTCTCATATTGTTGGCCAGTATAATGAGTGTCTCCGCACCTTCCATTTTGGGAAATCACGGCCAATGCAACTTACTCACGTTGGTGATATTGCACAGTATCCTGGTATCAACTTATGTTGTTTATAGTGCTTAACATTCTAGTCTATTTATTCCGGACAACTTTCCCCCTTATATATTACTTGAAGTGTATATAAAGACCACGATGTAAATCCATGTTTTACCTGCCTGGATTGATTATGCAATTTGATTCCAGTGTACCTTCTATATCAGCTTAAACCTTGTTCCTCAAGCAAGAGACAAGTGATAGGAGTGGAGACGTTCCTCTTACCCTGGCGTCGCATTGAGGGCGTATATGCATCTTCTTTCTTGCTCATGCCAGGAGTTCAGGTCCTTCGTTGTTCTTTTTTAATTTGCCTATCGACTTCCATTTCCTCTTGGAACCCATTAGTGGGCCTTTCTTCTTTATAGTGATCTAAACATTCATGGGAGGCAAGTCAGAAGATAGACATCAAACAGGTCTGGGAGTCCGTTTCCCCTTCCGGACAACCGTGGTTCCTATATAAACCATCCCAAAAAGGGCAAATTCGAGAACCAGCCTTCT
The DNA here is from genome assembly GCF_028828495.1 of Penicillium riverlandense. Taxonomy (NCBI): domain Eukaryota; kingdom Fungi; phylum Ascomycota; class Eurotiomycetes; order Eurotiales; family Aspergillaceae; genus Penicillium; species Penicillium riverlandense. The sequence goes on from NW_026643194.1 coordinate 5,357,770, forward strand.
GATGGTGCAGTGGTTCAACCCCTCTCCTTTCCGAAAAGGTAGCTCATGCCAAGTAAGCGCACACAGGGGGACCACAAGGCTTGCCAGCCCCCCAGGACAGATCGACTGGTTTCTTTTTTGTTCACGCCAGGGGTTCAAATCCAGGATGCTTTCTTTCTTTTTATTTGCTTCTTTTTCTCCCTCCCACTCTCTCATATGGCAGAAATGTGCGCGAGGCGTTACAGTACCTTCCCTTTTGGGAGATCACTTAGTCAAGGCTCACTCCAACTGTTCTCTATCCGTGCTTGGGGCCGTGTACAAGCAGTATCAAATATAGACATTTTTCAATAATCAAAGGTTGAAATGCGTGGTATTCAATAAGGATATAAATACAAATATAAACACGACTATAAACATAGATATAACACAGATGTAAACACAGGTATACGCACAGATATAAACACAGATATAGAAACGCGTCTGTTATACAACAACCCAGGCCAAATCGTATGCCGGCCATAGTCAAGCCCACAACTGACCATTACTCCTCGGCACGCGTTCCAGTAGCCTCAGGCACAGTATCTGGCACCTCATTCGCTGGGTCCAAAACATGTGCGGACGTCGGAGCTTGCGCCTCATTTCCCTTATCGAACGAACCACGGATCACGCCCGGATCAGCCGGGAACACAAACTTGGAGCTCTTCCACGGCTTCACTTTCATGAGATACATAGTATCAATCTCCTCAAGTGTCCGACCCTGGCCTTCGATGACAGCGAAGTAGACCAATCCCGCCGCGAGGAAGAGGCATCCAGCGAAGACGTAACCAAACCGGAAATCAATGGCACTGACAATGAACGGGGTGAAAAAGGCGAGCAGAAAGTTCCAGAGCCAGTTCGATGCCGTGGCGAGAGACATCGCGCGAGCACGGTACTGCGATGGGTACAGCTCCGCAATGATTGTCCATACCATCGGACCCCAGGTACTGGCAAACCCGAGAATAAACAGACATGCGAATACCACCATGGCAATGCCGGCGGACTTGGTGTTTTCTGGGTGCTGGCGGTCGAGCGAGAAGTGGCCTACCGAAGCGAAGACCATGAAGCAAACGAACATCCATAGCGCTCCGGTAATCAGGGATCGGCGTCGACCGTAGTTTTCAATCAGATATAGACCGAGGAAGGTCGTGCCGAAGTTCACCCCGCCGAGAATCATCTGGGTTACGTAGCTATTGTGGATGCCGGCGCCTTGAAAGACCGTGGTTCCCTGCAAGAGATCAGTGGGTTGCTTCAAATTTTCAGGATCGTCGGGCACATACATAGTAGAAGAAGTAATTGGCGCCTGTAAGTTGCTGCAGAGCCTGCAGAGCAACACCAACGCCTACGCGGTATGCCATGCGGGGAGCACGGAAGAGCTGGACCCACGTAACCTGACCATTACGAACTTCCACTTCATACTTCTCCTTAATCTCCTCAAACTCAAGCCTGAGCATACGATGATTCGGAGGGATACCGTAGATCTTGGACAGTGTATCTATAGCTTTGTCGACCTTTCCGTGGCGGTAATCGTATCGAGGGCTTTCGGGGAACAAAGCCATGCCGACACCAAGAGTGACGGCCCAGACGTAGGTGATTCCCATTGGAATCCGCCACGACGAGGGATTTGTCCGTTTTTCAGTTCCAAAGTTGATACAGTTGGCAACGAAAATCCCTAGCGTGATGAAGAGCTGGTAGGTGCTGGTAGATGTGAGTTTTGATCCACCAGATATATACAAGGCTCTGCATACCTGATCAAAGTTCCTCGAATGTGTCTCGGTCCAGCCTCTGCTTGATACATCGGGACTAGCAAGGATACTGCCCCAACACCAAGACCGGCGATCAAACGGCCCACGGCAATCTGATACCACTTTCCGAAAGGCGACGAGATTTGGATCGTGACACCAATGCAAACCATCAAACACCAGGCACTGATGGACCATTTGCGTCCGATACGGTCCGCAATGGGTGCACCAAGTAGGGCGCCAATCAAGGTACCAATAGATAGCTGGGTCATGTCAGAAATATGGTGCAGTGCGTAGGGAATTAAAACTCACCAGTGCAACGATTAGACCAGCTCGTACATTGGTAAAATGGTGGGTAGTACCCGGAGTAGTACCCGGACCTGGCTCGCCATAGCGTAACAGAAAGTTGTTCATCTCCAGGAAGCCGGAGATCTGACCGGTATCGTAGCCGAAAAGGAAGCCGCCCATTGAGACAAAGAGTCCCATGACGAGAGAGCGCCAGGTGAAAAGAGGGATTCTCGTGTCAACGACATCCCCGGCTAGTTTCTCATGATCGTTGGTGGAAACAGACTCCCGAGGTAGTTCGTCATTGCCGTTTTGGTATGGCGGTTCCTTGACCCGGTTAAATCTTTTAAACATAATGGCTGCTCGGAGTACACCTGTAGTAGAGATGCTACAGAATATATTGGATATTGCTCTCGTCGGATGGTCATGCGAAAGCTGAGAGTGTCTTTATAAGCCCTACGGCCACGGAGCCTAGAGCCGGGGATACTGCGCGTGGTCGCGCAGACTTGGGACCTTTGGCCTGATAGGGAATTGATGACCCGTTGACTAAAAGCACCCAATAGGCGCAATCGGCGGCCATCTCCGTGAGCATGACAGGATCCGGGGAAGTGGGGACTCTGCTGTCCTATTCTGTCGACACATCCATGGATCCCGAGGACCCAGACTCCATGGCCACATGAATCAGCCCTGCCCTTCACGAGCTCATTATTGGGCAGCGAATCATATCGCCGAGATTGAGGCAACTGACAAACCCTTGAAAACTGTCAGCGGGAGTGATGAGATAGGTGGCAAAATTGCGTGTGGATCCCCGAGTCGCTACCGAACATTCGGCCGGTGAGGGAAGAAGTGCATGTATGAGTGACGGTAGCTGCAGGGACGAAATCTACGGTAAGACCGGTGCATATTGCTGGGATGGATTGGAGGACTGAAGGAACGGTAGTTAAGTGGTGGAACTAACACTCGGTGTTGGTGCCTCAGGCAACAAGGCCGAGATCAAGCATTTAATGTTAGTCACCCAAAGCAAGTGTAGACGTACAGTACCTCCCTCCCGTAAGTGGTGTCACCACGTAAACTCTTCGACTGTTTTCTGAACCCTAATCATTTAAACCACACTAGTACTTACTGGGAATTTTCCGAATCACCCCTGTCAGTGGGGCTTGTATTGTTTCTTCCAGAGAGTACCTGAGGCGATAGTGGGGTGTATTGGCTTGTAAGTTTAATACGCGAGACTCTCGCTACCCGCCCTCGAAAACATCTATCTTTATACGAGACTTCTTAACGATAAATCACAGGTGGTTACACCAGAATGGCGCCGAACCTTGCCCCTTCAAAGCAGGAGCTAAGTCTATGACATGCTCCACAGTGGCCAATTATCTGTATCAAATATGGCAGAGGCTGCTAGCTGCAACAGACGTATCATTCTGAGAATCTGTTCTAATATACGGATGTTTGGCAGTGTCAAAGCACCGCCCTAATAAAGATGGTCGACCAAGAAGCATCATTCTAGTTATGCTAGAAGCTCTTTGCGATCACCTACTCGAAAATCCCAACCTTTATCTTGATGAGATGACGATTTTTCTAGGACGAATTCAATGTGTTCCGAGGACCGACCGATGCGTGCTTCTTTGAGGATTTGATCGAGTAGCTTCTCTAGCATTATAGTAAATGGCCCAAGCCGAAGTCTGTGCTAGTCATAGACAACCCATCCTTCCATCACTCCGACCGAATAGAACGGATGTGTTTAGAGGCCGGTGTAAAGCTAGTGTACTTGCCTCCGTATTCTCTAGACCTAGATCCTATTGAGGAGTTCTTCGCTGAGCTAAAAGCCTCTATTCGGCGAAATTGGCAGTCCAACGAAGACAGTCCGGTTCAAGGATTCGATAACTTCCCCGAATGGAGTATTGATGTGGTTGGCGCGAGGGAGGAAAGCTCAGAGGGACACTTCCGGCACACTGGTTTATTGTAGAGGAGGTGTACCACAGCTACTAGAGCAAAGTTCAGCCCAATTCACCACCTGACTCTCCGATTCTTTCTTGGGTCCTTTTGCAACGCGTTCTTTGTCCTGTTCTTCTCCTAGCCGACTGCTTGGACCAATTGGACAATTTTGCTGCCGATCATATCGCCGATCATCACAAGTTGGGAGGTGGTGGCAGTTAGGGCGCATTATGTATTAGCTCCTTCACAAAGAACTAAAAATTTGGTAAAGTGGCTTACCGTTCGGCTCGGCCCGACTAAGCGATGGTAGAGTCCGGACTTACTGCAAGGCGGATTTGGAATTCCACAAATTTCTTTAGACTTGTATTTCGTGCAAGACCGGAGCTGCGGCTCCAAGGTACATTATGATGCTATATATATTAGTTACTGCGGGAGATAGATTATTTACAGCTGAAACAAAACAGCGAGATTGGCCGACACGCGGGGTGAGAATAGGTCTTTTCGCCCAAATACGTCACCTGATGACGGGCTAAGTTGACATGTTCTCACTTAAGTGACGCATACCCCGCATGTTTCTCCTGAATGCGAACGAACCTTCTGTGCTGTGATCATGGATGCCCTGATATCATTTGGTGACTTGAATTCTGGATTACAGGTGGGGATCAATCACGGCCCGATCACAGCGGCGTTTCATCTGCCACCAAGTACGGCACGGGAATTTTCATTCAGGGTAGATCGTACTGACCCTTATGATAGACCTAGACGACAGGTTGCCAATCGTGCACGGGGCTGCCCTCGACTCATACGTGGATCAGCATGAGGACGAATGTCTCCCAGGCACGAGGACGGATATCCTCCATGAGATTAGACAGTGGGCTTTCTCTCCACAGGGAAGATGTCTCTTCTGGTTGAACGGCATGGCTGGGACAGGAAAATCGACCATCTCTCGAACAGTGGCAAAATCTTTTAGCGAAGCTAAGTCACTCGGGGCAAGCTTTTTCTTCAAGAGGGGTGAAGGTGATCGAGGGAATGCTATGAAACTGTTTCCAACAGTCGCAAAGAAGCTAGCAACTACCGTTCCCCAGCTGATCCCTTCTATCCAGAAAGCAGTCCATGATTACCCAGATATTGCGGCGAAGGCGATGAAGGAGCAGTTTGATAAATTGCTCCTTCAGCCACTCCTAAGCTTAAAACGATCTGATCTCCCAACCCAGACAGTATTGATAGTGATTGACGCATTAGACGAATGTGAAGGAGATAATGATGTGCGGCTCATACTCCAACTTCTGCCACAGCTACAGAAGTCAAATGCTCTACGGCTGCGATTTTTCCTAACTAGCAGGCCTGAATTGCAAATCCGCCTGGGTTTCTCAAAGCTTGCACACTATGATCATAGAGACTTAATTCTCCATAAAATTTCTAGGGAGGCCATTAAGCACGACATATCTCTATTCTTGAATCATCGACTTTCAGAGATTAGGAGAGAACGTCTCTTGCCTAACGATTGGCCCGGAGACATAAATCTTCAAACTCTAGTGGCAATGTCTCTTCCATTATTCATTTTTGCCGCTACTATTTGCCGTGTTTTTGAAGACCCATTTTGGGACCCAGAGGATAGTCTCACTGAGATCCTTGCACGTCGAAATGACGAATCTAAATTGGATGGAACGTATCTTCCCGTGCTCAATCGGCTCCTCAGCGGACAAATTGAGAAACGGAAAAAGCAACTAGTTCAAGAATTTCACCAAGTGATTGGTGCAATCGTGACACTAGAGAGCCCGCTCACAGTTATCTCACTTTCGAGGCTTCTAGGAGTCTCCGAGAGGCTTATTCATCTCAGGTTGGATTCTCTACACTCAGTTCTGAGTGTGCCAGATGACGAGACTTTGCCAATACGACTCTTACACCTATCATTTCGAGACTTTCTTCTAGATCCGGAAACCCGCGAGAGAACTCCCTTTGGGGTGGATAAGAAAGAGATGCACTATAAGTTGACCATAAAATGTCTTCTTGTGTGCCAAAATCTACGGAAAAATATATGTGGTCTACCAAGCGACGGAACCCGACGTGTAGAGATTAATCGCCAGACTATCGATCACTGTCTTTCTCCAGAATTGCAATACGCCTGTCGATATTGGGCACATCATTTAGTACAATGCACAGACTTGAATGATGTGACAGATGATGCTCTCTTGTTTCTCCGGAGACATTTCCTGCATTGGGTAGAAGCAATGAGCCTACTAAGCCTCGCATCAGAAGTAGTAAGGATTCTCGATCTCCTCCAGACAGTTATTCTTGTAAGTCCCAAAGACAGGTACATATAATTCACGCTGATATATATAGGCCGACCAACATCCTGTGTTGTCTGATTTCCTACGTGACACAAGGCGCTTTATGCTTAAAAACCTCCAAATAGCCGATGAGGCGCCCCTTCAACTTTATTGCTCAGGACTTATATTCGCTCCCCGAAAGTCAATAATCCGTAGAGAGTTTAAAGCGGAGCTTCCTACTTGGATATACCGGTTACCACATGTTGACGAAACATGGAGCGCAGAATTACAGGCACTCGAGGGCCATTTAAAATGGGTTTGGTCGGTAGCGTTCTCACCTGACGGCCAGCTTTTAGCGTCTAGCTCCAGTGATAAGACGGTCCGGCTTTGGGACACAGCAACGGGCACGCTGCAGCAGACACTCGAGGGTCATTCAGATGCGGTTCTATCGGTCGCCTTCTCACCAGACGGCCAGCTACTGGCGTCCGGCTCCAATGATAAGATGATCCGGCTTTGGGAACTGGCGACAGGTGCGCTACAGCAGACACTTGAAGGCCATTCTGGTCCGGTGCAGTCAGTAGCTTTCTCAGCCGATGGCCAGCTAGCGTCCGGCTCCGATGATCGGACTGTCCGGCTCTGGAACACGGCGACGGGCACACTGCAGCAGACTCTTGAAGGCCATTCAGGTGGGGTCAAGTCGGTAGCCTTCTCGCCCAAAGGTCGGCTACTGGCTTCCGGCTCCGGTGATCGAACAGTCCGGCTCTGGAACACGGCGACGGGCACACCGCAACAAACACTCGAAGACCATTCAATTTGGGTTCAGTCGTCAGTGGCCTTCTCACCTGACGGCCGGATACTAGCGTCTAGCTCCAATGACAAAACAGTCCGGCTCTGGGATTTGGCGACGGGCGTGCTGCAGCATATTCTCGAAGGCCATTCAGGTTGGGTTCTATCTGTGGTCTTCTCGCCCAATGGCCAGCTACTAGCGTCCATTTCCGGTGATCATGCGCCCGGTTCTGATGATAAGTCAATCCGGCTTTGGGACACAGCGACGGGCAAGCTGCAGCAGACACTCAAAGGTCATTCAAGTTGGGTTCGGTCCGTGGACTTCTCGCCCGATGGCCAGCTACTGGCGTCTGGCTCCGGTGATGGGACTGTGCGACTTTGGGACCTGGCGAAAGGCACACTACGGGAGACTCTCGACAGCCAGTCTTGTTCCGGTTCGGTTGTAGAGATGGTCTTCTCGCCTGATGGCCGAATACTAGCGTCTGGCTACGATGGCTCTGGTGAAAAGGCTATCCTGCTTTGGGACACGGCGACGGGCTCGCTGCACCAGAAGCTTGAGGGTCATTCAGGCACGGTTCTAGCGGTCACCTTCTCACCCGACAACCGGCTATTGTTTTCTAGCTCCACTGACAAGACAGTACGGCTCTGGGACACTCTGACGGGTACTCTGCAGCAGACTTGGACTGTTGAAGCAATAGTCACGAACCTCGAAATTCCTCAGGACGATCCATTCCTAAGCACTAAATTCGGAGCCCTTGATATTCAGTCCAGGTGTGATAGTCCAACGTCTAATTCACATCATGTGAATCTGGAGATCTCCATCGATCACCGGCAGTGGATAAAATTGAACGGCGAAAAAGTTCTCTGGCTTCCTACCGAATTCCGGCCTGACTGTTATGCGATTAATGGAAGTATACTGGCCCTAGGACACGCATCACGTCGGATCACGTTCATAGAATTTCATACGTAGCAAGTGTTGATGACTTTCTCTACGTGTCTGCCTTTCCCATGGACCGTTCCAGTTACTACTGTACATATGCCTTGCACGATGCTCCTCGATTGCTGACACCGTCGACAATTTCGCGATACTGTTGTAGCGACCCCCCTTGACGTGCTGATGACCACCTTCATGCTGAACAGATATTTTGGGTGTCTATCTGGGGGATCGAAGACGGAACGGTCTTGTAATAAGTAATAAAGGATAACCTGGAAGCTGAGTAGTCTGGCTTCTTATACATTAAAGGGTGCACAAGTACGTAACCCCTATCTCATGGCGGTTAGCCTTTTTGAATGAAAACTTGGCCAAGGATACGTAGTTCGCTGCGCAGTATCTCATCACCCCGAAGGTGTCTCAGTTGGCAGATTCAGGTTGGGCAGGTGAACCGGTGGTATTACGGTACAATGTGAGGCTATCCAGAGAGATAAATGTAGTGTGCCACTGGGGGCTGTTCTCTACTCACTGTATCGTATCTAGACTAAATTACTATCATTTTCATGGCAAGTAATTTCTGTCGCGTCGTTTCACCCAAAGGCCAATGTCGCGGACGAACCGACGGGCAGCACCTACTTTCACGCCAGGCTTAACGAAGAAAGCCGGGTCTTGATTTCATGAATCTGCATGAGATTGAGACAATTTTCGAGAGTCACTCGCGAGCTTTGTTGACGTTATCCCTAAACATCTCGTTGCTTGCTCGTGATAGCTGCCATTCGGTATATTCCTCTACGGCCACATCAAGCATCCCGTGGACCATGATATAGTTTACCAAAGCCGGACTTAGTAGGGCTAGCTTTGTCAGATATTGATAGTTAAGAATATACCGAGGGGGACACGAAGCGTCAAGTAAAGAAAGCTGTGGCTGACACATTAAGGATAGTGATAAGCAGGTTCATGAGCAGTCTGCAAGTAAGCAAGGGAATGCAAGTCACTGCTTGCGCTGTCTGGAACCGAGTAAGCCCCCAAACTGTCACTTGGACACGGAAGTGGCATTAGGAAGTGACGCGCTCGCTAGCTTCTCAAGGTCTACCTGGCCCTCTTATTTGACGTGTTTGCATTTCCGTGGAAAGTTCTCGCTGCCATGGATCCCCATACAGTTACGAGACATGACATAACTGCCATATTCTGGTATGATATTGTATTGGCACTGATACAGGAATATTGATATTCTGTGCTACTCTAAATACAGTTTAGTGGATCTTAGAATTAGGGCTCGAGAAACAATCGAAGAGTGTAGGTGGTGACACCACTTACGGGATGTAATGTACCCAAAAAGATGTCTACATGAGTATCCAACTCATATTAAAGGTACCCAGACTCAAATCACCGAATGTGCTTTTTGAGTCATTATTTATTGTTCACTCAGTTACGGTCATTGTTCATATGGCCGTTCGATGGGCCGTTTCATTCAGACTCACACAACGTATATGTTCCGTACATTCATCAAAACATCTATCATCTAAGTGAAACGCATACCCACAAAGAATGTCGAGGAAGGCCTGTTTCCTCAAGCATAAACAAATGGAAAGGAACTTAACCACAACCAATGGCGGCGAAGGCTTGCCTTTCCAAAGATAAACGAATGGCGAAGATCATATCCAAAGCGAACTAAGAGAAAGGCCTGCTTCCTCAAGCACAATGATCGACTATCGCAAACCCCTACTTGTGTCCTAGAGCCTCGCGTCTCGTCATGTTGGTAGGCGTGCCAACATCAAAGTAACAGATAGCACTCAGGTCGAACTGGAAAGGCTCAAAGCCCGAGACATGACCGCAGTAAGGCTCGCTATTTTGGCTGTTGTAGTCATAACCGTTGTACATAAATTGGATGCTGCAGCCCGATTCGCCCCCGGGAGGGTTCCAGCATCCGGTGACATTGGTTGCGGAGCTGAGCCCTCCACCGGAGAAGATACAGTTAGAGCAAATGCCATATGACTCCGATGTGCAGGCGTCAGGGCTGATCTGAGTGCCCTGGGCGTTGAAGAGCAGATTGCTATAGAAATAGCTGGAGCCACCTTCGCCGGCTCCACCGTCTCCACCGGGTTGGGGGATTGTATCTCCTTCGCACTGCAGCACGAATTGGGAGTTGCCGGATGTGTCGCTCGGGTCACGTTTGATGGGTTTGGTGAGTGATGAGAGAGGGATGGCAGTCACCGCGGTAAGACTGGCGAGGGTTGAAAAGACAGTGGAGAGCTTCATAGTGGTAAGCAAATGAGCAAAGTGAAAGTAGACTTGGTATTGGATGGCTAGGATAATTTGAAGACGATGATATGGATATTGATTCAACCTTGGGGTTTCACTTGCCTTTATTTCTATAGACAGACGAACAATGATTTGATTCTAAAACGTGCTAAATTGATAGTCCCGCTCATTATGCTTGGCCCCCATCGATATTGGAGATTGTGCTGGTTTTCATTACTCAAAGTAAACAACCATTTAGTTGAGACAAGCTACGGAGTCTGGGAATCTTTGCCAATCCAAGCCACGTGGAGACGATAGTTGCGCCGCTAGCTCATGTCTAGCGTTTCTGGTTGTTTTCGAATGCTGTGATATCGCTTGATCTTCATCTTAAAATCTGGTTGATAACATCATTGTGTTGCATTGATAGTCTGAAGAGAAGGTGGGTCGTCCAATCCGCAGTGGCTCGCACCCATAGCGACGATGTATAAAGTTTGATACTTGAACGATCTTCCCATGTGGGAAGGATGTGATTAACTTGCATACTACTTCAAAGGTCTGGATATGGCCAATTAATGTATAACAGCCTGCACATTTTGCACGTCTTGCACATCGCCTGTTTCAGGATCGGGACCCGGGAAGAAAAGAAAGTTGGAATGGCTGGCCTAGTCATTACATTACGCTGCAGATCAATTCTCTAGGTCTCATCTATCTCAACCACTGCCTGCGTCAGTAAGGATTGTGATAAACAAAGAAACAGTCCGAAGAGCGTAGGTCTTTGGACCCATACACAATTACTACAACGCAAACTACATACTGAAAATGAGCGAGTGTCTTGCGTAGGGTGGTATATCTCGTCTAGATCGACTATACACGCCACCAGGTCCTGAAGATCATCGGCAAGTGGCAAAGCTGCAGGGGTCACACCCTAGAAGGATAGTCTCGTTCCCCTCTTCCCTCGTTAGGTAGTGCTGTGCACCCCCGAGATCCGGGGGTGTAGGTTCCGAGGCCGACCGAATGCGATTAAGACACAGGCATGAGTGCGGGTGAAACTGGCCCCCAAACTGATCAACGTCATCGCACCCACCAGACCCTGATTGCCCTAATCGGCGACTATAGCGACCAGAGCGTTCAGGTGCAGATATCGAGGGATGCGAGCATAGGAACATCAGGGTTGACTGTATGATTCGTGTCTGCGCCAACGCGCGGGATAGGATCGTGGAATTCGAAGTTGCTTGAATCAGTTTGGTATGTGAGAAGAACAAACCCGAACCATGGGCGATGCTACGGGCCCGCATTGCCACCAGAAACACATCTTACATATACCTAATAGTAGCCACTCATCCAGAACTTCTCTTAGATAACACCTCTAAAATGTCTAGTCAATTTCACGTTACCGAAGAGCCCTGGGGCCACCACTACAAGGTAGTTGCATCCGACGGTGAGGGCGGAAAACGACATTATTTTGTCGAGAACTCGCAGTACGCGTCCAAGCAAACAGATTTGACCATCCACGATGGCACCGAGATCGATGGCCCAATCGTCGGGCTCTCCAAATTTCGACGCTTCACATCAAACTGCGACATCAGATTAGATGAGGCAGGTGAATGGCTGTCTCTGGCAAAGAAAGGCGTGGTGACGCCGAATTATACATTCCAGATTCCCCTCCATGGGCAGATGACGCATCTCACCTGGAAAAAGACCCGTTCGATGGGGAGTTTCTATGGGCCTTATGGGAATCTCAAGCTTGTCGATGAGCAGAGCCATGTTCTGGCGGTGTTTTCGTCCGATGGCGATTCGCTGGTAACGGGACGTTTGGATATGTATGGTGACTATGGCGAATCGTTTGATCGGATGGCGCTTCTGACTGCGCTGGCTGTACGAGAACGATCAAGGCGGCAGACTACGAGGTCGGCTCGTGTTGGGCATGAGAATGTTTATACTACGGGAGCAGCATGTGGTGGTGCTGGTGGCGGCGCTTGTTAGAATGGATGAATTATGACATTATTGAATGTATATTATTTGGAAAGATATTATTCAAGAACCCTTTATGAGTGAGTTGTGTGTTTCAGTCAATGTACACTATTCCTATCGATAGGGAGATAAATCACCGCATGCCTCTCATCACCTTTTCTTCTTGCTCTGTTTAACAACTTTACCTTGACCACCGACCTTATCACCATCAGCAGGTTTTCGCTTCCCAGACGAAGCAGCAGATTTCTTCTCAGCAAGCATCAGCACCAACACCCCAATCCGCTTCGCTCGCGCCGACGGAGAAGCCGTCTGCACACGATGTAGCACAGAATACCGCTCACTTTTATTCAACGTCTCAAAAATCTCCTGAGCAGCCGGCTCCGCCGCAAGAGCAGTCGTGAAATCCTCAGGAACGGTCATAGTCGCAGGACCGGCGTACGCGCGGTCCCAGCGACCATCAGCCTTCGCAGCTTCGACGGCTGCCAGGCCCGCGGGTCTCATGCGGCCATTTTTGAGTAGCTGCGAGACCGTATTCACATTCTTCTGGGACCAGATACTCTTCGCTCGTCGCGGTGTATACCGCACCAGCCACCAGTCCGCGTCGTAGCCGTTAGCGCGGCCGTCGATCCAGCCGAAGCAGAGTGCCGTTTCCACTGCTTCGGCGGCAGATACAGATTGGATGCCGGAGGCCTTTTTGGCAATTTTGAGGTGAAATCCTGGTGTGGTTGTATGCTTGCGCTCAAGAAATGATTCTAAGTCTTTGGCTGTGCGGAAGGAGTATGTCGGGAGATCTGATGAGGGTGGTTGTGGCTTAGAAGACATTGAAAGTAATGGCTTTGGGAGAAGTGGAGTATCTAGTAGCTGCAGCAGCATGTATTTTGCAGATGAACCAATGCTTCGCATATATGAACGAGTGGTAGTTGCAATAAACAAGGCTGAACAGGCCCGATTTCTGCCTATTGCTGATAGTATCACATGACCAAACACAGCGAAGAAAGTAGAGGATTTCAAACTCAAAACTCAAGGCCAGAGCAGAAAAGGAAACCAAAAACTACAAAATTCACGCCTAGGAATAAATTATATACACAGTCGCAATAAGCGAGGGTCGTAATAGTATTTCCAAACACATATCTCCAAAGAATGAGAGACAACCTCATTCCAGCGCCTCATAGGTATCATCGTAAAAAAAAAGAAAAAGGGACACAAAGATTCATCAGACGGCCTGCCGCTGACCCCAGCCGTTGACCAGGGAATATTCATCCATCTCCTCCTCGGCGGGTATCGCCAGGCTACGGAACGGATCCATCAAATTCAGGTCATCAGGATGCACCTGGACGTCCGCAAACGAGGCATGGTGGTCATCCGTACTTCCCAGGCTTTCGCCGGAGTAGCTGAGCACGCTCTGTGGGGCATTTTCCTGGTTCGGGGGGATGTCACCACTACTCGCAGACCAAGCCTCCGGTGATAGGCCATGCATATTACCCATCGTAGGAGGGAGGCCGAGCGTTTCCTCTTGTGTTTTTGGGTTGCACTCGGCTGTGATGGATGCGAATGGCCCGGGGTCTTCGCCACATTCTTTGCCGCCGTATATTCCAGTGAAGATGTTGGAGTAGCCACGATCCATGTCGCTGAGGACGTACTCCCAATCGGCCATTGTAAGCGCACCGTTCGCTAAGTCTGAAGAGGTGGTGCAAGAGAGTGTCCTTGGATCGTCGTATCCTGCGGACACAAGCCCGGGATCAGAAGCAAGGTCCAGAGGTGAATGGGTCTTGTGGGGAAGATATTGAGGAGTTGCTAGTTGGTCAGGTTGCGCGGGAGGTAGGCTGGCCCAGCTAGGAGATCGGAGGTTCTGCGGAGCGAGCGGAGGAGTAGCGCCAGAGATGGTATTCCGACGAGAAGCTGTATTCTCTTTGGGCTGGTCACTTCTGGCGCTAGGAGTGAGGCGAGACTTCAAGGACTGTAACTGTTTCTTGGCAGACCTGCTAGGTTTGTATGTCGGAGCTCCCATCTCCTGTGACGGCTTCCTTGATTTTCCGCCGTCCAAAGAGACGAGTGTATTGGCCAGCGTACAGAACTCCGCTGTAGCTGTAGTAGATTCGGGCTCAAGCTGCTCTAGAACGTTGGAGAGTAGCTTCTGGCTTTCCTTTGCTAGTTTGCTGTCGCGCTTCAGACCCAAGATCTGCCACAAGAGTCCGAGTCCCGAAACAAATACTAGCTCTCTTCGGCTGATGGTAACGGAAAGACATAGTCGACGTTCATCCAGCAGTTGTAAGATCTGAATCATGTGCTTCGATGAATCGGATAGCGCCAGAACGGACGGAGAGCGTAGGTGTTCATCGGCAAAACAAACAGCAGGTCGATGAATCAAGGAACGGATGAAGTAATATACAAGAGACTAAGGAGAGTTAGTACCAAAGCCCACGATGAAGCATTATCTTCGCACTCACCAAAAGCGGTGACCGGCTACTCGTGACATTCGTGCTGGGCTTGTCCTGTGTAAACTCGAGACGGAGGTGGGGAGGCAGATTGTGAAGCCAATCATCCAACTCCCCTGCCATAGCGCGTATCTTTGCGATAGGAACTTCGTAGGCGGATTTCGAAGGGAACAGTTGGTCTAGAGCTTTAGTCAAAATCCTCGAGGCTCCAAAAAGAGCAATAGCACTAGAGATGCGGGTGGATTCTCCTGGGAGGGTTGGCAAAAAACCAGTCTCGGTCACATTTTCGTCATCCACATCAACGGGATATTCAGTCTGGATATCTTCTTCGCGAAAGAGGACAGGGATGCCAGTCAAAGCGGAACAGAAACTACGGCAAAAGTCAGCAAAACCAAACTCCTAAAGGATCTAGGAGGCATACCGGTCTAACACATATTGACACCAAAACACTTTTTTGCGGGTCTCACCCTCTAGGGGGCTAAGCGCTAAGCTTTCCTGTGGTTCGTGGAGACCCATCTGATGACAGATATCCACGGCGAGAGCACGGTAGCGAAGTAGACTGCGATAGTCACTCCTAGTGATGCAATACATCTGAGCTAGAACGAAGCATTGCAGGGACAAAATCGAGGTATCACCAGCAAACGAATCGAGCTGTGACGACCAATTTTCTTCAAAAAAAGCGGGGTCTTGGTTGGTTCTCGACTGTGGACACACTCAGTATATGGCCTTAAATCAATTGCATGGTAGTCATCGCTTACCGTTGACGACAGAGCGGCAATGCCAAAGATCAAATTTAGCTGTGCCATTGTATGGGCATCACTCTGCAGAGACTCCGTATTTCCTAGGTATTGTTCGTAGGCCTTCAGTATAGTTGGACGGTGTACGACAGGGTACAGCGGCGCCCATTCTTGGAAGAAAATGTTGATGAGTTGGTCGGACACGAGGCGGGGCGGCGTTTTCACTGTCTGGTCACGAGAACCACGAACGACAGGTGCAGACAAGGCCGTTAAAGACTTGGTCGAGGCTTGGGAGGCCGTCTTGCCTTGGTGAACCAGTTTGTCTGTAAAAACCCCGGCAAAGCCCTGGGTGGTGGAAAGGCCCGTAAACGGATTTCCCTCCGCCGGCGGAATCGACGACCGAGCCACATGAATCACCCCCTCTGACGAATCCGAGCTGGTGGTAGACTTGGTTATTGACGGTGACCGCACCGAGTTGGCATTTGAATTCGTTCGCTGCGAGGGCGAGAAGGAGTGAATGCGGGACAAGACATCGATCTTCTCGTCCTTCTCGTCCAATAGGTTCTTCAGGTCTTTGACTTCCGACTCCAGCGCTCGCACGCGTTCCTCCAACGACTCGGTATATCCCCGTGGAAAGGCGCGGCGACTCAGTTTGTCGCTTGTGCGGCACTCGAAGCCGACGTTGGCACACTGGGTACAGCATGGTCTGACACCGTCGCAACGGATCTTTTTGCTGCGGCAGCGGTCGCAGGCCTGGGCGATCCGGCTCTGGGTGCCGATGCCCCCGACCTTGATCACTTTCATGGGCAGGATTCCAGGCATGATGGCGGTTAACTCTCTCTCCTCTCTCTCCGAGAGATGTGAATGAGGGAAAAGAGTCACTGGCCCTCAGTCCCAAATAATCACGGGGTCCCCAATCGTGCTGACCGAGCGGGTGGCCAATCAGCATTCAGTCCGTTCCGCGGGGTATCGTCACTGTATTGTCAAACTTATTTTTCTGGTCCTCTCCAGCAATGACAATCAAGTGGCCTGGACAAGACCCGAACTGCCCATGCGTGGCGAGAACTAAACTCCTAGAACCACTAGTTACACAGCATCATAATACTAATAATAATCATATGTCATCGGGCAACCTTGGAATGGCCAATATGCCTCTCGCTCGGATCCCCGATCTTCGGCCCCACTGCTCGACAGGCCGATCCGACCCCTTATTGGGGTATCCCGCTGTACCAGCAAGTAGCGCGGAGGGTATTCGTGAGATGAGCCACGCAAACCCATGTACCACGGCCTGCCCTCCCTCCGATCAACCCCGACATTCCACCAACGTGCGAGTTTGGGCCGAGAAAATCGCGGGTTGGAACCACGGGACTTTCTCCATGCGGATCCGCTTTGGGGACTCCACAAAGTTAATAATGCATTGCAAGAAGAGAATACAGGGAATAACCAAAAGAATTGTTCGATGATGCAAAGATCTTCCTCACAGTAAACTGTCTCATGTTCACGAGGGCATACGGTGCTGCAATTCCCCGTAGATCCCCTCATCCTCTATCCCCTATGCTGACTTGGTGAGTTGGCCCTCGCGCCCATGGAAAACGTCATCGATGACTTCAGTTTCGCTCTAGTCCAGGAGCTGTCTGGATTTTGCGGCTAATAGCTCTGACCCAGGGGTATCTGGGGGTGGCGAGAAACCTTCTCTCCCCCCGGTTTTCGGCCTTTGGAGATCTGTGGGTCGATGTGAATACATTTAGCGTAATACTGCTTGAGCCGGGATGGAGGATCCCCAGCTTCGACCGGTGACGATCCTAATTACATATCTGTGCTTAATGTTCCACATCATGAGAAGTCTTCTGGCTCGTCTGCGTCGTGGGACTGTTGGTTCAGATAGGCCAGCACCGTGTCAGATTGCAGCAGCGTGTTTTTCTAGAACAGAGTTGGCATGTGAAATCTCAGGGGAAGAGACTAAGTACTAACCTGATTCATAAGGTCCTCAACTCCCTTCTGAAGCAAACTAGCCTCCAGACCCCGGAGCCGTGAAACAAGACCCAGAACTTCCGGCCGAAATATTGTTTCGAAAGCTGGCTGTTTATCGCGAAGAGCAGATATGATCTCCTCAGTTTCCTGCATAACAGCAAGCTGGGTTTCCAGCCGCTGGAGAAGCAAGACAACGGCCCGAAGCTGGAAAATATCCCACGAGGGCTCAGCCGCCAAGAGCTCGCGGAGCTGGGTAGGTTCTTGAATTTTTACGCCTTTCCAACCGGTTTCCAGTTCTCGCTGTCCGTCTGTGGTCTGCGCAACACCAATGTCCAGTCCATCTTCCTCATTCACACACGCCCACCATACAAAGGCACTGTCCCAAGTAGTATGGCTTCGAGCCTCGGATCCGGTAGAGATCCGAACCCCTGGTGCTTCACGGCAGAACATCTTCTTGGCGGCACCGAGAGGGTCGTCGTCGGGAATTTCAATGCCCAAAAAGACCTCTTTCGCCTCCGTTCGATCATCCTCCAAGAATCCGTACGAGAAGACCATCTCCGATGCAGGCTTCTCATCGCCGTATCTAGGGATCTGGTCAACCATATCTCTTTTTGTAGCCCTCAACCCCACTTACGAGATAGCCAGCTCGTCGCCAATATGTAGATTCTTCCCCGACCGTAGCTGAAGAATAGCGGTTCCATCCGCGTCTTGATCATATCTCGCATTGACCGCGTCACCAGACACATGGTTGGCCATGTCAATGCACGGCACCATCGCAAGCCCGCTACCTGGAAGATCCACCATGCGCGAGCGATACGCCGCATCAACATATTTCCAATCATCTATTGTCAACTTGCCCGTGTCGACGGCCCACCACCTCTGCTGGCACCAGGCAATACCGTCCGTGGATTGGAGGATATGCTCGAATTCCCGCTCCAGAGAGTCAATCTTGGCCTCCACCGCAGATTCCAGCGATGTCCCCCTCAACAGCATCTGTTCTTCGGGGGTGTAGAATGTAGGAAGCGGGAACGACGACGGCAGGAACTTGAGATATTCGGTCCAGGGACTGGAGACCCCAATTTTGTCCTGGTAATCCGGACTGGAGTGTGTCATTTGCACCAGCAGGAATATCATTATGGCGCCTCTCGCGGTCTGTCCAGGTCAGTTCGTCTGATCCCCGAACTAGCACAACTGTGATTCATACCCTCCCAAAATTGCCTACCGCCTCCAGCACCTCGCGCAGATACCGATCGGACTTGGCATAATTATGCACCGTCTCCAGGGACAGAATAAGATCGGACGGGATCTCCAGTAGAATCGGGGGTTCTGTCTCATCGCTGCTCATCTGATCCCGCGATGCGACAATGCCAGTGCCCCTGGGGGACACGAGTTTCTGGAATGCGACTCCATTGGCTTTGATTCCGTTGAATCGCACCCAGGCTGGCAAGGACTCGATCGGGAGAGAGTCGCGTTTCATTCTGGGACAATGAGATGGGTGGAAGTTGCAAGAAGCTTATTACCGCGATCGTCATGGGGCCTTATCGATAAGGGCCCTATGCCCTACATCGGATCCCGAAAGGGCTGCTTGGGATTACCGCATGGAGACGTCATGTAGACGGCTTGAAGGATTAAAACTCGGTCTTCTTAGAGTACGGAGTCTGATTACAGAATCTCATCTTATTCTCGGTGAAGCTATTCAACATGCTCCTCGCACGACCACCTAGACTGTCGATCCTACCTCGACTACACCCCGTGAAACTCTACGCGAAAGCCAGCCCCCGCAACTCCTCTGTCTTCAAAGGTTGGAAAGGGAGCTCCACAGATGAGAACGCAGTCTCACGAGCCGAGAAGGGAGACAGGCATGATCCGGAGTCAGAGGCGGCAGCCTCGGGTTTGAAAGAAAGAGAGGCGAATGAGGGTATTGCAGATGACACCAAGTCTCAAGGGAGAACACAGCGAGGGGGGAGAAAGCAGGGGAGAAAGGCCAAGGCAGAGCATCCCAAGGCCCCTGAGCCAATCATCGGAATGAATGATGAGCGGGCGGAGGTGAGATTAGGCACTGGCAACATCTGGGACTCGGAGCTGACCGTTGTTTCTAGAAGGGAAATTGAGCACAAAAAAGGGGGAGTTTCGCCTTTTGCCATGAATGTTCATTATCAACGTTATTTCACATGGAAACTGTACATTAACGAAGTGGTACTGTCTACCGGCCAGGTTTGAATGATAAAATCTGCAAAAGTCAGACACGCGTCTAAATCTAATAGAAGTAGTACTCACATCATATTTCCCGACGGTAACAATCTCATCTTCCGAAACCCGAGTTCCTCCCACTCCCTCAATGTAGGAGATGGGCACGTCACCCATTACTTTCCGAGCGACTTCCCCAACAGTAGTGTTTCTATCAGAGGGTTAGAGAGAAAGAGATTGGATATGCGGGATAGAAAGCTTACTTCTTGACAAGCACACAATCACGGAACACAGCATTTCCAGCTCCGGAGCTGAAGGTGGAGACGTTGCGAACAGGGAACACGGGCACAAGGCCCAACAGCTCTGCCGCCCTGGAAAGACACTGGACAACTCCTGTAGAGCCGAAGCGATAAAGGACCATGTCTTTTAAGTTTTCGACTCGCCTGCTCAATCTGTTAGCGAAATCCAATCTCATCCTAGTTAGACTGACGTTTTCAATTTCTCATCCATCTCTTTGAGGCCACCTCCATCTGGATCTCCCATCTCGATCAGATCTTCTCGCATGTCGACGAATTCGCTCCCTTCGACGTATTTGATGTAACCCTGTTTCGCTAACCGCCGTAGGAATACTTCTGATATAGCGGAGCAAAGAACAATAGAGTTGGGGTCTTGCATCTTGGCAATCTTGCTAATGTTCTGCAACTTTTATTAGCACAGCAGCCTCGAGGGATCTGTCTGGGCAACCAACCTTGTCTGCATCCGGATGATCGATCTTGTTCAAAGCGAATACCGTTGGGAATTTTTCGTCGATGAATGTTTTGACGACTGTTTCTATCGTCTCATCCGACCATTCTTCCAGTGGCTCCTTCAGACCGAGTTTGTCCAAAACACGCGCGACGGTTTGTGGCGTGCTGCCGTAACCGGAGAATTGGCCTTGTAATGTGTCGACTGGGTTTGCCTCTGCTTATACGTCAACATGTGATCGGTTATCAAAACAACAGGGAACACTGACTCGTTGCGGTATGTCTCCGCTTGATAGAGCCCCTAGTTTTAAGCGGTCAGTAGCTGTATAGACAACATGTCGAATCACGACATACCATTTATCCATCAAGTTTCCCTGAACCCAGCGCACAATCTCCGAGCGCAGCCATTCAATGTCCACTGACGGGTCGTACCCTCGCGTAGCCTTGCCTTCTGCATCAGTCGTCCCGCTGACATCCACGACGTGGATCAGCGCATCCGCGTGGCGCAGATCATCCAGAAACTTGTTGCCCAGTCCTCGTCCTTGATGCGCTCCCGGCACAAGACCCGCAACGTCCAGCAACTCAATGGGGACAGAGCGGCGCCCTTCATGGCAGCCGCCATAGTTGGGCCGGCATCGATCCGACACGTTGTGTCTTTGGCATGCGCATTCGATTTGAAGATATCCAATAGCTCGCTGGGGGTCAATGGTGGTGAAGCTGCCAATGAATTGGTCAGCGCAGCTCTTCAACTCGTTGAGGCGGGTTATGGAGGGGCTAGACGTACGGAAAGTTTCCTGTTACGCAATGACTTTTAGAAGAGCCTATCGCAAAAGAATGAGTTGTGCGAAATAAACTTACCGACTTTGGAAGAAGCATCCGTCAAGCTGTTCAAAGTTGTGGACTTGCCGCTTGATGGCTTTTTCAGACTCGATGTCAGCAAGACCCTGGTAATCGATTGTGCGCAGACCAACCTTTCCCACCAGCCCAATCAATGGATCTCGAGGCATGCTGGAATTGCTGTGTGATCGTACAGAAGAAACAGTGCCTGGCCGTCGATAAGAAACATTTCTGCCGGGGCTCGCTCAAGGGAAGGCGGTAAGCGCGGCCTTCCCTATTGAGCCTCATCCTTCTGCTCGCTTTTACTCCTTAGACAACTCACGAGCTCAGCGGTAATCACACTCTACCACTGGGTAGAGCTCACTCCATCTCGTATATTCGATAGATATACTGACAATCCTAGATAGAGGTAGATCCATATGTGCCAAATTATCATTGGCTGCTTGTTGGCCCAACCATACGCCATCACAATTGGACCACCCAGTGACGGTATTTCCTCCTGACAGCACATTTTTATTGCTTGGATGCATTGCTTCTGGAAAAGTGCTGTTTATGACATCCGTGTCAAATCCAGGTTTAGCCTATCTTGAATCTTGCCAGGCCAGTCAGAGAGCCTTGCGACATCCCCACCTGCGCAGGAACAAAGTGTCTCGCTACGTGAGGGTATCTCCACTGGTTTTTCTGAGAATGACAAGAAATACCGCGCTGTAATCAGTGGAGCAATTGGCACCCATGGCCGGGGATGCCATGATAATGTCATGACGCTGGGAAACGTCACAGCGATCCATGCCTTGGCTCGCTCCTTATAAATATACCCTACTTCCCTAGCAAGCAAAGAACATACACTACTGTCCATCTAAATACAATTATCATCATGTCTGACGATACTTTCCGCGTCACCCGCCAGGACGTGCGCAAGCCCGAGTCCCGTATTGCCAAACAGCATCACGGCAAGACCCCGGCGAACTCGGACGTTTCTGCCATGAAGGTGAGCTGAATTAGCAATCACTGCCTAGCATGTACTAACTGCGTGACAGTCCTTGATCGACGAAAAAACCGACAAGTCCCAGGAGATCGACAAGGTCAAGGCTGACCTGCCTTTGCCCGAGCAACCCCCTGTTGCTAGCGACTGGTCATCGTCCGATCAGCGAACCGTCAATGTCGGCTCTGGGCGCTTTGAGGGTCCTATCTCCGGCTCTTCTGAAAGTGCTCTCCGCGACCCCGCAACTGTGGCAAGCAGTGCCCGCATTTCGGGAGAGGAATTGCACAAGGCTACTGCTCCCGGTAAGGATGTTGGGGAACCTAGCAATTTGTCCTCTGATGCGACGAGTCGGACCTAGTGATAAATAGCATGTGTACGATAAATCATTTCCACGGAGTCATACGAGTGAATGAAATTTCAGTTCTAAAAGAGACGTGTTTCTTCCGTAGAATGTAGCTGTATATATGGTCGTCTACCCTTACAGTTGGCAACAGCTATCCCAACATGTCCACAGACTATTTTAATTAGTTGAATTTGGGTTTAGATAGTCATGATAGACATTTAACGTTAATAGACATTTAAATTCATAATAATTATGAGGGTCTAAATCCCTCAACTGTATAGATCTGTTTGCAGTGTTTGCACTATTTGACGTCAAACCCCTCGCCGCTGCCCAGTTTTGCGCTAGTTCTCACGTCAACGAAGTATGGGGGATGGGATGTCGATGAACTCAGCCGATCCACCTTGCTGGAGACCAGTGGATCTCGTTGCCCTGCTCGTCTGTCCGGAAGCAGTTCGATGAAGCACAGCAGACTCCACTACTTCCCTTGTCTCGACTCGTTATCCGCCACCTGAGCACAGTCTGGCGATGGCGGTGATCCTGGAATCTCTTTAAAGGCTGGCATATAGCGTAACTATGATATCACAATACTTGGAGGGCATTCCTTTTCTTAATAACTACCTTCCTTCCTATATAACTTTGCTCCCTCTACCGATCTAGCATAGTTTCATTTTCCAATCTACCCTCCTGGTCTCTTGCAATATTACCATCTTCTAGCACTACTTCTCTATCTCCGTCACAATGGATCTCCAAGGAAATCCCATTCCTCCCGGTAACCGCAGCACCAAGGTCACCACCGACCCTGCAGCATCTCGCCAGCCCATTGAAGAGCCCTCAGGCCCAGTGGCCAACGACTCCCTGGCCGCCGAGTCCGTCAGTCATGGCGGCGCCTTCAGCGAAAACTGGGGTGCCGAGCCCATGGGCGTTTCAGGCCAACAATCTACCTTGACAAACACCGACACCTCATCCGCCTCGACCCTCCCGTCCGCGCCTGTAGGCGCCATGCGAGAGGACCGCGAACGCCAGACGAAGTACCCTGAGGGCTTGGGTGGCCAGGGCGACTTCCCAGGCCGCCATGTGCCTGAGACAGGCTACACCGGCGGTCCCGAAAAGGCCAAGAAGCAAATGGGCCTGCACGCCGGCGAGTACCCTGCTTCTGAGAAGATGTCCGGGCGCCATCAGGCTGCTGCCGCCGGCGGTAGTGGCCACCAGAGCAACCCGAACCAGAAGCCCAAGGGCAAGAACCTAACGGAAGGCGGATTTGAATCTACGGACCGTAACAACGCCAGCTTCAACTCTGAAATCGGCTCGAAGCAGGATCCTGGTCGTGCGGCGGAGCAAAAGTTCCAGCGCCACGTCGCTGAGAGTGGGAATGATGTTGGCGGTCCTCGTCAGAAGGGTGTCGACAACCAGAACTGGTACCAGCCCTTGGAGCCTGACCAGCGTGCTTAGGTTTCTGTTGTTTCTTTATTTATAGCGAGCGAGTGCTGTTTGAAGTCGCTGTCGGTATATGCGAGGTTTGTGCAAAATGAATGTACGATATACTATCGAGATCCAAATTCAAAAGAAAGCCTCACTTCAAGGCTTTGTATTAAATAATTATGCTTATATACTATACGTACTGTACAGGGTTCCCACATGTACTCCCACGTCGTATCACAGAATGCGATACTCCATATCGTTTTCAGACCCAGAATCCGAGTCCGATTCTGAAGCAAGAATTCCATACTTCTCCGAGGCTCGAGAAGCAACCACAATTTGCACAGGAACGTCCAAAGCGTCATAGGCATTCCTCCCACCACCGGACGGTATCGCGCTGCAGTCAGTGATGGCAACAGCAGCCCCAGCGCCCGGCCGCTTCCGCCATATGTAATTGGCCAGCTCTACCAGTGAGATGGTCAGGATAGCAATCCAAACCATAGCCACGAGAATTACCACCGTCGTGAAGAGACCTGGAAGGGGTAGCAAAGGGAATCTCGGTGGTTCGATGTGGATATGCAAGTAGGGGAGAGATATCCGGTATGAGAATAGTGAGAGCGAGTGTCTGGATATCATCATGTATGACGCCGATGAACCATTCTCACTGTTGTCTAGTTCCGGTTTTGTTTTGTGATGATTGGATCCGCTGCTGGTGCTTTCTCTGTCTAGTGTCTCGCCATAGGGCATAGGTATATGCATCGGTATATGTGCAAGGGCGTTGGCCAATTGGGTCGATTCATGCTGTTCCTGTTCTTCCTCTTGTTGCTGCTTCCGCCTCCGCTCTTCGTCTTGCAGATGATGATAGTGGTACAGGTATCGATGATTTTGCTCGGGTAGCAGACGAGGCGAAATAGGAACCAAGACAGAGACAATTGACTTCCCAGAAGGCGACGACAACCGCTTATACGGACGATCCGGACTACCCGCGAGCGTGTGTGCTTGTTCTCGCTCGAGTGCTTCGTCTGGATTATCGCCAGTCCAGGAGTGGTTCTGTAAGATGATTTTCGATCAATAACCCGGGTTCCCACGGACATCAAAGAAAAACACCGACCTGGTTACTCGCTCCTGGTGTATACTCAGACAGAGCATCACGCGCTTCTCGTTGGAAAACCTTCCATATGCCCCGACCCTCTACATCCGGATACTGTCCTATTTTCGCCCATCGGGCCGTCCGGATGGGATGAGCCGTGGTCTCGTGGATGGTGATGAGGACCAAGACGGCGAGAAGAAGACATAGCGATGGCATGTCGGGACCCTTAAAGCTCCTTTAGAAAGGATAAAACGGCAGCAAGTGAGTGAAAGACAAAAATGGTCCCTGTCGAGCCATTGCGCGTTCCTGAAGGACTTAGTCGGTCTTATATCATTCTGAGGTAGGCCAGTTCCTGAAAAAAAAGCCCGCAAGGGCGGATATTTTACCGGTCGACAAGTAAGATAGCTCAGACTAGATTGGGGCATTGTATTCTGATTGGCTAGACTCGATATCTTCTGGATGGTATGCGGGTGATCATCCCTTGTTGAGAGATTACATACTAGGAATGCTCACGCCACGCAGTCGATAGTGTGCGAGCTGACGCAAGGTCAACCCAGTAGTTAGGTCGCCCTACTATAAAGGGGCTTTCGGACGGTCACCGGTCTTGTGCGACTGATATACTCTAGAATACCTCGAGTGCAGCGGTGGCTTTGGTGTCGCTATGTGACCAGTCGAGGTTGTATTTCGATATCGCGAAGCCAATTGGCAATCACTTACAAATGTCATGTAGAAGAATTGAGACCTATTCAGTCTATTTTTCGGGCACTACCAAGTAGGGCGGGAGGTTGGTGATTTCTCATTGGGATTCTTCCTGCCCTTTTTCAATACACCATCGAAGAACGCCGAACTGCAGTAGACAGAGCAAATATCATAAATATCCGTAGGCCAAACCCCCAAAGACATGCACTGTCCTATCAAAGAAACAAAAACCTGTACATCCAGAACTCAAGCAAAATGGGAATAGTGAAGACAAGACAGACACCTCTTTATGCCGTCAACTTCTTACCCTCCTTCTCCGTCAACTTGGTCAGTTCCTCGAACACCTTGCCAAAGTCCTCGCCGTCTTCTGACTCGCCCTTCTTGCCCTTGCCGGACTTGGGAACCACCATTACCACACTGGTCGGGCGCTTGGTGGCAGCCGAGGCACCGAGCTCGGCGCGAGAGGTGACGAACACATAGGGAATACCGTGGTCCTCGCACAGAACAGGGATATGCGAGATCACGTCCATGGGTGAGATATCGGCAGCGAGGATGACAATGCCGGTGGGCTCCGTGATGGTGGTGTTGGCGGGAGGAATGGGCGATTTCCGGAGAGCCTTGACGACTTCCTTCACACCACGCTTGAGAGACTTGTTGACAGCGGCTGAGAAAATGAAAAAAGATCAGCAAACGTAGGTGGGACAGCGCACAATGGCCGCAGCGTCTGTGTGCCTCGCACAGAAACAGACAATTGATTCCATTCGAGGCAGGGAATAGAACGTACCCTTCTTCACGCTCTTGAGCACCTTCTTGGCGGTCTTGTCCTCCACCAGCGGTTGGGCGAAAGGCACCAGGGCGCCCACGAGGGTCTCGACATCCATGGGCTCGGCGACATCGACGGTTGTCTTGACCACTGCGGCCGAGGCCGCCTGATCGAGACCGTCCAGGACCTGGGTAGTGATCTCCTTCTCTACTGCATCAGCAAGAGCAGTCTTGTCCTTCTTCTCTTTCTTGTCCTTCTTGCTCTTGTGCACACCGTCCTTCTCGGCGCGCTTCTCCTTCTTCTCAGCGCGCTTCTTCTCCTTCTCGACCTTGTCCTTGCCCATGGTGTCGGATGTGTGGTGGTATGGGGAAAATGGCAGTTGGGAGCGAATAAATGAATGAATTCGGTGGAACAAGAAAATCCATCTTTTTTGCAAAATTTGGACGCTAAACCCCTTTGGGACCGCAAGCCCGAAAGCTCTCCGGGGCTTAGTCAGCACAACACGGGACCATGGGCCATCAGGGACGCGCCTTCGTGAGTTTCCAACACTCCAATCGTGGATGGGTCTGCCATGGATACCAGCCAGGACACGCGCCCAGCGTCGCAGCTGGTGGCCGGCTTTGCGTCCCCATCTACGCCTGCACAGAGCGTGTTCCGCCAGTCCACTCGGCCTCCTCCACCACCGCCTCAACAACCACACCATGATGCCGAGAAGGATGAGCTGCGGGTCCAAGTGAGCACTCTTAAATACGAGCTGGAGAATTTCAAACAGGAGAGAGAGCTGCAGTCCCTCCGACACGAAAAGGAAGTCCGAGATTTACAATTGAAAGCGGATGCCGATTTTAAAAAGGCGCAGGTCTGTCATCGCAATCATTATCCCCAGTCATCCCTCGCTAATGTTTTCCAGGCTGCCGAATCGACGGCCAATCGCGCCACCCATAAAAGCGATGCGCTGGCCAAAGAGCTTAAGGAAGTGCAAGACCAATCCTTGAACGACAGAACGGGATTCGAACGAAAGATCAGAACGCTACAAGACCAGAACCAGAATTTACAAGAAGAGGCCTACGACATACAAGCCCAGCTTTCCGACCAGGAACGGCAGTTCAAATACCAAATCAGCGAGCTGGAGACCGTTCGCGCCTCGCTACAGAAGACCATCGAGGAGCTTCAGAATGATCTGCAGACCGCGCGAACCACCCAACAGGCCACGCAAGAACGCTTGTCTCAACGCGAAGCCGAATTCGCAGAGTTGGAGTCGGAAAATATTCGGCTCAAGGCAGAGGGCAGCGACTCGGAAACCCTCACTGTCTTGAAACGCGAGCTTTCAGAGCAGGTCAACCACATCCGGAGCTTGGAGACGACAAACCGTGAACAGACAATTGAACTGCGGCACCTGCGGAAGGTTCAAAAGAATGTAGAAGTTGTCGAGGAGCAGAAGAGATCGCTGGAGAATCAACTGCAGCTGATGAAGGGACTGGAAGCGGAATTCGAGACGTTGCAGATCCAAAAGCAAGTCTTGGAGGACGAGCGACAGTCCTGGACCAGCCTTCTTCAGGACAATGGTCAATCTGCTGAGATTGACTCCCCCGAGGCGCTGGTTCGGACATTGGTACAAGAGCAGATCGAAAAAGCTACGCTTGTTGATCGGCTAGGAAACACCAACGCTCAGTTCTTAGAGAAAGATGAGATCATTCAGGGCCTCGAGAAGGAGCGAACACATCTCAAGGAGGAATTAGAAAAGCTACGTGCTGCAGGAACCTCTCCTTCCGGAAGCGCCGCGGCCGCAGAGACTCGAATTCGAGCCCGACTTGAGCGACAGCGCACTCTCGCAGTCAAGGAAGTCGAGTATCTGCGCGCACAGCTAAAGACCTTCGACACTGAAGAAGCAACGATGAACGCAGAAGAGAATCGATTCGACGAACAAAAATCCGAGCAAATCGCGCAGCTCCAAAAACTCGTGGACGAGTACCGCGCTGACCTCCAGAAGGCTCACGAGGAACTCTCCAAGCGCGATGTCCCACCACCGCAGGACGAGACTCGCGGTACTAAACGTCCTCTCTCACCAGCTGATAGCGAAGCTGAAAGCGAGCGGCTCTCCGTGCTGACTCGCAAAAACCGCAAGCTCCAAGAGTCCCTCTCCAAATCTGAGCAAGCAACGACCCTTGCCCGCCGCGAGCTCGATGCTGCCAAGTCTCAGCTCAAGTCTCTACAATCCAAATCGCGCACGCGAGTCCTAGAACTACGCGACAATCCAACGGCTGAGGCAGAGAAAATTAAGATGTCGACCCTCGCAACTCTCCAATCTGAGAATCGGGATCTTCTCGCCCAGCTACAACAGGGCGCCAACGCCGGGGTCAAATCTGTCCCCGCGAGCACGATCGACAGCCTCAAGCTAGAGATGCAAGAAATGGAGCGCGTGGTCGCAGACAAAGAGAAGCGCATGCGGCGTCTCAAAGAGATCTGGACAGCCAAATCCTCCGAATTTCGGGAGGCCGTTGCCTCCCTACTAGGGTACAAGTTGGACTTCCTCCCCAACGGACGCGTGCGGGTCACATCCATGTTCCATCTCTCACCCGCCTACCGCCACGGCGAGGGTGATGTATCCGACTCGCGTGGGCCGGGAAGCATGGGGAATGGCGAAGAGAATTCGATCGTATTCGACGGCGAGAATGGGACCATGAAGATCTCTGGGGGACCCAGTAGTCTCTTCGCCATGGAAATTAAACCCCTCATCAAGTTCTGGGTGGAGGAGAGGAAGGATATACCCTGTTTCCTGGCTGCGATGACGTTGGATTTCTATGATAAAACCACCCGTGCTGCGAGGATGTGAGTTTGTCCAAGTGTACCTAATACCTTGCATTACTATCCATGATTCTATTCCTCGTTCTTTCCTTCTTTGTATGATTTTCCGACACATGGAAATGCAGTGCTATGTCTATCTATGTCTTATTAGTTGGATGGGTTGATAAGGTAGTGATATTATCGTATTGAGAGAGAAGGAAACAATATCTCCAGTTAGAAAAGATAGGTAACCCACGCAAGATGAGAAGAAAGATAAGACAGACGCATATTCAAATGTTTAGCTACATTGCCAAAACACACAGGGAAATCGCTATTTGCAAGAAAAAGAATTCAAAGCACATACTCTTCAGTTTCCTTCTCCCATCTCACCGTTTATGTCTCTTGCAACAAAAGAAGACTGGCGAACACAGAAAGGCAAAAAATACTCCACACAAGGGTATATACAAACGAGAGCGCGCGGACGTTGTGGGTCAAGTCAGGCCATGCCACCGTTTCAAGAAGAGACGTACTTCCCAGCGACCAATTTGCGAGTGGTCGGAACATCCTGCCACGAAACCACCGCAGTAGAAGAAGACTGTTGCGGGTCTTTGGATCCAGCATCAGCGAAGG
The DNA here is from genome assembly GCF_028828495.1 of Penicillium riverlandense. Lineage (NCBI taxonomy): Eukaryota > Fungi > Ascomycota > Eurotiomycetes > Eurotiales > Aspergillaceae > Penicillium > Penicillium riverlandense. The sequence goes on from NW_026643194.1 coordinate 5,387,560, forward strand.
GATCCACCTCTGTAGAGTCCGACACAGCACGGCTGATGCCCAGATGGGAGGTGCTGGCATCAGAAGAGCGAAGCTCGAACTTGGCCTCAACGTTGCCCTTGCGCGGCCCGCTCGTACTGGTCGAGAAGCGGACGAGGAACTTGCCGTCTGCATCAGCGGCGCTGGGGGGCTTGACTTCCAGTTCAGGGAGCCTCCAGGAGACGGTCGAGTATTTGCGGCGGAACGTTGCGCCAGTGTTAGGGTACATCATGGCAGTGGTGGCGTGGGCGACGGAGTCGCGCAGTTGTTTGGTAGATTCGTCTTCGGGAGCGACGTCAAGGCCGACGGTTAGAACGAGGTTCTTGAGGATTATGGACTCGTTGGGGGAGGAGACGAAGGTTGGGTTCAGGGAATAAAAGATGATGGCGCTGGCCTGGTATTCTTCCAGATTCCAAACGGGCTTGAAAATGACAGGGCAGTAAGTTGAGGAATCGAGTCCGTCCAGATGCACCTGGTACTTGAACGCCACAGTTGGCATGGGGCGCCCGATGCTGCTTAGTTGGATATCGTACTCGCCTCGCTTATCGTCAGAAGCATCCTTGGCGGTTTCATGGACAAAGTGTGGGTTCGCCGCAACTTTTTCCAGCACCTGGAAGTTGTCCAGACGAACCCGCATCTTGTCTGCTGGGACACCGGCGGTGGCGTTGTGTGCCAAGGCGAGCTCCCCAACCACAAAGGACTTGGTGACAACGCCCTCCGAGAACCATGCATTAATAGTTTCAATGATGGATGCATTCAGACCGGGCTCGTGGAGATCAGGGTGAAGGGCAGCTGCATGGACCGTGTGTCCAGAACGAACAGAGGTGGTGTCTGAGATGGTGTGATCATCCGTCGCAGTGCTCGGGGTCGCGGTGTGTTTGATCGGCGACGTTGGCGCCTGAGTCTCCGATTTGGATTGGGTTGCAAGAGCTTCGTTGCTGGGGTTAGAAACAAATATCGTGTTGCGAACATCGCGGCGTCCGCGAATGGTGCCTGCATTTCGTCTGATGCCCTATAGAGCCCAATCAATCAGTATGGTATTGGCTTTCGATAACGAGTTTGACACGAACCATTCGAAGGGTATTCGCCATTTCATCCATCGCTTGTTTCGCCTGGCTTTCGTCTTCGAAAATTGGCTGATCTCGAATCGTCAAATTCATGGCGGCTTCATCCAAACTATAATTCACCATATCTGTCAGCAATTGTCGTTCCTTTCATTTTATAGAATACATACCCTGCTGCTTCTCTCTGTGCACGAGTGACTTCATCAATTGTCGAAGGTCGCTCCGTGTACCCTTCGGAATCAATCCGCGGCTTAGCCGCATCACCGTGGACCAGTCCAGCCTGCTCTTCTGGTGAAGTCGTACCGTTTGTCGTAGTTTGTGCTGGCTGGGCTGCTGGGATTGTCGTAATTGTCTCTGATGCATCACGATCCTGCGACACACTTGGGTTCCGGAACGATTCCTCTTCGGTCAAGGAAGTTGCGGGACGGTCTATAGTGGAGAGAGGGGGAGATTCGGGTAGCTGGATCTGCGCATCTCGCGAAGAGTCGGATCTCTTGAAGGCGGAAAACGGACTCCGGTGCTTCTTTTCGGGCTTCCTCTCATAGCTTCCGGCTGACGGTCCAATAACGCTCTTTCGCCGGTTCATGACCGTGCCCAGTCGTCGCAACCCTCCTAACGGAGTGTGTCGCGCCACCGGCTCTGGTGCTGGAGGCGTTCGCGTAGCCATTGAGGGTTCCGATCTCTCGGACCGCTGGCTGGCTGAATCACTCTGCATGCGAGGAGGGGGCACAAGCGGTGCAGCAGCCGGGGTTGTTGCAGCAGCGGCGGCGGGTGCGGTTGCAGTTCGAGGCGTTGCTGCCGGTACTGGTGCTGGCTCTGGTGTTGTGACGGTAGGCGGTTCTTCCGGCTGCTGGGGTTGCTGGTCTCTCGGTGGGACGGAAGAGGTTACAGCCCGGTTACCGGCCATTTTGGCAGCAAAAGTCTTGATCTCATCCGCCGTCTCAACATTCAGAAGAACGTTCAGGCAGCTCTCGGCAGCCTGACGGCCGCGCTCGACCTGGTCCACTTCGTGCGTCTCGTACTGGGTGAGAACGTCTCGAAGGTGATTGAGTCGGCCCTCGTCTGCCGCCTGGAGCTGCTCGAACACAAACGGGGCCCTCGAATCCCACTGTTGGCTGACTTCCTCCACCGCGGCGACTGCGGAGGCTAGCTTATCTGCGCCCTTGGGGCCTTTCTCCTTGGACTTCTCAACTTTCTTCTGAGCAGCCTCCACATTCTTGGCCAGCCCCGTGAGGTTGCTCTGGATGTTGGGCATCTGTTGCATATCTCGATTCTTGGTGCCGTACTCTCTGAGCGGTCGCTCTACATCCTCCTCGATCTTGCTTGCGAGGGTCTCGTGCGACACGGCGAGCTTTTCGGTGGAATTGATGATGCGCTGCCAGGGGATTTGGAAGATTCTGGTTGCGTGAGTTGAAGGCGAAGCTCGCGGAGACAAAGTTGAACCTACCCCAGTGACGCTCCATCTATCTGTGGACGATTCGCCAGTTTCCGCAAGCTCAAGGCATAGGCTTCCTCCACACGACGTCGTTCCTAATCAAGCTCGTCAGTACCAATTCCTTGGAAGCGCTGAGAGAGCTCGCACCTGAAGCCAGTCCGCGATATCGGTATTGATCTTATTGATGAGCCGGATGCGATCGCCAAGGACGGTTGTAGCTTCGCTGGGGTGCAAGGTGGCCTGGTTGGGAGCACAATTATTCGGAGTCAGTCTGAGTCTGGTCTCACGGGGTGCTACTGAAGCTCGGAATAGTCAATCTTACCAGCAATGCCGGATACTCCTGTCGTGAGAGCTCCATGGCTGGGGCAGGGTGTGTCACACGTCGATCAGGTCCAGGCGCACGAAGCGCATAACAAGAAGAGAGGAGCTCGCAGGAAGATAAACACGAGGACACAGCCCAAAACTGGGCGGGGAAGGGAGCGAGTATATGAAGTGAGCCTGATCAGATCAAGGGAAGCGTGGTTGGATTGCGCCGAGGACGGCTTTGGGGTTGGCAGTGACAGTGACGGAGGCGGGGAACAGTGTATTACCGTACTTATCAGCATCCGCCAATCACCGCCGGGTATTTTGGTCTTCGTTGGGTTCCCGGCCCTTGCAGCGGAAACGGCCGTCACCTGACCATCACTTTATCGATGCCAAGCAAGTACAACCAAACAGACACCTTTATAGATACAGCACTATTGTTACGATGGCAAGCTGGAGAGCCGAGCTAGGGTTTACGGAGCGGCTGACGACCATCCAGTCTCTGTCAGTTGGTCCATGTCGAGCGCCGAGAATGCCGGCTAATACATAACTTCTCCAGCACCACTGTCTACCAGCAGGCCGCCTCCTCTGCCGCATTCGCAGAGGCTCAGGCACAAGCCAAACGGTATGAAAATGAAGCCTACGACCAGGCCACCTCCAGAGAGGAGTATGACCGCATGTGTCAGCAAGCCATTGATGTCGCCGAGGCCACGGGCTCCGTAGCACCCGTCATCAGCAGTCCTCAGCAGGTGCAAGAAAGCTTTCAAGACCCGAATCCATCGGATGCACCGGCCACGGGCGAGAAGCTCGGACAGTATACATCCTGTTTTCATCACTTCGATGGGCTCCATTCGACCATCTATAAATCCAAGGCCGACGATGGCACCGTCCGCGCGGTCAAGGTCACGATCCCGCATCTCATGACCGCTCCTCACGATGCGCATCGAGAAGCCCGATTGCTACGGCAAGCCAGTGGCACGCATGTCATTCCCCTGGTAGAGACGTTCACCCTCGACGGCGGCAGGCTGGTCTTGGTCTTCCCCTTCTTGCGGTATGACTTTGACCACCTGCTCCGGCGTGATATGGTGACTGCTGCACAAACACGCTCAATCTTGCGAGATATGTTTCTTGCGCTGGCGCATATCCACGACATGGGGATCATCCATCGGGATCTCAAGCCCTCGAACATTCTGATGGACTCCCCGGACGGACCAGCATATCTCGCCGACTTTGGGATTTCGTGGAAGGAAGGCGATCCGGGCTGTGAGCCCGCCAACCTCAAGATCACGGATGTGGGCACGACCTGTTACCGGGCTCCAGAGGTTCTCTTCGGTTTCAAAGGATATGGAGCTGCACTGGATGTGTGGGCCGCAGGATGTGTGGTGGCCGAAGCCATCGTGGTAGGGCATCCGGCGCTCTTTGACTCGGGTCCTGTCGGCAGCGATCTATCACTTATCTTCTCCATCTTCAAGACACTGGGGACCCCCGATGAACAACGTTGGCCGGTGCGATTGATTATTCTTCCGGGCATTTCAGGTCAGACACTAATGACAGGAACAGGAAATCGGTCTTCTGCCTGATTGGGGCAAGGTGGAATTCCACCCATTCCCGGCGCAGCCTTGGGAAAATGTCCTGAAAGGAGCCTCATCCAAGGGCCGCGATTTGGTGCGGAGCTTGCTATGCTACGAGAGCAGCGAGCGGCTCTCCGCCGCCGAGGTATGTGGCGAGATCCAACGGGCCAGTATCATTCCACGATGATCTCACCATCTTTCCAGGCTCTTGGACATCCGTTTTTCTCCAGCCCATCATAATACGGCAATCCTCCATGAATTGCGGAATTGGCCGTGGGTGAAGATCGTTATAATCCGCCATACTCACGCACCTCGGCGATCACAGGGAACTCCCATCTGCGTCTTGCGCCTTGGGCTACGACCTCGAGTGCTCTCGTGCAAGAGCGATTTGACTTGGCGTCCTAAGCTATCTCTGCCCTGTTCTATAAAAAACCCCCGCTCGCTCGGAACCTTGGTACGATGGGAGGCATTCTGTCTATGCCGGACGGCTGGCCCGGAAATTAGACGACCATCCTCTCCAGCCAACGTGGATGGGCATTGGACGGGTGGATGGGGCTCGAGCCCCGCGTTGCAGGGTTTTGCTTAGCGAAATGGGCCCCGGGCGACGCTAGCACGACTTAGGGGGTTGATGCCACGGGGGCCGACCGGTGGCTTCTGAATGCCTTGCCAGTGGCATCATTGGGAATCCTGCATGGACGGAGGGACGGACGATGATCTGTATTGCGTAAGAAATGAAGAACCGACGAAATCAGAGCAGCAATGGCCGAAGCACGGCAGAACAACAAACGCCCGTAATAGACGGTATCCCCGAACCAGGGACCATACGTCATGAGCCAATAAGGACCCTGGTCCGACCCTGATCCTTCCCGCTTTTAGTTACGGCTGTATCGGCCGTACCGCCTCAACGGCCCAGCAACTACTCCGTCAAGGGTCTCCTGAGCCTGACTTCCTGCCTCGTGCTTTCCTTTCTTGCCCATTCATTCACCCGGACTTCTGGAAGTCGTCCTTTCCTTTCCTTTTTGGTCTTTGTCGTTCTTTTGGACTCTTGGGCTCTTCTGCCGGTAGTCATCCATTCCTTCCACATTCCAATCACCCACAATACAGACGCGAGTGCTCTGGAATTTAGCACCGCGCACCTCTGCCTCTCGCTCAGGACCGAGTCAGTCGCTTTCTGACTCTGGATTCCATCGTTTAACCGTCAACATGGCACACGGGCACGGTCATCACCTCCACGCTCGCAGCCCCGAAGAGCTGGAGGAGCGCGACCCCCAATTCCAATTCTTTACGGTCGAGGGCAACAACAATGACAACAACAATGACCCCAAACCCACGGAGAACAGCAACCCCCAAATGGGTGTTGGGCCAGCAGTGCAGGCAGCTCCGACCGAAAAGCAGCCCAAGGAGACGGTGAAGAACCAGCCGGCCGAGACAGACACGGAAACGGAGAAGAACAAGCCGGCGAAAGAGACGGCGAAGGACACCGACACCGAAAAGGCCCCCAAGCCAACCGAGACCGAGAAGCAGGCGCCTGCGAAACCCACCGAAACAGAAAACACCGAGACAGAAAACACCGACACCGCAAAGGCCAAGCCGACTGAAACGGATAATGAGAACAATAAGCCAAAGGCGGCTCCCAAGACCGATGATGCTGCTGCTGCCGCTATCACACATCTCTCCAACAATGACCCGAAGGTGCCCGCCGGGAACACCATGGTGACAACCACATCGAACAATGTCGGTGGTGTCAACAACTATCTCGATGCAACGTCGTCGCCTTCCGTCTCAGCCTCAGCCACGTCCGCGCCCAGCTCAAGTTCGAGCAGTGGCCTGTCCACCGGTGTGATCATCGGTGTGGCTGTCGGTGGTGTCGCCGGTGTTGCCCTTATTGCACTCCTCGCCTTCTTCCTGATCCGCAAGAAGAGGAAGGCCCGTGAAGAAGAGGACGAGAAGCCATTTGGTGGCTCAAGTCTTCCCGCGCCGCCGCCGCCCTCATCGGCTCCACCGATGTCTGGCCCCAACGGTCCCTCGGCCGCTCCCCAGATCCGCACTGTCCCCAAGTTCTCCCCCGATATGAGCGCCAGCGCGGGGTTCAACGCCAGTGCCGGTGGCGCTGCCGCCTCTCCACGCAACCTCACAGGCAATTCCTCGCCAACCTCACCGCAAGACCCGTTCCAGGATCCAGTCAACCCGTTCAGTACTTCTACCACACCGGTCTCCGAGCAGTCAGCTGCCATTTATGGAACTGCTACCGCTGCAGGTGCTGCGGGTATGGTTGCAGGTGCCGCCATCGGTTCTGAGAGAGACCTTCGCCGTTCGCCAACCGGAGAACGGCCTGGCCCCTCGCCTCCCAGCCCTGCTGGCAGTGCGGATGCGGTATCCATCTCATCCGGCATGATGGGTCCCGGCGGTGGTCCTTCGAATGTTTACCGCGTCCAGATGGACTTCAATCCTTCCATGGAAGATGAATTGGGTCTTCGTGCTGGTACTCTGGCTCGGATGCTTCATGAATACGACGATGGATGGGTAAGCTTTGTTTTTTTCGATGTCACTTCATGCGTTCACATGTCCTAATCATCTCTTAGGCTCTTTGCATCCGTCTCGATCGGTCTCAGCAAGGTGTGGTCCCACGGAGCTGCCTGTCGGCGCGCCCTGTGAAGCCTCGCCCCCGCGGGCCTCCTGGAGGTGGTCCTCGAGGTCCCCCGCCAATGGGCCCCGGTGGCCCGATGTCACCAGGACCGGGTGGACGTGGCCCTCCGTCCGGACGCTTCTACCCCCAGGAAGGCCGTCCACGGTCCCCTGCCGGCCCTGGCTATGGTCCGCCGCCTCCGCGTCCCTACCCTGGTAGCCGGCCCATGTCCCCGGCTGGGTACCCAGGTGGCCCGCCGCCCCCAGGACCTGGACGCGGTCCTCGCTCCCAGAGCCCCGGCCCCTATGGTCCGCCGGGAATGCAGAGACCCGTGATGCCCTTCGACCAGCGGTCACGAAGCAACAGCGCCGCCGGCAACATGTCACCGTCCAACCCTCCTCAGCCCCGATCAAGCCCGCTGGCAGACGGGCCCATGCCTCCGTCCCCAGCTCCCGCTCCTACAGGCGGCCTGCCCGCCATTCCAGGGAACCCGACGTCTCCCCCAAATTTCTAGTGGCGGGAATAAATACACGATAGCACTACCTTTTGACAGGGTTTGGAGACTGACTGTTCATGCAAATTTCCTTATAGCAATGGCTGGCGCATTCGCTGGAGTGAATGAGTGCCCAGGTGGCCTTGTCAGTGTAATCCCCGCTGGACGGCCTGCCCGGTACTACAACTTGATCTTGTTCCAACCTCTCTCTACGTCCGTGACGATCGAATCCTCCCACACCTACCATCTTCTTGATTGTGGTCCCGTATAGACGGGTTTTTGTTTTGTTCTACTTACTCTTCTTTCTTTCTATACCCACAGGTCTTCCTGTGCTTGGCTTGGGTTTTAATCCAGGAAATCATTTTGAAAAAACCCCACCTTTTTTTTGCCTTTTTCCTTTTTCTTGTATTCTTTGGAAGATGCATACATACATCTCCCTGGTTGGACTTATGGATTGGTTCGGATTGGTTTTTTTTTTTTTCTCGTGGATACATCGGACAGTGTGAATTGAGTTGGAATGGAAATACCCGGGGCCTTCCTTCCCCCTGTAAGATCTTGTGCATTAGGCCTTGTGGCGGCTTTTTAGCCCGTATCTAGATATTCTTATCTGACTTTATTCACTTATGTCTCTTGTGAGCCTCCTTTTTGTGTTCTTTAGGGATCAACGACCTTCCTTTGTATCACAAGTGAAATGGTTAATAGTAACGTGCCTTGTTTTTGCCTATGTACACACGACGCTAATATTTGATAACGATATATGATAGAGAAAACACTCTAAGCTCTAAGTTTAGAAATGTGGGACACGCCCACTGGCTAGTAGGAGATTGACAATACTTAGGGTACCCTCGCCGAGGATGAGACCCGATGCCAAAACAACAACAGTCGATGAGGCAGCGTCGGCTTTCTCTGCGGCCTGCTCAGCGGGCGATAGTTCCACGCGCTGTGAATATGCCTCTGCATGAGCCTCTGTCGAAACGGCGCCATCACCATGGGCGCTTGGTGCGTGGTGAGGAGGCTTGGAGTGCTCGCGCGACCACCACCAGGCGATGATGCCGCCAATAGCACGCGCCAGTGTGAACGAGGGGACGTTGAAAATTCCCACCGCGACGGCGATGCCGCCCGGGATCCACGCTCTCCAGGCAGGTGGCTGGCCGGCGCGCGCAAAGGACGGGGATGCGGCGGCAATCCGGAGACTGGTGATGCCCACAAAGATGATGCCGGCTATCATGGATGACTGCCAGGCCATCTCCGGCAAGCCTTGGCCTGTGACCAGGCGTGCGGTGAAGATCCAAACGTACGCGGTAGGTGTCTGAAACAACTCCCCCGGGATCTCATATACACTGACATACATCTTGTAGACAGCGGTGGAAAGTACTGCACCGACAAGGCTACCGATTACCTGGCCGTAGAACTGGGCCTTAGGGCTTGCTCCAAGCAGGTGGCCCGTTTTCAAGTCCTGCATCATGTCGCCGGCTTGTAGGGCGCCGGACTCGGAAACTGCACCAGCCATCAAGTTCGTGACTAGTGCTGTGCGGCGTGAAAAATGGGATGATGGCGTCGCCAGTGAGAAGAGCAGTTGGGTGAGTTTGCTGATCCCGGAAACTGGGTTTAGGTCTGTTTCTCCCAAAGCTCGCACGCCCATGATGGATAGAAGAACGGCCAGAAGAGTGGCCAGGCTTGAAAGAAGAGGGGATATGATGTCGCCGAAGACAATGTGCATGCATACAACGTTCAGTATGAGCGTTAATGGGAGCAGTAGTACGACGGTGCGGGTGGAGATGAGTTGGGACGGCGGGGCGTCTTCGTCCTCTTCTTCGCCAATGGCGACACGGTCATCGAGACGCGCATGGCCAGAGTCGAGGGAAGAGTAACTGATGTATGAGTGATCATGTGCCCCTGATGGTTGCAGTCTCAGCGCAACCCATCGACCGAAGCGCGTGGATCCGAGCTGGGCAGTCCATCTGGGCGCGCGGTTTACTAGAGGTTTGATAACCAGCCACCCAAGACTGACAAGGGAGTCGGCAAGCATGATGGCCAGTGAAATCCACACAATCCATGCTTTGCTCCCATCTTCCCAGCTCTGCACGGGCCCTGGGGCCCAGCCGCGGGCCTTGGCCAGCGGAGACAGAATGCCCCATCCCAAGACGGCCCCGAAGAGCATATGCATACATGTCGACGGGCCCATGATGATTCCTTGGCCAACGTAAGCGGGGGAAGGATTGAGAGTCCACAGCCAGTTGTGGGCAATTGACACGCCGAATAGCGGAATGTCGCGAACCAACGGCACAAAGTATGAGAAAAGTGTCTGAGACATCCATTAGCAAGGGTCTTGTGCATATCAGTAACGGAAAATAAATCTCACATAAACACCGGAAAATGCAAATGCCCCGATGAGAAGACGCATCTTTGACTGCCAGTCCTTCCTTTGAGCGGCGGTTTGAGCTTCGGTATCGGCATCTTGCACGAGGCACCCCGTCTCCTGTGCCTCTAGTGGTCGATGAGCAGCACCATCCAAGTCTTCCTGGTCCCTCATCAACGGGATTTCAGGCGCTTCAAGCTTCTCATCATCTTTCCCAGCCCCATGGAGGACCTTGAGCATCAGCGCAGAGGCGGTGCCACTCGGGAACCGTAATTTCTCCCGCACGATCACTTCCTTCCGCAGCGGTACAGCAAAGACCACACCGAATAGACACACGCCCAAGCTCCAGAGAACCAGTTTCCAAAACCCTAGTTTCAACGGGCCCCCTTCGCCTTCCCCGCCATCGCCTAAAGGCCCGTCTTCACCGTCCTTGAGCAGGAACTCCAATGCAGGGATCACACCCACAAACCCGCAGCCGAGGGGCATCGTACCCACCGCGCCGGCAACAGTCTGGATCAAAACGTTCTCGATTGGCGTGAATGGAAAGGACAGGTACTTCGAGAGCACCTTGAAGACCGAGAAGCCGATCAGGGCCGAGGGCATGGCCATCGTGCTGATCCATCCCGTCTGCAGGCCGAAGTAGGTGTTGGAGAAGGTTATGAGGGCCCCGATAATGAGACCAACCAACAGTGACCGCGGAGTGAAGCTCTGGGGGGACGTCTTCGACGCTGGGTTCCGGGGATATGTCGGCGCAGGGTCCTCGATGGAGTCTCGTTCGTCGTCCGGGGCCAACAAGCCTTGTGTTGGTGACCTATCTGTTGCATGGTCACGAGGTTTCGGGGCAGAGCTGCCTGCCATGCTGACGGACTGGTAGTTCATCCAGGCAGAGCAGTCATGTCGGCCTGGAGAAGGAACGAGCCGAAAAAGTGGCGGGCGGCGATGACGGCGGAGTGGCTGACAAATGGTGCCCGATAACTAAGTTAACTAGTTAAGGTAAAGATAACTACGTTCTGCGATAGTACAACATGGATATTCAATACGAGGAAGAAATGATAATAATAGTAAAAATGATATTAGTGACTTCAATTGACAGAGATAAATGGGATTGTGAATATATATTACAAAGAGCCTGTTAATTGCTGGTAGTTATATCTGACCTTGGGACGTATGGAATCAGCATGGATAGAACCTCTGATGAGAGACTGGACTATATTGGGGGATACAAATCGGGTCTGAATATTGATCCGGCAGAATCTACGGGTCTCCAGGCGAGAGCTGAGGCTTACATTTGACCGTCCAAAGGTTATGGTATATCAGAACTGCTGGGTTGAACTATGCCGGCCAGTAATTCCAGCGTGACCTAGTATAGATCGCTACAAAACAATAAACTCAGATCCCAAGCCAGCTGGTTGTCATTCTATGGACTATCCTATTTAAGTACAAAAAGTTCGAATACATGAGATCCAACTTCCCCCAATTCCAACCCCAACTCACCGCACCTAATACAGACGCAGCCGATTCCGCAGAACAGACAGATGTCGGCGCGAGATGGTGTTGTTGGCAGTGCCGTTGAGGTGCTGCGTAAGATTCAGATGTTGCGTAGCATTGCCGTGCAGGATAGAAGTAGCATTCTTATGCTTGAGGTACTCCAGCAGCGCATTGAAGACAGACTCTGCCTCGACATGGCCGGCGCTGTCAACACGCGCCTGATCCTCGGGCGTACGCTCAGACGACTGCGCCACCTGGGCTCGGTGCCAGGACTCAGAGTCTGAACCGGGTGTCTGAGCATGAGCCGCCTTCTCAGTCTCGGAGAGCTTGGCCGTGCGCAGCGCAACGTCAGCCTCATTGTTACCGTCATGCTCGTGGATCACCACGTCGTGCGTCTCGTCGCAGACGAGTTTCACCCACACCTCACTGTAAGACAGCTGGCGCGCGGCACAGGTGCTCACGGCGGCGCGGTGCTCGAGCGGCGTCGACACAAGAGGCGGGTCAATGCATCCCGGTACTTCGTGGAGAGTGACCCTGCAGCCGCAGTCTGGGTTGATCTCCACGTCCCTGTAGTCGCCGTAATGGTGATGCGAGACTAGCTCTGCATCCAGCGAGACGTGGTTGACGAGGTTGCGCTCGTACATGTACGACGGCACGGCAATGTTCTCGCAGCCGCCGATGGTGATGTCGCGCGGCGCGCCGGCCTGCTCGTAGTGTTCGTATGCGCCCAGGTCGGCCGACGGATCACCCGGGCAGCTGGGGTAGAAGTGTGTCCAGACGCGGACCGTGGTGGTCGCATGGATTGGGGCAAGGAGGGAGAGAATGGAGATAGCGGTCTGTGTGATTGTTAGTTACTATATCTGTGTGGCAGTACTATATTATACGAACCTTGGTATGCATGGCTGCGACGAAGTTCAACTTGATATCACGAACCGGGTATATGAACAAGAGATGTACTCGAGGATAGATCAGGGTCAAATGGAGCTGAAGTCCCCTTCCTTATATCTTGTCCATCATTCCACCCCAGCTGCCCGAGGAATATTGGATGGCGGGCAAGAATGAGAAACGGTCCAAGATATTGGGCAATGAAACGCGCCAGACACGTCCCTGGCTCAGTGAAATGATCTCCGCATCATACTTGGTAATGGTCAGGTTGTCACTGGAGCAATTAGCACCAGTAATGACAGAAGAGGCGCATTCCAGCCGTTAAGGGGCTGTCAGATGTTGATCCAGGACTGCTGTGGATCGCGTTCTGCTCTACTTGGTATGTGAGTCCTGTCCGTGCATTCCAGGGGGCGGCGGCGCGTCTATCAGAGTGCTTGAGAAAGGATTGATCTTCATGGTATAGACTTTTTCTGGTTCTAGGAGTGAGTGTAAAGATGTGAATCATTTCATTGGCTCATAGGTGATCAATACTGATCGGAGAATATCCGCTAGTCCGGTCACAAGGTGGTTGCTGGACAGAGAGCAAAGTCATGCATGGCGTGATAACCGTAGAATCAATAATCCAAACTGAAATCAGCGCTCTTTCTTCCCCTCTGCTTTGCCACTTGGAGGCTTGTGGTTCAAAATTTTCAAAATTGATTCACCCGGCTCAAAGCCACTGAACGTCTGCCGCCTTCCTCTGCTCTTAAAGGCCCGAATCTTGTCATCCACTTCTTCCAAGTCGTCCTCGGTGGGAAGCGAAGTGAGTCCCTTCAAGCGTGTCTGATCAGCAAATCCACTAGATCTGCTGCTGCTACGCTCCCTACTTGAGGGCTCGCTTGGCGGGATACTCTTCAGATGAGACTGGTATGCATCCGCCTTGTACGGATCGGTGGGGATATCAGCATCGACATCATCGGGAAGGATGCCAAAGCCAAGTTCGTTGATGGTGTCAGTGACCCGCTCTGCAAGTGCTTCGCGACTGTCACGGAGATCGGCCAGAGATGACGAAGACAGCGGATTCAAAGCCACCAGAAGCGGGGGCAGAGATTTGATGATATCCATTCCGATTTCACCGAATCGTAAAGCGGCGAAGCTGACTGAAATCATCAGACCAAAGAAGATCACGGCAAATGCCCCGAGTGAAACGCCATCTGGGACATAGGTTCGTGCCACCAACCACCAAGGCACGGATTGAGTGTAGTAACCGTCATATCGATTGTACCGAAGCCATGCCGTTACAATGATGGTGTAGTAGGCGTAGAGTGTCGGTGCGAGTCCCATCGCGACGAGGATTTTCCAGGTGCTGACGACATCGTGGCCTTGAAGTTTGACGACCGATGCCGCCAGTGCAAGCCGTCTTTTCTTCTCCGAGATCACTTTGGTTGTTACAAACACAGGCCAGAAAAGTAGAACGCCCGGCAAGGTGCCGATACTCAGAACAGACAGCTTGCATAGGCGATAGAGTAAGGTGATGAGCGTCAACCACCACGGTTTCTCCTCCAGATTCCCCCACTCTACTTGGTGGTCTTTGATTCCAAGGGATTCTAGTCGCCGGTTGTACTCCTTGACGGCTTTCTTCAAGCCTTGGATGCGTGGGTCATGGCGGTGTCGAGTATAGCCCTTCAACAAGCGACGGTTGAATTCAATGACCAACGGAAGCGGGAGTTTCTTGCTGATGGGATTGTAAAGTTTTCGTGTGGATTGAACGAGAATGAGTGTCTCGTGGTCGGGACTAATCTGCGTGACAGCTTCCAGGCCGTCATAGATGGTTTCAAGCAGAGATCCCACCGCATTTCGCTTACTATTCCCTCCCATTTTGAAAGCTTCCACTTGATCGGGATGGACGTGAATCGGCCGGCCGAATTCGATGACCGCCCTCGAGCGGAATTTATGCGCATGGAAATAGTTCATTCCGCATGGAACGATTGACAGCCCACAACCCGGATCGCGGGCCAGCGCGCCGAGCGACATCAGCGCTGCACCAGCTTTTAGGGGCAGCAGATTCGAGCGATCATGACTGCCTCCCTCGGGGAAAATCCCGATGCACCCGCCGTTGGAGAGCTCCTTGTAGACCGCATCAAACATCTGGCTTTGATCGACATGGGGAGCAATCTTAAAAGATGTCCCTTTGCGACCGGGGTCATTCGGAACAGGAGAGGCAAATGCTTTCTTGAGTCGAAGGACCGTGGGCCCCTCGATCTCTTCAATCGAGGCCGCCATCGGTCCATCGGGGCCTCTGACGGTCAGCGAACCCCCCGACATGAACGGCGGCTGAGTGAAATCAGTGTCCACCCCATGAATCAGAGCGGGGTCACTGTGTGGGTGAGGTTGGTAGATGCTGCCTTGTCCCGGCTTGGTCAAATCCATGGATCGGACGACAGGGAGCGCGCCCATGCATGATGCGAGCGTTCCGATATACGGCTCATTCATAGACTTTTGGGCGATTAAAAAGGAGACTCGTCGCCTAGCTTGCGACTTGAGCAGGTGCATCAGAATGCCCGAGTCGACGAACTGGTTGGCATGGGGCGCGGCCACGATCAGCACTGGGCTCTTTTCAGGGATCCTCCAGGCTCCACGAGGGTAGACCTCCCGGAAGAACAGGTTCAGACTCCAGGTGAAGAGCCACAGTACCAGATCGTACAGCCATGGGATCATACGACGGGAGACCGAGTTGCCCGCCATAATAAACAATACGGAACGAGGTGAGGTGGAAGCGGAGAAAAACGTGGGGCGGGAAAATCACAGCTCTCCCTTGCAACAGTAGGAAGTACATTATTATCGCACACAAACACTATGATCTAACTACTCTTCCCCGGGGAACTCAAAGCAGTTCAGCTTGAACGACACAAAACCTGGCTCCAGGAATTCAGGCAGGCACTGGGGCTCGGCGAATGGGCCATGCTCGAACGGCAGCTCGTACACGGGCTCGTCAGAGCAGTCGTCGTTGTTCCAGACACTCACACTGGAGCAACAGCCCGAATCATCGCCGATCAGGTGTGCGCTGAAGGAGTAGTTGTTGACGCTCCAGTCGCGGTCGACCGAGGTATGGCCGCAAGTCAGCGACGTCACGCTCACTTGCCTGGTGGACTTAGGCTCGCCTATCGCGGGCGCGCCAACATCGCACGACTCCCATGTCTGGAACTCGACGGTGGCAACGGGGAAGCCGGCCAGGACGGTCATAGGGCCCAGGGCCAGGACGGCCGCGGCGGCAAAGGTCTGTTTGGGTAACAGAGTAAGTATATCATCAACAGAGATGATGGGTGATATTTATTACCTGGGAGAAGTGCATCGTGGCTTGGAAATTGGGAGGATTCTCGTGTCTGGGTCTTTCAAGAGGGTTTGGGAGATGATTCAATTGAGTTTGTTCAGCTCCTAATTGCGTCCCTGGCTTTTAAGTAGCATTGCTTCTAGCCACACGCGAAGATCACCAGGGTCTGGTAAACATCCATCGGTTTCCCTTTGTCCGTGGAATGCAGTTGTTCTGAACGAGGGATTGATCTGACGGCTCTGAAGATCATCTGAAGATCATGCATGGAAAGACGGGCAAGGGCCGGAATGCGACGATCTGGAGAGCATCAGTGCCATGAAGGATGAGACGATCAGGCTCATGCAAGGATAGCCCGCACTGCTTAGGTCCCATCGGACATACTCTGCAACATCCCGATGTGTGCGAAGGGGTAGCATCGGCTTGCTCTATATCGACATCAATTATTCTAGATCATCTTCACTGTTGAGCCGCTTTGAATGCTAATTGCGAGAGAATCATGGAATGAACTACTTATGCAGTCCGTTCTAGCAGTTTAGATCTCCAAAATATCTTTTATATACTCTCCGACTCAGATTTGGGCGACAATTCCCGGATCATCGCCCACATTGTGAACGGTTCCGCTGCGTCCCAGAATCCCTTTGGGCATGTCCGAGCCCCCACCACGGTGAAACCCTGCTTCGTCCAGTAGGTGCTATTATTCTCTTTAACGGTGCGAATCATAATACGCACAGGGAACCGGGAGGTCTTCTCGCTAGCCATTTGTCGCCGCAGAATTTCCTCTTCGCACAAATGGACCAGATGACCTGCGATTCCTTTCCCTCGGATTCGAGGATCCGGCGGGAGAGCCACAGTAGACAGCTCGTAGTCGCCGAGACAGGCATGTTTTTGCAGGATCTGGCTGAGATCTTGGTCCACCCCTTCGGCTGTACTAGTCAGCTCGTCGTGGGGCCTCCACTGTCCGTCATCCTTCCATTTCTTCATGCTCGCGGTGCCGATCACCTCGTCTGGCTGGTCTGGGTCGTTTGAAACAAAGGCCACCACGGTGAACCCGCCCTCCCCGAGTTCTTCGGCCAATGTTGAGTCGGTCTGGAGTCTTTTCTTGGTGGTAGAGAATTTGATTACATTGGTGTGGTTGACCATATAGCTAGCGTTGACCATGTGTGTGAGATCGGACAACCATGGTTGAGTGAGTAGCTCAGAGGACGTGAATAGTGCTGTGTGGAAGGCTGGTCCGGTCATTGTGCGTCGTTGTCAATTGACAGTTTGGTGGGGAGGTGATTATATTTGAACAGCTTAACAAGAGCGGAATCCATCCGCCCCGTCATTACGTATTCTTGATCAGTGAGTCACTAGGATCGAGCTCGCGTCGGCCTACTGGGTTTGGTTTGGTTAGGGCGGGTAATGGCGCCTTCCGAAAGGTCCAGCCGCTAAGCTTAAATATTTGGTTTGGTTTTGCTCCAGATCTATATCAGAATGATGTACAGGAATTTACAATTAGATCACGTACTGCAATCAGTTAGCCAGGCTCTCTCCAATTGTATCGTACCGTTCAAACATACCGGGATAAAAAGGTACGGCAGCTGCCTCTCATACTCCTTCCATGCATCGCCGTACTTTTGTCGGCATTTGGTGATATCCCTTATGGCCCGGTGGGGTGATCGTGACATTGAAGAATACCGGATAGAACCAAGAGAACGGACTGTGAAACCCGGTCACCAGACTCCATGAAAGAGCAAAGAACATGTCGCAGGTGTAATGGACCTTGCAGGCCAGTCCGTACCATCTATCCGCCAGGATAGTGTCGCCATTCTCAGCCACAGTGGTTTTTGGATTGTGAACCTCTTGCCATGGAAGCTGCGGGAACGTCCTGCTCTTTACGAGAGTGTCACGCTCCATCATTCGAAACGAGTTCTTCCGGCAGTTTGCCGTGTCCCAGACCCAAGTAGTCAAAAAGGTACGACACGAACAGCGCAGTTAGCGCATATCGATTCCACGCGTATGTGGCCGGGTCATGATTAGCAAGAAATAGTGTGCAATGGCAGTACGACATTGGTCAGGCCAATGTTGATTCAACAGCTATCATCTGTGCCAGTGACAGTTTTGAAAACACGCCTTGCTCCCGGAATAAGCCGCTTGGAATGAGAATCAGAAAAGGCGGATCTACACTGCCTGAAGAGGGGCCTCATAAGCACTAGTGAAGTGCACACAATAGCGAGGTCAAGTTCAAGAAGCGTCCACAGCGCTTGCTTGGAGCCACTAGCTGCATTTACAATCAGTGTCGTTGACATATGACTGGAAACGGAACTCACAAGTGACATTGTCTATGGTGTAGTGTTTGAGCTCCACTAACCGGAGTAGACTGCAAATGCAGACCCTGGTCAAGAAAGGATGAGTCGATCAAGAACCTTTCACCGTGTTGAATATACTTACAAACCACCGATGGAGAAAAGCCCGGTTAGCAGGATCTTCTGTTGGGTGGCGAGCTTTAATCGCCAGACAATACCGACGGGAAGGAAGAGAAGAAAAACATCCTCAGCGAGCGATATTGCACTCATCGAAACAAAAAACACTTCTTGTCCGCTCAAACATGTACCCTTGACGCTGACTCGTAGCCAAAAGTGCTGAGGTGGCCAGCATTGGAAGAGGTTGACCAAAACGAAAGCTGTTCCCCACGCAACACTGAATATTATGAGACACGTCGTTGCAATTTTCCACTGTTGTATAGAGCCTAGTAGTTGTCGGAGAAGCACAATGAGTGATAATTTGATGCAAACTTGAGACAGTGCCCAGAATAGCTGAGCGAGCCAAAATAACTGATGTTATGAGTGAGAAACATACTCCAACCATATCAATAATCAACATTACCAGTGCGACACGGCCACGAGTCTTCTGCTCTAGGCTCCAGATGTCTTGGCCGACTCCGTTGAATGCAGCTAGAATATCTCATCAGACGCAACCTGAGGACCGACTGTTTGTAACTCACCAATTATTGTGCTTATAGTCACTCCATAGCAGAACACCAGTCCAAGAGTCATAAGCAAGTCCCCAATATCGAGATGCTTAATCAAGAAAGCTCGACTGTAGATACGTAGAATAAAGAATATAGTGGCTACAGCCGCACCGACGGCAGGGACTGCCACCAAAACCACTCTCCAATAGTCGGATTCAGCCATTCGAAGAACATGGTAGCATAATGCTCATAGATGGGCTTTTCATTTCCTTGTACAAGGATCATAAGTTTGAAATCCTCAGACCACTTAACGTGAGGCTTTGAAGCTAGCGAGCAGTGTTGACATCATCAGGCCGCGGCGTGGCGACCTCGGATTTGGGATGAGTAAGGAATTTTGATGCCCCTGAGGGTTTGTAGACATTACATCAGATTCCCAATACTGGCAGAATATTTACCACCACAATGGAGACAAATTTCCGGGGTAGTGGAGTACCATCAATTGCAAATCGATGCGATGACTGCCGTGTGGATGGTTGTTTCAAACAGATCAGGCCATTCAATAATGTTGCGACCATCTCAGTTGCATTACTTACGCGATAGGTCCTGAGATCGGTCTGTCCTGGTTTCTTTTCCAAAGGTCTGCAAGTTTTCTACAAATCGAGCTGTGATATGCCATCAAGCGGATGAGGAACTTCCTTTCACCGTCACCACACCGCATTCTAACGCGCCGATTCAAGTACTCTGCGCAGACACAGTAAGGGTTGCAAAAGAACCCGAGATACTAGCTGTTGGGGGCCCGGCTTGGGGACGAGTACTCCGCAGGTTCCCCACAAATGGCAGTGGAGTTATGAATAGCACTTGTGAAGCATGCAGTGCCTAAACTATCCTAATACGGATTAAAGTGGGGACTTCTCCGCGGTTTATTGCCCAATATGACAATCCCTGGACCCCAACTGTGGTATTTCTACAACTATAAAGTAAAGCCTAACTTGCTGAAGACCCGAGATGTAGAACTGTACAGTTGAAGACGAGAGTCTCTCCCCTTTGCAATCCGCTCAGATAAATCAAGCCATCCGACATGCGGTTTCCTGTCTCCCGTCTGTTCGCTATTGGTCTGCTGGCCACCGTGCTCCCAGTCACCTCGGGACACTTTACCAAGGAATCGGCAAAGGTGCGCACAGTCGTCACGACTGACATGGAGCAGGACGACTTAGCCTCGCTGATCCGATTTCTACTCTACACCAATGAAGTCGATACGGAGGGCATCATCTATACCTCTAGCCGCTATCACTGGGCTGGCAATGGCAATGGCACGGAGTTGCGGTGGACCGGCACGCGGACCATCCAGGATATTGTCCTCAAGGCATACGCTCAGGTGCACCCGAATCTATGCCGCCATGACCCATTCTACCCGACGGCGGAGGAGCTATTACCCATAGTCAAAATCGGCAACATCGACTTCGAGGGCGAGATGGATCATGACACGGAGGGTTCTGATCTTATCCGATCACTGCTGCTGGATGAGGACCCGCGGCCGCTATACTTGCAGGCCTGGGGCGGCACCAATACTATCGCCCGTGCTCTAAAGTCAATCGAGGAGCGATATTCCGGCTCGCAGCAGTGGGCGCGGACCAAGGATACCATCTCTCGTAAAGCTGTCATCATGGCCAGCGGCTTTCAGGACGACACTTACACGGATTACGTCGCTCTGCAGTGGCCTCAGATACGCGTCGAGCAGCTGTCGACCGGCTATGCGACGTGGGGCTACAACTGCAATCTGGGTCAAGGCAACGTCCGTGGGCTGCCTGACGACCTCAAATATTTCAGTGGTTACTGGATTAAGCCGTTCATTGAAATGGGACCGTACGGTAGGCTCTATCGTTCCTGGCTCGACGGTCAACACATGCCAGGGGACCCGCTCGACATCTTCGGCAATCTAACCAAAGCGGCCTCTGGCTGGTGCAAGCCGCTTGGCTCGTACGACTTCCTCTCTGAGGGCGACGACGTGGCTTACATGCCCCTGTTGACCACCGGCATCCAGGACCCAGCGAACCCGAACCTCGGGAGCTGGGGCGGCCGGGCCACGCAGAACAGCACGTTGCCGAATCTGTGGGTGATGGTTGACAGCGAGAAGAACCAGACTGGCACCGAGGTCGGGAACTACACAACAGACCGCTGGATGGCGGCCGCCCAGAACGACTTTGCAGCTCGCATGCAGTGGACAGTGACGCCGGAGTACCAAGACGGAAATCATGCGCCCTCGGTTGAGATCCTGAATAGCAGTACAGTAAAAGGTCGTCCTGGGGGGACCGTGAAGCTGACCAGCTCGGTTCGCGATCCGGATGGCGACAAGGTAACTACGTCCTGGTGGCAGTATTTCGAAGAAGGCACCTACCCGGGGATGGTGAGAATAGCCCAGCATGATCACAATATGGCAACGGTGACGATCCCGACTGACGCGAAGTCCGGCCAAACTATCTCGATCATCCTGCAAGGGACGGACGATGGGCAGTTCCCCTTAACTCGCTACGACCGACTTTTCATCCAAATCACATAATCCAATGGACTGGGAATCCTACGTGGCCCCTACTTTGATATTTGGTAGAATTAGCCTAGTCATAGCATGTAGTGTATTCTTAAATGGTTGGACGCTGGGAACAGCAGCAGTACATTCCTGGCGATCCGCTACATGCTGGGAATAATCAGGAGGCGAGGCAAGGTTCTTTTGTGCTGCTAGCTTCCACTGCTCACAAAATGAAACAATCGACAAACATTGATGGTTTACGGGTAGCAAATTCCAACCAAAAACGCAGTTCATTTTACGCGACACTGACTCAACATGGTCCACATCCTCTCAAATTTCACCTGGATAATAAACGTCACTAGAGGGTTATGTTACAAAGGCTTCTTAGGTAAACCTGCCTTGTTGATTGTGCGGGACCGGTAATATTTACCGCGCTCTGGACGGTAAGCGCCTACGGATCGACATATGCGGATTTTCGAGAGAGACGAATGAGAGAGTAAGTGCACTCCAGTCTAGGAGTAAAATGGTGATGATCTGAGGCGAGATTTTCCAGTCTATGAGTTCAGAGTCTAGATAGAGTCCTTAGAAATATCCGAGGAAAGGAATGATCCCTTGTCATCCACTAGACCGAGCTCCCTGTCCAATTGTGCTTACAATTACCGAATTCGAATGACCCACCATACTTCTCAATACAGAGACTCTAGCCACCATGCATGTATGAAGGGCCAGAATTGTTCAGGTCATATCTCAGCAGAAATGTTCTTGGATAGTCAAGAGCTCATCCTTTTCCATATTTCGGCACTACGCACTCTCACTCCCCCAAGCCCCAGTTCCTCGACCTACAGCTGCGCTATCCACTGGGTTTCGAAGAAAGTGAACTAGTTATAATCAATGTGCTTCCTTTGTCAGCTAATGCACAATAGCGATTTCGCAAGATGTCTACCTCACGACCACCTTTCAGACCACCTCATTTTCATCAAGACCGCTTACGCTTCTTCCGTACACCTTTCGTAACCCGCTTCGAGTCCGCTTCCTACTTGCCTCATCGTAGTATCCTTCCCTTTCTTTCGCGTCAGCTTGCTCGCCCCCTTCCTCTGAGCTTCTCCTTTGCTTCAATATTTTGCTTCCATTGTAAGTTCCTCCTCAACTTCTTTTTGGACCAGATCCAGAAACTGCGCCTTAATGTGTTGGAGAATGCCCAGGATCCGCTTTCGATTCCGCCATCCGTGCGAGCCGCTTAGCCATTCATCGGCATGCAGGAAAAGATATCGCCAGTCCAATCCCTCGGCGTCTGAGAGCTCCTCGTCTTGTAAAACTAGATATCGCACCACGAGGCGCTTCCAGAGTTCGTTTGGAATGACCTCTTGCCAGTGTGGCAAGACTTGTAGCAGGCGTGAGGTATCTGCAAGATCTGGTAGGAAGTCGATTATGCTCCATAAAATGTCGCAAGGAATATAAATTCGTCGATTCTTGGGCTTTTGGGAGCGCAGGGTCATTGTATGGGTTGAAACTGCTTGTTCCTTGACAGCTAGAATTTTCTTTGCTGGCTCCGAGCTCTGCGCTTTCGTCTTCTTGATGAGCCCTGCAACCTCTGCGATCTTGAGGGGATCTCTTAGAAAGAGCGTTTCCGGAGGAAGTTGCTGTCTCCTGATATACCTGTTGTACCTGGTAACAGCAATTTTCAACCCCTTGTACAGATCGGGATCTCTCAAGCGGTATTCGAAATGGCCCCATTCGATTGAGTCATGCTTCGCTAGCCCCAGGTCCCAAAGTGTGGGACTCTGTTGTTAGAGTTTATGAATGATCTCGACAAAGGCATCAAGGTTCTTGACAAGTGACTCTGCGTCGATAGCCTGAGCTGCTAGCACCCAGCACCGCTCATGCATCACATACATGTCTCCTTGGCTCGGAGGGCCATAATAAATTGGCCAGCATCCTACTATAAGCATACGTTGGGATCCGATATGACCGATGATCATTTGGGATGGGTCTTTCGGAGCTTGCACCGGCGCTGAGTACCGTAAAGTGTTATGGCACCAGCTTTCAAACCCGACTCCAGTCAAATGGCATTTCATTTTACGATTTTTGTAGTCGACGGTAGTTACCTTGACTTTGGGTGGTTAGCAATATGCAATAAAGGACAGGAAGAAATCTCACTGGCTCTCCAGAAACGGTCCCATGCCCACGGGAATTGAAAGTAGACATCGTTTAGATCGGCCGACCTGCCGAGTACACTCTTATCCCGTTTGTAAGTTCTAAACCACTTGGTTGACTCTAAGAAGACTGGATCCCAAACATGTTGGCGTCCGACCCCGCCGGCTCCGATGAAGCCCCCGCATAAGGTGCATTTGACATGTTGCATTGTGTTCTGTTTTGTTGTTTTGTTTTTTGTCCGAGAGCAGAATTATCTTGGTGAAAAGACGCGAGCAGAGGAACCGAGGAGGTAGATGTCATGATGAGGCCTAGACTAGGGCCGACCTCAACTCTTGCACCTTCCCTTTCCAGACCCCATCACAACACACCCAGTAGAAAAACACAGCGACATCTATAAGACCCGTCACACTAGGATTTACGTCAATTGAAACCTCCATTTATGAAGGCGGTTGCAGTCTCTTCCCCCAAATCAACTAACCATGCAGAGCAGGTGAATACGCTGATGGGCTTGACCTCGACTTCAACGTCTTTAGATAATTTGTGTTGATATAATATATCCATAGATAGTACAGCGGGACGTGAGAGGCCTTAAACTAGAATCCAAAACTATCAAGCAGGGAATTGGCATCCGGCTCATGGAACATGGTGGGGGGCGGCTTGGGTTTCTGCGGTTGCTGCTTGGCCTGATCATCTTCCTCGGTCTCAGCAGCTTTCGGGACCTGCGGGGTAGTAGTAACTACAGGTCGTCGCACTGGCATATCGGCAACGACCAGGCTGCTCCGCCGGCGCAGCAGTTTCCGGTAATCCACCCCGTCCTCGTGTACATGCGCTGGAGTGCGAGGTGGCAGCGGGTGCAGGAATTCCCAGCGGCGAACCAGGTCGAGGGCGAGAAGGTCGCAGCCCATCCGGTCGTAGAGTCTAGCGTTGCGCAAGACAAAATCCCATTCTTCTCGCGGATGAACTTGAGATGCACCCTTGATGGTTTGCAGGGTCTTCTCGCGGAGCTGTTGGTAGAGAACGACCAAAGCCGGGTCGTTGGAGAGGTAGGATTTGGATTGGAGAGGAACTCGGCCCGGGCTACCAGGAGATGCTGGGGTTGCTGGCGAGAGAAGAGTTTCGACGGGAGATATCAGAGACCGGACAGCCATATCCCGTCGCCCAAGCATCCAGAAGGCCCACGAGGCCATCCACCGATTTCCTCCTGTGGCGGCTTCGGGGAGAACCCTCTCTTCTAATATTTCCTTGAAGACAGGTCCGCTGTCTCCCTCAAAAGCCCGTGCAATAGCAATAGCGAGCTGAAGATCCCCGACCTGGTTCATGAGGACATTGGTCGCATCGCGAAGGTGGTCAGCAAGCAGGAAAAACGCCGCGGCGTATTCTTTGCACATTAGCTTAGACCTTTAAGCAAAATTAACTGGTAGCACTCACCGAATCGCCGTTTGCCTAGCAATGCATAGGCATTTTTGAGGGCGGATGTCTTCCACCGAGCTTCTTTAAAGTCATTGGCTAGCAAGCGCTGGGTAGCTGCTTGTTCGCGGTGCCAATGTGCGATACGCCACAGGCCTTGCAGGATATTCTTCTTTCCGAGCGCGAGATAGTACAGAGAGCAGTCGAGGGGGTTGCGTTCCTCGGTCTTGGTATACTCGTTTCGTGCGACGACTTCAAGCTGCGCATTCTGTAATGACACGGTTAGATCAGATCTATACAGGACGGAAAATGCTTACCAAAGCCGTCGGGTCTGAGAGCCACATAAAGATGCCGCTCTCCCGAGCAGCCTTCCATGTCATCTTGCCATTGAACTGCCGCGAAACGAGATCGGTCAAAATATCCTGGCTGCCGCTGTGAAAAGCCCAAACAATCTCTCGCCAGGAGACGGTGTCTTTGTTTGCTACCCCTTGACTTCGTCGAAGCATATGCTGTCGAAAGAAAAGGAGATAACGAGCTGCATTGTCATCCATCGATCGTCGATGCTTCTCCACTGTTGCAACGCACTCGATGATATCCGCTAGGCGAAATTGTTCGTGACTTGATAATTGCGGCAATGCTATGTGTGCTAGGTTCTCATTGAGTGCTGTCGCAGAAGCTTCGTCCATTACAGACGACATGTCGTCCTCGACAGCATCGACATAGGAAGAGCGCATCTCTTTCAATGCTGCTTGTTGAGGGGCCTGCACTTGTCAGCATCATATTCTAAAATACACGTAGGTAAATCCTTACATCTTGCTCCTCGTAAAAATCTTCGAGCGGCATCTCCAGGATGCCATCCAGATCATCACCTTCCGTGTAGAATTTAAGCTTCCGATGAAGATTTCTCAGTATAGCGTGCACTAAATTCGTCTTCCCAGACAGAATGCATTGTGCCAGGAACTGTGGGTGAAAGACGGGTAAAGGTCCGTTGATACGACTGGCAAGGTCGAACAGGTCAACTGATGGCAAGCCACGAGACTGCATGCGAAGCTCGGAGACAAGCCGGTCTCCGACATCAATGTCCTTGCCATATACAAACAGCTGGTTGCCGGCGCCAATGACCAGATGACCATTTGACAACCAGCAAGAATCTCCAATGGGGTGCGGTGTGAGGTCTCTGATCCAGATCTCTCGAACTTGTGTCCACGACGGTCGAGAGTCGAGATAGTCATACCGAAGCTGGGATAGGAGAACTACCTTATGGGGGAACCCCA
This sequence comes from Penicillium riverlandense, assembly GCF_028828495.1. Classification (NCBI taxonomy): domain Eukaryota; kingdom Fungi; phylum Ascomycota; class Eurotiomycetes; order Eurotiales; family Aspergillaceae; genus Penicillium; species Penicillium riverlandense. The sequence continues at coordinate 5,413,421 of NW_026643194.1, forward strand.
CGGCGAGGATAGACTGTTTATCGGGGGTGGAGGTCCAATCCAGATCTCGAATGATATCATTCTGGGCAAAGTGCTCTTCAAATTCCAGCTGGGCGTTGTTTGTGTCCCAGATCGTGAGGTGAGTCCGGCCCTCGTCCACCAATGCAGCTTTTCGGATAGAGCTTGCACTGGCCAAAGATGGGTTGTCAATGCCTGTCCCGACTGTCGATTTGAGTAGCCACTCAACCTGGGCATTTTCCTGGTCGACTTTGGCGGTCCAAGTGCGAAGGATTCCGCTATGCGTGTAAGAGAGAGCAATGTCTGCAGAAAACGTGTCAAAGAACCCAGATGTCTTGGTCTTCGGGCCCGCGGGATCCACAGGAAGGATGTAAGCCAGATCTTCCTTCAAGCCCATATTGAAGTCACAAAACTTCCGCAATTGGCACTGATCTTCTTCGCTTTTGTCTAGGTCACCATTTTGGGCAGGCCATCGAATTTCCCACGCGATACCATCCATGTTCGCATCAATGGTTGCAATATATGCCACACCCGTACTTGCTTCTGTCGGAATTGGAAGCACACATAGTGGCTTGGCTGATAGTGTAAACGGAAGGGAGGCGATTCTTTTTGCATGATAGGAGCTGGTGTCCCATAGCGAAACCCCATTGTGGTGGAGGTTGACCAAAAGATTGCAACCCTCAATCACGCAGGTCCGATGGATGTGCTCATCTGAGAGCAGCACACTCTTATGGTTCAGGAAAGACCCGCTGTCCCGACGCTTTTGCTTCCAAATCATTCCTTTATTCTCACTGGTTCGCGAAACGAGCGTGTCACCTGTGGCGTTTCGAACGATCTTCTTGACGGGGGCGGTATGTCCAGTCCAAGATGATTTCGGGATGATTCGTTTCTTGCGTGGTGCTGGGTCAAAGAGGACGTCCACATGTGAGTCGTACCATTCAATACGGCCGTCAAAATGATGGACGAGTATGCTGAGCGTGTCATCCGAAGTGGTGCTTTGGAACGCATGGATTTGGGCGTAATCTTCCCCCTTAGTGAGGCCAGGCAAGAATCCAAACTTCAAGCCCTCCACATGCAGGATGTTGAAGACACTCATATTGGTTTTGACTCTGGAGCCAACATCCTCCAGAGCCCAAGCGGCCATATGACCCTGGCCGTCAATCACCACACAAATCTCCGGGCTCTTGTTCGCCACTTCAATGAGATGCTCCAGGGCATGGTTTTCCTTATTCCCTGTGTTTCTTTCCACCGCGCGTTCCGTAGCAGAGCAGAAATCGCGACTGTCCAAGATGAACCCGTACCGTCGTTGGGAGCCTGAACCCTCCTCGGACGCGTCTCTAGGCTGAACCGAGGCATTCATATCAATATCCGCCCAAAACTGCAGGGGAGAAAGCGCATGATGATCCATAACTGCCCACACTCGAATCTTGTTATCGGCGCACATGGTGTACAAGACATTATCGACAGATTGTTCCCGATGGTAGGGCAAGCGCCAGTGCAACCCCGTCACGACATTTGGATGGGGCAGGTACGAGATCTCGAATCGGATTTCGTCTGCACTAAAGCTAAGCCGTCTCCATACCTTCGCCAAACGATCATACGGCCCGACAGTCACCACCAGCGACGCATCGGGGGAGAACTGCGCGAATTTGACCGGGGTTGCAAGCTTCCGTTTCCAAAGTAGGCGCGGGTCTTCATTTTCATCCAAAATCCAAAGCGTGAGGCTTGAATTGCCCAAGAGGAGCTCGTTCGGGGAACCCCATGACAGAGTGGAGATCGGTTCGTCGTCATCGTGGGCGCGGAAGGTATGAACGAGAGACCACTGCATAAAGCGACATGTTAACACAATCCTGCTCCCATATCCCGACGCTGTCTGTCCTTCATGAGACTGCGGTATACACACTTTCAAGGTCTCGCCTTTAAGGCCATATGGCTGATACACAAAGACATCCGGTCCCCCACACACAGCAATATTACCCGTAGCCTGATCAAAAGCTACCGCTTCGAGGGAGTCCGTATCATCGACGTAGATCGTTTGAAGGAGCGTCTGCGGGCCGCCGAGAATGACCAGCGCGTGGCCGGAGATGTACGCCTGTCGAGCAACGCGCAGGGGCAGCGGTCAGCGACAGAACGGAAATCAAGGGAATCAAAGCTGCAGCACACAGTCAGGGTGTCTTGGGGACACTTACAACAACGCGCAGGCCATCCCACAGCGCCGTGCTGAACGACCGGAGCTTGGCTGGGGGCCGCCCCGGCAGGACCGCTCGCATGGAGGCGGTTGGGTTTCAAGGTCGGGCGCTTGATGGAAGGGTGTGTTACACCATGGTCAGAGGGAGAATTATGCAGATGGGAGGTGCGACGACAGCTGACGAGGTGTCGTCGAGTCCTGGTCGGAGTACTCGAGGGGGTGGGGGTTAGTGAGTTAGTTGTTGTAGCCGGAGAGTCGAAGGCGGGAGAGCTGGCTACTTGGGGATCCACTCCGTGCGACTATACTCCAACAACATCAGGTGAATAGTTGGACGACTACGAATTAATTAAAAGCCACAAGTTGACTCATTCATTCATTCATGTCCAAAACGACAAGTTGTATACCCAACACCCCGACAAATTATTAAAAGAACCAGAAACCCCATCCAACCCGCTGGATATATGCTGCGCCTGAGGATGCAAGACGAAACCAGGAGACACGAAGATTGCAGACAAATGCGGAGAGAGAGGAGGAGAGAGATGGGCATGTATAGTGATCGATGATGTACAAAAGTTGGGAGAGAGGAAAGATCAAGGTCGTCGGTTGGCGGATTTGCGCCCTTCGGTGGGAGATTCGGGGAGCTCTTCGTCCACGAACCGAACACTGGTTCCTATCGAGTTCCTCCGGCCAGTGCGTGGTCGCCGCGAAGATGTTGTGTACGCTGCTGCTGAATTTACGCGAAGCAGGCGGCTGGCGAATGGTGTGCGTAGTGGTGTGGCAGGTGTCGTGGACATTTGCGCGAGAGCTCGTGCGCGCGCTGCTCGTTTAGACGGGGAGTTCGTGTAGCTGGGAGTGGCCAGAGGGCTTGCAGACGCGGAGACTGGCCCCTGGGAGGCGGTTGTGAAATCGCTGAGCTTGAAGGGCGTTTCCGCCGGGTCCTGGTACCAGGGGTCAAACAGAGCCGATCCAGCGCCGTCATTGTCTCCAAAGTTGGAGAACTGGGCCGGTGTCAAGGTGGGACCAGGGGAGTCTCGAGCCTCGAGCTTCAGCCGCGTATTTTCCACCCAGTGGCGGAACATGCCTCGGGAGTGTTTGCGCAGGTTTCGTTCTCTCATTGCTTCGGCGGTCTCAGCGGTGCTCTTAATTTGGAACACACGCAGACTGAGCTTGCGAAGAGAGGAACCCGCATGGCGGAGGGCACGCGAACGGTAGAAGTGATCTGCCTGGTCTTCCAACTCTCGATGGATCACGAAGGTCTCGGACAATTGCATCAGCTGGTCGAAGGCGACCTGGCGGAAATAGTAGATATCAGCATCGCGACATTCCTGCACTCTTTTGACGGACTTTTCATGCCAAAGAGCAAAGAGGTCGGATCCAAGATGAAATAGTTTCTCGCGATCCACTTCTCCCGCTTGTTGGTCCATGTTCATGACGAGTCGAGTTCGCGATTTCCAAACATCCATTGCCTTGGAAGCAAGATTGATTTTGATCTTTCGCCGAATCTTAGCATACGCCTCCTGCCGCCGTCGTTTGGCCGAGTCTCGCGTTGCCTGGTGCCATTGTTTCATCGAACGGTTCATCAAAAAGTAAAATCGAGCGTCTTTCGCCCAACCCTCCATCTTCACCACATGTGCGTGCTTCGCTCGCCAAACTGCAAGAGACTCTTCGGCTAGTCGTGGAGCATAGAACTCAAACGCGACATACTCTCTTTCGTGCTGAAGCAACAGTTGATCCCGCCAGATTGCAAATTTGGATCGCATCAGGTCCTCCGCATGGTGATCTTCGTGAATCTCCGCGTGAAAAAGCAGTCGAGTGTAGGTGTCTCGTGTGTTTGCCACGAACCGAGAGAATATCTCGCGTTTGATGCGCTGCTCGCGTATTCTTTGCATCAGCTGGAATCTCTCCAACAGAATCCACTTGTACATAGCCTCCATTTTGAGCCGCTCGTCAATTCGCGCGCGAAGAGCCAAGGAGCGGAGCGTGTCATTCCAAGATGTCCATGCATTGCGCTGGACTCTGAATCTGTCTATTTCTTCTGCCTGATTCGCCATCCGAGCCTTGAACACCCAATGTGACAGGGCACCACGAAGAATCCTCGTGCTCACCATATCAGACACACGAGAAGCAGCGGGGGCCAACCGCGACTGGATTTTCCATTCGTCAAATGTGACTCGCAGAGCCCGATGCCGCTGTGAGATTTCTGCTTCCTGCTGGGCAGAAGCAATCCGTTTTGATTTTTGAGACCAAATCTGAAGCGCCCATCCTTGTGCCAACTTACGGTTTTGGACGATAATCTCGTGCTCGCGCTCTCTGTTCATTCGGAAGTTGCGAAGCCAATACAGAAGAGCGCGCCGTTTGAGTCGATGGTCATGCCATACCGGAGCACGGGTTTCATAAAAACACCAAAACCACTGCCAGTAGGAATTGTTTCGCAAATTCTTGTCACGAAGAGCGACCGCCTTCGACTCGGCAGTTTTGAGATCTTGGATTTTCTTTCGCCAAGCATTGAACGGTCTCTGCAATGCGAATCGCTGCGCCTTCAACTCGTTGACAGCGGTGATCTCGCGCCATGCATTGAAATACTTGACGCCAAGGACATGCCGTCGTGCAGCAGATGTGCGAGCGACCTCCTCTGACGTCAGTTGCGCCCAGTGAGTGAAAGCCTTGGTCATCAGATAGAGATCTCGAGCGCGTCCAGCGCGTTCCTCCAGGTGCCTGAAAAACCGTTCAGTCCGGGCCGTGTGACGCTTATGCTGGATGATGGCTCGCCATGGATCAAACGCTTGTCGAAGAAGGGTGCCGCGGTCACGGTGAACAGCAACAGACTCCATATTCTGGCGGACCTGCCGAGCCTGGAACGCTCTCTTCAGCCATTGCGTTAGAATCCGGCGACAGATTGCTCGTTGGCGGTACATGTTAAATGTTGAAGCGTCCCGGAGGAGATCCGAGAGCTGTGGTCGATATAAAAATTCAGGCGGTGCCTCCTCCATCTCAAAGTCATCATGCTCCACAGGATGTGACATGAGCGACTCTGTTTCATCAGATGCGGAGCTGTCCAACGAGCCAAACGAAGGGGACCGACGATGCTGTGAAGCTGCTGTCATTCTCTTGAAACGATCATGATCCACAGCCGATCTCGCCTCCAACCCGTTAGTTAGCCCTTTGTTCGAATCTTTCTTTTCCGCAGAGTCGAATCTGCTAATCAAGCGACGACCAACTTCCAAAAACTGTGCAATCAATTGTGTTCGATCCGGCGAAGTGGGCGGCTTGGAATCGCGTGTCTGTTTCGGAGATAGTCTGAGTTTGGAAATCTCAGGTTTTCCGATCTCAAGTCGCGACATGGACGATCGAGAACTCGGCCGATTCACAAAGCTCCTCTGCGTAACATCCTCGCCGATATCAAGGGTGGTATTGAATGATGCGCGTCGTTGCGGCGTCGGCAATATCCCATTAACAGCAGGCACGTAGTCGTCGCCCTGGTCGACGTGGCTCTCCGCAGCAGTCACCGAGTAAGACACGTCCTCAGCATGGGTCTCATTGAGATCGATCGATCCATCGTCGCCTAGCTCCAGGACAATCCCCATCTGCTGCAGCGCACTCTCGAACTTGTCGTAAAGCGTCTCTCCCCGTACGCCTTTGTTGCCCATCTTGAACAGGAACCGCAGGCACGCATGGCCTGGATCTGCGTTGACACCATGTTCGCTAATGACCTCGTCGTATGCCTCAAAGAGGGCGCGAAACGGGAGCCGCTCAACCTCGGGCTTGCCTTCGGCGCGAATGACGACTTGGTAGAGAAAGCCGACATCTAGAGTTCGGAAAATGGATTAGAGAGAGACAAGACACGAAGAGAGAGTAGCTCATACCATCATCCGAGAGCGATGAGTTCTCCTCGGTCAGGACCCGGCGCTGGGAGGATATCGGAGGCATCGAAAATTCGCGACTCTATGGCGCGTCTGTCGCATCGGGATCATGGACACGGGCCCAAGAAATCATCGCGAACCAGTCATGAAAGACAGTCATGCGCTGATACAATATCTCTGCATTCCGGGATTTGAAGATCAAAAGGGACGAAATCAAGGCCCTGGTACCCGCGACCGCAGTGTTTTGTTTGGTTAGTTCCTGGGTGTCGCGAAGGCATGGAGCGGTCACGTGGGGGCATCTTGTGCTTAGGTCAGTGAGATCCACTGCACACCTCTCCGACTCCTCTTTACCTACCTAGGTGAAGTGATCCCCGAATTATCTCTCTTCTTCGCCTGCGAGGGAATCTCCAGATGCCCGTCAAAACTCGCCCGGTCGAGAAATTTGCCAAGGCCACGGCCAAGTGTGCCACGGAGGTGTGTATACGATGGTCTACTGTGCAAGACCACTCAGACTGATGATATTTCTAGGCGGCGGCATACGGCAAGTGCGTGGTCGCGGACTACAACTCCGTCCACAAGGACATGTGCGCTAAGGAATTCCTGCGGCTGAAGGACTGCTATTTGGCCGCATCCAAGAAGGGCTAGAGGACTAGCTCCCAGAATGATCTCTTTGGGCTTGGGAGATCAAGAGGCAGTATAGGCGCCAGGAACTGGCATTGTATAATATCTAGGGTTTCATTGTTATAGACTCATAATAAGCATGACCCATTCATTTATCAAAACAACTGAAAAAAGTGAAAATGTAGACTTGCTATCTACCGAGGTACTTGGATGCGTCTTTTTATAACCCGCTCACTCTACAACTTCACCAGCCGCAGCAAGAACGTCGCGTTCTGCACCTCCTGCTCTTCCTGCGAGATAGTGCCCGCCTCATCAGCGCCGGGGAGCTTGCCATCCGTGACGACACGCTCATCCAGCCGGCGACGCACCGCCTTCTCGATAGCCGGGGACTGAGACTTGAACGCCTCGCTGAGCCCGATGTTGTCCGGGTCGGACAGAACGGAGTACTCCATCTTCACGTCATCCGTGGTGGCCAGGCCGGCCTTCTTGCGCAGGCGCTGGACGCGGTTGATGATCTCACGGCCTAGACCCTGGTGCGCCAGCTCGGGATGCAGGTTTGCATCCAGGATGGTCAGGACATCCGCATCGGTGTTGGTCTCCATGCCTCCGGAGCTTGCGTCCTCCTTGATACCACGCTTCACGACGAGATCACCCTCGACCAGTTCGATTCCGTCGACCAGGATCTTCTTTTCCGTAACGTAGCGCTTCACGTCATCGCTGGACAGGGACGGCAGAGCCTTCTTGACCTTCTGGACCTCCTTCTTCAGCTTCTTGCCCAGAGTCGGCCAGTCAGCGTTGACGCTGTACTGGACATGGTATTTGGCCTCGTCAGAAGACAGGACCAGGTCGAGGACGTTGAGCTCTTCCAAAATGTAACCCTCAAGGGACTTCACATCATCCAGGTACTGTTGGTCCTTGTGGATCACAACCAGTGTCTTGAGAGGTGTCTTCAGGCCAATCGACCGGCGCTCACGAGAGACGCGGCCCAGATCGATGACCTTCTGCATCCGTGCCACACGGCGCTCGACAACCTCATCGAAGAGCTCCTGCCGCACTTCAGGGAATGCAAGGAAGTGGACGCTGCGGCTATCCTCGCCGCGAAGCGACTCTGGGATGTGCGGGAGGAGGCGCAGGTAGATGTTGTCGGTCAGGAAGGGCGTGAAGGGGGCGAGACCTCGGACCAGGGTATAGAGGACCTCGAATAGGGTGTTCAGCGCATGCAGAGTGTCATCCACACCATTCTCGCCCTTGAGGCGCTTGCGGTTGAAACGGATGTACCAATTCGTGGTGTTTTCAATCAGCTCCAACAACCGAGGCACGACGGTATACAGACGGTAGCCAGCCATCTCCTGGTTGACAAAAATGAGCAGGCTCTGGCAGCTGGCCAGGATCCAGCGGTCCATAACATTGGTGTTGGTTTCCTCGGCTTTCGGGTCGAAGACGTATTCGATGTTGGAGGACTTTTTCAGAAGTGCAACCTGGCCCTCGAAGAACTTGAAGCTGTTCCACAATGGCAGAAGAACCTTGCCGACAATTTCCTTGACACCCGACTCCTTGAAGCGCAGGGGCTCGGCTCGAACCACGGGCGAGTTGATCAGGTAAAGACGAAGAGCATCCGAACCATATCGTTCCATGACCAGGCCGGGGTCCGGGTAGTTCTTCAAACGCTTCGACATCTTCTTGCCGTCCTCTGCCAGAACAATTCCGTTCACCACACAGTTCTTAAATGGCAGCTTACCAAACAGATGGGTGCCGAGAACGGTCATAGTGTAGAACCAGCCACGAGTCTGATCCAAGCCCTCTGCAATAAAGTCACCGGGGAAGCTCTTCTCGAAATGCTCCTTGTTCTCGAAAGGGTAATGCTGAGAAGCATAGGGCATGCTCCCCGACTCGAACCAGCAATCGAACACCTCGCTCACACGACGGAGAACACCCTTGCCCTGTTTGCTTGGGATGGTGATATTGTCCACCTTGTCACGGTGGAGATCCGTCAGCTCGCCTTCATAACCACTCAGTTCCTTCAGCTCTGCGGCACTTCCAATAGCGACAACCTCTTGGAAGTCATCACTGACCCACAAGGGAAGTGGCGTACCCCAGAAACGGTTCCGGGAAATGTTCCAGTCATGGGCATTGCGAATCCAGCTGGAGAATCTCCGGTCCTTGACGAAAGAGGGAACCCAGTGGGACTCCTCAATACCTTGAAGCATGGTCGGAATGATGGGGCGAATCTTCACAAACCATGAGGGCACAGCGCGGTAGATCAGAGGTGTATCCGATCGCCAACAGAAGGGGTAACTGTGAGTAATCTGGCTATCTACGAGAACGCGGCCGGCAGCCTTGAGGTGCTTGATAATGGCCTTGTCAGCAGCCTTGACGTGCTGTCCAACAAAGTCCGGGACTTCGGCCGTGAAGCGGCCCTGCTCGTCGACGGGGTTGGGCGGATGACGAGTCTCATTGATAACACCGTGGTCCATAGCGACCTGGTAGTCGTCCTCACCGAATGCAGGCGCCTGGTGGACAATACCCACACCATCTTCCGCGGTGACATATTCACCGTTCAGCAAACGGAAGCCAGTGTCTTTGAACTCCTCGTAGAAATAATCGAAGAGAGGTTCGTACTTCCAACCCAGCATGTCGGAACCCTTGAGGCGGTCGACGATCTTGAATTTGGCCTTCTTCGGGTCCTTATAGATGGTTCGAAGTAGAGTCTCGAGCAGAATGTAGTGTTTCTTCGTCGCCTCGTCGTAGATCTTCACATACTCGAAGTTGGGATGGGCGCAAAGACCGGTATGGGAGGGGAGCGTCCATGGGGTAGTAGTCCAGGCCAAGAAGCAGGTGTCCGGGTCATCCAGCAGCGGGAATGTCACCACTACCGCAGGGTCCTGCACGTCCTTGTAGTTCTGCTGGGATTCGAAGTTACTCAGCGGAGTGTTGAGTGCCGTCGAGTACGGCATGACCCGGTGGCCCCGATAAACGAGACCCTTGTCGAACAACTGCTTGAACACCCACCACACGGATTCCATGAACGAAAAGTTCATAGTCTGTTCATGAATCCCCCAATTAGCCCGGTATAACCCAAACGACTGAGAGAGAACTCACCTTGTAGTCATTGTCGAAATCAATCCAACGACCCAATCGCTCAATGGTCTGGCGCCATTCCGTGGCAAACCGCATGACAATCGCCCTGCACTCCTCATTGTACTTCTCAATGCCGATTTTCTGGACGGCGTCCAGACCGGACATACCGAGCTTCTTATCGATCTCATACTCGATGGGCACACCATGGGTATCCCAGCCGAAGCGCCGTTCAACATAGTGGCCCTTCATGGCCCAATACCGAGGAATAATATCCTTGATCGTGGAGGCCAACAGGTGGCCGTAGTGCGGCAGACCGGTTGCGAAAGGCGGGCCATCGTAGAAAGTGTAGGGTTCGCGGCCGTGGGACAGCTCGACCTGGCGTTGAAAGGCATTGATCTCCTTCCACCGCTTGAGGACGAGCTCCTCCTCAGCAGGCAAATCGATGGACATGGTGAGAGTGCGGGTGTGCAGGAGTCCGAGGGGTCGCGGGGCTCTTCAATAAAATGTGCCCGGGTGACTCATCATCCATGATTTTGTGCGAGCGCCCTATGGCCACCGCCTGCCATTCCGGGTTATATACAGAACTATACGACGAAGTTGCAAGAGATGGTCATTGGACAAGTGAGGTATATACTATTCACACTATTCCTCATCCTCCTCTTCGTTCTCATCATCCTCCTCATCCTCATCCTCGGACACTTCTTCGCCAAGTTCCTTGAGGCGTTTCTAGCGACAAGTTAGTATGTAGTTTCGAAAGAGGGAAAGAATGAAAAACGCACCTTCTCCTCGTTCCTCTTGGTCTCCAAGTCGCCAAATACAATCAAGAGGTCCTCCAATTCCGTCTGAGCGGTCTGCCGTGCCTCTTCCTTCTCCTTCGCCTCGGTCTGGGCTTTTTCAAGCTGGGTCTGCATGGCTTTAAGAGACTCGGACGCGGTCCGGCCTCGTGACTCGGCCTCCTTCGCCTTCGCTTCAGCTTCCTTGGCTCGTGTTTCCAGGGCAGAAATCTTGCTCGAAAAATCATCGTTGGCGGATTCGAGGGCCTTGCTCGATTTGTCCCGGGCTTTGTCAAGATCTGACCGCAGATTTTCAATAGTGGTCTTGAGCTCAGTAACCTCGGCATCATTCTCTATCTTGGCTGCGGCAAGGTTCGACTCAATATCCGCCTTATGCTGCTCCTTGGTCGAGGCAAGGGTCGATTCCAAGCTTTGGACCTTCTGCTTGAGATCCGCAATTTGACCGCCGTAGGCCTCCTTGGATTGGCTCGCACCAGACTCCAGTTCCTGGATGGTACGTTGCAAACTAGCAACTTCACTAGCATGTTGTTCCCGAATTGTCGAGAGTTTTTCCTCTAGCCCCCGGATGGCTTTTTGCAAGCCAGCAACTTCATGCTCGTGATGTTCTCTCACTCGGTTGCTCTTCATCTCGTATTCAGCCGATGCCTCTTTGAGCTGGTTATCAATGGCACGAAGCTGTTCGCCGTGTTGCTTGAGCAGTTCATTTTTTGCAACTTTGTGCTGGTCGTCTAGCTTCCGTAGCTCCTGCTCATGGTTCTGTTGGAGTGATCCGTTGATCTGTTGGATCTTAGACAACTCGACAGAGCCGGATTCTTTTGTCCTTCGGTGATCCAACTGTTCTTGGTCGAGCTTCCGCTGGATAGTCACAAAATCAGACTCTAATTTCTGGATGGTTTGGTTGCGATCTTCGAGTTCCGCGCGTAGAGAATCAACGAGCTCGCGTGAGACGCCCTTCTCAACGCCGTTTGCGACAATCGAGATCTCGAAGCCAGGTTCTCGATCAATGGCTCGAATTAGCCGACTAAAGTTGTCTTTGAGGAATTCCACGAAGGAACGGTCAAAGAACACCTCCGGCAGGCCGCCCTCAGGGGGCGCAGCTGCCGTTTGTGGCAAGACCTCAAAGTCGCGGACCAAGGGGTTCTCCCGTAACTTGGTGATCTTGTCAATATATTGCTCTCGTCCCAGTTGTTCAACCAGCAGCTTGTGCAGCGTCGCTCGGGGAATGGGGGAGTCTTTGGTAGAAAATTCATAGATAACACCCAACAGAACCGTGCAAAGACCCGGCACCAACTTGCTGGGGGTCCGTTGGTGTTTAATCTCCTGCAAGAGCGTCTGAATGGTGCTGCCCTCTCCGAGAAGATCATTCACCACATCCGGGTCTTCGAAAAGCCATCCGGAGAGCAACATTAAGTAACCGAGAGATATCCGTTCATCATCGCCACGCTGCATACCCGTGATCAAATTCCCCACCACGAGTTGAACGCTGGTAACCACCTCTTCACCTTTCTCAGCATTGCCTTCGGTGACTTTCATGGCTGTTGCCTTTGCCTCGGTGTTGTCAAAAAGCAAATGGAACATCAACACACAAGCCATCCATACTTGATACGGATCTGCATTTCCTCGGGATTCCGGCGCAGTAAGCAGAACTGACAGGATATTCGGAATCTGGTCCTGTCCGCTGACATGGCCTTCGATCGCTCTCCGGAGCACATGCATGCGGATCCCAGGGTGGTTTGCAAAGAAAGCCTTCATGCATTCACAAGCCGCGAGGCGCGCATCCAAAAGAGAATTTGGGGCCGGTTGAAGGCTCAACTTTAAGAAGGCCTCGATGACATTGATTCGTTGTGGTTCTTTCGGACTTCCATTTACCGTCTTCTCGGTCGTTGAAGCGGACCCCCAGAGAATTTCGATGTCTCCAAACTTTTCTTGCAAGGGTGAGTTTCCACGGATGAGATCAGCGCAAGTTTCCAAGGCCTTGGATGTCACGCCAACGCTGAACTTCTGCCCAAAAGCGATGCTGAGAACCTGCTCCGTCACACCGTTTTGCCAAAATGCCGTCTGGTTGATGGGTGTGCTCATACCGCCACGAATCAAGAACAGCTGGATGATCGCCAGGAGACCCCAGACATTCTTGTCTCGATGGACAAGCGTCCATTGCGGGGGCGGGGGCTCCTCTCCCGCTGGTTCTTGCTGACATTCGGCCAGGAGGGCGGTCACTTTCTTCACGCAGCCTGTCTCACGGAAGAATGACTGGTTGGAGACATTGAACCGAAGCAGGTTGGCCCACAGGGTTAGGCAGTCCTCGACCACCTCAGTTCCGTTGGTCAGGGAGCCCTCTGCTTCAATAAGGGCGAATATGATTTCGAAAGCATTCTCAAAGGCCACCAGTTTCTGTAGCTCTTGGGAAGCGGGTGTCAGGGCTATGAGCAACACCAGAGCCTCTGCAAATCAAACAGCATTGTGAGCTTCATTTCTTCCTAGGATACTCAGCATTACGTACCATTGCGAACCGGCTCTCGAGCATCCGTCAGCACGTTGACGAGTCTGGAAATCCCCAATGGCGCAGTGAAAATGCACTCCTGTGTTCGTTCGGGTCGTGCGCTAGAGATGTGGGACATCAATTGCAAGGAATAGAGCCGGGAGTAGAATTCGCGGGCTTCAAGAAGGTCGAGCAGAGTGGTAATATTGTCTTGTCGCTTTCCTATCGTGAGCATGGAGTGTTTGAATGGCCATGGCCGAGGGTGCGTACCTGGGTGAATTCATCGGCCAACCAGAGGGCGATCTCGTCCGATGCTTCGGGCTGGAGCCAGTTCAAGTCAGCATTTCAGCATGGCAGGACGAAGAGGCAAGCACCCACGCTGGTCTCGTCGGGGGAGAACAGCATCAATAGGGTCTCCAGGACCACCTTGATGGTGTCCACATCCTCCTGGTCGTTGCGCAAGCTGCTGATCAGCGAGCGCAGGCCCCCCGATGCGACCGAAGCTGGGTAGATTTTAGCAAAGCTCCGCAGGCCCTGGATGGCCGCGCGACGGTCCTCCAGGAGGGTGGCACTCTGCAGGCGACTGCTCAGGACATCGATGGTATCGGTGGCCGTCTGCTTGGCCGGAGCTTGCGACTCGAGGATTCGAAACATGTCGGAAGCTCAATTGTCATGGTCACCGCCCGTTGGGGGCACCGAGGAGAGTGTTGATACTTGGTAGAGTAGTACTCGGAGGGTAGAACAGCTGTTTGTTGCCCACAGGGGGGCTAAACCGTTCTTGGCCGGAGCCCGACCTGCCGATCGCGACCGCCCGGAAACAGAAGGAAACTGACTTTTGCTCCAACTCAGCATGCGACAGGCTGCACCCATCGCCGAATAATCCACCAACTTTGACACTCCGCTGAGTGTCGCATCGCCATCATGGGTGTCCCCGCGCTCTTTAGATGGCTCTCCAACAAGTATCCCAAGATTATCTCTCCAGTGATCGAGGAGCAGGCCCAACAAGTCGATGGGGAGGAGATCCCCATCGATATCACGGGCCCCAACCCCAATGGCGAGGAGATGGACAACCTGTATCTGGACATGAACGGCATCGTCCACCCATGTACTCACCCGGAGGGCAAGCCGCCACCATCCAACGAGCAGGAGATGATGCTCGAGATCTTCAAGTACACGGATCGGGTCGTGAACATGGTCCGTCCCCGGAAGCTGCTCATGATCGCGATTGGTATGTTTCCTTTTTGACTTACTAATGACTGTCGCTGACCTTGGATTCTACGTGCAGATGGTGTCGCTCCGAGAGCCAAGATGAACCAGCAGCGTGCTCGTCGATTCCGCTCCGCGCAAGAGGCGCAAGAAAACGACGACAAGAAGGAGGAGCTGCAGAAGATGATCGCGAAGCAGAACGCGAAAAAGGGCGTTGATACCGGCATCCAGGAAGAAGTTGTCCAGAAGACCTGGGACAGCAACGTCATCACCCCCGGAACCCCCTTCATGGATATCCTCGCTGCATCGCTGCGGTACTGGATTGCCTACAAGCTCAACACGGACCCCGGGTGGGAGAAAATGAAAATCATCATCTCCGACGCGACTGTCCCTGGAGAAGGAGAGCACAAGATCATGGAATTCATCCGATCTCAACGGGCGTCGCCCGAGCATGACCCGAACACGCGCCATGTCATCTACGGTTTGGTACGTCTCCCGTAAATGTATATTTGTGGAAAGTGCTAACACGAAATCTATTAGGATGCCGATTTGATCATGCTGGGCCTGGGGACCCATGAGCCTCACTTCCGAGTCCTGCGCGAGGATGTGTTCTTCCAGGAATCAAAACCTCGGGCGTGTAAACTGTGCGGGCAACCGGGTCACAAAGCCGAGGAGTGTACAGGTCGTGCAAAAGAAAAGAGTGGGGAATTTGATGAGAAGCAACATGCGGCTCCTCTTAAGCCGTTCATTTGGCTTCATGTCTCGGTATTGAGAGAATACCTGGCCGTCGAACTGCATGTTCCCAACCAGCCATTCCCGTTTGACCTCGAAAGAGCGTTGGATGACTGGGTCTTCATGTGTTTCTTCGTTGGTAACGATTTTCTTCCTCACTTGCCTTCCTTAGATATTCGTGAGAATGGTATTGATACCCTGATTGCCCTGTGGCGCGATAACATCCCCGTCATGGGAGGTTATCTGACCCAGGATGGGCATGTCGACCTGAAAAGGGCTCAGTTAATCCTGCAGGGGTTGGCCAAACAAGAGGACGCGATCTTCCGGCGTCGTAGGCAGGCGGAGGAGAGAAGAGCAGCCAATGAAAAGAGACGGAAGCAACAAGATCAAGACCGGAATGAGGAACGCGCCAGAAAGCGAAGACGCAGTTCCCCGGCCTACGACTCGCCTACACATAACCGACCTCGTGGCGGTGATAACCCCGCGCCTCCGGCTGGGCTCGAGTTGATCACCCCCGGTCGTGGAAACCTCGCACGAGAAACCAGAGAACTAACGCACAGCATGGTTGTCAACCGCGGAGCTGTGTACCGTGCCAACATGGAGAACAAGAGCGCAGCCGCTGTGTTGAAGGACAAGCTTCTGAAGGGCTCGGCGAACGGGACGGCTGCCGAAACCACCCCGTCCGCTGCACCAACTGAAGAACCCTCAAACAACGGCGAAGAGCCGACTTCACCATCGGTACTTGGCAAGAGAAAGGCCGATGAGCCTGAGGATCAGGAAGCTGAGGCTGGAACTCCGGGCAGAGACACCCCTATTGTGACAAACGATAACAACAACAACAACAAGCCTCCAGGAGATGACCTTCCAGAGGATACTGTCAAGCTCTGGGAGCCCGGATATGCCGATCGATACTATGAGCAAAAGTTTGGTGTGGACCCCGAGGACCATGAATTCCGCCACAAAGTTGCACGAGCCTATGCCGAAGGTCTTGCTTGGGTCCTGCTGTATTATTTCCAGGGGTGTCCCTCGTGGACGTGGTACTATCCGTACCACTACGCGCCGTTTGCTGCAGACTTTGTGGATATTGCGGACATGGACCTCAACTTCGACAAGGGCAAACCGTTCCGGCCCTTTGAGCAGTTGATGGGAGTCCTGCCAGCGTCATCCAACCACGCACTGCCTCCCGTTTTCCATCCCCTGATGAGTGATCCCAAGAGTGAGATCATCGATTTCTATCCGGAAGATTTCCCTGTGGATCTGAATGGCAAAAAGTTCGCCTGGCAGGGTGTGGTTTTGCTGCCTTTTATCGACGAGAAGCGTCTGTTGACTGCCATGGAGAAGGTGTACCCTCTTCTTACGGAAGACGAGACGAGCCGCAACACCCACGGGCAAGAAGTGCTTCTCATCTCTGATCGGCATCCGCTCTACCAGGATCTTGTTGCCAACTTCTATTCCAAGAAGCCCGGCCCCGCGAAGTACAAGCTGAATATGCGCGTGAGCGATGGTCTGGGTGGTATCGTTGAGCGCAGTGATACCTACATTCCTCATAGTTCGTTAACGTCTCCATTGGAGGATTACGGTATGCCTGGTGTGGACGAAGATCGCTCCCTAACGTGAGTTAGCCCATTGTTTTTTTTTTTTTTTTAATTAAACAATCGATCAATGCTAACCTTACTCCCAGTGTTCACTACGCGATTCCCAAGTCCACTCACGTCCACAAATCCATGCTTCTCCGTGGCGTGAAGTTCGCAACCCCGATGCTGAATTCTGTCGACATTCGGGCTACGAAAGGCCGGGCTCAGCACACCGGCCGATCTCATGGCGGTGCTCCGCTGGGAGGAGGACGAGGCCGGGGCGGCCAATTCAACTATGCTCCGGACCGCTCGGATCGCCCAAATCCATTTGCCGCCCATTTAGACCCCAATTTCGTCCCCGGCGCACCACCTGGTGGTCCTCCGGGATGGGTTCCTCCCGTCCCCGGTAGCGGTGGCTACTCTCGTGGCCCGCCTGGACCTCCACGCGGAGGGATGCAGCAGGGCTACCCGCCTCACGGTCAGCCGGGATACGGCCCACCTCCCCCGTATAACAACGGGTACGGCTCCCAAGGGCATCGGGGCGGAGGCGGAGGAGGTTATCGTGGGGGCAATTACCGCGGCCAGGGACGTGGCAACCACTCTTCCCGAGGAGGCTATGGGCGGTATTAAACCATTCATTGTGTGACTACTTCTTCTACGACCGCTGCTATTAGTATATCTTGGCATGTATGGGGAGGGACCCAGGATGGGACCGGCGTTTATCTCTAGTCAGCTGTTCAATCTAGGCTAAAATTGTTGGAATGTCAAAAGATATCTCCGCTGCATCTCTCATTATACCCTAATAGTCACTCTCTTCAGAAATCTACCATACCCGATCTGGTCATCGGTGGGGTGGCCTGCCAGGCGGTGAGTCCCAACTGCCGCGAGATCGGAGGGGAAAATCGAGCGAGAGTCAGACTCATACACTGCTTCTCGTCAGCTGCAACGGAGAGGCACGGGACTGCTGAAGTGCGATCAACTTGCAGGTGGGTGCAATTCCGTTCCTAATCAACCTCTCCCACTGTCACTATTTGCAATAGTCGGCGATCCTTGCGTCGCCGGCGTTGCTGTGGGGAGGAAACGGCCCTGTTGAGTCACTCCAGGGCAAAGAAAACACCTCCAATATATGCAAGAGTTATACTGAGACAATTATAGCAGAATGAATTGAGCAAGACCCGACCGCTGACGATCATCCACTCACTCTCGCGCTCTCTCTTTCCTCGCTCCGATTCTCGCATCCTCTCCCCCGCCATCATGTCCGAACCTACCAAGATCAGCATCTTGGGTCGGGAGAGCATTGTCGCTGACTTCGGCCTGTGGCGCAACTATGTCGCCAAGGATCTGGTCAGCAACTTACCTTCGACTACCTACGTCCTCATCACCGACACCAATCTCGGGTCAATCTATACGCCCGGTTTCCTGAAGGCCTTCGACACCGCCGCCGCCTCCATCTCTCCTGCCCCGCGGCTCCTAGTCTACAATGCCCCGCCAGGCGAAAGCTCCAAGTCCCGCCAGACCAAAGGCGATATCGAAGACTGGATGCTGAGTCAGTCGCCACCATGCGGCAGAGACACAGTGGTCATTGCATTGGGCGGCGGGGTGATTGGTGACCTGACAGGATTCGTTGCGGCGACTTACATGCGCGGCGTCCGCGTCGTACAGGTCCCTACAACTTTGCTTGCCATGGTTGACTCGTCCATTGGGGGAAAGACAGCCATTGACACACCGTTGGGCAAAAACCTCATCGGTGCCATCTGGCAACCCTCGCGGATCTACATTGACCTCGAGTTCCTCGAGACTCTCCCCGTGCGCGAATTCATTAACGGTATGGCCGAGGTGATTAAGACGGCAGCCATCTCCAGCGAAGAAGAATTCACAGCCTTGGAAGACAATGCGGATACCATTCTCGGTGCCGTGCGCAAGGAAGTCACGCCGGGTCAAGGCCGATTCGACGGAATCCGGGATATCCTGAAAGCAAGAATTTTGGCTTCTGCCCGCCATAAGGCCTATGTCGTGTCAGCAGACGAGCGGGAGGGTGGTCTCCGCAATTTGCTGAACTGGGGTCACTCCATTGGTCATGCCATTGAGGCTATTCTGACACCTCAAATCCTCCACGGAGAGTGCGTTGCCATCGGTATGGTCAAGGAAGCCGAGCTCGCACGGCACCTAGGTATATTGAAGGGTGTTGCCGTGGCTCGCGTAGTCAAGTGCATTTCGGCCTACGGACTTCCCACTTCATTGAAAGATGCTCGCGTCCGGAGATTGACGGCAGGCAAACATTGTTCTGTGGATCAGCAGCTGTTCAACATGGCGCTGGACAAGAAGAACGAGGGACCCAAGAAGAAGGTTGTTCTATTGGCGGCCATCGGGCGCACCTACGAGCCCAAGGCTAGTGTGGTGTCCAACGAAGACATCGGAGTGGTCCTCGCTCCGAGCGTTGAGGTTCACCCTGGCGTCCCTCAGACTCTTAATGTGACTTGCGCACCGCCCGGATCGAAGAGTATTTCGAACCGAGCTCTTGTACTTGCTGCGCTTGGCTCTGGTACTTGCCGCGTCAAGAATCTGCTCCACTCCGATGACACCGAAGTGATGTTGAATGCCCTAGAGAAGCTGGGAGCTGCGACTTTCTCCTGGGAGGAGGAAGGTGAGGTGCTCGTGGTGAACGGCAAGGGAGGGAAAATCACCGCTAGCCCATCATCCCTATACCTGGGCAATGCCGGAACTGCCTCTCGCTTCCTGACTACTGTGGCAACCCTCGCCAGCCCGAGCAGTGTCGATTTCAGCATTCTCACCGGCAATAACCGGATGAAGCAACGGCCGATTGGTGATCTCGTCGACGCTCTGACTGTCAACGGTGCCAGCGTTGAATACATGGAGAGCCAGGGCAGCCTCCCTCTCAAGATTGCTGCCTCTGGTGGTTTCGCCGGTGGCAAGATCAACCTGGCCGCGAAGGTCTCTTCTCAATACGTGTCGTCTCTGCTCATGTGTGCTCCGTATGCCAAAGAGCCGGTGACTCTGAAGTTGGTCGGTGGCAAGCCGATCTCCCAGCCTTACATCGATATGACCACGGCAATGATGAGGTCCTTCGGTATTGACGTGCAAAAGTCCACGACCGAGGAGCACACTTATCACATCCCCCGGGGTAACTACGTGAACCCTGCTGAGTATGTCGTTGAGAGTGATGCAAGCTCTGCTACTTACCCATTGGCTATTGCGGCTGTCACCGGCACTGCCTGCACCGTCCCGAATATTGGCTCCAAGTCGCTGCAAGGTGATGCTCGTTTTGCAGTGGAAGTCCTGAAGCCCATGGGCTGCGACGTCAAGCAGACAGATACCTCCACCACGGTCATTGGACCCGCCAATGGAGTCCTGAAGCCGCTTCCCAACGTGGACATGGAGCCAATGACGGATGCCTTCCTTACGGCGTCTGTTCTCGCTGCCGTAGCTCAAGGCGAGGGCTCGAAGCACACAACACGCATTTATGGAATCGCCAATCAGCGCGTCAAGGAGTGCAACCGTATCCAAGCCATGAAGGATGAGCTGGCCAAGTATGGTGTGGTCTGTCGGGAGTTCGATGACGGCTTGGAGATTGATGGAATTGATCGCTCTACGCTGCGCCAGCCTGCCGGTGGTGTTTTCTGCTACGATGATCACCGGGTTGCCTTCAGCTTCAGCGTGCTGTCTCTTGTGGCACCTCGCTCTACGCTCATTCTTGAGAAGGAATGCGTGGGTAAGACATGGCCCGGCTGGTGGGATACCTTGAAGCAACTCTTTGGTGTGAAGCTTGATGGCAAGGAACTGAAGGAAGGTGAATTGGCTGTCTCTACTGAAGCGGAGAGGGCTAGCGCCTCGGTCTTTATTATCGGAATGCGTGGCGCAGGAAAGACGACCACTGGACACTGGGTCTCCAAGGCTCTGAACCGCCCGTTTGTCGACTTAGACATGGAGCTTGAGAATTCCGAAGGAATCAGCATTCCGGACATTATCAAGCATCGCGGATGGCAGAGTTTCAGAGATACAGAACTGGCCATACTTCAGCGAACGATGAAAGACCGTCCGACCGGCTACGTCTTCGCTTGCGGTGGCGGTATTGTCGAGAGTCCCGAAGCGCGGAAGCTACTCCGCGACTACCACAAGAACAAGGGCAATGTTCTGCTCATCATGCGCGACATCGAGCAGGTGATGGATTTCCTACAAGTAGACAAGACCCGTCCGGCCTACGTGGAAGATATGATGGGAGTGTGGCTGCGCCGGAAGCCGTGGTTCCAGGAGTGCAGCAATATTCAGTATTATAGCCAGCACTCCAGCTCTACGGAGCTTCAACTCGCTTCTGAAGACTTTGCGCGCTTCTTGAAGGTGGTGACTGGCCAGGTGGACAATCTCAGCCTCATCAAGAAGAAGAAGCACTCGTTCTTCGTCTCCCTGACTCTTCCTGACCTGCGTCCATGCAGTGAAATTCTAAGCCAGGCTTGTGTCGGTTCTGATGCTGTGGAGCTGCGGGTTGACCTGTTGAAGGACCCCAAGTCCGACGGTGATATCCCCTCTGTGGACTATGTCGCCGAGCAAATGTCGTTCCTCCGCCGACGTGTCTCGCTTCCCCTGATCTTCACTATCCGAACAAAGAGCCAAGGTGGTCGTTTCCCTGATGACGCCCACGAGGCCGCGATGCAGCTCTACAAGCTGGCTTTCCGGTCAGGCTGCGAGTTCGTGGATCTCGAGATTGCATTCCCCGACGAGTTGCTCCGTACTGTTACGGAGATGAAGGGCTACTCAAAGATCATTGCATCCCACCACGACCCCGAGGCAACCCTCTCATGGGCCAACATGTCGTGGATGCAGTTTTACAACCGCGCCCTCGAGTATGGCGACATTATCAAGCTGGTCGGCGTTGCCAAGTGCCTGGACGACAACAATGCTTTGCGGAATTTCAAGACCTGGGCAGAAGGTGCACACGACGTGCCGCTGATCGCCATCAACATGGGCGACAAGGGTCAGCTTAGCCGGATCCTGAACGGATTCATGACTCCCGTCTCCCACCCGAGCCTTCCATTCAAGGCAGCGCCCGGTCAACTGTCAGCAACGGAGATTCGCAAGGGTCTGTCGCTGATGGGTGAAATCAAGGCCAAGAAGTTCGCCATCTTCGGCTCCCCCGTTTCAGAGTCGCGATCACCGCCCCTTCACAACACCCTCTTCCGCGAGATGGGTCTTCCTCATGAGTACTCTCGTTTGGAGACCACGAATGTCGAAGACGTGAAAGACTTCATTCACGCCGCCGACTTCGGTGGTGCCTCGGTGACCATCCCCCTGAAGCTGGACATCATGCCTCTGCTGGACGAAGTAGCCCAGGAAGCCGAGATCATCGGTGCCGTCAACACCATCGTCCCTGTCGCGAACGGCGACAAGCCCCAGCGTCTGGTCGGCTACAACACTGACTGGCAAGGCATGATCCAATGTCTGCGCAACGCAGGTATCTACGGCTCAGCGGGCAAGGAAAGTGCCGTGGTCGTCGGCGGCGGCGGCACAGCCCGCGCCGCCATCTACTCCCTGCACCACATGGGCTTCTCGCCCATCTACGTGGTCGGCCGCACCGCCAGCAAACTCGAAGGAATGGTCTCCACCTTCCCGACAAACTACAACATCCGCGTCGTCGACCACCACTCCCAGATCGAACTCGTTCCTCACGTCGCCATTGGCACTATCCCCGCGGATCGGCCGATCGACCCCTCAATGCGCGAGACGCTGTGCCATATGTTCGAGCGTGCCCAGGAGGTCGATGGGACCACAATCGGCAAGTCAGTCGACTCCAAGTCGCCCCGTGTCCTATTGGAGATGGCCTACAAGCCCTCAGTCACGGCTCTGATGCAGCTGGCTTCCGATGCGGGCTGGTACACCATTCCTGGTCTGGAGGTTCTGGTCGGGCAGGGCTTTTACCAGTCCATCCACTGGACCGGCATCACCCCTCTGTACAATGTAGCCAGGGTGCGTATCTTTACCTTACTTTTCTTTTTCACGGTCTGGCTATTCATATCACTAACCATTTTCTATTAGGATGCTGTCATGGGCACTACCACCGCGTCCACATAACTTGATCTACGTTCTTTCTGCTGCAATTGATATAAACTGCCTCCCGTTAGTGGAATACTAGAGCACATGTGTAGTTTAACCTGATATACAAGAAAAGTGATGGATTTCTTTTGGTCTGTTTCGGCTTTGCTCAATATCCTGATATTCTCGTTTCCATATATTCTTGATAAATAGCATTGACCTTTTCCTCCCTGCTTACTCAAACAACTGCTTTGGTTGACTATTTAGCCTTCTCCCCCTGCCGCTCAGAGATGGTCAACCAGACATCCCGCCAGTATCCAACGCCCCCCTTAATCATGAACTGTGCCTTGGGCTTATCCTTCACCTCTGGTTTATACCGGCGGAAGAACTAAAGAATATGAGATACGATCTGACTCCGACAATTCAAAGAAACTCACCTGCAGTGGACCCTTGAACAGCTCCATCATCGCAATATCACGGCCCAAACACACGCGAGACCCATACCCGAAAGCAAAGTTATACTTGTTGTACAGCTTCGCGTTCTCGGGATCGAGCCAGCGCTCGGGCTTGAACTCTTCCGCGTCGGCACCATACAGCGCCGGATCGCGGTGCACAATATACGGATTGCAAGAAATCTCAGTACCAGGCGGAGCGAACTTGCCGTACAACTCCAACCCAGGCTCAGGGACGACGCGCGGGAAGATGTTCGGGGCAGACGGGCACAGACGCATGGTCTCTTTGACGCAACCGACATAATAAGGCAGATGCTGCTGCACTTCGTCGTACTGGGGCATGTCGGAGAGATGTCCAGCCGCAACGGCGGCATCAATCTCGGTCATCATGCGCTCGTAGGCACTGGGATTGGCCATCAGGAACTGGATCAGGGCCTGGAATGCCGTTCCCGTGGTGTCGGCGCCGGCCAGCAGCACCAGCAACACCTCCGCGCGGATATACTCCAGGTCCAGCGGCTTGCCGTCGTCGGTGCGCGCTTCCAGGAACGTCTGCAGCAAGTCGATACGCCCGATCTCCTTCTTTTTTTCCAGGGCTTCGAGACGTTCGCCGATCAACCGGTCACGGAAGCGCATCAACACGCCGATGCCCGAGTCGTCTTCTGGTTTTGCGACTAGGTACTTCTTCATGAAAGTCGTCTTCATCCACGACGTGAATGGGTGCAGGCGCGACAGCAGCCCGAATGCTGGGAGTCCGTCGTGAAATCCCTGGATCAGTCCGCCAATATCCTCTCCTTTGTCGATGAAGCCGAAAGGAGCCCCGAATCCGATTTCACTGATGATGTCGTACGCCATGTACCTAACTCAGTTGTCAACACCTTGTTTCCATCACAAATCTAGGATACCTACACTGCCCACCAGGCAAAATCAAATGCCTTTCCAGACTGAGCAAAGTTCTCATCCAGCTTGTTGCTCCATTGTTGGATCCGTGCGTCCACCATGGGTTCCATCTTCTTGATGTTGCTAAAGCTATACTGCATACGACTGTCAGGATTTGTGACATGCACAGACTAGGGGTTTACATACCGGTCCAGCGATATGCTTCCGAAACACAGCATGAGTCTTATGCGACCTCATATTGAACAGACTCTCCGTCTCGCCAAAGCTGCCCGTGATGTAATGTGCGGTCTTGTCTGCATTGCGGTGGTATACCTCTGGCAGCTTGGTGTAGTCGCTAACTACCAGCAACGTTGGGGTAATTCGAATGACAGGGCCTGGGCAAATGAGTAGGATGTCAGCTTTAGTGTTCTCTCTAATCCCGTTCATAATTACCATATTTCTTATGAAGCGCATAGACAGTGGGGAGTTCTGTCTCTCGCATGTTATGCCATGCAATCCAGAGTCGAGTCACAGAGCCCCAGAAAGGACCGGGGAAGACGGCGAGTGGGTGAAAGAAGCGATAGTAGATAATCTGGTAGACAAATCGCAGGGCGATATAGCCCAGAAGACCTAAAAGAGCATTGGTCACTGTCAACAGGGACAGTAGATTGCCTGCCAGACCCATGATGCCAGTTTGGGGGCACAGTCACCGAGGACGAGGATAGGGAGAGGATGGAAACGAAGAATTCCCCCGAAGTAAATAATATTAAGCAGGGTACACAACCCGCTCAGTCTGTCGTAAGGGACCAAAAACAGTTAAGCCAGCATGTCCATCATCCATGCGGAGCTACTACTAGTTACTGTACTATAGTAGCATCTCCTATACTCCCACTCACTGCGGACCTCGTATGTCCTAATTTTAACCAGTCAAGTCGGCTCGGATGTAAGAATGGGCCTCTGCCGCCCATCAGCGGAGCTACTTGCCCACTCATTTTCCATCTGGGTGCTTCCTATTCGCAATGGAGGCATTCTGTCTGGCCTTGCCGAGCTCCAGTGGATATTGATCATCGCAAAATGAAAAAGGGAAGAGGGGCCATAGCCGCGACGACAGGTAGGCTAGAACGCCGTTGACAAGACTCTGCGACAGCGATCAGCACTGCAAAATATGGGTCCGCGGGAGGGGCCCATTCGTTGCCTCACCCAACGACAATAGTACGTTCCCGTCTTCGAGGAGAATCCGGAATGGCGCGTGTGTCAGTCAGGGCCAGGGTGGAGCCGGATGTCGCCCTAGTAGGTTCCCCACTTGATGGCATTGATCGAGTCTGACTGGATAATTATGGTGGGCCTTGACATCTCGGTGGCTTAACGGGGCTGATCTCTTCAATCCCAAACGGATGTCCAAAACATGGCAGGGGAACGTGTTTCTTTATTCATAGGCGAACGTGGAGAAGCGAACATGATCAAATTATCCCAACGAACGATTAATATATACTCCATGGCAGTTATAAGTGTTCTTGATCATAATCCCTGTGCGTCATTTGAAACACACACAACTGTCGTCTCTGTGGAGAGAAAGTTCTGCCAGGAGAGAATAGGTGTCTCCACCGACCATCCTTGCCGAGATACCGACACTCAAAACACGATCGTTGTTTGGTATGTTAACCTTGTTCCCTTCCAAGGTGACCTGCCCGGTCTAGTTAGTGCTTCTCGCTTCGGCAGGAGTTGGCGAAACCAGACAGGGATGGTTGCGCGACTGCGCCGTTTGACAGCATGCAGATCGCAACAACTACGCCGGGCGGACATGTGTCTGAAGCCGGAGGTTATCGATCCTCATTCCTGCAGGCGCCTAGAACCCGGTGGGACTTGGTGGTGGAGCTGGGCAAGAGATATCGATCTGCGCACCGTCCGGCTCACGAGTCCGAGGCGGTCACAGCCTAGACTCGAGTGTATGCTTGGCTACAAGCGATCAATGAAACCTCATTCAATTGCCTATTTCACTGCTGAGTGCGCGGCTCAGTGACAGTTCAAGCCATCCGAGCCGTGTGCGAGCGGGTCGAGCGTAGATCGTGGCGTTATTCGGACTCCGTTCTCTTGTTCGGCACATCGTCAACGGCGCTCAGAGATCGCTTCCGCCTCTTGAAACGGCCATCGATGAAGATCCGCCCTGCAGAGTCACACCATAAAAGTTTAACGCTCTTCCGTGACATAGCGTCTCCATAGCTGGTGATTGGCAGTCACCGTCCCTTGGTTCCATCTCACCCACGGAGAATAAAAATAACCTAGGAGATTGCTCGAAGATCGAGAGCGAGCCGGTTTTTCCCTTTGGTGGAAATATCCAGAGACCCACTTCTGTAGTATCTCTTTACGCAGTCAGTCCATTGGCATCTTTAGGGGGTATGCATAGTGCTTTTGTCTGGATGTGATGCATAAAATCTTTGAATTTGGAGGGTTGATCTAAACGGTGCCTCCAAACCAATCCAATCCCAGTTCTTGGTGGTGGAGAGCCTGCCAAAACACATCCCGGAACAAAAGCCCCTGTCAACAAGGATGTGGATGGGTCTGTCACAGTGGATACACACAAGTGCTCCGCACGGGGAGAGGGTCAACGGTCTCGGTTAACGGTCTCGCGGCAGAGGAGCAGATCAGACAAGGAAGAAGAAAAATTCTCCGCTGCTAGGTCTAGCGAGGCTAGTCCATGAGGAGACTAGCCAGGGAGTAGTGGCAGGTGGAAGACTCCGATCTAGAAGATCATCAACACTGGTTTCCGTCCGGTGTTTCTCGATCAGGATAGCTCTGAGTTAATCATTACTTTTTCCTTCCTGCAATGGTTGCGAGAACAGCAAAAGTGGACCTCGGGGTTGCTCGAGTCGGAGACCATGTCCTTGGTTGGATAAATGCGAGCTGGGGTACCACCGCGCTCTCTCGCCTTCTTCCCGTCTTGTCAAATTCTCCTGATGAGAGGGAGGTGAAGCTCGTCAAGTTCACTCGTTTTTCTTTTCTTTCCTCAATTCTTTTCTTATTTCATTCACAACCATGGCTGGCGACCACGGCTCTCAAGGCCCGACGGTCACAGGCGTCTGCGTCGCTTTCGCCGTGTTGACATTCCTTGTTTTGTCTCTGCGGCTCTTCTCACGCATTGTCGTGCTTGGGAAAATGGGCCTTGATGACTGTAAGTGGTTTCTTTGGTCATTCATAACAAGCAAGCTAATGCCAACTCGAACAGATTTGATCATTGGAGCATGTGTAAGCAGAGACAACATCCCAGCTCATCAAAGTCACTGACAAAAACAGCTCCTCTCTTGGGCATTTATTGCTGTTGTCATCGTTGGTATGTTTTAGGGTACTCGTGCGCCAAACGCTTTCGATTGCTGACCCCATTCTCTGCAGCCGTCCAGGATGGACTCGGACAACACTACAAATACGTGGATAAGAGCAAACTCGTCAACTACTCCTTCGCAGTCTGGCTGAGTTCAATGTTCTACCTGGCCTGCCTCGGGTTCGTGAAGACGTCGGTGCTATGTTTCTACACCCGACTCGGTGACCGGTTCCTCATGCGGATGTCCTACGTGATGATGGGCGTCATCACCGCCCAAGCTACGTCCTTTGTGCTCGTGGCTGCCTTCCAGTGCAACCCAATCAGTATGGCCTGGACGGGCACCGGACCGGGCAAGTGCGTCAACATCAACGTGTTCTATCTCTGCAACGCAGCGCTGAACATCTTCACGGACCTCTTGACGTACACTTTGCCCATTCGCGTTATTCTGCGGCTCCAAATGCCGCAGAAGCAGAAGATTGCGCTGGGATTTATCCTGTGTCTCGGGCTTTTGTGAGTCCTTCCTTCTCTTCTAGTCAGGACATGTCATCTGACTCGTCAATAGTGCATGCGTCTCATCCATCATTCGCATTACTTATATCCCCGCCATGCTTGAATCCAGCGATCCCACCTACGCCATCGCGGGAGCCATGTACTGGTCCGTGATTGAAACGAACGTAGGCATCTTCGCGGCGTCCATCCCATCCTTCAAGGCCATTGCCTCGCGCTTCCTGCCCCGCTTCATTGGCGAATACAGCAGCGGCCGCAAGTACGGTCCTTGGTCTGGCAATACCGATGCGCGTCGCTACGGGTCTGGGTTCACTAAAGTCACTGACCCCAATGGTATCACTATGGGGACTATCAATGGACAGGATGATGCCGCCATGGGGACCCGGATCGGGGCCGGGATGGGCAGTAACTCGAGTGAGGAGCGCATTATTGTCCCGGATGGCAAGATCTTTACCCAGACGGAGATTGAGACCAATGTTGAGGTTAACAGTAACTATGGGAGACGGTAGTTATTTACACACATGTATGTAGTTCTCTCATTTCGGCAAAAGTGATTTGTTTCTGAGGATTATGGCCAATCTTAGTAAAATATGTCTATTCTACATGCACTATTATTGCGGTCAGTCAGGTTAAGCTCTCGTTAGTTCCGCCCCCCAGAGCCCTAACTCAACGACCTCCACGCTGCGCTCAGCCCTGATTCAGCACCAGCCACATCGTAACCAGCCCCACCACAGCATCATCGACCCACAGAGCATCACCAATTGCCATTCCGTTCGTCAGATGCAATACTGGCTTGGGGTCTAAGGAATTGCACATACGCTCGGAGTACGAACTAAACTTTCTGTAAACTTCACCGGTCGGTCCCACTTGGATACGAGATGACAGTCTGTATCTTTTTTTTTCTTTACATTTGATCGGCAGTCAGACGAAGAAGGATGATCCATCGCGCTTCTTTCCACCTGCCTGTTCGGGCGCTGACTGCTTCTTTCCGTTACATGGTGCTTCTAGAGAGCTCTTTAAAGAGTAAGTGCTGTGACCGGCACTTGAGAAGCGATCTGCTTTTGTTTATACCTTGAAAGGTACATTTTGCAAGCCTATCTATCTCCCTTCAATGGCTACACATGGTAACTAATAATAGCACATATTCCTACCACTACTCTACAGTATCCTTTGTAGTATTATGATCATCTCGTCCTGTCAGTTTAGCGCCAACTAATTGAATCCCCGAATCCCCCACTCGGTTATCTCCGATCTCAAACAAATGCTAGGTACCATCCATAATCCCGGAAGGTAGTATCTATCCCCGACCCCAACTCGCTAGATCAAATCATCAACAATCGAACCAAGGTAACCGCAAACAGCCCCCAGGGCAAGAAGACAATCCGCAGGGATATGAGAATGAGAACCAATTCGCGCAACACGAGGCAGATTTGAGGGGCCGACAATAATATTAATGATGAAGGGAAGGTATAACCAGCCCCCACGCGGAGAAGAAAATCCACAGGGGTATGAGAAGCCAATCCAACGTGCTAGTAGGCTGAGTAGAGGGTCCATCAGGTCAGATCCATCCCCCTGGGGGGGCCAAATTCTAACAGTGCAAGCATTTCGATCCTATGCAGCTCCTAAGCTTATGACTGCTTAAGGAACTGTGGATCCCCCTTCTTGAAACAACCCAGGGCGGCCCCAATAAACGAGGGACGTCGAACTCAGTCTTCCGCTTGTCCGTCTGATGCGACTTGATCTTCGGTCATCCCCGCTGGAGACGAGATAGACAGATGGACATGGGGTCGGTTGGGTCGGGTCGAAGGATGAGAAGCGTCGATGAAACATCACAAGGCTGACTGAAAGGACAGCGTGGCTCCAAGCTGTAAGATAAGCTATAGATTGAATTTTTTTTTTTGGTTTTCCTACGAAAGACGATAGTGATCAAGAAATGGTTTTCCATAGACAATAGTATACAGTCTACTTGCATCCTCCGTATCCAGATCCCAAGTCAGCCGCTATTATACAATTTCGCCCATAATGTACAACTTCCGTAGGTACACAACACCAACGACCCAATCCCAAAAATGCAAAAGCCCCAAAAATGAAAAATCGTAAAACGCGTCAGATCGTAGAGGATAATAGTACAAGTATGATGATCGTAACAGACATGAAAACACCAAGATCAAAAAGACAGCCCCATACGCACGAATACACATGCTCTTTTTTTAGTTCCGAAAGGGATATTCATCTCACACGTCAGGCCAGCAGGGGGATCGGAGCTTCAGAGGAATGAATATAGCCCACACCGCGTCAGTAAGGCATCACCATCAAATCGGCAAGGGCGATCGGCGCCGATCCCGCCCGAACGGGGAAAGTGCCATTACGTCATGATGAAGTATAAGGTTCGTCATGATGACCGACAGGACAATGATCGATCATTGTTTGTGCGCTTTGGCTGGCGCTATGGCTGAGTGGGTCGTCATAACCCTCCATTCGACGCAATCATTCAGTCTCGGCGACTCCTTCGCTGCTTGCCCGGCCAATCGATTTCCGGGTGCACCACCCGCATGTGCCGCGTCAGAGCATCGTTCCGCGAGAAGGTCTTCTCTTCCGTGCACAGATGGCAGCGCACCTTGAGCTTGCGGGCGTTGTGGATGGTGTCCTCGTGGCGCGTAAGATCGTAGGGTCGTGAAAAGACCGAGTTGCACGGCTTGCCCGTAGACGGATTCATCCGCTCGCATTTGTGAGGTCCCGCCTGCGAGTTGCGGAGCGACGCCGTATCCCGGCTGATCAGGTGGCCGCCGGGCGTAGTTTGCCGGTGCGCATCGCGCTTGTGTCGCTGAAGCTTGGCGGGGGTCTCGAAGCGCAGCGAACAGCCGTGGTAGGTGCAGGTGTAGGTTCCCGCATCGGACGAGGTGTTCTCCGGACGGGTAAGCCCCTCGGGCATCATCTTGACAGGCGAGAGTTCGTTTGTAGGGTGCAAATCGCTGCTGCCAGAAGACTCGAAGCGCGTAATCGAGGAGGGGAAGTCTTGCAGCAGACTGTTGCGATGCGGGCGTTGAACCTGCGGTTGGACAAAGTTGAACGCGGGCTGCTGCATTGTCGGCGCCATGGTCGTGTACTGGCTGGGGAAGGCCTCCATGGACGTGAAGTTCTGCTGCGGGCGCATCGAAGACGAGCTTTCGCGACGCAGGCCGAGCGTGTCACCCAGGTTGAAATCAGACTGGGTCGGAGGGAAGAGAGGCGGCATGGTCGTGTCATCCTCCTGGTGCAGATCCAAGAGCGCATCCTTGGGGGACATGGTCTTGGGCTCGGTCGTGGCCGAGGGCGTTGGACCCATGCTCACACTCTGCGTCATGGGGTTGCTGGTGGCCATCTGAGACTGCTGGAGACTCATGTCACCGGCAAATGGCGAACTCGCGCGGAAGGGTGAGCGCTCGCGCGGTTGCGCTTGGGCGGACATGTGGCCCTGATTTGCCGCCTGGAGTCGGTCGGCGAAGACATTGCGGTACGGGTTGAGGAGGTTCTGCTGGCCCGCCGGCTTGGACATCTGAGAGGTAGCCATGAGGGCGGTCGGGTTGTAGAGCTCGTCTTGGTAGATATCGGAGATGGTTCGGTTCAGCTTGGGGATTCCAACTGGCATGTTACCATTGACGTTGTAATCTTCAAATTGTAAGTAATCGTCCATCCACCGGTCAACGTCAGAATTCATACCATTGGTCATCGACTTGGAAAGGTCGTCAATCTCATCCAAGCTGGTCTGTGGCGTCACTGGGGAGTTACGGCTCAGGGTTGATACTGACGGGGCCAGTGAGTAGTCGCTGTTCTGCTGCTGCTGCGGCGAAGACCGCTGCTGCTGTGGTTGTTGCTGCTGCTGTTGTTGCTGTTGCTTCTGTTGCTGCTCCAGAATAGCCTTTCTCATAGCAAACTCAGCCTCTGCATTGTTGCCATCTTGGTAGGAGAGGTCGTAGTTCTGGAAGGGCGCGGCAAGGAAGTTATTCTGCACGGGAGTCTGGTCCGGTGTCGGCAGCGGCTTCGAGGAGCTGAGAGAGCGCCGATGGGCGTGACCGTTGGCAGGAGAGTGTGAGTGGACCGACGACGGTGCCGAGCGGGATGAGTTGGAGCTGGGAGAGGTCTTCTTCTGCACGCCGGCGTAGATGCGCGCAGGGCTCAGCAGTTGCAAGTTGCTGTCCCAACCCTGGTTGCTGGCGATGGGTTGCTGAGCTAACATGGGCGTTGATGAGTAGTACTGGGGGTAATACTGCTGCGAGGCGGGCGACGAGGACTGAATGTCGAGAGACGGGTTGTATGAGGGAGCGGGGGTCATAGATGGGGCCCCCTCCGCCGTCGCTTGATAAGGAATCGAGAAAGTCGGGGAGAAAGACGGTGACGATGCGGCGGAAGACGGCGGAGACGCAACCTGGACGTCCGGCTGGCTCTGGAAAGACTGCTTCTGGAAGCAGTGGGTTTGGTAGTCAGGTAGAAAGTCGGGTGGGAACTGGTCGTCTTGTATGATGATGTCTTGTGGGTTGGAGAAGTATGCCGGATCGGTGATGAGACCCTTACGTGGGTGCATAAGCATTATGTTATCACTCACGTCGGGGACGTCAGCAGATGTGGAAAGTTCGCCACCTGGGAATCGGCGAGTCCTTATATAGTTGGATCCGAGATCCGAAGAAACTTCCTGGGCGTGTGTGTCCTGTGGTTCTGTGGTTCGAAGAGTCTGGAAGCACCCGGAAGAGGATGGGGTGAGAGTGTGGTTGGCTGGTCTTTGGTTGCAGGTGCAGGTGACTCAGATTGTCAATAGAATCTTCTGCCTCTATCGATCAATAAGCAAAGTGAGCAGCGTTGAGTCCAAAAGATGGAAGGTAGAAGAAGGCGAACATCGCGGGAGACACTGGGATATTAATACAAAATGGGCCAGGGTGATGTCAGAGCTCGGGCTTTACGGCTGATACCGTGTGTGACCATGACGCTAACCCCTTTTGGGCCATCTTCGTACGATACCGAAACCGTGATTACCGGACCCGCTGATCTGCTGGGTCCGGGGGTCGCTGTTTGACTCGGTCGCGGATCCACTGATCAGCTTCTTTCAGACAATCAATCATCCAAATGCTTTGGCTTGATGATTGTCGTCACGGTCGTCAACAATCTCCAATGGCCCCGGGGCCATTGGGGTCATGACCCAAAAATAATCATCATCATCAGAAATACGGCGACAATCAACCCAAGACGATAATCATTGTCTAGCGCGGAAATCTCTGCGGACATACATCTCGATCGAAAGGCGCTCGGACAAGAAGACAACAAAATTTAGCCGGCCGAGTCCACTGAGCCACACTTCGATCGATGAGTCAGCAGCGGCCAGGTTCTTCTCCTGCATTCCTCAGGCTAACCACGAGCCACTGCTGCGCCACGATCGGACCTGCCGAATGCAATGCCTGCAGAAAATGCCTGCAGAAGGCACCGAGGTACACACAGTGTGAGAGTACAGTCTTGCGAAGGAATGTGACTAATTGTTGAGACAGATCTCTCAGCAGGGCTTTCGTGGTATTCGTTCTCGCTGTCGTATTCGGTGACCTTGGTACCCACGTGGGAAGTCAACAATCGGGTGGCAAGACATGGGGTCGCTTAGCCAAAAAAAAAATTATAGTAGTCGATAGTGCCGATGTCGCGGACCAGCTGACCCGACGATGGTAGGCGCTGGAACCGAGACCAGTCCGGAATGCCGGCCTAGCCAGGGTCCGTCCTAAGCGAGGATGTGACTCTTTCTCTCCCGGCCGAACCGCTCGTGGGACCCGGGCTCGGGTCTGGGGTAATGGCGCGATGGGCCAGGCCCACTGTCTACCTTACGATGTACAGGGTCTGGAAGGGCTTATCGATTCAGGCAGAAGCATATGGTCTGGAACGAACAATTCACCTTCTTAATTGGGTTGTCCCTATCTCATCCCCCGAGGGAACTCGAGGGAGTTCACGGCACATGCAAGGGAAAAAAATTTGATAAAAAAATTTTTCACCGGCATGTCAACCCGACCAACATGCGCTGTCAGCACCTTAAGACAAATCCATCGTTGTCGATGCCGATTTAGAACACCCTAGAAGGGAGGCTAATGCACCCGAACGAATTTTTCTTTGGCTCTTATTGGCTGAGTGGGCGGCACTAACACAGCCACAACGCCGGAAGACACCGGCCGGGGAGGTCCATG
Source organism: Penicillium riverlandense (assembly GCF_028828495.1). Lineage (NCBI taxonomy): Eukaryota > Fungi > Ascomycota > Eurotiomycetes > Eurotiales > Aspergillaceae > Penicillium > Penicillium riverlandense. The sequence goes on from NW_026643194.1 coordinate 5,447,337, forward strand.
GCAGCTGGAGTGGGTGCGTGGTCTGCAGGTATCGGTATTTACGGGCGTTCGAGAAGGCTGGTATTTTCGTCTCAATCTTTTTTGGTTATCCCCGAGGAGAAGAAAAAAATTCGTTCAGCTGAGCTGACAGAAGTGGCCGAGGCATGATTGGAAATCCTAGTCAACGCCGAATGGGGTCACGTGTGGTCGGTGATTTGCGCCAAGACAGGACTAGTGGTGACTATACTTGCTTCGAAAAACTGGAATGATCCAATTCAGTGACAACGGCATGATACGAGTGAGACACCAATCGAACGAATCCTAAAAATAACACCCTCAACACTCCCCTGCCTCCCCTCGCAACGAATACGCAAGGTGATTCTCGGCTGCCTGTTCCGCTCCTGCGCCGCGCGTCTACCGTGCCGCAGGGAGAGGGAAGCGTTGGCGACAAGACAGCATCCACGAGGCAGCCCAGATCCAAGGAATGCCGGGGAGTGTCACATGCGTATTCACGCGGTTGTTGGTTTGCACTATCCTGATTTTGTTGAGAGCAAGCGAGGGGAATAGGTGGATTGATTGGTGCAAACAACAATCCCTCGAGACATGTCTACCAGGCAAGAATTGAGGCTGAGAGGAAACGATGGTAGAGTGTGTTCAAAAAATACCGCCAAATGAATAGCTCCAAACACGATGAGACATATTCCATTCGTATCAACAAAACAGACAGTACTACTTCTTCCTCGACTTGGTCGTGAGCCCATCGCCCGGTCTCGTGCCCGGCAACTCAGCTGGTCCCCGCGGATGCCCGTCCATCTCATGCAGCGTTACCGGGTTTGAGCTCCCCAGCTCCGTCAGCGCAGACACCTGCTGGCTGGTCAGCTCGGCAGCTTGTCCTCGGTTGCGGAAGAAGGCGCCGTCTAGTCGGGCAGGCTTGTAGTCCGGGGGTGCCTCGGCAGTTTCGGTTGTTGCTGGTGAAGGTATGTTGGTGTTCTTGTGCTGCTTTCGCTGTCGGCGGATCAGGTAGATGATCAGTGCTGCGATCAATGCTGCGGCTATGACGGATCCGATGACTGCGCCGGCGATGGCCCCTCCGCTTATCTTGCTGCTGGTGGTGGATGATGAAGAGGTAGTAGATTTCCCAGATTCGGTGCTAGCAGTCTCGTTGAAGAACCGCGCAACTTGGTTATTGCTGAACCCGCCAGTGGGCTTCATCAGATTGGCATTACCCTGTCCGCTGTGGCGGTGTTAGCTATTGTTGTGTTGACACATCACCAAAAAAAGACTTACTCTCCCCCAATCGCATTATAGACCTTCGTCGGCACCTGATACTCCCCATCGAGCGCATGGTAGATATGGCCCCAGACCATACTACTCATGTCCAAAATGGCCACGCCATATTCTTCCCAGTCACACCCACTCATCAGATCTTCCGATGCATCGCCGCCAACAGTCAGCATCTGCTTATTGCCGACGAGGTGGCAGGTATGTCCATAGCGAGGCGACTCGCCCTGATACATCTTGATCCATCGGAACGAGGGGAGGGAGAGGACGTAGATGTCGTCGTAGAGATTGTTGGCGCCCTGCCCGCCATACAGGTAGATATTGTGGCTTGAGTTATCTGGTGCTGAGACCGTAACCACGCAGAAATCTGTTCGCGGTCCGGGGATGTCGCCCGATGCTGGTTGGTTGTACCATGTGCCGCCCATGGATGCGATGTCGAATATATCGACGCTGTCGAAGGAGACCTATTGATCTGTTAGACTCATTCCGCCGGGGGTGTTGGGGGAGTCCATACATATGTCCCTCTATTATCCAAGCTGCTATCACTCGTCGGCTTCGTCACTCCTCCCATGGCCACCAAGATCCCCTTAGTGCTGAGTCCTGGAAGATAGGCCAGGCCACCTTTAACACGAGGGGAGTTGTTCAGCGAAGATGTGGACAAGTTCCGCGCCTGCTGGGTGTTGGTGTTAACAACGACCATTCCATCCATATACTTCAGGAAGTTATATTCATTCTCGAATTCATTGGACGTTCCGTTATCAAGCCACCCATTCAGATAAAATGCAAGACCCTGGTCTGCTGCCTCGGCATACGCCCCTCCAGCCGGCTTGTAGGGCACATTCAGCGACACGTCGTACTGGCTCCAGGTTTGATCGTCCGTGTCATACGACCACAGCGCATACTGTGACGAGTCGGGCCACTCGAATCCGGGGAAACTCTCGTTCAGAAAGGAGGTCGTCCCGCCGTATAGATATATTTTGGAATCATCGGGCGCTCCGGCGTAGAGCGCTCCGCTGATGAGATTTGCTGGTTTTGTTCCCGTGGTTGGGTCGGCGGTGATGTTGAGGGCGTTCATTGAAAAGTTGCTGGTCTCCCAGTCCCAGGAATATTGCATGTCCAGTGTGATCAACCATTCGTCTGTGTCCGTTAGTGAAGAAGGTAGAGTGGGTGTAAAGAAAAACATACTATACCCCAGGATCTCGCCCCCCTCAGCCGTCCCATAGTCATTTTTGGGCGTAAATATCTCGAGCCCGCCGTCGATATACAGTTTGCCATTCTTCACCGCAGCTGTCATTGTCAGCTTCTAGCTTTCATCGGTGTGAAAATTGCCCACATTGATGATACAGTCGCTTGCAGTAGTTCTTAATCGGGTCCAAATTCGAATCGCTCGCTGCGCTCAAGACCCAAAGCAACAGTGTCGCGACCACTGGCGCGAGCATTGTGGCAGGTTGGCAAGCGCATATTGAGGAAGAAGAAAATCAAGGGGCTTTGAGCTTATTATCTGACGAAACCCCCCGCCATGGCACCCGAATGGCCCCCCAGCTGAACGCCACCAGCTGCAATTCTACTCGGCACTACGGATCGCCCGGTACTAGCGCCGCCTTGACTTCATGTGAGCGGCCCGCTCAGACACTAGAGATAAGACGGTATTCAGGAATTATAGATGAAGTTCTCGGTAGAGTGGGGGCTAACGCTGTTAATCCATGGTTGGTGTACTTCTTCATCCATCTGGGGTGACTGTTCCAGTCAACGAGAAATAATGACACAACTACATTTTTTCTCCATTCCCTTTTTTCACTCTGTGAGTATTCTTACGCAACTAATCTCACTTCTCGGGCACAATTGGATACTACTTGTTGAATCATGGCTCCTCGAACTAATAAGAAATCCTCCCGAGTCCTCACTTTCATCGAAGGCACCTTCGAAGTGTTCGGCAAATGGAAATTCGCCCATGATATGCGTCGCTGGGAACTGAGTCGTCACAAGAGAACTGTCTCTCCTGTCCTGGGACCTTGGTTCGGTACCCTTCTTGCGCTGGATGCCCGTCTGCGGGAGATCACCGAGCGCCAGGCGGTTGTAGAGGAGCAGTATGAGAATATGAAAGTGGAGATCAACTGGATTGCCAATGGTCAAGAGGAGGTGCGGGGATGGGAGAAGCAGCTGAGCGAATGGAGGGCCGAGTTAAAGTCCCTGCATCAGCAGTACTGGTCTCTGGAGTATGATATCTATGACCAGGAAGCAGTGTGTCCCGCTCCGGCTATTCGGCGCGCTTTTGTCGCTTTTCGGGAGAATCCCGAGCGGTATCTGTTTCCCTGGCTTTGCGAGGACTGTGCGGGGAGAGGAGGGGATTGTGGTCTTATCTGTGAGTGTGGTGAGAGGGCACACGCTCAGACCAAGAGGGAGTGTGGCTGCGGTCGCAAGGCTCGTGGATTTGATTTGGATGCGGAGATGCGGAAATTATGCGGTCCTTCCTTTGACTTGAGTGGTCTCCCTCGCGAGACGTTCAGTCTCTATCTAATGCGGGCTTATGTCTGGGGTCGAGGCGATGCTGATGCCCCGTCGTGTGTGGGATCCTCCGAGAAGCTGGAGTTCTAGTGAATGGCTTTGCTTTGATGTGGTGAACTTTTGGAATTGAACCTGCTTTGCTATCTGTCTTTCTTCCTTTCCATCGTACTGTAGAATTGAGCCACTCCACCCGTGTTTATGATTCGACCAGCCATGGCGGGCTAGTATCGGTCTGCATTGGCTGTGCCAGGGGTTGATCGGCAGTTCTCTTGAAGTTTGTCACGGTGGGGTGGCACGGGAACCTGTCAAGCTACGTTAGTGGCGCAACGGTCGTTTGAGATCCAGGGAGAGTTCAACTAGTATTATTGATGTGAATTCGGAGGATGTGGCTGTGGGAAAACGGGAGGTCTGTCCGGGCTGCTGGGGGCGGGCGATGAGGCACAGGATTGAGTGGGAGTTGTCCAATATGTGAAGGTGAGAAGCGCCAGGTAAATTCGGCTGATCTGTCTCTTTCTTCGGCTAGTGTCTTGTGTTGAATTATCGAGCTCCGTCTGTCAATGTTTTCTTCGGTGCTGGTAGGGCATTTTCCTAAAATGGGGGTTCAACTTCCTATTTTGGTGTTCAATCATGTCGATCGCGCAGCATCTACTCGGCCATCCTCGGGCAGCAAATGGTGCTTTTGGCGGTATTCTTGAGTGTTTTATGTGTGTTTGAGTGATTGATTATCTACTTGCTCTATTTTTTACGTTCTTTTTAGTAGTTGGGTGGTTTATGAGTGATTTGGTCAGATACGCCAATGCAGAGATATATATCCACCACATACAACTCACACAACATTTACACTTTCAGCATCAAGTATGACATCCAATATTATTCTCTCTATAAAATCGCACTTACTGGTATGAACAACGATTGTGCCATATCCAACGAATTTTTTTTTGAAACAGCATCATAAATTTCACCTTTACAATAATATGACTCGGAGCAAAAACCTGATCGGTCGATACCGCCCAACCGAAACCCATAGTTGCATGTTAAACAGAGAGCAGCTGACCGAGGACAAGTTTACAGGGATTGAGACGACTACTTGGATGGAGACGCGTTGTTGACGCGCATTGTTGTTTACATCGAGCGCGCACGGCCAAGCCAAACGCGCCTCAACACGTACAAAGTCTACCAGGAACAGACAGCCAGATGAAGTTTTGATGAATTGTATTCGTACCGGATCACACAAGGTGAATCCCACCATGACCATGGTGCCAGCCGTTATGAAAGTAAGGCCGCTATGATACATGAAACTTCAGAAGCGAACACTAGCAGACCCATAGTGGACGCGCAAGACCATAACTAAAAAATAAAACAGACCCAGAGACCCATGACACACTTGTGTAGATAAATGAAAAAACACCACAACGTCCCAGTCATACCGTGAACCAGCCCGGAAAAAGCAAAAAGGAGAAGATGCTTAGCCACCGAAACCGTACAGGGTACGGCCCTGGCGCTTGAGGGCGTAGACAACGTCGAGGGAGGTGACAGTCTTGCGCTTGGCGTGCTCAGTGTAGGTGACCGCGTCACGGATGACACCCTCGAGGAAGGTCTTGAGGACACCGCGAGTCTCCTCGTAGATCATGGCGGAGATACGCTTGACACCACCACGACGGGCGAGACGGCGGATAGCGGGCTTGGTGATACCCTGGATGTTGTCGCGCAAGATCTTGCGGTGACGCTTGGCGCCGCCCTTGCCGAGACCCTTGCCACCTTTGCCGCCTGTTGAGACGCGTTAGAACGCGTCGAATGATGATGGGAACAGGAGATACTCACGTCCAGACATGATGAATTAAGGTTAGAGAAGAAGGTTGTGGATTAAAGAAAGGTTGTTGGTGGTGGAAGTCGAGATTGGTCGATGACGGTTGGATTGAGGGAAGGGAGGAAGAGGTGAAGGGAAGGACGATATTTGTAGGGCGGGATGGGCGGGTTTGCTGGATCACGCGCGGGTGGGTGGATCGACCAATCACGGGCCAGGATCCACGGACCGGGTTGATCTCGACCACCGGGACTGATCCTCGCACCACCACCCCTGGCAATGCTCATCAGGAACCGAAAAAAGGAGGCAGCATTCTGAATTCTCGCTTGAATGGTATGGATGAACCAGATCCGCCTTCCAGTGGTTGGGGGGGCTGAGATCAGGAATGAATGGGGTGGCATTCTACAGTTCTGATCCTCGGCGCTGATTGGTCCATCCGACTGCTTCTCGCTTACGAGGGACCCCCGCACGTGACCTTTCTGATTGCCCGCTAAACTGATCCGCCCGAAATCACGCTTGTGTCCGCCTGCTTTGCTGCTCGCTGTGATTCTCCCCGCTGATTGGCCCTCCCACCAACCACCAGATCACGCCCCTTCGGTTGGCCCTACAAATACCCTTCCCCCACCCACTCACCTTCTTCCCTCTCTCCTTCCTCCCAACCCACCATCTCGACAACCATCGACCAACCTTTTTTCATCAACTTTTCATCGAAAATCTTTCTAATTCTATCAACCCGAACCTGAAACAATGGCTCGTACCAAGCAGACTGCCCGTAAGTCCCACCTCACTGGCGCCTCTCTCGTCGTCGCTGGTCTTGGCCGCGGGTGGTGTCATTTTCCCATGACCGCCCCGCGTCGGACCACGATCCTCGACGCGTCACTCCCTCTCCCCAACAACACCCATCACTAACAATCATCCACAGGCAAGTCCACTGGTGGCAAGGCCCCTCGTAAGGCTCTCGCCTCGAAGGCTGCCCGCAAGGCCGCCCCCTCCACCGGAGGTGTCAAGAAGCCTCACCGCTACAAGCCCGGTACCGTCGCTCTGCGTGAGATCCGTCGCTACCAGAAGTCCACCGAGCTTCTGATCCGCAAGCTGCCCTTCCAGCGTCTGGTTCGCGAGATCGCCCAGGACTTCAAGTCCGACCTGCGCTTCCAGAGCTCCGCCATCGGTGCCCTGCAGGAGTCCGTTGAGGCCTACCTCGTCTCCCTCTTCGAGGACACCAACCTGTGCGCCATCCACGCCAAGCGTGTCACCATCCAGTCCAAGGACATCCAGCTGGCCCGCCGTCTGCGTGGCGAGCGCTCGTAAGCGACTGCTTTCGGGTTCTTGATTCTTTCGGGATGGCGATAATGGGGTTCTGTTTCTTTTTATTATCATGACAATCGGCGACACATGATGGGTTTTGCTTCTATTTTACTACAATGGGAACACGGGTTTCTGGAATTTGCTCTCTTCGACTTGCCCTTTTAGCAGGGCATGGATCAGGTCATGGACTATGTACATTACGGATAGTATCCTAACATGATGCCTTAGCGAGCATCATTCCATGACATAGACGCTGAAAATGCGATCTTCTATGATTCTACATGTTCCGATCACGTTCCTGGTCTCTCGCGTAGTTTGTTGTGGTTTATGACGCGTGTGGGTGTGGACGCGACCGTAGCCGATCTTGGTGAGGCTGCTGTTGCGACCGTGCTGCAGCAGTGGGGGCCAGCTTGCTCGACCATTCCAGCGACCGTAACTATTTTATAACGACCCGTTTTCTCGGGCAATGTACGAAGCATTATTTATTCTATAACAAATTCAATAAATGGCCTTCCATTCGTGTCTGTCTGCGCGGATCGCCCCTGTACATTCCAAAGACTCGGTCTGCGTGGAGGGCGGGCACCTGCCTGAGTATGCTCATCTCAAGTACAGACCAAGTACCATCCCAATCTTCGCCCACTGATTTTCTTCTCACACGACCCGCCAGAACTTTTTTAAATATGTACAGGAATCTATAAATTTTCATTGATCTAGTGGTATAATTTTAAAATGTAATCATATGCACGATCACGAGAGAATGGCCACATCGTCCGACCGTGGTACTTATACTGGAGGCAGCAAACAACTGCCGCAGTGGGGCGTAGACCTCAAGCCAGCGCTCTGTAGCCTGAAAAAGGGGCGAGGGTCTCAGAGAGTCGGACTACCCAGTCAACGACGTGCTGACTTTTCGGAATGGTTAGTTCCTCGTTTCTTAGTCTGCGGCGTGGGATGGCATCTACGCCCTGGCCGAGTGATCCGGCCGATGGACATTCCGGGATGGATGAAAACACAGAGGCTGTGACTCATTCTTGGCCGTAGGGTCAGGTGTCAAGTGAGCACGTCATACTAGAGCTTCGTTTACTTGCCAGGGAATTATTACCGGGCTTTTTGCTCTGAGTACTGCTTACTGGTGCTATCGGTCCTCGGGCGATCATCGGCCTTGATGATTCTATACGGACCGAAATTCCACACAGTCGTCTGGTTATTTATTTTCACTGCTCTCCAAGGACGTATTTTATGAGTCACGACTGTCGTTATTTGCCTTGAGAGGCAGTTGCTCGGGTGTGGTTTGGATAACCGCGCAGTCGAGTCGGGCTTCAGCCGCATGCAGGAGAACACCGTCTATGATCGCAAGCCCGAGACTTCATTTAATGGCTTCCTATTGTCACTCTGGTTAAATAGGCATGTGTGGAATTACGCAGGAGTCCTCTGAGGGCCTGTCTGCCTTGAATATTCGATTCTTTGTCTGGATTGGCCAGCTTCGTGCCCAGATATATATCTCGCTATTCATGGGCTGCGAGTCGACCCGCCGGATTATTTCAATCTAGACCATTTTCTCAACTAGCCTATTTTCCTCATATCTTCCATATTCCACCTTCACTGTGTGATCTGAGATGATCGAAGCTCTGTTGCTAGTGCTGCTTTTACTTTTCTCAAATCGCCCATTATATGCTTCAGCTTTCTCAAATGACGTTTACTAGGATTGGGGCCATCTCGAACAATCGTGCTTCAAATGCATGGCATGTTGCTAGGCGGCCTCTAACATATAATATGAATGAGTTAGTACTGTCGCCGGCTCCCCTGTTGGTCAATTTCCAACCACACCGTTTGACTGTGCAAGGGATTACATGAGATGAGTCGTGAACGAACATTTGACCCACCTTTGGACTCAACATAACCTTGCTGATGATCCGGAAATCGCTCAAGACCGATTCGTTGCCCGTCATCGGTTCCCACAGCTGATTTCAAAGTACTATGCTGGAGACGACGAGCCATTCATACCCTTTTGCGACGACATGCAGCCTTTGAATATGCTTATAGACCCGGAAACACTCCAGATTTACTGCCGTACTCGATTTTGAGTTTACGAATGTCATGCCGGCCGAGTTCACGACCCGCCCTGGTGGCTGTTGCTCTCTGGACCGAAAATGTGGCTTGAGCGCTGCTCGATGGAAGAATTTCTAGAGGAGTGTACTGCCCGTTTTTCTTCAGAGATATAACGGATATGTAGAGACGCCGTCTTGATCTGTCATTCATGTTAGCTAGGTCATATTGACAGAAACGAGTCACGTAGTGCAGCATAAAGCACAGCAATCTGTGTATATGGATCTTATGTCTGGACCTTATGCTGCTCTGCATACCGTCATCGTGCCTGTGCAGCCAGTGGTCCATGCATAAGATCGGCTCCAAAAATCCATAAACAGATGCGAGATCTGGATTCATAAGCAAGTTTCTTACCAATCGCCTTTATTATTTGCTGAAACACGGTATATAAGCACGGAAATAATAATGGCGAGGCGCCGATAGTACCTAGTGCCATGGAATCGCCGGCGCGCACGTTCCGACGGTTGTGGCGCCTGCGGTATGATGATTTTTTTATGCAGAAGTCTGGCCAGCGGATAATTTTAGGAGTCTATCCACATTCACCTGGTCGTGGTGGGTCTAGAGACATAGGGGCAGGATTGTTCCCATTGTTTCATTATTATTGCCGCCTTATCTCCCTGCAAATTCCTCCTTTTCCCATGTTCTTGGGTTTAGATCACGATGCCGTCACACCCGAGAGCCAAGAAAGTGGCCCAAGCGTCTCGCGTGGCAACCGCAAACGAACTTGTTCTTCGTGTTGTTCACCCTTTATTTGATGAGAAGAACAGATCAGGGAAAAGACAATAACCATGATAGAATTTTCGCTGTAAAATCTTGCACAACCTCGGTCCAACACTCCGAGATTGATATCATCCTTGGATTATGTGATCGCAGTCCGTGGGTCGGTCCTCGTGGGGCTCCATCTCTTATCCTCGGCCGCTGTGCATAACGCGCCCTTTTGTGTCGATTTTGTAATCCCTAACACCGACGTAGACCCGGGACTAAATTTCTTGGAACTGGAAAGAAAAAAAAAAAGCCAGCCACCAGATAATAAAAAGGACGGCAGTGTCCGATGCCTGAGCGCTCTATGTTCAACCCATAGCTTAGCTCTCCTGCTGAAACCGGCAAGCTTCACGCATCCCCGCAACCGGTTTCCCCTCAACCACATACACTACACAAACAACCGTTCTTCATCACTTGGTCTTCTCACTCGCGTATATACTTAACACAACCCCGACTGTCCAGCGTGCTTCTGCCCCTCTGCCCACCATGGCGGGCAATCAGGATGAGTCCGACAAGATCGAACCCTCCCACCCGACCAAGATCTCCTACTGGCGCATGGTCATGGACCAGGGCGCCGTGACGCAGGAGATCATCGACTTCCCATATTCCGGCTCAGGGACGGACGACGACCCGTACGCCGTATCATGGATCCCCAATGACCCTCGCAACCCCATGAACTTCAGCGACGTCAAGAAATGGTCCATCACCATGCTCGTGGCTATCGCCACCCTGGCCGTCGCCCTCGTTTCCTCGGCTTACACTGGTGGCGTGGAAGAGATCATGGAACAATTTCACATTGGCGAAGAGGTTGCGACGCTGGGTGTGTCGCTCTTCGTCTTGGGTTTCGCGGTAAGTTGGTTTGGCTCCGGTCAACAAGTACCGAAACTGACAATTTCGTGTAGATCGGTCCGTTGGCGTGGGCGCCGCTGAGCGAACTGTTTGGCCGTCAAGTTCTCTTCATCCTGACCTACGCCGTCCTGACTGCCTTCAACGCGGGCAGTGCCGGAGCCCAAAATATTTGGACGCTGATCATCCTCCGTTTCTTCGCCGGTTCCTTTGGCTCTTCGCCTCTGACGAATGCGGGCGGTGTCATCGCAGACATGTTCCACGCCAAGCAGCGAGGGATCGCCATGAGTCTCTTCGCCGCAGCGCCCTTCCTAGGCCCCGTTCTGGGCCCTATCATCGGCGGATTCCTGGGCATGAACGGCGGTTGGAGATGGGTCATGGGCTTCCTGGCCGCCTTCTCGGGTGCAGTCTGGATCATCGGAACGCTGCTTATCCCAGAGACCTATGCGCCGGTCCTGCTGCGCCGCCGGGCTGAGAGACTGTCCAAGATTTCGGGCAAGGTATATCGGAGTAAGCCTGACATCGAGCAGGGCAAGGTTTCGCTCAAGGAAGCTTTCAAACTTGCCCTGTCTCGCCCGTGGATTCTTCTCTTCCGCGAGCCGATCGTTTTCCTGCTGTCTTTGTACATGGCTATCGTTTATGGGACTTTGTACATGATGTTTGCTGCTTTCCCCATTGTCTATCAAGTGGACCGCGGCTGGAACCAGGGCATAGGCGGGTTGTCGTTTTTGGGAATCATGGTCGGCATGCTGATTGCAGTGGTCTACACCCTTTTCGACAATAAGAGATACATCCGCGTGCAAGACAAACATAATGGCTTCGCACCCCCCGAGGCCCGTCTACCGCCTTGCTTGATCGCCTCCATCGCGATCCCCATCGGGTTGTTCTGGTTCGCATGGACCAACTACCCCTCGATCCATTTCATGGTTAGCATTGCAGCCGGCGTGCCCTTCGGCTTTGGCATGGTGTTGGTCTTCCTGAGCATCATGAACTACCTCATCGATGCCTACACCATCTTTGCGGCCTCTGTTCTCGCCGCCAACTCCGTCCTGCGTTCGTGCTTCGGTGCCGCATTCCCGCTCTTCACCAGCTACATGTACAACAACCTGGGGATCCACTGGGCCTCGTCAATCCCCGCCTTCCTGGCGCTCGCCTGCGTGCCCTTCCCTTTCCTGTTCTACAAGTACGGTACCTCTATTCGCAAGCGCTGCAAGTTCGCTGCCCAGTCGGACGCCTTCATGCGCAAGATCCAGGAACAGGCGGAGGTTGTTCCTGAGTCGGAGGATGAGAAGGAGCCCGAGTACGATCTCACCGAGGCACCCTCTCCGCATGCGTCCGTGTCCGATGGTGCGAGCGAGTCCGATTCGAATATCGACGAGCTGCCGTCCACGCAGCGCATTCGCAGCAACGCCCATTCGGTTTCTTCTGCTCGCACCGCCCGATCATTGCATCGCGTGCCCACTTACGACGGTAACCCTTACGATATTGACCGAGTCAATACCCGCGAGTCCTTCAAATAGGGCTCGTATTCACTGCAACGCCTACTCCCCGATATTTACGGGCCTCGGCGTGATAATCATAGTATCTAGTTCGATTTTGCATCTTGTGGTGTTTTATCTGCGTTGTTTTGTTTTCCTTTGCCTGCTATACCCCAAGTCGCGCAGACGAGCTTGTATGTACGGGGTCGTGACTTTGCATTATTATATAGACGGTGTTGGTTGGTGTTGGCATCTGGCTTGCCAAAATTTGATTGCATTGATCTATCTCTGTCCAGTAGTTGATTCTCAGTCTATAGAAATGGGGTCATCCCATCCCACACTATGAGTGGATAAGGATTTAATCGGGCGATCACGGTTCGGAAGTGCATTGCCGACGGACTGTTGGTTCCTTTTTCTTTCTTTCTTTTGCATAGATTTCTGGTTTGGATTGTGATCCTCTTCCTTCATTATTATTATTATTATTATTGTCGTTCTCTACCTTCCCTACAGCGACTGCATCTCCTTCTCTGCTGTGCTTATCGCGACCCCGAGACACCGCCAATTTTCGCCGCATCACCTCCGACCTCGACCTCGGCTACCTCTGAAGAATTCGATGTGCACAACAGGCCCCCTGCGATGAGCCTCATGCAGCGTGCACTCGTCCGTCCTGGACGAGTGTCGCCCTTCGCGACCCGACCGCGAACAACCACCGTCTCTCCCCGACTGCGGCAGCGCAGACTCAAGTCCGACTCTTCGTCCGCCCCCGAACCTGCGGTCGAGAGCAAGGCCGCCAAAACCGCCGAGGAGACCGTGCATACATCTCAGACAAACGCATCCTCATCTTCTCAACCGTCATCCTCATCCTCTCCGGCACCGTCTTCCCCGCCGACCCCTTCTTCGCCTGCACCACCCTCCAATACAGTCGCTGCGAGTGCTGGGGCGGCGACGCCCCCGGCGACGGCCAACACGACGGCAAAAACAGTTGCGCGATCCCGTGGCTTGCGTGAGATTATCAAGTCAGGCCCGCTCGGCAGGACGGGGAGATGGTACAGCCGGGTGCAGGAGAAGAGGCCCTACACAACACAGGTGTGCAGCTCGATCATCATCTACCTGTGCGGTGACCTGAGCGCGCAAATACTGTTCCCTTCAGAGGCTCCGGGGCCCGCGAAGGCCGCGCAGGATGATGCAACAGGATCAAAGGATGTACGAGAGCAAGAAGTCAGTAGCGGAGGCGGATACGACCCGTGGAGGACGCTGCGACACTTGATTGTGGGCGCGGGATCGAGCATTCCCTCGTACAACTGGTAAGTCTCTGGAATGGCGTTGATCAGATTATCAATACTGATTTGATCTCAGGTTCTGGTTCCTACACAACCACTTCAACTACCCGTCCAAGTTCCTGTCTATCTTGACCAAGGTTGTCGTGCAACAGATGTGCTTTACACCGGTCTTCAACACATACTTCTTCAGCCTGCATTCTCTCTTAGCAGGCGCTACGCTCGAAGAGACCTGGGAGCGGCTTAAGAAAGCGCTCCCGGTCAGCATCACCAACAGCGTCAAGCTTTGGCCCGCCGTCACAGCGTTCAGCTTCATGTATGTGCCGCCGCAGTTCCGGAACGTCTTTTCGGGCTGCATTGCGGTCGGCTGGCAGACATATTTGAGTTGGCTGAACCAGAAGGCTGCTCGCGAAGTCCAGGTGGCCGAGCTGGCGGCCGCAAACCCGCCGTCCCAGGCGCTGACCGGAGGCAGCCTGGTTCCTGCGACAGGGAGCGCTTGATGGCTCTTTTTTGGCGATATCTTATTTTGTTCCTTTTTCTGTTTAGCGATGCATTTCAGATACCATAGAGCTCGATAGACTATAGACTTGTTTCTTTTCTGGTAGTAAATACCAGGGCTGGTCCATTCGCCGGCCTCGCGTTTCCAACTTCTCTTCTCCAACTCTCTCCTCCATGAACTCCTTCCATCGCAGGCATGTCCTGCTCACAAACACCCACAATCCATGACAAATCCGACTCTAGCGACTACGGCTCCGATTTCACTCCGGATGACGAGCAGATCCTGAGCGAACTGCTCGCCCAAGCCGTCGCGGACCACGCGTCCGCTGTCGACGCCACCGCGCCGCGCGCACATCCCCCAGTAACTGAGAACGCGACAAACACAGCTGCAGCAGCGGATCTAATCGATCTCAACTCCTTGAACCCGGCTGCAGTCGCAGATATTGAAGATGGCTTGGAGAACCCCTCGGGTGTCCGGCTGCCTAAGGTGCTGGGTCGGGAGAGGAAGCCCCGTTCTCCGTGGCGGCAGTCAAACCAGCCTTTCCGGTCCATTCAGACAAGTCAGGGCGCAAACGACAGGAACAGCCCGTTTGGTGAGACTGGTCCTTCGCCTGCTTCCGTTTCTTTGATATGAGCTGACGCCCTGCCATCCGAAGCGTTTAGTCGAGCACCCCAGTTCCACTGAGGGTAGAGAGATAGAGCGAGAGCGCAACGCGGTCCGCGAGCGTGAATGGACGCGAGACCCAGAGGCTGCGGCGCTTGATCCTCGAACCCCTGTCGAGCGCTTTCGACGCCCGCCGAACAAGGCGTTTTCCGTGACGGATCTGGTGTCGCCCGCCTGGTGCGAGTTGCAGTACTGGTACACACTGACAAAACATGGGAGGAAGAAGAGAACGCCGGCTATGAAGATGGGGAGTGTCGTGCATAAGACGCTGGAGGATGAGATCTATACCACTGTCCCCGTGGAGATCACCACGAAGGAAGATGCTTGGGCGCTACGGATATGGAATGTGATCCAGGGCCTGCGCATGTTGCGGGAGTTTGGCATCACGCGTGAAATGGAGATCTGGGGGGTTGTGGATGGGGAGGTGGTCAATGGAGTGATCGACCAATTGTCCATCGAATGTCCGGATCCCGAGCTCGAGGCCACGGCTTCCGGTTACTACGCAGATACTGCTGCATCGAGGGAGGCCTTGCCGGAATATCAGATGTCCTTGTCAGACTATCTCCTGTCTCCGGCTGGGGGTGGTCGACGACTCGAAGATCTTGCCCGGCCAGAACCCCAACCTGAGAAGGAAGAAGTGCCTGCGGCCGTGTACGATCTGCCGCGAGTTTACATGACGGACGTGAAGACGAAGGCCAGTCGGTCCATTCCGACAGTCAAAAGCACCGGGTTTCGTCCCACTCTTCTCCAACTCCAGCTTTACTACCACATGCTCAACCGCATGATCACCAGCGACGATGTCACGATCGAAATGCTTGCACAACGCTATGATCTCGACCTTGGACGTCCCTTCTCTGAATTATTCCTCAGAGAAGTGGGTGGGCTGAATGACCAATTCTTCGATACCCTTACGTCCCAGGGATTTGACCTTGATGATAATATCTTTACACCGGACGACGCACGGAAGGTCTTTCACAGCTCACCTCCATCCAGTAGCCAAGACTCCACCAGCATCCTCATGGCTCACAACAACCTCTCTCGCATCTGGGGGTTTATGAAAGACCAAATCCGGCTCACGTTTCTCCCGCCACCCACATCCTCAATATCACCATCCATCCCATCACTTACTCAACCGACCATGCTCGAAGAATATTCGACTCTCCTGTCCCCGATCCTCACTGCTCGATACCTTTCATCTGCTCCTACGGACGACCTGCAGCCACAACACCTTGGAAGCCGCTCCTTCCTGTTTGATCCCACGACCATGACGTCGTACCTGACCGATCAGATGGAGTGGTGGCGTGGTGAGCGTGATCCGCGAGGTGTCGACGTCATGGAGGCATGGAAATGCCGCATCTGCGAGTTTCGCGATGATTGCTCCTGGCGTCAAGAGCGAGAGTGGGCCTATGCAAGACGGAATCGAGCGGACTAGAAGGCGATTGCCCTACGATATGTATAAATTCTCGAAGTCTGATGCAGTACCAACCAAGAGCATCGAAATATACCAACAATAGATACTCGCAACTCTTCTTCAATAGGGATAGCTGCGTTTCTCATCCTCCTTGTCCACCTCCAACCCAGCCGCAACCTGCTCCTCATGCTTCCGATCCAGATACTCCAACAAGACATCCTGATACATCTCCTTCCCCTTATACCGCGACACATCATCGCCCCAACTGCGCACCCCAGAGGCCAACCGCCCCGGCACATACGGCTCCTTCACAACCTCGGTAATGGGCTCAAAGTACGTGCGAATCGTAAACACTACCCCGCCAGACCGCGGCAACCGCCTGAGCGACTGCCTCTCCGAGCGAAAGAAATGATGCTCAATCGCCCTGTTCTTCTCTGCCGTTGCCCACGACACATCCGCCGCGTCCTCCGCCCCGATACTGTACGACCACGCCAGGTTCTCGTCCACCTGGATGAAATAGTTATTGCGCAGCACCGGCTCCTCAGGCCTGAGTCGGCGGAAGAAATTCTTCATCCCCTTCTCGAGCTTCGAGCGGAACTGAGGCACGTCGCCGGACGTGTGGATCTCCGACAACGGCATCCCGAATTTGTCGCTCAGGCGCCAAAATCCAGCTAGCAGGATTGCCCCGGCCACGAGATAGTACTCGCCGTCCGGGCGTTCCATCATGATGGCGAGGTCGTCTTGGACCAGACGTGCGCTCATCGCCATCGGGTCTTCTGCTAGTGGTCGCGATGTGATATCGAATGTCTCATTCGTGACCATGTTGGTAATCCCTGTCGATGTCTTCTGGAACATAGTTGGGTAGCGCTCGGGGAGGTAGGCGCATCTAGTTACTTCTGTTCAGTTTGCTGCGAAAGCAAGTACAAGGGTATGAAGGACACGCACAGCTCTTCCAGCAGTTCCATCGCTGCATCCCTTGCCTCTGGCGCCGTCTTGCAGCATTTATCACCGCGCTCTGCGATGCGGCGAGCTTTGTCGGCGTGGTATTTCAAGTAGTGGTTATCGAGCTCTGTGTTATGGATGTATGGGTTAATGGCTGTCCTTCGCCACGGTCTTGGTCATTTCTCACCGATCCACTCATCCCATTTCATACTTCTTAATCCCATCGTAACGAAGTATTTCCTATAGTTAACCGAATGAGCATCCGCCAGCACGGGGTATTATCTTTAAAGCATACGGCCCATATCGAAAAGGCCGATAGAGAATCGGCTTGGTAGAGTGGACATCCCAGTCGGGGTAGGGCGGCGCTGTCGGCCGCTTGAAATCAGAGGGTATCCATTCTATACGCGCAGCGTCAGCATGGTCAATGGCGATATAGAGACCCTCTGGTGAGCCTACCACCAGGCTTTCTGGTTGTCTTCTCTCTTCCCCGGGACTGGGCGGGAGTTGAGAGTTTGGGTGTCGTGCTGAATATGGTACCCCCTTTGCGTGAGATTACGACTATGAGCCAGACGCAGACATTCAACACGAGGAAGTAGCTTGCTAGGTCTCTTGCGGGGATGTTGGATACTTTGTTCCCGAGGAACTCGAGCCCGGGGGACATGGCTAGGTTAGGGCTGAGTGGATGGGTTGTGGGATATTGGCTTTGTATGTATTCGTCTGTCGCTATCACTTTTATGAACTAAAGATAAGAGGATTCAATCGCATTATGGTACGTAGTCCGTTGGAGACGGTAGAAATATGACAAACGGAGTAAGAAGGGAGAAATCCCCCGATGATACAAGTCTTGGTCAAAGCGAGGATCTCAACTCTACACAACTGCCCCTCCCGTTAATTCGATGCGAGGCACCCCTGTTACCCGGGGCTACTTCTAGCCAAACGATCCGGGGCTGCAGAGTCTCCTCTTGACTTGACGTTTATCTGCGGAGAACCGAGCTTATCATATTGCCGCCGTGGTGCAGGATGTCTTTCCCGGATCGGGTAAAGTGGCTGTGGCGAGTGAACATAACGGGTAATGCTGCGCGCCCACACTACTAAACAAGCTGGGATTTTTGGTGGCATTCACGCGCAATAGCCTTCTAGGTAAATGGTTGAGAAAGAAAGGGGCGATCTTAGGTAGAATGTTCAGTCCCTCGGCGTTGGAGAAGGCAGTATTGCCCCCATTTCCGCTGCAGGGGTTGCGGGATGAATGGCAGGTCGGGAATCCACATCAACCGGCCCAGTAGGCCTGTCTGCGCAGTATCCAGAAAGTTCTCACACTTCAGAGTCTCCCAATTTGCTTCATCCAACACATAGGCTGGTTCCAGCTCGGTCGCCTCGCGGCCGGGGAAGTAGGAGTCGACCAGGAACGAGCACTGAGAGACATCCACCTGTTATTTCTCGGTTAGCCGTTGCCTTAATGGCTCATATCATACCGCGCTTACATATTTGCTGGGATCTTCTTGATTCAAGTCGTTCATCCCCGACGGGATCTGAGAGGCGCCTTCCAGACGACCAAGATAGTCGGATGCTTCAGGGAATTCACCCGGCAGTAACCCGCGAAACTCGCTGCGAATAAACTTGGCGCGCTTATCATGCGGAAGGAAGTAGGATGAAGGGAAGCGGTACCACTCCTTGCCGAAACACACGTTCTGTCCTGCA
The DNA here is from genome assembly GCF_028828495.1 of Penicillium riverlandense. Classification (NCBI taxonomy): domain Eukaryota; kingdom Fungi; phylum Ascomycota; class Eurotiomycetes; order Eurotiales; family Aspergillaceae; genus Penicillium; species Penicillium riverlandense. Next base: position 5,465,890 of record NW_026643194.1, read on the forward strand.
TGCGCCATGTCGGGCTGCTGGAGCGGCTCAAACACTTTCAGTGGCGCGCGGTATGCGGTCACCATGCCCAGAGTGCGCAGCATACCGGCATTGAGCGCAACCAGCACCACTGAAATGACACCGAGGAATTTCAGTCTTGCAGGGATGCGACCGATGAGCTCTTGCCGGTTACTTGATCCAATATAGGACAGAATCATATGGAAAGCGATAGCGGCATTGAGAGCCAAGAAGGGATATGCCGGATACATGAACCGCTCTTCCTTGTGAGGCTGCTCCGTGAAGATGCCGAACCAGATGTAGAAGGGTGCAATCATGGTGATAGTCCGCAGAACTGTCTGCAGTGAGGTCGTGTGGAACCTGAAGGCGGTTTGAAGAACCAGCAGCGGCAAGGACAACATGGCGAGGACAAACCAGAGGTTGAAATTTAGCGCCAGGTTCTTAAAATAAAATGTCCATGGTTCGGTGCCAAAGATATCGGGCCCCTTGTCCTTGCCCCCCAAGACATTGTACTTGACGATGTTCCAGGGCACCAAAGCGAGCTTCTGGAAGAAAGCATATTCTACTGCTACCTCGACTGCCTACAACTCGTCTCAGCAAAGATATCGAGAATACCCAACTCCAAACTTACCAGAATAGAAAGACATCTCAAGACGCCATCCACAACAGCGCCGGTGAAGGAGTCAATTGACCCGGACAGATGCGCAAGGGCCAATTCCTCCGTCAGAGGCGGGACAATCAAAGCTCCCGCGAATGGCCACCCGACAATGGACCCCAGACCAAACCACATGATCCCCTGCGCGATTTTCCGACCTCCCTTCCAATCCAAAAATGCAGCCATACCAAGCATTGATGTGTACATGGTGAAAGTGGACGGGAGAAAGGCGGTTGACGCATGGAACATGCCAGGACTGAATATGAGGACCATCACGAAGAGCAGTCCAATTCGGGGGCTGACAGTCCGGCAAATGGAGGAGTACAACCGGACCTGGCAGGCAGAGCACACAAAGGCAAGCAATGACCGGATGATGTAGAACTCAATTATCTTGCTGGTGCCGAACAGGGATGCCAGCTTCCCCACAGCCGCGTGAAGGGACACGTAGAGCCAGCTCCGGATGGAGTAAACCGGCGAATATTCCCATGTTTGTAATCCGTACCCGTGCTCGAGGTAGTGGGCGGGTTCCCAGAAATTGAACACTTCGTCGCAATCCTGAATAGGGGAGAAGAGTGCGGCGAGACCGTTGCAGAGGAGACATAGATAGAGCGTGATGTCCAGGGGGAGGTAGAAGGGAGGAGGAGGAGGACTGGACAGGAGTTAGTTAACAGTAAGAAGGTAGGTATTTTGCAGCATCACATACCGTTGCTTCGTCCTCGGAGCCTGTGCGGGGCCGTTGTTGTTCGCCATGTCTGGGGAAGAAAGTTGACCACGGAGCTTTGGAGGCGCGATAAGCAACGATAAAGCCACTACGGTGGGCGGCACGGCTACCTGTGCACTTTCCAAAAAAAAAGTTGCCGTCGCATTTTTTGTTTTTGCTTGTCGCAACACTCGAATACTATTTTTTTTCTGGCCCAAAATGGCTGAATCGATAGCACAGACTCAGTCTACAGGCACTGTTGACGCAGCAGCACCCCCACACACCCCCTGCGAACAGCACGCTACCTGTCGCGACCCGGGACAATGGCAGCGACTTTTACAACACGCCCGTGGCTACCGGGTCCCCCGCCTTGAAGGGGGAGAGCAAGGAGGATGCGCCAGTAAATGTCGAGGAACTTGAACCTTCGAAGCAGCCGGCGATGATCCCGGGACTGGGTCTAGTCCAGCCGAGCTCGCACGTGCCAGTCGTCAACGGCCAGCCTGTCTCTCAGACTACAGATGTCAAAATGACCGACGAAGACTCAAAAGAGACGGCACCGGAAGTGGCCAAACAAGAACCAAATGGAGAGGATCTGGTAAAGAGCGAGCCGGCCGAAGCAATGGACGTCGACACCAAGACAACGGAAGCAGCACCGGACAACACTCAGGTGACTGAACAGCCAGAGGAGGAACAAGAGGGCGAGCATCCAGAGTGGGAGGTTGACTCGTCACCTTACGAGTCGTCTTCAGATAGCTCTACTTCTTCGGATTCCGACGATAGCGACGATGAAGACTACCCGATCCTTAGCCCGGAAGAACAAGCGCGGATCCTGATGCTAGCTGAAGGCGGCTCGGACGACGAGGGAGAAGGGAAGGGGAAGTCGGGTGGCTATATCAGGTCGACCAACGAAATCGTCGAAGATGTCCTTCCGGTTCCAGACGTCAAAATCACACCCGAGATGAAAATTGTGCACTTAGGCAAGATCCAGACCGTTGTTGAGAATGCGCTTCTCATCGAGGCCAACACCTCCGGAGAATATCAGGTTCTCGAGTCCGGTTCTTTGCTTTGTCTCAAAGATTACACCATTGTTGGCGTCGTATCGGAAACCTTGGGGAGAGTGGAAAACCCCTTGTACACGGTCATGTTTTCCTCGGCCTCGGAGCCGCAAGAGAAGGGCCTGACGAAAGACATGGATATCTACTATGTTGAGGAACACTCTACATTTGTTTTCACCCAGCCGCTCAAGGGGATGAAGGGAAGTGACGCCTCCAATTTCCACGATGAGGAGATCGCCGAAGACGAAATCGAGTTCTCCGATGACGAGGCAGAGGCCGAATACAAGAAGAGACTGAAGCAGAAACGACAGGAGAGAAAGGAGGCCCGGGGCGGCGGTGCCGCCAGAGGCAAGAGAGACCGGCCAGGTCCCTCGAAACTGAGTCATTCCGAGCTCAATTACGATGATGAGAGAGGCCAGGAAGGATACACTCCTCTTGCTCGCCCGAAGAATCTTCACGAGATGATGGGACCGCGCGAGGCACCCGTCGAAGGAAGTGATCGCAACCCTGCTTTCCGTGGCGGCCGGGGTCGTGGTCGAGGTTCTGACCGTGGCCGAGGCGGTCGTGGCCGAGGCGCTGGACGAGGACGAGGAGGGGGAGGAGGAGGGGGCTCCTGGAATCAAGACCAGGGCCGACCTCAATACGGGGATGCTCAGTCTCAGCCTCCTGGCTACGCGCCCCAAGCGTATCAGCAACAGCCTGCGTACGGCATGCCCCAGCCTTTCGCCGCCTATGGGCAACAGCCCCAGCAGCCGCAGCCGTTTGCCCCTGGTGCTGCTCCGACGCAGTTTCCCTTCCAATTCCCCTTCCAGCAAGCCTTCCCACAGCAGCAGCAGTCCAATTCCTTCCCCTCCATTCCTCACGGGGCTCATATCAATCCTCTGTTCTTGGCAGCCCTGCAACAACAGCAGCAGCCTCAGCAATATCAGCAACCTCAGCAATACCAGCAGCCTCAGCAGGCTCCAGGACAGACTCAGGCGCAAAACCCGCCTATGAACTTCGACCAGGTCAAAGCGCAATTGGAACTGCTGCGTAATCTCAGCAATGGGAACCAGGGGCCTCCTCCGTCGTAAAGATCTTTCTCAATTTGGGCATTTAACTGGATATTTTTTGCATGAATGGTGTTCTTTTTGGCTTAGTGTTGGGTTTCACGGAAAAGTTATGGATTTCCAGGCTATTTATTTGCTGGAGCAAGGATAGATATAGGTACATAGTTGCATTTGGATATATGAGCTAGCTAGTTACATTAGGTCAAGACTCGCTTGGTTTGGCACTCTTGGCCAACGTCCAGAAGTTCTCCATTTTGGCTCGCGATAGGGCTTCTTTCGCGGCCGAGTCGGTTTCACACACCCTGGCACCAAGCCACCTTTTAAAGGCGCGGGCTTTGGCTTGCCCTTCCCAGAGAAGAGTGCAGCTGTTGTGGCTAAAATCCTTTAGCTCGCCTTTCTCATCTTCCGTAGATAGCCATGCCGCCTGAGCTTCACGGTTTCCTTCTTTCACGGCGTCGGGACCTGGGTTTTCAGTCCAATCGATGCGGTTCAGCATCAGCTTGCGGTAGTTTTTGATTGAGTGGCTGCCGCCCTCGACAATCAGCAGGTTGAACTTGGGATGCATGACACAGATCCCCGTCAGAGCATTCTGCTCGGCGTTCCTGCTAATCTTGAAGCGATTTCGGCCGCTCGCAAGATTATCGATGCGGTACACCGACACATAAATTCCCAGGGCGGCATCCTTCTCCTGCTGAGCCGCGAGTTTCTCATGCCGCTCTTCCTTGCTCAATTTGCGTTCCTCGTTCATCTGCTCGTGCTTTTCGCGGCGCTCCGCGATCTCCCTGTTCACACGAGCCTCTACGGCGGTGGGGTCTTTGACAGCCTCTTCACCCAGAACTCGCATGAGGTTGGACTTCTTGACCTTTGGTGGCGGGGCCGGTTCAAGCCCCAATCTGATCTTCGCTTGCTGTTCTTTTAGGTCTGCCATGCGTCGCTGGCGACGAATCTTGGCCTGCTCCTTGGGTGTGAGGTACATGGGTTTCGGAACGGGCACATGTTTGTCTTGCGGTGGTTCAATAAGAACAGGGTGTTGAATGTAGCGGGTGATGATGGAGTCGGCAGTATCAACCTTGAGGTTTTGGGCATCGTCTATCGCAGCGTACTCGTCTCCGTTGACCAGGCCTTCATCCCACCATTCCAGAGCTGGCGGAGCAGGCACAACAAATGCTTTTTCGATGTCTAAATCCTCGTCGATTCCGGCCTGTCGTGCTCTCTCTGCAATTCGCTTCTTCATGGCCTCCAACTGCGCCTGTCTGCGCAGAGCCGCAGCTTGCTGTATGTATTTGCCCTTTTGGTTGAAAACAAGCTGCTTCGCTTGTCGGGGCTTGGCTACCGTTGCTTTGGGCCCAAGGCTTGGATCGAAATAAGGATTGTTTCTGATTTCTTCTATCGACGGGCCGGATAGATCGAGTCGCGCCCGGTTGTCGCGTAATTCGGTATGCCGATTTCCTCTGCCCGGCTGCCGTCCCTTGCCGCCACGGATCTCAGGCGTAGTATCGGCAAGTAGTGCTGGATGAAGACCGACATCTAGACCACCGCGGGCCTTGTTGAGACCCTCATCGTCAAAGGCCGGGGGTTGGTAGGGGGACGCCGGGGCAGGTGGTCGTTGTGGAGGCGCTGCATTGGCTCTCCCCGTTGCTGCTGCGACTCTGGCCTTCATCTGTTCCAATCTCGACATTGCAGGGGTGGGAGCTGGTGGCGTAGGGCTGGGGCTTGCCTCCGTCGGGGGAACGGGTGGTGTCGCGCCGCCACGGGCGGACTGAAGACGAGCGCGAACGGCTTCAGCCTTTGCTCTCGCCGCGGCGACCATCTTCTCGATGTCTACCTTGCCGCTGGCAGAGCCTCCTTGGGCTGGGGGGGGAGATCCATGATTGGACCGCGATCTCTTTTGCGAGTTGCTGTCATCCTCTTCGGGATGAGCCCGCTTTCGCGCATTGCCCGACACGTCGGCCATGGCGTGTGTCGATGATTATGATGAGGGTTGAGCAACAAAAGCCGGGAAGGAGTGGGTGACCTTATGAGGCGGTCAGAGCGGGCAGAAAAAAAGTTCTCCAAAAAAGTTTCGCTCTTTCCCGGTTCGACTTCGACTTCTCTACAGAATCTTGGGTCGCGCGCCCGGAGCTGCTGGTCACAATGGCGAATTTCGCTCGCCCGGTCGCTTCGACCATTGCTGGAGTTGACTTCAGTGTCTTCTCGGACCAGGAGATCAAAGCTCTTTCGGTGAAAAGAATTCACAATACCCCAACCTTGGATTCGTTCAACAACCCAGTTCCCGGTGGTCTTTATGATCCGGCACTCGGTGCATGGGGAGACCATGTGTAAGTGGCTGTCTTGTGCTTCATTTTCTTTCTATTTCTAACTTGAAGGATTGGCAACAATTAGATGTTCTACGTGCCGTCTGAACTCATGGTCTTGTACCGGTCATCCCGGACACATCGAGCTCCCTGTACCCGTCTACAATGTCACCTTCTTCGACCAAATCTACCGGCTTATCCGCGCACAGTGTGTGTATTGTCACCGCTTACAGATGTCCCGCGCTCAGGTTAACTTGTACACCTGCAAGTTTCGCCTTTTGCAATATGGTCTCGTCGATGATCTGGCCGCAATCGACAAGATCGGAACAAAGGGAATCAAATCAAAAGACAACGACGAATCCAATGATGACGAAGAGCCGGATGAGGAAGACATCAGGGATAAGCGAACTGCTTTCGTCACTCGGCGCATTAAGGAAGCTAAAAAGGCGGGCAACCTGGACGGGCTCATGGCCGGTGCAAAGAATCCGGTTGCTGCCGAGCACAGGCGAGAGCTGGTCAAGTCCTTCCTCAAGGACATTGTTGGCGCTCGTAAATGCGCTAACTGCAGCGGGTATGGTTCAAACCCTTACTGTGCCGTGGGGAGTTTGTCAGCTAATAATATCCTGCAGAATTTCTCCATCCTATCGGAAAGACCGCTACAGCAAGATCTTCCGAAAACAGTTGACCGAGAAACAGAGGGTTGCGATGGCGGCCGGCGGATTCCAGGCACCAAATGCCATGATCCTTCTCGAGCAAGAAAAGAAGCATGGGTCAAAGCAAAATGGTACTCAGGTAAATGGTGTCTCCGATACTACTAGCGTCACCTCGGAGACCCATGGCGCCGAGGAGGAAATCCGTCGCGGGGCCGCTGTTGTGACACAGTCTACTTCAAAGGAAGGGCAAGCTGGACAAGAGTTTATGCCCAGCTTGGAAGTCTACAGTACCATCAAGCTTCTTTTCCAGAAGGAAGCCGAGATTATGAACCTTGTGTATAGCTCTCGACCAACGCCAAAGGGGGCGACTCCGGTAACGGCGGACATGTTTTTCATCAAAAATATTTTGGTTCCGCCAAACAAGTACCGCCCGGCTGCCCCCCAGGGCCCTGGGGAGATCTCCGAGGCTCAGCAGAACATTCCGTTCAGCAATATCCTGAAGAACTGCGACCTCATCAATCAAATCAGCAAGGAAATGCAGAACGAAGCCGACAAGGCCCTCACTAGGGTGCGGAATTACAGTGATCTACTCCAGGCAATGATTCAACTACAGGATACGGTCAACGGTCTGATTGATCGCGAGCGAACCGCGGTTACCGGGTCAGCCATCGCTGGGCTCCCCAATGGCATCAAACAGCTTCTAGAGAAGAAGGAAGGACTGTTCCGAAAGAACATGATGGGCAAGCGTGTGAACTTTGCTGCCCGAAGTGTCATTTCGCCAGACCCCAACATCGAGACCAATGAGATCGGTGTTCCTCTTGTCTTCGCCAAGAAACTGACCTTTCCGGAGCCTGTGACGAACCACAATTTCTTCGAGTTGAAAGAAGCAGTCATCAATGGTCCGGACAGGTACCCTGGTGCAGCGGCTATCGAAAACGAGAATGGACAGGTTATCAACCTCAAGTTCAAGAGCTTAGACGAACGGACAGCACTTGCCAACCAACTTCTCGCGCCCTCAAACTGGCGGATGAAGGGCTCGCGCAACAAGAAGGTTTACCGACATCTTACGACTGGCGATTATGTCTTGATGAACCGTCAGCCTACTCTGCACAAACCATCCATTATGGGTCACAAAGCTCGTGTGCTTCCCAACGAGAGGACCATTCGCATGCACTACGCCAACTGCAATACCTACAATGCGGATTTCGATGGTGATGAGATGAACATGCACTTCCCTCAGAACGAGCTTGCTCAGGCAGAAGCAAGGATGCTTGCGGACGCAGATCATCAGTACCTCGTTGCTACCTCAGGCAAGCCACTCAGAGGTTTGATTCAGGATCACATTTCGATGGGAACGTGGTTAACGTGCCGGGACTCCTTTTTCGACGAAGAGGATTACCATCAGCTTTTGTATAATTGTTTAAGACCGGAGAACTCCCACATCGTCACTGATCGGATCCAGCTCGTGGAGCCTGCGTTCCAAAAACCGAAATATCTCTGGACTGGCAAGCAGATTATCACGACAATTCTCAAAAACATCAAGCCTCCAGGGCGGGCAGGTCTTACGTTGAAGGGCAAGTCTTCGACTCCTGGTGAACGATGGGGCGAGGGCAGTGAAGAAGGAAATGTCATCTTCGACGATGGAGAGTTCCTGTGTGGTATCCTCGATAAGAAACAGCTTGGTCCGAGCGCTGGTGGTCTCATTGATGCTATTCATGAGATCTACGGTCACACAGTTGCTGGAAAGCTGATGAGTATCCTGGGACGCCTTCTAACCCGGTTCTTGAACATGCGAGCATTCACTTGTGGCATTGATGATCTGCGATTGACCAAAGAGGGCGATCGGGCTCGCAAGGAGCTGCTGAGCACGGCTGAGAAGATGGGTCGTGAGGCTGCTCTGAAATACGTGACCTTGGACCAGACTACTGTGACGGACGAGGATGCTGAGCTCAAACGCCGCTTGGAAGAGGTCCTCCGCGACGATGACAAGCAAAGTGGCTTGGATAGCGTCTCGAACGCTCGAAACGGCCAACTGTCCTCGGATATCACCCGAGCCTGCTTGCCAGGCGGTCTCGCCAAATCCTTCCCCTGGAACCAGATGCAGTCGATGACAATTTCTGGAGCTAAGGGTTCAGGTGTCAACGCCAACCTGATTTCCTGCAACCTCGGCCAGCAAGTTTTGGAAGGTCGTCGGGTACCCACCATGATTAGCGGTAAAACGCTGCCGTCATTCAAGGCCTTCGAGACACACCCCATGGCTGGTGGCTATGTCTCTGGTCGTTTCTTGACTGGCATCAAGCCCCAGGAATACTATTTCCACGCCATGGCCGGCCGTGAGGGTCTGATTGATACTGCAGTCAAGACGTCCAGGTCGGGCTACCTGCAGCGTTGCTTGATCAAGGGTATGGAAGGATTGAAGGCCGAATACGACTCCTCCGTTCGCGAAGCTTCGGATGGCTCCATTGTCCAATTCTTGTATGGTGAAGACGGTCTTGATATCACCAAGCAGGTTCATCTCAGAGATTTCGATTTCCTTGCCGCAAACTACCGCTCAATTTCGCAACAAGTCCAATCAGACCATTTCCAAAGTCTGGCAAAGGAGGAGGTTACGGCCTGGCACAAGGACGCAATGAAGGCTGTTCGCCGGTCTAACGATCCCAATGCTATGGACACTGTGTTGTCTCGGTACCACCCTGGCGGAAACTTGGGCAGCACGTCTGAAGATTTTGCTCAAGCACTCAAGAAGGTATGATTTGTTTTTCTCTCCGCTGCGTTGTTCAAACTAACAAACATCCTGTATAGTATACCGATGACAACCCGGATCAGCTCATTAGGGACAAGAAAAACGACATCGAGGGCAAAATCTCCAAGAAAACTTTCGATAAGTTGATGAACATGAAGTACCTGAAGTCCATTATTGATCCAGGAGAGGCGGTTGGAATCATGGCTGGTCAGTCTGTCGGAGAGCCATCGACGCAGATGACCCTTAACACTTTCCATTTGGCTGGTCACTCGGCAAAGAACGTGACACTTGGTATTCCTCGACTCCGTGAAATTGTTATGACCGCCAGTGCTGCGATCATGACTCCGCAAATGACGCTGCTTTTGAACGATGGAATTTCCCGGGAAGACTCGGAGAAGTTTGCCAAGGCAATCAGCAAGCTCAGCGTCGCCGAAGTTGTCGACAAGGTGCAGGTTAGGGAAAGAATCGCTTCCGGTATTGGTCACACGACAGCCAAGGTTTATGATATCGAGGTCAACTTCTTCCCGAGCGAGGAATACACCAAGGAATACGCCATTCAGGTCAGAGATGTGCAGAACGCCTTGCAGACCAAGTTTATCCCCCGGTTGGTCAAGTTGACTCGCAACGAGCTGAAGAAGCGGAAAGACGAGAAGACGATGAAGAGCCACTCAACCGCTCAGCCTGAAATTGGTGTTTCGATTGGCACGATCTCCGAGGGACCGAGAGGCCCGGATCGTGAGATTGAGCCTGCTGATGAAGACAACGAGGACGATGAAGATGATGCCAAGCGAGCACGCGGAGCCCAAAACCGGGACAACCAGGTTTCCTACGAAGGGCCTGACGAGGACGAGGAGGCCATCATCAGACGTCAGAACTCCCCCGAGGTGGATGATGACTTCGATGCTGATCATCCCGTCCGGACCACTGGCGACGTGGACATGGACGACGATTCCGACTCTGACTCCGATTCGGATGACGAGGGCGCCCAGGACAGCAAGGCGCGTGAGAACGACGTCAAGGAGAAGTTTGAAGAGGTCACTAAATTCAAGTTCGACCACAAGACAGGCGCGACGTGCACCGTTCAGCTGCAGTACGACGTCTCGACCCCGAAACTCCTTCTCCTTCCCATTGTCGAAAAGGCCGTCCACGAAGCCGTGATCCAGTCTATTCCCCGCCTTGGAAACTGCGTCTACGTCGAAGCAGACGAGATCAAGAAAGAGCCTGCTACTGTTGTCACCGAGGGCGTTAACCTGCTCGCCATGCGCGCCTACCAGGACATCATCAAGCCCCACTCAATCTACACCAACTCCATCCATGACATGCTCAACCTGTACGGTGTCGAAGCCGCACGCGCCACCATCGTCCGCGAAATGGATGCCGTTTTCAAGGGCCACAGTATCAGCGTGGATAACCGCCATCTGAACCTGATCGGCGACGTGATGACCCAGTCCGGCGGATTCCGTGCCTTCAGCCGTAATGGCCTGGTCAAGGATTCTGCGTCACCCTTTGCGAGAGCCAGTTTTGAGACCACCGTTGGCGCCCTGAGAGATGCCGTACTCGAGAGAGACATGGATAACCTCAAGAGTCCTAGCAGCAGAATTGTTGTTGGCCGCTCCGGTACCGTTGGAACCGGCTCTTTCGACATCCTTGCTCCAGTTGCATAATTTCGCTACCTGGGTGGGAGTCTGCGTTGTATTCTGTGTATATTTCTTTTTATTTTGCACTATTTTGTTCTTTGAATTCCTCTTGTTATCATTGTCTTACGTGTCGATGATTTGGAGTTGTTGTTTTTGTCTAGCGGAAACCGAAAAAGTGCCTGTCTTCATACTAGCATATCATACAAGTCAATAAATAGAACTTTGAAAATATGTTGGACTTCTAGAGCTGGTTTGATTTAGATTTTTAGTCTAGAGTGGATGGAAACGATAAACCAAATTGGTCCACGAATAAATGACCTATATTATCAAGAAAACGCCATCTATGCTACTGTTGTCTCGTATTGAGGACAATAAACCAACGCCCTTATTTCCATACCACGAATGCGCCCATATGTACCTGAGCAACTTTTTTAAAGAAAGGGAAAATTCATGTTCACGGAGCATCCAGCATCATCATGTCGGCTTCGATATCATCATCGAACTCGTCGTCCTCGATAATCCTCTGCGTGGTGGTGATCACCCCGTCCATGGTGTGTCCATTCGCGAGTTCTTCTCTCATCATCCGCTCCTCCTCTGACTTGCGCTTCGCCTCGTGGCGCTCGATATCAGCTAGATTCCATGTGGAAATGCCTTCCTGATCCTTAGCCTTGAAAGGCTGCGCCATGGTGCGAAGGAAGTTCTTGGCATTGGCCACGGCCATATCTGTGCTGAGGTTTGTTTCGCTATCCAACATTGCTTGGTTGATCCACTTGGGGAGCTGGGCACGCTTGCGCTCGAATCGACGATCTGCCAACACCATGACTCCGTAATCGTCCTTGCCGCGTAGCACGCGACCCAGACACTGGGCGGCATGTCTAATTGCGTCGAAGGATAGAAAGTCGTTTTCCCGAATATGGTAATTCTCGCGCAGGAACTCGAGGCGTGCTTTCAAGATGCGGGACTCCGTGTACTGGAAGGGGACACCGATGCACAACACTGCGCGGCCGTAGTGATGATCGAAATCGATACCCTCAGACACCTTTCCTCGTGCGACACAAAGCAGGATCGCACCGCGGCCGTTACAGCAAGCTGTACGGTACGTCTCCAAGGCAAGCGATGATTCCTGCGCATCGGGTGTTTCGACAAGAATCAATTTATAGTTCCAGATTTGGTCCAAGATGCCCATTCCTTGCCACATGCTGATGATCGATTCCATGTAGAGATACGACGGGAAGAAAACCACGATGCCGTCTGGTGTGATGCGAGCGAATTCTGTGACGAGGGTCCCGTAATTGCGCACAACACCGGGATCATTGCGAATTCCAAAGGAAGATGAGACTTGAGCTTGGTCTGAGCCGCGAGTGACAATCATGGGTAAGAAAGAGCGCCGTGCCAGCGTCATACTGTAGGACTCTTGCATGACGGCAGTGAACCCTAGCATCTTGGGATACATTTCGAGAGGCGACAAGGTTCCGGAAGTAATGATAACCGAGCTGAAACGATCGAACACTGGCTTAATGGCGATAGCAGCATCCAAGCATGTAAAGTGTAATATCGGGTTGGGAACGGTGGCCGCTTCCGACTCGTATGGCTCCAGGATCAGAACGAACCCCTTGTCGTAGGTCGCGACAAGAGTCGCAAACGTCGCAACCTCCTGGAGAGGCTGGTAATCTTCAATGTTGACAAGCTCCAGAGTGCGGACCAGCGAGGTAAGGCGCTCAGCACAGAACCTTAAGGGTTTTCGCTCGATGTAGGTCAAGTCTTTCAGATGCGTGAGGAACGACGGCGGCGTCTCAGATATGGTGTGAGTCACTTTCATTCGAGTCTTCAGGTATTCGATAAATCGTTTTAGGAAGGCAACGAAGTGTTCAGCTCGGCGAATGTTTCCTGGCACTGCTTCCTTCAACAAGTCATCTGGCAATACCGGGTTCGAGATGAATTGATCTTCCTCCCGTGCTTGTTCTGCCTGCTGCAGGCCCTCCACAAGTTTTGAATATTCGTTCTGCAGCTTCTCTGCATCCGTGCTCTTCATTTCCTCGATCTTGCGCTCCAGATTGGTTGCGCCTCTGGTAGCTTTGCGAAGGGCGTCCTCGCTGAGATCGATGCTGAGCGATTCAATGCAGACATTGTCAATATTGTGCGCCTCGTCAAAGACCACTATGCAGTCCTTGGAGAGTTCTCGAGATACTCGTTCGGCGATTTTAGGATCGAGGAGGTAGTGATATGAGTAGATGATAATATTGCACCAGGGCATCTAGAACAAAGTATTAGAATCAGAACCCGAATCGTTACAGGGGGTATCTCACCATGCGCCGAGCAGAGAAATAGGGACATTGTTTGTGTTCTTCTCCGTATCGGATCAGTCCATCGAGGGTGAACACACCAGGAGGGACCAGGTTATGCGGCTCGAGCAAGTCAAGATTCTTCATCTCGTTAGAAGGCTGCTAAGGTGTCGTAAGGGTGCGATTCTCACCTCGTGGTACACACACAACTCGACATCCTCTCCGCGCTCCTTCTTCTCCTTGACAAAGCCGGCTGTCAAGCTGCGACACCTTGCGTCAACCACGGTGCCGCTCTTCTCTCTCTTCACAGACGGGTGGAGACACAGATTTTTGCGACTCGTCAGCCCCAGCGCGCGGAATTCCTCTGTATATCCTAGCTCCTTTCCCCGATGCTTCATCAACGCCTTCAACTCCGCCAGGGCCTTTTCGATCTCGGACATGGTTCGGGAGCAGTAGATGAGCTTGCGGTGTTCTGGGTAGTGTTGCTGGTAGGCGACAATCAGCGACAGCAGCGAGACGGTCTTTCCTGTACCCGAAGGCATTTCCAGCACACAGTGACCCCCTGCATCGAGGGTCTTCTTGAGATCGCACATGTAGGCATACTGCTCGGGATAGATGCGAGGATACGGGAAGAGTACGGGGAGGTCGCTGCAGAGAAGGTAGGAGTTAGCCAGATGGTGACAAAGGCCGCAGGGCAGAGGCGATACTCAATGAAGAACTTCATCGTGACTGGACCACAGCCTCTCGACCCCGGAGAACAGCAGAAGAAGACGAGGAACGAAGGCCAGAGCGAAAGAGATGGTAACGCGACCTTTCCCCTTTGGGACAGCAATGACACCACCCCACGTGACTTCCTTATCGGGTGTCCGACGCAAGTGTGAAAGTTGTGGCAGGTGCGATCAATGTTCTTGACACTGTTCCAGAAGGAAGGAACGTCCGTCTATTCAGCTTCGATAAGGACAGAGTGAAGCTCAATCCCTCCCCCGTCTCTCTCCTTCTCGCCTGTTCTTCTTCTTTCTGGTCCCGCATAACTACCCCACATGAGCAAAAAGTTCAAATCCCAGGCCTCCAGCAGTCGCGCCGCTGCCAGCGCCTTTGGTGGATTTGGTGGCTTCTCCAGCCAAGGCCGTGAGCCGTCAGCTCTCACATACATTTCGGAGCCACCAGATCTCTCGCGTATTGCGGAACAGCAACTGGTGATCGCATTCAAGAACCTGCAGAAGAAAGATGAGATCACACGAACGAAAGCTCTGGAGGAGCTCAAGGACTATATTTTCGCTGTTGAGGACCGGAATGGAACTCTCGACGACGGGCTATTGGACGCGTGGGTATGTATATCTGGTCCAATCTACAGCAGAACAGGGAGCCTAACACATTTATCAGGTGAAAATATACCCGCGAGCTTCAATTGATCTCTCTCGCAGAGTTAGGCAGTTGGCCCATCTCCTACAGGGCTCAATTGCTTCCCAAGTGGGCAAGCGCATCGTGCCTTACCTCCCCAAGGTGGTGGGCGCATGGCTCGCCGGACTCTACGACAATGACCGACCCGTTCATCGGTCTGCCCTAGAGTCGTTCAGCAAAGTCTTCTCTACCGAGGAGAAGAGGAACAATGTATGGAATATCTACCAAAGTTCGATCCTGGACTTTGTGGATGATGTCATCCTTCACCAGACTTCCTTGACCTTGAGCGACGAGAGAACTGTCAAGCGTGATGATGCTGAAGCAAAATACGCACGCGTGGTGGGAGCTGCAGCTCTGCTCTTCAACAGAATCCTGGGTATGTTGATGCCCGTTTCTTTCCGGCAATTCGTAATCCTGACATCGAGGGTAAATAGGGAATTCAGCCGACGTCAACTTGCAGAAAGATATGGCTGCCATTGAGAATCTCCTAGGGAGCAAATCGCTGTGGGCTTTGTGCCACAACGACGATCCATATGTCCGTCGATCAATATATATCCTCCTGCGATCTGCGATTTCCCGAGAACCAGCGTGGCTTGACTGGAACATCCTCAGCACGTCCGTAATTGGGAAAGCATTATCTACCCCACAGATTGGATCTGCTTCCGAGCTTTCCGAGTCTCTCCTGCTATTGACCTCATCACGTCCCCAGGTCTGGACTGAGGATTATACTGGAAAGTCATCTTCCTCGAAAACGCTACGCCAGTACATTCAAAAGGGGTCACAAGGTGGTCCCGGGCTCTTTTGGTCAAATCTTGATCAATTACTTCGAATTGTGCCATCCCAAGTTCTTGCAGAAGCTGACAAGACATCTTCCGATGAGAAGATCAATGTCTCAAGTGCCGTTGTCCTGACGGAAGCTTTTCAAGAAGGCCTCTGTTCTAGGGAAGAACCGCGCCAAAATCTTGCTCTTGGGTGGAAATCCTACATCCACGTCGGGACATGGCTCGCGAGTCAATTGCCTCAGGGTCAAAGATCTGAATTTGTCCAAAAGCGGATGTCTCCTTTGGTGGAGAATTATGTACGGCCTGAATCTAGTACTGCTCACTGGTTGCTTCCGCCACAAGCAGCCGAAGATATATGCATCACTTATCTCACCAGTGCAGCTTCACAAAGGCAGGATCAAGAGATCACCTCATTGTGGACAAAATTGTCAGACGACTTGCTGGAAGCAGTGAAGCTATCATCTCCTGAGCAGTCAAAAGATTTTCGGACGTCACAGGATTCGATTTGCGATCAATCAAAGCGCCTGTTTTCCTTAGAAGCTGCGCTAGTCTCTCTGATTCCAGATAAGGATGAAGAATTTGTTCTGGGAGTCTTCAACAAAACAGGCTCATCTCTACTTCATGAATGCCTGCAAGTTCTTCGATCCCGCAACGGGAAGCCGTATGGAGCCGCGGCTGTGGTGGAGGAATGCGTGCGGCATATGCCCCAAATTGCACAGCGCTCACAGGAGCTTCTGAGCTTCGTCCAAACAGATGCGCCGGCGCTTCTGCACTCGCCATCTGCGGACCGCTTGATTGCAACGATTCTGCTATGTCGGAAGTGGGATGGATTTTCGTCTAGCTTTGAGAACATTGTTGAGCGGACCATGGAGCTGGAGCCGGAGCAGTCGAATGCAAGCGTTCTTCAGAGCCTGCTCTCGACCCTCGATTTCAATGAAGTCGGAGACAGAGACAAGCTCACCTCGCTCGTGATGCGGGCTCTGGATAATGCCTGCAGAGGAAGCCAACTCCACTGGCCAATAATCACTGCTGTCCTTCAGAACCAATCCTCTCGTGGTGAATTCCTGGATCGCATCTTTCTGTCGATCATTGACTCCTTATCTTCGGAGGACAGAGTATTCGATGCTTTGCACGGGCTTTCTCAAATCGGAAAGACTGTACCATCAGCAGTAAAGGCGTTCCAGAGCGGACCTCATGGATCAAAGCTGGCAGGCAAGCTTCTGTACCTCACAGAATCTCCCTCGGAGGAAGTGGCTAGCCTTGCAGAATCTTTAATGAGCACCTTCAAGGAATCTGCCATTGGTGGTACTAGCGCCAAGTCCAACATTGAAATCCTTCATCACGAGTTTAGCCACGTCAGTGAGGAGTCATTATCGTGAGTGATCCCACCCAACCCGTCTTGAAACATAGCTAATAATTTCTAGTATTCATTCTCTCATTGCTATCGCAGAAGAGGTGGCACATAGCTCGCAGCCTGAGACATCAACCAGTATCAAAGATATCCTTCCGCCTCGCAGCTCATGGGAAGAGGCACTGAGTCCGTTTCTCCAAATTCCCCCTCGACCCTCGACGGCTATCACAAGCCCGCTCGGGGGCACTGTCCAGCTCATCCAACGTGAGCTATCGGACTCATTCAGGACATTATGGCTATCTATTCCCCGAGATTCAGCTCGTTGCTCCGCAGCGTTCCGCCTAGCCACATTCACTATTAGAGCTCTATCTTCATTTGATATTGTCAAACAATTGGACAAAGAAGCCCTCGAGACATTGTTCTATTTTCTTCCATTGGCCATCCAGCTCATGGATGATGACCTGAGCATCGAAAACTGCAACGGCATTACAGGTCTCGAGCTAGCTGACCAACGAGAAGAGTATATGGACATTGTTCTTGATGGCCGGAAGGTGATTGCTACCTGGATCCATGCCCAAGAGCCAATGGACTCTTCACAAGATATGTCTATCTCCTCTTTGTTTACTTTGTTCTGGGAGTCCAGATTGGAAGCACTCGATGGCACCACTCCCATGGATTACAGGGTTGGAGAGGCTTTTGTGAAGATTATGAACAGTGTCGATTCAGTGCATGCTTCCAAATCATCGGATGAGACTGCCAAAATCTGCAGGGAGGCGCGGACAGCCAATGCCATCCGCTCAACAGCTAGATTTGCCGTCTTGCGGAGTTCTATTCTGTCTAACCCCGTTGGGAACCGGATATGCAATGAATTGGTTGCCGATTCAACCGGACTCAAGCCCCAGGAGGAGCGCTCAGATGGTAGGTCGTTATCTAATAATCGCTGTACTTTACTAACAGCTTCCAGGTCTGCGAAAGCTCGTCCTTCTCAACACATTGTTGGCAGGAGAAGAAAACGTCGCCTCGACCATTCCAACCCAGAGATTGGTTTTCCTTACCAAGCATCTCCTGCAATGCCTCCAGTCTGATTTTAAATTTCTCGGACTGCGAGCCGAAATCATCAAGACACTGGCATTTGTTCTCCCATGTCTCGGCGAGATTTACGGATCTCATTGGGAGGAGACCATGGAGATTCTCAGTGCCACCTGGAGACAGACTAGTGGCGGCGAAGAAGCATTGCCGTTGCTGGTGGCGTCATTCGGACTCTTTTTGCGTCTGAAGTCCATTGCCGAAAGTGACAGTAATGACGATGTTCAGGATGCTTGGTCCGAGCGGAAGGCCGGGATTTTCAATGATTTGGCTTCTACAATTGACAAGTTTGGTAAGGCTATAATCCTTGATTATTGGTAAATCAGTCACTAATTGCATGAAGACTCAACCACTACGTTCCATCAACCTCGTGACGTGGCTGTTGATAGACTACGCCGTTTGATCAACACCATCCCGATTGAGAAGCTAGAGGATGTCAGCGAGATCTTCCAGCTTCTGACTGCGCATAGTCGAGCAGTCCAGCGAACAGCCTACACGATCCTCCACCGGTACATCCCGCAGACGCAGGAGCAGGTCTCCTTCGATGTAGCTCTGTCGAAGACGGCAGTCACCCTGCCCGACGAGCTTCTGTCGTTGCTTCTTGAGCCCCCGACAATGCAGGCAGTGTCCTTATCCTACGGTGATGACAAGATGTGGACCAGTATGAGGTCATATCTTCTGAGCTGGAAGGTGGTCTTTGACCACTTTACCAATGCAGTAAGCTTTGATGTTTATCTTTTTTTTGGCATCTCGCTAACGTTCAATAAAAGTCCCTCCCCGTCCAAGAGTACTACGCATCCAACATCAAAGAGAACGAGATTCTGATTCCCTTGCTGGAGTTTACGTTCGCCTTCCTTCAAAAGTCCCATGGCAAGATCGTCGATGCTTCCAAGTTCGATGTGCGGTCCTTTGAGCCAGATGAGTCCGAGAGTGCCGAGAAAGAAACGCAATGGCTTCTGGTGCACCTTTACTACTTGTGCCTGCGGCATTTGGCGAACATGACAAAAAACTGGTGGATTGACACCAAGAAACGGGTCAAGGGTCCTGTGGAAGTCTGGACTGAGAAATACGTGAGTAAACCAAGGCCTTCGGATCAATTCGTCCCGGCTGACGATCCTCTTTTTAGGTCTCCCCTCTTGTCGTCATGGATGCTCTGCAGAGCGTGACCGAATGGGTTTCGACGCAGGACCAGGATGAAGAGCGCGCCTTGTCCGTGAAGATTTCACCCAAAACTGCCGAGATCATTGCTAGTGTCACCGTGGACGAGGAGTCTCCGGATGTCGCCATCTCGATCTCGCTCCCTCCAGCGTACCCGCTTCAGCCGGCGGTGGTTGTCGGCCGGAGCCGGGTGTTGGTGGATGAGAAGAAGTGGAAGAGCTGGCTGCTCACGATCCAAGGCGTGATCATGTTCGCCAACGGCAATCTCGTTGACGGGCTGCTGGCCTTCCGGCGCAACGTGCAGGGGGCGCTCAAGGGCCAGAGCGAGTGTGCGATCTGCTACTCGGTCATCTCGACAGACATGCAGACGCCCAACAAGCGGTGCGCGACATGCAAGAACACCTTCCACTCGGTGTGTCTGTTCCGGTGGTTCAAGAGCAGCAACCAGAGCACTTGTCCGCTGTGTCGCAACAATTTTGTGTATGTATAGGTAGATTAGAGATTAGATAACTAGAGCTCCGTTTATCGATGATGCCCCACCTGCTCGATCTCCCACTTTCACCTCTTCTTCCTCTTCTTCCTCCTTTCATGGCCGCCCCTCAGATCCCCAACCTTAACACGCTCCGACGAGGCCCCCGCCGTTCCCGACCCGATGATGGCCCATCACGGCCTCAAGGAAAAGACCGTGTCGTCCAGGGCACGGACAATGACGCCAGCGTCTCCCGGCTGAGCGCCGTCGAGCTGGGGTACTTGGACGACGCGTACGTAGAGGCATTGACACCGTCCGAGTCGGCGACTAGGAGATTTCCAATTATCAATCGAGGTTGGTGATTTGGTTGTAGCACAAATACACGGCTGATGGGGCTCCCCAGGAACCTATGTGCGCACTATCGCGATCGACCAGCTCGTCGCGCGCTTCCTCGGCCCGTACAGCGCAGACAACCAGAAGAAACAGATCATCTCGCTGGGTGCTGGGTCCGATACACGGATCTTTCGCCTCCTCTCGTCGCGCTCGACCCCGGACTTTGTCTACCACGAGATCGATTTCTCCGTCAACAATGCGGCTAAGGTCCGTGCTATTCGCTCATCACCGCTGCTGCAACGAGTGCTCGGCATCAATGCCTCCGAGAATAAGGTGACGGTCTCAGAATCAGCGGATGCACTTCACTCGCCCTCGTACCACCTCCATCCCCTCGACCTGCGCGTCCTGTCCCCGGACACCCCCTCTCCAGAAACATTACTCCCTGGCGTGGAAACCGCGCTACCGACCCTCCTGATCTCCGAATGCTGTCTGATCTACCTATCACCAAATGAAGCCGACAATGTCGTTGCATTTTTCACCAAATACATTTCCACTCATGCCTCACAACCACCCACCACCCCCCTGGGCCTAATATTCTACGAACCAATCCGACCAAATGATCCCTTCGGCCGCACAATGGTCTCCAACCTCGCAGCGCGCGGAATCCATCTTCAGACTCTGCATCGGTATGCCTCGCTCGAGGCGCAGCGGGCCCGGTTCCGTGAGAAGGGACTCGTGAGCGGACAGGCTGCTGCGGATATTGATTTTATATGGGAGCGATGGGTGAGCGAGGAGGAGAAAGAGCGTGTGGCCGGGTTAGAGATGTTGGATGAGATGGAGGAGTGGCGGTTGCTGGCTCGGCATTACTGCGTTGCTTGGGGGTGGAGGGATCGGGATGATGAGCCGGCGTTTGGGGGATGGAAGAACCTGGAGGCTCAGGAGGGCAGCGAGTGAGGTAGACAAGTGATATCCAAAATGATAATCTATGCTAGTTATGGGTATTTAACAGAGAAAGCAATCTACTCATCCATCTGCCACTGGTACTCCAGCGCCTCCATCCTCTCCTTCTTATTCCTCGACGCAAACCACTCCTTCTCAAACCCATTGGCCCGATCCACTCCATCCCATCGGTGGCCCGGCCGAATACCGTAGCGATTGGGTTGGAACGCGCCCTTGTACAACGGTTTCCCAGTAACGCTGGCCCCCGGCTCAGGGAGGTTTGTCAGGAACTGCGCGGCGGGATCATTCCACCGCTGCCGCGCCTTGAGTTCATCGTTCATCGTGTCGTCTTCGATCGTCCGTGCCACAGGCATGCTGCGCACGTCTTGTAGTTCCTGCTTGCGTGTCTCGCGTTGTTGTCGTTGTACATCGCCCATCAGTGCCTCGCGGGCGCGCTCTTCTTTCTCGCGTTTTTCTTCTTCAGCGCGCCGCGCTTCGGCCCGCTTCATTGCCACGTTGATGATGCGTCCGGACGCATCACGATAGATTGTTTCCTGGGCCCTTACGTCGGATGTTCCAGGGTCTTGGAACTGTGCTGCCTCGGCTCGTTTCCGTCGCTCCTGCACCTTCACCATGGCCGCTGTCTGCTCGGCTGTCTGCAGTCCTGCGAGCGCCCCGGATTCCATGCGCAGGCCCTGGTCATCCTCCTCCCCTTCTATCATCGGTGCATCATCATCGCCGCCTTCTGCACGGTGTGCCGCCTGCTCCGCAACAGCAGATGCTAAGATCGCGTCTGCGGCCTCTTGTTCACTGCCTGCGCCTGACGTCCCGATGGTTTTCCAGCCGGATTTCTTGGCGCGTCGGAACTCGGCGCTCTTGTGTGTTGTGTCCACGGATGGGCGGTCTTCATCGTCGAGCCCTGTGTTTGCGGCTGAGGATCGCAGGTCTGTTGGGTCGTCGTCGGTGATGATGAGTCCCGAGTCAGCGGTGTCAACGGCTTTGGTCTTCTTGCGTTTCTTCTTGGGTCGTTCTGTGCCTGGGTCGGCAGTGAGATAGTTCTTGGCAAGGTACTCGGCCAGGGAGCCTGGCATGGTGGTGTGTGTCTTGTATGGTTAACCAGTTGGAGAGAACTGAAGGAAAGCACTTGGACCTGGAACGGTAGACAGGGACTTATCGATAGTCGGCGGAAGGTTTATCCGAACTATACTCCTGGTTCGTCCCTCCGAGCTGAGGGTTAGCTGCAGTATTATTCGGACTCGCCATCATCCACAAGCAGTTTTGGTAAACTTAAAAAAAGGGAATTAATGAATTAGGCAGGAGGGCGGCTAGCATCTGAGCAGACGTATACCCAGAAGCACGATGAGAATTGTTATAGGGGCCGGTTGGGGGAGAGCAACTCAAGGCCGCTCAGTGACTCCCAATGGGAGCCGATCCTTACCGTCACCTATTTTACAATCAAAGAAGAGAAATTTGGACAAGCAAGTCACCCCCACAGCTGGAATTATACGCCATCTCCAGCACGGATTGGGGGTTGGAGTTTTAGATTCCTAGTTAGGTAAGATTGTCGCCCCAACCAAGTGATAGACATGAAGTTCATTTCGTCATGATTATTATTAGGACAGTCGTTTCACTGTTGCCTTCAGGATTGCCACGGACTAGAACTAGATAGGACCTAGCAATGTTGGTTATCTGTGCACCAATTGCTGCTACCTGTGCTACTCCTGCGGAGTTTCTGCCCCCAGAAAGAGCTTTACAGGTCTTAAAAGCAGTTCTATAGCCCCCAGGCAGATCAGCTTGCAAGGCTCAGATATGAGGGCCTGATGTGGCATACCACAGGAGAGTAGGGTCCATTCCCACAGGACATTCATGTATTGTTCAATAGAAGGATGTACTCATGATTCTACTAGCGAATGAACTCAATGATGATAATGGAGAATGGAAAACCGCGCATATTTAGACTATCTCAAAAAGGCTAAAATTACCCTGTCATAGTTGCGAACCCCGTAATTCTGTCCCTCACTACACTTAATAAGGTGACGCACCAGGACGTACGCTGACGGGCTAAGGGATATCTTCTAGTGTTGGTGATCGCCTTGTTTTTGACGTCCATAACTCGAATGACCTGGTAAAATTACTACTCTATCGTATGATTGACAGGCATTAATCTCGCTTGTACGAAGTCTCGTAGGATTCTAGGGGCTATTGTTGATTGATAGACATAATCCCCTGTATACAGCCTCGCCGGGTTTTGGGGCTATTTGTTAGTTGATCAACATTAAGTCTCTGCAGCTTCGTGGGGTCCTTAGGGCTATTGTTTGTCGATCGACATTAAGCCTCTGCAGCGTTGCAGGGTCTTTGGGGGCTATTGTTGAATGATAGACATTGAGCCCCTGCAGCGTTGCAGGGTCCTTGGGGCTATTGTTGGTTGATAGACATTAAGCCCCTACAGCCTCGCAGGGCTCGCCAGCTATTGTTGGTTGATAGACATGAATGTCCCGTCCCTTATACGAAGGATCGTAGCTAGCATGTATAAGAGGCAGAACATGCGCACCCCTAAAGAAACCATCTCATCAAAGCCCTTGACTACAGAGCCTACAACTTTCTCTACTCAACCCACCTCTATTCAATCCAATCAATATGCTTGTCTTTAGTCCGAAGGCTTTGGCCATGGCTGCCCTCACTATGAGCCTCTCATCTGCTGCTTTGGGATGCCTGACTATCTCCGGCAGCGCGGAGTGGGAGGGGTCTGACGTTACGGGCAATATCGCCACTGATGATAACGGATCTCAGACGTGTACTGGATCTATTGGTGACGGAGACAACGATGTTGGTATGCTTTTGACTTGTGTTTCTATTCTTTAATATAAGCTAACTCGGTATAAAGACTGCATTGACGGCTTCTCACTGAACTACGACTATTCTGATAACAATCCAGAGGGCCCCTTGCCCATCACTTATTGCAACCCGAGTGGCTGTTACGGTATTTCGGTTCCGATGACCTGTTA
Organism: Penicillium riverlandense; assembly: GCF_028828495.1. Lineage (NCBI taxonomy): Eukaryota > Fungi > Ascomycota > Eurotiomycetes > Eurotiales > Aspergillaceae > Penicillium > Penicillium riverlandense. The sequence continues at coordinate 5,489,479 of NW_026643194.1, forward strand.
CGACCAAGACCCTAGCGGCCAGGCTTCCTGCACTTTCAGCTATAACGACTACTGTTAATGAAGAGAATCCTAGGGGAGCTATTGCCCAAAGCCATTGGAGCCGTCTCTCACTTGGGTGAGTGTAGGGCGCTCAATATAACAATGGGGTAGGGCAGCTCTAGGAAATTATGGACAGTTGATATGAGTGGGCCGGTGAGATTGAGATGGCCATTACATTGGCCTTGCTGATTATACGTAATCCTGTGGCTACTCATTTTCTGTACTTATATACTCGCACTAGTAGTATTTTTATAGACCTGTTTGGAACAGGCCACTTGAGTTGGTGTTTGACGCAATTGTATTTATTCTTCTTTTCTTTGTTTTACCTTCATATCATCTGCCCGCATCCCGCCGGACGTTAAATACTACAACAACAGCCTAGCCTTCTTCTCTTCTCTAACCTCGAGATTCTTGCGGGATGGCATTCTTTTCTTAAGATCCTGTCCCTCGGTCCCAGCAGTATACCACCATGACTAGCAATGATAGATATCATGAAAAGGAAACACCTCAGACCAATATCAACTCCGCTGCAGTAAGCTTTTCCTTCACCGGAACAGCAAATCAAAAAGCTCTCTACTTTTTTTAATTCATGCATCTATACTATAGTCCCCCGAATCTATTTCCAACACATACATAAAACACAAGTACCTCCTATCTACTTCGACGTCTTCTGGTCGGAGTCCATATCCTGGATCTCGGGGTCGTAGGGCTTGTCGTGTGGGTCAGTTTTCGCAGGCAGGATGGGTCATGGTGATTGAACAGTGAAGGAAAGAGGAGAGGGCCGAGGAATAATGAGAAGAGAGGATGGGAAAGAGGGAAGGTATGTGGTGAGGGAGGGAGAGGGGAGAATAGTGAGTGGGAGAGGTCGAGCTGTTGTCCTAAAGACAAGTAGTATACAAAGCATCATTGATCAACAGGGACAAATTGTAGCTAGGAAGTCAGAACGAGTTACCACCTCCCCCAATCCTGCTGCTCCCGCCCATTCCACCCCGCGATTTTTGTTGTTGCCTTGGGGCAGATCAAACTGGTTGACCTATGGTAAGGCTCGCTCCCCTGGGCTGCGCCTCTTCAGGGGTGCTACTCTGGCCCAAATCTCTCCAATCAAGAGAAATAACTGGTGTTGGATTGACAAGGCTGTAGCGACCCCGAATACATAAGATTGCTTGTTCATATAGATGGTGCGGTTGGCTAGACTGATAGAAGCCCTTTAGTTCCTCTTTGTTCGCTTCACTCTCCCATACTTCTCTTTGATGTTCTTTTGGTTTGTGTGACATTCGTTTAACTCACTCCAACGTTCCTTTCCGCAATGAAGTATCCACTCCTTGCCGGCATTGCTGCTCTCGCCGGGATGGCCCTTGCCGAAGTGCCCCCGGTCGTGATAAAGGGCAAGAAGTTCTTCTATTCGAACAACGGCACTGAGTTCTACATTCGTGGTGTTGCCTACCAGCCGGACTACAATGCTCGTGCTGGCGCGACTTCTACCACAGACGACTACACCGATCCCTTGGCCGATATCAATACCTGCACGCGTGATATTCCCTACTTGGTCGCACTACGCACCAATGTTGTCCGGACCTACGCCGTCAACCCTAACTCCAGCCACGATGCGTGCATGAAGGCCCTAGCGGACGCCGGTATCTACGTGATGACTGACTTAGCGTCGCCCGCTCAGTCTATTGACCAGGATAGCCCCCAGTGGACCACAGATCTTTTCGGCCGCTACGCTGAAGTCGTTGATGCATTCGCCGGCTATAGCAACGTGATTGGTTTCTTCATCGGAAATGAAGTTGCCAACAACCCGAGTAATACAGACTCGATGCCCTTCGTCAAGGCCGCCGTTCGTGATATGAAGGCCTACATTAAGGAGAAGGGTTACCGTTCCTCCCTCGCTATCGGGTACGCCACTAATGACGACAAGAGCATTCGTCAAAATATTGCCGATTACCTCGTTTGCGATGACGAATCCGACTGGATTGACATGTTCGGCTACAATATCTACGAGTTTTGTGGACATGCGACCTATACATCGTCTACTTATAACGTGCGTACCGATGAATTTCGACATTATCCTGTACCAGCCTTTTTTTCAGAATATGGCTGCATCCACCCGAGTCCTCGTCACTTCTACGATATCCCGATTTTGTACGGACCTGAGATGGAGAACGTGTGGAGCGGTGGTATCGTGTACATGTACTACCAGACCCCAAACAACTACGGTCTTGTGTCGATTGTGGACGACAAAGTCAGCGAGCTACCCGATTATAAATTCCTATCGGAAGAGATCAAGTCGGCTACTCCGACTGGCGTGAATAGCGCTGACTACACTGTTACCGACACTCAAGGTAGTAGCTGCCCTGCCACCAACTCTGACTGGCTCGCTGCGCCCACTAATCTTCCGCCATCGCCTAACACGGACTTATGCGAGTGCATGTTTAACAGTCTCACCTGTGTGCCCAAAGATGGTACCTCTCAAGCGGAATTGATCAAGAACGCATTCAACTATCTCTATGGCCAAACGAACGCCATAGATTACGTTGCTGGTGTTATCCACAACGGAACTACGGGCCAGTACGGTGCCTATGCTATGTGCAATCCGCAGCAGCAAGCCGGCTGGGCCATGAACAAGTACTATGAACAGCATGGCAAGAATGGCAAAGCTTGTGACTTCAGCGGCATTGGGACCACGAAGGCCGTCACCAGCGCTTCCGGCAGCTGCGCTACATCGATGAGCTCCATTGGCCCCGAGGGCACCAACAGCGTCTCAGGGGGCCCGGTTGCCAGCGGCGGTGTTGCCGCCACCACCACCTCGGGTATTGCTGCCCCATACAATGTGCACCAGGCTGTCTATATCGGCAACTGGCAGGTCGGGGCCTACATTGTCACCGCCGTCATTTCTGGTGTCAGTATGATCATGCTGTAGGCCAGTATAGAGGTCTTGGCGCTTGGATAGCAGGCATGGCTGAGAAAGACGATGCCCTTCCATTCTGTATATAGAACAAAGCAAGAAACTACTTTGATCTGCTAGTGCCTGCATCTTTAGCTTAGATAGCCTGGGTTCGTCAACCATGGCGGCAATGGTGTTGTTGTACTGCTTAGCTGAACTATTGCTTCCGCTCCATCTGCGCAACCACTTTCGGCCGCGTTTCATCCCAATCGTCCCAGACAATGGAATAGACCGCGGTATGTCTCCCCGGCACTTCTCCCGTCGTGCCATTCCTTTTCTCCAGAGCCTCCACGGGGCTCCCGCGCGCAAACGCCCGATGCCACCGTAGGATGCCCTCAAACTCGAATCCCATCCGCAGGGCCGTCTTTCGAGACACCGCATTCCCGGCGTGGCATAACCATTCCACACGCCGCAGGCCGAGACCCCCCGTAGGAGGTGGATCGAGCATATAGAGGAGGGCTAGCCCAATGGCATTCGTTCCTACGTGGGTACGCTGAAATTCCGGGAAGACAATCGCGCCCATCTCGGTGACCGCGTTAACCGCGTTCGTGTGTGACAAGGATATAACACCCGCGTACTTGTTCCCAGTAGCTTTATCGATGACGGCATAGAGGCATTCCTCAGGCGATGCCTGACAGGGTTCGTAGACCTCTCTTAGAAAGTCCGCCTCGGTTTCAACCACTGGAAACGCAATGTACGTGAAGATCTCCGGATGGGTCTTGATCTCTTCGACGAAGCGCGCTACATGAACATTGGGCTGTCCGAGTTAGGGTCGTCCTTTTCCGTGAAAATGATAGGCATGCATCGAAAGGTTCTAGGGCGACGAGATCATTCTCTAAGCGGCGCTGCCCGTAGTGAAAAATTGCCTCCGGCATGATAGATATAACTAGTGTGTATAGCCAAACAGATGGGCTGCCACTTTTCGCCGGTAAGCAGGGACGACGCTAGACTCAAAGGGAGCCAAGTACTACATATGGACTTTCCTAGAACGGTAGTAGATAGCTTGCTTTCAACCTCTAGTCTTTATGGAGAGATATGTGGAACATAAAATAATTGAACTTCGAAATAACTGAAAGCCAAAATAATTGTTTGTCAGAGTCACTGCAAGCAGCTAGAGCTACACTCTTGTAGGTATATTTCTCAACTGGATAAAGACTCTGAACTATTATCATAGTGTCATTCGCCAGCTTTAGTAAATCAGCCGCTGGCCCTCTTTCATATTACCACACTGCATTGATATTGTCACGTTTGGAGGCGCCTTTGCACCCGAGTTTTCTCTCCTCCGCCCAGTAGTTTTGGACAGTGATATAAAATTGCTCCAATATTTTTCATAACTTCTCCTTCCACCATGTGCGTGTGAAGATCCGACTGTAAACTATCCCGATCCTCGCCATCATCATATTCTCTACACAAAGCCGACATGCAACCGCCACCCGTTCAGGCTGGGAATAGTGGCTGTAAGTAGTTAAGAGGGGATCCCAATACATGACTAATCCAAGGAGCTGCAAGGCGAGCGAGAGAAACTCATCTGAACTCATCTGCTACACACTTGGTCACGATATTCATTCCTATATTGTGCTATGCCCGAAACATAGACACTCCGACATGTCCCGCTCCGAGGAAGCAGAGTGGTGGGCCAACGCCGTGTATAGTGCCATCCAGGAGATCCCCCCGGCCGAGTCACGACATACGGCCACATTGCGCGTCTGCTGGGTGAACGTATGCCGTTTCTTTTGACCGATGGAGGGAGATATTGATTGCTGACACTATGAGTAGCCCAGAGAGCCCGCCAGGTCGGCGTTGTTTTGAAATCTCTCCCATCCCCGGACTCGGGGAGTCACTTCACCTCAGAGAATGTGCCGTGGCAGCGGGTGATTAATGCCCGAGGCATGATTTCGCACCGGTACGCTTTCTCCGAAGAAGTTTACCAGTCATATTATTAGTAACTACGCTGATTATGATGGCAGCGGACCTGGTAGCGCTCAGCGCCACGCAGACGTGCTCCAGCAGGAAAATGTCGAGGCCACCGCGGACAGTATGGGCGAGTGGTACGTGGATTTCTCGCGGTACGGCTGGTTTCCTTCTTCGCTGCCGAGTGAGAACGTGCCTGGCGACAACCCTTGATGGAGACGTGTATTGAGTGCTAGAATGTCCGTAGCGATATTTGCATCTTCCTTATTCTTAATGATCTACTCGGTGCACCAGCAGTAAAGGATCAAATTCATATATTGGGTCAGGCTGGTCTGATTGGGTGGGAGTCTAGTATCGTAGACAGGGGGATGAGGTTGCCCATCCTGGACCGCGCGAAACTCGGACAAATTCCACCAAGGATCGGAAAAAAACAACGCACGAGACTCTATGACGCAGATAGGAAGGAGGAAAGATGAGAGGGACATGGACAGTATAGGCGTGAGGCGCATCCGGTCGAAGAAAGACAACCTTCCCAATGCCAATCAGAGTAAAAGACCCAAAGAAGAGACAAGAAACAAACCAACCCGGATCGTCATAAGCGGAAATAGGAAAGGAAATAAAAAGAAAGATCGTTAACCCACATTGGTCATCGCGACATGACCTATCGTAGAACTTGCTCTTCTCAGTACAAATTCTCACCGCCGCTTGACTTCGGTGGCCCATCCTTCAATACCCTCCCCACGAGTCCCGGGAGGAATACCTAAATCAATGCCGTCCATCCCCGGCGTCTCTTTCATCCACTCGTGCGATGCCATGCCACCCGCATTGGCGCGCTTATCTGGAGAGAGCTCGAGCATCGGGAGGAGGAATTCGCCAATGCGCATACTATCTTCCATCGAGTAATGGTATTTTTCACGCAGGACGTCCGGCAAGGCCCAGTGGCGGAGTCGGTGTATATTGCGCAGTTCGCCATTGCGCTTAAAGATCTCCTGGGACCATTTCCCGGACAAAGAGAGGGACTTGGGGAACGGGCCGAGCAGTTCGATGATCTGTGCGATATGATCGTCGTCTTTCCCGTACTTGGTTCCCGATTGTGGATCAAATAGATAGTCTCCAGTAATGAGTTCAAAGACCTTAGAATGGTTAGCAACACGCCACAAAACCTAAGAGACATCCCTTACCATGCAGGCCATGCTCCAGACGTCGGTACTGGCTCCCCACTTGGCCCCCATGATGACTTCTGGTGACCGATATTGCCGCGTCTGGATGTCGTTGGTGAAATGGTGACCCACCCAGCACGCGTTGCCCAGATCTGCGATCTTGACGGAGATGATATTGGCGTCAAAGTCATCTTCTGGCTCTTTGGGTGACGAGCCTTTGTCTAGAGAGATTCCAGACACTTCTCTCTCTATGAGATCACTGCGAAAGTGTGTCAGTTTGGGAACTCTCAAAATGGTCAATGGGAGCATACGCTGTCTTCTCCCTTGTCTGCTGTTGCTCGTCCTCATCCTTGACACCCAGTGTCTCCTTCATCGACGGCTTATCTGTTGAAGAGACTACAAATATTAGCCAACGGCCATTGCCTGTGGAGAAACGACCTACCCGATGACTCGTTCACCATCTGGCTGAGACTGCTGTGAGAGTTTTGGGAGCTGTGTTTAAAGTCGAAGCTGCTGAAGCTGGTATTCAACGGACTGGGCAGTGGCTGACTCCCCGTGATCAACGTCCGTCGCCTTCTCCGCCCATTGCGATTGTCCTCTTTGTCTTTGTCTTCGGTTTTGGTCTCCTCCTTCACATTGGCCTTGACGATTTGCTCCACATCACCGATCTCGATCAACACGTTCTCTGGTTTGAGGTCTGTGTGGATGATGCCGCACTCGCGGTGGAGGTAGTCCAACCCCAGCAGTACTTGCTTGGTGATCTGCTTCACCAGCGGCATCGGAATGCCACGGTGGTTCCAACGCTTGATCAGTCCCAGGAGATTCTCGCCTAGCACCTCGAACACCATGCAGACATGCACACCGTTCGGCCCCTTGTGCTCGAACGAGTCGAGCAGACTGACGACATGTTTCCTGCCCGGATGCGAGGGTTTTGCCTGGACGATCCGGCTGAGGAGTTTGATCTCATCGATGGCGGTCTCGGTGTAGTGAGCGGCCGAGCGGACGACCTTGAGCGCGACGTGCTTCCCCGTGGTTGTATCCCGCGACAGCCAGACCGTGGAGAAATGGCCCCATCCTAGCTTGCGCACGACGACGTAACGGCCGTTGTTGTATGTTTCCCCGACAGCGACCGGGTGGTACCCGCCCTTACAGTAGTCCTCCGAATCTTCCTCTTCAGCGGTGGTCTCCAGCTCGTCTGCGGACGACGACGATGGCGATCGCGACGACGAGGCTCCGGCCGGTTTCGGGTTGGTGGCTGCAGCACCACTGCGACCGAGATGAGAATTAGACATGGGGGTTGGTAGATAGGCAGGACCTACGATTCGGTGGCGGGATCTGACCCAGGCGCGCCAGCTTCGTTCGTGACGATCGGCTTCAGATCAGTGCCCTTGCGCCTCTTCTTGCCGCCGTTGCCATTGGCAGCTGACGCCGCAACGTTGGCCATCTGCTTGCCCTTGTTCAGCATCGCCTTGGTGAGATCAACGCCTTCCATGGTTGGTTGATTTTGAGGTTGAGGTGGTTTGGGAAAGCTGAGCGTGGCGGGGCAGACACGGTCGGCAAGTTCGTTCTGGCAGCCCGGGCGAGGCGGTGGATGGGCGTGGAGCTGAACTGAGCTGAGCCCCGGGGGAAATAAAAAAAAAGGAGAAAAAGGAACAGGGAAGGGAGAAAAGGAAAGGAGGCAGATGGAGAGACGAAGGAGAAAAAACAGGTCAAGGTTGGGCCAGGAGATGGTCGATCCGTCACAGTGAGCGGCCACACTCTTGTTCCGCAAACAGCCACAGGGAAGTAAGTACTCGGCCATCTCCACACTACATACATACTCCCATACATACTCCCCCATCCATACGGCAACACACCATGACCAGCCCCTTCCACCGTCGCTCCGTGCCCGACTACCTGATCACATCTCCTCTGGTCGCCCTGCTCTATCCTCTCCACCAGTTGCTCCTCCATCTTCGCGGCCCTCCCCGTCTGCCCCCGCCTGATGCTCGCCCCATACGTGTGGTCTGCATCTCCGACACCCACACGCTCGAATGGCCCGATGTGCCGGATGGCGACCTGCTCATCCATGCCGGCGATCTCTGCAACGATGGCTCGGTGCGTGAGATCCAGGCGGCGGTCGACTGGCTCAAAACCCTCCCCCATCCCCACAAAGTCGTGATCTGCGGCAACCATGACAGCTACTTTGATGTGCGTTCCCGTTGCGAGGAGGACCGCGATGAGGATGGGGCATCGTTCGCCGCCATCTCGTCCACCGCCTCGATTCGTTCTCTTGACGACTTGACCGCTGCTTCCCGTATCGACTGGGGCGATATCCATTACCTCCAACATTCGGCCGTCACTCTCTCTTTCCCGCCTTCCCCCTCGACATCCTCCTCCACTGCTCTGGTGAGCTCCCAACCTCGCTCACTGAATATCTATGGCGCACCCCAAATCCCAGCTATAGTACCCTTTGGTCCGGAGCATGCCTTTACATATCCTCCACACAACGATGCGTGGTCGCGAACGGTGCCTCCCGAAACAGACATCCTCATCACTCACACCCCGCCCCAGTCGCATCTAGACCTGTCTCCCATCTACTCCACCGGTTGTCCGAATCTCCTTGCCGAGTCCTGGCGTATTCGCCCTGCATTGCATGTCTTCGGACATGTCCACGAATCAGCCGGCCGCGAACCTGTATTCTGGGATGATGCCCAGCGCGCATGGGAACGACTGTGTGCCAACCGCAGACCCCGCGCACAATTTGGCCGCTTTAGCTCCCTAGCTGGGTTCTTGCGCGATCTATTTGATCTCCCGGGCTTGGTCGATGCGGCCCGGGTGGTGGTCTACGGCGTGCTCGGTGTGATCTGGGCGCAAGTCTGGGGCGGCGAGAGCCGTGGCGGTGGGTGGATGGTGAATGCGGCCTGCATGTATCGGGACAGCGGGCGACTACGGAATCCACCGCAGGTGATTGAGCTATGATTCCGCGCCACCTCTCCTTTCTCTTCTTGGTATATACTTGCATAGCGTCGAGCATTTCTTTACGCAGACGTCCTGCGGACTTCCATACGACGCACCATCCGATTATATTTAATTTGAACAGAATATCAGCTAATCCACAAAACGTATTGCCTGGGTACTGAAACTGCAATGTTTTCCGTGATGTCTCCTCACCATCTACTACATGAAGAACCAATAATTCGAGAATCAAGATCATTCCCATGAGCCCAACTGACAAAATTTCTGAGCTGTGGCTGATATGGCGCAGCTATATAGTTCAAACCCAAGCTCGAAGTATCGCCTCTTTGCGATTCTGCCATTAGTATTTCCCTAGAGACTCGGCTCTAGGCGAGTCCTGGTGATGCGATCGACCATTTGAGGAAGCTCCGAGTGGATCAGTCAAGACTACTGGTTCCCCTAGATAGGTCATCGCTCGTAGGCAGGGCACATAGCGTGTTAGTCCGCAAGGGAGTATGGAAGTGGAATAGTAAGTGCATAGTAACAGTCTCTGCTGTCAATCATCCAGGCAATTAGTTCATCTGCATGAACTGGTCCCAACTCTCCATTCCAATCCAGCTAGATGCCATGCCAGATTAACCTCATTTTGAGCAAATCTTACCTCGCGGCGCCACTGCCGATCATCGCATTGTCTTTTGTCCCTACATTTCGATTCCGCCTGCTCCGAATTATTAGCGCCACTCCGCATCTCCTCTGCTCCCCAGCTTTCGGCTGGCAGAATGCAGTCGGACGAGGGGCAAATGAGGGGCAAATCCTATTCCGTGCATGATTCACGATGCCACTGGAAGGCCGGTTTCCAATTGCCACCGCGAGTCAGAGAGTGTGTGTGCTTAGTCTGGTGGGCCTATCAGGCACTATGGCATGAACCATGGGGGATTTTCCACAGGTCGGGCCTCGGTGGTATGTTTGGTTTGCTTTGGTTATGACGTTTCTGCGTTCGGCACCGCGGGGCGGGAAGTATGCGAAGTGACATCTACCTGATGTTCGGGCTGCTAGTATGACTATCATCCGAAGTGCGCCCGAAAGCTGCGATCTGGCGCCTGGAATGGTGGATGAACCCGTCACTTGCAATGCTCGTGCAAAGGTTTTGAGTGTGTGGTAAAGACTTCTTCCATATTGGTTCGGGCGAATGAACTAACTCGGGCATCATAAGTCTTTGAAAAAAAAAATCTGAAAGGCCCGAGTGGTGGTTCGCAGCTACATCACCAGCGGAGCCTGACGTTCGGGTTTCCACGTTTTGCTTGCGGTGAGATCATGATGTGGGTTGATTGTTGCAGTGGGGATTTGCCTTACCAGGGGCAATGTGGAGAGAGAGAGAGAGAGAGAGAGAGAGAGAGAGAGAGAGAGCGCGTGCGTGAGACAGAGAGACAGTACTATTCCATTCCATATCTCATGGCTGACACACCTCCTCCATACTATCATTTGCTACCGTTTGCCATGAAGGAAGGTAACGCGACCGGCAGACATTCTGGTATCGATAGTGGGTCGACCCGGGTCGACCCACTGATCAGCCACTAGTTTTGCATTCTTTCATCATTGCTCTTCGGGACCAACTACATTGACGGCTTCCCGAAACCCACCGCCGATGCTTTGTGCGACCATGTAAGGGGCCAACCCTATAGGTATCAGGTCGTGTCAGCCGAGTCCGACATAGTACAACGACCGTGGCAACGATCCCAGAGTTGGCCTTCCGCTTGCCTGTTGGGCTGCGAGAGTGGTAGCGAAGCTCACCGGCTGCCTCCGTTGCAATTCGGCTGAAGGAACATCAACATACCACAACAAGCACCGAGGGTCTATTGCTATGCGCGGTGGACCATGATGCTGTCCCGCCCGTGTCGACGGAGTAGACGACGATGCAAGCGAGTCCACTCGAGCGAGGCATTGCCAAATCATCCAACCCAACCAGCATCGTGGCGACCCTCTTAAAATTTCGCAGTCGGCCCGTTGATATTCGAGACTGATGTCATCAGGGACGCAAACCGGATCGGCGCAAAGACAATGCTTAGCTACCCATTATTTGATGCATTCGGGATCGCTTGGCTCCACCGGACCCAGTCCGAGCGGAACCAGGATCGGCTCGGAGTATATGGACGGAGGTGAATTGGCTCGCCACTCTTTTCCAACGATGCATTCAAATACCAGTCCTTTGCCCCAGGCCATTCTCCTCCGCGGTCAATCTTGATTCCTTTTGCTTTTCTCCTGTACACGTGCCATAACCCGGGGGTAGTCCGAGCCTAATTTTCTTATCAACTAGCCTCGGCTTCATTGTTGTTCTCTCACCCCTTGTCACGATGGCGCCCAAGTACGCTGGCATGTCCGGCAGACCCCTGTCGTTGACCATTTCGACCATTGCCACCATGGGCTTTCTGCTGTTCGGTTATGATCGTTAGTCCCTCTTGATCACCACTCTCGTTCAGTACTAACCCCGTTCCACAGAGGGTGTAATGTCAGGGATTATTAGTTCCAAGGCTTTCGATAGCGTCTTCACTGCCACCGAGGGCGACCCCACCATGCAGGCCTTGGTGACTGCCGTCTACGAGCTGGGCTGTCTGTTCGGCGCCATGTTCGCTCTGTTCACCGGTGACCGGCTTGGCCGCCGCTGGATGATCATCTCCGGTGCCACGATCATGATCATCGGTGTGATTATTCAGGTTACCTCCTTTATCGACCACATTCCCCTGCTCCAATTCTTCTTCGGCCGGGTCATCACCGGCATCGGCAACGGCATGAACACCTCCACCATCCCGACCTACCAGGCCGAGTGTTCCCGCACCAGCAACCGTGGTCTGTTGATCTGTATCGAAGGAGGTATCATTGCCATCGGGACGGCGATCGCGTATTGGATTGATTTTGGTGCCTCCTACGGCCCGGCGCCGCTGGTGTGGCGTTTCCCCATTGCCTTCCAGATCGTCTTTGGCGTCATCATCATCGTTGGCATGGCGTTCTTGCCCGACTCTCCCCGTTATCTCATCTCCAAGGGCAAAGTCCATGACGGCGAGTACGTGCTGGCAGCCCTGGCTGGCCGTGAGATCGACGACCACCATACCCAGGTTCAAAAGCAGCTGGTTATTGAGTCGATCGAGGCTGCTGGGGTTGCCAGTGGCGCGGGCTACTCGGACCTGTTGACAGGGGGCAAGACGCAGCACTTCCGCCGCATGATTATCGGCTCTTCCTCCCAGATCGCCCAGCAGTTGTCTGGGTGCAACGCTGTCATCTACTATCTGCCCGTGCTGTTGAAGTCGTCCCTGAAGCAGGATGAATTCATGTCCATGCTGATCGGTGGTGTCAACATGATCGTCTACGCCATCTTCGCCACGTTTTCCTGGTTCTTCATCGAGAAGATTGGCCGCCGCAAGCTGTTCATCGGTGGTATGAGTGGTCAGATGGTGGCTATGATCATCGTGTTTGCCTGTTTGATCCCCGGAGGCAAGGGCCCGGCCAAGGGCGCCGTGTTCGGCTTGTTCCTATACATGGCCTTCTTCGGTGCTGCGATGCTGCCGCTGCCCTGGCTGTATCCTGCCGAGCTCTCGCCCATCCGTACTCGAGCCAAGGCCAACGCCGTCTCTACCTGCAGCAACTGGCTTTTCAACTTCACTGTCGTCATGATCACTCCGGTCATGATCCAGCACATCTCGTGGGGCACCTACTTGTTCTTCGCCTGCATGAACGCCCTCTTCATCCCGCCCATGTACTTCTTCTACCCGGAGACCGCGGGCCGCAGCCTGGAGGAGATCGATCTCATCTTCGCCAAGGGCTACTGTGAGAACATGAGCTATGTCCGAGCTTCTCATGAGCTGCCCAAGCTCTCGGACGATGAGATTGAGGCCAAGGCTGTCGAGTATGGCTTCACCAACAATATTTCTCCCCAAGAGAAGGATACTGTCCAAAATGGCTTCACCAACAACATTTCTCCCCAAGAGAAGGATACTCCTGGAGAGTACCCCCAGTTCTCGTCGGAGGAGAAGGTTTAAACCTGACCGTGGTCACATCATGACAAAATATTGTTTTCGCGTATACCCTCAAGTGCATAGTTTATAGAATTTATGATTGATGGTTCATCTATACTCCAAGTGGTAGTGATCATGCCGATCAACTGACCGCATCACATTCGTCTCAAACAAATCATCATCGGCTGATCCCGCCTCGGTCCCTTAAATCGTTCCTTTGTTTTCCTTTCCCTCTCCTGCGCCTCAACCTCTTCTCGTCGTCTTCTTTGACATTCAACTCTTCTGATCCTGATAGATCATGCCCATCCAGCCCACGGTCGGCCTCCTTGACCCCGCGTCATGAGCTCCTCTCTCGAGGCCAAGATCGTCGTGCTGGGCGCCCAAGGTATGCTGCTCCCCTCACCCCCCCTTGACTGTCAAACTCACCGCTCATTTCACCCCCATAGGCGTCGGCAAGACGTCGCTCGTCCAGCGCTATGTGAAAAACGCGTTCAACCCGGCCGCGACCACCTCTACGGTCGGCGCGTCGTTCGTGACCAAGCGCGTGCTCGACAGCACCTCCGACACGATCGTCCGGCTGCAAATCTGGGATACAGCCGGCCAGGAGCGCTTCCGCAGCATCTCGCGATTATATTATCGCGGCGCGCACGCTTGTCTGCTCTGCTACGACATCACTGACGAGCAGAGCTTCCAGGAGATGGCGGGCTGGTTGCGCGAACTGCGCCGCAACCTGGGCGGGGGCGGCGATGCAGATCATGACGCTGACCCACTGGTTATCCATGTCGTTGGCACCAAATCTGATATCGTGGCTGTTGATCCTGCCTCTCGACGTGTGCCCTTTGAGCGCACTATCGCTTATGTTGCAGAGCAACTCTATCCCTCGCGCGCGTCGACACCGCCACCCACTGCGGGGATGGGGATGGCCTTTGGATCGGGCGTGCTAGGGTCTGGCGGTAGCGGATCTGGTATCAGTGCCGCGAATGTATCCTCCGGGGCCCTGCAGAGCCCAGATAGTAAGCGGAGCAGTGCCTTCTGGGGCCAGGAGATCGGCTGGGACTGCTGCCATGAGATCAGCGCCAAGGACGGCGAAGGCATCGACGAGGTGTTCCGAGTGATCACCCGCAAACTGGTCGAGCAGCGTAATCGTCGCGACGCGGACCTGGGTCTTTCGGCAGCAGGCACACCTATCGGCGAGAGCGGCCCGGCTGGCCCCTTTACCCCTGGCAGCATGGATGGCGCAGGCAGCGTTCGGCTCGGTCAGCCGGACAAGCGGCGTAGCTGGCTGGGACTGGCGACGCCTACAGTGGGCGATGGAGAAGAAGTTGAGATGCTCCAGACGGCGCGCAAGCGAGGCAGGTGTTGTTAAAGGCGTGATGTCCATTGCATTTACAGCTGGTGTGGCGTTTTCTTTTTTTTGCGCTTTTGTTATTTTCTTGGGAGGATATGTTGGATGATTTATTTGGAGGCTGCATTTGACTGATTATACACGTTACTGACTATATGCTCTATCTTCTTGATATCTCCGGTGCCCAATAGATGTAGGATTCTTCCTAGGCAGCAAACACAGCAATCCCGGAAGGGAACAATCAAATCAATTAAGCGGCTCTTTCGGTGGCTTGCTTCTTATGGAGACATAAACCGGATAATGCGATCATCTTCACCATCATTTCTACCGCCAACAACACTTCCAAGATTGTACCTGCCACACGTATTTTCGCAATAGCATCTACCTAGAGATGTACATCCTTTCCAAGCTGCTGCTGCTCAGCCTTGACTTAGTAGCATTTTACCCCTGCGTCTGGCCACGATGATTACCTCGCCGGGGATAGTTATATGTGCAAGGGAGTAGCCGTGCCAGTACTAAGTCGTAGCGTTTGCCACCCTACTACCCTCCACCCTCTTCTCTCTCCTTCAGCTCTCCCTCGCGCTGTGCGGGCTTCTCGTTCGCCACCGTCTTCTCTTCTTCTCCTTCACCTCTCGCTCGCGCTAGTGCGGGTTTCTCGCGCACTAAGTGTTTCTTATCTACCATACCTTCCTCTCCTCCATTACACTGTGGCTTGTAACTAGGCTAGCATCGCCTAGTTCCTTGAGAGCCTTTTAGCGCTAAAGAGAAAGAGCACAAAGCAATAGGACTAAGAGGTTTGCCGTAAGTGTAACGACCCTGTTGGTCTTCCTAGCGCACTACGAGTGCAAGCCACAGATCCAGGTTATTTCCCTTTATAACAAATTCCCTCGCCAAGGATACTGTAACGTGCATCTTCAACTAGGGTATTAGGAGTATGTCTCGAGAAGTTAGTTACTCGATGAGCTTACAAATAAGATCTGTCACCCTCAGTAGATACGAAATAGCCGTGTGCTGCCCAGCCAAGATCGCACCCCGGCAAAGCTATGACTGGGGTATTATTGGACCAGAGCTCACGGCCACAGCCTCACTTGCGCTGCCCCCTCTTGGTTGGAGGCGATAAGAGTAGAACTAAGGTGCCTGCCTGCTTCCCGGGGGTATTTAGTTTCTGGGCATTTTCTTCATTTTGCCCAAGCTCTGTCTAGCTACCCACCCATTCTCCACTTGAACCTGAAGATTCGTCAGTCTACGCGATAGTTATGTCTGGGGCGGAGGTGATGGCCGTCGTGGCGTGTGTGGCAGCAGGTAACTATGCATCGGAGTCCCCCGATAGCAGCTTCAAACTGAACAAGTATCACAGTCGTCTCCGCCTACCACGACGGCAGCAAGATGGCCAGCACCATCAAAAAGAAATGGCAGAACCGCAAGCGCCGCCTCAGCGAGCTGGAACGCTCCCTCGACCGCGGCGAGCGAGAAGTCCAGAACCACTACAATCTCAACGTCGCCCACTTCGGGACCCAGTACCAACAAGGCGATGAAACGGCTCGCGAGCAGATGAAGGATATCATTATCCATCTGCAGGGCGTCCTGCTGGCCCATCTGGGCGATGCGGTCAAGCGAAATGTCACGGTCGATATTGCGTTCTTGCAGGATACCTCCGATGTCAGTCGGATTCGAACCATCCAGGTGCTGCACGACCTGTACCAACGACTGGCCCAGGCAGGCCCCATCCCGATACCGATGAATCACATGCAGGATCAGACCTATCGCCTCGCACGTTCTCTGGACACACTGTGGCCCCGGGACCGAACGTGGGGGCCCCGCTCTAGCGACGGGGATATAGTACCAGAGGGAAATATGCAGGGCTCAACATCGCGCGGCAAGCGAGCGTCGTTTACTTCCGGACTCAGCGGAATCTTCAGCTCTCGTTTGCAGAGGCGCGATCCCCAGGCGTTATTGCCGGCCTTGCAGTCTTTCGCGGAATTCCCGGCCCGCTTGGCGAATCCTGAGACAGCCTCATTGATCGATGACCACACACCAGACTCGGATCCGGATTCTACAGTGGTACAACCGACCGAGATGTCGGTGGCCCAGGGGATTCTTGATGTAGAACTCGGATTCAACCCGTGGGACGACGGGACAGTCTCTCGTCCCATGCTAACTCTCGCCGCAAACCCGCCGCCCTCCGTGCTGTCGAGCGACTCAGCCAACTCGAATCCTTCATCTCCTTGCAGTGTGAGTGTGAGCCCGCCCGTTGAGTACCTATGGCTCCCCAATGCGGATAATCAATATGCCGGGTTCTGCAAGGGCGCGTGGAAGCTGCACTCGGGCCTTCGAGAAGCCTTCCGAGTACACAAGGAGCCCGGCGCCGGGTATTATACGCAGATGTCGTGGCTGCGCTGCTCCAAGTGCTACTATGAAGCGCCTGTCGCCCCCGGGAGCAGTGCCCACGCACCCCGCTTTCACGATGCGCTGCGCTGGGACCGGTCGACGGGTATCCGCTATCGCGTGGTGTTTCTGGCCAAATGGCATGTCAGCTGCAAGCGCAATGCGTCTCTCGATGTGCCGAACGGCACCTGGGGGACATTTGGTTGCATCTTCTGCAGCGTGGCGCATAAAACGCCCGCGCCGACATTCGGGCCCTTGGAGGTGTTCCTGGCACACTTGGCGGCCGAGCACCGGGACCTCGATGCTGGTCGAACGGCGCTGCTCGATCGCACGCGCTGTGTCGTTGGGCGGGTGGCGACGGCCAGGGAGGATTTTGACATCAACATTCCGCCTTTGTAAGTATGCTTGAATCCTTTGGGCGATACCCGGTCTCGGCGCGAGGATTATTATTGGCGCGGGAGTATGAGGATTGCTTGTACCGTCGGAGCAGCATCAGATCGACTATCTAGCGGGGATTCCCTCGCAGGAGGGCTCCTGCTTTTATTGGATGGGCGTCGTCATCTCGTGTAGAATTGTCTGCCAATGTAGCATTTTGCCCCTGCGTCTGGCCCACGATGAGAAACCCCGGCGGGGATAGGATGTGCGCAAGGGAGTCGCCGTGCCAGGACTACGTCGTAGCGTTGCCACGCTAGACAATCGTGTGGTGTCGATCCCTGGGATTACCGTTTGAGATGGTTATTTTTGCGTGGTGGCGGGATTTGACTTCTTCGGGCTCAACCAGCCCCCGTTAGGGAAATACGAAGGATTAGGGGGGGCGGTTAATTCAACCGATACGGGAGCAAAACGGGGCTGAAGGACCTTTCGCAGAGGGCAATGGTAGGGAAGTCCCGGGGGATCCACCCACTGAACGAGTGGTGTATCAGCCGACGCTCCATCCAATCCGAGACGTGTTCCTGCCAATTCGTGCTTACTTTGGACGGTTGCTGCTTCTTCGTCTGCCTCACCTATCTTTTCCTCCTCCTTCTTGTTGTTGTTGTTGTTGTTGTTGTTGATCCCTCTCCCACACTCCGTGTCGTCATTCATCCCTAGTTCTCCCCTATCTGATCGCTCTTTCTCCGACCACTCCCACATGCGGTCGTGAGTGCCCCGTCCGACTTTTGGCGAGTAACTCACCACCCTCCTCTTCCGCCACCTTTTCCCACGACACATTCCCCAATCGGCAAGGCATGCCATGCGGTCATCAGTAAGAATCGGGTCGGCGGCGGCGCTAATCTGCGTCGCCCTCATCCTGATCTATTCCAGTGGACACGGTGACCACGCCCGGTCTTTGTTGAGAATTGAGAAACCCAGCAGCCACCGGAAATGGAATATAGGCACCAACACCAAGGCCCAATTAACCTACCAGACCCGGCCCATTGATGTGCCCAACATCGGGTCCATCATCATGGGGAAGCTCAAGTCGGAGGACACGGCCTGGGTGTCAGCAGAATTGGCCGAGTACGTGTGATTCCTTTTCCTCGGACTGCATTTGCTTTGATTGCGTGTGCTCTAATTGCGTCTGCTCTGACTACATTTGCTCTAACGGCATTTCTCTGATTGCATTTGCTTTGATCGCATTTCGTCCCCTCCCCTTTTCCTCGCGTCTTTTTGTCTTCTGCCTTCGACTGACGCGAGCCTCCCGCAGATGGCGCAATATCATTTACACCGTTGATGACCCCTTCGCCCCTCTCCACACCCCCAAGAATAAAGGCCGCGAGAGCCTCCCCTATCTCCAGTACATTGTCGACCACTACGAAGACCTCCCCGAAACGATGGTTTTCCTCCACCCTCACCGCGACGGCTGGCCCGCCGCCTGGCACACGGATACCATGGACTACAACAACGTCGACTCGGTGCGGGCCTTACAGACATCATTCATTCAAGAGAACGGGTTCGCAAACCTGCGCTGCCAACAAACCCCCGGCTGTCCGGTCGAGCTCCAGCCCTTCCGCAAACAAGCCCGGTCTGGCAACGAGGCCGAGAAATACTATGCGCAGGCGTGGGAGGAGCTGTTCAACAACACCGATGTTCCCGAAAAGATTGGCGCCGCCTGCTGCTCGCAGTTTGCCGTGTCGCGCGACCAGGTGCTGAAGCGCTCCTTGAGTGAGTACCAGCGGATGTACGATTGGGTGTTGAACACGGAATTGCCCGATCAAACCGTCGCCACCATTATGGAGTACAGTTGGCATATCATTTTCGGCCAGGAACCGGTCTAGTAAGTTTGGCGTATCTGCCTGTCGGAATCCCTCGTTGCTAACGTGCTTCGTAGCTGTCCAAACGTGTTCCAGTGCTACGCGGATGTCTACGGCGAAGAGCTGATTTTCTAGTTTTTCTGTCCCGTCTTTCTCCTGTACCCTTTTCCTCCCATCGGCAGGCTCTAGCCCCATGCTAGATTTGCTGTCCGGTGAAATAGATACCAAGAGCGACGATTATATGCGCTAATTGCAATTGCACATGATGTTTTCTTTGCTTCGTCGGTTTATTATGTGCGGTTTGCCGTGTTCAACTACTGGGCTGGAGTTTTGTTTTGTAGCTACCAGGGGACCTGCAGTGGCAATGGAACTTTGTACATACACTTGTATGCTATCTATCAATCGGACTGAATCATCCGGCGCTGTGTCTCATCCCATCGAAACGCCCCTCCGTCGCCGACATTATAGCGATAGTAGTTATTCGTGCCCCCCGGCACCACCGCCTTGCGAAACGTGATATTGATTCTCCCCTGACTGCTTCTCTCCGCTGCCCTCCCCTTCCGCTTGGGGATACTATGCAGCCAATTCGACTGCGTCGCTCCGCGCATGATGACCATGTCGCCCGACGCAAGCCCCAGTTTCAGGGGCGGGGAGGAATATGGCCCGCCAGAGTTAAAATTAGACGCGGAATTTGATTGCGAACGTGGGGGAGGACCCGCGGCCGGGGTGCGGGTTCCAGTCTCCGGGGGCACCACCGGCTTGTGTTTCATGAGAAACTCCCGCTCGGCGCCGAGGGACAGCGACGCGATGGTCGGGTTGGATCCCAGGAACCGCTCGTCGTCCGAGTGGAAGGCGATGCTGTCCTCGCCGCTGGCGTAGTAGTTGACCAGGCAGACATTATACGTCGTTTCGGAAATATCTTCGACTTGCTTCCGCAGCAGATCCAGACACGTGGGAATCGGCCGCGGAGCCGATTGGTACTTTTTGGATGCCGGGATTGGCTCGGTAGTGCTGGAGTCAACCAGGATTAAGCTTGCGGGATGGTCCTCATCGTCGGGCGTTGATGTGTTGCTTTGGGGCCTGTCGGTGTTGGTGTTGGCACTGGACCGCGGCACAAATTTGGATGTCTCGTCCACGCCGAAGACGGTCGTGAAACGCGGAGTGGTGATTTGTGTTTCTGTGTCGCCGCGTCGGATGTTGTATTGCACGCGGTAGAAAGGGAGTTCACGCCGCAGGAACTTGAAGAGCTCGTTGGCGGTGGTGCGTGCGATGTAGGGCTGGAAGTACAGCAAGTCTAAATGTGGCTGGTTGTTGATGGTGCGCGCTGTGCTGGCAGGTATTGCGTGCACGAGTCCGACTTCTATGTGCGATGGCAGCTGCGCAATTGGAGATGGATACGTTGGATGTTGGCTGGGAGAGCCTTGGTCGTCGTGCGGGTTGTTGATCTCGCTGGGTTTGCTCCGTTTCTGTGCTGGGCCTGTTACCCGCTGGAAGAAGGCATCCAACGTCCGTTTTGCCATGGTATTGGGATTTGGGGCGTGTCTCTACGGAGTACGGTCGACTCTTCGACCAAGACATGACAGCTATATCGCGGTGATGTCATCCAACCTAATCGCTATCCGATCTATACAGCCTACCCGATCTGGAATGATCATAGTTATATATGACCAGCAAAGAAAAGAACAGCATCGACTAACCGATAAGTATAGTGTTATAGACGGACCCTATGCTTTCCCGAGCTGGCACTTGCACTGAATGATCTAGGTTGGCATTGCGACAAGCTGAATCATTTATTGTACCATGAGGAAACAGACAGTGACTTACTGCTGCACACCCTCTGTATCCGCAATTCGCACTACATACTTTACCGCAGATGCTTTGCCACCTTCGAGATCCTTCAAAGCTCCTTCAAGACCATTCAGGCCGCCCTGTCGCACCTCAAACGGATGGCCCGAGAACCATCCCTGTGCCAGACCACGACCGATAAACGGGAAGAAGGCAGCCCCAAACTCCTTGTCCTCAATGGTCTTTCCCTCGCCTGGGGGATTGTGGACCGATCCAACCATCGTGCGGTCAATCTCAACGCCAGCCGGGAAAGTATCAGTATCCTGATGGGGCAGCACCGTAGTAATCTTCGCAGGCGCCGTCAGGGCTGCGCTGATGTTGTGAAAACTTCCCTTCTCGGAGACAGCATCAAAGGCACAATGGATGGGTTGCCCTCCGGCTGCGGCCTTGATCTTGGCACGGACAGCCTCGTCGCCCTCGCGGTAGTCGATGACTGTGTCGCCTTTTCCTTTGCCGAGCAAATTTTCCACAAACGGGATCCCCTTGCCCGCCACCGCAATGATGGGGTGAATGTTGGAGAGCTTCGCAAATTTAATCGCAAATGCCCCGACCGCGGTTGCACCGCCGTACACGACTAGCGGCTGAGGCTGGTCCGTCGGGTTCCACGGCAACGGCAGACGCAGCCGCTGATACAACCCCAGGGCGGCCGTCATGGCCGCCAGGGGAATTGTGGCAGCCTCTGGTGTGACTGGGTTAGTGCATCTGTAGTACTATATAGAATAACATACCTTCGAAACTAGTTTTCTCCGGGAGATGAAAGGTGGTGTGCTCCCACGCAATGGCATACTCGGCATAACTGCCGTTGGGAGACATCATTTGATGAAAGGCGGCCACCCTGTCGCCCTTTCTGAAATTCTGGACTCCATCCCCGACGGCGGACACATATCCGGCGATGTCGTCTCCCTGGTTGATGGTGCTATCCGTCCACTTGGGGACCTTCCAGTCCTTTGGGTTAGTGCCGGATACCACGACGTGGATCAACACCTGGGCCGGCCCGGGAGTGGGGATTGGGGTGTCGCGGATAGTGACCGTGACGGTCTTGTCAACCACAGCTTCCTTCATAGTGATCATAAGTTGGGTAAACAGTTGTAGGAAGAGAGAAAAAGGGTGTCGGAGGAACCGTTGACGTGATGTATGTATGATTTGTAAGAACAGTCCTTTTATGCCTGTTCACAAGGGCATTGTTGTTCCACCGGATCCACCCAGCACAAAAGCCCCTCTTCCGTTCCCCCGACTTGTTCTCTAAATCAACCAACTATTGAATTCACCATGGACGACAAACCGATCGCCGTGGTCAGTATTGTGGTGTGATGGACAAACTTGGGTTGACCGTTTTTAGGATCCAGATGTGTTTCTCCCCAAGGATGCCAGCCTCGAGGACGGCCAGTCGTACGTGTTGTGGCACAGATGCTGAACGACCATTTTCGACGGACCGTCGCTGACTTGACCACAGGGAAACTACCTCGATCGGCTCCTCGATTCACCGGGGTATCCTGGCAAACGGGCGCCGGTATGTAACTCAACAGGGATCTGCTGGAAAAGGGCAGAGGAACGTGGCTAACAGGGATGACAGGTACCAAGCGCTGAGTGCCAAGGATTATATGTGAGCCACTTCGATATTGATGTAATCATCGAAGCTTTCTCATCTATTGCATTTAGTATCCCATCCGATGAGCAGCAGTTCGAGAGCTACGAGGCAGGGTACGTCTCCGGGTCCGCCGTGCGGGGAGTTTCTCTAACTCAACTCCAGGCACCTCGTAACCCTCATGCTCGATCTGGATAGGGAAAATCCCTTCTTCCGTGCCCCAATCGTGGACTCACTCCAGAATATTCTGGATATTGGAACCGGCAAGGGGAGCTGGGCTATGTATAATCCCCGGATATCACCTCTTTCGCACGCTAATTTGATCGTCCAGCGATGTCGCCGATATGTTCCCAGAAAGTACGATTGTTGACCGACTTCTATCTTCCCAGAACTAACAGATAGCAGCTTCGGTCCGTGGAGTCGATCTGTACCCGCCTCCGGTCACTTGGATGCCACCGAACTGTACCCTAGAGGTAGACGATGTGCTCCAGGAATGGACCTGGACGGAAAAGTTTGATCTCATCCACCTGCGCAATATGGTTGGGTCATTCAGCGAGCATGACTGGGAGATCGTCTACAAGAGATGCTATAAGTAGGTGGGCAGTTGCCCCAATTTGTTTCAGAAGACTAATCTTTCCACCAGTGGCCTGAAACCCGGTGGGTGGATTGAGCAACTAGAATCGAGCCCTCACATCGAGGCAGATGATGAAAGCATCAAACCCGACAGCCAGCTGAAGACTTGGGGTGACAACATGATCAGTTGTGGCACCAAAGCTGGCCGAGCTTGTGACACAATGAACACCATGGCTGCGGCTATTCAGAAGACTGGGTTCGTCGATGTCCATGAGCGGAATTACAAGCGACCGATTGGGCCGTGGCCCAGAGACAAGCAGCTCAAGGAAGCGGGTATGGTCAACTATGAGCACTGGTCCCGAGGCTTGGAGGGTTGGGGGATGTGGTTGCTGACCAACTTTGGATCGCCGCATGCCTGGACCAAGGAGGAAGTCCAGGTGTATGTGGCGAAGTTGCGGAACGAGCTCAAGGATCCACGCTGCCATCCCTATCACCGATCGTAGGTGCCGCCCCTGATTGTTGACTGAGGTTCTTGCTAATAATCACTAAAGCCGGAGAGTCTGGGCGAGGAAGCCGATGCCCGACGAGGTGCAGTAAATAATTTATACCCTACGCACACAATATGTACAGACCTAGCGAAGGAACACTCACCATGTATAGGGGGATATTGTGAATAGCTTCCTTTAATCAATAGTACATAAGCAGTGCTGCAACCTACACCTGTGGACATGTCACGAGCAACGGCATTGGATTGTAATTCCATGGCTCCCACTCTTGTAAACACTTAATCAATGAGACCGTGGTCTCGCTCGCCTTTAGCGCGGCACTATACGCCTTGTAGTCTCCCGGTAACCGCCCGTAGGACGATGGCGAGTTTTGTGAGAAGCAAGCTCTGTATCTGGCATTGGGCAGTAGCTGTAGTTTCGAGAGTGAGCACTCGCTTGCGTAGAGGAGATAATGGGCTTATTCTCTTTGAGGATAGGCGGAGACGACGTAAGATAGATAAGAAGGGATAGAAGCGCTGTCTAACCCATCTCGTTATGGTGGTGGATTAAATGAATTCGCTTCCATTGCATCTCGAGCAGTAGACAGATAATACATTCTCCATACGAATACCTCACGGATACCTAACGGACCCCATGCGCGCATAGCATAATTGGTTACTTTTGTTTGCTCTGGAAGCCTGCACGGTTGATAGGTTCGACCTCCTTTCTTTCAAGTTTCCCCTTTTCTTCGTGTTTTGTTGTCTAGAATTTTTAGTTCCTGTCTTCCTCTCTTCATGACCAATTTCGCATTCTCCGTCCAAAACTCGTTATCGCTGCCGCACTGGCAATAACCAATAAAGATTTGATTATCGATACGTACGGCAATCAACCGACGCGTCCGACGCGTCACGACAGGAAAGTTAATCAAGCGAAGTTAAATCAAGAGCTTCCTCGAAACCACGCAAATCATGGTAGACGGAGAGAGCAGCGATGCAGGGAGTGAGTTGAGCACCAACAACTACTACACGAATTTCGAATGTGATCTTCGTAAGGCCCTCGATGCTATCCAGTCCCCCGGGACCTTTGCATCGTACGGTCGATGTGTATCCCTCGACCCGGAGGCCTACGTACACGATGTCGGTGCAATCACTCTGCCCTTGGACGAGCCACAAGCCCGACGGTTGATCGAGAAGGCGCGCCAGGCACCATATGGAAAGGGTAATGAAACCCTTGTTGACACGTCCGTGCGAAACACTTGGGAGCTGGACCCCGAGCAATTCGAGTTGAAGAGTCCGGGTTGGAGTGCCTATATCGAGCTTGTCTGTAACCGCGCAGCTCGAGAATTGGGTGTCGATGTACCAGTTTCTGCGGAACTGTACAAGATGCTGCTCTATGAGAAGGGTGCTATGTTCAAAGCTCACACCGAGTAAGTCCTTGCTCAGAATATCACTTGAATAATCGTTCACAAGCCTTTTATAGCACTGAAAAAGTTCCTGGCATGTTTGCCACAGCTGTGGTCTGCCTGCCGTCGCCCCATGAAGGAGGTGACGTGGTTGTGAAGCATGGTGGGGAGAAGAAGATCTTCAAGACATCGGAGGCTCAACCTTCCTTTGTCTCTTGGTATTCAGACGTTTCCCACGAAATTCTTCCTGTCACTTCGGGATATCGTTGGGTTCTCACCTACAATCTTGTTCTGGATCCTTCGGAGCCGCGTCCATCAGCCGGCCTTCAGAGTGCAGAAACGCGTGCGGCACGTGAGATTATCAAGCAGTGGCTTCTGAAGGAAAAGGATGACCGGGATCTGAACCATGTCTACTACAAGCTCGATCACGAGTACACTGAAGCCAGCATCTCCCTCAATACCCTTAAAAGCCACGACCTGGTCCGCGTCCAGGCTCTGAGAGGAATCGCATCTGAGCTGCCGGTAGATATTTTCCTCGCTGTGCTGGAAAAGAAAGAAATGGGTACCTGTGAAAATGATGAGTACTACGCATCGAGGTGGGGTCCGAAGTACGGATATTCACCTCGGGGACCGGATGAAGACGACTACCATCCTATCGACGAAGTTTGCAACACTGAATACTCGATCAAGACATTGGTCGACTTGGATGGTCGTCAGGTAGTGAAAGGGCTGCTGCTGGACCAGACCAAGGTTCTTCAGAAAGATTGTTTCGATGACATTCATCCAGAGGAGTCGTATTTGGGATACCAGGGAAACTGGGTACGTCTGAGTTGGTTCGTGTTAACAAGAAGAATGATGCTGACTGATTATAGGGTCCCGAAGCAACGCATTGGTACCGGGTCACGGTAGGTTTGCAGCCTGGGCGACGAGAAGGGTTAATCTGACATGCGGTAGGCTGTGGCCGTAGTGCCTCGGGATTCAACTACTTCTTTTCTTATGGAATCTCCAAAGACAGGCTCATACTACTCGGCCGAAATCCGGGAGAATGACAAGACCATCATTGATTACTTTGCCGGCTCCTCATTGAACTCATCTGACCACCAGTCTTCGTTCAGGACCTTGAAGAAACTCTGCCGGAAAATCTGGAGCGAAGATGAGGAGAGTCTTTCGAAGACAATTCTCCCTGACGACGTCATTGCTAAGGTCCTCCAAGCCGCTATTCGGTTGCAGGATTATGACTTTTTGAAAGAGGCCGCCAGAAATCACGAGGGAACACTGTCATTTGACTTTTTCAAGTGGGCTAGAGGTCAAATTGCAGCTGGAGAGGTCACTTTCGACAGCATTGAAGATAGGTATGGTCTTAGTCTTCTGACCTTTTTAGTTTTCATGCTAATTATGACAGTATGTTCCGTGCCATCCTAGCCTTCCCTACGATTTGGCAGCGACATGAAGCAGTCTCGCGCCTTGTTCCTCTAGCTGAACCAATGCCGGATGATGTCCGAAAATGGGTAGACAAGCTCCATAATGAAACCCTAAGTATGTTACGTTCACAGGAATCTTTGGATCAGCGGGATGGACACGCTGTGGTCGACATGGTCGCAGAACATCATAACTTGGACTACCTAGTGAGGCTGTGCGTTTCTCCACTGTTATTCGTATCTCGATTACGGTGCTGATGCCCGCCTAGTGTGCTTCCCTCCATGGAGAACAAGCTTCGAGCTTCGTCCTTTGCCCTTTCTTTCCTATCTCGACTACATCAGCGCACCACAGAAGGCGCCTTTCCTACTGAAGAAGGCATGGGACTGTGCAGCCAAATAGCTAAATCGCTGATTCGTGAACTCGACATTTCCACCGTCTGTGATGATGATGAGCCTCCAGCGAAGGCACTGCCATTTCCTTACAAGCCGCCCCTCGAATCTGCACCAAAACGGAAGACTGCACCAGTTACAGCCAAACACTTGACAAAGTTCGTTAGTACGCTCATCGGCCTTAACGATGATTCTCTGATAAGGGATCTCTCCCTGAAATTCGTTGATGACGCCCCAAAGGTCAAGAAGTTGGCGTTCCACACGTTATGGCTCCCTTTCCTACACGGTATCATCCCAGTCATGGAGTCGAATTCAATTCCTTTCTCCACGCAATATTACCGACAGATCTTTATCTCCATTATGAGAGCTTACCTCGACAACTACGTCGGTCGAGAGCCTGGCAAAGACGACAGAAATCTGGCTCGACAACCCGTACCATGTGGCTGCATGGACTGCCATGGTCTCAACAATTTCCTCCAAGACCCTGTCCGAACAGTCGGTAGGTTTCCTCTGGGCAAGGAGCGCAGACACCATATACACAGAACCCTTGACGACGCTCGGGTTGATTGCACCCATGAAACCGAACGGACCTACCCAGCGCCTTTTAAACTGATCGTTACCAAGACTTTCACTCGGATCAAGCGGGCTCGGGAAGAATGGCAAGCCAGGAAGGCCGAAGCCATGCGGCAGATACAGTCTTTCGACCAAGACAAACTCTTTCTCTTGTTGGCAAGAGAATACAAGAAAATCACACGCATGGAGGGTCTCGGAGTCAATTCAGGTCAATCTTCAGCTGGAGTTGGGGTGGCACAGCCCACAATTCAACGACAACGGCCTGCATTTCCTCAACAACCACCCCCGCTGGGTGCCCTACTTAATAGAGGTAACTTCAGCTCACAGCGAATTGCGGGCGTGAAGAGGAAAGCTTCCGAACTGGAGTTTGTGGATTTGACAGGGGATGATTGAGCGTTCTCTTTGCAATTTCTATTGAACATGTACGAACAGAATATGCTTGGTTTAATCAATAATTGTGCCTTAAGTACAACAGAGTAATACTGTCTAGTATCCTTGCTGCCCAAGTACATATTAGACGACTTAAGCCTCTTTTCCATCACCTACAATCGAGAAGGTCCAATGGTGTACGATCTATTGTAAGGATCGAAGGCCAAAATGGAATCGATCGCTCCTGCACAATCACATCTAACCGTCACTTTGGTAAATCCCCATGTATTACGGACCGATCCGCGCATCAAAGAGGCCACTTAGGATCCAAACCCAAAACGACGATATTTGGCCCTATTCCACGTGAGGCCAATTGCTATACTAGCGCCGCACCTCACCCACGATGCGTTTTTCTTGACCCCCACTGCGTATCTCTTGGAGGTCTTGTTACTAGCGGGCCACTTCCCGAGCCCCTCATCTCACATGCATGTCTCACCTCTTTCCTCTGTGTCCGTGAAATCCTATTCAGGACATATTCCTTGCGTCAGTCTCCATTATCCTTTATTTGTGCGTTTTCGCAGAGAAGTCATGTCTCCAAGTCTCCAGCATGCTTTCACACTGCATGTTGATCTATCACCTGCCCTAGATTTTGGGAACACCGTCACCGGTCATCAGCGCTTTATACCCATTATTGGTGGGCATGTTGATGGCCCAAAACTGAAAGCAACCATTCTGCCTGGCGGAGGGGACTGGAACACCCTCCGCGACGACGGGATGGGACATGTGCTCGCCAAATATGCCATCCAGACAGCCGATGGTGTTCTTATCGATGTTATCAATGAAGGGTTCGTGAGAAAGTTCCAAAAAGATCCGTCAGCGGAATCGGGCAAAAGGGAAGAGACAGAGTGGTATGCCAGGACCAACCCACGCTTTGAGGTGCAGCATGGAGTGCACGACTGGCTGAACCGGACGGTATTCATTGGGGATCTTCATCGCCCGCAGACTCTGAGCCATGTCACCATTGATGTCTATGAGGTTTTGTAAGTTCCTTGGACTGGACTGGTTTCCAACTCGAGTTGAGACCAGCCCTGTAGGGTACAATCCCACATCCATCGCTAGTCGTTGTCCAATATCCTCGAAATACTTGCATTGTTCCATCCCGCAGTGTGTTGGTTGTAAATGTATGACGTCAAACCCAAAGGGGAGGGTCTCCACTGAGGGAAGAAAGGAAAAAGAGCAGCCTGCCCGGCGTAGCACCAAACGAATTTTGTCTTCCCACACAAACATTGAAAACTCCCAAAACTCCATCATGCAATTCTCTCCTCCACCGCTATTATCGACCCCTCGTAATGGATCACTCACATCGTGATCCCTTATTCGTCGCGCAAGAAGCGATATGCTTCTACCCGATAAGCACCCTCTATAACTCCTGTCCTCGGTACCTCTTCTACGCGCTCCTCCTGGCCAGCTGCGTGACGAGATGGACTGGCTGGCTTACCGACGTCTTCCTCGGAACGGCAGCGACGTACGCCGGGGTTGCGGCAATCCAGACGTTCATCTTGGTCGCCAGTCCCTCTAAACCCCAGGACCCAGGACCTGTCACTATCCCTCGTGTCTCGAATAGCTCAAGCCTGTGGTCTGCTTTTCCTCAACTGGTGACGGAGACAAACCAGGTCATGGTCCAGCCTGGTGCTCTGGAACTAGATTCGGATGCTGTTTTGGCAATCGTTGTCACGGGTTACCTGGTCTTTCTCCCTTTACAATGCTGGTCGCGTATCCTGTCTCATCAGCGAGCCCGAAATGTTCTTTTCTACATCTGGAACATTCTCATGCTGGCTGGCTCTATCTGCGCTTTGGTCTACGCACCGAAACTGAGCAAAACTCCGACTCAGTACATGTTCTGCTATCCAGACCTGCCACCGCTGGGAGAGACCTCAAGTGATGGATGGCATGACTCCTGGCGGACTTCGACGTGGAACACCAGTGTTCGGGAAATTTTCTCAAATATCACGCTCTGGAGCCAGCTCGGCGATACCTGCTTTAACCCATGCATGAATTCCAGTCAAATTCTACGCGAGCAGGAATCGTTGCATGTTTGGGTTGGAACGACCAGCTATGAAGTCTCCAACCCACACCTTTTCTGGAACAAGGTCATCTATTCAAAGCGATACATCTACAGCTTAATCATTCTCTGCGTCATTCTCAACTGCCTGCTCCTCACGTTCAAGTTCCTGCCTTTTCGATCCCGGATCCCGTCCTCCCATATCGTTATTATCTGGAGAGAGAGGAAGAGCATCTGGAACAGCTTCAAAGAGGAGCTTCGCGAAGCGACCACCGAACAACAGGCGCTAGATTCCCCCAAGAGAGAAGAGAATGGTCAGCCACAGCGGAAGCGTTCGGCCTGGCAGCGCATACGACCGCTCCTGACCGTCCGGTTCTGGAACGCATTCCTACATGTTCTAACCGACATGATGATTCTCTTTGGAATCCTTTTCAGTATGATTGTCAGTCCGTTCACCGTGATCGCATTTGTCGCATGGATTGAATGGTGCATCTACAACGACGGTCCATCGCAGGAACATCCCCAACAGGTTGGCCAGTGGGCTTATCTGGTTTCTATCGGGCTCCTTGTTCTTTCAGCTGCGATTCTGACACTGAAATACCGACTTGCCACTACGAAGGAGCTAGAAATTGAAATCGATAAGGTGAAGGCGCATCTAGGAGATTTGCAGAGAAGGAGGGATGCGCGTTCGCAGCCGGAGAGAGCTGCGCCTATGTTGCCGCAGCATGACAATGTAGAGTAAGAGTGATCCTGCGGGAAGAAGACAGGAGTGTCAATCTGATTAGCCAATTCTTTTTGTTGCAAGTCCCCCGGATTTACTCCGTTTCTTTTTTGGTGTGGAGCCTGTGGAGCACAATTTACCCCAGAACAGTAAGACCTCCGATCTACGATCTACGCAAAATGAACTCCGCATCAACAATGCGGCCCGCCAGCCAAGCTGGAAAATGGATGAGCACGACCCAAGTATAGTCGGAAAGCTAGAGAAAGGCAGTTCCATTATTCGTCTACCCGGACAACTAACCACACAGAATGAGTTTGCACCATGTTTGATATCTCGCTTCGAATCCCCCTCGTCAATGCACTTGGCACCTCCGTGCGGGGCTAGGCGTGTGATTGGGGGGATCGGCACAGCCTGCGACAGTTGGCGCGAACAACGGCCTTCGCTTGCATTCACTGGATTTTGATTTGATGATGTTCCATCAGAGCCAAGGCGTATTCGCGTCGAGGCTGGTTGCATCTCAAAAGATGCCTCGGTGCTTTCCGCCCCGCTTGATCGTTTCGTAGCCTATATCACGCGCTCTGATTGTTTTATCTTGTTTCCCTTTTTCCATTCCCTGTCTGTTGCTTCGGCGCACACTTCTTTTACTATGGGAGATTCAGGAAACAGCTCACAACCCAAATATGTGCCACTGTGGCAATCGCTGAAGAAATGGCCCAAAATAGTCGCCTACAATCTTGCTCTGAGCTCGGCCATTCTACTGTATGGCTATGACTTTGTCATCGTGGGCACTGTCTCTGCTATGCCGGCATTTCAGTACGTTCCTCGATCCTTGTCACTGAGATCACAACTAACACCAGGAAAGACATAAATATGGCAAGGAGCTCGACGGACAATTCATAATCCCCGCGACTTGGCTTGCTCTTTGGAATGCTGCTAGTCCCATCGGTTGGATGGTCGGGGCTATCCTTGGAGGCTACTTCCAAGATCGCGCCGGTCGTCGTCGCGCGCTTGCACTAGGAAGCTTCTTCTCAGCTGTTGCCGTGGCAATCTGCTTCGTGTCGGATCTTCCAGATGCTATTGAATCCCGCCGCGGTGTTTTCTTCGCAGGCAAGCTCTTCCAGGGAGTTTGTATCGGCATGCTTCTCTGTGTTGTGCAAACCTACATGTCCGAGGTTTTGCCAGTCCTCCTTCGAGGACCGATTATTGCATTTCTCCCCGTCTTTACACTTCTCGGTCAACTCGTTGGTGCAGTCGTGGTGTACACCTCTCTAAAGTACCCGGGCTCTGAGAGTTATCGTGTTTGCTTCGGCTCGCAATGGCCATTTTCCGCCGTACCTTTTGTACTAGCGGCTGTGCTACCTGAGAGCCCAACTTGGTTGGTTCGAAAAGGCCGCATGGAAAAGGCGTTAAAGGCTCAACAAAGGCTTGATACTGCTGGGATCAACTCGGAGGCCATCGTCGAGGAGATCAAACTCTCCATTCTCGCAGAGGAGGAGGAAGGAGGGTCTTACACGTATATGGATTGTTTCCGGGGAATTCACGCGCGGAGGACACTCATTGTGGCCTTTGCCAGTGCATTGCCGCAGTTTTTCGGACTGCAATTGTTGGCTAACGCCTCGTACTTCGCTGAGCAAGTGGGCATGTCATCGACTAACGCCTTGACCTTTCTCATTCTGGGAATTGCGCTGGGGCTGGTTGCAAATATCGTCAGTCTGTGGGCGTTGAATGCTTTTGGTCGAAGGTTTTTGTCGTTTACGACCATGACAACAGCCACAGTCCTATGGTTTGCCATGGGTATAGCAGGCTGTTTTGCTTCGATCGTGACTATCTGGTATGTGCCCTCTGGTATAAAGCGCGAAACGCACACATACATACAATCTCTCTCTGACTATACTATAGGTATACTGCTGTGACAATGATGATAGTTACAATTGTCTGCGGCTTGGGAATCTGGCCTGCGTCGCATGTTGTCGCGGCCGAAGCCTCCTCCTTACGATTGCGCGCGAAGACGCAGGGAATCGGTTGGTTTGTCAGCGGAATCACCAGCGGGGTGTTTTCAATTATATTGCCCTACTTCTACAACGCAGATCAAGGGGACCTCAAGGCAAAGACAGGGTTTGTGATGGCCGGGTTTGCGTTACTTGGTGTGGTCGGAGTGTGGCTCTTCATCCCGGAGATGAAAGGTCGATCCCCGATGGAGATAGATCGCATGTTCGCCTTGCGGTTGCCAACCAGAGCATTTAAGCATTGGGCAAGCGATGTGATTATGGAGAAAAACGTTGTTGATCAGCGCCCTCCAGGCAATTATGCGGAATGTGCTTCAGAAAATGCTTGAACAGTTAAACACATTGTATTTGAGAGGATAGTGGAAACATAAATATCAAACAAATAGGCATTTCAAGTATCTCTCACATCTTGTTTATCTATCCAGTTCCCATGTAAATCTGGACGCAGGAGTATAGGGAGCAGGATGATGGCTTGGGCTTGGGTAGAAACAATTTATCATGTGGTCGTAGTGCTCAGTTTATCCAGGTTATTCACCGGACCGCCTCATTGCGTCGTGACATGGAATGGATTCGGGGAAAGCTTCCGACCTAAACCCGACTGAATTTGCAGATTATACCACTTACAGCAGCTACTCTCAAGTTTATGTATGCATATATCTGACTTTTTAGGCCGAGTGATATGAATTCTGACTGGCCAAATATAGCAAAAAGCTCAGCTACACTCTCAGCTAGGACGGATCTGTGAAATCCCCCTCTTATTGGGGGAGGAATTCAGATGTTGTTGCGTAAGAGAAAACCGTCGTTCTGCAAATTCAGATACCGGCGTCTGCTACAAGACGTTGCCGAGCAAGGCTACTCGGAGTATCGAACCCATATCATCTCTATGGATGAGGTGACATCGAATTTCAATTTCAATTTCAATGATGAAAATGATGAAAATGACGAAAATGATGAAAATGCACGGCCACGTTGCAACACAGACACTTTGAATCCGAGGGGTATGTCGTAGGGTCAGTCGGGCATCCGGGCTTCTCAGCATCCACTGGCGAACCATTATATAGATCTCATTCTGCCCACGAAACTAACAGGAAGCAGTAGCTGTCTGCCTTGCAGCTTGTTTCAGCGAGGTCTCTAGGCATCTAAATTCCAGCGAGGACAAGCTGTTCACAGTCCACAGCCAGGATTAAAAATTCAAACTTAAAGAGCGCAATGGTCTAGGAGACATAAGCTGTCATAAATTCAAGGTTCAGAACAGGACGGACATGCGATTACATGTGTAGAAAAGTCGCGATTAAAAGGAAGTCACCGCCGAATCCAGAGCCGCACAACAGGGGCGCCTCCTACATCACAACACAGCAAGAGTTTTGTTTCTTGGCCTGTAACATAATCATGTCAACGCATTGTCTAAAGGGATTGTGAAATGGGTTGCCATACCTGGGTATAGAACATCTTACTCTGGGCCGACAGACCGTCGCTCTTGGCAACCAGAGAATCTATCTTCTCACCGCGCTCCAACACACTCTCGATCTATGGCGAATTAGAATACCTCAATAGGGTATAACCGGAAAGGGTAGAGCATACCGTCTTGTGAAGGACAATCTTGGTCTCGTCCAGCTCCTGTTGAATCTTCATGATGCTGTCTGCCTGGCTGGGATCCTGGTACTTGATGATATATTCCTTGAGCTGGGGGAAGGAGCAGGCATTTTCACGTAGGTTCGGGTCCGAGAATGCCGTGCGCGGGTTCTTGATGAGGAACTCGTCGAGAATCTTCGAAAGAAGCTGGTGGGCCACCAGCGCGGGGTACTCTCCATCCGTCACGATCACACCGGCCACGCCTTCCGTCCGACCGTATGCGTGGAATGTATAGGACTTCTCTTCGACATCCTGGCGTTGTCCTGGGTTTGTGCGCTCGGCAACCGTGCGGCAGAAAAGCATCAGGAACTCCTCGTAGCTGTTCCCGACCGTCCGTGGTTAATATCGACAAGAGGATGTAGCTGATCGGTAGAGGTAGACCTACTTTTGCCGAGTGAAGCGGGAGAAGCTAGTGGATGTCAGTCTCATATCCTCCTGGACGAACAGGATCACCACACGCACCTGCTGAGCTCCTTCTCCCCACATAGTTGCAGGGCGGGTTTCGTGTCGTTCCGAAGAACCTGAGAGGCGTCAAGACAATCAGCATCATCTCCAGAGGACCACAGAGCTGCGATCAGCACGACAAGAAGGACAAGAAACCTACGCCCATATAGAAGATCTTCATGACGGCGAATAGGACAGGTAGCGGGGCAGACCCAGAGTACCGAGAATGGCAAAGGGAGGATGTAAAGGAGGTGTCGGGGGCGAGTGTTGAGCAACCAAACAAGATTCAGTCAGGCGCACAGTCTGACAGTGTGTTTCGTGTGGTGTAGGGTGGGTGGCAAAGCAGAGAAGGACCGAAGCTGCCTGAACTCCTGAAGATAAAGCGGGAAGTGACGCTGCAGCTCTCCACATGAAGGCCTGAGGCAGCCATGGCTCACCGCTTTCATGATTCCATGAGTCCATGTATTGTGTGTGTGTGGATTTGTTGATTACTACAGTAGGTGGACTCCCGTACTTCACTGCACATCATGGCCACCGCCGCAGCCGAATCGCAGTGGCTGGCCCAGCTGGCCGCCATGCGCCAGGCTATCGCCGATCTCAAGCTTCCCAAGGAGATCCCCCCCGATTCCACAGGCTATGGCAGCGATCTGGACTTGGATATCGACGAAGCCTATTCTTCTCCGGCAACCGTCGACGATGTATGGGACATTATCAGCTCGGATGATGAAACGACGGACGACTTGGAGGATTTGGATGGTCTGATTCCCACGCATACCCCGTCTCTCTACGACCGACTATGGTTGGAAGACAAATGCCAAGGCGTGGCTACTCGAAATTCGGGCATGGATGCGTCAGAGCTGGCACAGCAAATTCTCGCCGTGTTGGCTGCCGACAGCAACGATGAAGAACTGCAGATGTCTCTCGCGGAGATCGTGGGATTCGACGACCTGGATCTGGTGATTGAGTTGATTGCGCATCGCGAGGCAATCCTGTCGGACAAGCCACCAAAATTAGAGGCACAGACGGATGGGCTGGCTGGACGACTGCAGACGCGAGCAGAGAGGGAACAGGCCTTGCGGCACCAAGACTTTGAACACAAACATGCATCCTTGATGGCCGCTCAGACTCGATCCGAGCCGGCGTATCCTCATGTGTTCAAGATGCACGATTCCAGAAATCTTCTCGCCGCTGGGGGAAAGAAGTACGGTTTACCCGTTGGCAGTAAGCAGACCGATGAGCCCAAATATACGGAATTCGAGATCCCAGCCTCGAAGGTCGGTACCCTGGGACGAGGTCAGAAACTGGTGGAGATCGCCAGCCTTGATGGGTTGTGCCGGGGTACTTTCAAAGGCTACAAAACTCTGAATCGCATGCAGAGTCTCCTTTACGAAGTCGCGTACAAAACCAACGAAAATATGCTGATCTGCGCCCCCACCGGTGCTGGTAAAACGGACGCTGCCATGTTGACGGTTCTCAACGCTGTCGGGAAGAACACTGTCCCCAATCCATTGGAATACCCCGATGCAACCGATTTTGCCGTTCAGGTTGACGACTTCAAGGTTGTTTACGTGGCACCGATGAAGGCTTTGGCCGCTGAAGTGACAGAGAAACTGGGCAAGCGCTTGGCATGGCTAGGGATCAAGGTCCGCGAACTGACTGGAGACATGCAACTGACCAAGCGGGAAATTGTGGAAACGCAGATCATCGTCACCACCCCCGAGAAATGGGATGTGGTGACCCGGAAAAGCACCGGAGACACCGAATTGGTTCAGAAGGTGCGTCTGCTCATCATCGATGAAGTCCACATGCTGCACGATGAGCGCGGAGCTGTTATTGAATCCTTGGTCGCCCGTACTCAACGTCAAGTGGAGAGTACACAATCTTTGATTCGTATTGTCGGCCTGTCAGCGACACTTCCCAACTATGTCGATGTCGCAGACTTCTTGAAAGTCAACAAGATGGCTGGTCTATTCTTCTTTGACTCATCATTCCGTCCTGTTCCTCTGGCGCAGCATTTCATCGGTGTGAAAGGCAAGCCTGGCTCAAAGCAGTCTCGCGATAATCTCGACGAAGTTGCCTTTGAAAAAGTTCGCGATATGCTCGAACGAGGCCATCAGATCATGGTCTTTGTACATTCTCGGAAGGACACCGTCATGACGGCCCGGATGTTGAAGCAGATGGCTGTTGAAAACGGCTGTGACGATTTGTTCAGCTGCCATGAGCACGAAAATTACTCTTCTGCTCTTCGGGATATGAAGCATGCGCGAGCTCGCGAGTTGCGAGATCTGTTTGCGGGTGGTCTCGGAACGCATCATGCTGGCATGAGTCGAAGTGACCGGAATCTGATGGAGCGGATGTTTTCTGAAGGGTTGATCAAGGTGCTCTGCTGTACAGCCACCCTTGCATGGGGTGTCAATCTTCCGGCTGCTGCTGTTCTCATCAAAGGAACTCAGCTGTACAACCCACAGGAGGGTAAATTCATCGACCTGAGCATTCTCGACGTAATGCAAATTTTCGGTCGTGCTGGTCGTCCTCAATTCCAAGATACTGGTATCGGTTTCATCTGCACTACTCATGACAAGCTTCATCATTACCTTTCCGCAGTTACGGCGCAGCAGCCCATTGAGTCGCGTTTTTCTAGTCGGCTCGTGGATAACTTGAACGCCGAGATTTCGCTGGGTACAGTCACGTCCGTCCCAGAGGCTGTGCAGTGGCTAGGCTATTCCTATCTTTTCGTGCGCATGAGACGTGAGCCACGAAACTATGGAATCGAATTTGCCGAGTTGCGCGATGACCCAATGCTGGTTCAAAGACGTCGTCAATTGATCATCCAAGCAGCACGGGTTTTACAGAAGAGTCAAATGATCATCTTCAACGAGAAGACCGAAGACCTGAGGGCCAAAGATGTGGGCCGCATCGCTAGCCAGTTCTACGTCCTCCAGACCAGTATCGAGATTTTCAACGAAATGATGCGTCCCCAAGCTAGCGAAGCAGACGTGTTGAAAATGATCAGTATGAGCGGAGAATTTGACAATATCCAGGCCCGAGAAAGCGAGTCCAAGGAATTGCAACGTCTTCGAGATGAAGTCGCGCAGACTGAGGTCGATGGGGGCAATGATTCGCCGCATGCGAAGACTAACATCCTGCTGCAATCCTACATCTCACGTGCAAAGATCGAGGATTTCGCTCTCGTTTCGGACACAGGTTATGTTGCCCAGAATGCCGCTCGTATTTGCCGTGCTATCTTCATGATTGCACTGAACCGTCGATGGGGCTATCAGTGCCAGGTCCTTCTGTCGCTTTGCAAGTCAATTGAGAAGCAAATCTGGCCCTTTGACCATCCGTTTCACCAATTCGACCTGCCCCAGCCAGTTCTCAGAAACCTGGACGAGAAGCTCCCATCATCTTCCGTCGAGTCCATGAGGGAAATGGAGCCTGCTGAGATTGGACAGCTAGTCCACAATCAGAAGATGGGAAAGACACTTTCGAAGCTGCTCGATGACTTCCCTACAATTAGCATCGAAGCTGAAATCGCACCGCTCAACCGCGACGTTCTGCGCATTCGCCTTTCCATCTATCCTGAATTCACTTGGAACGATCGTCATCATGGTTCATCGGAGTCATTCTGGGTTTGGGTCGAGAATTCTGAGACATCCGAGATCTATCATCATGAGTATTTCATTCTCAGCCGGAAGAAGCTTTACGATGACCATGAACTCAACTTCACCATTCCTCTTTCTGATCCGCTGCCAAGCCAGATCTACGTTCGTGTGATCTCCGATCGCTGGCTAGGCGCAGAGACTGTGAGCCCGATCTCCTTCCAACATTTGATTCGACCAGACACGGAGAGCGTCTACACTGATCTTCTCAATCTCCAGCCGCTTCCAATCAGCGCTCTGAAAAATCCCATATTGGAGGAGATTTACGGGCAACGCTTCCCCTTTTTCAATCCGATGCAAACACAGATCTTCCACCTGCTGTATCATACATCGGCTAATGTCCTCCTTGGCTCACCAACTGGTAGTGGCAAGACCGTGGCTGCCGAACTGGCGATGTGGTGGGCCTTCCGCGAGAAGCCTGGCTCAAAAGTTGTGTACATTGCACCTATGAAGGCCCTCGTGCGAGAACGCGTGCAAGACTGGCGCAAACGTCTGACAGCGCTTATGGGATTGAAGCTAGTCGAGCTTACTGGTGATAACACCCCTGACACCCGGACTATCCGAGACGCCGATATCATTATCACGACGCCTGAGAAGTGGGACGGCATCTCTCGTAGCTGGCAGACCAGAGATTACGTGCGGAAGGTGAGCCTGGTAATTATCGACGAAATTCATCTGTTGGGCGGCGATCGAGGCCCGATTCTGGAGATCATTGTCTCTCGTATGAACTACATCGCTTCTCAATCCAAGGGCTCGGTTCGACTCATGGGCATGTCAACTGCCTGCGCCAATGCCACGGACCTCGCGAATTGGCTTGGAGTCAAGGAAGGCTTGTTCAATTTCCGGCACTCCGTTCGCCCGGTGCCTCTTGAGATTTTCATTGATGGTTTCCCTGAGCAGCGTGGTTTCTGCCCGCTTATGCAGTCGATGAACCGCCCGACCTTCCTTGCCATCAAGAATCACTCGCCTGAGAAACCGGTGATCGTCTTTGTGGCTTCTCGAAGACAGACTCGTCTGACTGCCAAGGATCTGATCAATTATTGTGGAATGGAGGATAATCCTCGTCGGTTTGTCCGAATGTCTGAGGATGATCTGGAAGTAAATTTGGCACGAGTCAAGGACGACGCTTTGAGGGAGGCCCTCAACTTCGGCATTGGCTTGCACCATGCTGGTCTGGTCGAGTCTGATCGACAATTGGCCGAAGAGCTCTTTGCAAACAACAAGATCCAAATCCTCGTTGCGACAAGCACACTTGCGTGGGGTGTCAACCTCCCCGCCCATCTGGTCGTCGTCAAAGGCACCCAGTTCTTCGACGCCAAGATCGAAGGGTATCGCGACATGGACTTGACTGATGTTCTGCAAATGCTCGGTCGTGCCGGACGTCCGCAGTTCGACACTTCAGGCATCGCTCGCATCTTCACTCAAGATTCCAAAAAAGCTTTCTACAAGCATTTCCTGCATACTGGTTTCCCGGTAGAATCAACATTGCACAAGGTCCTTGATAACCATCTTGGTGCCGAAGTGTCCGCTGGAACAATCACTACGAAGCAGGATGCCTTGGATTACCTGACCTGGACGTTTTTCTTCCGTCGTCTGCACAAGAACCCATCGTACTATGGACTCGAAATTTCGGCAGAAGAACAAAACACAATGTCCGCACAGAGCATCGCGCAGGATTTCATGATTGATCTGGTCGACAAATCCCTTGACGACCTGGCTGAATCCTCCTGTGTTCTCATTGACTCTGCCACGGGGGAGTCGATTCTACGCCCTTTGGTAAGATTATGAGTTACTACTATCTGTCTCACAAGACTATCCTTTACCTCATGTCTCATGCCAAACGCGATCCGACTTTCCAGGATGTTCTCAGTTGGATGTGCTCCGCCACCGAATTCGATGAGTTGCCTGTCCGTCACAATGAAGACTTGATCAATGCCGAGCTGGCCCAGAACCTACCGCTTTCCATCGAATCAATGGGCGATCTTCCGATGTGGGACCCTCATGTCAAGGCCTTTTTGTTGCTGCAGGCTTACATGTCGCGAATTGACCTTCCCATCTCTGATTACGTCGGTGATCAAACGTCAGTCTTGGATCAAGGTATCCGTATCATCCAGGCCTCCATTGATGTCATGGCGGAACTAGGCTACCTTCCTGCGTGTCAGACGTTGATGGCTTTGCTTCAGTCTATCAAATCGGCTAGGTGGCCCGAGGACCACCCATTATCGATCCTTCCTGGTGTCGCCACTGAGAAGCCACCTCGGGGACTTCCTGATTCGCTTGTTGCGCTCTCATGTCAGCCTGCAGCTTCGGTCTCCTCCTTGGTTAACAAGCTCTCTCTTCCACATCAGTTCACTCGGGCTACTTCCCAGCTACCAGAGCTCTCTGTTTCAATTGCTGGGATTTCTTCTCGCGGTGTAACCGTGTCTGTCGTACGACGAAACCCAGGCTTAAATCCAGAGTACAGGATCTATGCACCTCGGTTCCCCAAGCCGCAAACAGAAGGTTTCTTCCTGGTTGTCTGCAGTGCCATGCCAGATGGCAGTGACGGCGAACTCCTTGGACTGAAGCGAGTATCCTGGCCGTCCAATCGAAATGGCGGCAGCAATGATAAGAAGACGCCCGGAACTGGTTCTAGCCGCAACACATCGAACCAGAAGGGCAAGAACAGCAGTGGTTCGCTAACGGTTCGCTCTTCGGTCAAGTTCCCCGACGAAGCTGTGGGTACCACCCGGGTGAATGTCAAGATCATTTCCGACGCGTACATTGGGATGCAGTGGATCTTGTCGAATGTAGAGGTCAATCTGGATCACGGCAAGGAGACCCAGATGGTATCAGAGCCCAGTGCTCCTCTTAAAGACTAATGGTTTCTGTCATGGTTGAAAAGCTCTCCGTCGAACGACGAAACTTCTTTTCCTGTATCTTCGATCAATATAGAACATTTTCCAAATAGATGCTTCAGCTTCAATTCAGAACAGCTATCTATACTTCTTACGCAGAAAGTCGCAAGATCCGATGAAACATCCCGCTTAGCCACTGCTCATCCTTCATCTTGGCGACAGGCAATAATCCCGTCCGGTCTGACAAGCACGCCGGCCACTCTCTTCGTGCTTGTGAGATTGGCCCACATTCCGTTAGTATCTTTCCAGCCCTTGTCTCCAATACACTCCACTCGAACAAACCCGTCACCGAGAGTGTCCTTGTCGTATGGCACCGAGCTCAACAGCAGGAAAGAGTCGGCGGATATAAAATCGCGTGTGGACCGAGTCACGCCGTCTTTGTCCAGCCATGCATGGGGAGATTGTGTCCAAGGAGAGTAGTCGGGTGGTAATTCAGACAATCCATTTCACCGGACCGCAGAACATGACCTTCATGATCAGAAGGAATATCCTCGCCCTCTGGTTGAGTGCCCGGATAGAACCATCCGATCTCAGCGCCGATTGCATGGAACTCATCGTCCAAAATGACTTGAGCCTTTCTCACAGCTTCGCGGCGGGCGTTTCCTTCTGGGGAATCCTCCTGTCAGTACCCTTGCAGTACCTTGACGTTACTGCGGTGTCGCTGTCGAACCCGGACATGCTACGTAAGACGTGAAGGAAGATAATGATGTATTCGCGTAATGCAGGAAGCTACTAGACACGACGCACCCATCATTGGGTCCAGCGTTGTACCGCGTCATTGCTCGTCAGGTCCGGCCCGAATTTCCACTGCGTCAAACTGACAAATGCATCCGATGGGTAGAATGGACCCTGCCTGTCGCGCTCTGCGACAGACGTAGGCATGTCGTTCCGCACCCTCTTTGGGTGTTCGCTTCGTTCGTAGTCGTCTGCGTTTCGTTTCTTTTGGACCTGAGTATCACTCCCCGAGTTGGTATCTTCGAGGGGGGGTGCGGTGAGTTCTTCATCGGTTAAAAAGTAGAGATCTCTCAATGTCTTTAACTTCTCCCGTGTAGCACGATCGAAACCCTTGATCCGTCCACCTCCAAGCACGAGGAAGGCGCGCCGAAGGGTTGCGAGCGGCGAGCCCACCCAGGACTTAGGGGAGGTGTCGGGGGCGGTGGCGTAATCCTGGAGGAATACACGAGCATACAGTCCACTCACTGCGTCGGCTCGCACGTCTCCTTTCTCAATGAGGTGTTGTCGGTATAGCTCTGCCGTCGGTACGCGGCGCCACGTGCGGCTGCTGGACTTCCGCTCCTGCTGATCGAGCATCTCAAACTCGATGAAATAGTCCAGATCCGTCGGTAGAAAGACGAAACCAGGATCTTCGGTCTGGTCGTAGTGGACGTGGCAGTTCGGGCACAGCGCGACAGCATTCGACTGTGACCTGAGGTTGAAGTTGAGGAGTCCCTGCTGATGCCACAAGAGGGTCTGAGCATAAAATCAGTTATCAAGATCTAGCAAGCAACGCAGTATAGCTTACTTGTGGATCCCGCCTGCTAATCACATGGCAGACTTCAGTAGGAAACGAGTTACAGGCCCAACACCTGCCGTTGGCCTCCGCGTGGACTCGCTCTTTCATCAGAGTGGAAAATGTGCTTGACTTGGGAGTGTTCGCTGTTGACGAAGGTGCGCGTGATGGAGGGGCAAGAGAGGCTGCGCTGCGTCGCCCGGCACTGGGTGGCGTGGTGCGACGGTGCGAGGGCGTGTCTTCAGCGGGTGATTGATGTGACGATCACGTTCTGCGGACCGGCGAAGGCGAGGGGGGGCATGACTTGGCTTCATCAGCGGCGGACATCTTGACGTGGTGCACAAAGGCATGGGATGGGGCGAGGGACACTTACACAAAACAGGGGCCTCTACCAACGGACGCTCCTTCCACTTTTCCTGGAATGTGGTCATGTTGGACAGAGAGAGGAAGGTGCAAGACGTGAGAGTGTCGTCGTCGTGAGTGAGTGTCATTCAGTGGTCAGAGTCACATAAGCTGTGTGAGATGCTGACAGTGATTCTTTATAATTAACGCCCAACACCCACCTGGGCCTTAGCTACACGGGGACGTACGATCCACTCCCGCTACATACATGGATTCGGGATCGTAGTTACACAGTAAAATCTATTGAGGCTTGTCTACTACCAACTGCTTTCGGGTGAATTGAAGTCGATGGGTACCGCTCGAATAGTATATGCGGAATCTTCTGCTGCGAGAGCAGAATAGAAGATACCAGGCCGACGGGGCCTCCGCCGATGATGGCGATGGGGTAGATCTCCGGCATTTCGGGGAGTGTCAATTAATGTTTGCTTCAAGGTGGAAAATCAGGCGTCAAAAGACCATTCTTGGTTGTCCTTTTATCATCCGTTGTTTGTCTCCCCACAGTTCCCCACCAACACCA
Organism: Penicillium riverlandense; assembly: GCF_028828495.1. Taxonomy (NCBI): domain Eukaryota; kingdom Fungi; phylum Ascomycota; class Eurotiomycetes; order Eurotiales; family Aspergillaceae; genus Penicillium; species Penicillium riverlandense. The sequence goes on from NW_026643194.1 coordinate 5,532,928, forward strand.
TATCCATGGATGGGGTGTTATTCGCTGGCTGCGAAGCATAAGCGCGGTGGGGCAGAAGGATCCGCGAGCTCGCGACGAGGCAGCTTACTGCTTTGGGGAAAGTCATAGACAGGGATATCCCATGGGAGATATCATAAGGACAAAGTATAGGATCAAGGCCAAGGTCATCAGGCAGGTCAACTGCAATTAAATTGGAGACTATCAGAAAGTACAATGCAAAATGCCCACAGGGTATAAAAGAGAGAGCAAATAGTAGGCTCGAAATGGCAGGGCAGACAATGCCACAATCAAAAAAAGAAAAGCATCACAACGATTCAATTCGTAGTTCCTGTGAAACCGCATGTTTGTGACCGGATTGAACACTCGGTATCAGAGTCTGTCGGTCCACCAAGCGCTCATGGGGTTCTAGGTGGTCAACTCGGGCGCCGATTGGGACTAGCAGTTGCCGCCGTCCCTGGGAAACAGACACGGATTTCGCGGTCGAAACCTCCACTGCTGGGGAGATATAGGGGAGAGGGCTGGTATCTTCATCGGCCAGAGGCATCCTCCGTGTTGAATCCTCCGGAGAAGACCCACAGTCCGGGCCCGATATAGGCATGGTCGAAACGATGATGCGGCCGACTTTCTCCGTGGTGATAGATGTCGACAGGGTTTTATCCTTGGCTGGAGGAGAAGGCCTTTTCTCCGTCTTTACTGGAATGCGGGACTGGTTTTTGGGGGTGTGCTTCTGGGGAGTGTCCTTCGGAGTGCCTTTCTTGGGGGTGTTCTTCTTGGGAGTATCTTTCCTGGGGGTATCTTGTTTGGGAGCATATATCTTGGATGTTATCGCATCACCGTTCTTTAGGGAAGTATGCTGATGCGTCCGAGCAGGTTTTGATTCCGGTTTGATGGCAGGTAGCGGTTTGTCCTCGTTTCGGGGAGTGCTTGTGGATGATCGCGGTGTAGAAGATCGACGCTCCATGAATACTCTTGGGATCACCGGTGACTCGAACGCAGTGAGGATGTGCACGTTGGCAGAGTCTTTTGGTTGCTCCTCGGGTGCTTTCAACGGACTTTCAGCAGGGAGGGTCGATGCTCTCACCCTGGGCCCGCGCGAAAAGTTCGGGGTGGGACCGGTACCGAGGGCACCAAGCACCTGGGCGGCTTTGGTGGGTTGGGAGGTTGGGAATAATGTGAAGCTCGTTCTTGCAGGCGAGGTTGCTCGTCGTTGAATCACTGGAGACCCCTTTGCCTTGAGGAAGTTCTAGCTCAGGTTAGCACATCGGTCCGAGTCACGGCAGATACACAACAGAAAACTCACATGCGCATCTGGGACTTGCAGATTGTCAAGCGTTTTGTCTCTCCGCGCCAGCAATGATGGTCTTTCCCTCTTCTGGATGAAGTTGCTGAACATAACACTGTACCGCTCCATCTCAATGTCCGGGATGTTCACTTGCAGCATAGGTTCTGTGCTGGCTGACTTCCCTTCGGGTCCTTGGGGGGCCGTCTGAGAACGGTTTCGATTCCTCTTGGATTCGCGGATTTTGCCGCTGGCATTTAGCTCCGGCTTGGGGTCAATTTTGAGAGAAGGCCACTCTTCTTTCGAGTCGTTCCTTTGCTTTGTTTTGCGTGGTTTCTCACTGGACTTCTCTTTTCGTGTTGTCCGTAAGCCAGGATCTGCCTGTGCAAGGTTTGACGTTGACGCAAGGGCACTCTTCGCCCTAAAGAACCCTCCAATCTTCTTCCACTTGCTTGATTTCTGAGGTCCGGATTTCTCTCCCGTACGCCCCGCCGCAAAGATCGATATGGGAGGCTGGAATTGTCCCTGGCTGTGGAGCATCCCAGGGCTTCCCAAAGCAATTCCTATTGATTCCTGCTCTTTCGGACCACGATACGGCCTCGATCTTGTGGGGACGGCTTCATCCGGCGGTGCTGTCACTCGAAAGTCAAACATGGCGCTCTGACCGGGTGGGGGCTTTCTATATCCATCCGCGGTGCTGGGTCGGTGAAAGTCCCATTGTCCGAGTGTGGCCGGGTCCGGTCGCTTGTAAGAAGTCCCATCATCCAGTTCGTAAAGGTCTTTTCGCGGCAAAGCGTCGGTATATGTTAGTACGGGGAATGAAATATTGTCTGTCGCATGTTGCGTGCGTGTGAATCCTTTCGCCATGTTTTCTTGGTATCCGGGAATCCAGCCGAGATACCGGGTTGCACTAAAAGAGCGTATTCGAGAATGGAAAAATGGACGAGAAGGAATGGACAGCCTTCCAGAAGGCCGCAGTGTAAACAGAAAGCAGAAATGGGAGGGACCAGCGTGGCGGGCGCCGGGCACCCCGATGTATTTATTTAGTGTCCCAGGGCCAGCCAAGCTAGACCCCTCGGTGGAGATCCAATTACGAGGATCTCTGTAGATGAGACAAGTAGACGTCTCGGCCGTGCGCCCAGAAGATCCAGACAAATCAAGCGCGAAACAGGCGACTGTTCGGCCATCATCTGCAGCGCCAGGGCCACATCCGGGCCAGGGCTGGACTCCTCGACCAACACGAGCCAAGAAGTAAATGAATCCTGGACGGTCGCACAGCCAGCAAGTGCTCACTACTCGCACCACTAGTGAATGCAACGGCAATAGGGGCGAACAGAGCGTTGGTTGGAGGGCCGTTAATGGACTCGCGTGCGATGCTTATTTTGCACTGGGCGAATGAGCGTGGCCCGTCGCGAATTGATTAGGTCGCTACCACGTTCGCGGGGGTCCGCACTCGCCCACACCCGCAGGAGGCGTGTTTCACCAGCCCTGAAGCTGAGACATGGGCTTTTTATCCTTGACTCAGGAGACCCTGGCAGGCCCAGTCGGTCGGCAGCCGGAATGCAAAGGGCGGTCGGCTCCGCGCACGGATTGAAGATGTGGTCATCGTCGATCAACCGGGTGATCGGAGGAATCACTAACGGCCGAGGAAGAGGTCCTTCTGTAGCTGCAGCTCAGTCAGTCCAGGATGATCGGATTACAGGTCAGTGCGCCCAGGCAGTCAGGTGTCGAGGCATCGATCTGGGCACGTGTCCGACAGGGAATAAAAATCACGAAGGATTTCAGATTTCCGTTGAGCCAAAAAGATGATGGACCTGAAGAGGATGAGTAAGTGGAGGTGGTGGGTGTAGTTAACTAAGGAAACAAGAGAGGGTGCAGTGTCGCAGCGAGAACTATACGCTACAGCAATAATATAGCACATCCTCAGAGGAATATATTTATCGTCCATCCTGTCTCTCAGCATCATCCCCAAGTCATGATGCTACCATAATCGTGAGTGCACAATACAAGACCACGTTATTTCTCCGGCCACGATGAGTTCGTCGTGATCGACGCATCCGTTCGGTTGGCTGGCGGGGTCTTTTGGTGATGTACTTTACCGCCAACACAGACAGTCTCCCCCCACCTTCTTCTTCTTCTTTTCTTCTTCTTCTTCATCCGCTTCTCTTCTTTTCTCCTATCCCTCACACTTTCCTTGCTTTCGGTATGCTCCCCACTAATTCTGCTCTGCCCGGACTCACCCCTCCGCCGCCTGCAGCTTCCTCCGTCAGAACCCTCGTGTTTACATCATGGGCCAGCACTCGGCAATTTGGCAGGGTATGAATCACTCCGAACGACATCGCCCACCAAAATCTCCATCAGGCCGCTAACACACTCTCTTCATCAGGCTATGTCGACTCCAGGTATCTACTCCATCTCTCGTCCCTCCCCCGAAATCCCCGACAATCCCTGATTCTCCCCCCTTTACATTCAACACCATACTAACCCCCACCCTCCAGCCTGATGGGCTCGGGCCAATTCGACAAGGCCGGTATCCTCGCTGCCGACTTTTCCGGCCTCGAGGCCTCCTCGCCGGGCTTTCAGGTATGCGTGAACCCCTCTCATTCGGGATGCGGGGCTGTGGAATGTTAACGCAAACGGTCCGGGTGCGCTAGCTCACCCAGGACGACATCAACACCCTGGCTGCGGCCTTCAGCTCCAGCGACAATGCTTTCGCCAACGGCTTCTCCATTGGCGGTGAGAAATTCGTGACCATCAAGGCGGACGAGCGCAGTCTATACGGCAAGAAGGTGCGTCCCCCGAGACTTCCCCCCTCAGTGCTATCGACGTCCCGTATATAGCAGTGGCTGATGCAGTGTTTTGATCCGATGCAGGGTAAGGAGGGCGCCATCGTCGTCCGTGCTACCTCGTGCACCATCATCGCCCACCACGGCGAGTCCGTCCAGACCACCAACGCCGCCACCGTCGTTGAGAACCTGGTTGACTACATCAACAACCCCCGGTAAAGGGGGGCAGGCGGAAATCCGGAAATGGGGAGGAGGAAAGGGGCGTGTGTGAAGAATAGGAAGGAAATAAAGGAGCATTGCTTGATTTATTTTTTCTGTCTTTCTGGTCTCGCTCGGCCGTGAGCTTCTACTTACTTCTTTATGTCCTATTGTGACGATGGAGGAATTATGATATCTATTCCTGATTTATCCTTCTTCTTTTCATCCCGAACCACGGCAGACTATGCAAGTAGATACCAGAGGGAGGGTCTACTCAATTAGCCAGAGTATAAATCTGTAGGGATCATGCCATTGCTCGTCTAGTTATTCGGAATCTCTATTATTGTTCGATACTGACAAGCAGCCGAAAGAGTCATTAGTAATTACATCGATGCGTGGCCCATATGGGAACCGTAAAATGGGTGTTGGCAGATATATCGTGTCATCCCATCTGGGTCAAGCGCGAGCCGCATATTCATACACAAGACCATCCTGCCCATGCATCATACCGGCAGCTCGGCGTTGCTCCTCCCACCCGCCAGAATCTCGAGTCCGCGCTGAATATAAGGTCCCACGACCGGGATGTTGCCCGCGAATTGACCGATGGTGACGAGGAAATCGCCGAAGAGGATGAACAGGCCGTACAGCTCGATCAGGAAGCCTGTCAGAGGCCAGCGGAGCAGGATCAAGATAATACCCGCGGTAAACGCGGCGGTACCCTTGAGTTTCTGGGGACGCGAGAAGAAGACCATGGTCTTCTGGAAACCGATGATGAGGGTCAGGCCGATGAGGAAGAGGATCTGGACTGCGGTTAGTATGGAATCCGACGGGTGGAGGGTTGAACGCAGCGTACATTGCCCATGGCAAGCCTAGAGGACACGGAAATGGTGAGCATTTATCTGAACTCGAAAGAAGACCAAGGATCTCATACATTGACCGATCAAAGAACATGATCACTCCTCCAAACAGAAACAAGCCGCCTACACAATGTCGTTAGTACTTTGCGCAGATATCCTCTGGACAGGAACTCGTACCGGCTGAGCAGAAGACCACACCGATCTCTGTTGGCATGCGTTAGTACAGTACACGCAGTTGAATGCCACGGCCGCGAAAGGAAGCGCAACTGACTCTGGTGCTCGGATAACCACATGCTTGGCATTTTCAATACCGCTAAACGCGCGAGTGATCAGATGGTACTAGCGACAATGGGTTTCGTGGTCGATATGCGCAACGAGACACCTGTTTCTTCGGGTTGCTGGCACTGGGAGGATTGCTTATTCGAGGAACGGAAAGGAGTCGAGGCAGCGGGAGGATCGGAGGTAGAGGGAGCGCAGAGTGAGTCCGGGGTCTTGGCAGAAAGGGGACAGGAGGATTCGATTCCAAGGCCAGCAATGATTCTCTGGAGTAAACACGCAGGAAGAAAATCGGGTTCTGCCACGGCGAATCACATCCAGAAGGCGGTCGAGCCGGCCACACCAAACGCTTTCCAGTCCCTTTTTCTTTCTGTTTCTTTACCACTGCTACCAACAAGACCATTTCCAGCATTGATGATTGCATTGGATGGTGTTTTAATCTAGAACATTACACACATTATTGCCCCGATACTGGCATCTCAATTCATTAACCCTCTGTCCCACTGGGGCTCTCCATACCACGCCGCGACGACAGTATCTCGAATACTGTAACTGCCGCTCCCGTCCCTGGGGCGGCGGTACTAGTCGAGTGCACTTGCACAAGGCGAAGATCAGAAACGGTCACGAATAAGCCGGAGCGTTTTCTTGAACCTGTCTCGAGAGGGGCACGGTGGGTGGAAAGGGCTTGACTGTGTTGGCCGTACATTCGTAGCAATTTCGCTGTTCTGTGTAGTTGATGCTTGGGAGCCATGCGCGTTGCATGGCAGAGCCTTTGATCGTAGAGCATGCTCCTCACTTCAAAATGGTGTGCGCACCCCGAGCTTCCAGATAGCTGTCCGGTACGCCCTGAGCCAAGGTCCGAATCACCCCAAAAATCTCCTTGTTGTGGTACCGCAGTCGGGTCTTGGGATCGGTATACGGTGCTGGCAGCCCCGTGATGTCGCAGTAGTGGCGCTGGTAGGCCGGGTTTAACGACGGGGCCGACTCGATATTCGTGTAGGTGACGGTTGGTCCGGTCGGGAACATGGCCCGAGCATTCTTCTCCAGCACCAGCGTGGAAAGGTTCTGTGCGGCTTGTGCCAGGTTAGGGGCCCGTCCAGCGCCCTCAGCCGGCGTTTGCGTGCCGCTGGTTGTGATCCCCGAGGGGGCAGGGAAGGGCGTGGTTGCACCGGAGTTTGCCTGCGTTGCCATGACCGACGCCTCTTTCCGGGTGGTCTCGGAAATGATCTGCTTGAGGTTCTTGTTGCGCCGCTGCGACGGCTTCCAATGCGGGTTGCGGAACGGGCGTGGGACTTGGGCAATGTCGAGACTGTTCAGGAGCCGCTGGTGCGCTTCGTCGTTCGCTGGAGTGGCAGGAGCCATGGTGGGTACAGTGGGTTGCGTCGAGGATGAAGAAATGGCCGTGTGTGATGGATATGAATAGTAGGGTCGATAGCAGGAGTGTTCCTGTGGTAGGTGGAAGGGGAGTGAGAGAACGAAAGAGACCGAGTTGGCCCAAGGGATTCTTTGTATAGGGTCACGTGCACCCGCCCGGCCGGAACAAACAAACATAACATGGATTATGCCTTTCCTTTCTCCCACTCGTACTCCTACGACCCAGCCAGCCTCAATCATGGTATGTTTTTCTTTCTTTTGACAACAGTGGTGTCACTCACTCTTTTCTAGGAGAGTCCCCACGAGCACCAGCAGACGGTGCTGCTGTCGCGTATTATCACCAATGTGGTAGGTGCTACTGCCCTCCCGCCGGGAATAAGAGGCACCTGGGCTAATTAGACGACCAGGAAAAACTCAATGAAGCCATCATGATCATGAACAAGAGCCTTCAGGTTTGTTTCGTCATGGTGGTGGTGATGTTTGATGAACTGACTGACGACGCGACAGGAGGTCAACATCCAGAACATGAACGTGGAACTGGTGGCGCAGATGTTCAAGAACTACCAGTCCAATGTGCTTTTCCATCTGGAAGGTAAGTTCTCTCTGCTTCGTGGATGCGATGGATGCTGAGACCACGCAGCAACCGAGAACCTCCAGGAGCCGTCGTAAGCGCAGGGAGGATAATGATGAATAGATGAATAAATGAATGATTACTCCATGAATCCATCCTACTAATGAAGTATCCCGGTAGTGAAGTTGTCTCGTCGTAGCTTGTCTTCATAGATGCAGCGGGTCTTGGCATCCAACTGGGTCACTTTTCTGCCGGTCCAGTCAACTCTCGGTCATTCATCCATTCATCATTCCCTTGCGCGTATATTTATTGACGACCCAGTCTTCTTGTCTCTTCTTCTCTTCTCCCTCGCCCCATCCACCTACCCTGGCCATGTGGTGAACTTCATTCACCGCATCTTCTCTGATCATCTCCAGCTCCTGGTTTCCCCCAATCACCAGCCAGCACAGTTGCCATGACCATCTCCTCGGTGCAGACCCTCCCGGGTCGCTTCGAGAGCAATGCGATCGAGAAGAGAGCTGCGAAACCGCCGCCACAGATCTATGGCGTTGCCGACTTCCCCTTCAAGGGCTACACTCCTCCGCAGCCCGAGGGATATGAGCAGAGCCGCTCCCATCCCGACACCAGCGCCATCGTCATCGACAATGGTACGTTCCGCCTAACCGCACCTTCTCAGCGCAGGATACTGACAGCGTTTCTCCTCATCCAGGCTCCAGTACCATGAAGGCTGGGTGGTCCTTCGACCAGAACCCGCGCTTCGTCCTGCCTCCCACCATGAGCCGCTACCGCGATCGCAAACTCAACAAGCAGTGCAATTTCATTGGATACGATGCGTACGCCGATGCGACCACCCGGGGCCAGCTCCGATATGCCTTTGACCCGGGCAGCAGCGTTGTTGGGAACTGGGATGTGATGGAGGGCGTGCTGGACTACCTCTTCCTCAAGCTCGGCGTGGACGGCGCCAACGGGGGGGTTGACCGGCCCATTGTGATGACAGAGCCGATTGCGAATCTGGCATATCCCAGGCGGAGTAAGTTGAGGCCTCTGGGTGGCAATTGACGGCAACGGCTAACCCACCTCTAGTGATGAACGAAATTATGTTCGAGTGCTATTCTGTGCCATCCGTGGCCTACGGTATTGACTCCCTCTTCGCCTACCGCTACAACAAGGGGACAGATGGTTTGGTCGTGTCGTCCTCACACACCTCGACGCATGTCATTCCCGTCCTGAACTCGAAGCCACTTCTCTCGAACTGCTCGCGACTCAATTGGGGTGGAATGCACAATGCCGATTACCTGCAAAAGCTGATCAAGCTCAAGTATCCCACGTTCCCCGCACGCATGGCGGATCATCAGATGGAAGACCTAGTCCACAAACACTGCTATGTTTCTCAGGACTACGACCGTGAGCTGAGTGGATATCTGGACTGGACCGGCTTGGAGGATCGCGATCATGTCATCCAGTACCCATTTACGGAGCCCGTTGTAATCGAGAAAACGGAAGAGGAGCTCGCCCGGATTGCGGAGCGCAAGAAGGAGAGCGGCCGCCGCCTTCAAGAGCAAGCAGCCAAGATGCGGCTCGAGAAGCTCGTGAAGAAGGAGCAAGAGCTTGAGTATTGGAAAGACCTTCAGCGCAACCTTGCCTCTGAAACCAAGAAGGAAACCCGTCGGATCTTGGAAGCGGAGGATCTCAAAGACGAGGCTCAACTGGAGCGAATGATCAGGGAACTAGAGAAGTCGATCAAACGCTCACGCAACAAGGATCTGGGAATCGAGGAGACAGAGGAGCAGCCGGAGGAAATGACCTTCCCCTTGCTTGATATCCCCGACGAAGAACTCGATGAGGCCGGATTGAAAGAAAAGCGACACCAGCGGCTCATGAAGTCCAACGTCGATGCCCGGCAACGGGCCAAAGCAGAGAAGGAACGAGAGAAAGCCCGGCAGGAGGAAGAAGAACGTCTTGATCGCGAGAAACGTGAGAATGATTTTGAGAGCTGGATCTCGGAACGGAGAGCCAATCGTGAGGTACGTTTTCACCTGAAGCACCATTGACTCTTAGGTGCTCATGTTCTCCTAGACTATCATGCAAAGGATCAAAGAGCGAGATCGCATGAAGGCGGATCTTGGCAACCGCAAATCCCTGGCCAGCCAGATGCGGATGAAGACGCTCGCCAACCTCGCCTCGGATGGCCCCAAGAAGCGCCGGCGTGGAGGTGATGACGACGATTTCGGCGCCAATGACGAAGACTGGGGCGTGTACCGCACCGTGGCCAAGGATGAGCAGAGCGACGAAGAGGAAGAGGAAGACCTCGGCGGCATGCTCAATAACGTCGAGCGGGAGCTTCTCGAGTACGACCCCGAGTTCACCGAGAACCATACTCTAGCGGCACAGACCGACTGGACCAAGAGCCTGGTACATGCTTTCCTGCGTGGACCCTGGCCCTTCGACGGGGAGAGCCACCGCGAGGCGCATCAGCTCCACCTGAATGTCGAACGGATTCGCGTGCCGGAGGTGGTGTTCAAGCCATCCATCGCGGGAGTTGACCAGGCTGGTTTGATCGAGATCGCCGCCGATATTATCAATCAGCGCTTCTCCAGCACGGAGGACCGTTCCCGCCTGCTCAGAGATGTGTTCCTGACGGGCGGTAACACCCTCTTCACCGGGTTTGATGAACGCTTCCGCAACGAGGTGCGCGCGTACTTGCCGATTGACAGCGAGTTGAGAGTGCGCAAGGCGTCGGATCCCATCCTGGATGCGTGGAGAGGTGCTGCGCAATGGGCCGCTGGCGTCGATTTGGGTCAGTCGTCTGTTACGCGACAGGACTATTTGGAAAAGGGCAGCGAGTATATTAAGGTATGTTCCCGCTGGATTAAGTCTTATTCTTATCATCTACTGACATGTTTCTACCAGGAGCACGATTTGGGGAACGTTACGTGGTAAAGGAGGGAAAAAAAACCCCGCTCGGGCGTATAAGGAGTCAGTCACACCGGTATCTTGGGAGGGAGCATGGGGCTTGGAATATTTTGTTTTCTGTAGACTGCGGTTACCTTTGAGCCTGAATGCACACTGGTCGACTGCAGACGCTTCGTCTTGTTCCTGCATCTAGACACGGCCTGTCGTCGCAAGGGGAATTTACTGACCCCTTGGGGGTGTCCTATGCTGCCATTGGTGTTCACTCTATCAGGGACCACCACTGTAAGGCGCGAAGTCCGAAGTAGTTTGATTTGATTGAATTCTCGACCCTCGGCCACATTGATTGTCCTCGGCCTCGCATATTAATTTGCTGCTGGTTGTGGCCCCTATTCCAACTTCTCTCAAGCAATCAGACACGACTGCCATGTGGCACAGTGCATAGTGTTGAAAAAAAAAAGATTGTCTGTGGCACGGTCGAATAGTCAGTCGTGACGGCGTTAGGGCTGACACTGAGCGACTAGAAGCCACCGTCGATCACGATCCATGTCTATGCAGGGAGGGAGCCGGATACTATTGGATGACGACTGCCCGGTGTACTCCACGGTCGAGGAGCAGAGCAGTCGAGCTTGTCCCAACTTCCGCCGCATGCCGACTGGCCGTTTTGCCCGTTCGCCACTCTTTGCGCACCGCACGAGAGGGCAAAACTACCTACGGTGAAGGAATAGGCCAACGACCAAACAGTAGCAAAGCAATAACATTATCCAAGTACTTTGCTGGTCTTTATTCCTCCTTCACCACCCGACAATTGGAATCCGGGCCTGCCCAGGTTTTCGCGCTCTTACTTCATGCAGAGGCCATCATGACGCATCTGGGGATCTTGACTTGGGTCGCTTATCGCCCTGGCCCTGACCGGGGTTTGACTTTGGTGATTCCGGTCCAGACGTTTCGAATGTGCGAGTGAGGTGGTGGTGACCCCATTGCCAACGTTTGTCCATATAAAGACCTAGCTAGTCCTCGTTCGCCTGCTGGCTGGTTGGCAAGCTTTTCTACTTTTGTTTCTGCGCTGATATCCTCGCCTCTGACATTATCACTCCCTAACCTCTTGGTGGTGAGAGCTCTAGTTGTATACAACCATCCCACTACTATAGCGGTACATCGGCATCTATACTGTACTATACTATATACCTCACCTCATCTCACCTGTCACTATGCTCCTCTCAACTACTATCGCGCGGCCCCTGCAGCTGCTCACTCGCATAGTGCAGTGGACCAGTGCCGTCATCGTCATGAGCCTGACGGCGTTTCTCCTCCATCGTGGTCCCAAGGGCCAGCATCTCATCTACCAGGTAGTCATTGTATGTTGTCATCCCGTCCTTAGATCATCATATACCGACGAATCCAGGCTGTGCTATCAGTGGTCTTCTTCCTGCCAGCTTTCCTCTCGCCTTTCATGCCCGCCGCGCTGAGCAGGTTTGTACTGGCCATCGATATAGTCTTCTCGTATCTGTATGTCCTGTCCTTGCCGCTCTTTTTACAAACCGACTAACTCTCATAGGTGGTTGACTGCCTTCATCTTCGCCGCTCAGGACTATAGCAGTAATGTGTGCTACTTCCGCGCCCCGCCCGGACTAGGCTGTTCCCGCAAGAGGGCAAACGAGGCCTTTATGTTCCTTGCTTTGTATGTCTCCCTCGACCTTTTACAAGACAAGACAAGACTGACCGCCATCCAGCATCTTCACATTCATCGGCGCGTTCCTTGAGGTTGCCGCCCTCTGGGCCTACGCGAAGGAGAACTCGCAACAGCCGCCGCACGAGAAGAACGGCGGCTCTGCTCGTCCGCCCATGGATGCGCCTGTTTCTAACCCGGCACCTGCGGGCACGGTGTAAAATACAATACTCTCTCTCTGTCCACAGCGGATGCCTGTGGATAGCGTGTCTATTATAGTTGTCGATGACTTGTGGAGTGAGTTTGGGATAAGCTCAAGCGCTAGGTGCTGTTTGTGATGAGATGAGAAGGTGACCGCGTGTCCATCTACTTTAATACCAATTACTTCTAATCTGACGATGACCCAATGGTTCTTGTGACCGTCGTCTTATTGAATTGCTCTAGGGCTATGTACAATGTAGCCACCATGAGGTGACGAGCAACGTTCACACAGGAAGCCAGATAGCAGATCGGTGTATCTTATACAATCAAGTCTCACGCTTAGCGCCAACACCAAAGTAGAATCGAAAAAAAGTGTCTGCAGTGTTGAATGCCGCATACTTCACACGTCGTCCCGTCGTCCACACGACCCAGTTGGGCTAGGCCATGGCTGAAAGATGAACTGCCTTTAAATACTGGCTCGTCGAGGAGCCATAGTCCGCTGTAGCTTGCGCTTTTCCTCCGTCTCTTCGGGGATGGGAAGAGAACCTTCGTTTTTGAGCCGGTCCAAGAACTCCCTGCCATAAGCATAGCCCACTTGGTAGATCTCGTCGAATTTGCCGAAGTCCAGGGTTCCGTACGGGTCGATTGGAGGACGCATGTACAGACATCCCGTAGTGTTCTTGGCCCGCTCGAGGTTGTCAATTGACGAGACATATGCCAGTCGGGCCTGGATTTCAGAGAGTGTCGGCGGATTCGGACATGAGGAGAACGGGTTCCACCGGTTGATTATTGACCAGAACCCAGATAGCGAGTCTCCATATCCTTGCGGCGTGGTATCATCAATAGAGCCAACATCAACAGCGAAGATTACATCTGCCCCAAGAGCCTTCATGTGTGCCACGGTAAGGTTGTCGATATAGCCACCGTCCAGGAGCATACTCCCTTCATCGCAGATTGGTGGGATCAGCCCGGCAAGAGACATGGACGCTCGAACATAGCGCCAAACGTATCCTGACGAGTGATACTCCGCGCGGGACCGGCTGATGTTCGTCGTATTGCAGTAAAACTCAAGCCAAAAGTCCTCGATCTGGCTGTCCCCGAATGTCTTGAAGATTCCTCGGTTGAACTCGTGGCCCGTCGTGTACGAAACTGTGGGGTAGGTCAGGTCCAGCGCAAACCTCCACATACTTCCCATGCGGCCGGAGAACTTCTTTGCTCTGCCGTACATCGGGACAACATCGGCGTCACGCGCATAGAGAGCACCGATAAAGGAACCAATCGAAGTGCCACCGATGATATCAATGGGAATTCCAGCCTCCTCCAGGGCTTTGATCACACCAACCTGAGAAATTCCTCGGGCGCCCCCACCTCCAAGAACCAGACCGACAGATTTACCGCAAAGGCGCCGGGCTAGACGATGGAAATCACCTTTGAAAGGTGTTTGCGCCGAATACAAAGGAGTCTGTCGAATACGTCGCGAGGTGTACTTTTGAATTTCCGCTTGTAGGACCTGCACGCGCTGCTTGAGGACGGTGCCAAACTTCTTGATTTGTGGATTGGCAGGTTCGGTAGTCAGACGGAACGGCATCTGGATATGATGGTGTCCACCGTTGATCCATAACCGGTCCTTGAGCCACCGGCGTGTCAATCCTGGCGAGCAGTATCTTTCAGCGTGCAAAAGGACCAGTTCCTTGCGGGCGGTAGTCTTCATGCCTAGCAGGAACCGCTCGTATTCGCCAATATTTGGCGAGGACTCTGCGAGGCCCACCAGGAGGATAGAGTCCGCCTGTGAAATGCAGGTTTGGGTCCAAGGCGCGTTCACGTTTGTGTCCGCAATGTACAGCACCATGCCATACTTCTCTTCAAGGTCAGCCAAATACTGGGATAATTTGAGCTTCCCCATCTTGCTGAAGGCATGGCGACCCAGGTGGTTTAGAATGGCGGCCTGGTTGAGCGACGTAACCCCTCGGGCCACCCCGATCTGATGCAGCGCATGGAGAAGCCGATGCCCAAATTCCACCACAGGAACGCCTGCGGTGACGGGAAGAATCGCCACCGTGCGAAGGTTGATGGTGGATGTGGCAGTTTGAACACTGGCAGCGTGGCCTTGTTCAATGGCCTTCTCCGACAAGGGATGCTCCACTAAATCGCGCATTCGTTGGGCGATGAGTTTGGAGACTTGAATGGTGATTCCCGGATGTTCCTGGGCCAAGCTGTTAAACAAGGATCGAGGGAATTTGGCCAATTCGGTATCTCGGATGGCATGCAGCGTAGCTGGTCGAGTGGACTCCGTCATGACTTCCAACTCGCCAACACTCTCTCCCTGGCCGTATTCATTGGTGACCGTCATTTTCCCGTTCGGTCCTTCCAAAATGGATCGGAGTCGTCCGTTCAAGACCAAATAGATTGCATCGCTCTCATCTCCCTGGTGGTAGATCACTTGTCCTGCGCTGACCTGAGCCCACTCAAGGGCAAAATCAATGTGTAGTAGTAGGCGCGGAAGGAGGTTCGTAAGTCGTTTCGCCAATGTCAACAAGGCAATGGGATACCTTTCAGCGATCCTTTCGAGGGAGGCTCGAGGAAGGAAACCAACGTACACGTCCGTCTTGGCAACAACATCTGTGTACGACCGATAGGATGCGAGAGCACCGATATACCCTTGTATACCCCCGGGTTTGATCAGATAGAGTGACTTGCGAGATTGGTATTTTCGGCGCCCATCACCTCCAGTCTGCGAGGATCCCGTGGTGGTCCGCCTCAGCTTGGGGAAGAGATCTTCCTGCGCCAATGAAACTGACCCTCGGGAAGATCCAACGAGATCGTCACCGCGCTCATTATCCGGGATACCAACATCGAGAAACCCGTCAATGACGTAGTAAAGGCCTGGGTGCCGCTCGCCTTGCTCAACAAGCACCGAGCCCTGAGGGAAATAGACAATTTCAATGTCGTGGCACAGCTCCTCCCGAAGGTTGACAACGGGTGATGTCCCTCCTGCGCTTGTCACGGACATTGACATCATAGATTCACTTTCGCCATCACCGGAGCCTTCATAGGGGTCGATGAACCCGAACGCATTGGAAAAGACTGCTTTCTGGCGCCGAGAATCATAGGAGAGAAGCTTTGGTGACAACTCACCAGAGTTTGGGCTGGTTTTACGCAAAGAATCATTGGTGCTTTCTGTTAACCCCATTCCCCTCATGATACAGTCGAGAATTGACACCCGAAAGATAGTGTCTTCATCGAGTGACTCCTGCCGCTGGAAAGGCGATGGGCGGCTATCCATAGCGGCAGAGGGCCGATAAAAGGTGCGTTCTCTCTCCACCAGCGGGCTCTGCACCCGCGGCGCCCATTGTTCGTATCGTGGCCCAAACCGGGAGAGTTGGATCGTGGACAATAGATCGCCGGGGCTGACGCCTGTTGAGTCCCGTTCGAGAAGGACAGTTGGTTGCCTTAGAGGAGTCAGGGCCGCAGGAGCAGCTGGACGTTGCTCGCTGGCGTTGGTCACCCGTGCTTGCAATACGGCTTCTTTTCTGAGGGAGCTGCTAGACCGGCGTCTGCGTCCAACAAAGGGATTGTGAAGCGCAATGCCTTTGCCAACTTCTTCGGGTCGCAGTCTATCTCTTTCCCGCATAAACTTATCTTTGAGGCGATCTAGCGCTCCCCCGCGTAGATCGTTGGGCAAGTCCCAGGACGTAAACCTTGAAATCTGCCTGTCAATCCCAAGCACCTCTGTTGTCAGTCCCAGGTAGGAATGAGCCGTTGCAAATGTCACTCGTTGAAGACGTGTGAGAATGACTTGCACAATATGTGCCGTAGCTCTTGGGTAGACGCGAGTCAGCCGGCGGAATGCGCTAGCGGGGATGATGGCAATGGTAGTATCAACCATCGCTCGCGCCACGATGTCTGGATGAACCGACTTCCGACGCCTCGTTTGGGGTTTTTGGTGATCTTCCAATTGAGGTGTACGGGGAGGCATGGTATGACTCTCCCCCAGGTGCAACGGAGGCACCGCCGGCAAGATGTCACCATTGCTGTTGTCGTGTGTATTGGTGTCACTGTGATCTCTTGCCGTGGCTGGCGGACTTTCCACTATCCCAGCACCAGGACTGGCAGGGAAGGAATCAGGCACACGAGTAGGCGCATGGGCCACACTGGATGCACTGGAGCCGCTGCGAGAAGTCCGCAGTTGAATATCCTCGGTGAAAAGCGATAGGATGGAAAACAAGGATGACATGGAGGCGCCGTTCTTGACCTCGGTCAGCAATTGGTAGCCTTGCCGACCATGGGCATGGTGATCCTCCTCATCCGAGCAATCGTCCATGCACAGAGGTTCTTCCGCCCCAGGCTTGCTCTCGCGCATCGACTTGACGAAGATCTGGACCAGCCCATCTACAACCAAACAAAATCCTTTCTCTTCCTCCAACATCAACGTTTCTCCTGCAATGAGCTTTCTCGTTTGCATGGTCCGGGTCAACTCGTGGAACACCGGGCGTTCGAGGTACCCAAAAACCTTGATGGCACTCAGAAACTCATCGAGATAATTGGCGAGTCCTGGCTTCGAGTCACCTTCCTGGATATCGGGAAATAGGTCGATCTGGGCTTCCTTGCGCTGGGGCTCCGGGGGAGGCGGCTGTACATGTTCAAGAATCGGTACCGAATGAACCAGCTGACGGTCGAAACCAGAACGAGGGCGATCAACATGCTATCGTTCGAATCAGTAAACAAATGTCCCAAGTGACTCGGTCGAGGCGGGAGCACCTACAGGGTGGTGAAGTTCATGGTGAACGTCAAGCTCATGGAGAAGAGCGTGAAGAGCCATGTGGGCAAAGTGATGGTGGAAAAGGTAATGACCCAGTATAAGACGCTGGGAATCACCTGAAAGGTGAAGGTAAAGACCCATCCGATCCACCCCGCCATGGTTGAGGGAGTTGGCGGAGGGAAAGGTGGGGGTGAGGGACGTGTGGAAATGGACGCGGGTACAGCGCTTGGGAGGGAGGAAAGCAGGTTGGAGGGGGACGGCGGGATGCTGGCGGAGATGGCAGCCGTTAGGCTGAGGGACGGGGCCAGGCCATTGTGGTTGCCAGCCATGACTCCGCTCGGAATGGACCAAGGGAGCCTAGTCGGCTAACTCAAAGCTGAGCGATCAGGACAAGGCTAGCACCACCATGTTCGAGCCCCTCGGAAACGTGCGGGCACAGTCGCCGGTGGATGGAGGAAAGGGAGGTCGAGAACGGAGTCGTGTGAGTGGTCAGGACAGCCCGTGGTGCATGAGGGATGCCCGACCGAGGCAGGCGGTGGTCGTTGGTTGTAGATCGTTGGCAACTAGTTTCGTCGGCAGGTGGTAGGTAGGATTCACGAAGAATTCATCCTGAGGAAAGGGGTGGTGAAGAGGGAAGGGCAGGGCCAGAAGAGAAGACAGAAGGATTGCTGAAAGGGACCCGTGATCGATCGCGTGGTTGCCCGTGTCTACCGAGAAGTATATCGAGCACCGTAGACTCGGTGTGATAGGACAGAGTCGTGACCACCAGATAGATGAATACTAGTCTTTGCCATCAGCCTAACTCCATTATTCTTGATCGCAATCTTCTTCGATTTTAGTGCATCAATAGTTCACTACTCGTAAACGCATGTCTCGACTAGCTCCCGGGGTCTTCTTGGTCTTGGCTTCGGGGCTGACTGATCTCTCCTTCTCCGTCTCTCACTTGGTCACGCATTCAACACAGGTCCTCTCCAACATCCTTTTCCTCTCTTCCACCCTTCCGTCGCGGCGATGTTTCAGGTATGCATTTAGTCTCCCTCTCTCTGCCCTGATCCCCTTTGTCTCTCTAGCCACCCCCGGCTCACTCGTCACCCCCCAGCGCCTCCGCGACGCGATCGACTCTCGTATAGCAGAGGAACAGGCCCGCCAGAAGACGGCCCAGGATAACGTCTCTCGATCCGTTTCGGGCCGCCGTGCAGCTACATCCCGCAACCTCTCTCCTGGTCGTCGGCCACAACGTCCCAGGCGGACCACCAGTACCCCCACCCGAGGCCCTGACCCAAAGGAATTCGAGCCCGAGTTTGCTATCGGAGATGACGAATCCAGTGGACCCGCTACGCCTCAGCCGGAGACCTTGAAGCCGGACGCGGAGGTAACAACGCTCAATGAAAGCGCCGAGGCAGAGGAACAAGAAAGTAAAGCGCCGGCAGAGTCGTCTGCAGCAGAGGATGCGACAGCTCCAGACGCCGTGTCCAATGATGAAGCAGCACCGGAGTTGCCAACAGAGGTGAGGGCGAAGCTCCGGAGACTAGAGAAGCTGGAGCCACGATACCATGGTAGGCAGACACCCTCCCCAGCTGTTGACCATTGTGTGACACCGTCTCCTTTCTACAGAGCTTCTCAAGGCGTATCGTGTTGCTCATGCACGAGTCCTCTCCATCGAACCCTTCGAAGCCGCCCTGCGCGAGAATACGCCTCTCTCATCGATCGCCGAGCCGAAGGCACTTACGGAGTATCTGAACCAGTCCACTCTCAAGAGTGATATGGTGATGGAAGAGCTGAAGCGGGTATCAACCGAAAAGGACGATTACAAAAAGAAACTGGACGAAGCTGAGAACTCCGCCAAGGAGCTTCGGGAGGAGGTGGTTCGTCTTAAAAAGGATAAGCCAGAGGACGAGCAGACAAAACCTACCGACGAAGGTCAGGAGACGAGTGAAGAGTTCTTTTCGTTCGAGAACGAAATCCCTCGGCTGGAAGGAGAATTAAAGGAACGGCAAGAAGAGGTTGACGAGCTGAAGTCGCAGGTGGAAAACCTCAAACGTGACCTGTCAGTCGCACAGGAGTCTACGGAAGGCATGGTGCAGAACTTGGAATCGGCGACTCGCGAGCTGGTCGAGTTGCGTGATACCAAGGATCGACTAGATGCCGAGATTGATGACCTGAAGACTTCCAAGCAGACGGATGTGGACGACCTCAAAGCCAAGCTCGGTACCGCCGAATCCTCCATCGGACAGGTCACTGCTGAACTGGACAAGCTGAAGACGCAACTGCAAGGCAAGGCCGATGAACTTGAAAAGCTCCAGGTTCAGGCCTCTCAGTCGGGGAAGGCGACAGCGGCTGCGGCTGATCCGGAACTTGCCGCGCAACTGGAGAAGGCCAAGGAAGAGAAGGAGGCTAGCGAGAAGCGTCTCGGTGTCCTCCAAGGCCTGGTGGATAGCCTTCGATCCCAACTTAGAGATACGGAATCGAGCGTGTCCGATTTGAAAGCAGAGATCAACGAAAAGTCGGAAAGTTCCACTAAACTCCAAAATATTGTCGACTGGGTGGACGTCAACTTGAAGGATCATGCCTCCTGGACCTCCGCTAAAGAGAAAGTCTCTGCAGGCCAGACAGCCGACTTTGAGGAGGTCCGCAAGAGCCTGGCGCCTGCGACAACGGAGGCCACTCCCACTACTCCTGAAGCTGAAATCGACTCCCAGACCCAATCTACCGCGGCCGCCAATGCTGGTGCTGGTGCTGGCAAGAAGAAGAATAAGAAAAAGAAGAAGGGTGGCAAGGCTACCGATGAATCACCCAAACCAGCTACTACCGCCACTCTTGTAGAACAACCCTCGAGTGCAACTTCGGGTTCGTCCGACTTGGTCGAACTTAAGCAAACGATTGAAACCCTTACGCAGCAATTGGCTGAGAAGGAATCTGCAATTGAACGCCTCAGCTCGAAGTTGAAGGGAGAAGATGACCTGAAGGAGGAGATCGAGTCCTTGCGCGATGACCTGGTGAACGTCGGCCAGGAGCATGTTGAGGCGAAGGACAAGATCAAGGAACTTTCGGCAGAAAAATCTGCCCTCGAAGAAACAATCAGCAGACTGGAAAAAGAACTCGTTGATCTGCGAACCAACAGCGCATCGAACACTGCCGACTCAGCGAAGGTGCACGGTGATTTGAAAGACGAATTCGAGCGCCTCAAAGTCCAGGCAGCCACGCTGGAGACGGATCTTTCTGCGGCGCAGCAGCTAGCAGCCACTCGTTTCAAGGACCTGACAGATCTGCGTGAGACGCTTCAGAAGATCCAGCCCGAGTTGCGGAATCTGCGCGCCGAGTCGTCAGAGTTGAAGGCCATGAAGGAAACGCTGAGCAGCAACAACTCAGAGCTGAAAGCGCTCGAGGGCAAGCATGAGGATCTTCAGATCGAGCTGAAGAATGCCAAGTCGAAGATCACGGAGCGCGAGTCCGAGGTGAAAACGCTGAATAAGAAGGTACGGCAAGAGACAGACAGCCGCCTGAAAGCGGAGGAGAATCTCACAGTTGCCCGATCGAATCTACGGTCTGCCGAGTCGAAGAAACAAGAGGCCATCAACGCGAAGGAGAAGACGGCCACCGATCTATCCAAAGCCCAGGATGGACTGAAGGGCTCTCGCGCCAAGATCCAAGAGATGGAAGAACAAATGTCTCAGCTGAACAAAGACCTAGAGGGTCTTCGAGAAGAGATTGAGCTGAAGACGGCACAACACTCCAGCGCCCAGAGTCTGATGAACAGCATGCGCGACCAGACTGCCGAGATGGCGATGCAGATGAAAGAAGCTCGGGAGCGGTGTGACAGCTTGGAAGAGGAATTGGCGGATGCCCATCGCTTGTTGAGCGAGCGAACCCGCGAGGGCGAGACCATGCGCCGTCTGCTGAATGATATTGAAAGTCGTGCGGAGGCCAAGGTCCGCGATTCCAAGGAGCGCCTGGAGCAGGCCATCGAGGAACGAGACCGAGCCGAAGATGAGGCCAGCACGCATGGCCGGCGCCGAGCACGCGAGATCGAGGAGTTGAAGGGCAAGATCCGTGAAGCGGAACGAGCTCTGCGCACCGTGGAACAGGACAAAGAGGAGTTGGAATACTCCCAGAAGGACTGGCGCCGCCGCCGAGATGAGCTGGAGTCGCTCTCCGAAAGGTCCGCGCAGGAAGTAAGCGAAATCCGGCAGGCTATGGCGGGCCTCCGTGAAGCGCTCGATGAACGCGAGAAACAAGTGCGCGACCTGGAGAAAGAACGGGCTGAGCTGCGTCGCTCGGTTGAGGAAACCAACAGCCGCCTGGAGCGGTTGCGTCGATCGCACAAGACTCTGGGTGAGGATGTTCGCCTTCGCAGCCTCGAGACCGGCCGCCAGTCCTCGCGATCGTCGATGGACTCGCGAGGAGTGGCATCTCCGTCTGGCCAGGACCGCAGTGTCTCTGCCCAGCGCAGCGAGACTCCTCCCACGACGGGCACGACTGCGCAGATCGACTACATGTATCTGAAGAATGTTCTTCTGCAGTTCCTGGAGCAGAAGGACAAGAACTATCAGAAACAGCTGATTCCGGTGCTGGGGATGCTGCTCCATTTCGACCGGTGAGTCTCTTTCCCCCTTCTTTTCTTGCTCTACTTACTGATCCATGCTCCAGGGCGGACGAACAAAAGCTCATGTCGGTCATCATGTCCAAGTGATGACCGGTTCTTCTGTATAATCCATATATTCGCTATAATAGTTCTTTGCAGTGTAACTACGATCCCGAATCCATATACGTAGTGGGTCCAACGCCCTAATAATGCTAGCCTTTAGCTCCAAATCCACGGCTTTTCCCTCCAAAACTTCCTTCTACCTACCCACTCCCTCTTCCTTGTTTCCTGGCCATAATGACCGACTCACCCACCATTCGCCTGGCCACGGCCGAGGGCAAGTCTTCCTTCTTCTCTCCTGGTTCTGTCCGCACATTAACCTTCCACACCCAGACGTACCGCTGATCCTCCAATTCATCCGCGAGCTGGCCGACTACGAAAAAGCCCTCCATGAAGTCGAGGCCACCGAGGAATCGCTCCTGGCGACGCTTTCCTTCCCCGACACGCCCCCTAAGCGCGGCACCGTGTACACGGCCCTGATCACCCCGCCCCCCAGCGCGGACCAACCTTCGCCGATCCCCGTGGGCATGGCGCTCTTCTTCTACAACTACTCGACCTGGCGGGCCGCCCCAGGCATCTACCTGGAAGATCTCTACGTGCAGCCAAGCGCGCGCGGCCACGGGTACGGGTTCAAGCTCCTCAAGTATCTGGCGCAGAAGGTGGTCGAGGTGCGCGGGCGGCGGCTGGAGTGGAGGTAAGTGCACGGTCGCATCCTCCTCTCACTGCAGATCTAACAGATGTAGTGTGCTACGATGGAACAAGCCATCAATTGATTTCTACGAGCGGGTTGGGGCGAAGGGCATGGAGGAGTGGATGAAGATGATGGTCGAAGGCGAGGCCTTGGATCGGTTGGCTGCGGAGGTGTAGATCGGAGATCGTAGATTCGTGATATACATAGAGAGAGCGAGAGAGCGGAGATGGCGAGAGAGATATATAAGTATATATATACAGATAATATACATTTCCAATTGGAATTCCTATTTTCATTTCTGTATAGTTGAACATGGATGATGCTCTCTCAGGTCTGCCCCAGTCAAGCTTCCGCGGTGACGTCGTGACCCGCGCACACCGTCTCTTCTTGTTTCCGTCTCTTTTTCCATTCTCACCTTCTTCATTGCTGCTCTCTAGGAGCTACTCTCCCGCTCAACCCTGACGATGGCCACTGCGACGGAGTCAAATGCGCTCGAGTGCAACCTTCACGTCGACTATGTCATTCGGTACAGCTTCAGCGATGTCGGTGAGTGCTCGAGCTCCCCTGTCGGTCAAGCACCCCTAACCCCCAGCTCCCCAGACCAGTCGCAAGCGGTTGCACAGCTCGAGAAGCTGCTTCGCACCCTCTCACAGGTTGGCCTACAGACGGAGGTCCGGCAAGGGGACGAATCGTCCCTGCTGGTCTTTGTACGCGCGTCCAACAAGCGGCTGCAGCGGGCGATATACCGCTCGCGGTGAGTGATTACCCGTATCCGGGCTCTCTCTATTGCTGCTAATGTTGAAATCCAGGGTTCGCGACTGGCTCTATGGCATTCGCAACGCTGAACCCGAGCCCGCCAGCTCAGTCGAGGCCCAGACGGAGGCCGAGCGACTTCGCGTGATTAGCCACATGATCACGCACCCCAAGGAAGAGGGCGGCGCCGAAATCACCCCGAACCACGGCGAATGGAAGAATGTCACGGCCATCTTTGCTCTGCACGACAGGGAGACCAACAAGAAATGGATGCGCGACTGGAGCCAGAAGACCTTTCTCTCCGACGAGGACTTAGATGACATTCGGAACAAATTTGGGGAGAGCGTATGTGCATGACAACTCATTGGATTTCCTCCACTAACTGATGCCGGCTCTAGGTTGGTTTCTACTTTTCATTCCTGCAGTCGTACTTCCGGTTTCTGATCTTCCCTGCCGTGTTTGGGTTTTCTTGTTGGTTTTTATTGGGCGGCTACTCAATTGTCTACGCCCTGGTGAATGGTCTATGGTGCATTATCTTCGTGGAATACTGGAAGCGTCAGGAAGTCGATCTGGGCTGCCGGTGGCAGACCAAGGGGGTATCCGCCGTGCAGACCAAGCGACGAAAGTTCAGGCCAGACAAGGAAGTGCGCGATGACAGCACCGGCGAGGTGCGGGGCGTGTTTCCCACCACCAAGCGTATACAGCGCCAGCTCCTCCAAGCCCCGTTCGCGTTGCTAGCTGCTATCGCGCTGGGCGCCATTATCGCCACTTGTTTTGCGATTGAGATCTTCATCTCGGAGCTGTACAACGGTCCTTTCAAATCCTATTTGGTATGTTCCTCCTCTGATGGGTAGTGCATGTCACTCACGATCGCTATTCAAGGTCTTCATTCCAACGATTCTCGTTTCGGCCCTGGTCCCAACCATGAGTGCTGTTCTGACGACCATTGCAACCAAACTCAACGACTACGAGAACCACGAGACAGATGATGCGTACGATGTGGCCCTGACTCAGAAGATCTTTGTCATTAATTTCATGACATCCTATCTTCCGATCATCCTGACTGCGTTTGTCTATGTTCCATTTGCCAGCTTGATCGTGCCCTACCTAGACGTCTTCCGGTTGACGGTGCGGCCGTTCGTGTCCAAGGAGAGCGCGAACGCAACCAAGTCGCATTTTCAAATTGACCCAGCACGCCTGCGGAACCAGGTCATCTACTTTACAGTGACCGCCCAGATTGTCGGCTTTGCCATGGAGACGATCGTTCCCTACCTGAAGCAGCACGCCCTTCGAGAATACAAGAACTTTAGCAAAAGGAAAAACAGCAAATCGACGCCGGGTAAAGGCAACGGTGACAAAGAGTCCCCCGAGAGACAGCCTGCTATCACTTACGACGATCCCGCCGAAGAAGTGCAGTTCTTGAAGCGGGTTCGCAACGAGGCCGAGCTGCCCGAGTACGATACAACGGACGATCTCCGCGAGATGTGCATCCAATTCGGATACCTGGCACTCTTCTCACCTGTGTGGCCGCTTGTGCCGCTCTCGTTCTTTGTCAATAACTGGATCGAGCTGCGGTCAGACTTCTTTAAGATCTGCATGGAATTTCAACGGCCGACTCCCATGCGCTCGGACACCATCGGACCCTGGCTGGACAGTCTGGCATTCCTCTCGTGGGTTGGAAGCATCACCAGTGCTGCACTAGTGTATATGTTCAGCGGAAACTCGCAGCACGGTCCTAATGGCGAGCCGACTGATATCACGGGCTGGGCTCTCCTGCTGACCATATTTTTCTCGGAGCATCTTTACTTGATTGTACGCTATGCCGTGCAAATGGCCATGACCAAACTCGAGCCGCCAAACGCTCGCAAGGAGCGCGCCGAGCGTTATCTCATGCGCAAGCGGTACTTGGAATCGACGCTCCGCGCGGAGACGGACGAGGTCCAGGGCGAGGATGATGTTGACACGCTGTCACCGGAGACGTCTCGCGCCGCCCTGGAAGAGGATGCGCGACGGGCCTCGTTGCACGGGTCCGATCCGGCGGAGCGGTTCTGGATGCGCCAGCATGGCTGGATGGAGTCGGCCAAGGTTGGGGCTGGCATGATTCAGGCGCCGCCCGCCAAGGAGGGCATTAAGAAGGAGCAATAGACGTCGGAGAGGGTTCTCTTGGATTAACGATTGGTGTTCTCGTCCTTGTCTACCTAGTATACTATACTTGCAGTAATAATGATTATGCCCAAAAACGGAGCCCATGACACGGTGCTGAGTCATTAAACGGAAGAAAAGTAGCTCCGGACGGGAGTATGGGTGCCGGAGTTGTGTTGAAAGTGCGTTGTGAGAGGGCAGTAGGCTTCCATCATTCGTGCCGATGGTACGTGTCAGACGGTTGAGCAACAGCCCCTTGGTACACTACAATCTTGAGGTCAACACGTAATCACAGGAGTCACTCGATCCGCCCGTCGCGGGTGATGACTCAGCACCACCCGGCCGTTTCCACTCACCGCCCCCGGCCTCGCCTTCCCCCCAATCCTTAATAAGCTCTTCTCCTCCGCCTCGCTTTCATCCTGCTTACAGCATCATCGCTTACCTCATTCGCATCTACACTTCATCGACTGGCGCTCAACTGCCTCGTCTGAACGATTTGTCGTCACTCACTGGTAGGGAATTGGACGCGTCTAACACCGTCCTCATCCCTCTCGTACCCCTTGAAAACCCATCCGGCCCATCGATGCAGCCTGCTTTGGCTCCGGCGCCGCATCCAAGCATGCAGACTTCTGCTCAGGTAAGCAGCCCATCGAACACGCGTTTGTCATCAAGATCATCGATGGCCCGCGTCGCACGCTGGTTGACGGCGATGGGAGATGCGCTCCAGGACGAGGGGATCGGTCGCGCTGTTTGCAGCCGTGCGAAACCGCCCCGCGCCTCTAGCCGCCTCTTCCGCTCCCCGTCGTCGTGCCCTGAACTTGCAATGCGAAGGCTAACATGATATCGCTATAGGACCATGCAGACCAGGGTACGTGAAGCCAATCGCAATTTCACACTGGCTTTTGCGCCGACGGAGACTGGGGGCATTGCAAACCTGTCCTCCCGCTCAGTGGCGACCCGCCTTCGACGCGACTTGATACTAACCATCCGCATCTAGTGCTCCATGACCAGCTCCTAGCTGCTCAGCACCACCTTCAGGGCGGGCGCCCTGCGCCCGGTCCGCAGCAGCACCTGCAGCCCAACACGGCCAGCCCGCGCGACCAGACCAACATTGACCCGGCGATCTCGGGCGTGCTCGGCGGGCCTCCACAGACTCCCCCTCCAGCTCAGCACCAGCACTCTTCCCCGGAAGACAATACCCCGAAATCGTACGGCAAGCGAGAGCTGTCGACGTCCAAGCGCGCCGCTCAGAACCGTGCTGCTCAGGTATGTCTACATTCACAGGACTTGAGGGTGACTGCTCTAACCATTCCCCTCCCTCAGCGAGCGTTCCGTCAGCGCAAGGAAAACTATATCCGCAAATTGGAGGAAGAAGTCAAGACACTCGATAACCTCAGAGAGAAGGCAAATTCCTTGGCTGGTGAGAACTATCAGCTGCGGGAATACGTGATCAACCTGCAGTCACGCCTCCTGGAAGCACAGGGTGAAGTTCCCGAGCTCCCTCCGAACATCGATCTGACCCAGGCACGCGAGAATTATCTCGGAGGTGCCTCTGCGTCCGCCACGGCCCCGCCACAGGGCCAGCACCTTGGCGCGGCCCCAAACGATGACATGAACTCGCTGAACCGGATTGCCGTGGCCGGTCTCGGCATGCGCAAGCACCCGGACGAGACCAGCTTCATGGGCAACAACTTCCAGCCGAACAAGCGCCTGCGCGGCGACGACAACCAGGGCGACGGGGACGTCAAGAACGAGACCCATGGACTCCCCATGGCTTGACCGCCGGGGTTTTTGCCTTGATCGTTATTCGATACCCTCGTTTCGGCCCTGCAGCCCTGGCTTTCTCCTTGGTGTCTCCCCGATTTCCCGATATCCTGTTCTTCCTTGACCGTTCCTAATGGGGTGTGTGGCGCGATCCGAGACTGTTTCTCTTTTCAGCTTGCGCTGGTGTTTTCTGTTTTAATTAGTCCCAGGCCTCTTGACTTCCACGAATCCGACGTTTCTTAGTAGTTTTTTCTCCGACCGAGTGCCACGTAGTAGAGTAAGCCATCTGGTTCAATGACATTGTCACCCACCAAGGCAATGGGCGCCACAGCCTCCACCGCTGCAGCGATGACATCGCCCTGCAATGTATCCTTCTCGAAGACTCGGCTCGAGCAAATGATGTCATTGAGGCCTGTCAGGTCAATCATGTACCGGTACCAGCCCGCCCCGCGAAATTGCCACTCTGGGCCAAGTACCGGTACCGAAAATCAACCCCACGTCCCTTGTCGTTTGATCTTCACCCAATCCACTCTCTTGGGCCCTTCTCCCCAGGCACTCGTCCACTCATGCCTGCGGCTGTCTCTTCCCCGGGCTGATCGACAAGCCTTACATACTCGCCTGTGCTTACATAGATCGATCTGCAATGGTCGCACGGTCTTCACGCTCAGTTCCAGTGTCTTGCATTGCCCGCGCCCCATTGATCGCGTCCAACGGGGCTAGCTCTCGCCATTGTGTGTGACATAAAAAGAGAAGAATAATGCGACTCCATGTCAGTCTCTCTGCTCGACCTATCTCTGCTCCGCCGACATCGAAACCCGCTTCAACCTCTGCACAAATTTGTGCTGTTCAACCTGTCCGAATTACCACATCTGAATCTCGCGAGACTTCTCCTCTCAGAGTCATAGTCCCGTCGTCCCTGGTCCGATCGGCTCCGCGGCCAGAATGGCGTCGCGAAACCCTGAGGATCCAGGAATGGGAAGCCCCCGAAAGCGATCAGAGAGCGCAGCCAATCCGCCCAGACCGGGTCCTTGTCCGACACCAGAGGCCCGGCCAGGAAGCAAGGACCGGTCTCAATCAGTCACCCGGAATGAAGGCCAGCGACCACCAAGTAAAGGTTTTGATGGCGCCGACCTTGTGTTCCCCATCCGTTCCGTTGTGTCGGTCGATCCCACGGCCAGCCAGGCCGCTTCCGCGCAGGCGCGGAGTGCTGCATCTCCCACTCGCGAAGGTGCCCGGCAATACTCGATCATCGATTCCGAGACATGGCAAAAATTACGTTCTCAGAAACTACACAATCCTCAGCCAGCGGTACCGAGTGATGTTCCTCGTCACGAGACCCATCCCGTCAACGACAAAACCGAACTGGCCACCCACTCCATGGCATCGGTAGTTGCCCATCATCCGGAACGCTATGCGAAGCCCGTGGACAGTGATGGCCGGTCCGCATCGCAAACCCCACCCCCGGCCTCCGATCAGCCCTACAGCCATATGACTTCGCGATTCAAGCATGTGATGACCGAGAGTGGTCACGCCGTGATCACCGGAAGAGACGGCGCCAAGTTTCAGTACTGTGAGGATGAGCCGATTCGTATTCCGGGTGCGATTCAGAGCTTTGGAGTCATGATTGCGATGCGGGAGGAATCACCAAATCAGCTGGTGGTGCATGTGGCCAGTGAGAACTCGGAGCAATTCATGGGATACTCCCCCAAACAGTTATTTGAGCTGGAGAATTTTTGTGATATTCTCAAAGATGACCAAGCAGATGTTCTTCTGGATCATATCGATTTTGTCCGAGACGATGCGTATGATCCCAGTGTGGACGGGCCGGAGGTTTTCATCCTGTCCATCCCAACCCCATCCGGGGAAACTCGCCGGTTTTGGTGCGCTGTCCATGTCAGCCAAGCCAACAAGGATATTATTATCTGCGAATTCGAGTTGGAGGATGACGAGGTTAATCCTCTGAATGTCGCTGGGCGCTCCACTCCTGCACTCCCGTCGGATACGTTGGGGGTCACCCCGACCACCGAGCAACTTGCTGCTAGTACGATGAACATCAGCCAGCCCCTCAGAGTTCTTCGCAATGCACGGCGGAGAAGAGGCGAGGCCGCTGCGATGGAAGTATTCAGCCTTCTAACTCAAATCCAGGAGCAACTAGGCCGTGCACAGGACCTTGACACATTACTGAACACCACTTCCGGGCTGGTGAAGGAGTTAACCGGGTTCCACCGGGTGTTGATCTATCAATTCGATAGCAGCTGGAATGGCATGGTTGTGTCAGAGCTGGTCGACCCTGACGCCTCGATTGACCTGTATAAGGGCCTACATTTCCCAGCCTCCGATATTCCTGCCCAAGCTCGGGAACTGTACAAAATCAACAAGGTTCGTCTTCTTTATGATCGCGATCAGCTCACCTCCCGTCTGGTGTGTCGCACATTGGAGGACCTGGAAACGCCCTTGGATATGACCCACGCCTACTTACGCGCCATGTCGCCAATTCACATCAAGTACCTGGCGCACATGAAAGTACGGTCATCGATGTCGATCAGTGTCAATGCCTTCAACGACTTGTGGGGGTTGATCTCTTGTCATTCATACGGGTCTTCTGGGATGCGTGTTTCGTTTCCCATTCGGAAGATGTGCCGCCTCCTTGGTGACACCGTATCACGAAATATCGAACGCCTGTCCTATGCGTCCCGACTTCAGGCACGGAAGCTAATCAACACGGCCCCCACGGAGGCCAACCCTTCTGGCTACATTATCGCCTCCTCGGATGATCTACTGCAACTGTTTGATGCGGATTATGGAGCTCTATCGATTCGAGATGAAACGAAGATTTTGGGGGACAACACTCATTCTCAGGAAATCCTTGCTCTGTTAGAGTTTCTTCGCGTGCGCAAGATGAATTCGGTGCTCGCTTCGCATGACATCACTAAGGATTTCCCCGATCTACATTACGCTCCGGGTTTCAAAGCCATCTCCGGCCTGCTTTATGTACCTTTGTCTACGAGCGGTAGAGATTTTATTGCCTTCTTCCGCAAGGGTCATTTGACCGAGATTAAATGGGCTGGCAACCCATACGAAATTGGCAAGCGCAAGGAGACAGCCGGGTATTTGGAACCCCGCCAGAGTTTTGCCGCATGGCGCGAGACCGTTCTGAGCCAGTCACGCGAGTGGTCCGAGTCTGATGTCGAAACTGCAGCAGTGCTGTGCCTGGTGTACGGCAAGTTCATCAAGGTGTGGCGACAAAAGGAAGCCGCTATGCAGAACTCGCAATTGACCCGTCTGCTGTTGGCGAACTCCGCGCACGAATTTCGCACCCCGTTGAACGCTATTATCAATTATCTTGAGATTGCGTTGGAAGGAGCGTTAGACAATGAAACCCGTGAGAGTCTGACCAAGTCTCACTCTGCTTCTAAATCACTCATCTATGTCATCAACGATTTACTGGACTTGACCAACACTGAGCAGGGCCAGGAACTCATCAAGGCCGAGCCTTTTGACCTGAAGGCGACTTTCGATGAAGCCGCGGATATGTTGGCTGGTGAAGCCAAACGCAAGAAAATCTCGTATACTGTGACGGCGCACAGTGGGCTACCACCCGCGGTATTGGGTGATCAGCGACGTGTGCGGCAAGTTTTCTCGAATATCATATCCAACGCTTTTCAATATACGACCTCTGGCGCAGTCACGGTCGATATATTGCCTTCTAGCACACAGAGCTTGGCTGACCATGTGGCGGTCGAGATGATAGCTGTTGATACGGGTGTGGGCATGGCGAAGGAGACACTGGAAACACTATCCCAGGAGCTTGAACAGATCTCATCTGATGATAACCACTATTTTGAGAACGAGATTGAGGAAGACGAGCAGTCGGCTGCCGAGAAGCCGCGGCCGAAACGGGTTTTGGGTCTCGGCCTGGCTCTGGTCGCCCGCATTGCTCACAGTATGCATGGGCAACTTAGTGTCAAATCTGAAGAGGGCAAAGGCAGTCAGTTCAAAATCCTTCTCCATTTCCGACTCCCAGACGAAGGATCCGCATCTACTCCCGCAGAGGCTGTTCTTCCTGCTCACGCCAGCGTGCCTCCGACACCATTGAATTCTGATAAGGAGTTTACGCTGGTCGGCGGTGTTTACGACGACCATGAGGAGCGGCGGCGAAGCTCCGTGAGCGTACGCAGCGGTGGCAGTTCTCACAGCGGAAAGAGCCAGGCGGATCGGCTCATCAGCGCCATACAAGAATCTCCGCTGGAGCGAAGCCCCAGTGAGGATTCGCGGACGGAACCTCTCACAAGTCCTGGCATTGTCAGCAACGAACCGTTGACAATGCGGCCGCCCTCCTTGGACCTACAAGAGCTGTCTACCACACAAGGTCCTCGGACCAGCCTCGCCGCTGTCACGCATACGCCACCGCTCTCACGGCAAGCAATGGTGACGCCCCCGGGACCGGGTGTCGAGAACATACCAGATCATGGTATTTCAATGGATGACTCTCGAGTTTCAGAGCGAGACGTCAAATGGCCCTCTGCACAGGTGCAGACGATTCAACCGCAGTCCTATCTCTCGTCGATGCCTGCAACCAGTGCCGCCTTGTCAGAGACTCCCTCAACCACTGTCCAGTCTTCCCCCGCCCCCACCACCGCTCTATCCACAGATTCGCGTCTTCTGAACGTCCTTGTTGCTGAAGACGATCCGATCAATAGCAAAATCCTCCACAAACGCCTTACCAAGCTCGGCCATACTGTTCAGCTTACTGGCAACGGTGAGGCATGTGCCAATCTATTTTCTTCCGCGAGCAGATCATTCGACGTCGTGCTTATGGACATTCAGGCAAGTCCACTGCGCGCTATTTTCATGTACTAGAACTCCTAGCTAACACCTTCTGTAGATGCCCATCATGGATGGCATGGCCGCTACGAGGATGATTCGGGAGTTCGAAGCCAAGGCTCCGATAAATCCGCTCTCCGAAAAAGCGAAGCAGAACAACCGGGTGCCTATCTTTGCCGTATCAGCGTCGCTTTTAGAGAGGGAGAAGCAGACCTATATAGATACCGGATTCGATGGCTGGGTCATGAAGCCAATTAATTTCGAACGACTCAACATTATTTTGAGTGGGCTGGTTGACATGGAGGCCCGCAAGAGCGCGACATACAGGCCTGGTGAATGGGAGAATGGTGGGTGGTTTGATCAGCGTTGAGTGTGCTAACTAGTCTGCCGTTTCTTACCAACTCCTCCCTATCTTCAACGCGACCTATGTCCGCCTTTGCTATACACGTCCCCCCTCTCCCCCTTTTCCCATTTGTGAGTACTATATAACCGCTCCCACTTTGAGAGGGTATTTGTTGATTATTTACCTCATCTTTTTGCCGCGCATATACGAATGTCTTCTCTATTTACATCGCCGGCGTGTACACGGGAAACGACTGCTTGGGATAGTTTTTGTCCTTTTTTTTTTTTTTTTTTTTTAACTGGAGCCAGCCTACATCTACATATACGCACTCTCCTGTCTCATGGTCATCTGCTTTTATGGGCTGTACTTTATGCTGGTGGCTATGTCACACTTGATACCATCTGATTTGGCACCAGATACTTGAATATATAATTGGTGTATCATAAGAAAAGAAGCAATCAGGTAGAATATTCCTTAAGATCCCCCGCCCGAGACGCGTACTCCTACTCCACCAGCGATGTCAGAAAATGGGCGTGCCGATAGCCCCAAGAATGGAAACAAATGAGACGCCAGACAAAACTAGGGTATAAAGACAGAAGAAGGATGCTGCACAGCCATAGCAGCTACTCGCGGGGTGTTCGCTGCCATCTCGTTACAGCCAACCCGGGTTTGGTGATTCAAGCAGAGCCATCTCAATCGTAGAACGGTCATCCGACATGTTCATCCGCGGCCCTCTACCAGACAGACGATCTGCTGAGACCGCAGCCGGAGGATAGACACACGTACTGGATTTGGAGAAGGAGGTCTCGTTTGATGATGCAGCCTCCCGTAGGGCGTCGTGGAAGTCATTCGTGCTGTTTGGTGAAAAACGTAGGCGAGGAAGGCTCAAATCACCGCCAGCAAGTGCTGGTGTGGTCTCTACATCTGGCACCTGGGGCTGGTGGATGGTGACGAGGTCGAAGACGTTGATATCGATGGACGGACGGGGGTTGGCTTGGTTGCGTTGACACATGCATGGATTGATGCGGGTGAGCTCACGCAGGCGATTGAGGACGTAGAACTCGAGCTTGAGCTTGATACTGTAGATGACAGCCTTGAAGCTGACTTCGATGTAGTGGGCCTTGTACTCGGCGAGAAGGAGGGTGATGTTCAAGACGACGACGATGACGTTTACCCAGATCAGGTGGTAGATAACCTTGCGACCCTCGCGACCCTTGACCTCTAGAACTGGTCTAAGGGCACGCAGGGCCTCACGGATGTAGATGCCGCAAATGACAAAGTCTTGGATGCAAAACCCAGTCAACTGGATTCGATCGTAGATCTGGGCGGGCTTCTCAAAGCGCATGTCGCCCAGGTTTAAGCCGAAGAATAGCACCGTCATGGGTACGTGGAGAATGAAGAAGTTGGTGATGATCATGGCGAGTACCCATCGCACATGATGGATGTCCTGGACGACCAGATGCAGGCGGGAATACAACACAACCGCCTGACCCGTCACCATGGCGTACCAGCCGATAATGAAGGGGATACACATAGGCAAGCCCGGAGCCACCGAGACGTAGCGGATTTGCGCTGGAACAGCATGCACTACTATCCCCCATGATGCTACTTGCATGCTCCAGAAGTAGAGGCCACGGTACCGCTTGAAGGTTTCGAACGTGGAGAGGGCGACCTCAACGGCGTTGAAGCAACCAATGGAGAACATGGCGATGATCTCGATGATAGTAAAGTTTTCCATCAAGACTTCACCCACCTGCGGGGGCAGGCTGCTCAGGAAGGTGTCCATGGCGTGTTGTTGTGTATGCCCCCTCGTTTTGGTGTGGTGAGGTCTCCCCCAGGTGGTCCTATGGTGTTATAAGAGCGGCGGCACAGGCCTGGGCAGAAATGCTAGGATAAAGGGCTTGCTTGCAACCCCCCCCAAAATAAAAGAATGGAAAAGCTGGGACTTGCGCCACTGACATTTGCGGGATGAACTCCCCGATTAGCCCGACCGAGGGTGATCATCCAAGCCCTACCGGTCTTGGTTGGAGAAGGTTGGCATCACAGCTCGTGGTCGCCACGCGGTGCTCGAGTCACAGCGTCAGCCCGTCTTTGCGCCCAGAGACGAAGAAGCATTAGACAAGTCAGGACTCTCGGATTGGTGGGGCGGGGTCTGTTGGGTCCCTTTGATGAATTTCACATCCCGTGCACGGGGAGCATCGTCTTTGGACTCGGTTTATCGCCAGAGCCCCAAAAGAGCACGGAAACGCTCACTGCTTTAAGTTAAACGCCGATACCAGTGTAACTCTGGGGACAATCATTGGTCGTGAGGCCTTTCATGGCAGGAGTGGGAGGGAGAGCGCTGCAGGGGTGAACAAAGAAACTCGAGCGTTGGCCACGTCTTATCGCTCATGGCGTCCCATTGAAAAGCGAGACTGGGCCTGGACCCGAGGCATAAAGTCTGTGACCGTTGGATCAAATTCACTCCTAAGAATGTGGATGGATGCTATGCAGAGTAACTATATCGATGGTAAGAGGCCGAGAGGTAGCCCTAACTCGACGTGGCTGCCTCAGGCCAGGAACTATATGGTCTGTGCCCGCCAAGGGCGAATCCAACCCGCGTTCATTCATTGTTCTGGCCTCTCTGTGTCTCCGCGATCATGGTGTCTCTGTGGCCCTGGAAGGTACGTGTAGTTACATTGCAGTCCCCCCGATCCACAGTGCCCCCTGCTCACTCTCGTTCAGGGCGAGGACAACTCCCCGGCTTCCTTTGAGAAGACCCTGTCCACGTTGTCGACCAAGATCGCTCAGGCAACCGCTCGTCTCGACCAGCAGCGCCAAACCACCCGCCGATTCAAGGCTCTGTGGACCCTTTATTCGACTTTAGCCTACTTATTTTACTCGATCGTTCTTGCACTGGTGCTGGGATGGGAGAGCTGGGGGGTCAAAGAATATGCCGCCATCGGGGGTGGGCCAGTCCTGTACGAGATCTTTTCCTTTCGCATTGTTGTGAACGATTTTCTGACGCTTGCCTTTCACTAGGATCTATGCCGTACGAGCTGTGGCTTCCAGGTTTTTTAACTATCGTGTCTCCCGAACCCAAACCCGACTCGACGATCTCCAGAAACAGCGTGATGAGACCATCGAGAAGCTCAAGGTGGCCACGAGATACAATTCGACGCAGCAGTTGCTTGAGAAATATGGCGGAGAATCTCCACAACAGAGTCCCAAGGGCGGGGACGAGAAGCGCAAGTCCGTCAAGGCACCACAACCAGCGCCCGTTGCCCGAACTGGACTCCCTCCGCCACCTACCGCGAATATTCGACGTCCTTCTCCCATGCAA
Source organism: Penicillium riverlandense (assembly GCF_028828495.1). Taxonomy (NCBI): domain Eukaryota; kingdom Fungi; phylum Ascomycota; class Eurotiomycetes; order Eurotiales; family Aspergillaceae; genus Penicillium; species Penicillium riverlandense. The sequence goes on from NW_026643194.1 coordinate 5,568,289, forward strand.
GATCTTCCATCCACACAGGAAGTACCGCACGCCCCATCCCTGCCTTCCTCCGCTGCCCAGGGTCAGCCGCAACCCTTTCCCGCCGCTCACTCTACCGATCCCTCTGCCTCGCAACCGGCCACTGACCAACCAGGCTTCGCGCCAAATGCCTTCCCGAATTCTGGCCAGTATATCGAACAACCACACTGGTATGACCGCCTGCTAGATGTGTTGCTGGGCGAAGACGAGACCCAGCCTCGCAACCGCATGGCGATGATCTGCAACACATGTCGACTGGTAAACGGCCAGGCACCGCCGGGCATCAAGACGCCCGAAGAGCTTGGTCGCTGGCGGTGCGGCAGCTGCGGAGCTTGGAACGGGGTCGAGAGCGAGACGAACCAGATCCTCACGACGCTCCGCGACCAGATCGCGCCGGGAGAGGGAACTTGGGAGCCCGTGTCCCACGCCGAGTCCTCTGACGCCACGGATGATGGTGTGATGGTTGCTGCTAGTGAGGATGACCAGGCTGACCCCCAGGGCTCGGATGCGGAGCTTCAGGACGCCCAGTCGGAGCAAGCAGCCGAAGAACCCAAGTCGGAAGAGCCCGTCCGGCGGTCGAAACGCGGCCAGGCCAAGGGAGGCCACAGGAAGGAGTAAATTAAGACCACCGTACTTGGAAAATATCATTAAGCGTTTGCTCTGTTTTCCTGGAAAAGTCGATATACGAAGGCTCTTTATATTTGTTTCCAAGCCGAGAAAGAGAGGCCAGTCGTTGGGAACTGACTGAAGAGCGCCTGCCAGCTTGGAATGTGATGTGCCATTTGGAGACGAGACCACGCAACGCACCTTCCTCGTCCCTGTTTCCCTCACCCCAACGTCTGCCTTCCCCTACACCCCCCAAGCTCGTACCGGTGTACCTTTCTCTCATTTACTCCATGTGGGCTCCCTAGAATGGGCACAGAAGCGTAACATAGTGTCCGCGTTTAACTCACTGTCACAGCAGTACCCAGGATTGTCCGCTCATACCCCCAACAGCCTGCACATCAGCTGGAAGGTGACCAGCAAGAACGTGTGGAGCGGCGAAATCCAATCTTCTACTCAACAGCAAACGACCCAGGTCGTCACGCCGCATCTGAGCGCTGAGGCGAGGCGCCTCATCGAGAGTCTCGTGAATCCTGACCCTGCAGGGAATCTGAACGGTTCACCGATCACGGCCTACGCAAAGAGCTCCTCATACGCTAATGATTCAGTTCGCAAGCCCTTGCTGCACAGCGTCAACCACCTAGAGCGCCTGCACCGCAGTGCAGAGGTTGACGCTGACGCATCGTGGGCTCGGACGCAAAAGTTGACCGCAAGGGAGCTGCTCCCAGTGAAGAGTTTCTTGGGATATCCGCAAACTATGTGTGGCCTGATCATCCGGATGGTCCAATTACCAATCATTCGCCAAAGGAGCGAGATGACCTGTGCGCCGCCTTGGATTTCGGCCCAGAAACTCAGAAGATCGTGTGCCGCTCGTGGAATGTGGCCCCTAACGCAAATGTAGTGCAGCTTCGACCGGAGGTGCTAGCTATGGTTAGTGATGCACTTGATAACACCGATTTAGTCCGGCGAGTTATCAATCGTTGCTGCAAAACTATTGATGGACCCGTCTGGAAGACGCCATGCAATTCGGGGCCTGGGTGCTGAAGCTGTACGATGTGCTAGGTAGACACTCCTCTCCACGACACCACTATCATGGACATTTCTACAGCGTTGCCGACGCTCCCGAACCTGTTAACACCGCTGTAGGCCTAGCCGGTTCGTCGTTACAAGACGCCCTCTCGGGTTTCTACGTGCCGTCTCGGTCGGCGCCGAAAGTACGCGAGATGATACAACGGATGACGCTGTGCAGTTCATCCGCGCCCTGAACATCATAGGGGACTGGCTCCATACGTCCCATGAAGATATCCCGAATGCATATCGAGAGGCGCTGGACAAATGGTTTTGCATTATCACCGACTTCGAGTTGGCAATGTTTGCAGTCGCGATATCTCGCGGATAAAGGCTCTTTACTTCCGCAATACGCCATCATCTTCTCCCCCCAAGTCTTACAGAACATGTAAGGGACCATGAGGATGACACGACAATTGCGGACGAAGCCGTCGCTGGATTCCCGCCTGCGCTTTTGTTGTTCTCTTTAACAAATGGAAATTCTTATCTAACAATACTCTCGAATGTAAATCTGTAGACGAAGTAGTTACGCTACCCATGAAGATGTCCTTAAGAGGCAAGAGAAGGACAGGGTACGGTACATAGGCAATAATCCCCATCGGTTTCATCTTCTCTTTACCCACGACAGGGTGTGATCAACACTTGCACCGTCGGAGCTCCGCTTATCAGCATAATGGAGCACTACTTAGCGAGCACAGACCACCAATCGCACAGCATTGCGAGCCTGATGAAGCGCTAAATAAATCAAGCGATGCGCCAGCAAGACCGGACCACCGTGCGGGCGGTGCTTGACTCTCGTGGCGATACATCGACGGTGTTGCCGAAGCCAACCCCGCCGGTAAACACGCTAGGCACGACACCGCGTGGGTTTGATCTCAGGGACCGTGGTGCAAACGCCAATCATTGGCCTCAATTGATTCTGGGGGCTTACCCCCGATGCGACGGTGCTAGCTCTACGGCATAATCCTTCCGGTCCGTGCCAGCCTCCATCCACCCAGGCTTGTTGTACCTGCAATATGTATTTATTAGACGCATCCCCCAGTCCCCCTCTCGCCATGCATTCAGCAGTCCATAAGTCCTCATCATGTGGCTGCGTCAGGCTGCTGTCGCGCTGGCCATTGTGGCCCTCTCCGATGCCTCACCGGCGTCTATCAAGCATGCCTTACACGAAAAGCGGGACCGACCCTCCACCGACTGGGTGAAGGGTGCTCGGGTCGAGCCTGATTCGGTACTGCCAATGCGTATTGGCCTCAGCCAGAGCAATCTGGATAAGGGCTATGACTATCTCATGGAGGTGTAAGTATGGGTGTTTTGTCGCGGATAGTCCATTTGCTGAAATGGCCCAGGTCACACCCCGAGTCCCCGAGGTACGGCCAGTACTGGTCCGCAGATGAGGTGCATGATGCTTTTTCGCCTTCACAAGACGCTGTTGACTCCGTTCGAGACTGGCTCGTCTCGGCTGGGATCCATCCCTCACGTATCGTCCACTCGGACAATAAAGGGTGGCTGGCATTTGACGCGTACGCCCACGAAGCCGAGAAGCTTATGATGACCGAGTTTCATGAGCACACTCATTCGAGTACTGGCGGAATGAGAGTCGGATGTGACGAGTGAGCCCTGTTACGTGTCTGATGTGAGCCGTAAAGCTGATAAATCCAGGTATCATGTCCCGGCATCGATTCGGGACCATGTTGACTATATCACGCCTGGTGTTAAACTCACCCCGGTGGTTAAGAAGAATAAGAAGGTCAAGCGCACTTCTCATTTGGCACATAGTAAGCCAGACCGTCATGTTCTTCGCCTTCATGAAGACCCGTCTATCCCAGCCAAAGCCATGTCTCTACACGAGGACCTGCGGGGCTGTGGTTTTAATATGACCCCAGTGTGCATCAAGGCGCTGTATAACATCCCGGATGCCACCAAGGCACTCAAGGGCAACTCTCTCGGCCTCTACGAGCAGGGTGACTACTTCGCCAAGTCGGACATTGACCTGTTTTACAAGGCCTATGCTCCATGGGTCCCCCAGGGCACCTATCCTATTCCAAATCTCATCGATGGTGCCAATTTCTCGGTGCCTGCGTACAGCTCACTGAACACGGGTGAATCGGACATTGATATTGACATGGTGTATGTGGAAACAATAGTCCCAATCTCATTTCGATCACTGACGAACTCCCAAGCTACTCACTCATTTACCCTCAATCCGTGACTCTGTATCAGGTGGACGATCAATTGTATGAGCCCGTGGAGGTTGCCACTACCAACTTGTTCAATACCTTCCTGGATGCCCTCGATGGTGTACGTATGATCCATTCCTCCCGTCGATTCAGCACATTAACTTTCCCAGTCATATTGCTCCTATCGTGCTTACGGCGAGACTGGCGATGATCCGAAAATCGACCCCACGTTTCCTGACCGGCGCCCAGGTGGCTACAAAGGTGGGATTTATGTTTTGTTGAAGTTCTTACAAATTCTCATTCATTGGCAGGAAAGCTCCAGTGCGGTGTTTACAAACCCACGAACGTCATCAGCGCCTCGTATGGACAGGCTGAGGCAGACCTCCCCATGGGCTACACGAAGCGTCAGTGTAATGAGTTCATGAAACTCGGTCTTCAGGGCCATTCCATTCTCTTTGCCTCCGGCGACTACGGCGTTGCCTCGGCGGCTGGTGATGGCGGGTCCGAGAGCGGATGTTTGGGTCCGGATGGATTGGTCTTCAATCCGCAATACCCATCCAACTGTCCTTACGTTACCTCAGTTGGTGGCACCATGATCTACGGTGATCAAACGGTCGAGGATGCTGAGAGTGTCATGCACGTCAATCTTGGTGGCACAGCCTCTAACTTCAGTACAGCTGGCGGATTCTCGAACTACTTCCCCCAGCCCGAATACCAAAAGAAGGCCGTGGAGAAGTATTTCAAGACGGCTGACTTGACCTATCCCTACTACTCTGAGTTTGGAGTTGATGTCAACACTACCAAGGGACGCTACAATCGTATTGGTCGGGCATACCCTGATGTCTCTGCCAACGGTGCCCAATACCGCGCGTACATGGGTGGCAAGCTCTACCACTTCTACGGATCGAGTTTGGCATCGCCCCTGTTTGCATCGGTTCTCAATATGGTAAGCGTGGAATAAGCCCTATAGGGAGTGTTTTTCATCTCTAACGGTGTACGGTCATGCAGATCAACGAAGAGCGTCTGGAGATGGGCAAGAAGCCTGTTGGATTTGTGAATCCCGTTCTGTATGCTCACCCCGAAATTTTGAATGATATAACAAATGGGACAAATGCTGGGTGCGGTACATATGGATTTAGTGCTATTCCTGGGTAAGTGTGACCCCTCCAAACCCTACGTGAAATTATTGTTGACACCCTGCAGTTGGGATCCGGCCTCCGGTTTGGGAACGCCAAACTACCCGAAGATGAAGGAGCTGTTCCTGCGCTTGCCCTGATGTGGACCTTTCAAAGTGACGCAGTGAATTATGATATTGCTTGATATGTCCTCGCTATTTAGCTCGACGTAGACAGAAATGTGCATGCTACCACCTAAACACCCAGTTTCCCATCCTTATAGAATATAACGGAAGCTATCAAGCTGGCGATCTGTTTTGTTTGAGAGCTCATCTGGCAGCTCCTGCCCAACAATGTTCTCTTCCGGGTGCCCATAGAGCCTATCCCTGGGGCGGTTCTCCCTGCATAGTAAGCGTACAGCAGGATTAAGAAGAAAATACTCAAAAACAACCCCGACATGGCTGCTTCAATGCCCATCTAAAGAATGTATTAGCGCCCAAATAAAATATTGCGGAGCTCCACGAGTACTGCGAGCCATGCGTACCCTGATTAGACAATTTATGAGCTTACCTTCAAGTCGATCACTGGAAGGGCCCATACCAAGTCTTGTCGAAGGTTGAACAGTGTTGTCTGACTGAGCGCCAGTTTGTAGAGAAATTGGAGGAAGTAGGCGCATCCCATCAATGGGACCAGACTTCCACGCATCAATCACTGGCTATAAGCTTAATTTCCCTCATACTCACATAAAATCGAGCTTCCGGAGTACTCTTTGCTCTTCCTCGGGCATGGATGTGGCAGCAAGAATCTGCCCAAGATCAACTCCGGGGGCCTCGACCGTGTTATTCAAGACCTTTTCATAGGGCATGTTGGACTCGTGTTGCTGCTCCATTATGAAAACTGTCCTTCAGTCCGATTAACTGAGACGCAAAGCAAGATTATGATATTGAAGGAGCTCCGAAGGGCCATTGACATCTTTATCTAGGAATTCGCGGAATGCAGGGGGGAATATCGCCGTTCTGACATCCACCTAATAAAGTTGGCCAGAAAGCATCGTCAATTCAGGATGACGGAGTTCTAGTGCCAGGTTGTTGGCATTTGGGCCTAATTTACATGGTCGGCGTTGTTCCGCTGTGGGCCTCGCCTCTTAATGAAGGAGCAAGCTTAGGCGCATCCACCAATGAATGAATATAACTTACTTTTATATCTGCTAATAGAAACATTCTGTGCGGGTTGAACCGCGTGAATATACGATAACAGCAGAAGCGGAGGCTTGGGATAGTTCAATGGCACAGTTTCTCCGACTGGGGTAACATGGAGACTCCACTCTGGGGAAGCTGGGTGCCCCGTTTAGGGACGGAAGGCAATCACGGCAGATGAGGAGTGGCTATGGATCGACCTACTGCATTCGGCTGACCGGCCGACCCCGATGTTTATTTTGTTGCTAATGAAAAAGTTTGCAAGTGCGGCGTAACGCCCGGTCTTTCCGCGAAGTTTCCAGGCGGGGATGAAGCGTTTGGCCAGAAGTCTCTAAATGCTCCTCTAAATGCGTTGAATTTTGCTTCCACATATTATTTAAACAATTGAATTTCTGCTATCACAAAGCAGTCTCTTTGTCAAAGTCTGACTTTACTGACGCAGCAAATTCGTCATCGATCAACATTTGGCACGCCACGACTCCCATTCCCGCAGCGCTATACAAACTCCGCTTAAATCCTTCTGGAGAGCCTGCTCCGGTGGTAAATTCAGGTGTGTGGTTGACTCCTTCGGCTTGGATATAAAATCCACCGTGGAAGCCAGGGACGACGTACGATACATTTCCTGAATAGAATTATTAGACTGTCGTTCTATCCCTGATAGTGGAATTTCTTACCCATATCAGTAGAGCCACCACTAAGTCCACCTTCTTGTCCTGTGGCGTCAAAAATGCACTTGTAGCCCATAGCATTCATAGCGGAAGTATAGTTCTTGCAGATGGGCTTGTTGTCCTTCATGTCTTTATATGCTGGCTCCCTGTATACGTCTGTTAGTAGTTGGGTGTGCCGATTGCCAGGACTACTGCTTACCATTCATACTTCACGGTGCACCCGGTAGCGGTAGCAGCAGCTTCAAAACATTTCAGCACTTTTTCGGTCAATGGCTTGAGAGTCTTCACGGTGTCCGAACGAATATAATATTCGACCGTGGTGGACGCAGGGATCACATTAGGGCGATCGCCGCCCCTGAGAACAACGCCGTGGATCTTCTGCGTAGGCAGAATTTGCTGGCGGAGCATCGATATGTTGACGTATGCGGATACCACGGCGTCCAGTGCATTGACACCTTCCCAAGGGGCGGCCGACGCATGTGCAGGCTTACCAGTGAAGGTAACGTCAACCTTGTCATTTGCCAAATACTGTCCCGTGCAGCAACTAGAACTTAAAAGGCCTGGATTTCCAGAAAGTACTGGGAATGGATGGACCATGAAACAGGCATCCACATCTTTGTATGCGCCAGCATTGATGAGCAGCAGCTTACCACCACCGCCCTCTTCGGCCGGAGTTCCGAGCAGACGCACAGTATACCCTCCATCGCCCAGGTCCAATGATTTCATTGCTTCGCAAGTTGCCATGAACGCTGCAATCGAGCTGGTCGCAATGAGGTTGTGCCCACAGGCGTGCCCAATCCCTGGGAGGGCATCGTATTCTGCGTTAAAAGCCACCACGCGACCTCCACTCCCGTGTTTGTACTCGACCTCCAAGGCAGTATCTATTCCATAGGCATGCTTTCGGACCTGATATGCCTCGAGAGACTCGAAGAGTGCACATATATTGTCATGCGCACTATACTCTTTGAATGACAGCTCGGGCTTTGACCAAATCTTAAAAAGGGCAAGGCTGTTAGTAGTGTCGCATTGAATCATTTAATCAATCTCACGCACCTTGCGGTTGATATCGGCCAGGCTGGCTTCATGCTTGTCGAGGGCCTCGCGGACCTTTTGAATGATTTCTGTCTGTCCTTGCAGGGGCTGCATTTTTGCTGATGAATAATCCACTTAGAGGGAAGAAGGTGCTTGAGAATCGTTGATGGAGAATCGGTGTCAGGCCGGACTTGACCCCGATAGTCACCTTGTTCCGCATTGTCTGATAACACCTCTCTCGATCAGTGCAAGCCCCATAACGCGACCCAGGAAATTGACGGCATCTCTTCCGCGGTGGGGATAGATCTCTTCCAACTACTCCAAAAAGCGACCGCACGGATCGTTTTAAAGGCGATGACCCCTAAAAAAATCGCACTCTCTACTCATGCCACTTTATCAATCAAGGCGCCGGCAGTGCCTTGGTCCGTAATCGGTCTACCGGGCCGACTTGCAGGACGCGTTCAACGAAAACCATCGATCGAGTCCAGCAGTTCAGATAGCCAATAATTATGTCCAGCCCAATAAACGGGCGATCGCAAACTTGCTCACGGACCCCGCAGAATTCCCGCGAATGAGTTGATCCCTACACCCAATAAACTCCATAAACAGCAAACGGAAGTTACAAATGGTCAGGCTGGCTTCCGTGATGCCTACCAAAAAAGCAAGCCATTCAATAGTTAGCCCATTCACGGTTCTGCGGGCAGTGCCAGACCTCGTATAGGCCGCTAGATGTCTGACGTTATAAGAGCTCGGTTCGGTGCCCGGCACTGATCAAAGATGGGGATGGAAAGGACCATTACATATATAACAGATTCCCCCCCGTCCCAAGAAAAAAAAGTTCGTTCGCAATAAGCGCATCTCCGACATAGTGTCTTGGGCCACTACTGGCGCCTGTGTGTCATGACCGTCACGCATGCCCCATTGGAGGACATGAGCAGAGCGGTACTGAACAGAATAAGGCCTCAACGGCCTAACTGATTGCTGTAATCGCAAAACTTGTGGCTGAAGAAGAGCTTTTAGTCACACGGTTGTTCAGTTTGTTATATATTGGTATTGCAAAATTCTGGTCCCATCTGTTTATACATCCGTAGGCCCTGACTTATTCCATCGGCCAACGGCCCTTCACCTTAGATCCCAAACCTGCCCTCTGAACGACCTCATGGCTGCGCTTCTTCGCCTCTTGTACAATCTCATTCTCGTTCATTGTCAGCAACTCGCCTCCTTTAACCAGAATCTTCCCATCCACCACAACGACATCCACGTCGCGTCCAGTAGCCGTATAAACCACAGCACTAACGGGGTTAAACCAAGGCTGGGAGTGGATTCCTCGCACATCGATAGCCACAAAATCTGCCTTCTTGCCTACTTCCAAGCTGCCAATGCTGTCGTCCAACCCCAGTGCTTTGGCACCGTTGATGGTAGCCAACTCAAGAACCCTCTCTGCCGGAACCGCGGTTGGATCAAACGATATACTTTTATGAATGATGGCCGCCAATTTCATTTCTTGCAAGAGATCGTTTGTGTTGTTGCAAGGGGCGCCATCGGTTCCAAGGCCGACATTTACGCCGGCATTCTGCAAATCGGGGACTCGGCAGATCCCCGACGCCAGCTTGGCGTTGGAAGTTGGGCAGTGCGCAACATGAGTGCCCGACGCTGATAGAAGCTTGATATCAGAGTCATCCAGGTGAACCATGTGCACTAGGACTGTTTTTGGGTTGAGTAGCCCAACTGAGTCACAGTAAGTCATTGGCGTGTGGGACACAGATTCAAAAAAGTCGCGATCTGCCTTTACCTCTGCGCAGTGCATGGTAACCGGGATGCCCTTCTCTCGTGAAAGAGCAGTCATCTCTTTATACAGTGCATCAGAGACTCTGGCGAGTGTAAGCGTCTACTATAGCACATATTCAGGAAATCCTACCCTCCCGGGGTCCTGGCACCAAACCAGACTCTGATCCGATCATTTGCCGCACCGTTCCATTTCTCCCACATTTTCAGTGTCCCCAGAAGTGAAGTCTGGCGGTTTTCAACAAGACCTGGATGCATCGCCCATGCGTCGTCCTTTGCATACTTCGCGATGTCCATTACAATCTTACCCAAACATCCCCGGATGCCGCTCTCTTCGACGGCGCGAGCGAGTCCATCAAACCCATATCGATCGGCAAACTTCATATTTCAACACCATATCTCACGAAAAGGTTACATTAAACTCACCATGCTCTCCAAGAAACAAGTTGTGCCAGACTTGAGCATCTCACCAATGCTCAGTCTGGCAGCCGCATAGCCGTCGGCCTCTGTAAAATTGCCTTGCAGGACCCAGATCCTCTCACATAGCCATGATACCAGCTCCAAATCATCGGCCGTGCCTCGAAGAAGTGTCTGCGCTGTGTGCATATGCGTGGAAATAAGTCCTGGAATGATAATACGTCCCGTAAGGTCGACCACTTCGTCATCAGCATATATTTCCTTCAAAGCTGCGGTCTTGCCAATATCGGCGATCGTGTTCCCGACGACTCGCAACGCTCCATCACTGATCATGCGGCGCGAAGTATCGACGGTGACTATAGTGGCGTTAATATAGAGCATGATGGATCTCTTTGTCGTGATGTCGATGAAATATTCAAGGTCTGTTTCGTGGTGGGTCCATCAAATGTCTCTCTTTTAATCTCATATAATTCAAATCGCTTCCAGAGAGGATATCCAGAGTAATTAAATGCTCGAGAGTTCCCATGTCTCCGCTCTAGCCAGCTATAATCGACGCGGAGACCGCCGAGGCACGACGATCCCGAGGGGCAAAACAAAATCCCCTAGATACCAGCCGCAGCCTTTACGTAATTATCTATGACAGTTTGATTGATAGAAGGCTCCGGCCTTTTTTAGTATTCCACCGCAGTGTGATAGACGAGGCGTCAGAGACATGCATGAGTGGCTTAGACATTACATGATGGTTATTCAAATACTTGTAAAATATCATTTTACCATGATACCCTTACTATAACGCCGCTGGCAAGCGCCCAGCAACAATTATCTACAAGTATGTCCGCAAGTACTCTCCCAGTGCCATGATAGCCATCGCTTGCCCGTACGGCATCGCCGTCAACGGGATCTGCTTGTAGAACTCGAGCGAGTCGCCCATCCCAGTTCCGAAGCTGGTATTGCGCAGTTCGCCTTTCTCATCCACGTCCTTTAGCACGGACGCGATAGCCTTCTCGGCAACAGGCCGATACTGAGCACCGATATACCTTTTGCGCACAGCCTTGAGAATACCATATGCAAATCCAGCCGTAGCAGATGCCTCCAAGTAGGAATCGGGGTGATCGAGAAGAGTGTGCCAAGCGCCCGACTCTGCCTGAAAACGCTTAAGCGCCTGACACTGTGCCTCCAGTGTGTCAATGAGGTGCAGCCGGATCGGGTCATTCGGCTTCAGATCTAGTAGGTCGATAAACTCAGGGATCACGATAGTGACCCAGCTGTTGCCGCGAGCCCACCGGGCGTTCGCAAAGTTATGCCCGCCGTCTTCGAAGGTCCAACCGTGGAAGAACAGACCTGTGCGGGTATCGAACAGGTACTTTATGTGAGTTAGGAATTGCTTCTTGGCCTCATCGATGTATTCGGGGCGGTTGAGAAGCTTTCCAATCTTGGCAAGAGGCACCACGGTCATCATCAAGGTATCGTCCCATAGCTGCTGGTAGTTTTCGGTGATGTAGGTCATGTGCTGCATGCCGCCATACCGAGTGCGAGGCAGCTCATACATCGCCCACTCAGCCCAGGCGTCCAACCATGGCAAGTAGGTTATGTTTCCGGTTTTCTCGTACAAATATGCCAGCGTTAGGAAGACGGCCATGGTGTTGATGTTCTTCGTGGTGCCGCCCTCGGCGAACCGGGCAGCAAACCAATCCTCCATAATGCGCAACAGCTTCGGATCTCCGGTCATCTCGTAGTACTGCCACACACCATACAGGCCAATGCCGTGGGTCCACTCCCAGCCATTCCAGGATTTAGTGTCGATGATGCGACCGTCGGGTAGGTGCAGGAGGAACTTGCCGGTCTCGTCTTTAATGTTGACCAGGTTGCCAATCAGCAAGTTGACGGCTTTGTGGACTTCGGGGGCAGAGGATCGTCTTTCCATGGTGGGATCTGTTGTGGCATGCATCCGTTCTGGCAGCTTGGGGCTGGTTAATAAAGAGGAACGCCCCCACGTCGGCTCGGGGTAAATCAGCCCGACAGGCGGGACCAGACGCTAGTTTAGTGATGGCGATCACATCCACTGGACTCTTGTCGGGGGGTTGCTGCCCCGGGATATGTAGTACAAATTGCAACTCCGTGGGGAAGAGACGAGAGCGTGGGGACAACAGCTACGTCGTGGTTGGCTCGTGGTGTATGCCCCAAACTGGGCTCAAGTTATAAGACCGAACCGCTCCCTCAAGAGGACAGTGCATTCATTATCCACGCCCTCTCGAATTCTATTCGTCATGGCCCAGGACGAGTCGCAGCCGAATCAGGGCATTGAGATAGAGCCTGCGCACAGTCATCCACCTGGAATGGATGACTCTCAGGCAAAACAGGACATCTCACACGTCGAGAGGGTCTTGTCATCATCGGAAACCCTAGAGAAGGATGACATGGACGTTACTCGAGTTGACAAAGAAATCCAGCAATACGCCGGTCGCGGGATGATCGAGGTCGATGAGGCAACAAACAAGCGACTGCGACGCATGATTGACAAACGTGTCTTGGTGGTGATGATTATCACCTATTTCCTGCAAGCCCTAGACAAGGGCACGGTGTCCTTCTCATCCATCATGGGAATTGAACAGGATGCGAACCTGAAAGGCCAAGAGGTGCGTATTGCCGTCCCTACTTTGGTACTTGAACGATGCCGCTGCTGACATGCTCAATCACTCTAGTACTCCTGGCTGACCACCTGTATATACCTTGCGGTTCTGGTGGTCGAGTACCCGACCAATTGGATTATCCAGCGTGTGCCTGTCGCCAAGTACCTTGGTGCCAATATTTGTATCTGGGGAACCATTCTGGCCCTGCACGCCGCTTGCCACAACTTTGCTGGACTGGTGACAGTGCGGACCTTGCTGGGGGTCTTCGAGGCTTGCTGCCAGCCTATATTTGTGCTGTTGTCGTCTATATGGTACAAGCGAGATGAGCAGGCGGCGACCGTGACCTATTGGTAAATAATCTCGGTACTGGCCTCAGAGTGACTCCCTAACCCTGTCTAGGTATATGATGAACGGCGGACAGCAGATTGTGGGTGGGCTGTTAGCCTATTGCTTCACGTTAATTGGACACGACCGTGTTCTGTATTCCTGGCAGGCGCTGTTCCTCAGCTACGGCTGTTTTTCAGTGCTCTGGGGCTTGTTCGTGATGTGGTGGATGCCCGACTCTCCCATGCGTGCTAAATGCTTCAGCGAAGAAGACAAGCATCTAATGGTTGAGCGCCTGCGCTCCAACCAGACTGGTCTCCAGAACAAGAAATTCCGCCAATACCAGATGTGGGAGGCATTCCGAGACCCCCAGACCTGGTGCTACTGTGCGATTCAGATGTTCACCACGCTCCCGACGAGTGGACTAGGTTCATTCGCTGGTATTATCATGACAGGCTTGAAGTTCACCACACTTCAGAGCCAGCTTCTGGCTATGGTCCTGGGGGCCTACATTATTGTCATTCTACTCTCGTCAGCCTGGCTGGTGAATAAGTCTGGTCAGAACCTTTTAGTCATGCTTGGGTTTCTCATTCCGTATGTTATGTCTGCCTGCAAGTACAAACCCCTAGGCTGACTTCGACATAGCTCCTTCATCGGAACTATTGTTCTGATGACCGTGAATAACACAAATTTAGCTACGAAAGTTGGTCTCTTGATTGCATATTATATCACACTTTCTTTCTGGTCCGCGCAGACACTTTGCCTTTCAATGGTGTCTCGGAATGTTGCTGGTCAGACCAAGAAGTCTACAGTGGTGGCATCCACATTTGTCTCGTGGGCTGTTGGAAATGCGATTGGTGAGATATCTTACTGTGAGGCAGTTTTTGGCCGAACTGACATGTGTTCCAGGACCTCAGGTATTCCTTAACAGGGAAAAACCGCACTATTATACTGCGTTTAGTGTGCATCTGGCCTGCTACTCCTGCATGGTTGGCGCAATTGTTTTCCTGCGCTTCTACCTTATCCGGGAGAACAGAAAGAAAAATGAGATGGTGAACGCGGCTGGACTAGATGCTGCCGACCCAAACCTTGTTCACGCATTTGACGACAAGACCGACAATGAGAACATGGGTTTTCGTTACATCTACTAGACTGTGATATCTGTTTAAGTGAAGGAAGAGGTATGTCCAATACAGCATAGCAAGAATTCTATAGAATTAGTATTCCACAATATACACAACAGGATATCCAGTGAATATTGTCGAGTGAGCACATCTGCTCAAGTAGACCCTGTGATGTAAGCTGTGGCCTGCGTGTGGCTGTTGGCAAGAACAAGAACCACACTCATGTCAGCAACGCCGAGATTCTCAATGCCAAAGACACGAAATCGGTTATCGACAGCTGCATCAAATCGCGTTGCTTTCCCATCTTCGCAGTACCCGTCATATGCCAGCTCGTGGAGAGGTTATTCTTCCAGAATTCCCTGATGTCCTCGTATGATTCAGACGACGGGGAAGACGCGGCGAAGACTGGGTCTTAAACAAACGCAGGATGCTTACAAAATCCATGAGCTGCTGATAGTTCTAGATGCAGGCTTGATGGTCACATGGACGGTTGAGGCATTTCGGATCGAACAACAACGGGTTTTCCGGTTTAAATGATTATGCTCCAAGGTTTGTTCAAAGCTTGCTTGGTGAAAGGCATCCAGCACAAGGGGCAGGTATCTCCCCACTCCTTTGCAAAAAGGCCCCTTGAGATCCGTGGTCGGAAGCATGGGTCTTTGCATGCCTTTCGTGCCTCGCGCCATGATTTACCCGATCAAATGGAAACAATTTACGTGGATCCGATCTGGGTGATTGCTGCCTTAACTTTGCCAACCCGGTCTAGGCTATACGGCCTGGGTAATAACATTGTCTCCTCGACTGGCAATCTCTCAAGCATGGATACGCCGTCGCTACGAGTTATTAAACCACATGTGAATCACCCCTGCGCTGCACTCGGGGATGTGAAAGACCCTGCCAAGGGATGCACTAGGACAGACATTCCATCCTTGGCAAAGCTCTACTCCATAAAAATACATGTGCTGTAGCAACTAGATATCTTCATGGCATGGTGGAGTGCCCCTGTGCATTGGCGGTCGGCGATGACTATTGATCGATCCCCTCTCTTCGTCTTATTGGTGACGATGAAAAGGCGGAACCGACGCGCGCTTTTTGCCTCCTTCGCTCGCTGTATGGATGGCCACTGTGGGGACCCTGGACAAGCCCGTAGAACTCTTTTTTCGTGCTGGAAATTTCCATCTCCCTTGCCTCCTTTACCTGGACTGCAGGCGATTCATTTATCAGGGATCGATCTCTATTCAGGCTTCGTGTGGGGCATTTCTTTCCTGCTCATCCTGCATCGCCGGTCTGGACGACGCTGGCGAGTGTTACATCCGGGGTCGCCGACCGTCACGGAGAACTCGGAGTTCATCGAGCTCTTTCCGACAACGACAATAACTGCAGTATTCTCGGTTCAGTCAAACGCTCGAAACACGCAGATGCCCAACCGACTCTAGTTTCAGCTATCATGGCGCGAGGATCATCGCCCTGGGAGAGTGCACGATCGGGATTTTGCCCCAGCAGACTATCTACGCAACGACACCCTTGACACCGAGGATATAAGTTCACAACATCGCAACTGCATCGGCAGACCCGATATTTCAGATCTGTGGTCGAGCGCACTACCGCTCCAATGCCCAACGACTTGTCGCAAGCGCCGGACGGCATCCATGGCGGGTACCACGGCTCCCTGACCATCCGGATCTTGATGATTGTCTTCACGTCGATTGCCCTGTACAATGCCGTCGAACTGTTCATATTAATCTTTTTGACCTTCACTCACTACCGAGGGCTGTACTTTTGGACCCTGCTGGCCTCCGTCGTTCTTGGCGTCATCCCTCACGCCATCGCCTATCTGCTGGAATTCTTCGCTCTGGCCCCCTTATGGCTGACTCTGGTCATGTCGACCATCGGATTCTATGTAATGGTTCCCGGTCAGTCCATGGTGCTGTATTCCCGTCTGCATCTCGTGGTCCAGAGTCGGAAAGTCCTCCGCTTCGTTCTCGGCCTCATTATCGTCGACGCAATCATCCTTCTGATTCCCACCACAGTGCTGACGTTCTCTACGGCATATGTCGGAACCCCGTCCATAATACGAGGGTATAATGTGATGGAGCGCATGCAGCTGGCTTGGTTTTGTGCGCAAGAGTTCGTCATATCGGGAATCTACATTTTTGAGACGGTCAAGCTGCTCAGGCTGATGCCAGAGAAAGGCCGACGGAGAACTAAGATCATGTATGAGTTGCTCGCCATCAATTTTGTGATCATTATCCTGGATATCGCACTGCTGGTGGTGGAGTACCTCGGATACTACAGCCTGCAAACCACCATGAAGCCAATGGTCTATAGCATCAAACTCAAGCTCGAGTTTGGTGTTCTTGGAAAGCTGGTTGCACTCGTGCAAACACATCGTTCACAGCCCACGTCTGCAGAGCCGGATCAATACCCGGTCTTCGTCGATCCGACTCAGTTCACTTCCGACATCACCCATGCCGCTCCGCAGGAACCCCGATCGCCGCCAGACATTTCCACCTGGAATTCCATGTCGGTGGAAAGCTTACCCATCCCTGAGCGAAGGATGCGTTTATCCCCTCTGTCAGTCGATAGCACACAGACGCCATGACCTTGCCTTTGGCATCCATTCATCAAGGTCAACAGTGCGTCGCTCACCCTAACACGACATACCACCACCTAGTGCACCGAAGATGTGCTGTGTATACGTATACCCTCACAAGCATGTACTGGCCTACATCAGTTGATACACCATGTATAGTCGCCAAAAATAGAATATAATTTAATGATATTCATGATGTAACGTCGGTTGCAGGCCAACGTCGGCATTACACATATTCGGGGTTTAGGAAAAACCAAACCACTAGAGATCGCGATTTTTCACTCACGTTTAATCCCGTGGCGCAACATGACCTATCCAAATGTGCTGAACATATGGAATGACCCGTCTCCATGCATCATGGCTCTTACGAGTCCATCCCTCAAATCGCATCACCCGATATAACCGCTTCCTTCCAGCACTAGATACCCTTGGCACCCCCGAACACCCAATCTCTCCATTGCTCACTCCCAACGCC
The DNA here is from genome assembly GCF_028828495.1 of Penicillium riverlandense. NCBI lineage: Eukaryota > Fungi > Ascomycota > Eurotiomycetes > Eurotiales > Aspergillaceae > Penicillium > Penicillium riverlandense. The sequence continues at coordinate 5,585,511 of NW_026643194.1, forward strand.
CTGATCCTCATTGGCAGCAACCCACCCAGTTCAGTCTGACAACCATCTCGCTTGCTCGAAGTTCGCAGCCGCCACCTCTCACATTTCCATCGTCATGTCCACGTGGCCTGGGACATCAATTTGAGTTCTAACGAGGGTCCGGATTCTGTCTCGACCTTTCCGACCGCTGCTACGGATGGCGAGGGCTCAGTTCATGCCGCGCAGAGGGACATTTACGTGCCGCCAGCTTGAAAACCCCATATGGAACGGAGCGTTGAAGCAATCACAAAAACAATATTTAAGTTCGCAGGGCAAGTTCGCAAGCTTAATGTTGTGGACCTCCAAGGTCGTGAGGAGTGGGACTTGCAAGTGGTGGAGACGCGTTTCTTTCTGGAATCAAGACCTGTGCAGATAAGAGCGGCATCTTTGCAAATGGAGTCAACTTTTGGCGAGTCTCAAAGGGAAGCTCATAGATATTGCCAAGAATCTCTATCTAGGAATGTTTGGTCGCACACATTAGAGGGGCTGACCGTGTTCATCATTCCATAACGTCACGGTATATTATTCAGGCAGGTTCTTTTGCGCCAATATAACCTCAATTCTGCTGATAACTACATATGGAAAATGACATGGTGGTCAGGCTAGCGGAACATGGACTATGTGTAGCTCCGATGACGTCATGGGCTTGCATCGCCACGGCACATCAGGCCAAAATAGAAGACCAGTTGTAAGTCAGCTACTGATCTAAGAAGAGAAACAAGGAACGAAGATTATTGTTTATGTGGTCAATCGAAAACCCCCTATCACGTATATTTCGACTTGGGTGTTTCCTGTTTTTCACTGAGATCGCCGACGATCCTTCGTCGGATGACGTGCCGGGCGGTTTCTCGTCCACTCAACAGCTGTCAGGCGCTTTCGAGAATGTCGTATGGCCTCGGCATACGTTGATTTGCCTCCCATTAGATTAATTCGAGGGTTAGACATGCTTCAGTACTGTTTTCAGATTGTATAAATAAGCCAGAATAAAGAGTCTCCAGTAGCCCCCATAGTCGAGTGTCCTGAATCCAAATTGAATGCCCAACAAAGAACTTCGATAAGCATCACAATGTTCCACCGTCATCGTCCGACCACCACTACAACGCGCACTACGAAGCCAACCTTCATGACTCGCCTCAAGGGCCGCAATGCTCGAACCCAAACAGTGAAGACTAAGACCACTACAACGCGCCATGAGGGCCGACCATCCAAGGGTCGCAAATGGGGCAGACCTACGACGCAGCAACGTCGCCGCAGGGTGACATTTGGCGATAAAGTATCGGGGGCTATGCTTAAGTTGAAGGGCAGCCTGACCAATCGTCCTGCAGTCAAAGTAAATCTCTCCCTAGAGGAGACTCAATCTGGAAATTTCGACTGACCTAGTACATATTTAGGCTGCTGGGACCCGTCGCATGCATGGCACCGATGGCCTCAGGGGGCATCATCGTGCATACTAAGCTTAGTTATTTTTATGTCGACAATGCCTGAACAAGATTGCCCTGGTGCTATTTGAGGGAGGCGTGCAGTTGGAATTTCGCTGGCTATTGTATTTCATCCTATAAATCACTTCTTATGTAGTTATGCATGTATGTATAAAAGGGTTTTGCAACTGGTGCGACTGGTTCGGTCGGAAAGTGAAATAGGAGTGTAAGATTAAATCGTTTGGGGCAAAGACATCCGCTGTTTCAGATTCCAAAATTTTGATAATAATCTGCTAACTAGCAGTAGCTTGTTATGTAGCTAGTTCCTTCTCCCTAACTAGTCCGGCGCGAAAATCGACCGTTAAAAGTGGGCCAAATTGCCGATCATACTGATCATCCCCACGTCTGGCGCGGCGGCTATTAATAATGAGGTTGACACCTCCCGGTTCATATCTCCGCCAAGAGAAACCCTCGCCTGAGAGCTCTGCACTGTGGCTGCTGCGATGATACGCTCGTTAAAATATATACGAGATGATAGCATTTCTCGTCAAGGTCCTTATCAGCTTTGTTACGGCGTCTTCGGCTTTGCCGGGTGCGCCGGTCATTGACCTGGGTTATTCGCAGTACAAAGGCGTGTCGCTCCCGAATGGCGTCGATCAGTATCTGGGGATGCGGTATTCAGCGCCGCCGATCAAGGACTTGCGTTTTCGCGGGCCGCAAGACCCTCTAACGGCTGATTCCGTTCAGGATGCATCTAAGGTAAGACTTGAAGCACTTTTATTATCCCCTGCATCGCTGACGGGAAAAGTTTGGTCCTCAATGCGTTGGCGTTGGGCAAGAAGTGAATGACGATTTCGCGGAAGACTGCCTGTTTGTTAATGTCTGGAGACCTTCAGGGGCCAATTCGAGCTCTTGGCTGCCAACTTGGCTATTCATCCAAGGCGGAGGTTACGCCAATAATGCTAACGGTAACTATAATGGCAGTGAGGTGGTGGAGCGCTCGGGGCGTGATATCAGTAAGTTGCAATCCGTGGTTCGCCTGTTGTCCCAGTGAGCACTGAAAACTAATCTCGATATAACTAGTATTCGTGAATTTCAACTATCGCGTTGGTGCATTGGGGTTTTTAGCCAGTGAGAAAGTTCGAAAGAACGGTGATCTCAACTCTGGCCTCCTTGATCAAAGAAAGGTCTTGGAATGGGTACAGGAGAATATCCAGAAATTTGGTGGAAGTCAAACGTAACGATGTCTCTCCTATACCCCAAAGCACGCTTGGCTTCATCTGACCTGTTTCCAGGCAAGTCGTCATCCACGGTGATTCGGCAGGTGCTGGATCAGTTGCACACCATCTCGCGGCTTACAACGGGACATCTAATAACATGTTTTCTGGGGCCATCGCAGAGTCTTCCTTCTGGCCCACGCAACGGACTGTCGCCGGGATGGAGTTTCAGTACGAAAGATTCGTGGAAGATGTCAACTGTCACAAAGCAGACGACACTCTTGCCTGTCTTCGCGCTGCCGACATCCAAACCATTCAAATGGCAAATGTCGATAAGCCATTTCCGGGCGGGAGCACCAACCCGACACCACTGTGGTACTTTCTCCCTGTCGTTGACGGAATCCTGGTCACCAGTAGCTTGTATGATTCGTTTTCGAGAGGCGAATTTGTTAGGGTTCCACTCGTGGTCAGCGATGACACGGATGAAGGCACCGACTTTGCATACAATGCTACAGACCAAGCCGAGGTGGCCCAGTTCATGAAAAACAACTATCCCAAGCTCACCCAAGAGCAGCTGGACCAAATCAACAAATTGTATCCCCTCGTGGACCCTCTTCCCAAACACGCAGCATATTTCCCATCGGCAAGTGCCGCCTACGGGGAGTCGACGTATGAAACCATACACTCGCTTTTTAAGTTGTGAGAAGCTAACCATGAGATATTTTAGTTTTACCTGCCCTGGAAACATGATGGCGGCAGCCATGGCACGCAACTTCGGCCCTGACAAGGTCTGGAACTCCCGATACAATGTCCGGGATCCCACCGAGATTGCGAATGGTATGGGTACACCGCATGTCTTTGATTTGCCTGCGATCTTCGGAATTGGGGAAACAAATGAACCGACCTTATCGTACGCCAACATTAACAAGGACATTATAAACACCACCATGGACTACTACATTAGTTTCGTCAAAATGCAGAATCCTAACTACTTCAAAAACGCGAAGGCCCCTGCGTGGAAACCTTGGGGTTCAGGGTCCGGACAGCGGATGAAGCTTCAGACGAATTCGACGGAGATGGAGGCAATTCCTCTGTCACAGCTGGATCGTTGTAAGCTGTGGCTGAACCTGGCAGGTAGCATGGAACACTGATTAAGGGCCGTGTCATTCCGTGTATATAGAGCTTTATTTTCGGTCGAGTAAATATTTCCTAAGACTTGGTTATTCATCCAAAGTGAAACAGTGAGGGGTTGCATGATTAATCAACTCTGCAAATCCGGGGAATCCCCGCTTGCATCATCTCTCCACAGAAGAATAGCAGTGATGAAGCCGACCGGCCCTCCTTGCCTGTCTGAGTTGGTTGTCGAGCTCATCGAGTTGATCGCAGAGTAAGCTGTTCTCGTCGAGGTACACCTTTTGCATACTCACATTCTATTGCAGCTCCTGCGACGGGGACAGTATCTTGCAGCTGCGTTTGGTGTGCCGAGAGCTCCAGAGAAAAACTATTCACTACTACGCGCGCCGTTTCTTCTCATCCGTCAAGACAGATCTATCTAGCGACAGTCTCCGTCGCATAAATGCCCTCTCGCAACATCAGATTATACGACCCTATGTTCAAGGCTTAGCTTTCATACTCCAGAAAGGCGTAGGCCATGGCATAGAATGGGAGCGCTATCGATGGGGACCCTTGTGTGCGCCACTGAAAATCGAGGCCATTCGAACTTTACACAATAACCTCCTTCATGGTCTGACCAACTGCCGCTCATTTTTCATTTTCTGTCGATATCCTGAAGGCCAGCCGGATCTGGGTCGGGTTACCATCACGGACGCGGTGCGAGTATCTTTTGCACTCTTGGAAGGTATAAAGCTCCATTCCTTCCATCTAATATATGCAAATAAGTACTCCCGCACTCTGATAATGGATATGCGCCGCCTACCGAAGCTGCTATACCGCCAACCAGAGTTTCAAAATGCGTGGTTGAATCTCAAGAAACTGTCTCTGGAGCAGTATCTTACTCTAGAGAACTTTGGTTTCTTGCTAGAGCTGGTACTCAGTGCCCCGAATCTTGAAACACTTTTACTTAATTTGGGGTCCCACGATTTGTCTTGTGAATTTATCCACGAATTAGCCGAAATGGGCACACTATCTCAACTATGTGAGCTGGCTCTATTTCGGACTTCAATGCACGGGCCAGACGTCAAAAAACTCCTTGGCAAGGTCCAAGGGAGCCTCAGTACCCTCACCTTGTATCATGTTTCTCTATCGCCGGACGACAGCTGGGCCTCTATTATTCAGGCGCTTGGTGAGGAGCTTTTACATTTGCAGAGCATCTCTCTATATTACCTCTGGTCCAGTACACCGTCCAAGGAGCTATTGGCGTTTCCAGACCTTCGGAGGGTGCCTGATTTGTGTAATTTGCCAGAACAACATCTCCATATGTTCTATTCGGAAACCTCCCAGAGCCCAACTGTGCTGGGAGTGGAGTATTCAGGGCCCAAGATGCCGCAGATATTAAGACTGTTACAAACCACCAGCAAGTGTACTGGATGATCATTTTTAGACCAAACAGCAGTGGTTTGGCTGGCTCCTTTTTGTATGGATGCGTATTACTTAGTCCTGTCTTGACTTTATCAACTTATCATATTGATCTCAGCATATTTTCCATTTGAATGAGTGGGCACTACAAATCGCTCATTAGCTGCTAAACTATCCCTAATCCCCCAACAACGATGGGAACCACAAGACATGCAATCATATAGCAACTAAAAATCAGTCGCATTCCGCTTATCACTTTGAGCCAGTGCTCTTCACAGCCACTTTCTTCACGTTCTTGCCCGTAACCTCAAACACGGTGTTCTTCAACTCGCCTTCAAAGGCAACCGTTAGACGTAGCTTCTCTTTTGGCCAGAGTGTCACGTAGTTGTCTGACCAATATACCGGTGCAACTTCAGCTCCAGTAGATGAATCCATAGCATTGGCTCTAACGAAGACAGCCGGAACCTTGGCCTTGTTTTCCAGCTGAATCTCGGCGTGGGTCATTCCATCCTTCGGTTTTGAGTTGGTAGCAACCAGAGAAGCTTTCACAGTGACTGGTATCAAGGTATCCAATGTAGTGTAGTCTGCATAGTCCGTGACTGGAGTATAGTACCAGTTTGATTTAGACCAAGCAAGCACGTCTGTAGAAGGAGATAGCCAGTAGACATTACGACTCAAATCATGCCTTACCTTCGGATCACGAAGGATTAGACGTAAGAATGCGACACCTTTAATCTTACCGATACCAGTCACAGTTCCAATAGACTTCGATGAGGTCGGGGAGGTGTTCGCCGTCATCCGTGCTCCGGAGATTTTCTTTCCATTGATATCAATCAGCTCGACCATGATCACTCGCTTTCCCGTCTGTTTCAAGGAGTGGTTGATCAGTGAAATTGTATGGTCCTGATAATTGTAGGCAACGTGCTCCATGCGGGCCCCAATTTTTGTCCCGAAATAAGCGCCCATCGGGCTGAGGTAGTAGTCGAACAGCTGCCAGTGTAGATTGGGCCATGCTCCATTAAGCATCCAATATATTAACCCCGTCGCTGGGCGTGTTGCGTTTTGGTTTGCCGAGTACGCTTCATATTCAGCTCTGGTGGCTTCATAGTCCGCCATTTGTGATTTCATCAAGTAGTCCTCCAAACTGGACGGTTTACCATAGCGAGAGTAAAGTGCCTTGTTGTAGATAGTCCGGTGGTAAAATTGCGAGACATTGCTGGACATATGATACAAGCCTGCATCTGGCTCACTCCAAAGCATATGCAAGTCTTCATTGGACAAGAATCTCTTGAGGCTTTGCAGCTCGGGCGTACCGACTCCAGCACCGAGCTCAGACCCGAACCCAAATGCGGCCCCTTCCTTGGTCCCATACCAGTAATTGGGAGGCACCCAATCATATGGTCCGTTCATTTTCATGCCGGACGGTCCTAGAGCTTCCGGGTATCCGCGCTTGGCAGCTGATGCAATGATGGGGTTAGGCCAGTCCATCTGCTCCAGCGCCTCCAGATAGACTTTGGTAGCACGGTCATCTGGCCAGTAATCGGATCCTACCAGGAATCCTAGCATGCTCGGATGCGCTTGCATCATCTCTGCCTCGTGCAGCATTTGTGTTTTCGCAATCGGATAGTCTTTACTGTCCCATTTGACACCGTCGGCCTCGTCGTTATACTAAAAAAGATGATTAGCAACAGCTTTAAGAGGGAAGATCATGTTTTCGGTACCTTCCAGCCCTCCCACTTGTCGCAGCATTCCCACCCAGCCAGAATCATCATACCCATGCGATCAGCAAGGTTATACATCTCTGGCTGTTCTTGCTTGCCTTCAAGACGTACAGTGTTAAGGCCCATGTCCAACATATACTGAAAAATACGCCGGACGCGCTGCTCGTCGAATCGCATAAACATATCCGTTCCAAGACCAGCTCCCCTAACTTGGAAAGGTGCCCCATTAACACTGAATGCCGTGTCATTGAACTTATTAAGATCAGAAGTCACATGGCGAATGCCAAATTTTTGGGGGCCAGAGCGATCAGACACTGCTAGCCCACCCTCCTGGACATAAGTAGTCGCAGTGACTGTATATAGGGGCTGACTGCCCCATTCAGCGGGCCACCAAATCTTTGGTTTCTTGATTGGAGCTGCAAGAGCAAAGGTGCGATGCGAATGAGGTTGCAGAACAAGCGAACCCGAAAAGGGGATTGAAGAGTCATCATCTGCGGTAATAGTGCTGTTCACCACAACGCGGACCTCTTTGGCTGACCAGTTGTGTAAGTCTGTCCTGATAGTTACTATCACCTGCTCATGAGGGTCCCCGGGTTTGATAAAGTTGGTTAGCACCCGGATGGGGGACATGGAGACCGGGCCGGTCTGAGATAATTCCACATGGCGCCAGATGCCGGTGCCATTGTCATACGGATAAGGGTTCCAGTCCACGAACCCCATAGCAAAGTCACGCAGATAGTTCGTAGGATAAGCACGGATCAATACGCAATTGGTACCTTCACGAATGTACTCAGTCACGTTGTATTGATGGCCCCCGTAGGAGCCTTGCTGTTGATCACTGGAAGCAACCTTCAGCCCATTCATGTATATGTCTGCCTTGGACGTAATTCCGTTGGTTTTCAGCAGAAAGAAGTGTTGGGCAGACGGGCTCGCTGAAAATTCTTCGCGATAATACCAGGGGGCCTCAAAAAGGGAGCGGTCAGTCTCTGACTCCATGTTATCTGAGAACCAGAGCTCGGTCTCATTATACACGCCGTTCTCAATAAGGCCAGCCATGACAGTGCCGCGGGCGCCGACGCGGTACCAGGACGACACATCTACTCCCGGTTGCGAAAGGGTGGGCATATCGTCCGAGACTTTGGTGATTGATTGGAGATTCCATCCTGGAATAATCGCTGTGTCACCAGAGGCGGAAACAAGAAGAGACGCGTCGGCTCGCGCTGTGATAACACTGAGTGCTGGGCCAGCACCGAGTACTGTAACAAGCAGGGCTCCCAGCCCAGGTAAGAAGCGCATCGAGTTTGTCTAGAATCCTTCGTGTCGAAGTGAGAGTATATTTTTTGGTGCGGGTTTCGAAGGATGCGAGCGAGGGGCTGGATTATATCCCACAACACAGTTGCATCGTGTGAAACCGATCGACGACAGTTTGCCAACAGTGGCACATTATTCTTCTGCATTGTTCAGAGACCTGTTTGGCTTGTGTTAGCGGAGTCGGAGATCTGGTCGGCAAACCTGTGACTTTCCCCGGTTGAGCGAGAGGTGAACCAGAGCACATTCCCGACCGGGTCAAGGCTGGTAGAGCTGTCCGGCCCAATAGGGGTCCGGCCGACGATGAATGGGGATTAGTTGCAGATACGAGACGGGAAAATCGCTTCAGCAAGCAAACCTTGGACAGTGCGGAGTCACTATGTAATATACTTATTACCCAGTCATTGTAGAGAATTCGCTCTAGAGCCAAGATTTGATGAACTGACAGGACCCATCCAGTATTGTTATTTACCTACTCTACCCGCCCCCAAGTCGGACCCCCGACCACTCCGTTAGCCGAAATCGGAAATAATATGCCTCCGCAATATCAATAATATCATGGACTAGTTGAGAGCAACAGTTGAAATGGGTTGAAACCGCCCCCCTCCCCCCTCTATCCCCAAAACAGATTCAAGATAAATTCTAGAAACTGGTTCGGGTATTCCTGGATCTCCCCGAAACCGAGCCACGTTATCGCCTATGTACCTGGTACTCTTTCGGCCCCGCTATTCTCGCCCCTCGAACTTGGCTACAATCCAGAACAACCGTATTGTTCCTGCCTTTTGCACTTCCGTTAGCCAGTAAAATTTTAGCACTGATTGGATGTGTCATCCAGGGACGTGGCATGGTCGGCTTTCCGCAAGGGGCCCGATGTTGCAACATCGGAATGCGGCCGCTGGCTGTCGTTTGCGGCCACAAACCACTGTTTTCTGATCTCATCCTGACCTCTGAAGTTCCAGTCCAGGTTATCATTTGTCCAATTCGTCCATGTCTCCTCGATGACAGGTCCCCGCTAGGAATTCTGCGCCGATCCCTCATGGGGCTCCGACTCAGGAACCGTGGAAGGCAAAGTACAATGACAATTTATGATTGCAACCTCAACTAGAGTTAGACTAATTCCGGCTACAATATACTACCATTATGATAGCAAGGTCGCTTCAGTGCGACCAGTGACTCTTCCAATTCGCTGCGTAGTTGTTCGAAAGGGCTGGGTGCCTTGTTACCATGCCAGCGTGCCTTGGGTGTTGTTGGAATGTAGTCGTCCGATCCACAGTCCAAGCCTCTTCTCCTGTGCTTTCTGAGTTCTGAAGTTGCCTTCACTGTCTTTTCCTCTTTTCTTCCTCTCCATAATCTCTGAGGTAGGTTGATCAACGACGACAGGCCGAAAGACTTACAACGCACTCCTGTTTAATCCAAGTTCGAAACTGCTGAACGAACTCTGCAATTCATTGAAGATCATCATTGCTACGGCGAACTTCTCAGTCAGCTATGCGTGTCGATCGTCCTTCATCGCGGCTGTCGTGGACCGGCCTATTCATCACAGCATTACTGGGTGCTTGGAAAGTACAGGCTGTAGAACTCGACGTTGACGATGATGGTAGGAGGAACGAAATGAAGACTGATGGTGTGCTACTACTAACTATCGACTCCAGATTCCATCAAGAGCGCCGCAAAACAAATCGCGACCAACATGATGACCTACTACACCGGCATGAACCCGGGCGATAATCCTGGAAACCTGCCTACTCCGTACTATTGGTGGGAAGCCGGGGCAATGTTCAACGCTTTGATTGACTATTGGTTCTACACACGCGATGAAACCTGGAACAACATCACTATGCAGGGTATGATTTGGCAGGCTGGCAATACCGGTACATTCATGCCGGCCAACCAAACCATGACCGAGGGCAACGATGACCAAGCCTTTTGGGGATTTGCTGCCATGTCTGCCGCAGAACGAAACTTTCCCAATCCTCCGAGTGACCAGCCGCAGTGGCTTGAAATGGTACAAGCTGTTTTCAACACACAGGCTGCACGATGGGACATGTCCACCTGTGGTGGAGGCCTACGCTGGCAAATCTTCGACTGGAACCGCGGCTATGACTACAAAAACACAATATCCACGGGTGGATTCTTTAATATGGCTGCTCGCCTAGCCCGATATACTAAGAACGAGACCTATTTGAACTGGGCGGAGAAGGCTTGGGACTGGACCTCAGCTGTGGGGTTTATGACCCCCGACTATCACTTTTGGGATGGTGCCAGCGATGTCAACAATTGCACCCAGATGAACCAGATTGAATGGACCTACAACTCCGGGACGTTCTTGCTCGGGGCAGCCAACATGTATAATATTGTACGTTGCACTTCCTTCGTATGCCGGACGGCAAGCTGACAAATCTTCAAACAGACTGAGGATCCAAAGTGGAAGGACCGCATCCAGAAGATCATCGAGGCCTCCGGTGTTTTCTTCACGGAAACTCCGCCAGACGTCATGTATGAGCGTGCCTGTGAGACTGTCAACACCTGTATGGTCGACCAGCGATCATTCAAGGGCTATCTCGCGAGGTGGATGGCTGCAACAACTCAAATCGCCCCGTTCACCTATGATCTGCTGATGCCGAAGCTGAGGGCCTCGGCTTCAGCCGCTGCCAAAACTTGCACCGGTGGCGACCAGCACACGACCTGCGGTCTGAAATGGACGGAGGAGAAATGGGACAACAGTAGGGACTTTGGTCAGCAAATGGCTGCCCTGGAAGTTATTCAGGCCAACCTGATCAGTAAAGTCGCAGCACCGGTTACTGGTGACAGTGGTGGCACAAGTAAAGGAAACCCGAACGCAGGCGCCACGCCTCCAGACCCTCGGCCGCACGTCATCACAATGCCTATTACCACAGCTGATAAGGCTGGCGCGGGTATTCTCACGGCTTTGATGATGGTTGGTATTGCCAGTTCCACTGGGTTTCTGATCTGGGATACGTAAGCTGTTTCTTTTTGATGTTTTGATTTGCCAAGGCGTTGGTTGTTATATTTTTCTGTTTAGGGGCGGCGTCTAGATTTTTTGGTGTGAATAGCCGCAGGTATAATATATATTCGAAATGGCAATGCGGCGTTGAAGCTTCTTGTGTCAATTTGGTTAGCACTAGAGTATCCTTGGGCTTCATTTCTTTTCGCCAGCCTATTTTCCAGGCTAAGCTTCGTGATTTTTCTGTGCATCCGCTGTCGGAAAAGCGCCAATCGGCCTAATGTCCGTAGGATATGAGGCGGAGATCCGGTTATAGTTAAAGCTACCCCACATTTCCCCAAAGTCAAGGAGGGGGCCTTCCGGAGAAGAACCCACCTCAAAGTTGCTGCCATGATGTTATGAAGAGGGGTTCAAACAACCGCGGTTAAATCTCGTCCTGTGCCTCGGAAGGGCGTTATTAAGCTGGCTATGCTCGACAGTTCTTAGACTGGTCCATCGCACAAGAAGTGTAGCATTATATTCCTGTCCATCTACTACCAACTGTATTCAGAATGGGATCCCTCACAGATACCCCTCAGTTCGATATCCCCACCCACTGCAAAGCGGGAGTGGTGGTCAACGAAGGGCCGGACTTTCATATGGAGGTGCAAATGGTTCCTGTTCCCGAGCCAGGTATTTTCTGTTTTCTAGTTCATCCTTTTGGGAATGAAAACTGACTCTACTAAGGCCCCGACGATGTTTTGATCCGCCTCAACTTCACTGGGCTTTGTGCCTCTGACATCCATCTCATGCAGGGTGATCTGGGGACCCCCCCGATGTCAAATTGGGGTGTACGGTCCCCTGGCCATGAGGGTGCTGGAGTGGTGGTGAAGGTCGGTCTCAATGTTAAGAATTTTAAACCCGGTGATAGAGCTGGGATCAAGCCGATTCTCGACACGTGTGGCGCCTGTGAACTATGCTGGCATGACAAAGAGACATACTGCAAAGAGGCAGTTCACACCGGTCTAATGGCCACTGGTCAGTCTGATGTTCGAGCACGCAGTTTTGTAGGTGCGGGATGTGCTGACCACACCAGGGACGTATCAACAGTACATTGTGTCGCCGGCACGGTACGCGTCGCCTATCCCTGACGGGATCCCTGACGAGATCGCGGCGCCCATCATGTGCAGCGCGAGCACAATCTACCGTTCTCTCACAGAGTCCAACCTGCAAGCCGGAGCGTGGGTTGTCTTTCCAGGAGGCGCCGGTGGTGTAGGTATTCAAGGGGTCCAGCTAGCTCGAGCGATGGGGATGCGGCCTATCGTGGTGGACAACGGGGACTCGAAACGAGCCTTGGCAATGGAGATGGGTGCAGAGGCATTCGTAGACTTTCAAGAAGCAGAGCCTGCCAAGGCTGTGATTCAGATTGCGGATGGCATCGGCGCGCACGGAGTGGTCGTAACAGCTCCAGCTGCGTACAAGTCAGCCGTTTCTTACATTGGCAACCGCATTGGTTCTATCATAATGTGTATTGGCTTGCCGCCGGCCAAAACAATGGTGCTTGGCACTGATCCGTGTGAGTTCATCTTCAAGAACTTGACTATCAAGGGGACGCTCGTGGGCAGTCGAAGGGACACGGCGGGTGCGCTGGATTTTGCTCGTCGAGGAATGCTCAAGCAGATTAGCGCCGTGTATCCAATTAATCGGCTGCCAGAGGCTGTTGAAAAGCTGCGCCGGAGCCAGGTAGCAGGTCGGATAGTGGTTAATTTCGACTGGGAAGAGTAGCTTGGGAGGGTAGTTGTTGCCAATGATATATATTTTTGGTCGGAAGGAGTCGGACACCGACCCGTCCATATTTCAAAGTACCACCAACGCAGTATGCCCAACAGTATGCCAACGAAGGTTTTATTGTCCTTGCTGTCACCCCTGGCGTTAGTATATCTCACAGGCCTTTTCTTATTTTGGTTCAAAAAAAAAAAAAAAAAAAAAAAAAAAAAAAAGAGGAAAAACACCCTGTCTGGCTAACTTAAATATTGGTTGCGTAGAGAACTCCGGAGTCCCTATACGGACATACCAGCGGAGATCGGTGCTGAACAGGTGATAGACATTATACAAAAAGTCTCTCCATATCAGAGCAGAAACTTCCCAACATTCGTGTCCAAGGATGGGAAAAGGCGGATGGGCCTAATCTGTATGATGGGAAGGTGATTCCAATGTGATCTTGATAGTCACGGGTGGCTATAGTAAGACAGAGATTGAGACAAGAAGTCTCTGAATTTGAACTAGGTCTGATGATAGTAAATTAAATACACTAGAAAGTGATGCTGAATTTCTTCTGATCAAGTAGCCGTATCTCAGAATCCTGCACATAGCAAATCATCTGCTGGGTTTTTAGTCTGAGAGCCATTACTATGATGTAACTTCCGCATAAACTTACGCCGAGCAGGAGTGGCTACCTTCCTGTTCTGGATCTTTGCAGCCACTCTGACAAAGTTTGGGATGTCCCACAATTCCTGGGTTCGTGCAATGAAACAAAACATTTTGAAGGGGCTCATCGGCGAGGTCGGTTCCTTTAAGGACATCTTGGAGGTCCTTGTCCGTGAAACCTACACAAATTAGCAAAACATAAGCATAGCGCAGGTATACCAACCCTTGGACTTTGTCAACACGTCTGCACAATAATCAAAGCTTGGAGTGCATGTTGTTTTTGCCAACCCCGTAGAGGCAAGAGTAAAAAGGGCGAGGAGAACAGACGAGAGCTTCATCTGGAGACGTCTGAAGAAAAAACGCAGAAAGCTGGAGTGTAAAAGTACAAAAGGGGGAGGAAAGAATAAATGATTAAGGATATTAAATATCTTATTAAAACGAAACCACATTCCATCGCTAGCCGCGAATCTTTATTATTGAGTGGAATGTGGCCAGGCATGTAGTTACGACATACATAGATACATACATACCGCAACATGTAGATATGTACCTAGACCTAGCCTAGATTTGGTGAATTAATGACTGACTGAAATACTTGAAAATGACACTGAAAAGCCCAACAGCCAAAGAATCCTCCTGGGATCTAGACCGCCGGTTTCCATTCACATCTGGTGCTGTTCAACGATGTTGGGCATATCGTACGATGATAGGGGAAGGAAGGCCATAAAGCCAGCAAAATCGGTTCGCCGTAGGACAGCCTTGAGATAGAATCGGGAGTTTGTAGAAGTCCGTGTAGCCTACTCCTTCCGGTGTTTCCATTCTCCCAAATCGACTTGTCCCTGCGATAAGATAAACCCCGCACACGAGTTCTGATCCATTCAGAACATCGATTGACTTGTCTGGGCTTCACCTGCATCTCTTGTTGGAATCTTGGTAGACAGTGCCACTAGCTTCTTTTTAGAGATTGAATAACAACATGGCGTCGGACGAAAAGCTCAGTAAGTACCAGTGGTGCTCGTTCCTTGGGGGAAGAAAGAAACACACTTCAAACAGCTGTCCTCAACCAACCCGCATGGGCCATGAAAGACTGACGGAAGCTAGTTTTCGACCTTGTCATGGCCGACCCAGGTCTTCCTCGACCAAAGCCGACTCAGTCTTACTGGCAGCATCCACCCCATGCCCTGGCAAACACTCAATCCTCAACTCTCCCAACCGATACAGACCATGCCATTATTGGATCTGGAATCACAGGCCTTACAGTTGCCAAGAACCTGCTGGAGCGTGATCCATCCGCCAAAGTAACTATTCTGGAATCCCGCACTCTGTGCTCTGGGGCCACAGGTCGCAATGGTGGCCAAATGGCTGCCAATGCTGGAGAAGAGTATTCCCATCTTGCACAGAGCTATGGTCCGCAAGAGGCAGGGAAAATTGTGAAGTTTACATTTCGCACTCTAGAAAAGATGCGAGAGCTGATTGAAGGACAAGGCGTAGTGGAAGTGAGCGAGATGCAGCAGCTGAAGAAGCTGAGAGTTTTCTTGACTGATGAGAAGTTTCGGGATTTCAGGGAGAGCATTGCACGTCTGGAGGGAGACCATCCGTCCATGAAAGGCATCTATACAATTATTGATGCAGCTACGGCATTACAGGTTCGCCATTCTGTCTTAAAAACATGTACTGTATCCTTTGGTTGACTTGATTTCCAGGTATACGGTGTTCACGGAGCAGCCGGTGCAGCGATACTCCCTGCTGGGACGGTCTGGCCATATCGTCTGGTGACAAGGGTCTTTGCAGCTTTGCTGAAGAAGTATCCAGACCGGTTAACTATTGAGACGAACACACCTGTGGAGTCTGTGGAATACAATCCAAACGTTACATCTCCCACGACTACTGTTTATCCGTATACGCTTCGAACACCTCGAGGACCACTGCGCGCAAAATCGGTTGTCCATTGCACCAATGGGTACTGCGGGCATCTCCTGCCCCGACTGCGAGGCCGGGTCCATCCTTTTAAAGGCACGATGACAGTCCAAGACCCCAAGAAATCAGTACCCGATCAAGGTAGTTCGATCTCGTGGGGGTTCCATTATCCCCCGTCGTACGACTCCGTGTCCAAGCGACATGGTTATGGACTGTATTATCTAGCACAGAGCGCTAAAACGGGCTATTTCTACTTTGGCGGCGAGAATACACGAGTCGATGAATCCGTTTCCGCCGACGACAGTTCCGTGGCTGAACACTCAGTGTCCCGTCTCCGAACGGTGCTGCCGCAATTCTTTGGTCAAAACGGCTCTGCTTCATGGCACCAAGTGGCTTCGTGGAGTGGAGTCATGGGATTCTCGTCGGATGGTCTGCCTTTGGTTGGGCGACTTTCCTCGGCGCTGACGGGGAGAAGTGGCACCGGAGAGTGGATAGCTGCTGCGTTCAATGGCTATGGCATGGCCAATTGTCTGATGTGTGGCGAGGCGCTAGCGCGGATGATTTTGGGTGAAAACGTAGACGACTGGCTGCCGGAAGCATATGGCCTGGGCGAGAGGCGGTTGCGGGAGACACTGACGGTCCGGGAAGCGGTAAATGCGTTGAAGGCAAAGTTGTAACTAGGGCCGTTCGGCTGGGACACCACGAAAGAAAAACTCCATATCTTAGGCTGCCCGAGTGTAAATTTGATTCCATATGTGATGCTGTAAGTAAGGGTATCAAAGCGCTCCAATGCATTCATACATGAGTGGGATAAGAATCGTAACACAACTTCCAGTGCTTTTGTGAGATTTGCGCCATATGCTCCTCTACGAGTCTAGATGGCAAAAACATGACTTTGACTATAGTCTCCAAATGCTTGCGTAAATCTCATTGACCGCCAGACGACTCGGCAGCAACAAAGTCCATCAGCGAAGGCTGATCCATCGATACACTGGATTTCCAGGTCCGAGATTTTGAGCCTTCCGAACGGAGTTCCCACCTTCCTCGACCGATACCATCAATGCTGCGCACAGTGTAGGCTTCGAGAGAAAGTTCGGAACGGGACAGCGCGACCTTCATCTTTGTGTGCCTTTCGGGGTTGGAGGATGGCATTAACAACTCACCCAGATGCGGATACACCACATCCCATGTTTCTAGCTCTTTCGTGTCTTGCACAGGCTCCGATGTTGGCTGTCCATGGGAAGCAATAGTGAAGACGACATCGAGCATGAGGAGATGGGTGATGGCAGACTCGACCTCGTCCTTTAAGGCAATGCGACCGGGTGATTTGAGGTCGGCGTATTTCGGCATATTGAAAGACACGTCGAAGTTGGTGCCGAATGGTGGCGCAGCAAGATTGGTTCGGATGGTGACGATAAAAGTTCCCCCGGGCGTGAGTAGATTCCCGCTAAATGTAGATTCCAAGGGCGTGAGAAACTTCTCGACGAATGCCTCAACGGGTGATTCAGCATGAGAGACATGCGCTGGCTTCCATGTAGAAGCAAAATCGGCAGTGTATCGGGCAGAATGGAGACCAGCTGTTTGCAAGACGCCAAAAATGTTCTTGAAGAATGACTCGAGCCATCGGACATGCGACATGTGCTGAAAATAAGCGATAGCCGGCCGTAAAAGATGATATTCTGGGAAAGGTCGTCGCTTCGGAGTCAGCGGCGGCGGGGCCTGGGTCCGACGTCGGAGATTCTGACGATGGGCGTAGGACAGCAGAATACGGACGGAGAGGGATAGGGCGTCCGCAAGGAGAAGGCCTTGTTGAGAATGATAGAGGTTGGACTGACGACGATCGTCATTGGCATCCACTAGATCGATCAGAATTTCATGGTCCTCCGAGGCGGGGATTCGAATGAGGTCCTGACGTGTCGTCACGCCGTGCGTGGCCATGGACCGAGCTTCTCGGACTAGTTCGTGGAACAGCTCCTCCTCAAACACAGTGTCACGCGCTTGCAGAATGCGATGCTCAATCGACTCAGGATCATTCGATATAGGGCGCAGCAACGTAGAACAGCCAACGATTTGATCATGCCGCTTGACTTGAACGCGGACCAACCGAGCTTTAGACGGAACTAATCCTTTGTCCAGTACCAATCCTCCGTCGTCGGCTCGTCGTAGGCAAGCCAGTCCACGGTCGCGGAAGCTCGGAGTAGCTGGAACGGCGAATTAGCGAGGGGCGCCATGAACAGATCGAGAAGAATTACCTTCCAAGAAGCCATATTGCACGCCTAGCGACTGCCTTTCCCTTGGTAGACGGCATATCTTCCATCCTCTGTTCTTTACCTCCAGCACCTCATTCCAGTATCGTGTCTCCGAGATGACTTCCGTCCCGAGTCGGGAGGCGGCGCTCAGGAGCTTGTTAGCAGCCGAATTGAAGTTCTGGATTCTCCACCCGCGTGATATGACCGAGATATCTTTCTTTGCGGCATCGGGTCTGGGAGGAGGCGCGACGACCTCGGAATTCAGGGAACCGAGGGGTGCGACCTGTTTCAGGAAGGCGGACATGGACGTCTCAGCCTGGCGCGGGGAGTGTTTGGAAAGGACAAGGGACACGAAATCAAGTGCAAACATGGTTTCCATGTGCGCTTGCCTGGATACTATCAGCCTCGAGTCGCCCAAGCTCCATTGACTACTGACATGGCAAACTGCGTGATTTCCGCTCGCCGTTTGTATAGCTGCTCCAGGCGTTCGGTCGTGTCGGCCTCTGCTCCCTCCTCATCGTCGTGGGTGCCATCCTGCTCCTTCTCCTTGGCAATGCGGGTTCGCAAGATCTCTTCATTTACCTCTCGAAAGGAACCCCACTGGTTGTTGATCTGGGCGATCTCAGCGGACAAGGAGTCTGACCGATCGTGCGTCTCGAGCAATGGGCGCAAAGGGAGAGTAAAGGAATTGGCCATGGTCGGGGTGGAGCGCCAATCCCCTCCGCTGCATCGGTCGTCTTTGGGGCGCTCGGCGATCGAACTGAATAATGGGGAGGTCGTGTCGCGGGAGTCGCGGTGAAAGAGTCACGTGACGAGATGGCTCCTGTGAGGCTGATGGTTCGGGACGTAGGTACCAGAGACAGGATTCAATTTGTTATTATTGATCCCTCTAGTCTTGTTATCCAGGTGGAACATGGCGCCATTCCTTCCCGGTTTTTGGATGCCCTTCGCGCCTGAGGCATCCATTGCTCGCCCTGGGATCCGGCGATGACATCAGCACCTTAGCTCTGGCTTCACCCGAAAACCATGTACCTTTTGCTTTTCTTTGTTCACAACTAACTCACCAGCGGTTGTGCTTTGTCGCGGACTGGGCTCTGCCAAAATCTTCCACCGCTCCAGCACGACTCTGCGTCTCATCATCATCTCCATCCACCTGGGCATTACAGCATCTCAGCGACTCGGTGACGTACCCTCTACCCACTCCCGCTTTTTCTCACCGGAATTGGTTCGAACCCCCGCCTATTTCTTTTTGTTGTATCGCAACATTCAGATCTTTTCTCTTCCTTTCTTCCTTCCTTTCTTTTCCCTACCATCCTTTCCCGACTCGGTCCTTCCTCCTCTCCTCGCTTCGACGTGTCCGACTGGCCTTCCAACCAATTCATTGAGATGGAGACCGCCAAGATCCCCGTCCAGCCGCCCAAGCGACGCCGCATTGGCGTCCTCACCTCCGGGGGTGATGCCCCCGGCATGAATGGCGCGGTGCGGGCGGTCGTCCGCATGGCGATCCATTGCGACTGCGAAGCTTATGCGATCTTCGAGGGATACGAGGGTCTGGTGAACGGCGGCAATATGATCCGCCAGGTGCACTGGGAAGATGTCCGCGGCTGGCTGTCTCGCGGAGGCACATTGATCGGTTCTGCCCGGAGCATGGCCTTTCGGGAACGCGCGGGTCGCCTGCGGGCGGCCAAGAATATGATCCTGCGGGGCATTGATGCGCTGGTGGTCTGTGGTGGTGATGGCAGTTTGACCGGTGCCGACGTCTTCCGCGAAGAATGGCCATCCCTACTGGCGGACCTTGTTGGGGCAGGCGAGTTGTCCCAGGAGCAGATCGACCCCTACAAGGTGCTTAATATAGTGGGTCTCGTGGGCTCTATCGACAATGATATGTCCGGTACCGACGCGACAATCGGTTGCTACTCGTCCTTGACCCGGATCTGTGATGCAGTAGACGACGTGTTCGACACCGCCTTCTCCCACCAGCGGGGCTTCGTCATTGAGGTGATGGGCCGGCACTGTGGTTGGCTGGCGCTAATGGCAGCTATAAGTACTGGTGCCGACTGGTTGTTCATTCCGGAGATCCCTCCGCGGGACAACTGGGAAGATGACATGTGCTCAATTATCACCAAGGTATGTGTTGAAATTTTCTGAAGAAACCAAATGCGCTGACTCGCCGTGGTAGAATCGCAAGGAACGAGGCAAACGTCGCACAATCGTGATTGTGGCCGAAGGAGCACAGGATCGTCAGTTGAACAAGATCTCGAGCGCGACTGTCAAAGATATTCTCACCCAGCGTCTGGGTCTGGACACACGGGTGACCGTCCTGGGACACACGCAGCGAGGAGGTGCGGCATGTGCATACGATCGATGGCTGTCGACTCTACAGGGTGTTGAGGCTGTTCGGGCCGTGCTGGAGATGTCGCCCGAGTCTCCGTCTCCCGTCATCACGATCCGTGAGAATAAGATCATGCGCACACCGTTAATGGAAGCGGTGCAAGCGACCAAAAATGTCACGGCGAAGATCCGTGCAAAGGACTTTGCCGCCGCGATGACCCTCCGGGATCCTGAATTCAAGGAATATCATCAGGCCTATCTCCATACCGCAACTCCGGAGCATCCCAAACTAATTGTCCCAGAGGCTAAGGTACGCACGTGCACCCAGCCCATTCTAGATGGCAGGTACTGACTACTTCCAGAGAATGAGGATCGCCATCATCCACGTCGGCGCCCCTGCCGGTGGTATGAACCAGGCCACCCGTGCCGCCGTTGCCTACTGTCTGACGCGAGGCCATACGCCCTTGGCGATTCACAATGGATTTCCTGGCCTGTGCCGTCATCATGCCGACAAACCAGTGGGTTCAGTGCGTGAGGTCAAGTGGCTAGAGTCGGACAGCTGGGTCAACGAAGGTGGTTCAGACATTGGAACGAACCGTAGTTTGCCCGCAGAGGATATGGAGACCACAGCCAAGTGCTTCGATCTCTACAAGTTTGATGCTCTCTTTGTGGTTGGTGGTTTCGAGGCTTTCACGGCCGTCAGCCAGCTCCGCAAGGCGCGGGAAAAGTATGATGCCTTCAAAATTCCTCTTATTGCGTTGCCAGCTACAATCTCCAACAACGTCCCTGGTACAGAGTACTCACTCGGAAGCGATACTTGCCTGAACACCCTGATCGATTTCTGCGACGCCATCCGACAGTCCGCTTCCTCATCCCGCCGACGTGTATTTGTCATTGAGACACAGGGCGGCAAGTCGGGCTACATCGCAACAATGGCCGGCCTGTCTGTGGGCGCCGTCGCCGTTTACATCCCCGAGGAGGGTATTAACATCAAGATGCTATCACGCGATATTGACTTCTTGCGCGACAACTTTGTCCGTGACAAAGGTGCTAACCGTGCGGGCAAGATCATTCTCCGCAATGAATGTGCATCCGGCACCTACACCACCCAGGTGATCGCGGATATGATCAAGGAAGAGGCGAAGGGCCGTTTTGAGTCGCGCGCTGCGGTTCCGGGACATTTCCAGCAGGGTGGCAAGCCGACACCCATGGACCGCGTCCGTGCCCTGCGCATGTCGATCAAGTGTATGCAGCACATCGAGACATATGCGGGCAAGTCCGCGGACGAGATCAACGCGGACCCCCTGTCTGCCGCCGTCATCGGCGTCCAGGGCTCTCAGGTGTTATTTTCGCCGATGGGTGGTGAGTCGGGCTTGGAGGCCACCGAGACTGATTGGGCGCGCCGCCGGCCCAAATCCGAGTTCTGGCTCAAGCTCCAGGATGTTGTCAACGTCCTTTCGGGCCGCTCGGCGTCTGGCAGCCAAGAGGTCTGGTCCTGCTATGAGAGTACGTAATTGATTGATCGTCTCTCCCTCTATCGTCAATCCACATCACTTTCCATCCTACGTCACGACCTCAGAAACTTGACTAGCAGTGACCTCCTAAGTCTTGCGCTCAATCTCCATGACTGTTAACGCTGGTCCTTTCAGTGTGGTCCAGATATCGCTATGCTCTATTCTGTTCCCTCGCTCCCTAATACTCCTTGAACCGTTTCCTTCTTCCATGAACCCGTGCAATCATTTATATATTGTCTTGGGAAGCATGACCGCTAGTGGGTTCCATGTCTTGAAGTAGACCCATCGTCAATCGAGTTCGGTGCCAAAATTTACAGCCTCTGCTGGAGGCGGATGTCAATCATGCTTTGTATGACGTGGCGCAGCCCAAACTCCAGATGCTTGTGGATCGGAAAGACTATGATGATGTTCGAAATCCTCTGATGATTGTTATTAGACTTCACTTTTCTTCTTTATTGTTTTCCCCCATAGTATTGGTTCCAAGGACTCTTGTGGATGCATCGTAGATAGATAGATCTATCGAGAATACACCAACATGCCGTCCTAAAATACCTGAGATCCCTAAAACTCCCCTTTCTTATCCGTTAATACAACGAACGCAGTAGCAATTGCCATGAAGATCACGCGGCCTTCTCCAACTCATCAAGCAGATCGACGGTCTCGGCTGGGCTGGCAATCCACGCAGTGGCGGACGCAAGACGGGCCTAATCACAGAGAGCATGAGTTGGAGCATTCTGGCATGGGGATGGGATGGACCACACATACCTTGAAGTCGTTCGCACCAGCCGACAGGAATTGATCGCCAACGTGCAAGGTCTCAGACGGGGAGATGCCGCCAAAGTACCGCTGGCAGGCGCGCACGCCCCAGGATTTGTCGCCAATATCGACGAAGACGTCGTTGCCACCTGAGAAAGGGTCAGCTATCCCTCACCCAGGAAAAGAATTCCCAGCCGTACCGTTGAAAGCGCAGAATGGCAGCCGCGACCCGACTGCTGATCGTTCCACGGTGTTATGGGCCACCAGAACCGTCTCCTCCAGCTGCTCGCGATGCATTTTCTGTCCTTCCAGTGGGTAGACGCCGACAGCGCGGTCTTTGCGCAGTACCGCAGCCGGGAGCTGCAGATTGGCGGCACAAGCACGCAGAGCGGACTCGGCAATATCCAGCAGCTCGGTGATATCACTGTCGCGCCAGGCTCGCATCTCATCCAGCAGCCACTCACTGCGTGGCACATAGGCCAACCGATCCTCCGAGGCTTGGTCGAATCGAAAGAGGAAATTACTCTCCCCTCCCATCACAACAAGACCTTGCCGTTGCTCGGGAGTGAGAGTGGGGGAGTCGTGCACAGCATCCAAGAGACCTTGCAGCCTTCCGTAGTACTTGGGCGCATCACTGTACCCGGCCGCGGTGACAATGCCAACCTTGCAGCCTAGCTGCAGCAGACGCAGGATTCGCTGGATGACCGGGTTATCGGTCGTCAGACAAGCCCCGTCCTCATAGAGCGTCACATCCCCGTCAAAGGTGACCAATTTCACTCCGCTGGAGCGGACCAAAGCTAATACTTGGGCTGTGTTCAGGATCAGACGGATGTCATTGAAAGAGGGAGCGACAAATCGCCGCCGGCTGATGAACCGCTGTGCATCCTGGTACTTGAATGCATCTTCCAGATACAGCCGAGTAAAAAATGTGCCGATAGACGGCACGAGCAGCTTGAGTTTGGATTTGCCGGGCTCGTTGTGACGGGTGTGGTGGACTAGGAACAGACCTGAGCTTACCAGGTCCGCTGAATGTTCGGAATCACTTACTGTGGTCGAGGATCAGGTTCTCGACGTCGCGCATGATCTCTGCATAGCGCTGGTGGGTGTCGGCAGCGACGGTCTTGAGGCGCTCGCTATTTTCGTGGTAGATGGTGGTGGGCTGCGAATGCAGCACAAAGGGCACGGCCAGAAGGCCCTAGGAGGGGGGCTGAGCCGTGCACGCAGGGACTGAGGGAGTAACTTACTTTGATCCATTCAATCAGTTGATCGCGACGATGGGTCTAGCGCAGTCAGCGAGCAGTTGGAAGGGGGCTAAGTCTAGCGTGCGTTGGTTCGATAGGTCGTATATTACCTTGAGCGCATCTACGGGAGGATTAGCACTAGACCAAGACATGTGGATTAATTGGTTAAGAGGATTCAACGTACATTCGACACGATAGCGAGACGTCATGATGGCCACCGGGGGGAGAATAATACGTATTGACTGAGGGAAGAGATGCGAACCGCGGTGGGCTGCGCACGTCCCTCGATCGGAGTTCGGACTGACTCATGACTAACTATGGATGTCCGATCTATACGAGATCGATGATTATCAACGAGGCATAGGCAGCACTGGATGACGGAGAGGGCGGGACTGGATATTTAATAATGGTCGTCGTTTCAACTGATTATTTATTGCTTGGCCTGTTTGCCAAACTTTCGCACGCACCACCGACTCGCGCCATGGACCACAACTCCCACGACCCTCCGCCGACCTACACCTCCTCGCTAGTGGACTTCCAAGCAGACGAGAAAACCCAACCGCCCGTCTGGCTTCCTCATGCGGAGGTACCAGGGTTTGCCCTCGCGTCGGCCTTGTCTCGGGGTCTTCAGGTACCCTCTCGCTCTGATGCCTGTTCGTCCGGCTTTGACTACCCGGAGGAGTTGGCTTCACATGGAATTACTGCTACTCACTGGGCCCAATTCACCCAGACGATCTGTGACGAAGCTAAGCTGTCGCGTCAGCAATGGAAGATTGTCATCGGCAAGGGCTTGGGAACCTTGGCCGTGGGCGGCCTGATGTTCGGGTTCTTCGGCGCCATCCCAGCGTTGTTCATTGCGCGCCATGCTCGTCGACGTCAGGAGCAGCGAAACTTGGTCGCGGCGATGGCGGGAATGGACAGCCGCCGGCTGGCCCGCCACATCGCCAGTTGGAATGAGACGTTCTTCCAGTCGCGAGGTGTCTTGATCCGCGTCGATCTGCCCGACGAGTTTCTGGACGAGATGGACGAGATGGATGTTGGGACGAGCCGACCACCAATCTGCGGGGACCAGCGGGCTCGAGAGAAAGCAGCACTCAAGGCGAGGGTTGTGATTATTCCCCTGAAGGAGGAAATATCATTGGCCTGCTCCGAATCAACAGGGAGAGTAGATGGAGGCTTTAGGGTCAATTAGATGAAGAAAGAGCCGGGCGCTATAGGTGTTACTCGAGGTGCTTGAATGGATCCGAAATATTAAGCACATATTATTGACAAATTTCGTTCATAATGATCCTAGAATATTCATAGAGTCAAGCTATTACTATTGCAGCACCAGAATTGTCTGTCAGACATCCGCTGTGACACCCTGCTTCTCGACATGATGAGCGGTTCCGCGGCTCTCTGCCATCATGTCCATCTTCTCATCGACGGCCTGGTCGCGCACCTCCGCATCTTGGTTCCCATAGCGGCCGATCTGGAACCAAGGCAGGGCGAAGAGCCGATCCATGCTCTCAAGGGACCGACCGGCCGTTTCGGGGACACTGAACCACACCCACAAGCCCCCAATAACAGTGACAACTGAAAATAACCAGAAGGTGCCCTTGGGGGTGATGCCGCCGCTGGAAATGGGGAGCAGCATGTTAGGGACTGCTCGTGCATTGCCGTACTGGTTTGCAAAGTGCAGCGTCATGGCGAGCGACGTGGCCAGCGCCCGAATCCGGAGAGGAAATAGCTCAGCTGTGAGGAGATACTGCATCGAGTTCCACCCGAGAGCCCAACCGAAGCCCGAGATGTAGATCATGGCTATCGCGCCTTTGCTGGCACCTTTCTGACTGTCAGGAATCTTGAAATCCTTCACGACCCCGATTTCGGGCACCGCTGATAGGAAGCTCGCGACATAGATCATTGCGATTGCTTGCAATGCGATACCGAGAAGCAGTGCCCGCTTGCGACCAATGACATCCACTAGAAACAAGGCGCATGCAATGGCGGCGAGAAGTTTGATGATACCGAAGATGGCTGTGACCAGAAGGTTCTCGTTCGACCCAGTGATCCCGAGCAAATCGAAGAGGTCCGGGGCGTAGATGGTAATGCTACCTGCACCCGACCACTGGGACAAAATTTGTGTCATCGAAGCAAGATAGATGCGATACAGATTAGACGGAATCAGGAACGCCTCCTTGATCACGCCCCATGGACCCGATCCCATTGTGGCCTCCATCTCCATCTGATGCGATGTCTGAATCGCATTGATTTCGCGGACGACATACTCATGGTCTGGAGGCAGATTGCGGATCCGAGCTAGATTGGCGATGGCCTTGTCCAGCTTGCCTTTCTTGACCAGATATCGGGGCGACTCATCCTGGAGGAAAGAGAGTAGGAATACCAGGCCAGCAAAGATGATATGCAAACTGGTCGGGACCTCCTATCAACACATCAGTATCTGACATAGAATTTCGTATGCTCCTCGACATACCCATCGGTTGTGTGTGTTGTCTCCCATGTTCTAGAGCACATCAAACTTGTTAATAACCGCGCTGGGAGCATTAGCAGGGTAGGCGGATCATACCTTCTCGCAACCATAATTCGCGAAATAAGCCAGCACAATTCCCACTGCCCAAATGATTAGCATTTCTTCCTTTGATACATATCTTTGACTTATATAACTCACAATAGACAAAGCCCGTAAAGACACAGGTACACAGACCACGGATAGAAGCGGGGGCCTAGGGTGGTCAGTGAAGCTCTAACAGCCGACAGTGCAGACGTACAATCTCTGCCAGATAGATAGGCGCGACAACAACCGTCTGCCCAACCCCTAGTCCGGCCACGAAACGACCGGCGTACACAGCGCCCAGATTCCCGTTGTTGCCCATGAAGATGGCAATGCCCAGAATCCACAATAGACACAGCTGGCGTGTGGCCCAGATTCGGCCGATGCGGTCACAGACTAAGAAGGCACTGTAGATATAAACACGATCCCAGGATTAGAGCTCAACCATGCCAGAGCAGACTTTTGCTGGACTCACAAGAGAGCACCTCCGACCGATCCAATCTGCACCATCGCAGACACATTACCCTTGATGTTGGTCTGTTCGACCTTGCTGTAAGACTCGTAGTTGATGTACCGCTGGAAGTCAGTCGAGTCGAAAGCGCCTGAGATCAAGCCCTCGTCGACACCTCGTGCAGCGCCCATTAGACCGAATGAGAGCACGGCAAACCACAGACGCCAGTTGAACACCTCCTGTGGCTCACCGAGATTCTTCAGGCGGAAGATGTTGACTGGTTTTTTGCTTCCCCCTGCCATGGTGGAGAGAAATTGCGCAGAATCAAGAGCGGAAGTGGGAGATATACAAGGATGCGAGAATGCAGTGATGATGGGGGGAAAGAAGAGAAGATGGCCTTTTATAGTCGTGAATGAAGGCGATCAGAGGCCCATGCGGGGAACCAAGACGAGGCAGGCAAACAGCACAAGCGTAAAGAAGCTTGCTAGGACATCTCCCTCCTCCAAGGACTGACCATCCGGCAACACATCGGAAGGAACCTGTTAAGCCTGGAGCAGGGCCAAGAGATCTTGGCTGTAACATAGCTTCTCATGTTATTCGATAGCATCACCGAAAGGCGGGGGAACTTGCAGGAAGATCCCTTTTGTTCTTGATGATACCAATACAGCTAGCAGATGGGCACAGTTTCGTGTACAAATCACTATACCTTGCCTTGGTACGCAAGAGAGTGTCTAGCTGTTTCCATGCGGACTCGAGCTTAGCAAAGTTTGGCCAAGGAAGGGTCGGCCAACTTCCGCTTAAGATATGCCCAAGGACAGGCCGTGCCAGAATTCCGGTGGCGCTTGGCAAGGCCGAATTGGTGTTGGGAGGCTGGGAGCATCCATCGGGGATGGATACAGAACTGGCCATTGGACGGCAGTCCTAGTAGAGAAAGTTAAGAAAAGGGTCTCCGGTGCTTGGCAAAGTGGTGTTCTTAAGCACGGGCCCAGCGTGGGGGCCCGGTCGGAGACGGATCGAGGGCCAAGAACCGTGTCCCTTGTACGCTTCGACCCGTGGACTAAATACCGTTTTGACCCTTTTGTTTCGGCGATACCGGGAAGAGACTACTACCGGAATGCAGATTGGGGTCAGTATACTGACAAGAGCACATACTAGGGCTCTATTAGGGGAATAGACATGGCACATAATTCATTGAAAGAAGCCGCCATAATATACCACAGCGAAGCTAGTCAATGTAAAGAATCCAGCCAGAGCGAGCCAGCCGATGATGATACCCTCGCTCGCGAAAATGATACGCCCAGCGTCTTATCCCAGGGAATCAACGGCGGCGGGGCCCAAGAAAATTTTCTGGCAAGTAATGTGCGAATGTGGTCCAGGGATCTTAGCATCAAGAACTGTTGTGGATTATCGAGGTTAGGCGATATTTTGTGGCCTGCGACCGGAACAATGGCAATGAGCCCATTGATCTTAAATCACACAGCCGTATGTAGGACGGCCTAGGGCCGCTCAATCTCGATATCACCCGCGGGTATTGATTGCGGAGTTTCCCAAAACTAGGGAGCATGAGAAAGAGTCAGTGGGCCTAGAAGTGATACGGGAGAGTATTTCTTTGGTACATAGCCAGGTTAAGATAGATACCTTGACAATTAGTTCGAGTCCGACAGCTCTCCAAAGAAATAAACTGCAATTCTTACTTACAGTTATTACAAGGTTACCAATTGAGTTGCGCCAAGGGTAAGGAAGGGCGGATCAATTAGGTGATGGGAGCATCCATCGACTGGTAGATCGAGAAGAATGCTTCCAGGTCCATGGTAGAAAAGTCAAAGTTCCAACCCATGTCGGATTGTGTGAAGTCAAGCAATTCCTCACCAGATCCAATGGAACCAACAGTGTCTGGTATCTCTACCTGAGGAAGGGTTGGTTGAAATGCTGATAGATCCGGATGTGACCCTGATTGCTGAGATGGACTTGCGAGGCTAGTCATTGTCGAACGCTGACCATGTCTAGGGGTGGGATCTTGAGCTCTTGTCGAAGATACCAACGAATTGACCTCATGTCTGCTGCCCTGCTTCGGATAGGGTGACCACTCGTATGAGGGGTTGATCTTTCGCAATACGGTTTGTATAGCCGAAATGGTGCTGGTTATGGGATCACCGGCTCTCATTGTCGACAAATTCTGCAATGCAGCATAAACCCACGGCAAATGGTCCGAGGCGGAATTTGAGTCGTGGAGAAAATTGTATATCAATGTGAAGCAGGCACTGCCCATAAAATATCCATGATAACGCAGTTGCTAGCGCCTAGTTAGCATGAAAAACGATGCTTATAGAGCATAATCAGACTGCATTACCCTAACAAGATCGTTGACATGGGACGCTTCGCATAGGTGGTGGATTGTTCTTTGCGCTGCAGTGAGTGCATGAGTGCAGGCTTCATTCAACCATGAGGGAGTCTCAGTGGGCCGATCTGTTTCACTATTCGTGGACTGATGCCGCGACATTTTCATATCCCGCTGCCAGCGTCCACGAAAAATGAGAAAAGGGCGAAATGTTAAGAGAAGAATATGGTAGTATACTATAGGTCCTCAGTATTGTCCTCTGAAGCAGAGCTAGAATGGACTCACAAGTCGTGAAAATTGTTTGCCGGACTCCAAGAGATCCTGTTTGTATGGCAGCGCATAATCCAAACCCTAGAGTTTGCTCTAGCTGCCTCTCGTGGCTACGCAGGTCTTCCGCAATCGACCGAGCAACCTTCCACATGTGCAGCAGAGATTCGTGCCGCTGCCCATAGATTTGGTCGGCCGATTTGGAAATCGTTTGAGAAAGATGCACCAGTAGCCGGATGAAAGGGTCCTGCGTACACTCTGTCGCAATGTCTCTCACAGACATAGATGTTGGTCGGCCGAGAGAAAAACAAAACCATCTATCCACCAAGGTCAGGCAAATAATTCGCAATTCAATAAGATACCGGCTTACGTCTCAAAGAAATAGAGAGACCACAAGGTCGTTCGTCTCTCATCTATACTTTCCTGGCTCTGTGTGTCATCATAGCGTGCATCCTTATGCAGGCCAGCTGATAGGGCCTTGCGAGCAGCACACCCGAGATGCAAAAAGGTCGAATTTGGGCGCCCTTGTTCGCTCTGAAAATGGGCGTATTGAATTAAGTCAGCGGAGGACCGAGCCCACGTTAACATAGGCAGAACTTATCATTAGTAATGATATTTGGACCGTCTGATGGTTGACTACATCATCGAACGCGGCCACTGAAGCTTTTACTTGTTCAAAGAGTATGTCTCCCCAAGTAAAGTACTGTGTGCCAAGAGATCCACATGCCAGAGCGAGCAAGAAAATAGCCTGGGTGAGCGTGTCTGGACGAATGGAGGGGGAAGGGTTGTAGAGTTGATCCAAGGCAAGCTCGAAGTCATTCTTGGGACGATATGGCGTGAGGTGGTAGAGTGTTGACAAATAACGGGAGAGAAATAACTTGGCTAGCTCATATGGGAGAAAGGTCAAGGAAACCTCCCCAGCATTGAGTCCCTTCCCCGCCTCATGAGTATCCGGGGTGCCGAAGAATATACGGCGGAAACTGAAGAGGTCCAGGCCGGCTCCGGCTTCCTCGACCTGGCCGGAGGGAGCTTGAAGCTGGGCAGGGTGATTAGAGATCAGGTCTCGATAGATATGCTGCATCAAGGAAAAGTGCGATGTTGGGCCATAGTACAGCTGCATCTGGCAGGAAGGCGATGCCATGTGTGTTGCGGACACACTGTTGGGGAAATCGTGCATGAGGGACGCGTTTCGCCCAGACTGGGGCAAGCTGGGCGAGGCAGGACGTGAACGTGGCTCTCTTTCCCCGGAGTCAAGACGCTGCTGGGATGCCTTGTCATCATTCCTCTTTCTGCGTTGCCGAATGAAATCGCGATAGACACACGGAGTGCTACGCAATTGACACGTTTTGCAGGGACTGAGGCCGTTGCAGCGGATTTTACGCTTGCGGCATTCCTGGCATGCCTTCGGGATTCGCCATGCCGATGGGGCTGTCGTGGAAGTCCCAGCCATATCCGAAGGAGAGTCGAACAGAGAGGAAGCACTGTCCGTCGTTGGTCCGTTTGCTGCGCGTGGGTGCCCATGCACGTGATCAGTCGGATATTCGGATATCGAAAGCACGACCGGGAGTGACCGACGGGAGAAGTATACAGACGAGCATCTCAAGTGATTTTTAGGTATTTCCGCGAGAGCCCGGAAAGGCGCGTCCGGATTATATCCGTTCCGTGCTCCGCTGTGGGTACGATGGGTCTAATAGCAAGCTGTGGTTGGTGGGGTTATTTGATGGATCGACTGGGACCGGAAGTACGGGTTTAGATCTAAAAATCACAACGATAGCAGTTTTTGAAGTTATAAGAATTTGTAGTTCCTCGAAATCCAAGTACCACTGTCGAGCAAATTTTCATTCAGCTATTGCCTGGCATACGTCCGACAGTCTGTCACAGTTACAGTGAGCCATGCAAACTCCGTCTTCTGGTACGGCCACGCCGGCCGACATAGAGGATGGACGTGGCCATATTCAAAAGCGATTGACGGTTACGTTCCGCAATCTCTCCGTCCGAGTGACGGCACCCGAGTCGGCGTTGGGAAGCACGTTATGGTCAGAGGTTGATCCCCGCCGGTTTAGTGGACTATTAAAAAGCAACCAAAGGCCCAAAAGGGTGAGAATACGAAGATCACGCTTTCTGGCAATGCGGACTGACATCCTGCTAGACAATTTTGAATAATATCTCGGGCCAGGTGAATCCTGGAGAAATGGTACGTTCTGGTTACCATGGCCCAGATGAAAATAGTCTCTCATCTTCATTGCACAGCTGTTAGTTCTTGGCCGCCCTGGATCCGGTTGTACATCGCTTCTACGTGTCCTGTCCAATGACCGGGACACGTTCGATGAAGTTGTGGGTGAAGTCAGATATGGAAGCATGGGCCATAAAGAGGCCCAGCGATTTCGCCAACAGATCATGTTCAACAATGAGGGTATTCGGTAATCAACCAGGCAATGTGGATCGCGTTTGCTGATTGATGTCAGATGATTTACATTTCCCAACCTTAACCGTGAACCGTACGATGAAGTTTGCGCTTCGAAACAAAATTCCTAATGAGCGCCCTGAGCACATGAAAAGGCGGGAGGATTTTTTGCAGGAGAAGAGGACTGGCATTCTGCAGTCTTTGGGTATCGAACACACCAAGAAAACTTTGGTCGGAAACGAATTTATTCGAGGGGTATCCGGAGGAGAACGAAAAAGAGTCTCGTTGGCCGAAGTGATGGCGGGCCAGGTATGATTTGTTCAAATCTTAGACTTCGTACTGGAAACAAATGGCTGATCTACCGTCCCGCAGAGTCCTGTCCAGATGTGGGACAATCCGATCCGTGGTCTCGACTCCAAATCTGCGGTGGAATTTGCGCGAACGTTACGACGTGAAGCGGATGAGAACCAGAGAACAATCATCGCGACAATGTATCAAGCGGGAAACCGTATCTACGACGAGTTCGACAAAATTATGGTGCTGGCTGAAGGTCGCGTGACATACTATGGAGCTCGCGATCTTGCGCGGAAATACTTTGAAGACCTGGGGTTTGTTTGTCCCCAAGGCGCCAACATCGCCGATTTCCTTACCTCGGTCACGGTCACCACCGAACGCATAATTCAGCCTGGAAGAGAAGACACAGTCCCCAGCACACCGGAAGAGTTTGAATCTCGATATGTCAATAGCTCCACATTTCAAGTCCAACTTAACTCCATGAAGCCACCCGAGAAATTGGGCTACGAGGCGGAAGATATGATGATGGCGGTGGCAAGTGAGAAACGGAAGCAGCATGTTCCTCGCCAGCAAAGCGTTTACACAGCCACAATATGGGACCAGATTGGGGCCTGTACTCTGCGGCAGTTCCAGATCATGTGGGGAGATAAATTTTCCCTGGTGATTAAAGTCTCCTCTGCGACCATTCAAGCTCTGGTGTGTGGTAGCCTTTTCTATAACCTCCCCGAAGACAGCTCTTCTATTTTCATGCGCCCGGGTGTGCTTTTTTTCCCGGTGCTTTATTTCCTCCTCGAGTCCATGTCCGAGACTACCGCATCGTTTATGGGCCGTCCGATTCTCTCTCGCCAGAAACGCTTTGGCTTCTACCGTCCTACGGCCTATTGCATCGCGAATGCCATTACCGATATTCCCGTGGTGATGATTCAGGTTACCTGTTTCTCTCTCATCTTATATTTTTTGGCTGCACTCCAGATGGATGCCGGTCGCTTTTTCACTTTTTGGATCATCGTTATTGCCCAGACTCTGTGCTTCACACAGCTATTCCGCTCCGTCGGCGCGGTGTGCAAAAAGTTTGGCAATGCCTCAAAAATCTCGGGGTTGCTGTCCACCATTTTTTTTGTGTACGGAGGTGAGTGAATTCAAAGAACATTCACAAAATTAGTACTGAAATAT
The DNA here is from genome assembly GCF_028828495.1 of Penicillium riverlandense. NCBI lineage: Eukaryota > Fungi > Ascomycota > Eurotiomycetes > Eurotiales > Aspergillaceae > Penicillium > Penicillium riverlandense. The sequence continues at coordinate 5,618,585 of NW_026643194.1, forward strand.
GGGTTACAAGGATATCTTATCCCTTTTCACAAGATGCATGTCTGGTTCCGTTGGATATTCTATCTTAACCCAGGTGCCTACGCGTTTGAAGCACTAATGGCCAATGAGTTCGTCGGGCGCCAGCTGAAGTGTGTTCAGCCGGATTACATCCCATATGGGAGCTCATATTCAAGTGACGCATCTCCGTATCGGGGATGCTCAGTCCTGGGCAGCGATAAGAACGGCGTCATCGATGGAGCGGCATACATCCGCGAGCAATACAACTACTCTGTTCACCATATATGGAGGAGTTTTGGTATTATCGTGGGATTCTGGGCTTTCTTCATTTTCTTGACCGCCGTTGGCTTTGAAATGCGAAACAGTCAGGGTGGTTCGTCGGTTCTACTCTACAAGCGCGGGAGCAAAAGAAGCGCCCACCACGACGAAAGCAACCAGCGGTCCTCCCAGCAAAAAGGAGATCCAATGGCGCTGTCGGGATCCGTGAAACATTCGACTTTTACATGGAGTAATCTAGACTATCTCGTTCCATTCCATGGTGAAAAGAAGCAGTTGTTGAACAAAGTGTTTGGCTTCGTGAAGCCAGGGAGCCTCGTGGCGTTGATGGGAGCTTCGGGAGCAGGTAAAACAACGTACGGATGAAATCGAACCATGGGCATCCCTTGATCAATGCTGAGTATACATCTACAGTCTTTTGGACGTCCTTGCCCAACGGAAAGATAGCGGAGAGATTTATGGCTCAATTCTCATTGACGGCCGACCGCAAGGGATAAGCTTCCAACGAACAACAGGCTATTGCGAGCAAATGGATGTCCACGAGGCCACAGCAACTGTCAGAGAAGCTTTGGTTTTTTCCGCCGTTCTTCGACAACCGTCTGCCATTTCCTATGAGGAAAAGATTTCCTACGTGGATCATATTATTGAGCTTCTGGAGCTGAGTGGTATCAGTGACGCGCTGATTGGAGGTAAGTTTCTTGAATCCCTGCATCTTCCGGCTATTGACCCCAGAAAGTGCCTGGTGCAGGATTAAGCATCGAGCAACGGAAGCGAGTAACCCTAGGGGTTGAGCTTGCGGCTAAACCAACTTTGCTGTTCTTGGACGAGCCAACATCTGGCTTAGATGGCCAGTCTGCTTACAACATTGTTCGCTTTCTGCGAAAGCTTGTGAATGGAGGTCAAGCTGTTTTAGTGAGTACATCGTAGCTCGTTTTATAAACTTGCAGAATTCTAACGGACAGAAGTGCACAATTCACCAGCCGTCGGCAGTCTTATTCAATGCGTTTGACGGTCTTCTCCTCCTCGCCAAGGGTGGGAATATGACATATTTTGGAGAAAGTAAGTATACGATGACAAAGTCCTTTTTTATCAAGCTAATATTCCTCTAGCTGGAAAAGACTCACAGAAGATATTGGATTATTTTGCCCGTCACGGTGCCCCATGCCCACATGATGTCAATCCAGCCGAGCACATTATCGATGTGGTCCAGGGCAAGGCTTCAGGACAGGTTGACTGGATCGAAACGTGGAATCAATCGGAAGATCGCAAGATGGCGCTCGCGGAGCTTGAGTCGCTAAACCAAACCAGTAGATTGGACCCAGGTTATGTGGAGGATACGGCGGACTATGCAACTTCGCATTGGTTTCAGTTTGTCACAGTCTCAAAGCGCCTTACGGTACAGATTTGGCGTTCTCCGGTATGTGTACAATAATTTGCTCTTGCACAACCACTGACAGATCTTCCAGGATTATATGTGGAACAAAATTATTCTGCACATTTTTGCTGCGCTCTTCAGTGGATTTACTTTTTGGAAAATTGAAGATGGTACCTTCTCTCTCCAACTGCGATTGTTTGCCATTTTCAACTTCATCTTCGTCGCTCCAGGGTGTATCAACCAGATGCAACCCTTCTTTCTGCACAACCGTGACATTTTCGAGACACGCGAGAAGAAGGTACGTCTATCTAGCTCATAATTATTATAGCAGCAATGGTGCTAACAACCTATTTGCCTTGAAGTCCAAGACATATCACTGGCTTGCCTTCATTGGAGCCCAGACAGTCACCGAAATCCCATACCTCATCATTTGTGCCACTCTATACTTCCTGTGTTGGTATTTCACAGCAGGGTTCCCAACTTTGCCCAGCATATCCGGTCACGTTTATCTCCAGATGATCTGTAAGATTTTACGCATACAAATCGCGTCAATTATCACGTCTATCTAACTGCAGAAATAGTTTACGAGTTCTTGTACACTTCCATTGGTCAGGCAATCGCAGCGTACGCGCCTAATGAATACTTTGCTGCCGTCATGAACCCCGTATTGATCGGGGCAGGCTTGGTCAGCTTTTGTGGCGTGGTCGTCCCATACGCCCAGATGCAACCTTTCTGGAGATACTGGATATACTACTTGGATCCGTTTACCTACCTTGTTGGCGGTCTTCTTGGCGAGGTATTATGGGACGTTCCTGTGAAATGTGAGCCATCAGAATATGTGCGCTTCAATGTCCCCTCCGGTCAGACGTGCGGGGAATACATGGCCGAATTTCTGGTATCACAATCCGGCTACCTTCTGGATGGAAATTCCACCGAAACCTGTTCGTTCTGCCAGTATTCCAAGGGCGCAGACTACGCCCAGACCTTCAATCTCAAGGAAAATTACTATTCTTGGCGAGACGTGAGTAGACCTGCTTCTGCTTAATTTCTGGTATGCTGACCATGTCTCCCATTAATCAACAGACCGGTATCACAGCATTGTTCTGCGTTTCATCGTACGCCTTGGTTTTCCTGATGATGAAATTGAGAAGCAAAAAGACGAAGAGTGCCCGATCCGAGTAAAACGACTGGGGCCAGAAACGGACTTGGAAGAAGAATCAAGATAGAACTATTTAGATTAGGTAAACGGTGTTCCGCGCGATTGATTACCTCGTAATCTCTTCCCCACAAATGGATCCGCAATTCCCCCACATGCAAAGCAACGGCATCGGAGACCGAATCCCCGATCCCGGATACAGTCTGCACCTTCCCACGTCCACACTTCTAAAAGCCACCCCTACTCCGAATACCTCGATTAAAGATTATTTTCCCTTCACAAATATGACCCCCATCTTTCGTGCCGAGCAAATTGGCTCCCTCATGCGGCCCCCGGAACTTTTGGCTGTCCGGAAAGCGGCTGGCGTGGCGGCCCCGTACTCGCAAATCCCCAAGGAAATTCATCAACCAACCAAGGCTGCAATCGGTACGGCCGTGACCAAACAATTGGAACTTGGCATTCGCCCAATCATGTCGGGCGAATATGAACGCGTTGTATTCTACTCAGGTTTCTTTGAGAACCTCGCCGGGATCGAGGTTATCAAAGCTATCCCGATTCCTGAGGGCTATCGGACCAGCTTTCCCACAGTCAGGATCCTCCAGGAACTTGAGATCTCTACTCGGGATTCGATTGTGGCTGTGGACCATATATGCCACACACATAGCCCCTACCTATCAGAGTGGCATGCCCTCCGAAGCCTCCTTGCACCGGAGCAGTGGCGCGAATGCAAGCTGACAATGCCACCTGTCACCCATGGTCATGTAAGCTGAGGATCAATTCTATCTCCTTCTGTCCCTATGCTTCACTGACGAAGCTTAGATGCAAATGGCTAAAGGCACTGCCTATCGCGCATCGGTCTATAAGGATGACCGCGAATACTTCGCCGATCTTGCAGCGGCGTACACAGCCGAGTTTCGTGTGCTTTATGATGCGGGGTTGCGTTCAATTCAGATAGATGACCCATGTCTTTTATTCTTCGTAACAGATGAGTTCCGGTCGGGCTGCGAGGCAGATGGTGTTGATCCAGACGCATTGCTTGATCTATACATCTGGGCCCACAACCAATGTCTGACGGGAAAGCCAGATGATCTGCATGTCGGCCTGCATTTGTGTCGTGGTAACATGGCGGGATCAACACATATAATGAGCGGATCATACGAAAGGATCGCGAAAAAAATGTTCACGGAACTCGACTATGACACCTTTTATCTTGAGTACGATACTGACCGCGCTGGTGATTTTGAACCGCTTCGCCATTTACCTACCGGGAAGAACGTGGTGTTGGGCGTCGTGTCAACCAAGTCACCAGACATGGAAGATATCGATGAGCTCACTGCCAGAGTGAATGCTGCAGCGCGCATAATTGGCCAAGGGCAAGGTCGCAGCACCGCAGAGGTCATTGATACCTCTCTAGGTGTCAGTCCCCAATGTGGATTTTCTAGCATGAGTGCTGGCGGAGGGTATGGGGTCACGATGGAGCGGATGTGGGAGAAGCTGTTGCTAGTTAAGCAATTGGCTGAACGCATATGGGGAAACCCGTGAGACTACGGGCAGTAAGCGTCTCCATCCTGAGGCGATTTGGCAGAGCGAAGCAGTAGAAAGAGAACTCCCCTTTTTAAACACTTGTTTTCGACCTCCCCTTGGGACGTTCTGATGCCGAGAGGTAGATACTTTCAAAGCGAGAGAGAAGATATTGAATGATAAATCTGCTTAGGGTTTGATTTGTACATGCATATGAGAGCAAGCGTACTCAAGAGCTGGTGGTTTTCTACATGTCCGATGCATATTGCACGCTACCCAAAGCGTTAAGCGTTACGGGTAATCTCCAGAAGCAGCCATCACTATGTCGGCAAGCATGTAAGAATCTTGCTGAGTTTCTTGAGCGCAACAGCCTGTACAGTGGAATTGGCATCTTCTTTGGTGCTAGCCACTCCAACCGACACGCTCGCATAGCAGCCAGAGGCCAGTGACACGGCGATCTCACTAGGCAATCGCGAAGTGCCACATGTCCTCACGTCATCTGGTGTGATAAATGGTACAGCTATGTGGATGCGCGACAGGACGAAGGCGATGTCTTCGGGTCTGGAGCATTGTGAATCGGACACAGAAGGAAAATTGACATTGAGCCATACATCCGACGGCAGATAGGGTTTCCCTGCTGCAATCAAGTGGTCAGTCAGGTTGGTTGCTAGCGCTGCATAGACATCGCTGTAGTGCGGTAGCGATGCAGAGGCATTCCACGCCGTCTGACTTCCACTTGACCCGGAGAAGGCGACAGCGGGAATACCGGCGTCGTAGGCGGCGTAAGTGACCGCCCCTACTGTCCCCGAAAAAAAGACTTCAAGGCCAATGTTATACCCTTGAACAAGCTATTAGTATTGCTTTTAGCAACAGCTTTGTTGGTACGGCAACACACCCACATTGGGCCCCGCTACGGCTAGATCCGGGTGCGCACCGCCGAAGAGCTGAGGCGAACGGTGACTGATACCATGTTTCATGGCAGAGACTGGGTACGAATTGACATAGTTTAAGCGAGGTTGAGAGGCATTGTATCCGACTGCGGGACTTCCAGCAGGGCAGCTGTTGAATTCGCAGGGCTCGGTAAGCTTGGTGGGAGCCTTCTGGGAGGATCCTATTGTGACCAAAGGGGATGAGTATCAAGTGAAGCATCCGGGAGCACTTGGATAGACAGACCTGTTCCGCTTTGGTTCTCAGCCGGTGCCGAGACCACCACTGAGTGTCCAGCTGCTGTCAATGACTGAAATAGAGCCCGGATATTGGCTTCGGCCCAGCCATCATCGTTGGAGGAGATGATATTAATGGCGTGGGTGGGCGCTAGGAGGGACAGAGCGGCCAAAATAGTGCCTAGCAGGTTAAAGTGCATGGCTGACGGTACCTTCAGCACTTGCTAGAAATCGAGAATCGATTGCAAGCTGACCCCAACCGTTAGTTATAAACAACTTACAACGGAGTTCCCAGGCGATGATGATGCGCCCCTTTCTGCACACGCAAGACGCCGATCTTATTCCTTATTTGGCCTTGCCTCGGGAGGTCTGCGACACGAAACCAGCCGGGTCGAGCCGCATAATTATTCCAGCGTTGATTATACATAAGATTAATCCATTATGAATAAATGGTTGAGAAAACGGTTGTTCGCGGTAGTGCAGTCTAAACATGATCCAACTGTTCGCTCAGATTATTACAGTCCTTGCTGAGCAACTATATATATATATATTTCGACCGTTCAAATTTGGTAGCCATATCCGCTTCCCATGCATGTTGACAGGGGATTGGCTACGAATTACGAAGAAGTCTTTAGTGAAGCCCTGAGGATGGTGTCTCCCAGGTCCTTCTTCTGATGCCCCGGATGCACTGCCATGTCTGCGTTATGGAAATACCATCCCCCGTCCCCGATAATCAGACCTATTCCGATCAGGGAGATGTCATTCTCGCGGGTAACGTAGCAACCAAGCCAACTGCTCGTTTCGATGGTGGCCGCTTGGCAAAGGGGTTTGGAGGATAGACTGGCGGCAGAGCGTAGCTGGAGATACTAGGACACTGTAGCGTAGCCCTAGTGAAGGACGTAGCCAGCGGACAGGCCGGGCGGAGCTGAAGCCACGTGGCCAGCAATAGGAGAGGATATGATTGTGACTTGTGGGGATGGAAAAAGAAAAAGAAATTCAAACTAAGCCGACTTGGCCGGCTGTTGCGTGATGTGGCTGATTACGGGCATTACTATCTATGTATTTCTCTACGGAAGAAAAAGGTCTCAATACAACGCCCTCGTAGATGCTGGGGGATGGCAGAGTCCACCCGGCTGTGGAACCCGACTTCCGACCCAGATGGTGTGATGGGCCGGATGTCCTCGTTCTTGGGCAGTGCCATATACCTCTGCCTCGTCGGGCCTTGTCATGGGGGAGGCGCTGAAAGGAAAATCAGGGAGTCCTACCTGGCTCACACCGGATTCTTGGAGCGACGGGGTGCCTCTGACTGCTCCGGCGGAGCTTTGGGATTGTGAGCGGCTGCTTAACTGGGTAATACTCTTTCGCATCCACCACGTGCAAGACTGAAGCACCGGTATCATCAGCAGCAGCGAGCCACAGATGATGACCATGTCTAATTCGAGGATCGTCCATAACAGAGTCAATTAACTGCTGGCTGCACAAAGGAGAAGGACGTTAGTGCCCATGCGATGCGAGAGCTGCCGTGGGATCACTCACAAGAGAGGTTATTTGTCTGATAGTGCCTGAGCTCGATCACACGCAACACGCTGAAGATACAGACACTAGAGTAGTGCATGGCAGTTCAGGGCCATCTTGCATGATGTCGATGGATGCATGATATCACATCGACGCATTGTGCTGGGCGGAAATCGGACCATGATATACTGGTGTAGACGTGCAGGGGACCGTGAGTAGTTAGGGGTTGGTGACTGTTGACGTCATCCACTTCCTCCGACCAGGAAACACGGACTACTATTAGTGACCACCACCATGGAAGCGCTCGACGAGGAGCAGGTGCTAGCCCTGATCACCCAGATCAAGGACTGGCAGGTTAACCACGGGTCGCTGCTCAAGCTTATCCGCCGAGAATCTGTACACAGCTCTATCGCTCACCCAGTCGGCGTCGCCGTACTTCCCTCGGCCTTCCCCCGGTCGCACTTCCAGCAAGCCCTAGATCTGCAGCAGACCTACAACGAACTGTACTGTGCCGTCGCCGAGGATGCGCAATGGATCGGGGACACAATCAGGGACCTCATTCCCGTTGAGCCCCTGGCCGCCGCGCTTTGGGGCATTTATGAGGCAGCCGCAGCCGCCGGCCCCGTCCAGCACATCTCGGCGGGCATCTTTCGCTCGGACTATATGTTGCATCGGGGCCAGGACTCAGCCATCACCCTGAAACAGGTCGAGTTCAATGCATTCTCGTGTTCCGGAGGTGCCCATGCAAACAAAGTCGCGGACATGCATCGCTACCTGACGCGGACCGGGGCGTATCACGCGAAGGGGTATGACACGGATTCCATCGATCTGGCCTCCCTGCCCCAGAACAAGAACATTCGATCGCTGGCCGCTTGCTTGGCAACGGCTCATGCCGCCTACGGACCGCGCAAATGCCTGCAAGCGTCGCATACCGCTGTCCTTTTCGTGGTGCAGCCCTACAACTTCAACATCGCGGATGAGCGGCCGATCGAGTACGCGCTGTGGGATCAAGAGACGCCGGTCCCGGCATACCGCCTTGACTTCGGCCCAGATGTCCTGGAACACACATGGCTGACCGCGTCGCGTGAATTGCTCTTTCATCCACCCTGGTTGGGGTTGCAGGCGCCAGTGGAGATTTCCGTGGTATACATGCGCGCGGGCTATGAAGCCCGCGAATACAATGCGATCGGATGGGAAGCCCGTCTGCAGCTGGAGAAATCAACCGCCATCAAGTGTCCTTCGCTTCTCTCCCATCTGTCTACCTTCAAGAAGGTGCAGCAAGCGTTGACCATTCCTGGTACACTGGAGCGTTTTCTGCCGGATGGCAAGGCCGCAGCGGTTCGGGAAACATTTGTGTCCATCTTTCCGCTCGATGATTCTGAAGCAGGCAATCATGCTCAACAACTGGCAACTGATCCGGACCGGTCAAAAGGTTATATTCTGAAGCCGTCTTTGGAAGGTGGGGGGCATAACATTTTTGGCAGCGCAATTCCTGAGTTTTTAGCCTCCATCCCCCAGTCGACGTGGTCTTCATATGTGTTGATGGAGCGCATCGACTCTCCACATGGGATGAATATTTTGATGAGTCCGGCGGGAGTTGAAGGTGGAGAAGTGATCTCCGAGCTTGGTGTTTTAGGATCGTGTTTGTGGCAGGCACCAGACGCGCCCGGTAGCCAATATAAACTCCTTAGCAATTCTGTTGCGGGCTGGACATTCAAAACGAAGCACGCGGATATTGACGAGATGAGTGTTGTGAAAGGGTTTGGATGCTTTGACACACCACACTTGATTGGCAATACTAATGCTCAATAATCCTCCAGCATTCACTTTGATCTATCAGTGCTTCTGGTCGTCTTTGGCACGAAATATTCTAATGTAGGAAGCAACATATCAATAGGCAAATGAACAAAGATAAGCATTCATGCGAGAAGATGGTGTCATGTTCATCGCCTGTCGTCGTAGTGGGAAACTCAATCTGTATTATTTCTATATCCGGCTGAGTTACGTTAGACGCCTTTTTTCTATGACTTTCAATCGACAGCTATGGCGACACTCATGATTCGGACTAAGGGACCAATATATATATATGTTATGCCCTCTCTCCTAGATCATTTAGTACTAGAGACTTGATTTCGCATGCCGTTTTGAGGTGTTAATATCTAGTAATAAATTATGGTGCATGAAATTCATTGCCTCTTAATGGAGTCGTGGCGTGTGATTCTGTGTGGTTCTTGATGCCAAATGAGGAGTGATAAGCATCGGCAAAAGAAATGCCTGATTATTGAATATCTGATCTACTAGTTATCGTTTCACAACCATTTCATCATTACCAATAAATGCATGTAAGGATAATATTCCAATCAATGTAGCTTTATAATAACCCTAGTGGTCCGTCTTACACTATATTACCATGCCTGATTAGTTTATAGTGATATGCAGGTGAGCTGCAGTACTAGCACATTTGCACAGAAAGATTATTGAAAGAACTAAAATGCGCTATAGATTTTGAATGTTACTTGTTATGGGCGGTACCACCTAAGCGGTGCCTTTCCGGCCTCAGGGGATTGTATAAAAGCATGGCTGGCTCCTAACAATCGAGTGAGTGGTATAGTTTTGATTCATTGACAAATATACTCGACCATTGCATTGAGCTCCTTTGAACCTTACATTATGACAAAGATTGACTACTTCGTGAAAGGCGCAGTGGGTGGCAGGAGCGCTGAAGGAGAAATTTACGCCCGGCAGGAGATACATGATCTGTATAAAGACAAAGGCCAATGGCAGTTGTACCTTCTCGGTCTGAGAAAGTGGTATGATATACCTGCCGACCATCCCCTGTCGTATTTTCAAATTGCCGGTACGTCTGATGTTCACTACTTTACCAAGTAGAATTCTTGCATTTATTTTGAGCGTATTTCCTAGGTATCCATGGCATGCCATACAAGCAATGGAATGAGGAGGAAACCCAGAAAATCGGCCTCAATGAAACAATCGGGTACTGCACTCATACGACGGTCTTGTTCCCGAGTTGGCATCGGCCGTACCTGGTCATGTATGAGGTATGAACGAGCCACCAAATTCAAAAATGATCATCGATACTCACCTACCTGGTCATAGCAACGACTGCAAGAGGTTTTGATGCAAGAGGTCTTGCCCAAGATCCCATCCGCTGAGCAGGTGAAGTGGAAGAAGGAAATTGAAAAGTTCCGCGTTCCGTATTGGGACTGGGCCATGCCTAGTCCGGAGCTGCCGAAAAACAAGACCGCCGCCGATAAAATCAAGCGTGACTGGCTCCCGCCTGACAGCTGGGAGGCCGTTGTTCCTATCTTCATTCCAGGACATGAAGGACCAATTGCGAATCCTCTCTATAAATTTTCCATGCCGGAGGGTAAAACTATGGGAGATTATGGTGTTTCATTTCTTCAAGCCGACGAAAATGAGAAGGTGCTTGTAAGTGCCTTGGCTGGTTGATATATCCCGGACATCCTGTTTCCTTTCGCTAACAACACTCAGTATGGTAACTGCACTGGTCTTAGCCGATGCCCGAAAGCCAAATATTACACTAGCACGGAAGCTCATACGGCAGAATACAAGAAGTGGCGGGAGGGTGAAATTGACAACGAACAAATTTACGCCAACTTCAAAGCCTTGCCATGGGTCAATATTAGCGAGACAGATGATGCATCCAAGGAGATCCACGAGAAGTTTGCCAAATTCAACGGAGGTAGCAGGGCAGCAGAGAATGTGTATCGTATGTTCACATATTCAACCAACTATGAGAATTTTGCTAGTGCTGGTGGGCTTGGAGAAGCCACTGCAGGTTCCAATAAGTTGCCGCAAGGGCATTGGTATCAGAGCTTGGAGGCTATTCACAACAGCATCCACTGGTGGGTTGGTGGAGACAACAATGGCCATATGTCCCAGGTACCCGTTGCTTCCTTGTGAGTAGTTTTCCCCACTATCTAGCGGGGCCATATCCTAACCGAGGCTTTTTACAGTGATCCTTTCTTCTGGCTACATCATGCGTAAGTAAAACCTATCTTACGCACATTGCTTGATCCACTAGTAATGATGGGCACAGGAATATTGAACGTTTCTTTTCCATGTGGCAATTCCTCCACAACGACAAGGCAGACTCAATTAGCTGGTTTGAAAAAAGGTCCGAAAAAGTGGCAAATACAAGTGGTCAGCCAGTCAATAAGGAAGGGAACGTCTGGACTGAGGATCAAGGAGAGGAGAATGCGCTCGTCAGGGAGCGCGGTCCGGATACGCCATTGACGCCTTTCCGAAAGACTAAAGAGAGTAGCCTTACTTCCAATGACGTTCGAGACATTGCCAAGTTCAATTATACTTATCCACAGTTGCAGCGCCGAGGCCGCAGTGATGCTCAGATCAAAGAAGACATCTGGACAGAGATCAACCAAAAGTATTCTCCCTATCGGAAACAAGTACTGAAGCAAGGAGCGAGCCAAAAGGGAGATTTGGAAGTTGTTGTAAACATTGAATACAATAAGTGAGTGGAAGAAGACGTGAATCAACCCGGCATCTCACACTAGTCCAGATATCTGTTTGGAGGAAAGCCCTATGTCATCAAATTGTACCTCAGGCGTGGCCAGAATAAAGACCCACGGAGCGAACAAATTGGAGATATCTATAACTTCAGCGCTCCGGGGGAAAATGAAAACGGAGAGGTCTGCTCGAATTGTGTTCAGCAGGAGGCATCCGGTCTCCGATGCCGCGCACAGTTCACACTTAGCGATCTCAAGGCTTATTTTAAAGCGGTGGATTCCACTTTGGACACCGATGACGAAGATTCCGTTGAAATCTTCTTGAAAGAGAGGCTCTACGTGATGGTTTATGCCGTAAGTTATTCGTTCACATGTGTTTTAAGCGTTGCGTCTTTGGCTAATCATTAAAAACAGACCTCTGGTCGTGCCATTGCATTTCAACTTGGAGACAACAGCCAGCCAGCACCCATACAAGTAGCAATCGCTTCGACCCGTGTGAAATACAGCCAGGACGAGACGAAATCCAGCAATTTCGAGGGATTCAAAACATTTCCGCAACTGGCTGGTGATATGGCCAATTTGCTGTTGGTTCCTCCCGGCGCCTTGGTTCTGTCCTTGACTGGTAGCGTGCTTGGCACTTTGGACGAGAGTGGCCAGGTGGTTACAGCCGCTGGAAAACAGGCTCTACAGGATCTTACGGGTATTACCAACAGTGGATTTGATGACATGTTAAAAATCGGGTCTGGGACCATTACCGGAGTCACGGGGGCTATCGGTAGCACCACGGCATTCCTCGCATCAAGTCTGGGGGGCAGTGGCAGGGATAATAAGACTCATGGGAATAGTGATAGCAGTGACAACAGTGGGGGATTGGGCGGACTTGATTCAACTTTCGGATTTTAGATGACACAGCTATCCACTTCATTTAACCGGTGTAATTCTGGCTGGTTTTGTTTCGGAAAGGTGGACGTGCGCAGATGAAAAATCAAAGATTTGTGTATCGCGGGAAGCAATAATTTATTACGTATGGGCCCATTCCAGGGTTGGCACGAGTAGACTTCGACAGAACCGTGGCGAAAACAGAACTTCATATTGGTTTCGTATAAGTTATATATCCAAAGGAATTCCAGCGTGACACAAGCCTACCCAAAGAACATCTCGAATAGAGTAGCTTTAGGGGGAGACATGGCAGCCACTGCTGCATTTCCGCTACAATTGCTGATCTTTTCTCTGATATCACCGGCTCATTCCCCTATTTACCTCTCCGATCTTCAGAGTACATCCGTTGTCACGCCATTGGGAGGTTTAGTCCGTGCCGCCGTCTAATTTCAACACTTATAGGCCTAGTCTGGCCGATAAAAATCGAGTGGCAGTATCCGGGGATGGGATCGCCGCTGTCAAATGAAGTTAATCCAACATGACAGCGCCCGAGGGTTGACTAGCCGGTGGGTCACCAACTGTCAAGGAACCGGAAAGTGGGGCCCCGGCGCTTTGCCCCCCTCCAAAGTGGTTGATTGGGGCTGCTCACTGGTGATCAGGTGGAAGTGAGTTACACCCACGAGTCTAGCCTTCAGCAACGCCTGTTTTAACCAATTGAGGCTTTTTTCGGAGTTTTCACGTATCAGAGTAAATGCCATTTGGGCCCAAGGAAGTGGGCAAGTCCCTTGTCAAGGCAACTGTCAACAGCCGATACTCATGTTCCTGAGACTTTTGGTCCTTTTGACCTCTGAAGTTCTACTAGCATACATCGAGGTCGTTTCAGCTCTGATTCATTAAATAGACCTGTCAAAACCCTCTAGGTGTGGGTTGGAAACACTTACAAATGCTCCTTACCGGTGCAGGTGTGATTCCATTTGCGGCATTTGACCAAAACCATTGTGGTTGGCATTAATTCTGCTTTTCAAGACTTTGTATTTCTTCGAGTGGCAAACAACATGCCAAGCACTACGGCAACTGGTGCTTTTGGACCTGCACCTCCAGGTGTTGACTTGAGCCAGAACCAGGATGGAAAACTGCTTGGGGCAGTTATTCCTGTTGCTGCCTGTGGTACAGTGGCAGTTGGCATACGATTAGTGGCACGATCCAAATCCAAAGATCTCAAGCTTGCAGTGGATGACTACTTGATTCTGGCCGCTTTGGTGAGACACGCTTTTATATGCTCCTGCACTATCACTAATAGACGTACTACAAAGCTTTTCTCGTGGGGAACAGCAATATCTTGCTTTATCAGTACGGCCCCTTGAAATATTCTCTCATTACGACGTTGACTGAAGACTATCAGGCATTCCTTTTGGCAATGGATATCATTTGCAATCTCTGTCCAAGGAGGAGTTCATCACAGTCTGGAAGGCATGAATCGCTCCTACTTACTATATACGATGGTGAACTGATGAGAGAAAATGTAGATTTTGTTTGCGTACGTGATGATCTACGCAACCGCCGTCACATGTACCAAGGCCTCTATCGTGATGTTTTATGGCCGAATCTTCAACTTCCGCTGGATGCTAGGGATATGCCTGTTTTTGGTCATTGGATACTGGATTACTATTATAGTGACCATATCTGTGGCTTGCCGACCATTGTCTTTCTTTTGGCTGGAATATACGGATCCAGAAATTGCAAAAGGTGTTTGTATTGATGTTCCAACATTCTTCTTCGGCAATGGGATTGGTGCTATGCTCATTGATGTGATCATTCTTTGCATGCCAATTCCCATTATCTACGGATTGCAGATGCCGGTTTCTCAGAAGATAGCGGTGATGGGTATCCTGCTTCTCGGCAGTTTGTATGTGCATTCCGAACTCGTGAATTCTACTGGACTGTGCATTACTAACTAACTTTTTGTGTGACGAATAGTGTTTGCGCCGCCAGTATTTGTCGAATCCTCGCACTACAGACAAATACTCACGGCACAGATGCCACGTGGACAATGGCGCCGGTCTTTATTTGGTCATCCGTCGAGCCCTTTGTGGGTATTATATGTGCTTGCCTTCCAACATTCGGTCCTTTTTTCCGCCGCTGGTGGTCATCGGTAAGGACAGGTCGATCATCAAGCCCCGGCCCTAGCAGCAACCCGAGCGCAAATCGCCGTCCGGGTACCGCGAATTGGTTTCAAAAGTCACGATCAAACAAGATACCCAAGGACTCACTGTTCAGTATCAATGACTTTGGGTGCGTCGATGAAGTTCAGCTGATGAATGATATCAATGGGTCACGATCTGTCAGAGAGGACGCGGCTAGTGACGATCACGATGTAGAACGTGGAGATTCCGAGGGTAACATCACGGTCAAACATGATGTGGAAGTCAGCTGGGGACAATCTCGAAATACGAGACAATAACTAGGGGCATTACACAGCCACCGGGAAATAATGCCTTGAGCTATGCCCTCATAAAGGCGCTACTATTCTGCTCTCGAAGTTGACCGACAACAAGAAGTCCTGTTACTCTGATGGAAATCCTGGGGCCCGCCGGCTAAAACCCCTAGGAAGAAAAAGACCTCTCATTATTGTGTACATTTAAAACCTCTTTGTCATGCTAATAGCAATCGGGTTGCTTAGCGCGAGAAAGGCCTACCGTAGTTATCGATAAGAAACTGATGAAGGTGAGTGGGTGCCTGAGGTGTCAGCGCCCACCGCCGTTGTAGATAGACCTTCCCTTCTGGGAATCTAGGAATACCATTATCATCTCTCTCCGCTTCTTCTTCGGCTCTTCCTAGTGATCCCCGATTCCAGGTCTTGGCCATGCCGGTTCCTGACTCCCCCTGAGCCACGACCGTCATCAGAAACTACTTATGAAAATGAATAATGTAGCATACCATAAATAGTAGTGACACGGCAGGCCGGAA
Organism: Penicillium riverlandense; assembly: GCF_028828495.1. Lineage (NCBI taxonomy): Eukaryota > Fungi > Ascomycota > Eurotiomycetes > Eurotiales > Aspergillaceae > Penicillium > Penicillium riverlandense. The sequence continues at coordinate 5,633,942 of NW_026643194.1, forward strand.
GTTTTCACTTGCAGCAAGAAGCCGGGGAGCTGATTTCGAGCAACGCATCCTGGACCATTTGGAAGATAGTTCTCAACTTCGTCTACGTGGTACTAAGGGAGCGGGGAACAATGTTAGCGTTCCCGGCCGCGCTCGTTTAAGCGTAGTCCGTTTCACAGGCAGACCGCTAGACATTTGTGGCGAGCGAACGGAATTTCCTGTTTAACTTTTCTACCAGTCACTATTCCCCTTCCCGCTCCCTCCGCGTGTGGTTACTGACGTTTTGCTCCTAGACTCAACAGCCCCGCTTTCCGCTGTCAAGGAGCCTGTCATACCAACCTTAACCCCCTTTTGGAGTGTGGGGCATCCCGGATCGCCTGCTCTGTCCGCCGCCTTCTTGAACAAGCCGACCATTTAGGGAGCTATGTACTCCATACGCTGCTTTAGAAAATCCTGGGCCCCACCATAAAAAGTAACGAAGTGGTCCGCCCCATACGGAGTACTCCGTAAGTATAACTTAGCAATTTGACCTGCACGTCGACACATTGAGTAACTAGCAAGATCCACAACAGCCGTGCTAATCAGTTGGATCCGGTTGGAACGTTTATCTGGATAGGCTTCAAGCAGACCATTAATGACTGCGGGAGCGATACTGTCAGCTTTGGTTACGTACAAGAGACAACGGTCATTTCGCATCACTTGATCAACAAAAATGGAGTCTCACCAGTTTCAGGCCACAGGGGAGGATGTTTCTATCGAGAAAAAGGAGCATATCCACATAATAATCGTTTCATCTGTGGTAGTTTGTCTGTTCAGTCAGTCCAGGAGTCCAGGAAGACTAGCTAAGTGAGCTTTCTGCTAAGTGTTCACGGTCCCATGGAGGATGCTGTTGTTATTAATGTATCGTAACGGTGCGGACCTATCCCCGGAGAGATTGGTGGTTTCTTCTCGTGGAATCTTAGGCCCCGAACTAAAGTAATAGGGGTGAAAAACGCATTGACTAGCACAATGCATATTAAAGGGGGCTTCCATCCTTCTTTTGTACCCACAGTTCTATCACCGATTCCTTTCCGTTCCCTCAGTGTCGTCCCTTATTTTCAAAACCTTTCTCCTAGAATGGCTTCCAACGGATTGCAAAACGGCCATCCCCCAATTGAAACCCCAGCCAACCGAGTGGCTAATGGTGAGACACCCGAGAATTGGGTCGCTTGCGCGGATCATCCTGTCTACGCACGACGTAAGCTCCGGGTGGTCTGTATTGGAGCCGGTTATTCGGGCTTGACGTTAGCACACAAGATTTATCATGAGCTAAAAATCAACGATGTGATTGAACTGGTAATCTACGAAAAGAACTCCAAGGTGGGCGGGACTTGGTTCGAGAACACGTACCCGGGAGTCGCCTGGTAAGTCATACTGCTTCTTCATAGCTATCAGGGAACTAAAACTTGAATGCAGTGACATTCCTGCTCGTACGAATATCTTACTTAATTCCTTCAATTTTACCTAACCTTGATGCAGATGCCTATACGTTCCTGTTCGAGCCCAATCCTAACTGGTCGCACTTTTACGCCTCCGGGTCAGAGATCCACCAGTACATCCAGCTCACAGCGAAAAAGTGGAATCTCGACAGGGATATACAATTTAATTCACACGTCAGAGAAACAGTCTGGGATGATGAGCTAGGAAAATGGAAAATTCAAGTTGATCAGGCTGGAGCGCTCAAACAAGATGAGGCCGATATCCTGGTGAACGCTACCGGGTTTTTGAGGTAGGATTCTCCTGCGATTTCCCATGGCAGCGATGCTGACAACACCCGAAATATAGCAAGACCAATTGGCCGGTTATCGATGGTCTGTCGGATTTCAAGGGAAAGTTGGTCCACACGTCCAAATGGTAAGATATACAAACGGCATAAAATTGATTTTGCAGTAATAGTGACTTTCGCTATAGGGACCACGACTTTGACTGGGCCAACAAACGCGTCGCGGTGATTGGGAATGGCTCATCCGGTATTCAGTGTGTAGCGGCCATGCAGCCTAAGGTCAAGCAACTCGTTAATTTTGTTCGCAATCCGACCTGGGTATCGGTCAACTTTTGCGTCGAGAAAACGCACAATGGAAGCAATTTCAAGTACACGGAGGAGCAGAAAAAGGAATTCGCCGACGATGCTGAAGCTCACTTTAAGTACAGACGGGAACTGGAGGCCAGGCAAGTGATAACCTTCACACTCCGCTATATACTCTCAATACTGACCCGATGGACTGTCTAGCGTGAACGGATTTTTCTACGGCATGTACAAGGACCACCCGTTCCAGCTAGGATTGACAGTGGCTTGCAAGCAGCAGATGGCGGAGCGTATGAAAGGCATTAGCAATTCTGAGGTAGTATCTAAAATGCTTTCCCTTGAATTCAACCCTGGCTGTCGTCGTCTCACTCCTGGAGATGGATATTTGGAAGCATTTGCCAACTCAAACGCTGTCTTGGCTTTTGATCCTATTGAACGAATCACAGAACATGGAATCAAAACCAAAAATGGCAATGAGCAACAGTTTGACATGATTGTCTGTGCCACCGGATTTGATACAACGTTCATTCCCTCTTGGAAATTGGTCGGTCGAAATGGTGCGGTCCTGGATGAGCGCTGGAAAACAAACCCAGAAGCTTTCTTTACTGTCCAGGTAGACACTATGCCCAACTACTTCATCTTCAACGGACCCAACTGTCCAATTTCCCATGGCTCAGTGTTGACAGAGATATCGTGGACGTGCGACTACATCTTGAAATGGACCAAGAAGATTGCTACCGAGGATATCAAGTAAGTGGGCTGGTCTCTGTCGGACTTGGCGAAATAATAACTTATCGAAATATGATAGATCAATCGATGTCAAGCGCGAGGCTGTGGATGACTACAATGTCTATGCTCAGGAGTTCCTAAAGCGCATGGTGTGGTCTGACGGTTGCCGAAGCTGGTATAAGAACGGCAAGCGATCTGGGCATGTCACTGGCGTGTATCCGGGCTCCATCTTACACTACAAAGATTGCCTCGAAAATATTGGTGGTGAGCATTTCAACATCGAGTATCGTTCCAAGAACCGATTCCGTTTCCTTGGGAATGGAGAAAGTGTCCATGATAAGCACGGGGCGGGCGACTTGGCATATTACATGGACGATCTAAAGGCTTCTGCTCCCCGGAAAGTTGACATGGATGCCGGTGTTGAGGACTATCTCTGACAAGGAGTCAGTGTATGCCATTTTTTGACGTGATGAATCCTGTCCCACTGCTTTATTCTGTTGTCTTTCAGTATTTGGCCAAAACCAATTTTTTAAAAAAAGAATTGTGCAGCTGCAATACCAGGATCCATTATGTTTTATAAATATCAATTTTCCCTAGTAGTTAGATCTATAGCGTATATACGTACTGACGACGTCTATCTTAAGTGGTAAGAAACTGCAATATCAATATCCTTTTTGTAATATACTCTATCTACATACATTGGAAAAATTTACTTTCTCATTTGCGTAATGCAGAGGAGAGGCAGTGCTCTGAATTTCACGGTCCACCTTGCCGATTGCTGGCCTTTTTCTGTCGCCAGCTATGACCCAGATACAGGACTGTCCACAAGCTTGGACTGAAAAGAACCCAGAGACCTGCAATTATAGTCCCAGTCCATCCAATTCCAATGGAATCGATTACTGGACCTACAATGGCTGTGGTTCCGGCACCCAATAGGCAACGAAAAAGGTTGTTTGCGGCAGCAGCGGTAGCTGGGGTCTCGTAATTGATATCTACCACCAAAGTATTTAGAGTGTTGAATGCCCCAGTGGTGGTAAGACCAGTAAAAAATAACATCACGAGAGGACCAGCTAGGGCGGTTCGATATTCCATAACCCATCCATATGCAAGAATGCAAAGGCTGGAAACGTAGATCATTGGTAGAGTTATGTACAGCCGCGCGCGCTCGACGTTGAAATGAAGGATCTCTTGTTGCCGATTTTTCTGAATCTGTAACCCCTGCCGACGTGCCTCGCGACGGAAATTCCAATCCAATAGCCTGCCCACCGTCCACCGTGAGCTCATGCTCCCCACACCAAGTGGAAGATAGCAAAGGCCGATTTCGATTGAATTAAACCCAAAGCGGCTGGATAGCTGTGTGGAGAGAGTGCTGAGTACTGCCATGTAGCCTGCATAGAGGAGAGCTCCGTACATTAGAATAAGGCCTGCCTCTCTTTGTGTGGCAATTTTCAGAGACGAAATTGGATTTGGACGGCGTTTCAAGCTCTGAACGGTGGTGTAGTTGGGTGCTTCTGGCGCTGTATTGAATCGCGAGCTTCGTGCCACAATGGCCCATACGGGACGATTCCACCTCGGGGGCATGACTGAGCCATTGCCCACAACAGCCCGACAAGTCTCTGGAAATCCAACCAATATGAGACCAAAACATACGCTAGACAGGATAACCAAAAACCAGAAAATGGACCTCCAACCGAGGAAATGGTCTAATAGGCCTCCAATGACTGGCCCAAGAGCTGGACCCAACGCGATTCCAAGGCCTGCATATCCAATGTATTTGCCACGTTCAGCTCGTGTTGACAGATCGGTCACCACTGCACTGCCTAGCGCGATGGTTCCACTGCTGCCGGACGATTGCATGCACCGCAAGACCAGCAAAGAGGCATAGTTGTTCTGCAACGCAAGACCAATGTTGGCTCCGAGATAAATAGTCAACGCAGTTATGTATGCCGGACGTCGTCCATAGATATCCGAGAAGCTACCGACGAACGAAGGTGCCAATCCTTGAAAGATCTATGGGCGTGATTAATACGATAGTGCAAAACGTCCTTATAGATTGTCTCACGTTACCAGATAGGTGGTAATGGTCAAGTTGATCAATGACACTGAAACATGCATATCTTGCGCCAGGGAATTCAGAGCCGGCAAGTAAATGCTGCTGGAAAGAGGGGAGATCAGACCCGCCAACGAGCCTCCGATGATGACCAAGAGTTTCTCGCCCTTTGGGAAGATGCTATAGGGGGCATTGGTGGACACAGAATCGCGTGTTACTGCATCCTTTTTGGCCCCCTCTGCATCCACTATGTGATAGGCGTCCGAAGAGACGTTGTTGGCTGGATCGGCTGGTTCTAGATTGTCGACGGTCTGCGGTGCAACAGTGTCAATCTGGCAATTTGCCGAGATCCCCGATCTCATTGCGAAGAGTTTGTCAGAATATCACCAGTTGTAGACCTACCCCCGCTGTCTTTCCTCGCTACTTGTATTCCCATGAATTGATAGCCGGGTTTGCAGCTCCGATGCCGTCAACGGGCCGGCACCGGAGATTTCGTAAACTAGGTGTTATCCGGCTAGCGAGTTACCCAACAAGGTATGGCTTGCGTGGTCGGTGCAATCTTAACCCCGCTTCACCCGATTCTGGTTCCCTTTGAGGCAGTTTCTGTGGTGTAAAAGGATCTACGCAGTGCAGTGCGGTGGTGTCTGGACTACGACAATTTGGCCATTGCTGTTGACCATGGCTGGTGATGCTGTGCCATTGATGCCAACGAAAGTGTACAATTACAAATACATTAAGTTTCATGCACATAAAATTGTGCCAGCAAATCACGACGAAATGATTGATGCAAGCTATTGAATTCTCTAGATAAACAGCAGCGGGATACCACCGCGTAGGCATGCACCCGGGACAAAAGCAGAGGCATTGGAGGCCTAGCGCAAGTGCCTCTCGAAGAAGTCTGCCAGCTGACTATACCTGTCAACATGTCAACTTATGAGCGTGATAGCGTAATCCCTTGATTCGCAGACTACTCACCCGCGCGTATACTCGTTTCGGCTCTCTTGATTGTCCAAGTTCGCCCGAGCACCCATCCAGCCGTGCCACATGGTAGCGTATGTTTCGACAAGTCCGCCCCTTCCGTTGCTCGCAATTGTCTCCCTGTAAGCGGCCACTGCATCCGCGGGTTCGTCCTTGGATGCCAGAACAATGTGAGGGATAGACAGTGAGTTTGCATCCGCAGCTTCCATTCTCCTGTCACATCATTAGTCCCTGAAGTCCTAGCAGATGGCAGGTCAACACACCCGGGATGAACCTGTCCCGATGCTGTGAACGGGGTGTTCGGGCCCGATGACAGAACTGTCAGCTACTACTGTCAGCGCATACGTTGAGCAACCCATGCCCCATTCCGATACTAACCTTTCCGCCCCAGCACAACCCAAAGGCACCCCAGCTGCGGGCCGCCGGAAAATTCATTTTGTACTGGGGGACCGCATCCAATAAAACGCCAACGTTCCGTGACAAATTAGCCTTGTGGGCCAGGAACTCGGAGATGATCTTTTGCTTCTCCTCGGTGTCGGCGGGGATGTATTCGTGTTTGAGCGCATCGCCCTCGAAGAAGTCCGGGATCAAGACGATGGCATTTAGTCTCATTGCCAAGAGATCGGCACCCTGGAGGGTCTGGCTCGCCAGCCCAAAGACATCATAAATGTCTACCAGACCGATGCTCGCATTGGGGTCGCCGGTGACATCTGCGGAGATGGTCAGTCACATGCTGGATGAGGGGCCTAGGTCGCAAGCGGACAGGTTTTGAGCCCGGCAATTGTTTGGTAGTTGCCTTTGGGCGAGTATCCCTGGGGGATGACGGGTGGGATGGTACGGCACGCTTCGCACGACATGTTGGGAAATATGTAATGTGGAACAAGCGAAGGATTCGACATGGAAGACGGCCTTATAGTCGTGGGGCTGGCCGTTCCCGGGCCGAGACCGGTGACAGAATCGGTTCATGTTCGACTCTGTTAACTAGCTATTATTCGTTGATGATTATGTACTTGGGTCACCTGTGTTAGTTAACTATGTGCGCCCCTCGATCAAGGACTCGGCATGATGGTTCTAGGGACAACATGTCGGACCAGTGGATTCTTCTTCTTCCCTGCCGAGAAAAAAGGTCACTGTTGATTCGCGAGGCGAGAAGGGGAAACCCATCGGGTCGGGTGCTTGCTTCCGCGTATCCGCCTTCGAAAGGTGAGCATCGCATGTCTGACTCCACCCGCAGTCCCTAACTCGGAGTAGCGCCAGGTGTAAATGCATCCCACCCGATCGAGACTGCCTCGCGTGCCAGCAAAGTGGAGTTACCTGCGTTAAAGCCCTAAGTTTCTAAGCCAACAGGCACTGAAGTGTTGGTCAAAATTGAAGACACCGGAATATGTGCGACCGACATACATCTAATATCCCGTGTCTTCAGCTCAACGTGGAAGTTCGCGGCCATGAAGAAATAGGGCGATTACAGCCTTGGCCAAAAGCTGGTGTACTACGGTGGAAGATCAGGTATCGGGTTGCTCATCGTTGGCTGTACCAAATTTGCAAGCAATGCGAAATGTGCCCGGGAGAGAACGAGCAAGTGTGCGATTATAGCAAGTTGAGTGGAACAATGCCAGTGATCGCACCGCAGGCGAAACCGACCACACGAATGTTGAGTATCCGCAATAGTGCACTATAGGAGTTCGAGTTTCCGCTGGAGTTCTGACAGCTATTTTAGTTGGCGGTTGTGCGACGGTTTTGTCTCTCTCGTGGCCCGGGTGGGTAGTTGTACGGTAGTCGGACTTACGAAGATCTGTCTGTACTGTATATACTTGTGATGGGCTACTTTCTTGTAATTATTAAGATACAATACTAAATACCAAATTTCTTATCCCAACTTGCCGTTTTCAGCCAACAAGTCTCGGCATGTGTTCGGTGATATTAGTTGTCCGAGGTTAGAATTCAAGGATTGATCCTAAAAGGGCTGCACATTTGCGCGTCCTCTATGAATACATATAGCTAAATGCCAGGTATTTGTACAATTGGTCAGAGAAAAACATTGTGGATACATCAACGGTATTTGCTTTAATAAGAAAGTGATCGACATATATTCATTCACAAGGTAAGCTGCTAACTCACAAATTACGATACTTGAACTGCACATACGTACGAATAGCACGCTAAATGACATTCATTCGTCGTAAGACCTATTAGAGACATGATAAACGTGTAGATATGCAAGCGGAATAATGGTTCCTGCTGTTTTGAATGGCGTGTACTCGGAACAAATTTCTAGTTGAATATTTAGGAATCACTGTGACTAATGATGAACATTTTCAAATAAGAAGAGGAGGATTTCAAGAACATTCTCCACAAATCTCAAAGCCAAAAGGAAAATGGGCCTTAGACATGTGAATCCAAGTATGGGTAAAGACAAGACCAACGCAGCATAACTAAGAATAAAAGATCGACTGAAAAGAGCAAAGTCGGGGGTATATGGTCAGGAGCGGGCAAATATGTGACACGCACATATTGGTCACTGGGCCTCAAGCAATCCAGAACCAGATTCGCTCTACTGAGTGTTAGTTTGGAAAACAAGAATAGGATAGCCTTGCATACCAATAAAATTCCGTGGTTTGGGCTCTTCCCATATAGACTCCAGTCGATCAGCTTCATCTTTGCCCGACCATAGGTCCAAATCGTCCAATTCGACCAGTTTGGTTTTTTTAACCACCTTGTATCCCAAGAAAAGGCTCACAAAAATCGGGATATCAATGTAAGGGGGAACGAATGTCTTTGCACTAAAATGGCCCGGAAAAAAAGCGTCAAATCCATTAAAGAATGCCACTGTGGAGGGAAAAATCACAGCAAAATAGGCCATGTAGGGCTGGAAGGGTGCCTTGAACGGTAAGGTATCCCGGGAAATTCCATAGTGCCGCAATCCACGGTAAAACCTAATATATGTCACAGCAATTGATGTCCACACAATCAGGGTGCTAACTGAACTGAGGTTGCTAATCCAAAAAAAAACCTCGGCGGAGCTGGCTGAAACATTGAGATAGACGAGAAGGCTGAGGGCACCGGTAATAGCCACACAAGCATATGGAACTCCGAATTTCTCGTAACGAAGGAAGCGCGGTGCTTTTCCATCAAGTGCGGTTGAATAGAGAATTCTTGTGGAAGCATAGAAGAAAGAATTGTCTGCTGACACGGCGGACGTAAGGACGACCGCATTGATTATAGACGGTAAAACGTGAATACCGCCGTTCTCAATCGCGATCACAAAGGGACTGGCACCAACTCAATTTTGCACTCGCTTTAATGGCATCTAGCAGGCGATGATCTCGAGACGAGACACAGAGTCCAATAAGGAAAACACTGCCGACGTAGAAGATAGCGATTCGCCAGAAAACGCGACGTACAGCCTTGGGGACATTGCGGCGGGGGCTTTCTGTCTCTCCAGCAGCGACAACGACCATTTCACTGCCTCCCTAGCTGAAGGTGGCTTGAATGAAAACTTTCCAGAAAGCCAAAAAACGTCCAAGTGCGCCAGGTTCGAGATACTCCAGCATAGGTCGCGGATTATCCCAGTATCGAAAGCCGATACGATCGTGAGTGGGAAGTACCGCCGAGTGTAATTATAAGCATGAGGAGCATTAGGCCAACTATGGTCATGAGCTTGATTGAACCAAGGAAGAATTCCAGTTCCCCATAGACCCGAACGGGTAAGATATTGACGAAAAAAATGACAACATATAGGACAGTAATCCAAACTGCGGAGGATACTGCATTGGGCCAATAGTCAATAACGAGAGCTGCTGCACTGATCTCAATGGGAACACCAATGGCGAACTGGTACCAATAATTCCAGCCGAGCGTAAAACCTAGCGCTTCATCAACAAACCGAGAAGCGTATACAGGTACAGCACCTGGTAAGGGCAACCACGTTGCCATCTCTCCCATGCTGTTGATAACTGCGTAGAGGTTGAAGCCTGTGATGAGATAGGCAAGCACTGCGGACAGCGGTCCCGCCAGCGACAGAACCTGGCCGGTGCCAACAAACAAACCAGTTCCAATAGCCCCAGAAAGAGCCAAGAACTGAATATGTCGAGATTTTAGTCGGCGCTGCAAGTTGCCCACATTTTTCTGCTGCTGCTCTGATTTCGAGAGCTCTTCCACTCTACCTTTTTCCGTATCCTCGTGATGAACGCTGTCATGCCTTGTGGCCTCGAGATTGTCTTCGATTTTGACAGACAGGGGTTGGTGCTGACACTAGATTCAAATGGTGGGTGGTACAAGAAGAATAATAATCCATGCGGGCTACTTAGTCTACGTATGTTCTCCCGCATGATCGTGGCCATGCACGGACCCTAGGCCTATGCGATAGCGTGGGGTTGAGGAAGGGTCCGGTCCCCTGACTGTGGCGCTCTCTTGGCTAATTGCCGACTGCCGATAGTAGGCCATTATGTTTGACAAAAGAAGACCCAAGTGGACACCTGTATGTTGCAAAGACCCGGTTAGCTGCAACATTATCTCGGATCAAGTTCCCGTTCGATTCCATTCGTTAGTGAAAAATCTCGCCGCGTGGGGTCGAAAAGTCAACTGATAAATTGGCGATCGCCAATAATAATAACGATTTATTATTATTATTTGAATCCTGGCTCCTCGCTTGAATGAATGATTCGAATTTGGGATTGTTTTGACAATGTCACCACAAGTTCGGTATGAACCGACCCCATTTGGCCATGAAATGAAGCGGCACTTTTCATTCAAGCAAGGATATTGCAATTTGAACCATGGTAGGACTATTTTTGCTGTCCAATTTGCTCTCCGACATTTACTGACCATGCACAGACTCTTTCGGCGCCTCCCCGACAGCCATTCGAGGTAGAGCAAATACCTTACGTGATGAGTGTGAAGCCACACCGTGCCCGTTCATCAAGTACCGATTCCCCGAACTTTTGGACGAATCACGAGCAGCGATGAGCGAATTCTCGGAGTACACATGTCGACGGTGGTTTTCATCCCCAACGCAACCACCGGTGTCAATACTGTCTTGCGCAACATGGTCTGGAACGCCGACGGCCAAGACGAAATCATCCAACTAGACGTCATATACGGCGCCTGTGGAAAAACAACCAGCTATGTGTGCGAAGCGAGCAATTATCGCGTGCGCACCAGAGAGGTGCAATTTGACCACCCTCTGGAAGATGCCGAGCTCATTTCCACATTTAAAACCGCCATCCAGACGTCTCGCAAGGAAGGTTTCAGACCTCGCATCGCAATATTTGACACCGTATCTTCCAATCCGGGCCTTCGCCTCCCATTTAACGAGCTCACAGAAATCTGCCGCTCTGAGGGCGTCCTCAGTCTCATTGATGCGGCTCATGGTGTTGGGCATATTGAACTCAGCTTGTCAGCCTTGGATCCGGATTTCTTCGTCAGTAACTGCCACAAATGGATGTTTACACCACGGAGCTGCGCGGTATTCTACGTGCCTCAACGAAATCAACATATGCTTAGGAGCACATTGCCAACAGCCATGGATTCGTCCCGCGTGCTAGCCATGGTAGTCCGCAGCCCGACTTGATAGGTAAAAGTTCATTTGAGTCAAACTTCGAATTTGGTGGAACATTTGACAGCATTCCCTTTCTTACGGTGTCGGAAGCTATCCGGTGGCGAAGAGAAGTTTGTGGTGGAGAGCAAAAGATCCTAAATTACTGCAATCGACTCGCCCAAGATGGTGGTCTGCGAGTTGCACAAATTTTGGAAACACGAATCTTGGATAATGAGTCCCATACCTTAACGGATTGCTGCATGGTCAACATACTTCTACCGCTCAACGTTCCAACTACGTGACCTTAAAAAGCACGATTTGCGGCTGTCAGCTTAGACGTACGTTGACTCTAGGAGACGATGTAGGGCTTAGTAGAGCGGGAAGTGTTGCACAGGGGCGCGTCAGGTCAGTACTGACAGACCGACGGGAGAACTAGGGAATTCTGGATGGCGCTGAGCCTAATGCCGCGACCGTATAGAATAAATAAGCAATCGGACGTCTTATTACAATCGAATAACGAGTGTTGTTTGCGGTAAAATCTAGACTACCGGAGTTCCACCCTCCAACCAACGCGATGCCCTAACTGTAAGGCCAAAACCTGTCACGTGGGCGCTAGGCGCCAGCCCGGCTGCACTAGCTACCTGCCTTTCTGTATCTAACACACAACATAACAACACACAAATCAACTCCCATCAATAATATGAACACCGAAGCATCACTTATCAACCAACAGTCGCAGCGATGAGTGCAAAATAGAGGGAATGGAGGGAGGGTAAAATGGGTGGATTTTACATAATCAGGGACTGTTTCCACACTTAGTTACTGGCATCCAGTGTAGTAAGAAATGTACACGGACCAATCAGCCTAAGATTTGTCTCTGACGCTTAGCCATGGGCCGTGCTAGGAGCCTGCTAGACATGGAAGACGTAGTCTAGACTCCCGCTAACGCATATGGGCATGAATTCACCCTCTTTCTTTACGGGCCAAAGCGGTTCGCCCTCTTTTTTCGCGGGCCAAAGCAAGAGGTCTAACTTCTTTAGATAGTAAGAAATCTACACAGACCGCAGACTGGCGAGTCGGTTAGATATTCCGATGACAATGACTTCATTTTTCGTCTTTTTGCTGCAAAGTATGGTCATATACTTCTTTGGTCTATCAGACATAAGAAAACTCTTATAAATGGCTATAAAAGGGTGTCTTCCTAAGGTCTCAGCGTATGATTTGATTGTCAAGGAAACTGCTTCTTTTCAAAGTTTCACAACCACCCAAGATATCATTCAAGATGCGTTTTGCACTCGCTACAATTATAATGGCCTTACCACTAGCCATCTGCGCGCCAACCAACACCCAGATTATCACAGTTCTCTATCGCTGGGAGAAGGAAGCGAATGAGCACGGAATTGCTGCTTTCGGAGAGTTCGACACTCTGATTGGGCACTCCTGCAGTAAAGTTCTTAATACAGGCAGCTTCGCTACTGCTCCTATCTCTTTCAACCTTACAAAGGACAATGGTGCAGGCTTCATTACAGTGGATGGCTCTGAGCATATGATCCATACCAATTCTCAGTACTCGAACGGCCCTACCTGTACTAGAGTGTACAATCAAGCAATGGTGGAGTTGGACTGCCAGGTGACCCTACCTAGCGGCTTCCAAGGAGTCCCACTATCTGCGAACGAGGTGTCGTGCTTTCAGAGATTAGCTAAAGGCATTCGCGTGCTAAACACCGCTCTTGTTAATGACCCAAAGTACGCAGCAAATGACGCTGACTTCGGGATGAAAGAGCCGAAACATAATGCTATAACTTCGCGGAGTAATGACTTAGTGGACAGACAATGCGTTGTTTCTTACGCAACCGAGCCGCAGGCGGAAAAGGACCCATGGCAGCGTTTCTTAGGAAAACAACTTACTGTGAGTATGAGTGTATTCTAAGACGCAATAGTACGAATTCTATCTAATCGCTGAAATAGCACCCTCATCATTGCGAACCAAAACATACCTGTTCACTGTCCGCTTCTGATGGCGATATCTACACTATTGGGTTTGATGCAACTATTAGTTTTAATGAATGGATTAGCGCAGGCTTTAGTGTCGGGAAATCAGTCTCAACTTCTAATTCTTACTCGTGTGATGGAGACGCAGGCGAGGTTATATGTGTTTGGGAGACAATTCGCTTTACCGAGTATAATGCGCAAAATGTCGATTATATCAATTGCGGTGGTGGAACGAGCACATCAACAGTTAGGGCCAAAGGCAGTTTGAAGTCTCCTAATGACGACCAGAACTGGGGTACGTATTGCGTTGTTGGCACATGCCGTGGCATAGGGCAGGCTTACTGGGCAAAGGACAAAGCTAAACCTGGTGGCCCTGGAGCTGTTGGTCCTAGATAAAACTTTTTGGGCGGTCGGCAAGCCTCGGTCATCTTCCTGGCCGCGCGCTGTTGTTTAGGTGGGCGGCCACATAGGGTTCTTCTATGCAATGCGGGAGTTGGTTGTTAGGTTAGACCGTGTTCTCGTGAGGGAACTGGTGGGGTATGATTCTTGACGCGTTCATGTATTTGGTCCTTTTTCCTGTTTCTCTTGTTTTCCTTTTTTAACTTCCAGGTTCTTATTGAAATCCATTTTTTCCCTATTTAACACTGGCCCTTTACAGCGCTCGTAGTAACATTACGAAGGTACAAATCCTTACCTCCAGTCGCTCTCACTACATCAACCTCCTTCCTCTCTCTCCATCGCCCATACCCGTACGCAAAGAGCCATTAGTACTAAAACGCCCAAGAACATACTAAAGGAAGTCCACATCCTCTTCCGCACGCCCGCAGATGTAGATATGTACTGGGTAGCAAAACAAGCCATAAGCATAGCAAATACAGCACCAATAAGATATACACTGTATCCATTCATCCATGCTAGGATCGTCTGTCCATGGCTTGGCGACCTAGGAGGCGACCTAGGGGTATTGCACCTAACACCAATGTGCTTAACATCCATATGCTTGTGCGCACACTTCAAAAATAAGTAATTCGGTAAGTCGGTCGGGCAGTAGTGAAAGCATGCATTGGATACTTGGACTGGTCCGGTACAGCATTCAGATATCTCTGTAAAAGGGGTTTCGGAAGGCCAGGTAATCGCGCACATGGCTGTCCTATTCTCCTTCCAGCCTGGAGGGATGTCGAAGTTGTAGCTGTGGTCCGGTCTGCATTCATATATAGAGTCTTCTCTTGACCGTGCGGGTGGCTCGAGACTTGTCTGGTCATCGTCGCGGACATCTGATGCTGTCATAATGGTGCAGATATCGTGGTTTTGCTTTTGAGAAAAGGGGCTTGGACCAAGCGTTTAAAACGTTGAAAATGTAAAGTACATGTCATATAGACCTATTTATGAGTGATGTCCTTCTGGGGGTCACTGGGATATTTATATTTGTATTGGGAAATGCACGGACCTCAAAGGGTTGGCGGGGAACCGGGTTTTGATCAACGAATTGATTGTCACGCATTCCCTCCCGCCAAGAACGACAAGCATAATTTTCGCCACCATTTGTGACCGGCATTTTTACTAGTCGGGTTTCAGGCCCTTATCGAGCTGAGCGCGCGAATGGTGGTAACAGGGGGAACAGAGTGTCATCATGACCGCTCACTGGAACAGGAATTCTGCCAGCAGCTGTGATGAGCTGCAACAGTTAAAAGACCCGCCCCCTAGTAGTCGGGCCCTCACCAGCGAGCGGTGAGGGCCCGACTACTAGCGGAGTTGGGAGCACGACGCGTTCCTATTGGGGGGCTAACTCCTAATATAAAGATGACTACGTCGGAGCGCTAAACCCAAATGGGAAGGAATCCTAACAAGCCCCCTCGAACCGACACAGGAAGCAAAAGGACAGAAGCCAAATATCCCAATCCAGAACGCAGCCATTTCGATCTGTCGAATCAGAAGAACCCAATCTGGTCCCTAGATCTTCTGGATTGTTTCCACACCCAGCAGCTTCGGGAAGCCATCAGCTGCCACATCCCTCTCGCCAGTACGAGTCGGGTTGATGAATTGATTGCAGGCATATCTGACAGGGCGGTTGTGCCCTGTCGCCTGTGATCTTCACTCAACTGCCAGACTGGTTGGTAAGATAGAGTATACCCCGGTAATTCAGATGTCCAAGCACTGTGTGCCATTCACAAAGAGATTTAGGGAAGGCAGATTTGATGTCGGGCAGGGCCATTGAAACATGTTCTTGATCGAGGTTGTCAACATTTGCGGAAGGTGAATCGGCCTTGCCGTGGTCGCTCTTGTCAGTAGAGCTAAAATAAGCTACTAGCTGCTGTTCGCCCGCAGTCGGTATGGGCTCTTTGGAGGTCAAAAGATCAGGTGGAGATGTTGATGTCCTTCCACATTCTGGCCCCAGACCTGCCCGGCCATGGATGTGCCGGCGGAACATTCACCATCGACAATGCTGACCGTAGGTTCATGGTCTTCAGCGCTTCCGCCAGTCGGAAGCGAGAATATGACCAGATATTGTTCCTACGTTTCTGAGCTCGCGACAGTGCACACCAAATAGGGTGCTCTCGAGGTAGAGTGTGGAGGCGTGCGATGGTGTTCTGGACTCGGTGGCGGAGACGTAGGTGTGTAGGTAGAATATATGCTTCGACTTCCAAGGTTATGGTGGCTACCGTCCTGAACGCTTACGGAATCCGGATTAGCGGTCCTCTGGACTGTTAGGTGTCGTAGGTGGGCCTTGTCTCGCAATGCGTCGTGCCAGACCGTTGACGCATAGTCTACCACCAGCGTGACGCATGCTCGGTAGAGCTGTCACATCTGTTCCGGGCGTAGATGCCGCAGGCTGCCTAAGGCAATGCTGACCTTCCTTGCGCGTTTGATTGCTTGCTGGACGTGTTCTTTCCACCGTAGTTCCTAGTCGAATATCACGCCTAGTAGCTTAGCTGTGGGTGATGGCTCGGCTGTCTTGGCGTTTATGGCTACTTGGCCCTACCGCTATGCGCCTACCACCGTAGGACTATAAGCACTCATAACCCCTAATACGGTCCTATCACGATAGATACCCCCTTTGCATATGTTACAGATTGGACCAGTTTTGAGGTTATTCAGGATCGATATCACGTGACCCGCTTACATACACTTACCCCGCTTTTGTTTTATAAGTTCAAACAAACCATGGTTTTGAGCTGATTCTGGCAAGAATCAGTGTGTCTTTGTTTCCACTGAATCACTCCCATCTCGGTACCATTTCGCTACCGTATCGCTTCCTTTTCGGAATATCATTCCCCACCTGACCACAGGTTTCTACCCTGACAAGTAGTTCTTTTACATTTCTGATTCTTCTTTTTTGGTTACCTAAGGAATGATGGCTCCCCACACTCGCAGTCAGATAACGTCAACCCTAGAAATGCCTTAAAAGAATCTAGGCAGAAACGACGTTGAATTAGACCCGATAAGTCTACGACGACTAGTTAATCCTGAATCCTCCTTAAGAGACCCCTTGACCTAGGAATCTGAATCCGTGGGCATTGCGGATATTGACCCTCTTACTATAGAGCAATAGTAGGTTCTAGATACTATTGCTAGACTAGAGAAACTGACTACCCTTCGTCGCCGTTAGAAGGAACTTGAAAATGAACTCGCGGAACTACTCTACAAAGCTCCCTCGAGACGCGACCGTAACGGTAGTATAACGCCACCTACTCAAGAGGGAGAAATCAAGTTCAAAGACATTCCCTAGTTCACGCTCTTATATAACCTCTAGAAGCGTGAGGAATGGCTCTTTGACCTTTATTATCTCTTTGAAGGAGCGCCGTCTAAACATAAAAGCGGCAAAAATAAGATCCTTGCTATAGTTAGCCATATAGACAACCTATGTAGACAGAGATAGTACCGATACGTTAAGGAGCAAGAGCTAGATCGCTAGCGAACCGTTAAGACGGACTAGGACTATTTCAAAGAATAGACAAAGGGCCTTATCCGAAATGCTAAATCTCTAGAATCCGACGTTATAAGATAGCTTGAAGATGCTTAATAGCGAATCGACTAAGATCTGAGGGAGTTTTCATTTCTACACCACAATCAATCAGAGTGTGTGCGTTGACAATTCTAGACGGCGTCATAATGTATGCGTTGGTAACCATTGCATTTAGGTTTTACCACTTCTCATCGAGCCCTAGAGCTATCGTAGCGAATAGCTTAGGTGCTACTAGTTTTTTAGCTTCTTATCGTCATTAATAACATCCTTGACCCTCTTCGGGCAATCGTCTCTCTAATGGCCTGTTTTCCCGCATATAAAGCAAGCATTATCATTCTTTGCCTACGTGGTAGGGGAGCTTCGTCGTCGTTTAGGCGCGAAGTTAGGTTTAGAATCTCCTCGTTTACTACGTTGATTGCGCTAGAAAGTTTCGTAGTTAGACGGCCTAGAAAATCCTCCACGTAGGTTTTTGCCTTATGAATCCCTTTCCTTGCGAGGATCTAGTTTAGTGCGTTGAAATCGGCCCTTTGAATGCGCTATACTTTGGGCTTATAAGGGAATTGCCTCTTCCGCTATTTGTAGTAGTAAAATATAGGCATCGTAGGTAAGGTCATCATCGTAAACCCTAGGGTAACGAAGGCTTTCTATGCTAATTTTAGGTAGGATTGTCGCACCTAAGTGTTCTATACGATGTCGTTCAGGTAATGGTTCCTTTAGCCTACGATGCTAGGTTTCTAAATTAAGTCGTATAATCTCGAACACTCTAGTGACTATACTGCTTCGCGCGATAGAATAAGTGCGTGGCCTAGCGGTATATATGCGCTAGGTCGTTCATAAGTCGTAAGCAGAACTTCTCAAAATGCTCCTAAGTAGGGGGCGTAGCTAGTTGGTTTTTATACGCCCGCTAATCATTAAGGCGACGGTCCGTTAAGCTCGCTGACGTAGTATTAACTTTCTTACTCTCATCGGCATACCACTGATCGTAGGTTTCAAAGTAGGTTTCTAGTCGATTTATGAAAGTATTGTATTCCTACGCGCTCTGTGCATCAAAAGCACAAATGTCGAGCTTTAGCGGCGGCTGTAGAGACCCCTAGAAGACAGGGGGGTTCCTTTGGCTACGAGCTTGTTGCTTGAACTATTTCACTATCGTCATTAGTCTCGCCTTCGCTACGAGACGAGGGGGTTGATAGGGTCGTAGGATTATTAGAAGCCTCTCCTCTGGCTCTGATAATTGCGAGTTCCCTCTGCAGCTGCTTTAGTTGTTGTAATTTCCTAGCTTCCTCTACCTTAGCCTGCGTTTCTACGATAAGCTAATCGACGTTAAGGTCGGCGGTAGTCTCAGGCTCTTCGCTTTGAGTACGAAGATTATTCGTAGGGTCGGTAGTAGCAGAATCATCTTGAGTAGAAGGGTTAGTCGATTGCGACCGTGTGGTCATCTTAGGAGGCATCGTGCGAGGCCGCTATCGGGTAAATCCGCTTCGTAGTGAGCGATCAGAATTGTCAGGGTAGTCTCACGATACACCTGATAGGGAGGTTTTACGGATTCGGGCAATAGAGGCTCGCAGTATGACTTGGGTGCGACATAGTATGATTCTAAGACTGATCGCTGGCCCCTGAAACTCAGGTGCCAGCGAGGCCTTTTTATATACAGGCATTTACCCCGCTCATCCACGACATCATGCGTGCGATCAGTGCGCGGTTGTGAGGCAGCGATAGCCTTAAGAATCAGGCATATAGTCGTAGCATAACGGTATGGTACAGCTGCCCTCACAGGTGGTTGCTCTGGTATTGACAACGGCCGGATTGCTAGGACTTCCTAGGGCTAGGGCCGGGGCGGAGACGTCGTCTACCAGCGAGAGAATTTGGAATGCGCAAGCCAACGCTAGCCCTGGACCCGACGGATTCCTAGCTTCTGCGCTTGGGATGGATCGTGGTCGTGATTCCCTTGGCTGTGGTTCTTAACGAGTCGGTCACTTTTGGACTAGAATCCGCACGTGTCGCATATCTAGAGATCGTAGATCGCGAGCGACGGCAACGGTTGGGAACCGTCTAGGAGGGGTGTAAAGTCGGAGTGGTCGTAGAGCGGGGCGGTCCCGTCCGGGATGGCTGCTAGGTGTCGCCGGCATTCGGCGGAGTTGAGGATCCCATATGTTTCATAGAGGTGGCGCTCCTTTAGACGGGCCGGGATCCTAATGCGATAGGGGCCGTAGACGATAGCGTTGTGACTCGCTTCGTACTCGAAGAGAGCACGAGATGGCGGTGGTCTAGCCATCGTCGTCGTCGAGGAGCTCCCGCTATCGTCGTGACATCGGAATCCGCTAAAGGACTCAGGGGTCAACTCTAGCGCGTGGCGCAGCGTGTGGCTGATCGGCCATCCTCCCCCCTCCCTTTTCCCCTCTAGATTAGAACCCCGGTTGGACGTAGGCGTTGAGTATAGAGTGCATACGTATTAGAACCCTAGTTAGAGCGAGGCGTCGGGTGCGTCTAAGCCTATGCGTCCGTCTAACTAGGGTTCTAATCTAGGGGGGGGGAGGTTAGGGGGGAAATCTTCTCCCCTCGCTTAGAGCGCTATACGCGACGACGGACGGAGCTCGTCGAGGATAGAGTCTATACATCGTCGTAGGGGGCCAGCGGGAGCGGCCCGCGCTCGGTGGGGCGCCTGAGCCCTGAGGACTAATAGCCGACCGTTTCCGCGAGACGCCCCACCTAGGAAGTGGTCGGGGCCAATGACCGACCGATTCCGCCGACCGCCTACCGCCCCAGGCGATTCCGGCAGAACGTCCGGGGCCCGCCCCTCCCGCACCGACGTTTTTTGTTCGGGTTTCCCGACCACTCCGGCCGGACTTCGCTCTGAGTGTCATTCCGATTGTAATGGTACCATCTAAAGGTGATGCATCTCCTCAGCGTTCGACGCATCCAGGAACAGCTTTGGATTGTTCTATATGGCTGTCATGCTAACCTTGCAGATTGTGCTCATAGAGCATTTACGTGTCCATGAGACAGCAATCGAGGTGGAACTACGTACGAATGAAGATGTAATGATCTCTCAGGAGATGGATGTCCAATGAAGACTACTTAAAAATGAAATAACGGATTTAACTAATAGCGCATATTCAATTCCGTTGGATCTCAGGAGCAAGTAAATCATACCTTTCAGTGTGGGACAACTATTCAACCTTTAATCAGCTGAGAGGATTTTCCCTTTCCCCTCAACGCTCTTTGGAGTCCAGACACCAATCTATTACTCCGCAGTGGTGCGTATCAAGAAGTTCCGAGTAGCCCATGCCTCGTCATTTTTAACCACTCTAGCGTCGCGTTGCGGAATGGCCAAGCTTGCCAAGAATGTGGAAAGTCGACCTGAGCCGCCACGAAGTGTTTTCGATGCGATGTTTTCGTCGCGCGAGATTTCCGGCATCTCGAGCACTTCGAAGGTTGTTGGTTTGGCGGTAATGAAAACCTTGAGTATATCTTCAATAGAGGTTTGACCTTTGGCCTTGTACTCATCCGGTATAGACATCATCAACCGAACAGGTGATGATTCCCCAGGCTTCACAACCCGGAATTGCCCAGCATCAGAGAATAGTCCTTCGATAGCCCAAGACGCTTTGAGGTTGTACACCGAGAAATACAATGCCTTGTCACCAACGTTCCTAAAGATGAGTGAGAGAGTACCTTGATCCTTGATCTGAGTGATTCCAATTGTTCCAGACCCGGCTTCGCTCAATTCTATCGTGAATGAATTGTCAAATCCCTGAACAGGATTCCTATTCTCTAAACCTTCAACGAATTTGAATTTGGCGAGGTGCTCTACTATCGCAAGGACCTGATGTTTTGCTTTGTCATTACTGCTGGGTACCGTCGGTACATTTTCGATAGGTTGATTGGCAGCGTCAAAGACCTGATATTCATTTCCGGAATTCGTTGCGATGATGAATGAAGCAGTTTCATCTTTGGCACATCCAGAGGTCAGCCGCAACCACGTCCTGTGGATTCCAATTCTCAGATTCTCATCGATACCGAAGTCGTCCGGGACTTTCACAAGAGCAGAGGTCATAGAGAAATGCGTAAGTGGCTTCGCATGCCATCCTACTTCAATATTCGTGCTCGTCGATATGTCTGATATAGCTGTGGCGGTAGAGGTGAGCGCGGTCACTGTATCGATTTTGATTATTGGAGGTTCTTCGGAGCCACTGTTCTCCTTATCCATTTCAGGGCTAAATGGATACACCGCGTATTCGTCATCAATGCAAACTCCATGTGCGCGTCCGACGTTCAAACGAACACGACCATGACCCAAGGAATCCGTAACATGAGCAAAGCTCATCTGTTTTAGTTTTTTGACTCCAAGAAAGGGACTCTCCCCCATTCCAAAACGCATAGGGTTCTGGTGTGGCCATTTGGCATGCAGCTTGGAGCGGATAAACTCATGCAGGGATCGATAAGTTAACTCGGATCCACCATTTATAAGTGTACTAAGCGCGTATACCATCCAGTATGTGAGAACACCATGCACCTTGCCATCCTCGAATCGGTGCTCGCTCGCCAATTCATGTGGACCGCACGCAGCCAGAAGAGTATATCCTTTAGGATCTAGTAGCCAATGTCTGCTGACATTGGCGTTCCGAGCGTTGCCAGCAAAATTTATTGGTCGCGCATCTACCGCAGCAACCGCACTGTCCCACTGGATTCCTCGGACCCTTACACTTTCCTGATCAACATGACGCGTGACACTGCCCGAGTGGCAACAGTCGAGGACTACCGTAGTAATCAATCCTTTAGCTGCCATCATTTCTAACATTCGCGACAGATCGATACCTCTAAGATATCGGCTTTTTGTGTCAGGATCGTAGAGAACCAAAGCCGCATCCTCCGTCGAAAAGTTTGAGTACTCGGAGGTTGTAGAACATTAGGGCTTTAGGGCTTAGGGTTTTAGGGCTTAGGGTTTTAGGGTTTTAGGGTTTTAGGGTTTTAGGGTTTTAGGGC